>NC_054476.1:117544220-118907745 GCF_017639515.1 Carcharodon carcharias
CAGACACTGATGTAATGTAGGAAATTAAGCAACCAATATGTGGACAGCAAGCTGCCACAAGCATTGTGATAATAAAAGATAATCTATTTTTGTAATACTGATTGAGTGATAAATTGGCTTGGATTGGAAGACCGACTGAGCAAAGACTGAGATGGGACCAGCTGGCTTAGATCAGCTGATGGCACAATCCTAGGAACTGAATATGGAACCTTCTAATTAATATGGCTTAGCAACTAACTGTGTACTCTTACTGAGTGGCCCTGTTTCTCTGTTTTTAAAATGCTTCAAACTTTTAATATTATTGCTGAAAACAGAGACATGTTGTTAAAGCTTTTCATCTTGCACTCATCAGGACAAACACAGGAATGTCAAATTTCAAATGATCACAACTATTTATATTACAGGAGAAAAGGATGCTGATTGATTGGCAAGTTGACTCTGATTGGCTGAGGTGTTACCATGGTTAATTACTAGTACACAGCAGGAACCCAAGAACATTCTAATTTTAAAAATCATTTAAAATCGATAGGTCCCATTAACAGGAATACAGAAGCAAACACATTGGGCGGAATCTTCCTGGTCTCACAGAGGTGGGCTTTAATGTGGGACTGGGAGGAAATTCTGAAATGAGGATGTGGACATCCTGACACATTTGCACTTCTGGGTGATCTTGCTGGAATTGGGTCACCACTGGCAGTGGCAGATAGCCAATTAAATAGTTAAGTTCCCATTTGTGGGAAGATTGAGGATGCTGCCAAAAGCCCAGCAGGTGCCTGGAGGTGGCTTGGCAGTGTCAGGCCTGTGGGCACTGGTTAGGCCTCCTTTATTTACTCTGCCACCAGAGCAGCAGAGTCAGCAACTACAGCCGCGACCACAGGTCATCCCAAGGGAGAGGTGTTTCCCCTCCACTGGGGTGGCCAGGCAGCTGCGGCCACAGTTTATTTTTTTTAATTGAGACCTCCTCAGAGGGCACCTCAAGGTGAGGGTGCACTCGCTTTCCTCCTTAATTGGAAAGTACTCCCGGAGACAGCCTCTTAATTGGCTACTTCTGGGACGACTCATAGGCGAGCTGCTGCCACCATGTTGGTGGGTCGGGGGGTGGGGGGGGGGGGGGAGTTTGGGACCTGGAAATGGTCCCGCTCTGTGATTATTCTTAAAGGGGACAAGATTCCACCCATTTTGAGACAGTTACACCTCAACTGGGCCCATATTTTGTTTCCCTACTTGTCCCATTATAACCTCCTTTTCCCTTGTTCAATTGTTATTCACCTCTAACATTTTCCAGTTCTAATGAAAACTCATCAACCTGAAACATTAACTCTGGTTCTCCCTACACAGAAGCTCCTAATCTGCTGAGTGTATTCCAGCATTTTCTATTTTATTTCATCTTTCCAGCATCCCCAGTACTTTATTCAGGTTTTGTTGCACTGTTAGCTACACTGCTAACCTAACTGCAGTCACTTAAATAAACTAACTCTTCCTGTTTCCAATCTACATCATGACAATATGTATTTACCACCACCAACATATGATACTACAACTGTAAGGATAATAACAGGATACGTTGCACTTTGTTGCTCTTTAGGTATATAAGAGTTTGGTACAGTCTGAACTGATGAGCATGTGTAAATCACTGGTTGTCAAGTCAGTTACAAAACAGTAATAATAGAACCATATTCTCCAGATAATGCTAAACTGTAAGAACCAAGTTTCTAACGAACGGTGAGACAGAACTATTGCCAAATAGTTGTAATTCTTTACATCTGAACACTTTTTCCTTTAAGAGACTCTGTGGTTTCTGACATGCCATAGACATGGTGATGATGCAGAGGTGAAAGGGCAAATTTCTGATGAAGGATCTTACCCAAAGCATTGAGCTGGCTGGCGTTTTTTTTAAAGGTGCTGACTGACCGGTTCTATATTCCCAGCATTTGCTGTTTCTACTTGACCCTTTCTTTCATATAGAATGTACCTTTACCAAAGTAATGCCACAAGAAGCCAATGTGATTCACCAATGAAACGGGAATTAACACACAGTAAAAGCTAATACTTATAAAATGAGTTTAAGATAATCAAAACCAATCTGCTCACCAAAACAAAAAATAAAAGCTGTCATTATTGGTTGAGACTGGCTGTGTTGTTGTACAAGCAGTGAATGTTTTAGTGTGGCTAGCTGATCCGGACTGTGCAAGCAGTGAATGTTTTAGTGTGGCTAGCTGATCCGGACTGTACAAGCAGTGAATGTTTTAGGTTGGCTAGCTGATCCGGACTGTACAAGCAGTGAATGTTTTAGTGTGGCTGGCTGATCCAGACTGTGCAAGCAGTGAATATTTTAGTGTGGCTAGCTGATCCGGACTGTGCAAGCAGTAAATGTTTTAGTGTGGCTAGCTGATCCGGGCTGACGGAGGGTTATTAAAATGCAGACCAACTGAAGTATTACATGTGCAGCCAAACAGCTCAAAGCTCTTTCACATTTTCCCTCCCTTACTGAGCTATTGGGGTGCATTTAAATCGATGGCAATGGGGAATGAAATATTGCTGAGGGTGGGGAACAGCTTGGAGAGAAATTTGAGTGGGGAAGGTTGAACTAATGTTGTTGATTTTCCTTCTGTTCATTTAAATCAAGGAGAAGGTGGCCAGTTCCTGCTTTAGGAGTATAATCCTCCCCACCTGATTTCTCATTCTTTTTTATTTATTCGTTCCTGGGATGTGGGCTTCGCTGGCTGGACCAGCATTTATTGCCCATCCCTAATTGCCCTTGAGAAGGTGGTGGTGAGCTGCCTTCTTGAACCACTGAAGTTCCTGTGGTGTAGGCACACCCACAGTGCTGTTAGGGAGGGAGTTCCAGGGTTTAGACCCAGCGGCAGTGAAGGAACGACGATATATTTCCAAGTCAGGATGGTGAGTGGCTTGGAGGGGAACTCCCAGGTGGTGGTGTTCCCATGTATCTGCTGCCCTTGTCTTTCTAGGCGGTAGAGATTGCAGTTTTGCCCTTGCTAACTAGGCCTCGGCAGCACAGACAAAAATCTCTTTTCCAACCACACTCCCCAACCCATCACATTTCACACTGAGCTACGGTTCCATAGCTGGCAGGCACCTTATATGGTGCCTCACTCAAATGGCCCTCTTTATGCATGAGTTTAGATGGTGAATCCTTGGCCATGGGTGTGTTGTGGGTGGGGCAGGGTGGGGGAATTAAAACTGAACTCAGCCCCCTACAGAGTAAAATCACTGGAGTTGATTCTGCCTCCCTTCCCTAGAGTTAATAGGACAGTATTGGCCTCAAATCCTTATCACTCCATTAACAAAGGTGGCTGGTGCCATTTTGCCACCATCAGATTTTCAAAACGCTGCCTGTTCTGGGTGACACGCCCATGTTAATATGGAACTTTTGATTTTACGAAGTAAATAGGATCCAAATTACTATTTTAGGTCAGAACTGGGCAAAGTCTGTGTCATGTCCACTCCGGCTAATCCAACGGTCATGTACACTGAAGATATCTTATATATCAGATTATTCCTCCAGGGCTCTTAAAATCAGTCTGGGTCACTGCCATCTCAGGGACCTCCCCTGTGGTCACAGACCTGAAACGTTAAGTCCACAGATGATGCCAGACCTGCTCAGTATTTGCAGCATTTTCTGTTTATATTTCAGATTTCCAGGATCTGCAATATTTTATATTAGCTTCCCCCTGGATAGTAATTAGGAACAGGAACCCTGGCTGTATTTCCCCGCCCGAGCCCAGGCCAGGTGTAACGCATGCCCCACCCCCCTCAGCGCACCGTCACTGCACAGATCAGCCATCGGTGTGCGGACCCTGGAATGTACGATTTAAGCTCCACATTTTAAACTTTCCACGAACTTAAAATGGAAAACTTTGCTATGGGGAAAAAGCATGAGAGTGGGATTAATGAACAGCATTTCAAGGGGCTGGAACAGGCACTATGGGCCAAACGGGCTCCTGTTGCATTGTATGATTGAATCAGTTTATCAGTCATTTATGGCAGGGGTTAAGAACATTGTACTCTGTTGCTCCTCGGCCATTTCTTATGCACTCTCCAAATCCAATCCAGTAAAGCATCTGTGAAATGTTTATTAAACAGAATCATTTTACAAGACCATCGACGAAAGACTTATTGAAAATGGGATGCTATCTGACGTGAATCGGCGTGGGTTGGGAACACAAGTTAAACTCAGTAAAGTCCGTTGCTCCTGTGGGAGGAAAAACAATTCAGCAGTGCAGCATTTAAAAGTGCTGGTCATGACCATACAGGGCTTTACACTACAGCAGTTATACTTCTCCCAACTGAACCGACTTCTACTGGTATAGGGGGTCCTCAGTAGCCTGAGTATTTGTATCACCACAGACAACAACTGCATTCACATAAACGGCTAATGTACAACCAGAAATGGTCAGCTTGATGCAAAGTGCCCGTTTTATATGCTGTTCTACAGATCAAGGTCTGTAGATGTGCTGCCTCATTTTTAAGTAGACCACATCCAAAGCTGGGCCACTATGGAAAAGCATCACCTGCAATGACACAGAATCCCAAACTTGTACATTTAGGGTTGGTTCTGGGCTGTCGGGAAAGCAGAGCTGTAGTTAAAGCAGAAGAGGCCATTCAGCCCTTCCAGCCTGCTCCGCCATCCAAAAAGATCATGGCTGTTCTGGTTGTGGTCTCAACTCCACTTTGCCGTGTGCTCCTCTGAATCTTAGAGAAGTTTTATTAAAATATATAAATGTACAAGACAATCGACAGGCTGTATAACCCTTGACTCCCTTGTCTATCAAAAATCTACCTAACCCAGCCTTGAATAAATTCAGTGCCCAGCCTCTACTTCTCTCTGAATCTTAAAAAGTTTTATTAAAATATATAAATTTACAACACGATCGACAGGCTGCGCACTCTGTTAAAACATCACTGAACAGACAATCGACGGCTAGATGATCCCAAGAAGTTGAATCTGCCTCAGACAGACAGGATTCAACTCAGCGAGAGGGTACGTACCACGGTTGATTGTAGTTGCGGATCTTTACTTGCTGCTGACCGCTCGCCTTCCTGCTCCAAGGGTGCACACGGGATGGAGGTGAATAAGAGGAAAACGACAGCAAGTATTTCCAAAGTTAGGGGACGCTGAAGGGAGCCTCGCAAAATCATCCTAAAAAATCTCCCAAAATCAGTCACTTCAAAGGAGTCGGTTTATTTCTAACCGGTTTAGTTGTTCAAGAGAGACCTGTGCAATCATTTCTAGGAGAGACAACACTCTTGAGACAGGCACTCTCAGAGCACCTGAAATCCTGCTTTCTCTTCAGTAACTCGGGTGTTGACTCTTTAAGCAGTCGGAATGCCAGGGTGTGTGTGTGTGTGATTGTGTGTATGTTTTGGCTGCGGGGAGACTGTAATCAGAGAGACTGTGAGCCAACAGCAGTCATTAGCACCACCCATCAGCCTGCCGGCTAACGGGCAGCATAAGTCACCGCCCAGACTGCGTTTAAAAGGGCAATGCTTCTGTGTTTGTGTGCGGCATGACAATAAGATGCAACTCATTTGGACCGCACATTGTGATGTGAGGCTGGTGGCACTTTTGGGCTTGAGGTTACGCAGTCATACTTTTTTTTTTAAATACTAGTGACTCCAAGACCCTAAAAGGAAGCCTACAGACACAACACTGTTCATACATCAGACCAAATCATAAATTGAGACTGGAAACTGAAGTAAGGAATGGTTATTTCCTCCAGCCCTACAACTCTCTGAGGTCTCTGCACTCTTTCTTGCCTCTTGTGCACCCCCAATTCTTTCACCACCCCACCGCCCCAAACTGGCAGCCATATCTTCAACCATCTAGCCCTAAACTCTGGGTTTTCTCCTCAAATCTCTTCGCCTGTCTCTCTCCTTTACTAGTCTCTTTTAAACTTATCCCGACTGTCCTATTATCTCCTTATATGACTCAAGTTAACTTTTGTCTGATTACTGTCCTGTAAAGCATGTTTAGTGTATTAGGAACATAGGAGCAGGAGTAGGCCATTCAGCTCCTCAATTCTGCTCTGTTACTCAACTAGATCTACCTCAGCACCATTTTCCTGCACTACCCCCATATCCCTCAATGTCATTGGTATCTAGAAATCTATCAATCTCTGTCTTGAATGTATTCAGTGACTGAGCCTCCACAGCCCTCTGGGGTAGAGAATTCCAAAGATTCACCACCCTCTGAGTGAAGAAATTCCTCCTCATCTCAGTCCTAAATTGCCTGCCCCTTATTCTGGGACTCTATTCCCTGGTTCTAGAGCCCCCCAACCAGGGGAAACATCTTATCTACATCTGCCTAGCCCCTTAAGAATTTTATATGTTTCAATAAGATCACCTCTCATTCTTCTAAACTCTAGAGAATACAGGCTCAGTCTCCTCAATCTCTCCTAATGGGACAATCCCACCATCACAAGGATCAGTTTGGTGAACCTTCATTGCAATCCTTGTTTGGCAAGTATATCCTTCCTTAGGTAAGGCAAGCAAAACAGTACAAACTACTCCATGTATGGTCTAACCAAGGCTCTATACAATTGAAGCAAGACATCTTTACTCCTGTACTCAAATCCTCTTGTGATAAAGGCCAACATACCAGTTGCCTTCCTAATTGCTTGCTGCAGCTGCTTTTAGTGACTTATGAATAAGGACATCCAGGTCCCTTTGTACATCAACACTTCCCAATCTCTCACCATTTAGGAAATACTCTGCACATCCATTCCGCCTACCAAAGTGGATAACCTCACACTTATCCACATTATATTCCATCAGTCACATTTTTTCCTGCTCATTAAATCTGTCCAAATCCCCTTGAATTCTCTTTGCACCTCCTCACAACACACATTCCCACCTCGTTTTGTATCGTCCCACAACCTTGGAAATAATGTTAAAGGTAGTACATAGATTTAAGGTGTTGTTTAAAAAAACTTTCATTTGTGGTGCTGATGTCACCTGATCCTGATATCATCATGCAGCACAGACATTCCACACCATGAAATATCCCTGAAGTCCCAGCTCTCAGCATTTGCACTCCTCTACTGCAGAGTGAACTATGGAGTCACATTACAGATCAGATTCTTGAGTAACTTGTCAGCCATGGCTTAGTTGATAGTAGTTTTGTCCTAGTCTGCAGGTTGTGGGTTCAAGTCCCACTTCAGGACTTGAGCCCAACAATCCAGGTTTACACAGTGCAGTATTGAGAAAGTGCTGTGCTGTCAGAAATGCTGTTCCTCGAATGAGGTATTAAACGGAGGTCCTGCCTGCCCTCTCAGGTGGTAACAATCATTGGATTACTACCTGAGCCATGAGCAAATTGGCATAGGGTAAATAAGATGAGACAGTTAAATGCATGGCTCGAAGATTGGTGGAAGAGAAATGGGCTTCAATTCATGTTACTGCACTGGGGATAGAAGGAGCGATACCACTGGGATGGATTTCACCTGAACCATACTGGGAACAGTGTCCTGGCAAATTGTAAAACTATGGCCATAGAGAGGACTTTAAACTAAAAGGGGAGGGGAGGAGGAGAGTGTTCACATGAGTTGAGATTTGGAAAGTTAAAGAGAAAGGGCACAGAGTAGTGATGCGGGTAATGATATCCAGAGTGTGGCAGGAAGGGACAGAATGCACAAACATAGGAGAGCACTAGCAAATAAGGTCAGAGTAGGGAAAAATGGTAAAAAGACAGAACTAAAGGCTCTTTATCTGGATGTATGCAGCATTCATATCAAGATGGATAAATTGGTAGCACAAATGGGAAAAAAAATGATAGCCATTAGAGAAGCATGGTTGTAAAGTGACCACTTCTGGGACCTGAATATTCAAAGGTATTTGGCATTTTGGAAGGATAGGAAGAAAGGAAAAGGAGGTGGGGTAGCTCTGCTCATAAAGAATGAGATCAGTATAACAGTGAGAAAAGATCTATGTTCACAGGATCAAAATGTAGAATCAGTAGAAATAAGAACTAGCAAGGGAAGGAAGTCATTGGTGGGAATAGCTTACAGATCCCCTAACAGTAGCCACACTGTAGGGCAGAGTATAAATCAAG
This sequence comes from Carcharodon carcharias, assembly GCF_017639515.1. NCBI lineage: Eukaryota > Metazoa > Chordata > Chondrichthyes > Lamniformes > Lamnidae > Carcharodon > Carcharodon carcharias. The sequence continues at coordinate 117,552,292 of NC_054476.1, forward strand.
AAATAACAATGATATGTAGGAAAGATACTGCAATAATAGTGGGTGATTTTAATTTTTATATAGATTGGACAAGTCAAATTGGCAAAGGTAGCCTGGAGGATGAGTTAATAAAATGTATTTGGGACAGTTTCTTTGAACAATACATTCTGGAACCAACCAGGGAACAGGCTATTTTAGACCTGGTAATGTGTAATGAGACAGGATTAGTTAATTATCTCATAGTAAAGATCCCTCTCAGTAAGAGTGATCATAACATGATTGAATGTGACATTCTATTTGAGGGTGAAAAATCTGGGTCTGAAACTACTGTCTTTAACTTAGATAAAGTCAATTACAAGGGTATGAAGACCGAATTAGCTAAAGTGATCTAGGAAGAAAGTTAAAATGTAAGATGGCAGAGAAGCAGCAGTAGACACGTAAGGAGGTATTTTATAATTTTAACTAAGATATATTCCAATGAGAAAGAAAGACTCTACGAGAAGTATGGACTATCTGAGGCTAACTAAAGAAGTTATCAAAATTAAAGAAAAGACATACAATGTTGCAAAGATTAGTGGTAGGCCAGATGATTTCTTTTTAGTTAAAAAGGGAGAAATTAAAGTATGAGAGAAAACTAGCAAGAATTAAAACAGACGGTAAAAACTTATACAGTATATAAAAAGGAAAAGAGTGAGAATTGTTCCCTTAAAGGGTTGGACTGGGTAATTAATAATGCAGAGACTTTGAACAAGTATTTTGTACCTGTCTTTACAGTAGACAAAAAACCCCCCAAGAATAGTAGAAAATCAAGAGACAAAAAGGGACGGAGGAACTTAAAATAATCACAATCACTAGAGAAAAAAGTACTGGGGAAAATTCATGGGACTAAAGGCTGACAGGTTCCCTGAACCTATTGGCCTGCATCCTATGGTCTAAAAGAGGTGCTGCTGAGGTAGTGGATGCAATCAGATTTAAGGTAATTGGTCTAAGAAGCAAAATGATATGAAGAAAAGCTTTTTCACACAGTGAGTGTTTGGGTCTGGAGTGCACTGCCAGAGAGTGTGGTGGAGGCCAGTTCAATTGAGGCATTTCAGAGGGAATTAGATGATTATTTGAAAAGAAACAATGTGCAAGGTTACGGAGAAATGTTCATTTGGACAGCCAGTGATGGGCCAAATGGCCTCCTTCTGCACTGTAACAATTTTGTGATTTTGTAATCTTCCATAATTCCCTAACACCTCTATTCAAAAAAGGAGACAGACAGAAAGCAGGAAACTATAGGTCAGTTAGTCTAACGCATGTCATTGGGAAAATGCTAGAATCCATTATTAAGGAGGTAGTAGCAGAACATTTAGAAAATCATAATACAATCAGACACAGTTAACATGGTATTGTGAAAGGGAAAACATGTTTTAACAAATTTATTAGATTTCTTTGAGACACTGCAGAACACTGAGTACAGGGGAATCTGGGTGTCCTCATACATGAATCCAAAAACATTAGCTTGCAGGTATAATAAATAATTAGGAAGGCAAATGGACTGTTGGCCATTATTGCAAGGAGGATGGAGTATGAAAGTAGAGAAGTCTTGCTAAAGCTGCATGGGGCATTGGTGATTCCACACCTGGAGTACTATCTGCAGTTTTTGCCTCCTTACTTGAGAAATATATTTGCTTTGGAATCGTTTCAGAAAAAGTTCACTGGGCTCATTCCTGGAATGAAGGGGTTGTCTTTTGAGGATAGGTTGAGTCTATTCTCATAGGAGTTTAGAAGATGGAGAGGTGATCTTCTTGAAACATGTAAGATTGAAGTACTTGACAGAATAGATTTTGATAAGGTGTTTCCCCTTGTGGGCGTATCTGGAACCAGGAAGCAGAGTTTAAAAATATGGGGTCTCCCATTTAAGACTGAGATGAGATGGAATTTTCTTCCCCAGAGAAGTGGGTCATTGAATATATGCAAACTGAATTAGACAGATTTTCCAGGTACAAGGGGGTCAAGGGTTATGGGGTGCAGGCAGGAAGGTGGAGTTAAGGCCACAATCAGATTAGCTATGATCTTATTGAATGGCAGAGTAGGTTTGATAGGCCAATGGCCTGCTCATGCTCCTATTTGTTATGATCTTATGACCTCAAAAACAGCAATGAGATTAACCACCAGGTAAATGTTTACTTGGTGATGAGCATCCCAGGGATAACTTCCCTGCTGTTACTCAAATTGCAATAAAATCTTATTTCCACCTGAGAGCACACAATGCCTTGATATAACATCTTATCAGAAATGTGGCACTTCCGGCCATGTAACACTTTCTCAGTAGTGCACGGGAGAATCAACCGAAATTTTTATGCTCAAATCTCTGGCATGGAACTTGAGCCTACCTATAACCTTCTGACCTAAGTGGCAAGAGTGCCATCAAACAACTCGTGAGTTTGCAGTAAGTCACCCCTGTGAAATAGTGGTTCTACAATTCAGTCATCTGATTAAGGGAGGCAAATTCTGCAAAGTAAACACAAGAAGTCAGATCCTGCAACCCAAACTACCAAAGCACTAAATACAGAAGTACGAACAGAATTTTCAATACTGGATGTAGGCTCTAGCAAATATATCATTCCTCTCCTCAGGCTCTTTTATAAAAGGACATATCTTATATGTGCGAAGACTCATGAAATGTTTGCAAGTGGAAAGGAATACAAGTGTCATTCATCTCCTTGGCTTTGTGAATTTCACTACATTGGATAAAGTTTTCCAGTTCTTCGGTATATTCCCATTTCCCCATCTTTAGAGAGAGGAAATGGGGCAGAAAGTATTGCTCCACATATAATTTACCATCTGTTATCTCATTCCTCCCACTCTGTCCGTCGTCTGTTGACACACATTGTTAGGAAGGAATACATATTCTCCAGCTAATCCTTGGGTTGGTTCAGTCAACATTGATCTGCAGTAGACTGCATGACATGTAGTTTCACAGTATAGCGTACAGGCTAGCAAAGGGAACAGTAAATTGAGACAGGTGGTTCTATCCTAGTGAAGATGATCTCCTTACAGCTCAAGTGCAGTTTAATGTAGCTGCTGATATGTTTAAGCTTACGTTATATGATTTAACAACTTTGCTAATCAGAGAAGGGGAGGAGTCACTCTTCAAATTGTCTCCAACCAAGAAGGTCCTGGTCACTGTTCTTCAGATCCCAGAGACCTCTCCACAACTGCCACTGCTTCTAATCAATCCCAGTGTGGAAGTAAACCTGCAAGGGCTATATGCCATTTTATATTTCTGCATAAAAACTGGAAAATTGTATTTGTAAATTTTCCATTTTTCAGCATATTGTATTCCCAAGGTCCTAGTACTTGCACCATTGATAGCAGAAAGACAATACAGCACACAAAGCCAGTTAACACAATGTCCGCCTTGTTAAGTTCAGTTCCACATAATTCAGAAACTTAATGCCTAATGATCATAGCCTTATAACTAGGGTTGTTTGGGGGGGGGGGGGGGGGGGGGGGTGCGGGGTGGTGTTGGTTGGGGAGTTGCTCAGTTACCAGAGTCAGAAAAGCATGTTCCTCTTTAGATGAAAGGTCACAGACCTGAAATGTAACTTTATTTCATTCTGCATATATGCTGCCAGAGTTGTTGGAGTATTTCTAGTAGTTTGTTTTCATTTCATGTCTGCACTTGAGCACACAATCTAGGTTGACACTTTTGGTGTTGCACTCTGCTCAACTGTTGGTGGTGCTGCTTTTCAGCCAAGACATTAAACTGAAGCCCTGACTTGTTTGTTAAAGGTAGATGTAAAAAAAAAACCCATAGAACTGCAGGAAAGGGATGAAGTCCTGGGCCTGAATTTTTCAGATGGCGGGGTCTTGCTTCCCACCATCCAAAGCTTTTCTGAATGACCCACAGCCATTTCACGCTTGAAGTGGCTGCAGGTGGGACTTCCACCCCTCACTGGGGAAGAAGTCCTCCTTAGAGAGCTGTTGGCTAATCTGATTGGCCAGCAGCTCTCCAGTCAACAGGAAGCGACATGACTGCAGCTGACTCAAGGAATTGCATGATGACGCCTGAGACTAAAGTCTGGGCGCTGGAGGCCAAGGTAAGTTCAAGGAGCCCCAGAGCAGGCAGGGTAGGGAAGGCCTGGGGGGAGAGGCAAAGAGGGAAAGCAGGTAGGAAGGGAGATCCTGAGGTCACTGGACCTTAAAAGGCAGGGTCACCAACTTCAGAAGGGAGCTTCTGATGGAGGTGACTTTCCATCTACCCTCTGGCCCCAGACTTCCCACCTGAGATCTAAGTCCATTGACTTTCAAGCTTCCACCACGCAAGATAAATCCTCCCACCAGCCTAAAAATTGAGTTGGGTGAGAAGTGGACAATAATTGGCCACTTAAGGGCTTCCCATCCGATGCCTTGCCCACCCCAACATAAAATTGTTGCATGGTCAGGGCAGGTGGGAACCTGGAGAGAATCCCATTCCTTCAATTTCACACACTCCCCTCCAAACCTAAAAACAAGCCAGTGGGCAAAGCGTAAAATTCTGGCTCTGGTATTCTTAAACTACTTCTCCAGATTATCTGGTTATTTATCTCAATGCTGTTTGCAAATTGTCTGCCATTTTCCTACTCAGCATTTCAAAAGTAATTTATTGGTCATGCAGCACTTTTGGACACAGAGCCTCCATGTACATAAAAACTCTTTTTGGAAAGAACTTTTATTGAGAATTCACAGAATCAGTGCAGAAGAGGCCCTTCGACTTATTGAGTCTGCACTGACAAGTGAGAAACACACGAGGAATTCAACCACTAAAAAGGATTTTTTTCCCCCTGCAATGTTTCCCATCCTCTAAGGTATTGAGCCTTGCTGGCACAGAGGATTTAACAGAGATTGAGTTTGAACTTGAGACTTTCCTGCTCACAAAGACTCAGATACCCAGCGGTCTTCCAAAATGTCAAAAGTAGTTTGGCATATATAAATTTTATTCATGCAGTTTTATATACTTACAATTAAATTATCTAAATAAGAATCCCTCAAAAACATTGCAGCTATTTTCATCCTGTCACCCCTGCTATTCATGTTTTATGTCTCTCAAATCATTAGTCTCTTAACGTACTTCTTCCCATCATATTATCATCCCTGCCACTTAACTGCCACCTGCTTTTAAAAGCCTCTCAGGTGATTCTGCCTTAAACTCTATACTTCACACCCCCACCCATTGTGCTGGTTCTACTTAAATGCTGTTCATTTTTCAGTACTGATGAAAGGGAGCATCTGCGAAGGGGACAGACAAGATAACATTTCAACTACAACTTGTTTAAAAAACAAGAAAATGGTAGAAGCAGGGCATGACAAACAGCCAATTGTAATGGTGCCATTTTTTCAGGACTGTATTTAACTTGTAACAGGTACTGGTGTAAAGGGGAGTATTTAAATGTTGATAATTCACAAACCCATTCCATAAAACAGCTATTTTAATAAGAACTGGCAGGGCTGAAAGCCTTTCCCTTTTAAAGAACCCAGGGTAAAATTAGTTTGTGCAGCATGATTTTACAACACAATCCAGCATGCTCTACACTCGGAGAAAGTCCTAACTCAAATCTCGCTTGCTGAGGCTATTTCCACTCATGTTCCTCTAGATTTAAATCAATCAGTGAGGTATCCTCTAATAGGGCTGCAACCAAGGATTAAAAAGTTCCATCTGCTCTACATGAAGGAGAAAGATGCCGTTCGACACAAGAACCTATGCATCAGCACGGTATTTACAGCCAATGCTGCATGGTGGGGCTGTCCTCATTGGACCTGAAGTCAACCCAACCCCTCTGATACAGGATGCTATGAGCATGAGTATTCCACCAGGTGGCAAATCACTAGAGCACCTATTCTAGCCTCTAGACAGTAGACCTGTCCAACCTGGGTCTTGAACCCTTTCATCTTATTTATTCAGCCAAAGGCTCACTCATTTAAACCTCAATACTGGGTATATAATTCGTCACACATTGATGCAAAATGGAAGTTTCAGTCAAGAAGCCAGGCTTTGAGGGGATGGTGGGGGGTGTTGGTGTTGAAGGTGGCTGGATCACTGAAAAAAAATCACATTGATTACAAAGGTTAAACTGGAGACAGAAGCAACTAGTTATTCTAATCAAACTACCTGACTTTGGGGGTTGTGGGTGGGGTGGGGGGGGGGGGGGGTGCCCACAACAAATATTTGTTCCACTTCCTCGGATTAGAATTAAGTCTTTACTGTTTGTAAAATAAAGCACTTCCAATTTCTGTACCATACCAACATTTCACATTACTGCCATTTCTGGATTGCTGATGCAGAACGATTGCTGCATTCCTTAAGTGGGAAAAGTACATAAACATGATGAAATGTTCCAACTCCAATTTTACTTAAACCTAATACTTAAAAAGTACAAGACTGCTGAAAAAAGCAAAATAGAGCTTCCAAACATATCAGTGGTGTCCTGCAAATGAGTCAATTTTAAATCAATCTCACTGCATCCTCATGGAACAGTAGTGTGAACAGGCTGTTTGAAGCTGCGGAGAACCTCAACTTTAGGTAATTGTGATTTTATTAAAACATTTAACTTACTTGCCACTTGCCTGGATGAGTGCAAATTGGCACCTAGAAAAGACAGCAGGCATACGGGAATGCCAGCAACTGCAAGTTTCCCTCCAAGTCACACATCATCCTGACTTGGAACCGTATCTTGTTCCTTCACTGTCACTGGGTCAAAATCCTGGCTCCCTTCCCAAGAGCACTACTGTGCACTTACGTGGACTGCAACAGTTCAAGGTGGCAGCTCACCACCACTTTCAAGGCAATTAGTAATGGACAATAAGTACTTGCTCAAATCCTATGAAATAAAAATTAGTTCATTATGTTACATTAATTATGTTACAATGATCTATAAATGGAAATTGATAAAAAAATTTAGAGCTTGTCTTTAAAATGATAGTATAACTAGTGAAAAATAGCATATCTTCAGTCCTATGCAGAAACATTCACTAATTAGGAAAATAGGGATATTCTTAATGATAGATAGCCAAAGCTCAGTCCAAGGCACATACCTCATTTCATAATGGCCCAGTACGCCTCCAGGATTTACACAAGCCAGAAGTATTCAGTTACCAATGAAAAACAGTTATTCACATCAACTGAAAAGGATTTAAAAAAGTATATACCATCCTTACTTATAAACCCTCTCACTGCTAAGCCTGTAGCAAATCCAAAAGGCAGGAGCTTTTGGTCCTTAGCCCATTAATTCTGGCCTCTTGAGCATCTGATTTTAATCATTCCACCATTACTAACGAAAGTATCACCAAAGACCCAAGTTCTGGAATTTCCTCCCTAAACCTCCAACTCTCCTCCTTTAAGTCACTCCTCAAAATCTACCTCTTTTGACCAAGTTGTTGGTCATCTGCCCTCATTTGTGGTGTCAAATTTAGAGTTACAATGTCCATGAAGCATCTTGGAGCATTTTATTAGGTTAAGGTACTATATATAAATACAAGTTATAGTTTGACAAGTGTCATCAACTCCCTCCTTACACTGGCAGTTCTAGCATCATGTTTTAATTTATATATCCAGACTTGTAGTGGAAACATTGTAGTTTTATCATTAATTGAGCAAGGGGATTGGCATAAACCAAATCTCTGAAGTTGAAGGCTGAGAGAAATATTTCATTACTCCACATCAGCTCAACCTAAGTAGAGGTTCTGCTGAATAGCACGATAAAGCTAGCTAGCAAAAAGATCTAATGATAGACATACTAATTTGGGATTTTGAGTCCGGTATTTCTTTCTAGGCACCCAAGAGAATGAATGCAAATTAGCATAATTATCCTGTTCAAGTGGGAGCATCACTAGTCACTGAGTTGGTCGAAAAGCTTTCTGACATGGCATATTCACCTCCAAATGTGTAATTGAACCAAAATACTTGTTTTTTTGCTTTTGGAGGACACCATTATGTTCCACAGGCACATCGAGACTTTTCAGCATCTTGACTGGGTGGGATAAATCTTTTTGGCAAATCTCACTACAGAAATGAAAGCTAATCTCAGTTTCATAGTCACTGTTACTATCAGATTGTTGTGAAAATCTGATTCACCAATGTCCTTCAGGGAAGAAAATATACCATCCTTACGCGATATGGCCTACATGATTTTTAGATGCACAGCAATGTGGTTAACTCTCAACTGCCCTCTGGAATGGCCTAGCCACTGAGTTCAAGGGCAATTAGGGATGGGCAATAAATGCTGGCCTTACCAGTGACACCCACATCCCATGAAAGAATAATTTTTTAAAAATTATGTTCAGTGGTATAAAAAAAATCAGAGACTAGGAAATAGTAAATCATAGTGCAGTTTTAAGCCAATGGCTGCACAACTTGCCTCTTAAGAATGTTAACACACAACCCATTCCCAAAAAATGGGACACCCTTTCCCCATGGTAGCCACAACTGTACTCCAGGAATTGCTAGACAAGGCATAAATTGCTGAATTGCTAATTTCCTAGCAATATCAACTTGACCAAGTTAACAAAATTTGACAACTCTATTGCAAAGCAGCAACATATCATAAACCATGCAACACATCAAGATATGCAGCTGGACCTAAACAGCCGTGGAGATCAGTTTAACAACCTTTAGCTTCTCGTTAAAATATTATCTGGAGAGTGGGGAAAGGTAGGGTGAGAGGAAGGGGAAGAAGTGGGACAAGCATGCTCTATTCCCAAATACAGTAAAATATTGGATTTTACTAGGAAAATGTGGAAGTTGCCTTATTCCTTTGCAAGTCAAAATTTTAGCACTTCATACACATAACTGAAATAAGGAACTACATTCCTAAGTTAGAGTTTACAGTACAGTGACAAATGAAAGGCCAGGCTCCACCCAAGGACACACTTAAGATTTCTAAGTTTCAATGGGGATACTTATAATGCAGGGTCAATTCATCTTGATTATTAAACAATGACCACATGGATGCTTAAGGAGATACAAAACTAGCAAATTCAAAAGTTGTCATTAGCCAACACACTTATTGCTATAGGATATTAGAAGCCAAACCATTGGATACACACATTTTTATTGCAGATTTCAGGTTAAGAGAAAAAAGCAACATGTTTAGTATCCATTATTAAAACTCAAGACTAAACTTCAACTGAAAGTATTGCAGTCACATTTTTATACAGTTTATGAATCCCTCAATACAGAAAAAGGGAAATATACCACCCAAAATGACAAGGTAATGAACCACACAGTTGCATACAAGTGTACTGTTCACATGAAACAACCAGCTATGCCGATGCTACTGACCCAACTAGAGTAGTCAAAGACAAGTCACTGTACAGGCAATTTATTAAAAATTCATTTTAATCTTTGTCTTCAAATACACTGTGAAAAAAGTACATTACATTGCATCAATGTTAAAGCACCACTAAAGCAAAAAAAGAAAAATCTTGTTCCCAGCATGCTTTCAGTAAGGCCTGTCCCGTCGCTCTGATCTGTGATCACTTCTGAAATGAAAAACAAAAACATCAACATTTTCCCCACACAAAACATTTATATTTCACTAACAGCAGTGCTTCAGCAAATTCTGTCAAAGGTCTGATTAGACAGCTATGCTTACATGACATTCAGTGATGTGAAGTTTGTCTGTCAAGTACCATGGAACGCCACAAGTTTACCATTTACAAGATACAGATACAAACAGACCAGGTTTAATTATTCACCAAAGTAAGAATCTTTTCAAGCTCATGAAATTAAAGTAAACCAGCAAGAAAGAAATAAGACGTGACACTGGCCTAATGCAGGGGTGTGTAAACAAAGTATGGGGCTGGATCTCATGAGCAGCAGTAGCCGGGGGTGGGGGGGGGGGGGGGGGGGTGGTATTGCTCACCCACTTCGTTGCAACAGTAGGCTGGCAGCAGACACACCCTGAAAGAAGCCCACCCTGCAACCATAACACCCTGCATGTGGCCTAAACAAGCAAAGAGTGGGAGTTCCACCCTTCAGAGTTTCGCAGTCCCAGAACTCAGTAGCGGACTGGAATTGCAAGGAGGCCGTGGGGTGAAAAGGCCATGGATCCCAGACAGGGAGCCCAGGGGAGTGGAGGGGAAGATGTGCAGAGGGTTCCCTACCTTTTAAACAATTTCCTTATAAAAAATAAACAGCCTGCCCATTCCAACCATATTATGGCATGAGCAGTATATTATTCCGGTCAATTGGCTTGATCACAAAATCAATTACCCATTACTTAAAAACGGTGGGCAGGATCTCGATTCCAGCACCTGCCCTCCAACTGTGTTATGGGGGCAGAGAGGGAAGGTGGTGGGCTTGCTGCCCTTCATTTTATGTGCCCCGCTGCCAAAATCACACCCAGCAGGGGGCTATAAAATCAAGCCATGGTTTCTTATTGCGTCACATTTTCGATGGACTTGGTTAAGGTTTTCCTAAATAGTTGCTTCAGGACAAGTTTGCTTATGGGATTTAACCAATGCACAATTGGTCATTTTTCTTCCATCAAAGGTAACAAATAAGTTCTATTTTAGTGCATACCTTCCTCCACCCATTTTTCCAGAGCCACCAAAACCACGATCTCCACCTCTGCCTCCACGGTATCCCCCACGGCCTCTGAAACCACCTCTTCCATGATGTTCTAAGAAAACAGAAAGAACCCTGGTTTAAAATAAAAAATCCCGGGGGGGTGAAAAACAATAAGTCTCTTGAAACACCTAGGTTTCAAATTGAAGGAAGGCGCCTGGATTGAACTGCAAGCCTCCATATTAAAAATTTAGGCATTCCAAAAGCTAAAAGCATGTTATTTTGAACTCTACTAACCATCCTGCATTACTCTGTAAAACTTGAGCCCTAGAAGTTAGTTCAGCCATGGCTCAGTTGGTGGTACTCTTGCCCCTGAATCACAAGGTTCCAGGCTCAAGCTGCAACCTAGGGCTTGAGCACAAAAATCAAGGCCAACACTCCAGTGCAGAACTACATGAGTGTTGCACTGTTGGAAGTGCCAGCTGTCGAATGAGATGTTAAACTAAGATGTTATCTGCCTGCTCAGGTGGATGGCACTATTTCAAAGAGCAGGGGAGTCATTCCCACCCTTCTGGTCAATCCCACAATCAACATCACAAAAACAAATCATTAGGTCACTCGCATTTGTTTGTGCGCAATAAATTTGTGCAGATTGGCTACACTTCAAAAGTACTTAGCTCTCGATGGTTGGTGGTTATGAAAAGCACTATACATATCTTTTTAACACTAGCTTCATGGGTTTGGGCGTGGGGTTGGAGGTGGATCCCAGGGAAAAGAGGGTGTCGGAGTGTTTTGAAGATCGAAACGGACAAAAGTTTTTTTAAAAAAGTGGATAAGGGGGAAAAACAAAACACTGGTTTCCCAACTCCAATACATACCACCGTCAGCTCTGGGAGTTTTGCACTGGTTGCATTCATTTCTCCAAGCAAAGTTGACATTACCACATGTCCTAGAAAACACAAAATTCATTGTTTACACCCAAATAACTGGGCTAAGAATTTCCAAGTACTACCTTGAATTAGTCCTAGTTATGAAATTTTTAAAAATTCTAATTCATGGTTTTCGTAAGATATGACCAAGTCAACAACTGTGGATATTATGGAAAAAGTTAAAACTCCGTTTAATGACTTACAGATTTGGGCAAGTCCAATCGTCACCTCTTGAACCACCTCCACCTTGAAAACCACGGCCACCATGTCCTCTGCCCATCTGACCTACAAAGAAGTGGCCCACAAGTCACACTTCAAACTTTTTTTTAAAAAAAATCCCAGTTTCTGCTAAATAGAAGCATTTATATACCTCCACGACCACCTCTACCACCTCGTACGAACTCTGATCGCCTTGTTGCAAAGGAAACTTTTATTATGTTTCCATGGAAATCCTTTCCTAAAAGAAACGCATTATTAGTCACTTCAGCAAAGGCAATGAATTCAAGGTTAAACAAAATCTGCATAAAGCTAAGTGGACATTTCCCCTGGTTACATTTAACTTCAGTTCTACCCAGTGTCAAACTATACTGCTGAAATCAGATGCAAGATTTTTTAAATCAAATCTCTCATTAGTATGCAACATAAATTCCCATGTCCATGTTTATAATGTAAATGTGTCAGTGACACCCTTCTGACTATGAAGGTGCTGCTATTTATGAACTGTCTATATACTGCTTCCAAAAAAAACATGGGGCAGGGCAGATGAGAAGATATATTTCTCCATGACCTCACTGCAGAAGCAGCAAATAAAGCTGTTCTTTAAAAGCAACCTTTTGTTAACTCTATTTGATGATAAAAAGGAACCAATTTGCACAATACTTCCCATTATGGAATCTCGTAACAAGAGTCAGCAGTACTATGGGGAGCTGAGTATATCATTCTCTTCTTGCTTCCAGTAAACGGCTGCAGGCTGGTCAAGGTTTTTTCCTGTCATGCTATTGCCCACTTTAGTTCTGCTACTTTCATCCTGTCATTGGGTACTTTTAAGAAATAGTTATGTCTCAGTTAATAGTAGTCACATGTTAAGTGAGTTCAAAATCCCCTGCAGGGCTTCAGAACAATCTAGGCCAACAATTAACTGCACCATGGAGGGAGTGCTACAATGTTAACAATGTTTTAAAAAAAAGCTGCAAGACTGATCAGGTGGACTGGAAGAATCTTACAGCATTAATTTGAAGAGCAGTGAATTTTCCCATTATGCAGAATATCAGTCCTTTCTTTTCATTTGCTGTTTTGTGGACGACTTGCACAATGGCCACAGTTGCCTCCATAACAGAAACAGAGTTACAAAGTGCTCTTTAAATTTGCTATCATTCCACACTTAATGCGCAGGCCACTACCACAGAAATTGGTCTATGGCCTTGTGGAAGTCAGTGGAATAAGAATTCAACATAAAAAAGGATCTTACCATCAAACCAATCAATTGCTGCTTTTGCTGATGGTGGGTCATCAAAAGACACTGTTGCTTCACCCTTAAGTTTGCCTGTAACTTTGTCAGTATAGAGGTTGATCATGGCATTTCCAGTTTTCTTATTAGTCTATTAATGAAATGAACCTCAGTAAGACAAATAAATCTGTAATCCACATCCTTCCCCAAAATGTAAAAAGACATTGCACAAACCTTAATCACACCAATCTGTTTAAAGAAATCAGCAACTTGCTCAGTTGTCACATCATCTCCAAGACCCTGAACAAAAATGGTGTTGTTATCAGAGTTGTCGTCAGAAGCTGTGGATAGGATAAAGAGACATGTTTTATAGTCTTGCAAGTCGTCCTTGTAGATGCCAGTCAAACTATTAATATAAAGCTCCAGAGCCAGAATATCAAAGACAAGTTAAAGTGCAAGGACTTTATTTTCCTGTGAAGAACATCTTCAACTCAAGCAGTACCAAATTTGAATCAATTGATTAAGGATGCTCAGAACACATGGAACTCATCACAACAAAATGGATCATACAAGTAGAGAAAGCCAAGTGCTCCCAGGATAGGGCAAAAAAAGTGTATTTTCAGAACAAGGTTCCTAGGGTGAGAAACACTGTTAAAAGCCAAGAGACCAGGGATCTCAATCTCTTCAGCAGAGCACAAGACCACACCAGAAATTACTAACATAGCAAATACACATGCTGAGTTATTAAAATTTGTACTTGCAGTCAACAAGGCATTTCATTTGAACTAGTTTTAAATTAGAATGGACAAACAGGCTCCACAATTGATTCAGGTGCATTCAAATCATGCAAATATCCAGCTAATAACTAATTGTGGCTTTTTTTTTAAAAAAGTGAATGGCAGAGACATCATTAGTCTGTAGAATATTAAAGATTGCCTACCAGGATTAGGTCCTTGTCCACGATCTCTCGAACCTGCAGAGAAGAGGACAGAGCTCTAAAACTAGTTAAGTGATTTAATGAAGACAAAACTGCACATTGTCTTACATATTAAGTAGGAACATTCATTCAGAAACAGAACCAAAATAATGTTTTCTGTTTCTTCAGGTGCTATCCAGAAATAGCTACTATTGAACTTACTCTCATTTATTTTTAGCCCAGAATTGACCTGCATACTGATATTCACAACAAGAACGTGCACTGCTTCATACTATTATATTGATTGTGTCCCAACAGTTCCCTCCTCTTAGATGCTTTTGCGTGAACAGGATTTGTTTGCTATATGAATGTACTGACATTAAGAAAGCTTCTGAAACTGATGGTTTAATGCCTAAATACAACACCCAATTGTCCTACATTAGACAGACTTTATGGCAGGCGGGCGTCAGTACACAAAACCTTAACTGATTGATCATTTACAGGTGGGAGCAATTTAATACTAAATTTTAGGTATGCAACATATGTCTAGGGCTTTATCTTTTGTGATTGATAACAGTTTCTGTCTTGATGCCATTGGTCCAGGAAGAGCAAGAGTCATTACTGTTAACTCTTACAGAAAATAGCCAGTTAAGCAAGATAGGTTGAATTACAATAATGCCAGATCCAAATACTTGTTTGGATAATGCCATTCGGCCAGCTCCTATTGCCAAATGTCATTACCTTCTTGTTTTGTAAATGTCAGCACTTGTTGAATCCATTTACTTACTGACTTAAATTTTGTGCAGATAAAGAAGTTTCACAATACAACCACACTTTTGCCAATGTAGTCAGACAAAGAAAATATTTTTTTTCATAAGCCCAGTTTATTTGCTTAAGGATTTTTCCTAGTTCTTTCTGCCCAAAATAAACTAACTACTCAAGACACTATAACCAACAACTTTCAGATTGATTTTGCAGTAGATGATTGCATAGGTATTTGGCCAAGACAATCGATTGCCCATTTTGTGATGGGGTTCATTGTCCCTCTTTTTTTAAAAAAATGGGGCCAGTTCATTTCAATGCATGATCCATTTAAATATTTTGCACGGTACCTTAAAGGAGACAACTTGAGCAACATGTGCAAGACTTTCCACACATCTGCACACACCCACAGCTTACAGGGAACACTGATGGGGACTGGAATATCAAGTCCATAATATATTTTCCAGTTAGGTTGCACATCTTTAGAATTAAAACTTGAAAGGCTGCTTTTTACCTCATTTTTCACCACCCCACACTTCCCCTCACCTCAGCCCAAACTTTGGACCAAGCATCAACATTGCCGTTTACTGAATAGAAAATCCTGAACCTTTGGCAAACTACATGCTTTAATTTCCAGATTGAATAAACTCTCAGCAGTGTATGCTGAATGCCCTCACTCAAAGTTATGAGGAAATGGTGGCTTTACGTCACAGACTTCATACAGAATTTCACGGAAACAGTTCCAATACTCTTAACTTACCACCAAAATTATTGAAGCCACCACGGTCACCACCACTGCAGAGGAAAAAAATTGAAGAAATGATGCTTTCCTCATGCCAGTTACAGGTTGAAACCAAAAGGCTTTAGCTTGACTTGATCCAAGGTATAATGAATGTTTTGACACCATTACTGCCACATGCTAGTTTACTATTAATGACATAACCAGTATATTCACAAACTCCAAAGACACAGTTTGCAAATAACTTTAACAGCAGCAAAGCTATTTACTTCAAAAATCATTCGAATGTCAAATTTTAGTGTCTAGTGTTTGTGAAAGTGCAACCGTGTTTCAAAATTTGAGTGCTACTGGAGTACACCTGCCATTTAGCCTTTAGGTGAAAGTTTCAATTTATTTAGAAAATTGGCCAGTAGACTTGACTCATTTGCTTTCAATAAGGCCAAGGCTACTAATAAAAGCTCTTTTGTAATTTATAAATTTTTGCAGCTTCAGAAACCACAGGTAGGTGTGTGCAGTGCATGAGCTTCAGTTAAGAAGTCGAGAAGTGTACTAGTTCATTCACTCTGAAACCTGTGGCACACAAAATGTAGAGAAAGTTAACAGAAAACAAGTTCAATCACCTTCAAAAGATTTATATAACCACATGCATTTAGGCTTAAGATGAAAAGTTATAGGACACATGATCGTTAGTACTAAGTATAGCTGATGTGAGCGGAACCTTTTAACAGCTGACGCAAGTCCTAGAATTTGGGTTCAAAAGCTTCACTAATTGTGCCAAAATTCATACTAATCAAACTTAAGGGGTGTGTCAAGTGTCCAAGTTATCAAAAAGTGTATTTTATATTGATAAATAAAATTTGGTATGGTGATGTGGCCTCAATGCTTTCTTTAAAATAGAAACTGAACATGTATATTCAAGAGAAATATTCAAAACTGGTGGGGGGGGGGGGTGGCGGGGTAGAAAATGGGAAAACATGTTCAGTGTAAAATTAAACTTGAATTCAACCAACCTCAGCCAAGTCAGCAATAGCAACCTTCCCCCATACTAATTCAGATGCAGCCCCAAAATATCGATTCAGAAGTAATTTTATATACTTAGTACTTGTTTTTGGCTGACTTCTAAAGTGAACTGGTAGCATCCCAGTGCTAAAGACAAGTTCAACAGTTGTTTATGCCAAGATTTATGGACTACAACAGTGTGTTGCTTGGGGATTACTCTTGAAGGTCTATGACTATTAAAATCAAAGTTCAAAGGTGTTCCAAATAGCTGATAAGTGGAAGCCAGACATATCCCTGCAAAGATAAAATCCTAGATTTAAGAGTAATTTCACTTGCATTATGAATCTAGGGTTAGTTCCTGCATTCCTTCACTTTCTCCCATTCATGATCAAGATAGGTAATAATGACAAATTCTCTCTTTTGCAGCATTTCCCAACCAAGGAAACCACAAATAAAGACTATAAGGACCATCTGGGGCCAAGTGTCCACGAGTTTAGCAAACTGCTAGCTGTGGTATTGTATTAACTGACAAATGCATCAGCTTACTAAAATGTTTAAAGCTGTCAGCCTCTAGATGTTTGGAAATAAATCCCTTTAGAAAAACAGCAACAAAAAAAAAATCCCAGTTTGGTTCCGTATAGAAACGGTAACTCTAATGTACATTTTTTTTGTAGGAGGAGATATTTTGCATCCTCTGCAAAAAACATTGCCACGGATGGTCTTAAAGCTCATCTCATAGGAACTTTGGCCTACTGCTGTGACTAGTCCTATCAGCCCTTCAAGTCTTCTCCAATAAGATGACTGATCTGGTTGTGGTCTCGACTCCACTTTACTGTCTACCCCTCATAACCCAACTCCCTTGTCTATCAAAAATCTGTCTAACTCTGCCTTGAATAAATTCAAGCCTCCGCTGCTTTGAGGAAGAGAATTCCAGATTAACAACCCTTTGAGAAAAATATTCTCCTCATCTTAGTCTTAAAACAGTAGACCTCTTATTCTTAAACTGTGTCCCTGGTTCTAGTTTCTCTCAAGTGAAAATAACCTTCTGGTATCTATCCTACCACGTCCCCACAGGATCTTACACATTTCAATAAGATCACCACTCATTCTTCTAGATTTCAAGTAAAGGCCTAATATCATTCTTCACAAGATAAGCCCCTCATCCCAGGGATGAGTCAAGTGAACCATCTCAGTACTGCTTCTAACATAATTATATCTTTTTTTTCAAATAAGGGGACCAAAACTGTACAGTGTTCTGAACATGATCTCACCAAAGCCCTATAGAGCTGCAGTACTTCATTCCCCTTGCAATAAATGCAAACCTTCCATTTGCCTTGCTAACCTGCATACTAACTTTGAAAGATTTACGTACCAGGACTCCCAGATCCCTCAAGTTCTGCAATCTCTCTCCATTTAAATAATACTGCTTTTCTATTCTTCCCGCCAAAGTGGACAAGTTCATATTTTCCCCACACTATACTCCATCTGCCAAATTCTTGCCCACTCACATAACCTGTCTAGATCCCTTTAGACTCTCTACCTCCTCTTGACAACTTACTTTCGTACCCATCTTGGTGTCATCTGCAAATTTAGCTATCACACATTCGGTCCCTTAATCTGAAACACTGCTGTAGATTGTTAATGGCAGAGGCCCCAGCATTGTTCACTGTGGCACTCCATTTGTCACAGCTTGCCAACCTGAAAAAGGCCTATTTATCCCTACTCTCTGCTTCCTGTTAGCCAACCAATTCTTCATCCATGCCAATGTTACCACCTATACCATGGAAACTTATTTTGAGTAGTAACCTTTGATGTGGCACCTTATCATGGGTCTTCTAAAAATATAAGTACACATCTACAGGTTTCTCTTTATCCACCTTGCTTCTTTCTTCTTCAAAAAAATACAATTAGTTAAATGCAATTTCCCTTTCACAACACCATGTTGACTCTGCCTGATCAAACTATGATTTTCTAAGAATCCTGCTAGGACTTTCTTAATAATGGATTCTAGCCATTTTCCTAAGACAGATGGGCCTCTAGGTTCCTACTTTCTGCCTCCTTTCTTGAATAAAGGGGTTACACTAGCTATTTTCCAATTCACTAGGACCCTTCCAGAACCTAAGGAATTTTGGAAGTTTTTAACCAATGCCCCTACTGTCTCTGCAGCCACTTCTTTTAAGAGCCTAGGATGCAGGCCACCTGATCCTGGGGACTTGTCAGCCTTTAGGTCTAATAGTTTACCCAGCACCTTTTCCCTAGTGACGGTGATTGGTTTAAGCTCCTCCCACCTGCTCACAAGTTTTCTAAGTTTTCTACAGTGAAGACACACTACCTGTTCAATGCCTCTGCCATTTATCAATTCCCCAAACTCACTTTAGAGGATCACAAGCTTTAGTTATTCTTTTCCTACATAAGTACTTGTAGAAACTCCCACTTTCTCATGACCGAATCAATTGAAAAGTAATGCACACCATTCTGAACAAATCATGTATCCACGGCTTTTCTAAATCACTACTTAATTTCCAGAATGCATTGTGCATTTCGAACAGCTATATAAATGTTCAGCTACAAAAATTAAAGCATTGTAAAATAGAACCAAATCCTTTTGACCCCTTTTCCTTGCTCCATTCATTTGTTAACAGAACTGTGAACATACTGCAATGAATATAAAAGTTACTCATTTCTTGTATAACGTGATTGCAATGAATACTTACAATTCCTTTGACTCATAGTAGTCAGAGGTGTGTACATCAGAAGGAGTATATTACTTGGAAAAAGTTGAAATTAGTTTACTCCTAAGACCTCTACTCCCTTCTCAAGCAACAGGCTAAGTCACATAAATGTGATGGCAATAAAATAAAGCAGTTATGGTCCTGTATCTTTGGACTTAAATTTAGAAAGACTTGGCAAAGATAGCAACACTATTTAAACAGAGGTAAATTTTAAAAACAAACAAAAAATTGCAATTGCCCTTTCTTAGTTACCAAAAATTAGGATGGCCAGCTGCAGAAACAAACATATAGGAACGTATGAACTTAACAGCAGGATTAGGCCATTCAGCCCCTTGAGCCTAGTCTGTCATTTGATAAGATCATGGCTGATCCGATTGTGGCCTTTATTTTCCTGTCCACCCCTTAAACTCTTTGACTCCCTTGTCAGTCAAGAATCTAGTTCAGCCTTAAAAATATTCAATGACCCTTCCTCCACTGATATGAACACACAACCATGTTTCATGCAGTTCACACAAGTCAGACAATACTAAATTAGTCTGGGAGATAAATGAAGAATTTGCAGTGGAGAGGAAAAATCAATCCCAGGGCAAATTTAACCAATGTGTTGGCCCACATTTAAAGGCAAGGAGCCAGTTTACAGAAATCATTGCTGAAGACTCTTGCATAATATTTCAAAAAGCCTGCCAAGACCAGCTAGCATTAGTATACAATCAATTTCAAGAATGGTTCTGCACCTTTCAATTTTTTAATCACTAAAATCATATTCAAAGCAAACCAGAAAAAGGTAGAAAAGTATGCCAACACCCTCCTCTTCCTCTATATCCAGGCAGTTTTGGATTCAATAACTCACTGTACTGGGTGATTCCCAAACACTTCCACAAGAGTGCATGAACAAGTTTAAACTGCATCTTAAGTCCCTGTGCTGACATACCAATAGCTGCACTTCAAAGTTTATTGTATG
This sequence comes from Carcharodon carcharias, assembly GCF_017639515.1. NCBI lineage: Eukaryota > Metazoa > Chordata > Chondrichthyes > Lamniformes > Lamnidae > Carcharodon > Carcharodon carcharias. The sequence goes on from NC_054476.1 coordinate 117,572,287, forward strand.
TGACTGAATACGGCAGCCATTTTGAAGACAGTTACATCCTACAAAAGAGATGAATGACCATATTTTTCTGGCAGCAATGGTTGAACAGAAAATTTAGCTTGGACACAAGAACTCCCTCCTTAAAATACCACCATAGTTTGAACTTACCCGAAGTACAACACCACTAACAGTGCAGCATTCACTCAGTATATTGAAATGTCACTCTAAGTTTTATACTCATGGAGGTGGAATTTGAATTTCTGACTTTTAAATGACTGTTACCAACTGACCCAAGATTATCCATGTAAGACATTTCTGGAGTGCATCTTTGTATGAAGGAACAAAAAGGTTTTTTACTGAAGGAAGCCTTGCTCTTTTGCTGCATCTACCTTAGCTTTCAGAGTTGGTGTCATTTACACAGATGGACAAAAAACCAACTCAGGAGGCTAGTCTCTAGTACCAAGCTTGAATGCTGTAACTAGCAGAAAGGTATCAATATTTATAAATGAAAAACTCAAAAGTGTTTTAAAAACCTGATAAGACAGGCATATCAGAATAGATATGCTGACAGAGTGCTTCAGAAAGCTAAATAAAGTTAGTAATATTACCCGAAACATAACCACATGAATCTGTGAACAGAATTAAAGCAAATTACTACATTGTTGCCCAAGCAGAGAAATAATTTAGGTTGCAACCTGAACAAAGGAAGTTGGAAGAATAGTTCACTTTGCACTTATTCAAAGGTTCAGTTCATGTCATGTTCACTGAGAAAAACAATTATTCATTTTATCCTTAAAAGCAATTTTAAGTGAATGGGAGTAGAAACTAGACAGGATCTGGGATTTGTAAGCTGCAAGTCATAATGGCAGGCTCTTCCATTTGTACAGCCTAGCCTATCCTAAATTTCAACATAAAATTCAATGTGAAGTTTTCCACTTACTCGACTGCAACACTTAAATGCTATGAAAATGAATGCATTTCATTTAGGACACTATTCAGCTCAAACGACAATAGGAGCATTACTGGTTAACAGCCTGCATATATACCAAACTGGACAGATCAATTTGTGGTTGAAAAGCAGTCTAAATAACCATAACAGCTATGATAATAACCATACCTATAATTCAGGGTGTCATAGTTCTTAACTATGAAATAAGTCTAGGTAAAAATGAATCAGCATATGTAAACGCTGACATGATCTATTAAAATTTCAAACCTAAGGTTTTCCATTAAATTTATTACTGCTGCCTACATTCAATTACTTGCACAATATGCAGTAGCAAAGATTTAGTGAAGCTTTTCCAGCCAATTTAGAAAACATTTCTCTTACTTCTGAATGGTTTAAACATCACTTGGCTTTTAAATCGGGAAGTTGAATAAAAGGTACAGTGCATACAGAAATTAACTCCCATGTGCAGGTTACATGGATTGTGTTGAGTTGTAACTGACAGGCATAGAAGTTTGTAATTAAGCATAATGAAGAAGCACGTACCCCATTCTACCACGTCCACCTCTACTATCACCGTCAAAGCCACTATGACCATATCCTCCACGGCCTCTACCCCCATTACCCTGCGATCTGCCAAAATTCCGACTGTCATCTCCAAATTTACTCCTGCCAGCTCTATCCTGTTCATAGTCATCTTTGGGTGGGGTGGGGTGCGTGAGTGGGAGAAAGAAGGGAAAAAAATTGGTTATTAGCAATTGTTACTTCAATCATCTCCAGTTAAACTTTGCTTTTTTTCTTAAAAAGATACTTATTCTCACTTGCAGAAGCTTCTGTTGTTCAAACTTAAAGCTTTGCTAATTTGTCAAATTGACTTCCTAGATCAGCAGTTAGATGGCCTCTAAACTTGGAGATGCTTCATCTATCTCTTCCTCCACCCTCAATAGAATATCTTGATTGGCCAGTTAAAGTAATGAAAATTTGCAAATATTCACTATATTATATTTCATTCTCTATGGCTCTCCCATATCCACATCGTATTGGACTGGTATGTTAAACCAATGCTTCCACAGCTACCCACCATCCTTACCTCCTGAGCTCTGTTGGCCATAGTTGTCATGAGGTGGATGATACGAAGTTGGGTGGCTGTAACTTGGTTGGCTTGGCTGGGTACTATATTGTGTCTCAGACTTTGAGCCATAGCTGTAAGAGAAGTAGTTATTAAATGGACTATCCAATGTTTTCCTTAGTAAACGACCAAGGTTTTTCTGGTAGTCATAGGCACTGTAGGTATTACTGTGTTCACTGCTCCTGGCTGAGGGAAGAGTGGCTCAAGCATTCAGAGACTATCCAGTGGTTAGCTCAGGATTCAGGGCAGCTAGTGGGTCATGATTTACAGAGCCTCACAGCATCCATTCATGGAGCCTTTAGTATTATGCTCCATAACCTTCCTATTATTGACCAAGGCGGGGCGGGGGAGAAAAGAATCAATTGCCCAATTTGGTCTCAGGAACCAATATAATGGCAGATAATGCCAGTTGGCAAGACAGAACTCAAGATCCAGTACATGTTGAGGCACCAGGCAAATGTAAAGCAATGGCCCTCTGGTGAATACCACATCGCTGATGTAGGAACAGCATAGATAATTTGGAATTTTAAAATGATGCCACACTAAATATACAGGAAATAAGAAGTCTCAATTGTATGCAGAACAAGATGCACATCAACTTTTGCTTATAAAAATTTCAATGCCATTTACATTATATTCATAAAGAGTTCAGAAGTTACAGATGCAGTCCTGTCCCTTGAGGAACCTGTGCGTGAATGGTAAAAACTGAAAAAAACTTATGTAGTCAACATGGCATTGGGAGCAAGATTCTGCAGTTTGGTATGACAAAAAAGCCAGGAGCAAGCGAAACAGAGAAAGGCAATGCTGTATGTTCCTTTTCTGGGAACCAAACAATAGGTCACCAGGGCCCCAAGGGCAAGGCTATGACGGAATAAAGTCGCATTAGCTTGGTATCAGTGGAGTCTGAATTGAAGTGGAAACTGCCTGCTCCACAGCCTAGTATCAAGTATTTCTTTAATGGATTTTATCAATTCAGCTTATAACATGAATTATGGTATGTCAGATGATTTGAAAGCAGAAACAGGTACAATCAGCACAGCAGGGGTGGGGTATTGCTGCAAAAGGTGCCACTATACAACTAATGTGTATGTGCAAATTCAGGGTTGTCGTGGATAGGAGCACTCTGCACCCAAATACATTATGTGTACTTCAACAATGGTCATGCAATAGTTGCAGGATGAAGGTTTACTTACCGTTTTTGAGTTCTTGTGCTGCAGCTGTTCACAAAGTGGAAGTCGGGATTGGGAGGACCAGGGCTCGGAGTCAATCCCATGTTACAATAAGTCAATCAGGGGTAAGTAGAATAAATTTGCCTAGGCTAAAATAAATTTAGTTATATAAGTGTGGCATTAAATGGTACAGGAAGTTGGCAAGGCATGCGCTATATACAATCTTGTTATGTATACAAGTAATCCTCCAATGCTGTTGCTCACGGTGACTTGGGATGTGGCAAAGGCTGTGCGCTGTACATGTGATCTTGGGATCTGACCGGAGAAGCAAGGGTCATGTGATTCAGTGATGTTAGATGATGGTCCAGGAGAGGGTGGCAGGAACAAAGAGCGTTGTAATTTGCAAATACAGAGCACTGGGTGTGAAAATTCTTAGGGGTGGAGAAGAGAAGGGAAAAGACATCTGCTCACAAGAAAAAACCTCTTTCCCATGGCAAAGCTAAAATCAGTGAAGCACTTTCGGATGAGGCAACATTCCCCAAAAGAACTCTCTACTAGCTGAGGGACTGTCCTACGCTAAAAATCATTCATGGTTCCAGCTGGTGGGATAAATGGAAAGGCTGATCATACCCTAGGGTGCACAGTGCCACTACCTTGAAGACAAGAGCTGGGAGAACTCCAAAAATATGGCCATCATAGGCAAATATGATTTAAATGACAGCCAAATGCAACAAAATAGCATGATGAGGTATTAAAGACAATCATTTTAATTCACAATTATTAATAGATCAAGGCCAGTATGTGATTTTTTTTTTAAAAACCAAGCCAGACCAGAAGCCTGAAGAGGACCAAATATTATATTCATGACTGAAAAGCAATACATTCCACACAATTAATACTTTAAATAGAATTCAATATTTTTGAATTATTGGGACATTACCTGCTAGGGGAATCTGAATGCTGCCCATAACTTCCATACAATTGTTGCTGTCCATAAGTATTATGGGAACTCTCACTTCCATAGCTATGTCCACTCTGCCGGTAGCCTGGTGTGGAGGATTGAGAGTTCAACCCTGTAAAATAGAAAATGCAATTTACATTTATATAGCTGCCTTTTAAAAGAAAGCTACAATTCAGACAAAAACCATGATATACCTGACTGTGCTTGTCCATAACTTGAACCATACCCACTTTGGCCTTGTCCATATCCAGAAGCATCACCAGACTGCTCATATCCACCATAACCCTTAGCAGAGAGATGTACATTAGTTACAAAACTGTGTCAATTATACATACCCACCCCAAACACAGACACTTCCTTCCCAAAAAAAGGTATTTTGGTGAGGAAAAATATAATTTCCACATTCGCTATGTACTTAATACTAGTACATTAGCATTTGATTTACTAATTGAAAAAGAGTCCATCTCTAACCCTCTTTCCCATGTGCATCTATCTCATAACTGCTATTAGGGAAAGCAGATCAGTACACAGAAGACAGACATTTACACAAGTTCTCAAAAATTTCTAGGTTCTGACAAACGGTCACAGATCTGAAACGCAATCTGGTTCTTTTCTCCAGACGCTATCTGACTTTGTGTGCTTCCAGCATTTTCTACTCAGATTATCAGCATCAGTAGCACTTTTCTTAAATGGCAAAGATTTATAACTAGGTACATGATATAAAGATATACACAGCATATGGAGTTCAAAGCTCAGCATAGGGTCAGAAAGAGAAATGCTATGTGCTCACAGAGAGCTTAAGGCTGAGTGCAATAATGCAATATCTGCAAGTTGCCATGTTTCACAAGTTCAGAAAAAAAAGGTAGAAATAAATTTTGGTACAAAATATGCCATATTTGACAGATGTTACAGGAATCTGCTGTAGCATGCTGTTGTGCAGTCCTAGATCAGTACTAGCCTTTGGAAGTGCCACTTGTGGGCTTGAATACCCTCACATGTGGCTCTCAGCACAATTGCTGCGCTCGATGTCTTTCCTCTTCCACCTGGAAAGAACGAGTAATGCTAATGCATTAGGAAGCACAATGCACTATGGAGCTTTAAATCTTTTTACTATCCAGTCTGTAGCTGACCTCCATTTAATTACTCAAAGACAGAGCAGCGAATTCAGGATTTCAACACTTAAGTGTGCTAGTTTCAGCTATTTAATTTGTGGTACAATATGTTCAAGCATTCCTGAAAGCAGCCATTAGGCAAGGCATTTTAGGACTGCAGCTGACAAGCAGCTAGTGAATTTGTCTAAAGGAAGGATTAGGAATGAGAACAAGTCTGCCAAACTATTCAAACATCAATGAAGAGAGGGAAAAGGATGGGAAAGATTCAAAGCAGAAAACTGCTCTATTCAAGGTAGCTCGCTTTTCACAACTCATTCATTCAATAGTCAGGACATCAAAAAGAACCCTTCTAATTGGATCAATCTTTATTTGATTCTAGAGCAGCAAGTCTCTTTTGTGGCATTTAACAAGAGTGTCAGAATCAAGAGAGAGGGTTTGGACAAATCCATCCTCCGCTCTGAAATATCAAGACTCAAAACACTATTTAGTGTTATTCTGACAAACATTTATTGCAAGTTATTGCAGAAAAGGTTCAACGTAAGGAGTGGAGAGGGAATGCATTCTACATAAATAGACATTTTTGCACAACTAAGTTCATTTGTCAGTTTTTTGTATTTGACAACTAAAATTGTTCAATCGGTCATTTTCTAGATAGTTGGGGTGGGGTGGGGAGGGGGTCCCAACTAAAACTTTAGAAAACATTGTGTAATAAAATTTAAGCTCACTCTGCACTGAAAAGGTTTGCTGCGCACAATACATTGTTTAGTGTTACTTGTGACTTAAAAGTAAACAGTTAAGCCTTACAATTGTGTCACTGCTACTTTTCAGAGAAGTGGGTAGGGGTGTAGCTAATAAGGAATAGGATGTGGCAAAAGACAATGGCAATTATAAACCTGCAGGATAGACATGCAATTGGCATGTGAATTTCATGACAAAAGCATGAGCTGGTACACTTTGGTAGAAGAATAAAGAGACCTCATACTCCTTGGGAAAATGGGATGAAGGAGCAAAGAGATCTCGGGATAGTGGCCCACCCCCCCACCCCAAGAGATGGTATGACATTTTGTACGTTATGAAAGTGTATGATGGGGAAGATAAAGACGGTTGCACTCGAGACCAAAACTAGGTGCCACAAATAGAAGATAGTCTCAAATAAATCTAATAGGGAATTCAGGAGAAACCACCCAAAGTGGTTAGATTGTGGAACTCCATACCACAAGGAGCAACTGAGACCAATAGCACAAATGCATTTAAAGGGAAGCTAGACAAATACTGGAAAGAAAAGAATAGGAGGCTCATGTGAAATAAACAAGCATGGATCAATTGAGCTAAATGTTCTATTTCCATGTTATTCATTCTATGTAAAAACAGTGGAAGAATAAACCACTGCCTTCTGTTGTTTTATTCAACTATTGGCTGAAAATAAGGAAGATCACAGGAACACAGAATAAACCCACGAAGTTGAAAGTGAACTCCTGGGCACACTACAAATCTACCCAGAAACATATGGGCAAGTGACAGCACCCCCAGACAAGAGTTCAGGATTAAGGGGAATGATGAGGCTTTTTAATTACCCAAAAGGGCAAGAATGAGCAGCAGACCTGACATGCTCAGTTTAAAGTATAAACAATGGCTAAGAGACTTAACTTGGAGGAGGTAGAATCAAGGAAACATTAATTTATGTTAAGGGTTGAAATAACATGAACAAGAGAAAATGTTCTTAAGGTTTACTTCCAAACTCAAAAATATTTCCCTGTGGAAACAATTTATGATTAGAATACAAGGTAAAAATGTAACATTCTACAGGGCTATCTGACAATTAGGTACTCGTTAAGGTATTTCAGATTTCTTCCATTATTGAACCTAGTCAATAGGAGAGCAATGGCAACTTGTAAAAATGACTACTGCTACTATCAAATGTGGTTACCTTAAAGGCTCAGAACATCCAACATGTACCAACTACAGCAAACTTTGGGGGGGGGGGGGAGGACAAAATTTAGAACACGATAGTAGCCCAAAGAGGTTTAAATGTCAAGCAGAATGAATGTGAAGAGATCTGTAAAGCTGTTCTGCACATCTCCCAGATGACAATTGTAGTTCACTCCTGCATTAAAAATTTCTTCACTTGCCAGAAAGTGCTACAAGTTATGCTAAGACGACACAGGAAGCTGGAATGCAAATTAAAACGTTCTGGGTTTTAGAAGTAGGAAAGCAACAAAAAGGAGAAATAGCTTGAAAATGCAACTAAACAAGTTATTGTACATGCTTCTAACAAGAGAGTTAAAGAGAAATAGATACTTCACGAAAAATTGGGATAAATAAATCTCATGTCACCCAGGCTCAAAAAATCAAATCTATGCAAGCTGATAGAGTTGTTAAAAATTGAGAAAGATTGGAACCAGGGTGACAAGGATTAAATTTCATCCAATCATTTCAACCTATGAAGATTTTATTATGAGTGCATCTGGGTGCCTTTGAAGCATGATCAACTCAAGTTACACCACTTAACTTCTGGTTGCAATTAGACACTGGGTGTTAAGCAACCAAATAGCAAGCTAAAAATCATTGGCAATCACAAAGCAAGAGGACCTTCTAAAATAGAGATGGGCCTGAAGTAAATACATGAATAAACTAGATTATTTAGTACTGGGTGGTTCAAGATGGATAAAATATCGAAGTGGTCAACAAATGCAAGAGGTATTTTCACATTCTGCCAAGCCATTAACAAAAATAAAACTAATATGCTGACTGCAGCGATTATTACTTTTGTCAACAGCACTACACCGATGAAAGATGGATTTTGTAGCAAGAACACTGGGGCAAGGAGATGTTATTACAGATGTTGGCTGAAAACAATGACTAATGACAGGCAGTGCTTGAAATTGCACAAGGAATTTCATTGCAGTTGGTGTCAAAAATCAATATTAGTCTCCAGATGGAGAAAGATTATAGGACAGACAATAACTAGACACCTGCAGAAATTGTTTCAGTTACTTTAAAGACAGTATTGAAACTTGCTGCAAACTCCCAAAATTTTAAGAGTTTGTCATCCTTGTCTGAGTGATGGTACTTGAGTCAAAGTTGTAGGTTAAAGCTCCATTCAACACTAGCAAATAATAGGCTGACATCAGTGTAGTACAGCACTGTGAAGTCATATCTTAGAAGAGATGACAGACTGAGGCTTCATCGGTTTAGCAGGAGCAAAATATTCCATGCCAGGAAGAGCTGTGGAGTTCCCCTGGTGTGATATATCAATCCCTCAAAAATATGACTAAAACGTGTATCCTGGTTATATATTTTTTTTTGCAGTTTTCCCACAGTTGGCTGTTTCCCTACATTACAACAGTGACTATATATCAAAAGCACTTATTCCCATCTGGAATTAAACCAGTTTCAGTGGTTGAGGATTTATCTTGTCTCAAATTGTAGGGCTCATTTCCAGAGTTGGTAATTGAGGCAGAAATGTTAATGTGTAGAATTAGATTAGATGGGGGTGTGAGTGGGAGGTGAAGGGATATTTACTCCTGTAGTGGGGTAAACTGGAACATGAACCGGTTGGCCCAAATGGACACAAGGATTACTGAGATACAAAACTGTGTCACTAAACCTTGCATTTATATAGCATCTTTAAATAGCAGAAAGTCCCAGGGCATTCACAGAAACATTAAACAAAATTTGATACCAAACCAATCAAGCAGATATTAGGAAAATGCAACCAAAAATTCAGTTAGAGCTGAGTTTTAAAGAACATCTTTTAAAAAAAGGAGGAAAAAAGATAGAGTTGTTTAGGAGGCAAGTTCTAGAACTTGGGGCCCAAGTAGCTCAAGGTATGACTGCCAACATTGGTGATGGAAAGGAGGTTTGTACAAGAGGCCAGAACTGGAGAGCAGAGATCTCAGAAGGTTGTAAACTGGAGATTAGGGAGAGGAGAGGTCATGGGAGAATTTGAACACAATGAGAACTTTAAATTTGAGGCAGTCGGACCAGGATACAATGAAGGTCAGCAAGCACAAGATGATGAGTGAATGGGACTTTTTGCAAGTTAGAATATGGGAAAAATTTTGATTAAGCTGAAGGTTAGAGGAAGGCAGGCAAGAGGACAACCTGAATATTGCAATAGTCGAGGCTGGTAGTAACAAAGGCATGGATGTCGATTTCAGCACTTGTAGGAGAGTATAACAAAAAAGGTGACAGTGTCATAAAAAATATGCAACAGGAAATATGGCTACCAATATCAAGCATCTAGACAAGATTTTAATAGTCAGGTATGGCTAAACCAAGATAGAGATTTAAAACTGCTATTCACAAGCCATTGGAAAGCCCATAATTTACTAAACACATTAGATACTTTATACAATATTAACACATTGGGCATATTCAGACAACGTGATTAATTAATTTTACTAATGACAATCTAATCTCAATGTTAGATCAAATACCTAACAACTATGGCCAGTGCTCAAACTGAATTGAGATCAGAATAAAACCTGCTATAACAACTGTAAATATCACATGTGTAGTTTCTTAATTAACATCATTTTGGTCATTAACAGCATTAATGTAGGGCAGCACAGCAAAACCACATCAATAACTCTCTTCAATGTTGTCCTGATGCCAAGCAGGGGAAAAAAAAACTTAGCAGCTGCTTTCACAGCAGCACCTGAAAACAACAGGTTGTCTGGTTAACAGATAGTGACGAGGGGGAGAAAAAGTTATCTTGGGAAGGTTGTTAACTTGCTTCGCAAGAAGGCATCAGAAAAACTAGAGATAGCTGAACCTATCCAATAAGGGTACATATACCAACAAAAAGGATAGTCAATCCCCTAGCTCAGAAACAGATTCAAAGAGACAAGACACCAGGAATGTTTGTGTCGGCATTAATTGGAATAGTTTGAGTTTAACCCAAGAAAGATTGCTCCACAATTCTTTGCTTTATCAAAAATATAATTCACCTTCTCACCCCACCCCCATTTACACATACGAGTTTAAATATTTAACGAAAATAAGCTTGGTTTCCAGTGCTCACTAAATGTCAGTACAGCATTTGGAAGTATCATCGGGAAGCTATTCCCAGATTTCCACTGCAACATTTATAGACTGAAAGTTTAACTTTCAGAAAAATTATAGAATCAATTTTGTTTAGAGCCACCACCTCAGGTTCCCATTAAATCTTAAGCACTTAATATTGACATTCTAGGTCCATCTTACAGGAGGGTGGGCAGTAAACTAACTTTTATCCAAGTCAAATTACTTACATGAAAAATACAAACAGTATTAGAAAAATGTTCAATAGCCTTCATTACAAGGCTGTTTATAATATGGCCACTAGCCATGGCCTCCACGTAGCTCTTAAACCCAAGTCATTTAGCTTAACACACCTGTGCAGCATGCCCATAACTTTGGCCTGACTGTGCACCATAGGCTCCATAGCTGCAAAGAGAGAAAAATGTTTAAATACCAAAAAAGACATGATCACAGTTTACAGATTTCCATTCCAACAAATTGGGCTGTAATCACAGTCACTAGAAATAAGCAATTGTAAGACTTCAGGTATATGAGGGCATTCAATGTTGTAGCAAAAGACTATTCAACGGTTAAACCAAGCTCTCTCCCTCCATGAGATTGCTATATAGCCCACTAAGTATGGAGCATTTCAGAATGCATGAAAAGTTACAAGTATTATGTATTACTAACTGAATTAGTATATATTACTAACTGAAGACCCAATTCATTTAACTCCACCATCTATACCGTTCTCAGGACAACTGTAATAGTTTACATCCAGTCTTCAAAAAGGGAAATGCCTTCTGTGAGTCACCTTTAAATTATTGAAAGGTGACGCCTTAATTGTAGGGTCCAACAATTTAACCCAACATCCGATTTTAGTTCACAATTTACAAATCAGGATTAAAATGATTATTCGATGACACCGCACCCAAGTTGCAAAGTTACACAATAAACCTGCTGCTTAAAAAGCTGCAGAACTCACTTATTCTTATCAATTTACAATTACCTGGCTATTTACAATTGTCTAATGTCGCCTTTCATCAAAGCATCAGATTTACAAAAGGCAAGAACCCAACTGAATGAGTACTGGCTCACTGGTACAGTTGTATTTAGTGATGACAAGCAGGTTCCCCTCCAAGCCACACACCATTGTGGGTCAGAACAATATCGCTGCTCCTTCACCGTCACGGGTCAAAACCCTGGAACTCCCTAACAGCACTGCAGGTGTACCTACATCACATGGATTGCAGTGGTTCAAGGTGCCAGCTCACCACCATCTTCTCAAGGGAAATTAGGGGCAATGGGCAACAAATGCTGGCCTAGCCAGTGACACCCATATCCTGTGAAAGAATTTTGTAAACTGAAATACACCAAGTATTAAACATACAGTCCAGTCAGGGGTGAAGACAAATAGCCAGATTAACATTCTAGGTTTATAACCTGGAGAGAATTCTAACAAAGAAACCACATCAGAACTATTTAAAATTGAAAACAAAGAGCTGGAAAAACTCTGTAGGTCTGGCAGTATCGGCGGAGAGGGAAACAGTTAACTCTTCTTCGGAACACTAAAAAGCCATCTGAAGAAGAGTCATACTGGACACAAAACGTCAGCTGTTTCTCTCTCCACAGGTGCTGCCAGCCTGCTGAATCTTTCTCACACTTTGTTTTTAAATTTCAGATTTCTAGCATCCGCAGTATTTACTTATTTTCATCAGAATTTGCAAAAAAGACAAGTTCTCTGTATTTCTAGCATTTTCTTACTTTCAAATTTCTAGATAACTGGTCCCTCTAACTCCTGACATGTATGCATACATACCTTTGTGCTTGAGCTCCAGGCTGGCTGTAATTTCCATAATCTGTAAATTTAAAAAAAAATGAAAAAAATCAGTGACTGCTTCTGCAACCTGCCAACACATTCCAACCTTGCTCACTTCAAAGATTCAGCTAAAAGAGGTTTAGAAAGATGGTACAGAACTAGTTACCTTTACCCCAATTTAGAGTACTCATAAAGTGAAGTTCACCGAGAAATATTGAGGTTAAAATAGCTCTTAGTTTGTGCTGCTTGGATCTTCCAACTGTACCCAAATAGAAGTGAGTGTGAATCAATCAACTTTATAGGTCTTTCTGTTAGTTATATCAATAATTTGGTTCTGGGAATTAAATGTAATATTTCAAGTTTGCAGATAACACAAAACTAGGTGGAAGTGAGAGTTGTGAGTAGGATGTAAAGATGCTTCAAGAAGATTCCGAGAGGCTAAGCGAGTGGAAAAAAATTTGGCAGATGGAAAACAATGTGAAGAAATGTGAGGTTATCCATTTGAGAAAAACAGAAGCACAGTATTTCTTAAATGATGAGGGGCCGGGAAGTGTTGAACTTCAAAGGGACTTGGATGTCCTTATCCACAAGTCACTGAAAGCAAACATGCAGGTACAGCAAGCAATTAAAGCAGCAAATGGTACATAGGCCTTTATTACAAGAGGATTTGAGTAAAGCAATAAACATAACTTACTGCAATTATATAAAGCCTTGGTGAGACTGCACCTATGTGCAGTTTTGGTCTCCTTACCCAAGGAAACTCCCTCTATGGCAAATATATGTTTCAAACTAATCCTGCGTTGGAGGAATTGTCCCACGAGGAACAATTAAATAGACTGGGCCTTTATTCTCTGAAGTTTAAAAGAATAAAGGGGATCTCATACAAATTTGTTTTAAAAACAAGGCTTGACAGGGTAGATGCGGGAAGGATATTTCCCCTGACTTGGGGAGGAGGGGTGAGGGGGTTTAGAACCAGGGGACAGTCTCAGAACAAGGGGCAGGCCATTTAGGGCTGAGATGAAGAGCAATTTTTTCAGAGGGTAGTAAATCTTTGGAATTGTCTACCCCGGAGGGCTGTGGAAGCTCAATCATTGAGTATATTCAAGACTGAGATCAAAAGATTTCTACATATTAAAAACAAGGGATACAGAGATTGTACAGAAAAATGGTGTTGAAGTAGATGATCAGCCATGATCTCATTGAATGGATTTGAAGGGCTGAACAGCCTACTTCTGCTCCTAGTTCTTATGGTGTCAAATGACAACATGCAAATAACCATGGTACAAATTCCCTTGATTTTAAAGCAACTGACTTAATGGACATGGCATAAAAATGGCAGCTGTCTCAACTACAAAGTAATTATGCTGAATAAAAATTACAAGCAGAGATGCTCCATCAGCTGTCATTATAAGAATGATTAAATAAACACCTTTAAAAACAAGCACTCCAGCCTCGAATCCTTTGGCCCATTTAATTGCCGGTACTCCCATCCAACAAACATCATAAGCTATATATGATAGCATTTGATGTATTAGGGTACATATTCTTATGCACAGTGCAGCTGTCCTTTTCATTTAGAAATTCTGAAAACAAGCACCCTTGAGTCAGCTCACTCATCCTGACAAATTCAAATCCATAATTTTGCTGCCAGTATAGGAGCCAGATTTACTACTATAATCACTTCAATCTCAGAATTCAAAATAAACACTAGCATAAAAACATGTTAACTAGTCAATATTTCAAATTATCAAAGTAGACTCTGACAATTGCACTGATATTATGTTGGCAAGATAGTAATTAATAGTCAACATGGGCATTATCGCATCACAAAAGCAGGTCATCTGGCTCAGCCATTGGGTACCAAGTGTTTTGCTCCACAGGCTATCCAGCCGTACCCCATTATTCTGCTTGTTCTGTTTCTTATAATATTCTTTTCAAGCAACTGTCCAATTTCCTTTTGAAATAATTGAGACACTTGTTGAGAATTTCCACATTCTATTTACCCTTTACATGAAGATACATTTGAAATCTGAATTTACTGTGATGATCTTAAATGCGCCTTCCATTAATTACCACCTCATGTGAAATGACTTCATGTTTAATCCTTCATAATGTTGAAGGCTTCCAGGTGGTTAAGTTTTAGTTTTCACATATCATGTCAGACCCAACATCTCAAGCCTAACAACCAGAACGCCTCATCCCTATAACAAATTCTATGCTGAAACCGTTGTTCCTTTTTATATCCTTCCTATAAGATGCTGTCCCAAACTGTACGATCCCCAACTATAGAATTGTACAAGTTCAACATTATCTCACTGCTTTTACATTGTACAAATCAACATACAAAAGAGGACCTGTATCTTAAATAGCCCTATTTGCATTGCCACCTTAATAGCTAGTGTATTTATAAACTAATACCCCTCTATTCCCCAATTATTTAAAATTTGACAAGGTACAGTCTTTCCTATTAATTTTCAATGTTTATTATTTCAGATTTCAAGTGCATTTATCACTTGTGCCCATTAGTCGAAGTCTTTGTTATCATAATTTATCGCCCCCAACTTAATCTTCAGTTAGGGTCTGCCCAATTAGAGATCAAGTACATGATGCATCTATAAGGGCCTGCTCAAATTCTAGAGAAGCTTGTACAATAAACACTTGTTTCAGTTTTAATCCAGGAAGCATGCAACCCAGAAATTCAAGAGCAGCTGCTACCTCTGGCAGAGAGTACAGTAACAAGACTTCTCCAAGAGTCAAATTTGATGCAAAAAGTACCACTCCAAATCAAATCGATTCGAAGTGAACACAAAGTGAACCACTTATTTTCGCCCGTTACAATGAGAATACAATTTTTAAATAGCAATACTCAAGATTTCACTGAATCTGTTACCTTAATCTGTAGAAGGCATGCAAATATATAAAAGCGTATTCAGTCGCGCACGGGCAGGTTAGATACAAAACTCTGCTTATGAATAGATGGAAGCAGTTTGAGTAGGGATGGGGGGGTGGTGTTGAAGGGTGCTTGTTGCCTCCCGTCTAATAAATGGGGGGGTGGCGGGAAGAGGTTGATTTTGGGGGGCAGGGGGCGGCCTTCCCGCCCGTCCCAAAGCCGCTCCTCAAAATGGCGGCTGAATGCCCGGGACATTTGGAACTGCGTCACGCTGCCCCCCCCAGGCCGGAGTGTCAGAGCATCGGGATAGAAACCGTAAACCCTCCCCGACCTCCCTTCACAAGCCAGACTAGCCACCTCACCGCGACGCCCTGGGGGGTAAGCGAGCGAGCGGCCTCAAGGCCTCGTCGTCACTTGACCTCCCATCCCCTTCCCGCCCCGTCCCCTCCGCCAAAAGCGGGCTCCGGGCAGCCTAGGCCAGGTGCGCTGCCTGGTTATTAAGATTCCGCGGCTGGGCCGAGCCGGTCGGTGTGTTTGGTTGAGAGGCGGAGGCGAGTCCGCCGCTGCAAACCGGGCCTTGGAGGCCGGGGATGGCGAAAGGCCGCCGATCGGGGGGGGGGGGGGGGGGCGCAGCCGCACTATCCCGCCTCTGCTCCCGTCACCGTTGAGGCGCTCTCTCCCCGGCCCGCTGCCTCCCTCCCCCTCGGAGAGCGCTTACCGGACATGCTGCTGCCTGTGCTGACCACCGCTTCCCCCGCCTCACTCACTCCCTCCAGCCGACTGATTGAGCGGCTAATGGCGGCCTGGGGACACACCAACTCCCGCCAGCTACAGGGGGGAACTCAACCTAGCAGGCGATCACGAAAACGATCAAAATCCGACTAATTGAACCAGAAACATTCCATACGGAGAAAACACGGCCTAATAGCCCGTAGACCTCCGATAAAGCCGGATAACTACTCGTTAAGACAGTAAACGGACGCAACGTATTTAATGTCCCTGCTCCCTCCCCCCATGGTGAGGTGGTAGTTCCCGGCCTGACCCAGTTCTGGAACCGGTCGGGACCGGTTAGTGAGGGGAGCACGTGACTCATTGACAACTTCCCACCTCTGGGTCATTGACTGGGCCAAGTGGACATGTAGTAAGATTCATTTAAGAAGTGTCTGCTCACCTTGGCTCCATTTACGCCGGTGAGTGCCTCATCCTCCGGGGGTATTTCAACTGTGCTCTCTTGGGGAGGGGCCACCTCGGCAGCCTATGGCTTGGTGGGCGGCTGGCAAAATCTCCATCTTGACTCCAGCACTTCTATTTTTCTTCAGGTTTGGAGCACGAGGGTCCCGAATCAACAGCCTTTACATTTGCCAGGCATTCCGGAGGCTTCCGGATCCTGGTATGGGGGGAGCTGGTGGATCTGCTCCACACGTGGGGTTGTCCACATACAAAGGCTATGTTTACACGTGGGCAAGGCTTATGTCCAGGTGGCCTGTGCTGTGATGTGCAGGGCTACTGATCAAATGCAGGAAGGTGGGATTAGCCTGGGTGGCTCTTTGCCAACCGCACAATTATGATGGGCCAAAGCCTCCAAGACTCTTGTAAATTTTCGATAATTTTTATGGATTACTCCCAGTGTCATGTTCTAGTGAGTACAGAAATAGGAAGATAAAGTAAATGAACGGTTGGAGAGATGGTGAAATTAGGAGGTCTTTAGATAGAACGCCTTTAATTTAGCCTTTTTAACATTTTTTTCAAAATGTTGATCCTATTCAATGCTGACCTTTGTTTCTGCTGCCTTACAATTTATTTTTCTACTTTTCTCCTTGCCAACAGATTTGCTTCTCTCCTGAATTCCCTCTTAGGTTCCCACCTCCCTGTCAAGCTGAATTAAACCCTCCCCAAAAGCACTAACAAATTTTCCTGTGAGGATATTGGTCCCAGTCCTGATAAGGTGTAACCTGTCCTCCTTGTACAGGTCCACCTGCCCCAGAACCGGTCCCAATGCCTCAGAACATTGCAGCAAAAAAGAAATTGAAGAAAAGACACCATTGCTTTACGCCACTGGATACCGCAAAGGCATCAGGCATCTTGCTACTGGCACAAATACGTCCATCCATGCCATCATGCAATTTTGACAAATGTGTTTGGACATCCTACCTTAGAGAGCAAGTGCATTAGACCAGGTTGACTCACACTGTCAAAAAGCTTTAGTTAGGTCTGAACAGCATATATAGATCCTGATGTTGCTCTCTGCACTTGTAACTCTTTTGAGTACAAACCCATTTCCATCTGTTTCAGATGAAGTTACATTGTTTCATAGTTTGCCATTGTGAGATTTGAACTCTTGATCTTGGGGTTACAAACTCAGCACCATAACCACTTGGCTATTTAGGCCAAGCCTTTCTGCACTTGTAGTTGACTTGCTGCAAATACCATACTAAATCATTATCAACAACACCTCATTTAGTGCCTTTAATGTAATGAAATGACCCAAGGCACTTCACAGGAGAATTCACAGGGAGTGCAATGAAGATTCACCAAACTAATTCCTGGGATGGATGGATTGTCCTATGAGGAATGATTAAATAGACCGAGTCTTTATTCTCTGGAGTTTAGAAGAATGAGAGGTGATCTCATTCAAACATACAAAATGCTTACAGGGCTTGACAGGTTAGACGCAGGAAGGATGTTTCCCCTGGTTGGGAGGTCTAGCACCAGGGGACACAGCCTCAGAATAGGGGGCAGGCCATTTAGGACTGAGATGAGGAGGAATTTCTTCAATCAGAGGGTGTGAAACTTTGGAATTCTCTGCCCCCAATGGCTGTGGAGGCTCAGATATTGAGTATATTCAAGACTGAGATCGATAGATTACTACATATTAAAAACATCAAGGGATATGGGGATGGTGCAGAAATATGGTGTCGAAGTAGAAGATGAGCCATGATCTCATTGAATAGCAGATCGGGCTCGAAAGGCCGAATAGCCTACGCCTATTTATTATGTTCTTACAATGTTCTACTGTAAGACAAAGTATGACACCGAGGCAGACAAGGCGATATTTGATCAGATGACCAAAAGCGTGGTCAAAAGGGTAGGTCTTAAGGAGTGTCTTAAAGGAGAAAAGTGAGGTAGAGTGACGAAAAGCTATAGGGAGGGAATTTCAAAGCTTGGGGCCTAGACAACTGAAGACACAGCCATCAATGCTGGAGCATTTATGATTGGGATTGCACAAGAGGTTAGAATTAGAGGAGCACAGGATCTTGGAGGGTTGTGGAGCTGTAGGAGATTACAGAAATTGGAAGGGGAAAGTCCATGGAGGGATTTGAAAACAAGGATAAGAATTTTAAAATCAAGATGTTGCTTGACCAGGGAACCCAGCCAAGTCAACAAGCATGGGATAATTAAGGAGTTAAGCTGTGAGTTAAGACACGGGCAGCAAAGTTTTGGGTGACCTCAAGTTTATGGAGGGTAGAGTGTAGGAAACCAGCCAGAAGTGTTTTCGGAATTGTTGAGTGTGGAGGTCACAAAGGCATGGATGAGGGTTTCTGCAGCAGATGAGTTGAGGCAGGAGCAAAATCAAGAGTTGCCAAAGATGTTACCAGGGTGACCAACCCTCACGGAAAAGATTAAAGGACATTCTGGCATTGGGGTCTGTGAGAGTTGGGGGTGGGGAGAGGGGGTGCTGCCAGGGTTGTGAGAGCTCGCAAACAGCAGGTACTGTGCATGCATGAGATTTAAATGACCAAATTATGGGAAAAATAGCAACCCAGCAGCATTCGGCCCGGGTCTCAGGACAGTGGCCTCAAATATGGGACACTGTTAAATAAGTGACAGTTGGTCACCCTGGATGTTACAGAGGTGAGAAAAGGCAGTCTTTAGAAATGGCTCAAATATGAGGTTACACTAAATAATATAATTTAGAATTTTTCAAATAAACATAGTTAGGAATTTATTCTAATGTTAATACAAATTACACAATGAGTTATGATCTGGATTGCACTGTCTGAAACAGTTGTGGGAAAAGATTCAATACAGTAGTAGCTTTCAAAGGAGAACTGGATACATACTGAAAAGCACCAATTTGCACGACTATGGAGGAAGACCCACTCCTTTACTCTAATTGTATAGCTCTTTCAGAGAACCAGCACAGTAACGATTAGCCCAGTGTCCTCGTTCTGTCTGCATGATTTTATGATTCCAAGGGAAGTAATTTAAACTAATTGATTACAACTGTATCTATAAACACAGTCATAACAAAAATTACAACTCTTTACCTACATGGCAAGTATACTTCAAAATAATTAATCATGTGGAATGTTTCTGAAAGGCATAAAAGGCGCTGTACAAATGCAAGTTCTTTTTTGACAGTATGATACCTCCAACAACATCACCCATGCATTGTGTAGTACTCTAAGAGCCAGGAGATTGTGAGTTCAACATAGGATTTAAGGACAAATTCTAGACTGACACCAGTGAAGTACAGAGAGGCTGCTGCACTGCCCAAATGCATGATATGTTAAATCGACATCCCTCCTGCTAGTGTTTTGGGTAGATATTGAAAATCACATGGCACTACTTGAAGAGCAGAAATTTTTCCCACTGTCCTGGGCAATATTCATTCCTTAAACAATTTAATTACTACATGCAAATTGGCTGTTGGCATTTTCTATTCAACACAGTGACTGCAATTCATTTTATGGCTTTTTATAAATGATCTGTAAGGATAACAGTAGGTTACCCTGGTGTCATCAATAGAAAAAAATCCTTAAAAGAACTTAAAGCATATTTTTCAACAAACCAAAATAAAACTTTTAAAACTAAATCATTACACTCCTGTTGGTACCAATTAGACACTCCATTCCTTGAGTTGCCATCAGTTGTAGAAGGGAAATTTGCTGCATCTGAAGTGCTTTAAGTATGTGATAAACTATGTAAACACAAGTTCTTTCTTGCTAACTAACGTCATAATACAGTATTATGCTACAATATAAATATGACAATTATTCAGTGGACACAATCGATATTTTGAAGAGTGAAGAAATACCGTTTCTTCCACCAAGAATGCCGTCATTTTATCGAAGATTTGCATGTTGTCATCATTCAGAAGAGTTAGGCAGCAATTTTGAATTTTTTTAGAATATAGACAATGCCATTCTACATATCTACTTAGTTCTGACTCAAAATTAAAATGTTACCAACCTTTACATAGAATGGTTACAGCAAAGGAGGCCATTCTGCCCATTGTCTCCATGCCTACTCTCTGCAAGAGTAACTCAGCTAGTCCCACTCCCTCATCCTTTCATCACAGCCCTGCAAATGTTTTCTATTCAGATAGTAATCCAGTTCCCTTTCGATTGATTCTGCCTATGCAGCGTATTCCACATCCTAATCACTTGTGTAACAAAAAAGTTATCATTTCAATTACTCATCTTTGGTTTACAATCAATGTGGAATTGTGGGATATGAATTGGATCTGATTACTTTTACATTAGTTTTGTCAAAATTTGAAAATTTTTGTTTGTGCCTCTATAAAAAGAAGTAACTTATGGTTTAGAAATGTAAGTGTTCCTGATTGATGATTTAAACATCCTATTGATTAACTAGGTGGACTTGTGATGTAGTGATAGTGTCCCTACCTCTGGGCTAGAAGCTCTGGGTTCAAGTCCCATGTTAGGACTTGATAGGATAATCAGCCAAACAGGCTGATTATCAGCCTCTAAATTTTAGAGAACACATTCATCATGTAGGTGTGCGATACTCTATCAAAGGTTTCTCCTGGTCCCGACTGATGAGGCAGGTGTCCAAAGCCCTGTCCCGAACAAAGGCACTCATATCCCTGAGTAGCTCAAGGCTATTAGAGAGCTTCCTGCCGGGTACAGCCCAGGCCTGGTCAGGACGGATCGCCAAATCCAGAGCAGACTTGACCCGATTGGCGATGGCTTTGGTCAGAATTTTATAGTCCACATTCAACAGGGTCACCAATTTTAAATTTGCTCCCTTTCCCCCTTCTGCTTGTAGATGAGGGTAATGATGCCTTTCCTCAAGGATTCTGACATGCTGCCATCCAGAAGCATAATTTTGTACATTTCCAGCAGGTCTGGGCCAATCCAGGTCCACAGAGCCGAATACCAGTCATCCATCACTCCTGGGACTTTTACTCTTCTCGAAGGACTTGAGGGCCTTAGCCAGCTCATCCAGACTTAACGGTTTGTCTAGATTCTCCCACATACTGTCATCTAAGGCACAGTGATAGAGGACAGGGAGGTTTGGGAGGTTGTGCTGTCTGTGGGCTTCACGCCACACAATCCGGCATAAAAGGATTTGCTGATCCTCAAAATGTTGGACAGCGATGACTTTACTGAGCTGTCTTTTTCCTTCAGGCTGCTGATCACAGAGCTCTCTCTGTGTACCTTTTGGAAGAAGAAACGTGAGCATGTCTCATCCTGCTCCACAGAGCAGACTCTGGCCCGGAAGCTGATCTTAGAAGCCCCCAAGGCAAAGAGCGAGGCTTGCTGGCTCTTCACTTTTCAAGGTCCTCCTTGACATCAACCCCTCTTCGACTGCAGCAGGAGCAGATTCTGCATGCTTTTCTGGAGTGGGGACATTTCCCTCTGTTCCTTCCTCGCCTTCTGAACACCTTTGAGGATGATGTTCTCCTTGATTGCTCCCCACCAGTGCATCAGGGACTCAAAGAGGTGTTTCATGCTTCTCCAACCTTTGTAATCCCTTTTGAGCTCCGCAATGTTTTCTGTGGTCAACAGTTTCACATTCAACTTCCATGTCCCCCTGACAATCCTCTGGTCTTCCCGTAAGTGACAGTTGGCCAGTAGGAGGCAGTGGACAGAGAAGAACACTGGCTTGACGTTGGTGGATCTGGTAGTGAACGCTCAGCACACAAACAGGAAGTCTGTCCTGGAACGGATGGACCCGTCTGGCCACGACCAGGCATATCTGCGCTGTGCTCCATCTGCAGGATTACTGAAGACATCATTCAGCTTTTACTGTTTCCATCAGGAGTCTGAATGTGGTGTCCAGTCGGCTGTCGGTCTTGCCAGATCGTCCACCTCATCGACGATGCAGTTGGAAGTCACCGCCCAGAATGACCGGCCTGGAAGTTGCCAGCAGCAGTGGGAGCTGCTGAAGGCCAGCCAGCTGCTCACTGTTTTGAGCCGGGAAATATACATTAATTAACCAGAGTGGACCATTCTTGTACAATACACCTGCTACGAGGAGGTACATGCCTACCACCTCCTTAACTTCGGAGATGGAGAAGTTGCCTCCCTGCAACAGAATATCCAGGCTGGAAGACTGATTTGTTTCCTCCCAACCAGATCAACAGCCAATGGGACCATCATCGTGACCATTGCCTGTAGGAGCTGAAACATAAAAACTTAGAAAATAGGAGTAGCAGTAGGCCATTCGGCCCTTTAAGCATGTTCCGTCATTCATTTTGATCATGGCTGATCATCCAACTCAATAGCCTGCTCCTGCTTTTTCCCCATATCCTTTGATCCCTTTCACTCCAAGAGTTATATCTAACTCCTTCTTGAAAACATACAATGTTTTGGACTCAACTAATTTCTGTGGTAGTGAATTCCACAGGCTCATCCTCTCTGGGTGAAGAAATTTCTCCTCATCTCATCTACCCCATATCCTCAGAACGTGACCCCTGGTTCTGGACTCCCCCACCATTGGGAACATCCTTCCTGCATCTATCCTGTCTAGTCCTGTTTGAATTTTATCGGTTTTGATGAGATTCCCCCCTCATTCTTCTGAACTCCAGTGAATATAATCCTAACTGACTCAATCTCTCCTCATATGTCAGTCCCGCTGTCCCAGGAATCAGTCTGGTAAACCTTCGCTGCACTCCCTCTATAGCAAGAACATCCTTCCTCAGATAAGGGGACCAAAACTGCACTCAATATTCCAAGTATGGTCTCACCAAGGCCTTGTATAATTGCAGCAAGACATTCCTGCTCCTGTACTCGAATCCTTTGGCTATGAAGGCCAACATACCATTTGCCTTCTTTACCGCCTGCTGCACCTGCATGCTTACCTTCAGCGACCATTGTACGAGGACATCCAGGTCTCGTTGCACATTCCCCTCTCTCAATTTATAGCCATTCAGATATTAATCTGCCTTCCTGTTTTTGCTACCAAAGTGGATAACCACACATTTATCCACATTATACTGCATCTGCCATGCATTTGCCCACTCACTCAGCTTGTCCAAATCACACTGAAGCAAGTCTGCATCCTCCTCACACCTCACCCTCACACCCAGCTTTGTGTCATCTGCATATTTGAAGATATTACATTTAATTCCCTCATCTAAATCATTAATATATATTGTGAATAGCTGGGGTCCCAGCACCGATCACTGCGGAACCCCACTGGTCACTGCCTGCCATTTGGTAAAGGAGCCGTTTATTCCTACTCTTTGTTTCCTGTCTGCCAACCAGTTTTCTATCCATCTCAGTACCCTACCCCTAATCCCATGCGCTTTAACTTTACATGCTAATCCCTTATGCGGGACTTTGTTGAAAGCCTTCTGAAAGTCCAAATAAACCACATCTGCTGGCTCCCCCTCATCAATTCTAATCGTTACACTCTCGAAAAATTCCAGTAGATTTGTCAAGCCTGATTTTCCTTTCGTAAATCCATGCTGACTCTGTCTGATACTGCCACTGTTGCCACTGGTATCGCACACTCCTGCAGAAACGACAGGTCAGCTTTGACCTTGGTAAGTTAAACCAAAGTTGCATCACATCGCATATTAGATTTAACACTACGTACGTTAATGGATACAATCTTTATTCCCATTTTAAAGCATTTTGTCTCTTATGAGACCTGTTGTCTTTGACAATTCTAAGCCTTTGGTCTGGTCCTGTACACCCATAGAGCTGAATTTTCCGTTCATCGGGTTGGCGGAGCTGACCCAATCGCAGGCGGATGTGGAGCCGATCGCCACCGGCGATCTGGGCTGCGCTGCCATTTTGCGCAGGCGGGCCAATTAAGGCCCGCCCAGCGTGTTTCACACTCCCGTGGAGAGCAACATTTTAAAAATTGCGGCAGGCAGGTACAGACCGCAGGTTCCAATGGGGAACTGGCAGTCTGTATAAAGAAAGGCCAGGCAGCCTCCTTTAGGCTGATCACCATGGCCAGCTCCAGGTGCAGTGGGTCTGCACAGCAGGCTCTGGTGGAGGGAAGACTAGAGGAGGAGGGCAGGCCGAGGAGGAGGTCAGGCCGCAGGGTAGGCCAGCGGGGGCCCAATGTCCCCTTGCTTCTCTGATGTCTGCCTTGCTGCCCTTCTGAAGGAGATGGCAGCACAGCGAGAGGTCCTACTTCCTGAGGATAGGAGGAGGAGGGCCCCCCACGTTACAAAGCGGGCCTGGCAGGAGGTGGCGGAGGTGGTCAGCTCCCTGGAAGCTGTCCGTCGATCATGGACCCAGTGCTGCATTGCTACAATGATTTGTTGCCCTCTGGAAGGGTGAGTACCATGTTGGCCTTGGCCATTTAACCCAGCAGGTAGCCTTAGCCTTTGAGGCCCCGCCCTCCCACATCATAGTATCGTTACTGCATTGGGCATTTGGCACACGCCGGGTGGGCAAACAGATAGTAACCATGCTTACATCAACCTTAGTGGTTGAGGAGAAGATGGGTCCTCCCCACAGCATATGTTGGTGTTTGTCGCATATGAGTAGTCTGGGGACAACCTAAAGGACAGGCAGCTAGGCACAAACTCAGAACTCCAACACATGTCTTATTGACAGTGCTGAGATGGTGGAAGGGGAGCCTCAAGGTGTCGTGGCCAAGAGCCATCTGCTGGCCTCGGCACCGCACCTAGTTGCGCCTCCTTGCCATGGGCGCTAAGACCCGTGTGTTATTGAAAGCGATGGACGCCGAATGTGTCCAAGGTGGCCATTGGGGGAGGGGGTTGGGAGCAGCCGTACTATCTTTTGGTGACTGAGCACCTGTAGTGTGGACAGGAGCCACTGGAGGCCTCAGATGGGCCACTGTGGTTGGGGTGCGGCGTGCGTGTGCAGAGTACATGAGCGACCAGCCCCAATAAATGGCATTCCCTGTTCTGCAGACGAAAACTGCGCATGACACCCATGAGTGTTTGCGCACTGGTGGTGGCCAGGCCAAGCTCCACACACTGACCCAATTCAAAGAACAGGCCATGGAGCTGGAAAGGATCCAAGCGGCCAGGTCGTCAGGGGTCGGTGAGGCTGAGGTGCAGGGCCAGGTTTTTGAGGCCCAAAGTCCCATCCACTCTGTCTCTCCACCATCCAAACCACTGATGATTGCTGCAATCGTTAATGCAGCAACACTGCTCATTCACAGACTGATACAGTCAGACGTGTGGGTCATACACAAAGGTTCCTCAGCCCGTTAAGGATGCGTGTGCTCTCTAGCACCTTCCAAAGTCACCTTATCCCATTTCTGACCACTATCCCCATGGCCTAACATGCCATGCCATCGCTGCTGCACATCCAAATACTTATTGCATCTTAGGAGGGTTTGTACCTCCACCACCCTTTCAGCCAGTGCGTCCCACATTACTCTGTCCAAAAGGTACTCAGCACCTCACCTGTCAACCTCATGGCACTCAACTTAAATAAATGCCACCACGTAAGTCATCCCTCCGCCAAGGGGAAATGTTACCTTCTGTCCACCCATTCTATGCCCATCATAACAGTATGAAGGTCAATAATGTGACCTGCCAATCTCCTGTGCTCCATGGTAAATGTCACAAGTGTATAACTCCAACTCTCCAGGCCAGCATGCATCCTGGTCAGGAACCTCTGCACTCTCTCTGCTCCAATGCCATACCTCCCATGAAGTGCAGGTCACAACTGAATGCAGAACTGCAGCTGTGGCTTCAATAGCGTTTCCTCCACTTGCAACATGACCTCCCTTTTCCTACATTCTATTCCTCAGCTAATAAAGGCAAGTATGGCTTTTACCTTACTAAATGCCGTATGTTCCTGTTCTGCTACCTTAACGGGTCTGCCCAGCAATCCTTGTAATCGTCTTTATTTTCCACGGACCTACCATTTCTCCTGTATTCCCGTACCTTGTTTGTCTTGCCCAAGTGCATAACCTCAAACTTATCCACATAACATTCCATGTGGCATTCCTTAGGCCATCTGACTAGTCTGTCTGTATGCGCATGTAATGTTTGGGCCTCCTCTTGACTACTTACCACCCCACCAATGTTCGTCTCCTGAGGTTCTTGAAGTTTGAGTGCATTATAAGCCTGGGGGTGAAAGGGATGAATTGTGTTACTGACTGAACGCTAACTGATCCACCATCCTTGTTGTTAATTTCAGCATCACCACCGCATGGCTGCCAGGAGGATGTCTAGAGTCCCCTTTCCACACCTGAGGGGTGTCAATTGGCACGAGCGTCACATCATTTCAGCCCCAGGCACCAGCGCAGCGACTACCACATCGGTGGGGAATATAACGTCGGCTAGTGTCCTGGGCCACAGTGGATAGGGCACTTCACAATCGCTGGAGGAGATGGCATGGACAGAAAGTGCGGATGGCACCAGCAAGAGGACTGCAGGGGACCAGGCACATGCTGAGTCGGGCCGTGATGATGTACCTCTGGAAATGTCTGCCATGCAGCAGCTGCAGGACAAGCGCCAGGGTGCATGGTAGCATCTAGCAGTGTTGCTTGAGATTGTGCTTCACTTGGTCTCTGAGATGGAGAAATCCAGGCAGAGTGTCAGTGATGGCATGAACCTCATGTCAGAGCATCAGGCTTCCTCCATTGAGAGATTGGCGACTCTCTTGGAGAGGGGCTTCCAACGGATTGATCAGCATCCAATGGGGTTACGCTCGGACCTGCAAGCCCTCACATCGCTAATGGCCACAGGTGGTCATTAGCAATCAGGGAGATGTTCTGGGCACCAAGTGTCCCAGCTCGGTGCCCATCCATCAGCGGTGAGCAGAAAGGTCCAAAGTGACCTCACGTCAGTGCAGCAGCTGCCTGTCATCTCTGCGAGCTCCTCTCAGAATGAGGGCAGCAGCTCCTCCGCCCCTCTGCCAGTGACCGTTGCATCCGTTGAGGCTGCGACAACTGGGGAGGTGCCAGTTCTGGAACTGGCCACTCCCTCCCAGGCGGGGCCAGGACAGGCTTCACGGGCCAGAGGATGATCACCAAGGTCATCGAGGCCAACAGGACAGCAGAGTTAGCAGGCTGACTCACAAGCCACTCCGAGCGATGGGGCGGCACCAAGACGAGGCACCCGCAAACGTAAGCGTAAGGCATGTTAGGCACTCCACGGGTTTGTCACAGGTGCTTTTCTGTTGCCCCTACTTTATTTTTGTCAACATCGGAGCAACATTTTGTTCTGTTTTTTGTGGCACCATCTGATGGATGGGAATAAAGTCCACATTTGTTACCATGGCTGAGGGTGTTTCCTTTGTGCGGCATTTGGCTGTTTCACAGACATATCATGAGTGTTTGAGTGGACATTGATGTTTATGTTTACTAGGCCCTTAGTTGCAGCTGATGAGGTGGAAGATGTAGCACTTAAGTGCCGCATATGAAAGCGCCAGGCAATGCTGATCCTGCAGATCCATTTGTGCGGAGCTGGCTGAAGGTTCATTGGACTAAAGTGTCCCGGATGTCCCTGCCTCCTTGGTGTAGTTGCGGGTCGGTGTGCTGTCCCTCATCATTGCCCTGTGCTTCCTCATCCTCTGAACCACTACTGGATTCATCGCATGCAGCCGTATCCACTGTGTCAAGGTCTTCATCATCAACTGTGTCCCCCCTTTCCAGCGCAAGATTGTGCAGAGCGCAACATGCTACCACTATCACAGAGACGCGATCTGGGGGTACTGATGTGCGCCACCTGTGCACTCCAGGCATCGGAAGCTCATCTTGGGAAGACCGATGGCTCTCTCCACCACAGCCCTTGTGGAGCCATGGTTCCTATGTAGCGCTCCTCAGCTTCTGTTCTTGGATAGGGGAGAGGCGTCATGAGCCACCTTCTGAAGGGATAGCCCTTGTCACCCACCAGCCATCCATCCAGCTGAGCCAGAGCACTGAAGAGCCCTGGCACCTGGGAGTGTCTGAGGATGTAGGCGTCGTGGAAGCTGCCTGGGTACCTTGCACAAACTTGCAGAATCTGCATCCTGTGATCATACACTATCTGCACGTTCATGGAGTGGAAGCCCTTCCTGTTGATGAAGGCACCGGGCTCATCTGCTGGCGCCTTGATGGCCACATGTGTGCAGTCTATAGCACCCTATACATGGGGCAAGCCAAGAATGGCCGCGAAGCCTCTAGCTCGCAGTGCCTGACTTGCCTGGTCGCAGCAGAAGTGGATGAAGGTCAATGCCCGTCTGAACAGAGTGTCTGTAACCTGCTTGACACAAATGTGGACAGCTGATTGGGAGACACTGCAAAGATCATCCATCGAGCCCTGGAAGATGCCAGATGCATAGAAGTGGAGGGCAACTGTGACCTTCAGAGCTGATGGCTTGGGGTGTCCGCCCATACAGTTAGGAGATATCTCAGGGCCAATCATCTGACAGATGTAGTTGACTGTTTCCCTTGGCCTCCTTCGCACTGCACCTCAGTCATATTGAGGTAGCTGCTTCGCTGCCTGTATACACTGGCAGCAGGATAGTGGCATCTTCTGCAGCCCCTTCCACCTTGGACTACCTCTTGGCCCTGCCCCCCTTGTGCCTGCGCCTGGCTCCCCGGAGGCTGATTGTCCAATTTTGGCCTCCTTATTCTAGCCCTCCCTTCCTCCTCGAAGGAGCTGCCTCCAGTGGAGATGTCAGAACCCATAGCCAGTCTAAATGGAAGCCTCCGGAAAGCTGCAGGCCCGATAAAGATTCCTGACTACAGAGTGCTGAGCTGAAGCTTCAAAATACACAGAAAGCTGTTGGAAATCGATCTGAATTGCTACAGATCACACAGGCAAGTTTAAAACACTTTCTGCAATAAATACTTAAGAAAAAACATTGACAACACCACTGAGCCCACATCTCCCGCCCGTGGATGAGTTTTGTTAAAAAGTCACTTACCCGCCTGCCCATTGCGGCCTTGCACTGAGCCGAAGATCACACAGGCGCCTCAAAATTAGCATCGATTGCCAAGTTAAGGGCCTTAACAAGCCCTTTAATTAATGGCGGGTGTGCGTCGCACTTCATCGCACGCCCGCCCAGCTAAATATCTCAATGGCTCACGGTGACGTTGGGACGCTCTCCCGACGTCAGCGCATGCCATTTTAAGCGCTGACGTGTGGGGCCCGCCATCCGCACATCACTCAGAAAATTCTGCCCATGGTGTTTGCAAACTGTCTCACTTGTGATGGACTGAGGAAACCGTCCTGAATCACCCCATTGGAAATTTTCAACCCAGGTGACATTAAGGGGTTCATGCAAGGAGTAAAGTTTGGATTGTTCTCTGTTGGAGAAGTCACTCCCATCCATTCCCCCTCAGGGGCATTGCTGCTCCCGGCTTCCTGGGGCTGGGCTGCGCCATGCACTTCACTGCGGGACCTAGCTGCTCTACACAAACATCAGAAGCGCAGCTTCAATCAATGCAGAGGGAATCAGGATGCTTTCCAATTAAATCTGGAGTCAGGCAGGGCTGCCCTCTTTTTCCTGTCCTGTTTGTGTGTTGCATAGAACACTTTGCTGAGTCCATCAGGAAGGATTCGGGCATAAGAGGAGTGATAATCCCAGTCAATGGAGGCACTCAGGTCGAAGTGTCCCTGTACCTGGACGACGTCACCGTATTCTGCTCGGATTCGCTGTTGGTGCGCAGACTGATGGACACCTGTGACCAGTTCGAACTGGCCTCAGGAGCCAAGGTAAATCACGGCAAGAGCAAGGCCAAGTTCTTTGGGAACTGGCTGACCGATTTATTCCCCCTTCAGCTCAGACAGCTTGAAAGTGCTGGGGAAATGGTTCGGAGGGTCCGAAGCATACACTAAAAACTGGAAGCTGCGAGTAACGTAAGTCAAACAAAAACTGGGCGTGTCGGAGGTGATGCTCCCTGTCCATTGCTGGTAAGAACCTGGTCATTGGGTGAGAGGCGCTCTTGGTTATTGCAGTGTGTGGCACAGGTCTGGCCCATTCCTCATTGCTGTGCTGTGGTGATCACCCAAGCCATCTTCTGCTTTATGTGGAGGTCAAAAATGGACTGTGTTCACAGAGACACCATGTACAAACCTCTAGATATAGGGGAAAGAAACACGCCCAACATCGCCCTCATCCTGATGGCCATCTTTGCGTATGGTTGCGTCAAGCTGTGCGTAGACCCTTGGTATGCAAACACCAAGTATCACTACTTGCTGAGATTCTACCTGTCCCCGGTGTTGTGAAGGATGGGTCTGGCCGTGCTATCATGGAATGCTCCAAATAGTTGGACCACCTAACCCTTGTGGAAAAATTTATGCAGAGAAACACCTTTGATTACAAGTCCATCAGTCAATGGTCTGCACGTAATGTCCTAGAGGCCCTCTGGGAAAAGGAGACAGTGGATCCTGTTGGATGGTTCCCTGATCAGTCTATCAAAGTCATTTGGTAGAATGTCTCATCGCCAGAACTTTCAAACAAGTATCAAGACATAGCGTGGCTAGTGGTGAGAAAGGCCAACTGCAGCTGGAGGATCATCAACTCGGTGAAAGATGCTCTTTGGTCTGCCCGTAACCTTTTGGTCTTCCAGTGCAAAGACTTGTTCTCAACTGGGTGTTGCAGACTGACACATTCCAAAGTCCAGGATTACGTGCTGTGGGATGCACTAAATCTTGAGGCAGCTGCCACAAAGGCGCAATGTCTAAGGCCTTTCAGCCATAGTGCACCGAGGGGCTGGAAATTGTACAGAATCCCTCAGGATGTATGACTCACATTGAGTGTATACAGTAAATATTACATGTACTGCAATTTTATTGAAGTGCCTCAGAGTGCAACATGATCTATGTAGAAAATTTGAATATCATTGCACTCTCTGTGATGGTCATTTTGAAATGTTTTGTAATGTTCTTTTAGATATTTTATGAATAAAGTATATTTTTGCAAATAAGAATTATCAGCTGGTAAATTCTTTTAATTCGCCTTATGGCAGGTGATACGTGTGAGAGTTTCCTGGTCAGCCATACTGCAGAAGGCAAGGGCAAACCACTGCTGTACTTTGCCAAACATAATCTTACCACTCCAGGACCTAAGCTCAAATGTCAAGGCTGACCACTGCAGTACTGAGGGAGCACTGCGCTTGTTGCAGGTGCTGTGTCAGATGAGATGTTGAACCGCAGGTGCATTTGCCAGCTTGGGTAGATTTAAAAGACTCCACCGTACTATTTCAAAGAAGAGCAGGGGAGTTATCCTTGATCTCCCTCAATCAATGTCACAAAAACTGATTGGGCCAAATCTTACAAGGAGTGGCAATCACCGTCCGATTGCCATTCTGCTTCTATTATTTTACACAGTGCCAGAGCTTCGCATTTCTCACCCAGACTTCCCAACCAGTCCTCTTCAGAAATGTGGAGCTTACCTGGTCTCAGAGTCCTTCTTCATAGGGCAGGATTGTCAAGGAAAGCCAAGCCACGATCCCCTTTTTATGGGACTAGCTGCTGCATTTTGGTAAGTCTTCATTCACGACCAGACAAAAATTCTGAGACATTTAAATAGCTTTTCACTGTGTTAGTGCATGAGTATGAATGGGGTAAGTGGGTAGGATGCCGGCTGAATAGGGTGACAAGGTGATTGGGTGGTGAGGTCAATTCGAAGGGGGGAGTTGGGAGGGCCAAGGATAGTTGGAATGTCAGGGGAGTCGGAGAATCATGGAGGTCAGAGGGTCGGGTGGAAGTCAGAGGGTCAGGTGGAAATTGGGTTGGAGGGTCAGGTGGGAGGTTGGAGGGTGGGGGGAAGTTGGAGGGTTGGAGGAAAGTCGGAGGATCAGGGAGAGTCAGGAGATGGGAAGGTCAGGGGGGTTCGGAGGTTTGGGGGGTGGGGGGGGAGTTGGGGCAGGCAGGGGGTGGTCGTGGGTGTGCAGTGGTGGCGTCAGTTGTATAGTTACCCAGGAGTTAGACATGGTTTCTTTCTTGTCTAACATTCCCTGGGTAACTTTTCTGTAAGCCTGAACCCTCCAAAGTCTCTGACTAACTCAGAATTGGAGACTAATGCGGAGAGTTCCATCGCAAGTTGAAACTTCCTGGGCAATTCCCACAGAGTCTTTGTGTTGGGACTTCTGAGGGGTCCTGTAGTGCTTGTTCTGGAGTACATCCTGTCTCCAATCATCCCTGGGCGTATCACCATCCGGAAACCGGAAGACTTGGGCAATAATCTTGTCATTATCATATTGCTGTTTGCGGGAGTTTGCTGGGGGCATATTGGTTGCTGTGCTTTCTACATTACAACATAATAACTTTCCTTAATTGGCTGTAAAGCACTTTGAGAAGTCCAGTGTTTGTAAAGAGCATTGTACGGAACATTGCAAGTCTTTCTTAGGTGAAGGGCCAAGGCCCCAGTGTAGGGCAGCAGCAAAAGAGCTTTAGAATTACCTTAGCATTAAAATAATTGAATTAAAAATATTGATTAAACTATCTCAATGCAGTTATAATAAACTTATGCAGTAGAAAGAGGAAGAGTAGCTCTTTTAAAGAGAAAGAGTATTTGAAACTTGCAATGGGGGGTGGTGGTGGCCAGTTACTGGTTGCCATGGCGACGGGCTGTGCAGTAGCCGGACGCGCACGCGCGCTGCGTCACTTTGCGGCCTTGAAGCCGGCCGTGGGTTTCAGGCCGGAAATTCGCGAGCAAATCCCGCCGGTTTAGCCGGAGGCCCCAGCGCTTTGAGGGAGCAGCAGGCTTCTTGACTGAGGGGTCGACCATGGCGGACCGCAGGGGGGAGCAGCCTCCTCGTCCCGGCCAGCAGCAGCAGCCGCCCAGCCTGGTGCAGATGGTGAAGTCTATGATCCCGGTCCTGCCCTGTGCCACCGTCTCCACAGCCCTGCTAGGATGGATCATATTCTACCTTACCTGCAGGTTCAAGGTGTTTGATGAGCACACCTTTACCCTTGGCCACCTCCACAGCCGCTTGCAAGGTAAGGATGTTGTGGTCCCTGAACACTGGAATAATGAGACTGTCAAAGTAAGGAGGGGAGGGGGGTGGTTGATCTTTGCCTTTTGTTCCATGACATCTTTGTCATTTAACCTTCCCCACCATTTTGTTCCACCTAACCCCCCCCCCCCCCCACCACACACACACACACACACACACACTTTTTCAACAGCATAAAACCCAAAGATCTCTTCAGATCCACAGAAGAGTGGTATTGGTCTCAAAACGTTAACTCTCTCCGGAGGTGCTGGTGGACCTGGTGTGTTTTTCCAGTACTTTGTTTTTATTTTGGTCAGGTCCTGTTGGGCACCTGGACAGTGAGATTCTCAAATTCCATTTCAGCTGTGAGAAATAACCAGCATTGTAATGACAACATCTTCCAAGCCTCAAAGCATTTGGATGATGGATTTAGGCAGCGAGAGTAGTGTTACTGTGAGACATTTGCACGGCTGTGCATGGTCATGCGCAGGTGTGTATGTGACCTGTGGCCAGGAACAGGCTGAAGCTGAAAAACCAGTTGAACCAGTGGCCAGACACAGGCTCAGCTGGAGAGTCAAGGTTTTCAATTATTGCCGTGGTGGGGGAAGGGCAGTAGACTGGTGAGATACTTTAAATGTGGCAGAATATCAGCCAGAGGCAGAATTTAGGTCTTACGACAAAGCCAGTGTAGTCAAGAACAGAATCATCATCTTGATATTGGGAGGAGCATCTTCAGGGCTGTCAAGATGATCTATGGCCAGACTCAAGAGCCCCACCCTGCTGAGAGCCAAGCATGGGGGTGGCTTCATCAAGGATAGGGAGGCAATCAGTGCTCATCAGGGAGAACATTTTGAAGAGCTCCTCAACTGAGACTCAGTCTTCAACTCCCATTCTGCAATACCCCATCTGGCTCTTGCCCCGGTCCAGAGCGAAATTGAAAAAGCCATTCAACAGCTGAAAGCCCCTGGAACAGATGGGATCCCTACTGAAATTCTGAAAAACAGCAGAGATACACTCCTGGCACAGCTATACAACCTCATATCACTCATCTGGGAAGAAAGAGTGCATGCCAGGGAATCTTGAGCACTCTGTGATCTTGACTATATTCAAGAAGGGAGACAAGTCCGATTGACAGAGGAGTCTCCTGGTGTCTGCCACAAGGAAAATCATTGCAAAGATCCTCCTCAACTGCTTCCTCCCAGTGGCTGAGGAACTCTTTCTGGAGTCAGAGTGTGGTTTTCATCCATCAAGAGGCACCATAGAGATGATCTTGACTGCATGACAAATTCAAGAAAAGCGCAAGGAACAGCACCAACTGCTGTACATGGCTTTTTTTTTGACCTCACACCAGCCTTTGGCTCTGTCAACTGTGAATGCTTATGGTATATCCTCCAAATTTGGCTGCCATCAGAAATTTATCACCATCCTCCAGCCACTGTTCAATGACATGCAAGCCTTGACTCTCATCAGTGGAACCACCACAAACCCTATCTCAGTGAAAACTGGGGTCAACCAAGGCTGTCTCATTGTACCAACCTGCTTTTCGTTTTACACACTGCAATACTGCACCTCACCTCCAGCAAATTCCCCACAGGCGTGGAGATAATCTACAGAACAGATGGGAAACTAATCAACCTACATTGCTTTCAATCCAGAACCAAAATTAGTTCAACCTCAGCCATTGACCTTCAATATGCAGATGACACTTGTGTACGTGCTCACTCAGAACCTGAGCTCTAGGTCATTGTTGACACCTTCTCCGAACCATATGGAAAAAATGGGCCTTT
Source organism: Carcharodon carcharias (assembly GCF_017639515.1). Lineage (NCBI taxonomy): Eukaryota > Metazoa > Chordata > Chondrichthyes > Lamniformes > Lamnidae > Carcharodon > Carcharodon carcharias. The sequence goes on from NC_054476.1 coordinate 117,607,146, forward strand.
CATTAAACACCCGGAAAACTAATTTGCAATTTTATTGATTCTAATGTAATATACCTACCTCCATTTCCTTCTTAGGTTTTCTCTTGGGATCATAGATAACTTGCTTCCACCCTGGTTCATTGGGTTCTGAGATGGCTGATAAGTCCAATGTGCAATCTGCAGACTCTGCCATGTCCAACCAACTCCCACAGCAACGCATCTACTCCACTTGCTGCCCCCCCACATCAATTAGGTTCAACAGCAGGATCCTAGAAAATTTGGACCATTTTCCATATCTTGGGAACCTTCTCGATGGTGAATGTCTAATGGTCATCGCCTCCAATGTGCCAGCTCAGCCTTCAGCCACCTGAAGAACCAAGTATTTGATGACCAGGATCTCAAAGCCAATACTAAGGTCATGGTTTACTGGGCAACTGTGATCCCTGCACGCCTATATGCTTTGGAAGCATGGACAATCTACACCAGGCACCCAAAGCACTGGAGAATTACCACCAGCACTGTCTCTGCAACCTCCTCTAAATCCAGTGGCAAGAAAGGCGATCCAACAACACCGTCTTCTCCCAAGCCAACTTGCCCAACATCGAGACGCTGTTATGGTAAAAGGTAGCCACTCTCGAGCCTATGAGCTTCCAGTAAGCAAAGATTTTATTCAAGCATACATATGCTGGGAGATTCGTTTCAGTTACCCGACTTCAGCGCTAAGCACACAACCAACTCCACTGTCATTCATGTGCCTGACCCCAGATTCCCGAAGCAACTGCCCTACTTGGATCACGGCAGGAGACTCCCAGGAAGACGGCAGAAATGCTTTAGGGATGTCCTCAAAGCTTCACTGAAGAGGTTAAATATACTCCCCAACTCTGGGAGGCCTTGATATGTGACCAACCAAAATGGAGAAGGCTCATTCATAAAGGCACCAAGCACATCGCAAAACTTCATCGGGAACATGCGGGGGCGAAGCTCCAGGCATCAGACTGAGCGCAAAAACCCCCAAACAACCTATCTACCCAACCCTTCAAGCATCACCTGCCCTGCATGTGTCAAAGTCTGCAGATTGCAAATTGGACTTATCAGCCATCTCAGAACCCATTGAACTGGGGTAGAAGCAAAGTCATCCTTGATCCTAAGGAGGAGATGGAGGTGGCTATGATACATTAGAATCACAGAAATTGCAATTTGTAAAGAGGCTCTTCAGCCCTCCTAGATCATGTTGGTCCAGTCTAATCCTGTGTGTCTGTTCAAAATTAACAACTTGTATTTATTTAGTGCCTTTAACATAGTGAAATGTCCCAAGGCACTTTACAGGAGTGTTATCAAACAAAGTTTGACCTGAGCCACATAATCAGATATTAAGGCAATGATGAGAAGCTTGGCCAAAGAGTTAAGTTTTAAGGAGCACCTTTAAAGGAAGGTGGAGAGGTTAGGGTGGGGATTTCAGATCTTAGGGCCCTGGCAGTTGAATGCAAATCTGCCAAAGGTGGAAAATTAAATTCAGGGATGCGCAAGAGGCCAGAATCAGAGGAGTCCAGATATTTCTGAAGGTTGTAGGGCTGGAGGAGATTACAGAGATAAGGAGAGGTGAGGCTGTGGAGGGATCTGAAAACAACAATGAAAATTTTAAAATCAATATGTTGCTTAACTGGGAACAGTGAGCACGGATGATGGGTGAATAGGAGTTTACTACTGTGACTTTAGTCACAGACTTTAGGCTAGGTTCAAGTTCACAGAGGGTGGAGGCACCGAAGTCTGTATATATAAATAAAAACAAAAAACTGCGGATGCTGGAAATCCAAAACAAAACAAACACAGAATTACCTGGAAAAACTCAGCAGGTCAGGCAGAAATCAGTTCTGTTGAAGGGTCGTGAGGACTCGAAACATCAACTCTTCTTCTCCGCCGATGCTGCCAGACCTGCTGAGTTTTTCCAGGTAATTCTGTTTTTGTTTTGCACCGAAGTATGTATTTCTGTGGGAATGAAAGTACAGGAGATGGGTGGGGCAGAAAGAAAAAAACATGACAAAGTTAGAGGTCACTAAGATTCAGAAGTGATGCAGAAATGTGATTCGACTTGGGAGAATGAATTGCTGGCCAGGAACCAAGTACAACTAAATCTGAAAAGCCATTTGAACCAGTTGGTTAGTCACAGGCTCAGCAGGGCATCGGAGCAATGGGGGGTTGGGAAGGATTGTAAACTGATCAAAGTTACTTTAAAAGCAGTTCAGCTTAGTGGCATAGTAGTTGCATCTTAGTGTATCCAGCGCAGAAGCTTAGTCTTGATGTCCAGATAAGTCCAGGAATTTGGAAGCCAAATTTGAGATGAGAAGCAATGCTCACTGAGGAAAGCAGAGAGCAAGCATGGTCAGGGATGGGGATGAACTCCAAATCCTGTAATCTGAAACTTCTACTTTTATAGATGTTGTGAAAAGGAGGAGCATGCTGCACGATTACTGATCATTATTTTACTGAAGGTTTTGCATTGGAGGTGCAGGGATGCCTGAAACGAACAAAAAGAAATGCTTTCATTTATACAGCACCTTTCACAACCCCAGGATGTCCCAAAGGGACATACAACTAATGAAGTAGAGTCAGTGTTGTAGGAACCTGGGCAGCCAATGTTTGCACGCAAAACTCCCAAAAACAGCAGTAATATTATGATCAGGAACTGGCCGCTCTCCATTCTCTCAGGTCCAGCCCTGACTTTGTCATCAAACCTGCTGACAGGGGTGGTGCTGTTGTTGTCTGGCGCACTGACCTCTACCTCGCAGAGGCTGAGCGTCAACTCGCAGACACTTCCTCCTACCTCCCCCTGGACCATGACCCCACCACTGAACATCAAGCTATTGTTTCCAGGACAGTCATTGACCTCATCTCCTCTGGAGATCTTCCCTCCACAGCTTCCAACCTCATAGTCTCCCAACCCCGGACGGCCTGCTTCTAACTCCTCCCCAAAATCCACAAACAGATCTGCCTGGCAGACCGACCGACCGTGTCAGCGTGTTCTTGCCCCGCAGAACTCATTTCTTGCTAACTTGACTCCATCCTCTCTCACCTTGTCCAGTCTCTTCCCACCTACATCCGCGATTCCTCTGATGCCCGACATCATATCAACAATTTCCAGTTCCCTGGCCCCAACCGCCTCCTCTTCACCATGAACATCTAATCCCTCTACACCTCCATCCCCCACCAGGATGGTCTGAGGGCTCTCCGCTTCTTCCTCAAACAGAGGCCCAAACAATTCCCATCCACCACTACTCTCCTCCGTCTGACTGAACTTGTTCTCTCACTGAACAATTTCTCCTTGAACTCGTCTCACTTCCTCCAAGTAAAAGGTGTGGCTGTGGGTACCTGCGTGGGCCCCCAGTTATGCCTGTCTGTTTATGGGGCATGTGGAACATTCCTTGTTCCAGTCCTACTCTGGGCCCCTCCCACAACTCTTTCTCCTGTACATCGATGACTGCTTCGGTGCCGCTTCATGCTCTTGTTGGGACCTGGAAAAATTTATTAATTTTGCTTCCAATCTCCACCTTTCCGTCATTTTCACATGGTCCATCAATGACACTTCCCTTTCCTTCCTTGACTTCTCTGTCTCAATTTCTGGTGATAGACTGTCCACCAATATTCATTACAAGCCTACTGACTCCCACAGCTACCTGAACTACAGCTCCTCACACCCTGCTTCCTGTAAGGACTCTATCCCATTCTCTCAGTTCCTTCGCTTCCGTCGCATCTGTTCTGATGATGCCACTTTCCAAAACAGTTCCTCTGACATGTCTTCCTTCTTCCTTAACCGAGGTTTTCCACCCACGGTGGTTGACCCATCTCCCACGCATCTGCCCTCACACCTCCCTCTCACTCCCAGAACCATGATAAGGTCCCCTTTGTCCTCACTTATCACCCCACCAGACTCTGCATTCAAAGGATTATCCTCTGCTGTTTCTGCCAACTCCAGCATGATGCCACCACCAAACACATCTTCCCTTCACCCCCTGAGGGCATTCTGCAGGGATCGTTCCCGCCGGGACACCCTGGTCCACTCCTCCATCACCCCCTACGCCTCAACCCCCTCCCATGGCACTTTACCATGCAACCGCAGAAGGTGCAACATCTGCCCTTTTATTTCCCCCCTCCTCACCGTCCAAGGGCCCAAAAACTCCTTTCAAGTGAAGCAGCACTTCACTTGCACTTTCCTCAATTTAGTCTACTGCATTCACTGCTCCCAATGCAGTCTCCTCTACATTGGAGAGACGAAACGCAAACTGGGTGACCGCTTTGCGGAACACCTTCGGTCTGTCCGCAAGCATGACCCAGACCTCCCTGTCGCTTGCCATTTCAACATTCCACCCTGCTCTCATGCCCACATGTCCGTCGTTGGCCTGCTGCAATGTTCCAGTGAAGCTCAACGCAAATTGGAGGAACAGCACCTCATCTTCCGACTAGGTACTTTACAGCCTGCCGGACTTGACATCGAGTTCAACAACTTCAGATCATGAACTCGCTCCTCCATCCCCACCCCCTTTCTGATCCCCCTTTTTCCAATAATTTATCTTTTTTAATATATTTTTCTTTTCCCACCCATTTCCATTATTTTTAAATGTGTTTCCATCCATTGTTTCATCTCCACCTTTTAGCCTATTTCGTTCCCTTCCCCCCACCCCACCCCCACTAGGGCTATCTGTTACTTGCTCGTCCTGCTTTCTATCCTTAATGTCCTTAATTACTACATTCCTTAGCCAATATCACCACCATCAACACTCCTTTGTCCTTTTGTCTATGACATCTTTGGCAATCTCTTCTTTGCCTCCACCTATCACTGGCCCTCTATCCAGCTCTACCTGTCCCACCTCCCTTAAACCAGTTTATATTTCACCTCTCTTTTATTTTTCCTTAGTTCTGTTGAAGAGCCATTTGGACTCGAAACGTAAACTGTGCTCCTCTCCGTAGATGCTGTCAGACCTGCTGAGTTTTTCCAGGTATTTTTGTTGTTGTTTTGGATTTCCAGCATCCACAGTTTTTTGCTTTTATTTTAGCTTATATTTCACCTCATTTCTATATATTCTCAGTTCTGATGAAGAGTCATACGGACTCGAAACGTTAACTGTATTTTTCTCCACAGATGCTGTCAGACCTGCTGAGTTTTTCCAGCTATTTTTATTTTTGTAACCTATTTAAGGGGTGTTGGTTGAGGGATAAATATTGCCCAGATATCAAAGAGAACTCTTCCTGCTATTAATCACAATAGTGCCATGGGATCTTTTGCATCTGTCTGAGAGGGCAAGTGGAGCCTTGGCTTAACATCACATCTGAAAGAAGGCACAGCCTTAACTTCCTTGGTACTGCGTTAGAGTGTCAGGGTGTTTATCACCAATCCATGGCTAACACTCCACACAGTCTCCTGAATGTTGGAAAACACTAAGCAGTCACGTCGTACAGTTGAAGCTAGATATAGTGGTCAGGCTCATTTGCAAGATTTATGATTGCACAGGAGCTGAAGTGTGATAATCAACAGTACATATATTAATTGAATACAATCAGTGAGAAAATCTTTCAGAATCTAGGACATGGTGTCACAGCCTGAGAATAATGGGGTGGCCATTTAGAACTGAGATGAGGAGAATTTTTTTTTCATTCAGAGGGTTTTGAATCTTTGGAATTCTCTATCCTGGAGAGCTATGGATATTCAGTCATTGAGTATATTCAAGACAGAAGTGAATGGATACTTGGGTAAGAAGGAAATTAAGGGATATGGAGAAAGTGCAAGAAGGTGGAGTAGTGGTAGAAGATCAACCATGATTGTGTTGAATGGTGGAGCAAGCTTGAAGGGCCACATGGCCTCCTCCAACTTATTCCTTGTCTTCTTACGCTCTAATTTACATAGTCTTGGAGATTAAAAATGCCTGCATTTTTTCAGACACTTTTTTAAAAAGCTCTTTAGGGGTCTTGACAGGGTTGGTGTGGAGAGGATGTTTTTCTTGGGGAATCTGGTACTAGAGACCGCTGTTCAAAAATAAGGGATCACCCATTTAGGGCAGAGATGAGAAATTTTTTCTTTTGAGTCTTTGGAACACTTCCTCAGAAGGTGGTGGAAGCAGAGTCTTTGAATGCTTTTTAGGCAGAGCTAGGTAGATTATTGATAAGCAAAGGGGTGATAGGTTATCAGGGGTCCGAGGGAATATGGAGTTGAGGTTAAGATCAGGTCAGCCATGACCTTGTTGAAAGCCAAAGCAGGCTTGAAGGGCTGAATGGCTTACTCCTACTCCTAAATCATATATTTATATGTAACTGAGTTTTTGGAGCTTAGAAGCCTCTTCCCTGACAAATACTGGCTCAGCACTGCTATGTGGAAGCCACAAACTGGGAAATTATGATTTAGGAAAATCTCCACCCATTCCTTCAAGATTTCAAAGATGAAAGAAACAATATGCATTTGTTTAGTGCCTTTCGCAACCCCTGAGTGACCAAAGCATCTTACAGCCAATTAATTACTTTTGAAATATAGTGACTTATTTTGTATGGGTTAAATGACCAATTAAAGTTTTGGTTGTGTTGAATGATGGATAAATGTTAGCCAGCATACTGCTAGAAATCGTTGAATTCTGTAATGAGATCTTTTACACCCCTGCTGAGAGGGCAGGCAGCATCAATACTTAAGTGTCAGTTCTTTGATCCTGTGGCTTATCCAAAAGAAGGTACCTCTGTCAATGCAGTGCTCTCACCACTGCTCTGAAGTGTCAAGCTAGGCTAGATTTTATGCTGAAGTCCTGGTGCATGGATTCAATCTATGATATATGCATCATTTCATTGATTGACAGATATAGCCAATATCTCTTGATGTGGCTGTGAATGATCTGGAGACATAAAAAGTATAGGGTATTGACCCCTTCAATCACATTTTGATTGGATGTTGTAAGTTTCTTTTAAGATTAGTTTTTCTTTTTGCAGTATCACTTTCAGGTGCTGCCTCTTAATTTGTCCCTCATTTTCTTCAATTGGTTTCCCAAAACAGTAAAAAGTATAGGACTAGGGTCACCACCATTACAGACACAGCTGAACTTGACTTAAGCTGGAGGAAATGACTGTCTTCTTTGTGAATTGGAGTTATGAAATGTAGACTTCCTTCTGGGTATATCGAAAGGTTATTCCAATTGAGATATTCATGCGACTGGGTAATTGCAGCCCACCTCTGTTGTCCTCGGCACAACCATCTTCAGCTGCTTCTTCATTGACCTTCACTTCTGACCTTATGATGGAAGGGGGATGTTTGCTGATGATTGCACAGTGTTCAGCACCATTTGCAGCTCCTCAGATAAAATTGCAGTCCATGCCCAAATGCAGCAAAACCTGGGCAATATCCAGGCCTGGGCTGACAAATGTGGTGCGAATGTTACTTGCCACAAGTGCCAGGCAATGACCATCTCCAACAAGAGAGAATCTAACCATCACCCTTTGACATTCGATGGCATTACCATTGCTGAATTCCCCGCTATCAACATCCTGGGGGTTACCATTGACCAGAAACTGAACTGGACTAGCCACAGAAATATTGTCGCTACAACGGCAGATCAGAGGCTAGGAATCCTGCGGCGAGTAACTTGCCTCCTGACTTCCCAAAGCCTGTCCACCATCTACAAGGCACAAGTCAGGAGTGTGATGGAATCCTCTCCACTTGCCTGGATGAGTGCAGCTCCAACAACATTCAAGAAGCTTGACACCATCCAGGACCAAGCTGCCTACTTGGCACCCCATCTACAAACATTCAACCCCTCCACCCCTGACGCACAGTAGCAGCAGTGTGTACCATCTACAAGATGCACTGCAGGAACTCACCAAGCCTCCTTAGACAGTGCCTCCCAAACCCACAGCCACTACCATCTAGAAGGACAAGGGCAGCAGGCACATGGGAACACCACCACCTGGAAGTTTCCCTCCAAGCCACTCTCCATAACAGCCTACACCACATGGACTGTAGCGGTTCAAGAAGGCAGCTCACCGCCACTTTCTCAAGGGTAATTAGTGATGGGCAATAAATGCTGGCTTAGTCCCATGAATGTATAAAAATGCATCTGCCTCCCATTCCTCTTCCTCTAAAGTGAGCATAGAGAGGAATTTTCATGGTTTAAATGTTGTTAACAAAACCGGCAGCTTCCATTTTGGAAGGCAGGAACATGCTCAAAATCTATAGGCCAAAGCAAAAGAACAGCAGGAAAAATGCATGTGGAAAGCAAAAATCTTAAGGGAAAATTTTGTGCAACAAAAGAACACTGCAGAGCATACTTCAGGATGATGAGCTGTCAAGTCAGAATGTTGTTTTGCATGTTTTGTAGACTTAGTGGTCATACCACTCATTCCAAGCAAGGCGTTTGAGAAATTAAGAAAAATTGAATACTTACTGAAAGACTTCAGATCGTTACACATTTTGCAAGACAACATTCTACACTGGAACATTGTTGGAAAAAGGTGTTAGCACACATTGAACAAGAAATGGACAAAATATCTTCTATTTCCTGACCTTTGCATGTTCTGCATCTGCACCTCTGGCCATGCAGACCAGAAAATTGGCCACTGGATTTTTTTTTTCCTTGTGCGCACATCCAGAAATATTACTCAAAAATAAAATTCCACTTTGTTGCAAGACTGGCTAAGAACAACATGTAACTGAAAGTCATTTGCCTTGCATAGTAAATAGGTTCTACGAATGACGAATTCTTTTATATAAATTACAAAAGCAAAAGTGTGGATGCTGGAAATCGAAATGAAAACAGAAAATGCTGGAAGTGTTCAGATCAGGCAGTAACTGTGGAGAGGAACAGTTAACGTTTCAGGTCAATAACCTTTCATCAGGTTTGGATGAAATCTTTCATCTCACTTAGCATTGGCCATCAAGCAGCTCAGCTGTGAAAGCAACACTAACCAGTCGTAATACCAGCAGAGAAACTATTCAAGTATGCTCTGAGGACAGAACTAGAACTGGCTTTGTATGAGCAGACATAAACTGAGAACAATTATTTGCAAGATCCCAGACTGCTTCAGATGCCGTGCTGGGATAAATTGAATTTTCCAGCTCCTTTACTGACTTGCTGTTCCAAAAGTGGAATCCTCCAGGTACAGTTCCACAAGCTCTGACAAGCCTCTCCCATCTTATCTAAGTGCCCATTTTTCATGTGATCCTGTGCAGTGAATGTCAGCTTTTCAGCCATGTGATTATTGCAGACAAACTTAATTTTGTCCTCAACTGATGTCCATAGAACAACAGGTTAAACTGGGTTTCTGTTAACCTGAATGGAAGCAAGAATTATTAGGCCTGTGATGTTGATCTCTTTACCACCTGAGATTTGAGGGGATAATTAAAGACCAGAATAGTATAATTTGGTTTCATGTCCTAAATGGAAAATGGAGGAAAATATGTTTTATTTTTTCTTTGCAGAAATTTGGGAGCGGAAAAATTATGAAGGCACTATTTTTCTGTTTTGCTGATGGCTGTTCTAGTGCCTTTTGTTATTGCTATAGCTCTTAGCAATTAAAGTTCCATTTAAAATCATACACATTCATATGGCATATTTTGAAGAATTATTGCATTTTTCTTTTGCCCTGTGGGAGGACCTTGAGTTGGATATGTGGCTTATAAATAGGGGAAATCTACAGAGATCTGTGTACTACACTGTCCCTTGTGTGATGGGATACTCAAGTGGATCTGATGAAGCATCATGTTCTTATGTGTTCTGTACCAGGCCCATTGGTCCTAAATAATTATGCCGTAGCTTGGAATACTTATGTTTTGTATGGGTGTCCTGTCTGCCTGGACTTAAGCTCAATCCAAAGTCCTGACATGGTTTCCTTCAGGCACCTTGATGGTTTGAGTGGGTAAATTCACCACTAATTGTGACACTGAGCCACAAGTTTCAGGAAATCATAAATTCAATCCCTGTTCTGTGGTCAGGATGGTGATGGATGTACGACAGCTGGCCTCAATGCTCCAAGGGTAGGAAAAGGTTATTCCTTTATGGTTTCAGCTTCTGATTGCTTTCCTGTGCCCAGTGCTGAATAGTTGTGTGTTTGAGTGATTAAAAGAAAACTGGCATTAGCTTAGTTATCATGCTCCCATAGTTGAATAGCACGCTAATACATACTGTCAAATTAAGGATGTCCACTTGCACAGGATGCAGGATGGAGTCACTGTCATCTGGGAATGGTGGGAATTTATTGTTGCTTTCAACATCAGTCACTTTTATATATAAACTATATTGTACCACTAATGCATTTATTTTTGTTTAATTACAGTATACAAGTTGCTTAGTTATATGTTCATCCATAAGAGTATGAGTGCGCTGGTGTGCAACGTTCTTATACTGTGGTATTTCGGTGGTGCTTTGGAGAAGAACATCGGAACAGTCAAGTACGCATACCTCACTCTCCTGTTTACAGTTCTTGCTGGAATCATCTATGCTTTGATTGGTTCAATATTTTTCGGACTGCAAAACCTAAAAGAAATTCAGGGATTTACAGTAGTCGTATTTGCCTATGTGGGGATGTCGGTATTTCTGTCGCCAATGAAGCACATTGTCTTTATAACAACCATCAAATTGGTTTACCTCCCATTCATTTTACTCGTCATTGCGATTTTTATACCGGAATCATCGATCGTAGGTAACATTTGTGGAATGGGAGCAGGATTTGCATGTATCCTTTTTCTCCCCTCAAAAAACCTTACTAAATAAATTTTAAATATTGTGATAATTCTGTATTTGGTCAAAATATAGCCTCCCTCCAGCAGTTTGAGGGTCTAACCATAATCTGCTTTGTATAGCTGTCATTAAAATCTTAGCTATCATGTATACACTGCAAAAACTGCATTCTAATCTGATATGCTAAATTAAGGTTAATGGATACCTGAGATGGAGAGATTTCTTCAGCTGAGGACGCAAAGTTTGAGCCATTTTTTACCCATCAGACAATAAGAAATTTAGAGTGATGCAGGCTAGTATTGTTGTACCTCACCTGGTGCTGTCATTGTATATGGAATCAGATAATGTTCCTTGTTGTTTACATATCAACTGAAGCCTCTTTACTTGAAAGCTCTTTGCACATCTGGGCTTATTTTCTAATACTTCTGAGACTCGTCATAGTTTGTTATCTCTTAGGCAATGTTCTCATTTCTAGCCTCCAGTTGGTTGTTCTACCTACATCTTTCTGGTGTTTTGATGTTTCTTTGATATTTCCACTTTGATTCTAGCTGCTGTTGACTTTTCCTCCCTTGTTCCTTCTAACTGTAGTTTAACTAATCTACACACTCTTCCTGCTCCTTAGATGCTCATCATGGCTAAATCAAGACTTGTATTATTTCTTTATTCTACTTCATTCTTTAATCAGGACTTCAGTGAAATTGCTATCTTTCAGTCTTCCTCTCGTCGTTTACAGGCTTTTACAATCCCAAGTTTGACACCATCTAATTATTACTTCCTGATTTTATTCGCTGTGGACCTTTCACTCTAGGTTTCTTGAAGAAATATTCAACTATAATGTCTGAGTAAAGAATCTAAGTCGGTTATTGTATTTAATGAGAACCATCATATTTGTCCTTAATAATGCCCCCTTTCAAGATGCTTATGGGCGGCGGTACTTTCCTTATCTGGACCTGCATGAGATGACTGCTGCATCTTTGGAGAGGTATTTTCCATTCAACCGTCTGAAGGATATACCAGGGATCACATTTTATTCAGCCTTATGGGAAGTGAGAAATGTTGAGGTAACCGACAGGTAAGCAGCTGATTTACTCTAACAAAGCTTATTTTTTTAAAGGCACATGTTTCTTCCTTTTCACCCCTGCTCTCCCAAGGTTCTGGAATCATCCTGGTACAGTTCTGCAAGCTCTGATGGGCCTCCAGTACCTCACCCAAGTGACCATTCTAAGCAGTGAGGTGGGAGCCTGAGCAGTGAGATGGGAGCCTAAGCAGTGAGTGTTGGCTCTTTGGCTGTGTAGTTAGTGCAGACAAAACACAGTTCTGTCTCTGTCTGATGCCCACATGGAATGCAGGAGGGATGGCTGCACAGTGTTTGGCTAATTTTCCCTCCAACCATAGACAATTTTAGCACCATTTGCCTTTGCTTCTATTGGATGACGCAGCACAGACCAGAAGTTGAATTTGGGGTTTTTCTGCTTTATTTGGTGCAGTACCACACCACATGGTCGATAGGCTGGCACAGACATCAAATCGGTCTGCTCCACATTTTAAAAAAAATAGAATCATAAAGTACAGTGGTTATAGTACAGAAGGAGGCCAATTGGCTCATTCAGTTTGTGCTGGTTTTTTGCAAGATTCAGCTTGTCCCACTCCCCTGCCCTCTTCCATAACTCTGCAAATCTTTTGCTTTCAGATGATGATCCAATTCCTTTTTGAAAGCAACAATTGAACTGCCTCCACACCCTTCTCAGCAGTGTACTTTAGATCACAACCACTTGCTGGATAAGAAAATGTTTTCTCATGTCGCCTTTGATTCTTTTATCAATCAGTCCAAATCAGTGTCTTCTGCTTCTGTCGAAGTGTCATACGGACTCAACACTTTAACTGTGTTCCTTTCTGCAGATCCTACCAAACCTGCTGAGTTTTTCCAGGTATTTTTATTTTTATTTTTATTTTTGTTTTGGATTTCCAGCATCCGCAGTTTTTTGCTTTTATCTTAGTGTCTTCTGGTTCTTGATTCCTCTGCCAAAGGAAACACCTACTCCCTATCTACTCTTTCCAGACCCCTCATGATTTTGAACACCTTATCAAATCTTCTTTGAACATCAAATTTCATTTGCCACCAGTCTGCACATTCCACCAGCCTGTCTATATCCTCTTGAACTCTATAACTATCCTCCTCGCAATTCACAGTACTTCTAAGTTTTGTGTCATCTGCAAAGTTTGAAATTGTGCCCTGCACTCCTAAGCCTAAGTCATTAATATATATCAAGAAAAGTGGCGGTCATAGTACTGATCCCCTGGGGGACATCACTTTCCTCCAGTCTGAAGAACAACCGGTTACTGCTACTCTGTTTCCTGTTACTCAGCCAACTTCATATCCGTGGTGCCACTGTCCCTTTTTATTCCATGAGCCTCAACTTTGCTGACAAGCTGATTGTGTTGCACTTTATCAGATGCCTTTCGGAAGTCCGTATGGGCCACATCAATCGCATTGTTGTCATGAACCCCCATGTTACCTCATCAAAAAACATTAACCAAGTTAGTTAAACATGATTTGCCTTTAACAGATCTGTGCTGATGTTCCTTAATTAATCCACACTTGTCCAATTGTCTAATTTTGTCCCCAATTATGGTTACTATAAGCCCTCCAAAACTGAGGTTAAACTGACTGGCCTCCAGTTGCTGGGTTTATCGTTTAAAAGAGACCAAGGGGTAATCCATGTAACTATAGGCCAGTTAGCTTAACTTCAGTTGTGAACTAATTATTGCAATCAATTCTGAGGAACAGTAAAAACATTAGTTAGAAAAGCATGGTTTAATTAAGGAGAGTCATCATGGCTTTGTTAAAGGCAAATCTGATTGGCTAATTTGATTGAAATTTTTGAGAAGGTGTCAAGTGCGATTGATGAGGGCAGGCTGGTCAAAAATGTAATAGCCCTTGGGATCCAAGGGAGAGTGCCAAATTGCATTCAAAAAATTGGCTTAGTGGCAAGAGTTTGTACCATCTACAAGATGCCCTGAATCTGACTGAAGCTCCTTCGACAGCACTATCCAAACCTGTGACCCCTATGACTTTGAAGGATAAGGGCAGAAGATGCATGTGAACACCACCACCTGCAAGTTCCCCTCTCAGTCACCTACTCTTCTGACTTGGAACAATATCACCGTCCCTTCACTGTTACTAGGTCAAAATACTGGAACTCTCTTCCTAACAGGACTGTGGGTGTACCTACATCACATGGACTGCAGCGGATCAAGAGGGTGGCTCACCACCACCTCCTTAAGACCATTCAGGGCAGAGAACAAATGCTGGCTAGCCAATGACACCCACATCCTGTGGAAGAATAAGAAAAGGGTAATAAAAATAAAAGCAAAAAACTGCTGATGCTGGAAATCCAAAACAAAAAAATACCTGGAAAAACTCAGCAGGTCTGGCAGCATCAGCAGAGAGGAACACAGTTAACGTTTCAAGTCCGAATGACCCTTCAACAGAACTAAGTAAAAATAGAAGAGAGGTGAAATATAAGCTGGTTTAAGGGGGTGTGGGAGAAGTAGAGCTGGATACCTCCATCCCGCTCTACGTCCCACACACCCCCCTCCCCCCCTTAAACCAGCTTATATTTCACCTCTCTTCTATTTTTACTTAGTTCTGTTGAAAGGTCATTCGGTCTTGAAATGTTAACTGTGTTCCTCTCTGCTGATGCTGCCAGACCTGCTGAATTTTTCCAGGTATTATTGTTTCTGTTTAAGAAAAGGGTAATGATTTGAAGGTGTTTTTGAGCCTGCAAGGCTGTTCCCAGTGGGGTTCCACAGGGCTCAGCACTCGGTCCCTTGCTTTTTGTAGTTTATATTAATGACTGAGACTCAAATATAAGAGTCATCATAAAGAAGTTTGCAGAAATAATTTTAAAATTGGCTGTGTGGTTGACAGTGAGGAGAAAAGCTTTAGACTGCAGGCAGATATAGATAATCTGGTCAGTTGGACAGTAAAGTGGGAAATGGAATTCAATTCGGAGTAATGCATTTTGGAGATGCAACAAGGCAAGAGATTACATGATAAATGGGAGGATTCTGAGTATGGAGGAACAGAAAGATCTTGCAGTATATATCTACAGATCCTTAAAGATAGCAGAACAGGTCAATAACGTGATTAAGAAGGCATATGACATGCTTTCCTTTATTCGCCGAGGCATAGAATATAAGAGCAGGGAGGTGATGCCACAAATGTGTACAATACTGTTAGATCATGGCTTGAGTACTCACCACATTGCAGGAAAGATGTGATTGCACTCAGCCATACCTTCTACTGCCAAGCATTGATTCCCTTTTTGATCCCTAATTGGCTCTCCCCTCTTCTTACTATCTTTTACTATTTGTAAGCCTGCAGAAGACATTTACGTTCTCTTTTGAAGACATTCAGATTCACACTTATGTTAGTTGCCAGGTTTTTGTCATACTCTCTCTTTGTTTCTCTCTTTTTCTTTTTCACTTTCCCTCTGAATTTTCTGTAGTTAGCCTGGTTCTAACTTGTATTATCAACCTGACATCTATCATATTCACCCTTTTTCTGCTTCATCTCTATCTATTTCATCAACGGGGGAGCTATGGCTTTGGTTGTTCCACCTTATCCCCTTGTGGTAACATACTTCAATCGGCTGAACAATCTCCTCTTTAAAGGCAGTTCATTCTTCCAATACTTCATTCCAATTTTCCCAGACAGTCCCATTCTCAAGTTTTAATGGGGAATTATTCTACAAAAATAATCCAGCTGTCGTCTGCTTATAAAAATTCTTATTTCCTTTAAAGGATTTCTTTTTATAAGGTATTGTTAAATGTTATATTTAAAGTTTATTTTTGTATTCAAATTAAAATGTTCTCCATTGTGTCAATTGCTGCATTTATATGACCTTATGACCTTTCCCTTTGTGCCTGCCCCTGCCCATGCTCTTCCTCAATCCCCAGTACTGTCCTATATAAGCTGTAAAATGATGTGACCAAAGGATACTCAGCATTTAGAAGATCTTTCCCAGTTTTGAGGCAGAACTATAAACAACTGAGCAATTGTCTTAGGACAATGCTACAGGACCTCTTTCGAAATGATTGCAAGCACAGTGACAGCACTTGACTTGCAAAGGTTGTGCTCTGTAGCCTATCTTGAAGGACGGGATCTTGAGTGATGTTATTTTGCAGTAGGCAAAATAAAGTCTCAGATTAAGGTCAATGTATAGCCTGCAAGTGTGTTCATAGAGTTTGGGATGTTACTAATCACAGCCTTAACTTCTGAATGAATTTCCAAAATAACTATCAAACTCTTGTGGAACATACTCTCAGTCCCCTTTTTATTTAAAAGAAACTCTTAGAAAAAGTTATGATTTAACACATATTTGCTTTTGGTAACTATTTTTTTGTTTAAGGTATGAACGCTATTGATATCTTGGGGTAAAGATCCACACAACGGGTGGAATTTTGTGGAGGTGACAGAGTTCTCAGCCGCTAGCTGGAGAGCTGGCAAGAGCCCCACATCATCTCTTTTAAGGAATGTCCGCCACATCTTGTTCTACTTGGGCACCTGACAGGCCAACGGCTGGCCTGTCCCCACCGTGGTTGGGGACCCTGGGGATGGAAGCCCTCTCCACTGAGAGCTGTCAGCCAATCGGAGGCCAGCAGTTCTATTGAACAGCAGCATCTCTGGGAAGGCGTTGGCTGCTGCCAGTACGACACCCGCCTGAGGCCTAGGATCGTTGCTGAATCATAGGCCACAGGTGAATGGTGATGGGGAGGGGGGATTGTGGGGGGGAGGGTCAGCACACACACCCCCCCCCCCCCCCCCCCCCCCCCCCCCCCATGCCAGGTTCCACGATCACTGTGCCTTTTGAACAATGGACCTCCCAGGCCCAAAAGCCTGCAAGCAGTTCCGCACAGGTTTACTTGTCATGCTTTCTACCTGACAAGTCCCCCACCCGCCACTAGATTAGTATCAGCGATGATGGGATGAGGCCTTTAAGTGGGCATTAATTGGCCACTTAAGGGCCTCAGTTGACAGTGGAAGGCTGTCCATGGGATTTCCTGCCTCAGACTTAATTGGGGCGGTGCTAGGGTCCTGACCCACCACCCTCGGCCTGATTAAGAGCTCCCTCCCCCTCGATATTAAATCGCCACAAGTGAGGGCAAAGATTCCACCCTAAGGGCAGAATTTTGCCATTGGCGAGCCCATTTAAATTGTCAGGGAGGCGGGCCTGCAGCAAAATCAGCTGCGAGCCCGCCGACCTGTCAATGGCCAATTGAGATCATTGACACGATCAATTATACAATTGAAGGTTGGCGGGCATGCCAGGAGCCCCAGCAGCAGATAGATACAACATGAAATCTCATACACTGGAGGGATGGGGTTTCATGTAGGGTTTTAAAAAAAATTAATAAACTTATTATGTAAATTATGAACATGTCCCATCTCATGTGACATTGTCACATGAGGGGGACATGTTAGGGAATTTTTTTATCTATTTTTCATATTTTTAAAAGTGTAAGCAATCTCCCTGAGGCAGTACTTAGCCTCAGGGAGATGTGCGCGCTTTCATGCGCATACGTGAAAGAGCGCACTCTCGCTTTTGGGGAATCCCCCTGCTCGCACAGGAAGTGCATAGCGCTTCTCGCCTTACGTCATGCTGAATGGGCCTTAATTAGCCTGCCCGCGTAAAATAGCGGCGGGGCCCACTTCTCCGACGGGGATCGGCTCCCCACCCACTTGAGATTGGGTCGGGCCCACCCGCCCGACAGGCAGAAAATTCTGCCCTATGTGTGGGAGCGAAATTAACCTCATCAGATATGTAACAATGCAGAATGCATTTTCCCAAGCGTTCTTATTGTGTCCTCAAACTGCCAACTTAATATTCTGATGAAGCCATCATAATTTTTGTGGGTAAAAGATTTGCACTCATTCACACATGATTTGTGCATTTAACTGATCTACATTTTTGTTTAACCAGAATATTGTGGTTCTCTTGTATAGTTGGTCTTTGCTCTCCTTATCTCTCTTTGTAGTGTAATAAATGATTATTGTATTTTTTGGTATCGGGAAAAATAACATTGAAAGTGAAGTGTGTGTTGGCTGTACAAAGTCAGCTTTTTCACATTTCAATCATGATCCACTCATTGACACTGAAACTCCCTTTTTAAATAGGGGTTTTGAATATGGAAAATCCTGATGAATGGCTTGGGTTATTCAGTATAACACCACTGGCTACTCTACGTTTATGAATACAATGCATTCACCAGGTGTCAAAGTACCAAATTCTCAGAAGAATAGTGAACAGACAATTGCAAATTATTTCTTCAAACTCTCATTGAAGTCAACGTTCTTTGCTAAAATGTGTATTCTGATAGGGGAGGTATTACACCAGCAGCTTTTACACTGGCACTGTGAGACCAATGCAGCCATTCAACTCCCTGAATTTAGACTAAATTCATCTCCCTTTCTCCTGGTTATAAATCCACTAGTTGGAATTGTACAACCAGTTTTATTTCTGTGTGTGAATCTTATGTTTCTGTCACAGGTATAATGGAAGTAGATTTGGTGGTGTGAACTTGGGGAGGCAACACCCAGATTTCAGTCTGTTGGTGTGCCAACTAAAATGTGGCAGTGTAAACATGACTATAATATAGCTGGCTGCATAGCCAGAGAGTTAACATAAAGGTGTTTAAATGGGTAATCTGTTGCTGTTAATTAAGTGAGACAGTTAAGTATTAAGCAGTACATATATGACATCCTGGATAGCAGGTGTTGGAAATGGAAGAAAGGTCTCACTTACTCAGTAGGAGTTGTAGTTCTGAAGTTGGGTTAGATTAGAGAGCTCTTGCTGCACATTCTAACCATGTTAAATTTTACCTTCAAATGTTTGATACCAATATTAAAGACCCATCTCTAATATTGCTCACCTTGAGAACAAAACTTATTTAAAGAAAAAATGAAGAAAAATCATAATATATTTGTCAATAAAAGTTACCAGTAAAGTGCCCTAATTTCTAGCTTCCTGCCTCAATTATAATTAGTGTTTAAAATACCAATTATGTTTAAGAATTGCTGTGGGGCCCTCCTTCCATTGAGGGGGGAAAATGCTTCATTCTCTTTCAAATGAATAAGTTATTTCAAACCCTGCCTAACAGAAATATTTTGTTTCCAGGTGGTTTGCCAGGTGGGAGTGACTGTTGCATAAGTTCAGGGAGAGGATTTCTCAGTAATAACTTTGGTGTCCTTTTGTCTCGGAACCTGATGCATTTTAAATAGCTGTGAACCATGTCAACTTTATACAGGCCAGATGATATCAATGAAGCGAGATGATGAGAACCGACTGTACAACGTTCTGTCTAATAAGGAAAATTAAAGAGTTAGATAATATATACATAGTTTTGTTATTTTTAGGCTCCTTTTTAGGTCCTTTTTGAACATCCCTGTACTATGCAACTTGTCCAGGAGAATGGGCTTGTAGCCAGTTCTCTCTAAGTATTTGTCAGTGCTGCCCTACAACTGACCAAGTTAAGCTGTACAAAAGCAACCAGTAACTAACGTTTTGTTTTCTTTTTCATTGTATTGTGTAAGGTCCTAATTTCTATTCAGCCTCTCACTCTCAGTCTCTTTGACTTCCCTTTTCTCTTTCTTCCTTTTCTATTCCCCTTAGAAGAGATCAAGGATTCACTAAATGGGAGCTGAATGTATAAACTCACACTGGTACAGCAGACTGTGCCACCTGGCAGGTGTAATTTCAGTAATGTATTATCAATGTCCTTCAATGAGGAGGAATCAAAACATTATATGCTAGGTGGTGCTTAAAGTACAAAAGAAATTTTAGACCAAAAATTTGTGTCAAACAGAGCTCAAATATCATCATCTACAGGACAATATAATTTTAATATCTTTACAGGGGAAAAATGTTGTCTGCCAAGTGGATCGGTTAATGAGTTTCTTCTTAGTTGATGGTAGAACTCCTATCATGTGACACCATAGAGTGATAGAATTGGGATTGGTGAGCTCTTTGATTTCTGTTGTATTCTATGGAGGCACCAAATGCAGCCTAGCCATAAACAAACAGGATAGGAAGAAAGAAAAAGTCAGAGCGCCTAATGCATTGGGCTGCTCTTGTAAAACTAAGAACAGAAAGGCTAGCACTTAAGTAGCACCATTCATGTCGTTGGAATTTCCCAAAACCCTTTACAGCCAGTGAAGTCATGGACTTTATAGCAGCTAGTACTAGAACAACATTGGCAGGGGGCTGAGTCAGATCACCATTCTGTCTCCTTGGTATGATAGGATGAGATGTTTCAAGAGAGGAGAAAAAAATAGCTTACAAAAACTTTAGCTGAACTTAAGGGTCACAGATCTCACTGGTCTGGATTTCCCGATGTCAATTTGAATGTGGTGCCAAGTTAGGGCATCTCCAGGGTCCGACGACAGTGATGTCAGCAAGCAGGGTAAACAGCCATCCACACTGCAGTATTCTCACAGATAGCAAACCAGGAAGTAAAATGCACTGAATTTTTCCACTTTTAATTAAAAATTTAGAGAGTGAAATCACTGGAATATACACAAGGGATTAAATTAGAAATTGAACTATCGTAAACCTGAAAGGAAAAATTTAAAAACATTACTTTTATCATGAAGATATTTGACATCCCCAAATATAAAATTAGTTTTTCAGGGACAGTGAGGCTATTCATAAGTAATGATGCGTTTAGTATGCTATTAAAAACCCATTTACTTCTCATTCCACAAGGTGTAACTTTTTCAAGGGTTTTTACAGTGTGACTAATATCATAAAATCGCAACTGCTCATCAGATCTTTGATTGCAATCTGACTGGTCTTCAACACTGCATCTATGGAGAAATGTAGAATCACCGATAACTACTTCTGGATTTCTGCTTTTAACTGCAAATATGTAGACCCCAGAAGTTTCTGTCAGTTTGTTGGAGTAGTGATGACAAAGACTGACATCATTGTCATCATTACTGCCAAAAAATCCAAGCCTGTGAGCTGTCAAGTGAGTTGAGAAAAATAAAGATTAATTTGACTTAATTTTTAAAAATCGGTTAATCTTGGTTTTAATTGCATATTTAATTGATACAACTATTAAATCTATCTCATTCAAATTGGTTTTATTCCCGACGGTTTTATTCAAAAACAACCAAGCATTAAAAGCACTGTTTTCCTATGGCTGACCACTTTTTCTCGTTTCATATTTATGATGATCTTTACATTGAAGTGTATGTCAGTTAGTCACAGCTAGTTTCTGCAATTTTTTTAGATTAATCTTTAACACTAGTTACCTGAGTGCTATTCACTAATAATTTCTGAATGTAAAACCAAATTCAGGTTGAGTAATCCCAAATTAATTTAGAATTGTACGGTATTGCCAAACGAAAGCACTATCTACTTTTTCGCAGCACCTTCTCCCTTTTCAGTGCTCATCAATAAGCACACATGTCCTCCAAACCAGTTATCTAGTGAATTTCCTAAAAGGTCTCAGACACCAACTTCTGTGAAAAGCCACTAATTCAAAATGGTTTGATGTGATTGTACCCATTAACCTGGGTTGGCTGTGGCATTCTTCAGCATGTTTATAACTATTGCTTTTGCAAAGAATGAATCCAACCGTAAAATCCTCTTGCCTTGAAGTGTTATTTTACATGTTACAGTATTGGTATCCTTTCTTTAAATGTTAGATCTAACCAAACAGCAAGAATGCAGTTACCACTGTTAATCAATCTAACACAAAATCAGGGCATCCAATGAAAGATTAAGATTTTTTTGCATTAAATAGTATTACAATGAGATCAGTATGTATCCAAGTCTTGTGCCAATAGAAACCCATGTAGTTTCCAATCTCAGCCATACTACTTATTAAGGTGCCAATCAAAGGCCAACAGGCTCCCATTAAAGAGCAAAGAAACAAAGGGAAAACATTTAGGCCAGCCTGATAGAAACGTTTTCTCGGCTACCGAATACAAGTGAATCAAGGGCAATTAGGGTTGGGCAATAAATGCTGGCCTAGCCAGTGACACCCACATCCCGTGAATGAATAAGAAAAAATAGTACAGTGCAAATGTTGTCTAACTTAATGGAAAGGCTTTGTATGAAACTCACACTAAGCTCAGTGTGTTTTTGGCTTTGCTTTATTCAGGCCCAATGTTTTCTGCTGATTTTAAGTTGGTGTTTGGCTGCTTTATTGTATCACTGTCTTGCTCTTTCATGTCCAGTTGCTTTCTTTGTTCTTTTCTCAATGCCTCTACTAATAAACTGTCAGGATATGAATCATTTAAGCAGCTGTCAAGTTGTGAATTTTTTTTTAAATTGTAAATGCATTCATGCAAAGTGACTTTCGAGATTGTATTGGTTAAACTGACAAATTCTCATGTAAAATAATTGAAACAATAGGAAGATTTTACAACACCATTAGAGTTGCTTTATTCAAAACCTTAATTAATATAAAGTTATTTATAAACCAATAGGATTATCAACTTAAAGGAAGGTTTAAACAGAATTAACATTTCGCGTCCGTATGACTCTTCCTTCCTTGTTGCTCTGAAGAAGTCATACGGACTCGAAACGTTAACTCTGTTTCTCTCTCCACAGATGCTGCCAGACCTGCTGGGATTTTCTAGCATTTTCTGTTTTTATTTCAGATTTCCAGCATCCGCAGTATTTTGCTTTCATTTTACTATTTAATGATGTTTGAGTTTCTGCCTCAATAACCACTTGTGCTGAAGCTTTCCATGTTTTAATAACAGTGGGGAATAAAACACTTGTGACACATTTACCCTAATGACACACTGGGGCCTATGCCTCTTTTCCAACCAATGAAAACAGTCCATAAGAAATACGAGCTGAAGTGGGCCATTTTGATCTTATAGCCTGGTCTGCCACTCATCAAGATAATGACTGATAATCTACCTCGACTTCCCCTTCCCGCATTCTCCCAAATGTCCTAGTACCCAAAATTCTATCAACCTCTATGCTGAATATACTCCATAGCTGAGTATCCACAGCTTTCCAAGGTAGAGAATTCCAAAGATTTGCAACCATTTGAGTGAAGAAATTTCTGCTCATTTCAGTCCTAAATTGCTGATTCCACGCCCTCCCCTCCAACCATATTTTGAGACTGTTCCTGTGTTCTAGATTGCCCAGCCAGGGGAACCATTTTCTCAGCATCCACCCTGCCAAGCCCCTTAAGAAAGTTACATGCTTCACCAGATCACCTTGCATTCTTCTAAACCCCGGGTAATATAGGGCAGAATTTTGCCCTTGGCAGGTGGGCTTGACCGACTTGGCAGCGGGCAGGCAGCCAATCGCCGCCACTGAAACGGGCCCCACCACAATTTTAAGTGGGCAGGCCAATTAAGGCCCACCCAGTGACACACTATGTGCTTCCTGTGCAGGCGGGGCGGGACGGTGGGGGGGGGGGCGGGGGTGGGTGGGAGGGATTCCCCAACTGCCAGAGTGCGTACTTTTGCGCATGCACGCGAAAGAGCGCACATCTCCCTGAGGCAAAATGCTGCCTCGGAGATCGCTGAAAACCAGTGACGTTTTAAAAACAGAAAAATGAAAAAATCATTTACTTAATTTGGTAATGATGATGTGAAAATGTCACACAAGATGGGACATATTAATGAAATACGCAAAAACTTTATAACAATTTTTAAATTCTGATATCAAACCTCATTCCGCCACTGGATAAGGCCTGTAAAAAAAAAAAAAATCACTTACCCGCCTGCCCATTGGGCTCTTGCACCATCCCAAAGTTCGCAGGGACCCCTCAAAATTCTGGTCCATTGGAGGGTTAATGGCCTTAACAAGGCCTTTAATTAATGGCAGGCACGTGTCCCACTGCATAGTGCACCCGATGATCAAAATGTCGCGATGCCGTGGGCTGACATCGGAATGCTCATGCGACGTTTTAAGCACTGGCGTGCGGACTCCGCCACCTGTACACCAGCCAGAAGATTCTGCCCATTTGCTTTGCCTACTCAATCTCTCTTCAAAGGACCAAATCCTCATCCTTGAGTAAGGACAGCAAAACTGCACATGATACTTCAGGTTTGGCCTCACCAATGTTTGTAAAACTGTAGTAAGACTTCCTTACTCTTATACTTCAAACCCTTTGTAACAAGGGATTGAAGTATAAGAGTAAGGAAACCTTACTACAGTTTTACAGACGTTGGTAACAAAAGCTAACAGCTAACATATCTTGTGCCTTACTAATTGCTTGCTGTACCTGCATGTTAACTTTCTGTGCTTCATCTACAAGGACACCCAGGTCCCTTTGAATCTGTCCTTTGATCTGTCAACATTCAAAAAATACTCTGCTTTTTTATTTACACTTTGGGCCAGATTTTCCAGTCGTTCCAGCTGCGGGCATTGTTGCATTTGGGATGGGAATATTTGGAGAGTGACCAAAAATGATGTTTGGCCACGCTGCAAATTTTCCCACCCTGCTTGTGACAATGCCCACCACTAACTGGACTGGAAAATCCCAGCCTTTAACTGCACACTTTGCCATATTGTATTTAATCTACCATGTTTTTGCCCATTCGCCCAACCTAGCTGTATCCTTTGCAACCTTTTTGCTTCCTCCTCACCATTTACTTTCCTACCTAACTTTGTAACTGTGGGCAAACTTGGATATGTTCTACTCAGTCCTCTCATCTACATCATTAATAGAGATTGTAAATAGCTGGGGCTCAAATACTTACCCTTAGTTACAGACTTCCAGCTCGAAAATGTCCCTATTCCTGCTGTCTGTTTTCTGTCCGTAAACCAAGTTTCAATCCACAATCCAATCTATAGTATGCCCCATCCCATGAGTTTTTTTTTGTGCAATGTCTCTTGTGTGGCACCTTTTTGAATGCTTTTTGAAAATCCAGCCACACTACATCCACTGGTTCCCCTTTATCCACCTTATTAGCTACATAAGCCCTAACAGATTCATCCAACACAATTTCCCTTTCATAAGTCTGTGTTGACTCTGCTAAACATATGATGATTTTCTAAGTGCCCTGTTACCATGGTCTTCATGATAGATTCTAGCATTTTGCCGACTACTGTATGTTTGTTAGACTAAATGGCCGATAGTTTTCTCTTTCTCCTTTCTTATGTTTGCTATTTTCCGGTCATTGGAAACAGTTCTAGAGTCTCTTCAGCTATCTCTTTTAAAGCGCTCTGGTGCAGGGTTTTGTCGCACTTAGCCCCATTCATTTGTCCAGTGCTATTTCTTAACTTAAACTGATTTCAAGTGTTGCTGAAAAAAGAAACATATTGAAGCTTTTCATCTCACACTTCTCTGGATACTTTGCAAGAATACCAACATAAAGGCGAAAATAACAATTTATACTGTATGGGAAGAGAGTGGGCTCTGATTGGTAGAGGCATTGCCATGGAGAATGCACCAGTGATGATTGTTTGAAATTTAAACCAGACAACTTGACGCTAATCAGTCAAGGCATTGAGGAATGAGTCAGTGAACGGCTGTCACTTATTTTGTTCAGCTGAAACAGGTGCAATGTGTGTACATGTTCTTTCTGTCTGCAAAGAACAGGGCCCTGTGTTTTAATAAATATAGCTTTCTGTATACACAAATGGGCCACACTGTGAACCCAACTGACACATTAAATTGGTTGTCAGCATAATTCTTAGTACACTGAGGATTACTTAGCAAATGTCCCATTGTGGAGTCAGATCTAATGTTGGACACTGTTTTGAGTTTTGCAGGCATGGTCTGGCTGGGTATGGCCTGTACCTTGCCAGTTGCGAACGGCGGTAGGGACATGCTGTTTGATATGATCTTCCTGTTTTTGGGACATAATGGCCTCAAAAAATCCTTCGACATATCTCGGTTTTCAGGAATGCTCAAGTTCTGTACTATGAATCGAATATTTGTGTACTGATTTCTTTGTATACTGATTTTTTTTGAGTTCCTGATTCTTGTTAGACCCTTCATTCTCTGTTATTTGTGGAATTTTTTTGTGTCTTTAACCATGAATATGATTACAAAGCATGTGTTTAATGTCTCTGTTATTTCCTTTGTTACGGAGAGAAGGGGGATAAATTTAAATAGCACTAATTTCTCCTCTCACCGCCCATCCATAAACAGAAAGGTAATTTTGATTTCCCCCTTTATAAGTTGTGGCATGTTTCCCAACCCCTCAGTTTTGGTGTGATCGATTTTATATTAATAACTCCACAGCAAACTAGAAATAGGGTGAACCCAAAGGGTTAATTTATTTGTACACAATGTTGCCTCCTTTGCATTCATATAGTAAAAGAGGAATAGAGAAAGGAAAGATTCACAGTGCAGAGACCACAGAGAAAACAAATATTGTATCATGTGGGTTCCAGAGTTCAGAATCAAAACGCATTGAAGTATTCCTCATGGAGGTCAGTGAGCTGAAAACCGATGCTGGTTAATTCACTTTTCCGGTGGTGGTGACTTCACACAATGAGATAGGCATGCAGAGGTGACTCAGTCTTGTAGGCAAAGGTACAGACTTTCCAAAAGAATCAGTGTAAATGAGGGCCAGGTGTCAGCCTGGGCCAGAGACCCTTGCCTGTGATGCTGCTAGTTAGATGGTAAAACAGCAGACTGATTTTGCAGCTCCACAAGGCAATATTATTAGTTCCACAAGCAAGAGATCCAAGTCACATGACTCCCACCTCTCCACTCTGGCTTTGACCAGGGATGTGTATCCTTCGTCTAGGCCCTCGAGATTGTTGAATGTCTCAACCATTAAGAATTGAAAGGAAGATCGCAGGGTCCTTTGCCTTAGCCGATGACCAGACTACTATTGGCTAGCCGGGGTTATGAAATACAAATGGCCTTTGCATAGTTCCTTTGAATTTGAACTTTGCAGCCCACAATGTGTTGTTAGTGGCTCTTCAGAGATAATGATTTTCCCTGATACTGCCAGGTAATTTATTTTATTCGAGGATCACAGGTAGACATAGATTCAGCCATCTTAGATCTTTGTCCTAGTTTGAAATTGTTAGAGATAGCATATCACTATATAATTTTAAAAAAACAGGGTGAGGTCTTAGTCCCTCACATCCTTAATCCCTATTATAATTTCACTTGTCTCTGCCTCTAATGGGTCTACATTACTTTCACTAATCTCATCCTTTTTCTGAATCTTTTCATGGGATGGGAGCGTTGCTGGTAAGGCCAGCTTTTGTTGCCCATCTCTAAATGCCGTTGAAAAGGTGATGGTTAGCTGCTGCCTTGAACCACCGTAGTCTATCTAGTGCAGATACACACCCATTGGTGTTAGGGAGGGAGTTCCAAAATTTTAACCCAGCCACAATGAAGGAACAGCAATACAGTTCTAGGTCAGGAAGGTCTGAGGCTTGGTGGGGGGATAGGAGGTGAACTTGCAGATGGTGATGTTTCTATGTTTCTGCTGCCTTTTTAGATGGTAAAGGTCATGGGTTTCAAAGGCTCTGTAGAAGAAGCCTTGGTAAGTTGTTGCAGTGCATCCTGTATATGGTAAACACTGGCTCTCTGTGCATTGGTGGTGGAGGGAGTAAATGTTGAGGTTTGTAGATAGGTGTCCAATCAAGCGGGCTGCTTTGCCTTGGATGGGTGCCGCGCTTCTTGAGTGTTGTTGGAACTGCACTCATCCAGGCAAGCATAGAGAATTCCATCACGCTCCTGACTTGTGCCTTGTAGATGGTGGACTGGCACCAGGGAGTTAGGAGATGGGTAACTTGCTGCGGAATTCCCAGCCTCTGACCTGCTTTTGTAGCTGCGGTATTTGTATGGCTAATCCAGTTCAGTTTCTGGTCTATGGTAACCCCCAGGATGTTGATAGTAGGGAATTCAGTGTGGTAATGCCATTGAATGTCAAGGAAAGATGGTTAGATTCTCTCTTGTTGGAGATGATCATTGCCTGGCACTTGTGTGGTGTGAACATCACTTGCCACTTATCAACCCAAGCATGAATGTTTTCTTGGTCTTGCTGCATATGGACAAGGACTGCTTCAGTATTTGAGGAGTTGTGAATAGTACTGAACACTTGCGCAATCATTAGTGAACATCCCAACTTCTGACTTTATGATGGAGGGAAGATCATTGATGAAGCAGCTGAAGATGGTTGGGCCTGGGACACTACCCTGAGGAACTCCTGCAGCGATGTTCTGGGGCTGAGATGTTTGTCCTCCAACAGCCACAACCATCTTCCTTTTATACTAGGTATGACTCCAGCCAGTGGAGAGTTTCTCCTGATTCCTATTGACTTCAATTTCGCCAGGGCTCCTTGATATCACAGTTGGTTAAATGTTGCCTTGATGTCAAGGGCAGTCATTCTCACCTCCTCTCTTAAATTCAGCTGTTTGTCCTTGCTTGGACCAAGGCTGTAATGAGGTCAGGAGTGGCCCTGGCAGAACCCAAACTGAGCATCAGTGAGCAGGTTATCACTTTTTAAGTGCTGCTTGATAGCACTGTCAACAACACCTTCCAACACTTTGCTGATGATCGAAGATAGATCAGGATCCAGAGATGTAGATATATGACAATACTTGACATATACAGATTGGATTTGTCGTCCTTTATCTGGACTGAACATACCTGGACAATTTTCCACATTGTCAGGTAGATACCAGTATTGTGTCTGTATTGGAATAGCTTAGAAACCTAAGTCATAGAAACATAGGAGTAGGTCATCTGGCCCGTCGAGCCTGCTCCACTAGCTTATGGACAGGGCTAGCTTGACTAGGGATGTGTCCAGTTCTGGAGCACAAATCCTTAGTACTCTTTCAATTGTTGTCTGAGTCCATAGCTTATGCAGTATCCTATTTGTATACCTATAGAAAAGTTTACAATTTGCTTTTATGTCTCTCGCTATTCTCTTCTCGTTTTCCTAATCAGTTTCATAGTTCTCCTATACTGTCAAGATATAATGTCTATAATGTTATTGGAAATTATTTTAAAATAAGAGTTCTAGTGGTGTCTGTGTCTATTTGTGTGCGTCTTAATTGCATTAAAGTCAGCTGGTCTAGAGGCTTTAATGTATAGAAGAGAAGTAAGTTTGAAATATTATTTAGGTAAACATAGGGAAGTTAGAAGGTGAAGTGTAAAGGGGGCAATTTGCATTTTTAAATAAGCCATTCAAAAGAATGGGTGAAATATTACACCTAGCCAGAAGAAGCCAAACAATGTGTTTATTTTTTTCAAAACTTACTAATAAAATTGGTGATATGAAAGGGTTTTATTGTTAGAAGAGGTAGAGTTTAAAAAACCTAGTGATACAATGAGAATTTGCATTCAGAGGAAAATATGCATAAAGGAAGAGAAGGCTGTTGGTAAAAGGAGAGGGATTCTAAGATCTAAAGCCTCAAGCCACTGTCTGCAAGGACCCAGAGCTGAAAGAAACTCATTTTGAATACAATTGTCCAGAGTGTGTCTTGCCAGGGGTCTGTTTAAATCCATTTGTTTTACTATTGTCTTAATGGAGGTGTAACTTGGAGTCAGATTAATTAGGGGATTTTTGCAAGTTATTATAGTAATAATTTGTAGATATATGTATGTGTTTACAATCTTTGAATCAATAAATGTTTAATTTAGATTTATAAAAACCTCTTGAGACTTGGTGGTCTTATTATAACTGAAGTCAAAGCCTGCATCTTGAAACATATAAATTGCAAAAAATTGGTTATGACAGTTGTTTCAAGTTTCCCTCTGGGATTTGAACAGCATTTACCACCAGCTGTGTTATAACATAATACTGAATTTTAAAATCCTTGCATTGGCACCACTAGCTCAAAGGAAGAAACTTATAATGTTATCTTTAGCTCCTTGTGTTAGCCATAGTTGGACCCCTTTTTCTGTGGGGTCTTTGTGTCTCAAAAGAATATATATTTGTTGCAATTTATGTATTAATTCTTTAAATGCTAGCCATTGCTTGTCTACCTCCCTATCTTTTAATTCGATTTTCCAATCTACCTTAGCCAACTCGCCATTCGTTCCTACATAGTTTACTTCATTAGTTATTCTCACAAAATTTCTCATCATTGTGAAAACTTTTGTTAGATTTCCAATAACTGTCACTGTTAAGGTTCTTAAAAAGAGCCCAAATTTTCCGAGTCTTTCTTCACGTTTATGACCTCTAGAGTCAGTTATGTACCCTTTCCATGAATTTAATATTGTTCCTACAATGGGATGCTAAAAAGTGAAACTAATGATACCACTTCCTGTTATATTCACTGTCCTTACATGTAAAGTCTAGAATCATTATTCCCTTTTCTGTGGTCTTTTCTACCTGCATTCCGACTCTTTAAAGACCCATATATCTACATATCTGGACCCTGATCTCTATTTCATCTATTCAAAGTATTTCACAGTCTCTTTCCCAAATTTGCTACTTCCATTTGTCAGCATTGACATCTATGTTCCTTGTCAATCTGCCTACCCTTCTTAACCTTTGTGTTCTCCTGTATTCTTCCTTGCAATTTGTTATCCCCTCTAATTTGGTATCATCAGCATACTTCAAGCTCATTGCATTTGTGCCTGTGTCCAAATCTTATAAGTGGAAAATAAATTCACAGCACAGATCCCTACAATAAGCATATCCCATCAATCTGCAAAACCTGTTTACTCCATTTTGCTTCCATTCCTTGGCTGTTTCTCTACATTCAGCTACTTTCTCTCTAATACCATGTGTCTTAATTTTGTCAAAGCACTTTATGTAGCAGGTTATCAATTGATGTTTCAAAATCCATATAAATGACATTCGTTATGTAAAGGAGCTAAATGCTGGATGAAAAAATAACTGAGAGGTATTTGATTAACAGTCTTTGAATATTATCATCATAACTTGAGTGTCAGACACTAGTCCTTAATACCTTGCCAAGGGTGAAAAAGAATTCTCTTATGAGATGCAAACTTACTAGTAATGTTGATTTAATTTATTTTAAAGCTACACTACAGTATATTTGCAAACAACAAGCGCAAAATTAAATAACCCAAGGCACACGATAAATGTAGTGTGAGTAGTAGCAGGTTGTTAATTTTAGGCAAGGATCTCAAGTAACCAATCTATTTCCCTGTTTTTTGACAGCTAAATTAACTCAATGTTTCCAATCTGCTCAAAGTACCTCATCTGTTTTAGTAATCTTGTATAATTTGAATTGGAGCTAAAATTAGCTCATTACAAGATTGGTTCATTTTCCCAGGTTCTCCCTCCTATTAATTCCATAGAAAAATTGTCCATTCATTACCTTGTGTAGGACTTCCTCACTAATTAGTTTGGTTTGCATATTTTTTGAAAAAACAGAATTAGGCAAAAACTATCAAGGGAGTGATATGGTGTAGTGGTGGGAAAGTTCCTGAAATACTGACTTTTATGTTTAAAAAAAAAGGGGTGGCATTGTATGCTATGGTCTTTTTGGAGGAGGACAAGTGAATACTTTAGCTGGCAGACAAGCTGAAATTAATTTTAGAAAATGTTTGGTTCTTTCCATTGCAATTTTCCATTGTTCTTTGCATTCTCTGCTCTAACGCTGAAAGTGGTATGGAGATATTTGCTATGCTCCTTTGGTGGGAGAAATTAATAGCAAGAGGCCACAAAATAGAGCTAAATGATTTTGGAGACAAGTAAGAAAAGAATTTTTTGCACACAGGCTGGTAGAAATCTGGAATTCTCTCCCCACCACCCAACCCCTGCTGGGAGAATTGGAGCTTTCTAGATAGATTTTTGTAGGGTATGTGCATCAAAGGATTAGGGAGCTAAGGCAAATGGAATTGAGGCACAGATCTAATTGAATGGCGGAGTAGGTTTGAGGTGCTAAGTGGCCTACTCCTGCTCTTATGCTTAGTGTGTAGGCAGCACTTTCCAGAGGTTTGGTGACCAGGGAAATCACAGATTTGATTCTTGGTGTCTCCAGAGTTAGCTAATTGTGCCCTGGGTAGTTGTCTCAGTGCTACAATTGACCTCAACATCCCTCAGAGAGTGGAAAAGAATCTAAACAAGAGTTCCGCTCCTGAATTGTTTATTCTGGTGAAGCGGGCCAAATAACATTTTTGGCCTAGGCTCATCTATGAAGAATGGTCACTTGGGTAAGTTACAAGAAATTTGTTAATGTCTCTGTAACTGTACTGCAATGAAGTCAATACTTGCTTTCATCTTATTGAAATAATGAGCTGGAATTTCATCTCCCATTGGAGATGTGAATTGGGTCGCAAAACACTGAACTTAGTGTTTTTGTGTTGCTGGAAAAACAGTTTTCTCCTCTGCCTTCCAACCCCACCCCATTTTTGGGTGGTCTTTGTCCAGGTCAGGAAGGACTTGAGCGCAAAACGCACATGCTTCTCTTCTGGGGTCGGGATCCACATTGTGAGGACCACAGGAAAATTACATTGACTCTCGCATGCTATTTTTTTGTGCTGGTTTGGAAGCCTTAAAAAAGAACACACCTCCTTTGAGAGTTTGTGACCACTGGGAGAAGCCTGCTGGGGAATCAGAAACATTTTTAAAGATAATTGGAAATTGTTTTAACACCTTCAAATGTCACTATTAAATGGTGTCTAGTAATGTAGTAATGTGGTTATGTGTTTTTAATGCAGTGATTCATCATAGGGATCTGCCCTGCAAAGGTAAATTGATTCTTATATTGACCAGCATTGTTCAATTGTTATCATGCATTACGGTACTTTTCTGATTGTCAAAAGTGCCATAATGCATTAAAAATGTAAAAAAATAAGTCCTGTCGGCCTCTGCCATCATGTTTTGTGCTCAGATTTAAGTCAACTGATAGCCCTGGCTGTTTAAAAAAACTTGCTTTTGAAAGTTGAACAGGTTCTCTGCACTTCCCCATAAGTTGACAGGCAGTCAGTGTGACACCATCCTGTGTAGTCAGTTTCAGGCAATGTAGCTGGAAGCTTTTATTAAGACAGCTTATGGAATTATGAATGCTGGGCTGGGTTTCAAAAGCTTTAATAGCTTCAGCTCAGCAGGCGGTCTATTGATCCAAGAATGATTGACACTTTTGAGAAGTTGTAATAACAGATTGTGCCTTTGATGTGATTTCTTTCTTATTTACAAACATAATAGGCATTTCAAGGGTTACAATTAGTTTTTGCACTGGAGTAATTTCTCTCTTTCCAGTATCATTGCTAGTGTGTTTAAATTCTGGGTTTTATTAGATTGTTAAGAGTTTTTTCCCAATGATTTTGAAATGATTCCCATTACTATTCATGGCTCCTGAGGATTGTACATAACGCATTCTGGGTGAGTCGCAGTGAAGGATACATGGGGGGAGGTGGCATGGATAACGAGGGGGGCATGGCAAGGGGAATTGGATGGAGGGGTGAGGTTTAGGGGGCATTTAAATGATGGGAGCTTGGCTGCTATGTTGGAAAACCAAGGCGGGCCAGGCTACACCCACTGTCCTCACAAGTTCCATCGCAGCATGCAAAATGCACTGCAAACCTGACTCCTGTGTGAAAAGACATAAGTCCCGGACAAAGTCACACAGAGTGAGAAACTTGGGTTGGAAGCAATTGTGCTAAACTTAAATAAGTAATTACAAAGGAACAAGGGCAGAATTGGTTGGAGTGGACTGGGAAAGGAGTTTAGCAGAAAAGATGGTTGATGAACAATAACAGACGTTTAAGAAAATAGTTCATAACTCGCAACAAAGATATACCCCGATGATGAAGAAGGACTCTAGGAAAGTGATAAAGCGACCATGGTTAATCAAAGAAATTAAGGATAATATCAAATTGAATCAACAAGCATACGATGTGGCGAAGATTAGTGGTAAACCAAAGGATTAGTAAGGTTTTTAAAACCAACAAAAGATGACCAAAAAAAAAAAAGAGGGAGAAGATAAACATTGAGGGCAAACTAGCAAGTAATATAAAAAACGGACAGTAAGAGTTTTTTTAAATATATTAAAAAGAAGAAAGAGGCAAAAGTGGACATTGGCCCCTTAGAGAATGAGGCTGGGGAAATAATAACGGGGAACCAGGAAATGGCAGAGAAGTTGAATAAATACTTTGCATCGGTCTTCATGGTAGAAGACACTAATTGCATTCCAAAAATTAAATAAATAACCATGGGGAAAAAGTAGGGCGGGCGGAGAAAATAAATACAATAACTATCAGTAGAGAAAAAGTACTAGGGAAACTAATAGGGTTAAAGGCCAATAGCTCTCCTAGATCTGATGGGTTGTATCCTAAGATATTAAAGGAAGTAGTTACAGAGATAGTGGATGTCCTGGTAGTAATCTTCCAAGAGTTCTTAGATTCTGGAAAAGTCCCAGAGGATTGGAAAATTGCCAATATAATACCCTTATTCACAAAAGGAGACAAATGTTAGAGTCTATTATAAAGGATGTAATAGCAGAGCATTTAGAAATACAAAATATAATCAAGCAGAGTCAGCGTGACTTGATGAAGGGGAAATCATGCCTGACAAATTTATTAGAATTCTTTGTGGAGGTAACGAGCAGGATAGATAAAGGGGAACCAGTAGATGTAATATATTTGGATTTCCAAAAAGCGTTTGATAAGGTACCGCACATAAGGCTACTTAATAAGATAAGAGCCCAGGGTGTTGGGGTAGTATATTAGCATGGATAGAGGTTTGGCTTACAAATAGAAGACGGAGAGTTGGGATAAGGGGGTCATTTTCATGATGGCAACCTGTAACTAGTGTAGTGCCACAGGGATCAGTGCAGGGGCCACAATTATTTATAATATATATTAATGACTTGGATGAGGGAAGTAAATGTAATATCGCCAGTTTTGCAGATTACACAAAAATAAGTGGTAAGGCAAGCAGTGAGGATGACAGAGTCTACGGAGGGATACAGACAGGTTAAGTGAGTGGCAAAAATTTGGCAGATGGAATATAATGAAGGAAAATGTAAGGTTATGTACTTTGGCAGGAAGAACAGAGGAGCTGAATATTATTTAAATGGAGAAAGACTGCAGAAAGCTGCAGCACAGAGGGATTTGGGGTCCTCGTGCATGAATCACAAAAAAGCTAGCATACAAGTTCAGCAGGTAATAGGGAAGGCCTTTATTTCAAATTGAATGGAGTTTAAAAATAGGGAAACCTTGCTAATATTATACAAGGCACTATTTAGACAGCACCTAGAATACTGTGAACAGTTTTGGTCCCCTTATCTAAGGAAAGATATACTGGCATTGGAGGCAGTCCAGAGAAGGTTCACTAGGTTGATCCTGAGTATGCAGGGATTTTCTTATGGGGAGAGGTTGAATAGGTTGGGCTTGTATTCATTGGAGTTTAGAAGAATGAGAGGCGACCTTATTGAATCGTAAAAGATTCTTAAGGGGCTCGACAGGGTAGATGCTGAGAGGTTGTTTCCCCTTGTGGGAGACTCTAGGACCAGAGGGCATAATCTCAGAGTAAGGGATCACATCACCCATTTGAGACAGAGATGAGGGAGAATTTCTTCTACAGAGGGTAATGAATCTGTGGAATTCTTTACCGCAGAGGGCTGTAGAAGCTGGGTCATTAAGTATATTCAAGGCTGAGATAGATGTTTAATCAGTAAGGGAATCAAGGGTTATGGGGGAAAAGGCAGGAAAGTGGAGCTGAGGATTATCAGATCAGCTCTGGTTTCATTGAATGGCAGAGCAGATATGATGGGCCAAATAGCCTACTTCTGCTCCTGCATCTTACGGTCTTATGGGTTGTGTGTGCATTTCAGAAGGCGCATAAGTGCACAGGTCGGGTTTTCCCAAGCCCACGAGAAAGTCCAGCCAATATCTGTCACCACAATAAAGTGCTTGCACAAGGTAAGTTCTCAGTATGCACTATCTCTCGGGTCTCCAGCCACTTTCTCACCAAAATCTTTTTCATTTTTCCCTCGCTTAGCCAATGCACTGAATGACGACTCGTCCTTAGTGACTTCACATTGCATCCAAACTCACCTGCACCCCTTCCTCTGGGCACACTGCACTTATCCATCTGACATCACATGAGGCCTTGGCATCACTGGCCTGACATCACATGCAATGCTATCCTTTTTTAATTGTTTACAAGATATGGACAGTCGCAATGCTGCATACTGCATCTGCATTGATGGGTCACTGCTTTGAACAGTTATAGTCCTTGAAGCCCCCACAATATTTGTAGGAAGAGAACACCAGAGCTTTAGCCCAGCACTGATGAAGGAAATGTGATTTATTTCCAAAACAGAATGGTGTGTGACTTGGAAATGATTGTGATCACCGCATCCTGTCCCTCACTATCCACATCCCCAACCTCAGGACCACTGCCCTTCCAACCTTCAATCACCATACTATCAATATTTCTGTCACCCTGCCCAACAGTCACTTTGTGCAATAATCTCTCTCTCTTACCAAATTCTTTCACTACTCCAGGGTTATCCAAGAAGTTCAGGACAACCACGAACTTACCTCCACCGCATTGATGTCTCTTTTATCCTTACCCCTTGGTGTCAGGTGCTAAGAGTTTGTGGATTCCTTTGCTTTCAAAATTGAGATCTACCTCAACCTCCTGTTAAACTCCATGGAGATGCTATAAGCCTCCCTAACCCCAAAATACTCCAGCTTCTCCCCTGCCATGATTCCTCTGTTTTTGATGTGACTCATCATCTTCTCTTCTAATGCGGGCACTGACCACTCAACTTCGCTTTAGCACAGTGCTTGTAGACATCACCAACTGCTTCGCCCTGGTATGGTCCACTACTTCATCATATCTTCTTCGAATGCCTATTCCCATCCTCTCCAAATTAGCCCTTGCTTCCTAATTTTCATTGGGTTGATTTCAAAAGCTTGACTTGTCTGTAAATCTTTCAATGACCATATGTCCCTCTATCTCCTCAATGTTCTCCAGCCCTTTCACATAGCTGGCATTCATTAATGGCCAGGCCAGCACCGGTCTCTCTACTAAGTTTGAAAATTCTCCCTCCAGACTTCTCTGCTTTGCTTCATTTCTCTTTATCTTCAGAATGAATGATGCTGAAAATCTGAAACAAAGATGAAAAACACTGGAGACATTCAAGCAACAATTGTTGGGGGAACATTAATCAGTTATTGTTTCAGGTATAAAAGTACAATTTATGCCTGAAACATCTAACAATTTGTGTTCTCTCCACAGATGCTGCATGGCCCAAGGACAATCTCCAATGTTTTTATTGTTGTTGCTATTCCTTAAAACTTACCTCGTTGACCTTTTAATCGCTCCTGCCCCAATTGCTGCTTAGGATCTGGTTTTTCCCACTTGTGAAATGCTTGGGATGCTTGTACTGTGGATGGGGTGGGGATGATGGTGGTAGTGGTGGTGGGGGGATGGTGTGGTTGCAAATCAGTGGGTGGCAGTTAAATTTACCCAGTAACAAAAGAAATAACTAGTATCAAGCTTTTCCTGTTGGCTGAAATAAACAACATAACCATATTGATTCACTAAATGTAGAGGCCACTGAAAAACAGCTTTTGAAAGTTAGAATTTCAGTCAATCACATTCATTTTCTTTTTTCAAAGTTGTCCTTTCCTATCTCACAAGAGTGGCTACACTTCTAAAATATCGTAAAGCACTTTGGGCTATCCTGAAGTCATGAAGTTTGTTCTTTCTGATGCAGCTTAATGTGTGGAGGTATAAAAGTAAGGTGAACTGGCATCATTAAACTTACCTACATAATTTTCCATTCCCACACCACCACCTCTTCCCCTGAAGCCTTTTTGTGCCCAGGAGCTTTCCTGTAGCTTCCTTCCTTCACCTGACCTTTCCACCAGTTTCCTTTACATTTTGGGCTAATTGCATGAGTGGGCTCAGACCCTTATACTCTGCCTATCTTCTTTTGCCTTTTCACGGTTTGCCTGTTACCTCCCCAAACTGCCCAATCTTCTTCTTCTCTCCCAGCTGCCCAATGTCAAACTGTTGCTCGCCCACATGAGATGAAACCTTCAACTCCCAAGAACCAATCTATCTCCTACTTCATTGTTCCTCTCCTGCTGCAGCACTGGTTGCACCTGCTTCTTGGCCCTTCTCCATTTCAGCCCTTTCAGACCTTCCCCTTTGTCTCCCACATCTTCTGTTCTTTGCAGCCCATTGACTTCATGGTTGGCACTGTATGTCTATGATAGCAGAAACAAGTGGGAGATATTGTAAAGGTTATTTCCATGACAAGTCACTTTGGTACTTCAGAGATTTTTGTATAGGTTTAATGTGGAACTGTCAGGATCTTCTTTACATTGGAAGACACCTGGATGCACAGTCAATTATATTGCCCTAGCAGAGTTCCCGTAGGAGTGAATTGTTTTTCTTTTATTCATTTGTGGAATGGGGGTTTCAAGGCCAGCATTTATTGCCCTTGAGAAGGTAGTTGGCGAGTTGCTGCCTTAAAGCACTGCAGTCCATGTGGTATAGATATACCAATAGTGGCATTAGGAAGAGAGTTTCAGGACTTTCACCAATATATTTCCAAGTCAGGATGCTTTATGACTTGGAGGGGCTTAGATCAATGCTGGGTAGCCAGTCCAGTTTTATTGTCCAAATTGTTAGAAGTTTGATATATCTATGTGGCTTGTTAGGTCATTTCAAAGGACAGGTAAAAGTCAACCACATTGCTGTGGTTAAGCCAGACTAGCTTAGGATGGCAGATTTCCTTCCCCAAATGGTATTTGCGAATAACAATTTATTTACAACAATCTGGTGGTTTCATGGTCACCACTCCTGATACGGGCTTTTTTAATACCACAGTTATTTAATTAATTGGATTTAAATTCCCAAGCTGCCCTGATGGAGATTTGAGCTCATGCCTTCACAGCTTTAGCCCAGGCCCTTGGATTACTATATCAATAACAAATATTACTGTGCAACTGTTCCCAACAACAGGAATCTACCTCCACTTGCCTTAGCCTTACATATCCATACAAATGTATCTGAATAGTTATTTAGTGCCGGATTCCAATAATGTTTCGGTTTGTTGTTATTATACACGTTGTGTTGCAAATTATGACGCTCCTATTATTCGGCTGCATCTGACTAACACCAGATGGAAACCACAAGTATGTACTAAATAGTAAGGATTCATTCTGTTGGATGGAGCTTGGGTTTGTGCCCCTTCGTTTCCCAGATGAGAACCTATAAATCTCAGTTCATGCTGTAGTAAGATGGGGCCAAATGATGCTCAATCATTTTTTTCAGTGGGAGGAGGGAACTTTGAAGGAGTGGTCACTGAGCTGTTCATGTGCACAGTCTTGTGAGTTAATATGAGCAGGAAGCCTCAACTCTTAAATGGATGTATGTTCTGTAGAGGAACATCAAAAGGAAAGAGGAGCTTAATTTTGTATGTAGGTAGATGTAGATACATTCATGCACAGAGAGAGAGGGAATTAGATGTCTCATGACATTTCACAGAAGAAGGTCAAGACCAAGTGGCCATCAAGTTGAGGGATACTTGAACCAGCCTCAATTCAGTGATAGAGTGTTGACAAGATATTCAACTGCAGGGGCTTCAGAGCAGAATCCACTTGTGTCCTCATGAGACATCCAAGTGGCTGCAATTTCAGCAAGGGTGGCAATCCTCCCAGTTTTACTTGTTTGTTTATTCCAAGTTCATTCTGTGGTGAATGCCTTGCATCTTTTGAATTAATTTAAAGTTGTTTGGTTATTCCTGATCTCCTTGTTGGGTTACTGCTCTAGACTGTGCTGTTGGTCGAGTTTAATTTTTTTTGTTCTTCCTTTACACACTCTTAAATTGACCTTTTAAAATATGCCTCTATTGTTTTATTTTCAAGTGCCACCTCCCGCATAGATTCCCTAGGACCTTCTGCATAGTCCAAGTTCATTCTTCTAAAATCCTGCAAATCTGTATTGTTCTTGGCTTTGGATTTAATTACTGTATCAAATCCAAGTATAAAAATTGAAGCTAAGTAGAAGCAGAGCTCTTAACTAAAAGAAAAACTTAGATCTCCAAACCTACATCAATATAATGAAAAATGCAAGTAATAAAAAGGGCACCAGGAGAACGTTAAGCTCCTGGCAAACCTTTTGTAAATGTAGTCATTGGCAATTAATGTTTTGCCTGAAAGTAATGGTCCAATGCACAAGTTTTGTACTGTGAAGAAAAAATGCTGCATCCAAAGTATAAGCAGAACAGGCACGCAGTTGGCATGGTACCAGTGTGTATCTTATTTATTTTCATTGCATGCTGTTCTGGGGATAATTGGGAGGTAAACTGATACCTGAAGTAACATGTGAAGACCCTTGCAGACAACCTTGTCCATGGTGTCTATGCTGTCAGTCTCTGCGAAAAGGGTAAAGTTAGAGACAGTTTACACTCTGCAGAGCAATTTAAATTCATTATTGTAGAAGTTTGCAGGACAGAGAAGCAAGTGCAGGCAAATTAATTGTGCAATGTCCTGTGATTGTGAGCAACATTTTGGGAACATGAGTTAAAATGGGGTACTTTAAAACATTTAATGATATAGTGAGATGCTATTTATCTGAACTGCTGAGGAAACACTCCTGTTTGGATAACTATATAAAGCAGACAATTGATCTATTCAGCATGATGCTGGATTAAATTATATTAATTCAACACAAAATCTGGCATGCAGTGTGAACACCCGTGTACACAGGTTGTGGTTTGATAACTGGGTGCTTTAAACAAGTGATGTTTGAATAAAGAGGCTCCCACTATCCTGTGAAACAGACCTACTGGAGTCTTGGTAAATACATTTGCAAATAAAAAAAGTGAAGCAGAAAGAGCAGAAGTTTGAAAATATAATTGTTTATCAGTTGGTGAAACTAGTACAAGGCTCACTTGATCCCACTTGAGCTAAAATGCTAACTTACATGCAAAATCAGTGAGGCAGCTTTTTGATTGTGGTTAAAAAGATCACATGAGAAGAAGCATCGGGTCCATCAAACCTGCCTTATCTGGGTATGGCGCAACAAGGTACATCATTGACCTACTCCCTGCAACTACACAATCTCTTAATCTTCTGAGAGCTGTTAAAAAAAAAACACAGCCAGTTTAGCAACTCACTGGGCTATTCCTCTGACTCCTCAAGGCAATCAAGCTAGTTTTCAGAAGACTACAGTACCAACATTCTCAATAATTGTAGTTAATTACCAATGTGTCCCTCTGTTGGAGACTTCCACTTCACTCTGGAATTATTTGAGTGCAATTTAAAGAAGTGCAGCAAATTCACATCTGCTCCGTGCCTTGAATTCTATTCCAGAGAGTGATGATTCTCAGCCAGGAGAAATACTTCCTGGCATACTACCCAACATAGCCAATGGATTTTGTATTCATGCCTTCTAGTCCTACCATCCCAATCCATCTCCAATAACTTATCCAGCTGGACAGAGTCCAATCCTTTCATAATTTAAACACCTTAATCATATGCTCTTTAAGCATGATTAATATTTAAATATAGGGGCCTCTATTCATAATTACATCAGGTATCATTCTTGTCATGAAGGTCTTGTGGTGTACTAGGTAGCTTCCCTGCCTCCAAGCCAGAAGTTCTGATTCGAGCCCTACCCCAGGACTTGATGGCCAATGAATATGTGTTCGTAATGCGGTCAAACAGGATTAGTATCAACCTGCAAATCGTTCCAACACATGTCAATGGCAGGTGGTAAGAGTGGGAGAGAATCCTGGTCAGCCATGTGATGGAAAGAGCATTGGAGCCTCTACCATCACCACCCATAGCCCCAAACTATAACATGCATGTAAAAAGTACATCTTGCCACACCAACTCAGACTCCCTGAGTGAAATTGTAAAATACCACCACCACCATCATTCTAGGCACATTTTAATGCACCTTCTCCAGATGTGATAGTGGTCCAAGAGCAGACAGACCAAAGCTTTTATGGCCTACTTATAGTGTTTCTGTTGCTCCTGCTTCAGACTTGCCCAGTGAGCTGGATGCTGGCTGACATGCAAACCCACAAATTAGTAGTTCCTGGCTACACGGCTGTAATGTGAAATGAATGACAGACACTCAAGGCCGTGCCCCTTTCCCAAACTGAAATAAATATTTCAGTTCAGACACAGCCGTCAATCAAACCTGTTACTTCAGAAGGATTCACAAGATGTTAATTCCATGAGATATTTGCTGCAGTCATCTATGATTGCAGGAACCTTATACTTTAACTAGGCAATATCAGGAATGCTAATGGATGGAATAACACTAAATATTCTGCACTCAGCAGGCATTAACATATTAAATCATTTTTTGTTTGACAGAAAGAAACTACAAATGCAGATTAATATCTTATTATTTTAGGCGTCAACCGTAGCTCAGTGTTAGCACTCTTATCTCTGAGTCGCTTGTGGGTTTAAATTCCACTCTAGAAACATGAGTATAAAATCTAGGCTGTTACTCCCAGTGTTGTGCTGGTAGTGCGCCACTGTTGGAGGTGCTGTTAAGGTGTTAAACCAAGACAAGATTCTGTCCTGTAGGGTGGACAAACAGCAGAATGGGTGCATGGATTAAAGGTGGTCACTGAGACTGGCAAAAGGTGGGAAGTGGTGTTCAACAAGGATCAGTGCTGGGATCACTGTTGTTAACAATTTACATATAAATGATTTGGACTAGAAAATCAGAAGTACAATTTCAGAATTTGTGGATGACACCCAATTGCTGGGTCTCATTAATGCAGAGGAAGGCATTAATAAACGCAGAATGAGCATGTATGAATTTTAACATAGATAATTGTGAAGTATTTTTTGTTAGGAAGAATATGGAGACTGTGTTCCCCTTGGAATCTAAGGGCCGAATTTTAACTCATTCAAAACCCACCCACTTCCCGAGTTAGTAGCAGACCCAATAACCCAGATTTCCGTCCCCAGGTTGGTCGCACAGAGTTAGAAGATTTCCCAGCTCAGCAAATCTGACCTTTAAAAAATTTCTATCCGCAGCTCGGATTTCTGGTTAGGGGTAGGGCGGGCTGAAATAGGAGTTGCGGCAGGCAGCCCCAGAATGAATGTGGAGGCTGTCAGTTGTGGAGGCAGGCTGGGCGCAAGGCTTGCCTCTGTGCCTTGGCACCATGTTCAAATAAACAAAGAAAATAATAAATCAAAAAACACCTCCAGCCCTCTCCTCTCAACCCCCAAACCCTCCCCATGCTCCATCCATGCCAACCCATGCCCTTCTACTCATCCCTTTTGTCCCTCATACTCCTTATGTCAACCCATGCCCCTCTGCCTACTCCCCATGGACCCTTATACCCTCTATGCCAACTTAGTGCTAATTCAAGCCAGCCTGTGTCATCCACACACCACCATTTGCATTTAATCCCTCCTTACCAACTCACCTAGTATTCTCGGATATGTCCTGAACAGCTTTGACACTATCTGGACAGTTTGGTACTTCCTTGACAGATTTGACAGTCTCTCGACAGCTTTGACAGTTTAACAGCCTTGACAGTTCCAATAAGGCTCCCAAAGGGTGCCTTACCTCTCCCAAAGGTGTCCTGCGACCCTGTCCAAAGAGGCACCTTACCTCCAAAGGGTACCCTAGTTATCCAAAGAATCCACCAAGTTCAGACCTCCTCTTGCCTGATCTGTTCTGTGCGCTCTGGGATTCATGCAGCTGGGGTTCAGAAATTGGAAGTCAGAAGAGGCAGCTGGTGATTTAAAAAGCCAGCTGGCTCCAAAATTCATGGAACCCGGCCTGACTCCAGTCCCACCCTTGCAAAGATGGGAAATGCTGGGTTCAGCGGCAGGATATGGAAATTTTAACCATTTTTGGGATTTTACAGGAGAGCCTCTCCCTCATGGCAAAAGCCTGGGCCTAAGCATCTAAGACAGTGGAATAGAGGGATTTGATAGTGCAGATACACAAATCATTAAAAGCAGCTATGTAAGTTAATAGGGCCATAAGAAGAACAAACAAAGCAATGGAGAGCATTTCTGGACCTAAGCAATCCCACAACCAACGGATCAGATCAAAATCTGTAGTCCTGTCACATTCAGTCCTGAATGATAGTGGACAATTAAATAACTAACGGGACAAGGAGGAGGCTCCATGAAAACCTCTGTCCTCAATTATAGCGGAGCCTAGTACATGAGTGCCTAAGACAAAACTGAAGCATTTGCAATCATCTTAGATTCCTCCTGAGATCCCTTACCACCACAGAAGTCAGTCTTCAGCCAACTTGATTCACATCAAGCAATTTCAAGAAACGGCTGAGCAGACTGGATACAGCAAAGGCGGGGGAGACAGTGACGTAGTGGTATTGTTGCTGGGGTAGTAATCCAGAGGCCCAAGCTAATGCTCTTGGGACATGG
The DNA here is from genome assembly GCF_017639515.1 of Carcharodon carcharias. Lineage (NCBI taxonomy): Eukaryota > Metazoa > Chordata > Chondrichthyes > Lamniformes > Lamnidae > Carcharodon > Carcharodon carcharias. The sequence goes on from NC_054476.1 coordinate 117,651,104, forward strand.
GTTCAAATCCCATCACAGCAGCTGGTAGAATTTGAATTCAGCTAGTAAATCTGGAATTGAAAGCTAGCTTTAGTGATGGTGATCATAAAACTATCATAGATTGTCGTAAAAACCCATCTGACATATTGTACATGCTGCCTGATTCATTCTTTCATTACAGAAGATGGACAGCAAAGCACTCTGTTAAGATGAGATATGACTTCAAGCCACAAACTGGTTATTTTACATAAAATGTTCTTTAGGGAAGGAAATCTTCCATCCTTACCTGGTCTGGCCTACCTGACTCCAGACTCGCAGCAATGTGGTTGACTCTTAACTGTCCTCTGAATGTAAGGTCAGTTCAAAGTGGGCAATAAATTCTGGCCTTGCAGTCTGTTCTCTCGTGCAGCAAGACCTGGGCAGCATTCAAACTTGGGCTGATAAGTTTTTTTTATTCATTCACAGGATATAGACTTTACTGGCTGGGCCGGCGTTTATTGCCCATCCCTAGTTGTCCTTGAGAAAGTGGTGGTGAGCTGCCTTCTTGAACCACCGTAGCCCATGTGGTGTAGATACACCCACAGTTCTGTTAGGAAGGGTGTTCCAGGATAAGTGCCACGTCACATTTGTGCTACACCCAGGCAATGAGCACCTCCAGCAAGAGCGATTCTAATCACCTCCCCATGATATTCAACGGCATTGCCATCTCTGAATCCCGATCAACACCTTGGTTGTCATTGACCAGAAACTGAAGTGGACCAGTCATATAAATGCTGTGGCTACAAGAGCAGGTTAGAGGCTGGGAATTTTGTGGTGAGTAACTCACTTCCTAACTCCCCAAAGCCTGTCCACCATCTACTAGGCACAAGTCAGGAGTGTGATGGAATAATCTCTACTGAGCTGGATGAGTGCTCCTCCAACTATACTGAAGAATGGGACCTTAAATTTCCCTCCAAGTCTCACACCATCCTAATTTAGGTATATGTTGCTTTCTCTTCACTTTTGCTCCGTCACAATCTTGGAACCCCCTGCCTACATTTCTGTGGGTGTACCTGCATGACGTGGATTGCAGTGGTTCAAGAAGATGGCTCACCGCCACCTTTTCCAGGGCAATAAATGCTGGCCTTACCATCAGTGACCACATACCGTGAATGATTAATCAAAAAAACGAAAGGACCTAGTACCCCCTCTGATCTGCCATATGCAGCTTTGCCAAATAGCTAGCTGAATGACAGCATGAGCTAGAAATTGGAAAAGAAAAGCCTTTCTCTGTTCCTTGGCTACTGACATATTGTACATGCTGCCTGATTCATTCTTTCATTACAGAAAATGAACAGCAAAGCACTCTGTTAAGATGAGATATGACTTCAAGCTACAAACTGGTTATTTTACATAAAATATTAGTGAACAGCCTAAGTTTTCATAATGAAAACATGATTTCCTTGCATCCCCCAGTTATGAAAAAAATTGTGAATACAGTTTGCTAACTGCAACAAAGGCTCACTTTTCAATCTAAGCTATTCAAACCTAAACTCAGAGCATAGAGGTCTACAGCACAGAAAAAGGCCCTTCGGCCCATCGAGTCTGCGCTGGGCAAACAAGTACCTAACTATTCTAATCCCATTTTCCAGCACTAAGCCCATAGCCTTGTATGCCATAGCATTGCAAGTGCACATCCAAATACTTCTTAAATGTTATGAGGGCTTCTGTCTCCAACACCCTTTCAGACAGAGAGGTCCAGATTCCCACCACCCTCTGGGTGAAAAAATTCTTCCTCACATCTCCTCTAAACCTCCTGCCCCTTACCTTAAATCTATGCCTTCTGGTTTTTGATCCCTCCATCAAGGGGAAATGTTCTTTCCTGTCTACTGTATCTATGCCCCTCATAATTTTATACAGCTCAATCATGTCCCCCCTCAATCTCCTCTGCTCCAGGAAAATAACCCCAGTCTATCCAATCTCTCCTCTTAACTAAAACTCTCCGGCCCAGGCAACATCCTGGTAAATCTCCTCTGCATTCTCTCTGGTGCAATCACATCCTTCCTATAATGCGGATTCCAGAACTGCACACAATATTCTAGCTGTGGCCTAACCAGCGTTTTATACAGTTCCAGCATAATCTCCCTGCTCTTATATTCTATGCCTCGGCTAATAAAGGCAAGTACCCCCATATGCCTTCTTAACCACCTTCTCTACCTGTCCTGCTACCTTAAGGGACTGGTGGACATGCACAGTAAGATCCCTCTGATCCTCGGTACTTCTCAGGGTCCTACCATTCGTCGTGTATTCCAGTGCCTTGTTTGCCCTGCCCAAGTGCATCACCTCACACTTATTCCGGATTAAATTCCATTTGCCACTGATCAGCCCATCGTTTATATATACCACAAACAGCAAGGGACCCAACACCAATCCTTGTGGAACCCCACTGGACATAGGCATCCAGTCATAAAAACACTCCTCGACCATCACCCTCTGCTTCCTGCCACTGAGCAAATTCTGGATCCAATTTGCCAAATTGCCTTGGATCCCATAGGCTCTTACCTTCGTTATCGGTCTCCCATGAAGGACCTTATCAAAAGCCTTGCTGAAGTCCAAGTAGACTACATCAAATGCATTTCTCTCATCTACAAACCTGGTCACCTCTTTGAAAAATTCAATCAAATTGGTCAGACATGACTTCCCTTTAACAAAACTATGCTGACTGTACTTGATTAATCCCTGACTCTCCAAGTGTAGATTAATCCTGTCCCTCAGAATTGCTTCCAATAGTTTCCCCACCACTGAGGTTAGACTGACTAGCCTGTAGTTCCCTGGTTTATCCCTTCCTCCCTTCTTGAATAATGGTACCACATTGGCTGTCCACCAGTCCTCTGGCACCTCTCCTGTGACCAGAAAGGTATTGAAAATTATTGCCAGCACCCCGGCTATCTCCTCCCTTACCTCACTCAACAGCCTGGGATACATTTCATCTGGGCCTGGAGATTTATCTACTTTTAAGCATGCCAAACCACTGAGCTGTTAGTCATAGTTACTGCCCTTTGATGTGTGGCTGTCCAGCAGTGGCTTTTGCTGAGCATTCCAGGGGCAAATAGAATGGATCCTCACGTGGCAAGGTAGCCATTTTCCCACATTAGCAGGAAATGCTTCAGATTGCACATTGCAACCTCCTTCTACCAAGTCAGACTCCAAATCACTCCCTAATGTTTAGAAAGAAACGCTATGTGCAGCCTTGGGAGTTAACCCTTTATAAGCAGAATCTAACATTATATAAATAAAAGTTCAAAAATATCCAACTCTGCCACAATAATAATATCCAAGTTGCTTTGAGCATCAGTATTTGACGTTTGGGTCTTTATTTTGATGGATTATTTTCAGATGTGATGTTGTCACAGACCAGTTGGTACCCTCTAGACACAAGGTAGAACAATGTTTGTTTAGTGGTGCTCTATTATTTTTGTCCAAATATCCCATCAAGGAAACTCTGTATGGGACCTCCCTTGTGTGCATTGGTCCTGCAGATTAACGCCACTTGCCCATTTCAGTAGAGCCTTTTTATATATATATATATATATAGGATATATAACCAACCGGTTCTCCAAAGTGTGATGGCTTCTTGCTTGAGAGAATACAACTATTCACAGAAGCCCTTTCAACAGGACACATATGTTTAACATGACAGTGATGATTTATTAGATGTTTGGTGCCTTACGACTACATGATGTGAAAACCTGTAGTTTGTTTTTTTAAATTAAATAGGTTACAGAAGGTAAAGATTGTTTCGTATTTAATTTACTCAATTAGTATAATTATATTTCAGATGAAAAACCTGAGCTGCTTGTAAGAAGGAATTTATTGCCAAGACCAAGTACTTGATTTGATTACAAAATGCCCTTTTGTGGGTCTGTGGCACTGAAGGAGCGCAGATCCTTTCTGTTTCAAATTATAGAATTTCTACATATTTCATCTCTTCACAAGTTTGATTATATGGTTTCCTATTTCTGACTTTAAAAATAATTGGCAGTAAAAAAAAAACCTGGATTTATATTATGCCTTTAATGTAGGGGAATTTTCCAAGGTACTTCAGTGGGGAATAATCAGCCAAAGAGTGACAGTGAGTAAGGAGAAACTATTAGGAATATCAGGATGGGTGACTAAACATTTAATCAAAGAAGTAGGTTTCAAGGAACATCTTTAGATTTGGGGAGGAAATTTCTGAAATTAGAGCCCAGACGGCTGAAGGCAAGGTCACTAGTGCGAGGGCAAATGAAGTGGGGGGTGCAGAACAGGCCAGATTTAGGGAAGCACAGTTCTTGGAGGATCGTAGGGCTGGAGGAGGTTACAGAGGAAAGGAAGGGTGAAGCTATAGAGTGATTTGAGTACGAAAATGAGGATTTTTAAATCCAGGCATTAGTGGACTTAGCGCAATGTAGTCCAGTGAGTTCGGATACAGGCAACAAAATTTTGGATGAACACAAGTTTATGGATAGTGGAAGATAGTAGACTGGTGAGGAGAGCATTGGAATGATGGAACATAGGAACAGGAGTAGGCCATTCGGCCTGTCAAGCCTTCTCCACAATTCAATTAGATCATGACTGATCGTCTACCTATATCACTTTCCCGCAATATCTCCATATCCGTTGATGTCATTAGTCTTCATAAATCTATCGATTTCTGTCTTGAACGTGCAAAATGAGCTTCCACAGCCCCTCTGAGGCAGAGAATTCCAAAGATTCACCAACATCTGAGTGAAGAAATCCCTCCTCATCTCGGTCTTAAATGGCTTACCCCTTATCCTGAGATTACGTACCCTGGTTTTAGATTCACTAGCCAGGGGAAAAAATCTTATCTACATCTACCCTGTCATACCCTGTAAGAATTCTGTAAGTTTCAATGAGGTCACCCGTCATTCTTCAAAACTGAAGGGAATACAAATGCAGTCTCCCCAAATTCTCCTTATAAAACAATCCCGCCATCCCAGGGACTAATCTGGGGAACGTCCATTGCAGTCTCTCTATGGTAAGTATATCCCTCCTTAGATAAGGGGACCAAAATATCCCAGGTGAGGTCTCACCAAGGCTCTATACAACTGCAGTGAGGCATCTTCACTTTTGTACTCAAATCCCCTTGCGATGAAGGCCATCATACCATTTGACTTTCTAAGTGCTTGCTGCACCTGCATGGTCATGAATAGTGATTCATGAACAAAGGACACCCAAGTCCCTTTGGAGTCTGGAGGAAACCAAAGAACAAGGAAGATAGCTTCAGCATCAGAAGGGCTGAAGCAGTGTGGAAATAGGGAAATTATGGAGATGGAATTAGGCATTCTCGGTGATAGAAAGGGTATGTTGGAAGCTGAGCTTAGTGTCAAATAGGACACCGAGTTTGGGAACAGCCTGGTTCAGACTCTTGATGGTGACCCGTGAGCGAGAGGATGAGAGAATGAAGTTTATAGTGCCAGCCAAAGACAATGGTTTTGATCTTCCCAATGGTTAATTAGAGGAATTTACAGTTTACCCAGACTGGAGTATTGGACAATCTGACAAAGAAAGCAGTGGAGGGGTTGACTGGTGGATAGGTGTCTTCAGCATACATGTGGAATCTATTATCAAGTCTTCAGATTATGTTACCGAAAGGCAAAATGCAGATAAGAAATAGGAGGGGGGCAGGGATAGATCTTTGGGGGATTCCAGAGATAATGGTTCAAGGCTGGGAAGGGAAGTCATTGCAGGAAGTTCTTTGGCTACAACCAGATAGGTAACAGTGGACATAGGTAAGGGAAAGGCATGTTGGAGAGTTATGGTAGTTTGCAAGGACTGAGGAGTCAAGGGCAAGTATTTTGAAGAGGGGGGGTGATGATGACATTTGAAAAGGAGGAGTGGGAGTGAAGTTTTGGACAGTACATGAGACGAAGGAACAATTTACAATATCAGATGGCATGGGGGCCAGGAAGGGAAGTTGGGCAGTCATCAGTCTAGTGGTAATCAGTCCAAGAGAGCAGAATAGAGCACGAGGTGGACAAGATGAGCCCTGTGATGCCATTAGAGGAGAAGGAGAGAAACTTGAGAACAGTGTAAGTCCAAGGCACACTATGGTTTTTGACCATCTTCTCTAGATGACACCCTTGATTATTTCAGGCTCACCAAACCATGGCTAATGCCTTGATTTTACTATGGACAGGGCAAGGAAGCAGGCCCCAAGTTTACCTCACTGGAATGGGGATAAAACCCCCGCACTGTTGGTGTTATTCTGAACCACATCCCAGCTGGGGTATAGTTAGGAAGCACTTTGTTGCACGGGCCATAGAAATCTGGAACTCTCTTCCTCCAAAAAGCTGTTGAGGCTAGTGCAATTGAAAATTCTGACATTCAGACTGATAGATCTTTGTTAGGTAAGGGGAATTATCAGACATGGAACCAAAGCACCAGATCAGCAACATCGAATTGAATGGCAGAACCTGCTCAGGGGGTTGAATGGTCTACTCCTGTTCTTATGTTCCTAGAAGAGGTAAATACTTAGTGGGTCAGGCAGCATCTGTGCAGAGAGACAGGGTTAAGGTCCCAGACCTTTAATCCACATTCTATTTCCACAGATTCCCCTGTCAAATATTTCCAGCATTTTCTATTTTTTATGAGGTGTATTGAGAAGTGTCCTAAATTATAACATGCACATCAGTCACCTTCTGTCATCATGGCATTACTGTGAAAATTGTGAAAAGTAGACTGATTCTATATCTCCTTGCTTATCACATTTTTTAATTTCATGTTTGGCAGATAGATTTTTTTCTGCAGATGGATCCCCATGGTAGACTTCGAGTCAGCCTGTCAGGCGTATCTTTGATTTTATTGAGTTGTTCATTTAGTTGAGGGCCCTGTGGCACATTTTCCTGTGCAGAAGAGAAGGCTGCAACATTTGCAACAATCTTCAGCCAGAAGTGCGGAGTGGATGATCCATTTCTGCCTCCTCCGGAGGTCCCCAGCATCACAGATGCCAGCCTTCAGCCAATTTGATTCACTCCACGTGATATCAAGAAACAGCTGAAGGCACTGGATACTGGATATTCTGGCAATAGTACTTTAGACTTGTGCTCCAGAACTTGCCACGCTCCTAGCCAAGCTGTTCCAGTACAGCTACAAGACTGGCATCTAGCTGGCAATGTGGAATATTGCCCAGTTATGTCCTGTACATAAAAAGCAGGACAAATTCAACCCAGCCAATTACTGCCTCCCACCCCATCAGTCTGCTCTCGATCTTTACTAAAATCATCAACAGAGCTATCAAGCAGCACTTGCTTAGCAATAACCTGCTCATTGATGCCCAGTTTGGGTTCCACCAGGGCCACTCATCTCCTAACTTCATTATAGCCTTGGTTCGAACATGGACAAAAGAGCTGAACTCCTGAGGTGAGGTGAGAGTGACTGCCCTTGACATTCAAGCCACGTTTGACTGAGTGTGGCATCAAGAAGCGCTAGCAAAAGTGGAGTCGATGGGAATCGGGCGGAAACTCTCTGCTGGTTGGAGTCATACCTAGCACAAAGGAAGATAATTGTGGTTGTTGGAGGTTAGTCATCTCAGCTCCAGGACATCATTGCAGGAGTTCCTCAGGGTAGTGTCCTCAGCCCAACCATCTTCAGCTGCTTCATCAATGACCTTCCATCCATCTTAAGGTCAGAAGCAGGGATGTTCGCTGATGATTGCACAATGTTCAGCACCACTCACAACTCCTCAGATACTGAAGAAGTCCATGTCCAAATGCAGCAAGACCTGGACAATATCCAGGCTTGAACAAGTAACACACATGCCATGACCATCTCCGACAAGGTAGAATCCAACCATTGCCCCTTGATGTTCAATGGCATTACCATCACTGAATCCCCCACTATCAGCATCCTGCGGAATACCATTGACCAGAAACTGAACTGGCCTAGCCATATAAATACTGTGGCTACAAGAGCAGGTCAGAGGGTAGAAATTGTGCAGCGAGTACTCATCTCCTGACTCCCCAAAGCCTGTCCACCATCTGCAAGGCACAAGTCAGGAGTGTGACAGAATACTCCCAACTTGCCTGGATGAGTGCAGCTCCCACAACACTCAAGAAGCTTGACACTATCCAGGATAAAGCTGCCCGCTTGATTGGCACCACATCCACAAACATTCACTCCCTCCACCACCATCACACAATGGCAGCAGTGTCTACCATCTACAAGATGCACTGCAAGAACTCACCAAGCCTCTTTAGATAGCACCTTCTAAACCCATTACCACAGCCATCTAGAAGGACAAGGACAGCAGCCATATGAGAACACCAGCACCTGGAAGCCCCCCTACAAGCCACTTCCCATCTTGACTTGGAAACATATTGCCGTTTCTTCACTGTTGCTGGGTCAAAATCCTGGAAACCCCTCTCTAACAACATTGTGGGTGCACCCACACCACATAGACTGCAGTGGTTAAAGAAGGCAGCTCACCACCACCTCCTCAAGGGCAATTAGGGATGGGCAATAAATGTTGGCCCAGCCAGCAAAGCTCACATTCCATGAATGAATTTAAAAAAGATCCACATCAACTGCAATCACAACATGGCCATTAGTCCTTCAGTTTAACAAGATTAACATAACCTCAAGTGAATAGCTTGTTGACATGCACTGTCAACAGTATGCTGTCCTAAACCCACTTGTCCATCACTCTTGTAGTTGAGATTCCATCAACAACGACAACTTATATTTATAAAGCATGTTTAAAGTAATGAAGTGTCCCAAGGCACTTCACAGGAACATTATAAAACAAAGTATGACACGAGCCATGTAAGGAGACTGCAACTCTCAGATATCATTGTCCATTTGAACCATTCAATTAGATTATGGTCTTGTTACCACTTCTTAGTTTACACCTAGAGTAATGAATACCATCAGATTTCTTCGATTACACCATTACCTTGCAATCACTAATAGATTTCAACATGCAGTGTGATCCTTTGACATGCCTATTTTTTGGATGTACAGTACCTGAAATACAGCAACTTATTGCATGGATAAAAATATTAATTCATTCTTTCCATTTAGCATTTCTTCTTCCTGTGGTGCACAGTTACTTTGCAGTTTCTGTAACATCCTAAAAGCATTCTCCTATTCTCCACTTTGCTTCCTTTTAGAATGTGTTCCAAATCAACCCCCTTTAGTTTTCTCTTCATCCCCTCAAAATCTACCTTCTGAATAGTTAAGATTCTCTATTGTGTTCCCTCTCTTCAGCGTTGCGAGCCTTACTGTGAACACAACCATTATATCATTGCTGCATCTAATTCTCTGGCTACCTGTAGTCTCTTCCAACTGCCCCCTTTTGGAGCTCAACTGCATTTTGCTGAAGCTAGGGGTTCAGGATCTAACTAATGCTTCCAACAAGGAGTGCAATTTAATAAACTTTACAGTGGGAAACCATTTCATTTTTAATTCAGAAGACTTAAATTGTTTTTATATGAAAAAATGATGAACTTAGGTAATTATATATATACTTATTTTAATAACATCCATAAAATTAAAGTGCACTTCTAAAACCTGTAGATAAATGTCTGCATTCTATCATTTTTTTTGGACTTTTTAAAATCATCTCTCCTGAACGTGTTGACTTTGTGTTCCACAGGCACAGGGTACCTTGACCAACTTGTTAATTTCCATGCGTGACTGCACGTCAACAGGCTATTCAACTGTTTACAAACATACAACATGGTGGGTAGGAAAAGACAAGCTAGTCCTTCAAGACTGCCCCACACTCATGGTGGCTGGGGCTTCGTGACTAGACACTTTATAGTCCCCAGTAGCCATGACGCTTCCTGGGAAAAGCAAAGACCCAGGGCCAAAGAGGGAAAAGAAATCTCAGAAATATTCCTCTCGGGTCCCCTCCCGGTAATCAAATCAGCCCTGGAAATTACATAGCCTGACTTCACCGGTTGGTATACACATTGGGATTTGTATAGCTTCACGCTATAAGAGTGGCCTTATCAGCAAACTTCTAAATATGGCCCTAGCCATTTGCTCACCTTGCAAGATTGACATAGAAATATGTCACATTAAAACTATCCTGATCAGATCATTGTACATTGTGTATTGCATAGACTCGCAAGTGGGCCTAAGGCTGCCACTTTCAGATCTGAAAAGTGCCTGGTCTACCTCAAATTATCCTGGAAAAGCAAAGTATCTCAAAAATGTGAACAACAGGTTAAAGAAGCCATTTCACGATGTTATGACGCAGTGGCCAAGCAAGTGGTATTTTTCCACCAATAAGATGCTGCCATCAGTCCAAAAAGATACTCACTGTCATACTTATGAGCAATGTCATCTGTGATATTCTGTGCCAATGCGATGACAGGTATGTAGGCTGTACACCCCAACAATTAGCTGATTGAAGCAAACAGCATGTTCCTTCGCTTGTTTGTAATAAGCAGAGTACAGACTGTATTCAATCAGCCTGAGCTTCCATAACCCAAAACAAAATGTCTGCTGTTAGATGTGATTCCGTTATTGGGCAGCACTTGCTGAACAATCCTAAGTGCACTAATAGCTACACTGACAACCAATTTAAGATAATCAGTCGAGCTTGTAACATGGCTCATTTATGCTTGCTAGAAGTGACATATATTCAAAGTCAAGGACCTATTCTCTGCAAACAAAAGGAATATGTTCAAGCTTTGTGCAGTTTTTGAACTACCTGAGAGCATGGAGAGCCTATAGTTCCCATTTGCCCTTTCTCCATAACAAATGCCTTGGCCAATCAGAGTTGACTTGTCAACCAATCAGCACCTTTTTCTCCTGCGGTATAAATTGTTGTCATTTGAAATTTGGCAATCTTGTGTTTGTCCTGATGAGTGCAAGATAAAAAGCTTTGGCAACATCTCTCTTTTCAGCAATACCCTATATTCATATCCTCATTGATTATATACACGTTCACTTCCTGCCTGTATTGCCAGTGATCAAAAGAACCTGCCAAATTTTCTCATGCATGACCAAGGGATGCTGCTCCATGCTGACCTCCCTGAGATCAGCTGACTTAGCACTGAACAGTGATTGGAACTGGAACATTTCTGGTTTTAAACGCCACATCCACTGATTTTCTTAATCAGTTTTTGGGTAAATTTCCCAAGATTTTATTATTTTTACAGCTGGACAGGTGTTTTTCAATTGGACTTATATTTTCACATACACATGCATGAATTTGTTGTATATTTTAATCTCACATTGCTTATGGAAGGTGGGCATTGTGGCAATAAGGTTTTATGAAAATTTTATCTGCTGGGAGCAATGGAAGTTTACATCTTGAAGCATCATCTTATCTTGTTGGTCGAGGAGATGCCTGCAAGAGGTAGCACAGGGTTAATGTTAGACATTTTATTTCAGGAAGTCATAATTGGGTTTTATTACTGTAAAATCTTGTTGATAAAGTTTTAATGCATATTGCAAAACAATAGCTTCATAACCTGGAAAGTGTCTGAAGGATTTAATTTGCATTCACTATTTGGACAATGGTTGTGTGTTTTTTGCGATGTGATTTCTGACTGTTTATCATAAGCCTTACAATGCAATTTATTTCAGTGTTTATACAATACAGAAGTTTAGAATATACTTGCCTATTTATATTTTCAGTGGGGTAGTTTTTGCCAAAAATCCCTGCACACCTATCCATATATGGGATACTTGGTACAATTGGAATGTAAAGTGTTACATCAGGAACTAGTTTCCTACAAATGAAAAATGTGCTTTTTTTTATAACTTGTTGGCATTGATCCTGGATGTTGTGATTCATGTTTTTTTCTACAACTTCACACTCTAAAACTTAACATGATGTTGGCTTGGATTTGTGGAGACAATACTTGCTGGATAAAAATATATATGACGGTTCAACATTGCACTAATTTTTTCTCTTTGTTTTAGGTGCAATCCTAAACCAGGGTCCTATCCCACTCAAACCTATTACTTTCCTCCAGCCACTGACTCCCAGTGCTACCAATATTCACAGCTTGTAAAAGAGCAGACACATTGGTTTGGACTGCATCAACAGAGTCCCAGTTATGGTGTTGAATATACTTCTAGATCTAAATATGATGTTGGACTTGGACACAGCCATGATCTCAGTTACACATCACAACATGGACACAACCATTATGTTGGACACACATTTGGACATGGGCATAGCCACGACCTTGGACACACATCTGGGCATGGGCACAGCCATGATCTTGAATCTAATCCTGGTCATGTGCATATTTGTGATCATAAACGTGATTATCAGTATACTGGAAAGATACCATTTAATTCTCCTGTGCTCCAACAGAGTTATAAGAACCCTGCTGTTACAAAGCACTTTGAAGGTTCCTGTTCTGTGGTTGTGAACTAGGTTTTAACCCTCTGGTCCTTTGCTAGCACAGGTCCCTGAACAACATAGAGGTGCCATGCCATCATCATAGAGGACACCATTCTGCCAAAGATGCCATTTTATTTTTAGATTGCTAGTTGTCAGATAATAGAAATACGAAAATTCCCAAATGCGCTTCAAGCCAATGAGACTGTAGAAAAGTGTATATTGCTTCATAGTGATTTGTATCATTGGCATCAAATTCATATGAAAGATTTGAAAACCTACAACTATGTATGTACCAAATATTGGTATAAAAAATCTTGTCACACTATCAATAGTTTCCATTTTTGTTATTTACACAATCAATTATTGTTTCCTGTTTGTACCTGTATTATAATTATCACTAATATAGTTGGCATAGATTGGAGCATTGTTTTCTGGTTGCAAAGTATCATAGAATTTTAGAGCTTGTCTTAATGCTAGCGCATTGTCCATTTCAATCTCATCTGGCAATGCCAATGGGTCAACGTTAGGACAGCTAGGATAATAGAGCAATTGAAGTATGTGAAATGGCTCATTTTATATTCAATTAATATGACTCATAGACGTTTACAGCACAGAAGGAGGCCATTCAGACCATCGTGTCCATGCTGGTCAACAAAGATCTGACTACACATCCCATTTTACAGCACTTAGCCCATAGTCCTAGAGGCTATGGCAGCACAAGTGAATATCTAAATATTTCTTAAATGTTACGAGAGTTTCTGACTCAACCACCCTTTCAGGCAGTGAGTTCCAGACTCCCACTACCCTCGAGGTGAAAAAATTTCTCCTCAACTCCCCTCTTAGCCTTCTACCTCTTACCTTATTCTATGCCCCCTGATTATTGACCCCTGTACCAATGGAAAAGTGCCTTCCTATCCACCCTATCAATGTCCCTCATAATTTTATACATGTCTATCAGGTCCCATCTCTTCCTTTGCTGCTCCAAGGAAAGCAACTCCAGCCTATCCAATCTTTCCTCATAGCTCAGACCCTCCAGCCCAGGCAGCATCCTGGTAAATCTTATCTCCACCCTCTCCAGTGCAATCACATATTCCTATAACGTGGTGACCAGAACTGCACGCAGTACTCCAGTTGTGGCCTAACCAGTGTTTATACAGTTCCAGCATAATCTCCCTGCTCTTGTATTCTATGCCTCAGCTAATAAAGCCAAGTATCCCACATGCCTTCTTATCTACTGCCCTGCTATCTTCGGGGATCTGTGGACATGCACACCAAGGTCCCCTGATCTTCAGTACTTTCCAGGGTCCGACCATTCATAGTGTAATCCCTTGCCTTGTTAGCCCTCCCCAAGTACATTACCTCATACTTTGAATTCCATTTGCCACTGCTCTGCCCACCTGACCAGTCCATTGATATCCTCCTGCAGTTTAGGGCTATCCTCCTCATTATTTACCACCCTACCAATTTTCATGTCATCTGCGAAATTCTTGATCATACTCCCTGCATTTAAGTACACCACAAACAGCAAAGGCCCTAGCGCCGAGCCCTGCGGAACCCCACTGAAAATAGACTTCCAGCCACAGAAACATTTTTTTTAATTCATTCACGGGATGTGGTATTCGCTGGCTGGGCCAGCATTTGTTGCCCATCCCTAGTTGCCCATGAGAAGGTGGTGGTGAGCTTCCTTCTTGAACTGCTGCAGTCCATGTGGCGTCGGTACACAGTGCTGTTAGGAAGGGAATTCCAGGATTTTGACCCAGCGACAATGAAGGAATAGTGATATATTTCCAAGTCAGGATGGCGAGTGACTTGAAAGGGAATTTCCAGGTGGCAGTGTTCCCATCTATCTGCTGCCCTTGTCTTTCTAGATGGTAGTGGTTGTGGATTTGGAAGATGCTGTCAAAGGAGCCTTGGTGAATTCCTGCAGTGCATCTTGTAGATGGTCCACACTGCTGCTACTGTGTGTCGGTGGTGGAGGAAATGAATCTTTGTGGATGTGGTGCCAATCAAGCGGGCTGCTTTATCCTGGACTGTGTCAAGCTTCTTGCGTGTTGTGGGAGCTGCACTCATGTAGGCAAGTGGAGAGTATTCCATCACACTCCTAACTTGTGCTTTTACATGGGGGCCAAGCTAAGGGGAGTCAGGACGTGAGTTATTCGTCGCAGGACTCCAAGCCTCTGACCTGCTTTTGTAGCCACAGTATTTATATGGCTAGTCCAGTTCAGTTTCTGGTCAATGATAACCTCTCAGGATGTTGATAGTGGGGGATTCAGTAATGGTAATGCCATTTAACATCAAGGGGTGATGATTAGATTCTCTCTTGTTGTACATGGTCATTGCCTGGCACTTGTGTGGCACAAATGTTATTTGCCACTTGTCAGCCCAAGCCTGGATATTGTCTTGGTCTTGCTACATTTGGACATGGACTGCTTCAGTACCTGAGGAGTTGTGAGTGGTGCTGAACATTGCGCAATCATCAGCAAACATCCCCACATCTGACCTTATGATGGAAGGAAGGTCATTGCTGAAGCAGCTGAAGATGGTTGGGCCGAGGACACTACCCTGAGGAACTCCTGCAGTGATGTCCTGAGCTGAGCTGACTGACCTCCAACAACCACAACCATCTTCCTTTGTGCTAGGTATGATTCCAACCAGCAGAGAGTTATCCCTCTGATTCCTATTGACTCCAGTTTTGCTAGGGCTCCTTGATGCCACACTCAGTCAAATGCAGCCTTGATGTCAAGGGCAGTCATTCTCACCTCACCTCGAGAGTTCAGCTCTATAGTCCATGTTTGAACCAAGGCTGTAATGTGGTCAGGAGCTGAGTGGCCCTGGCAGAACCCAAACTGGGCGTCAATGAGCAGGTGATTGCTAAGCAAGTGCCGCGTGACAGCACTGTTGGTGAACCCTTCCATTACTTTACTGATGATAGAGAGTGGACTGATGGTTGGGGGGGGGGGGGGGGGGGGGGGGCGTAATTTGCCGGGTTGCGTTTGTCCTGCTTTTTGTGTACAGGACATACCTGCGAAATTTTCCACATAGCCGGGTAGATGCTAATATTGTAGCTGCATTGAAACTGCTTGGCTAGGGGCACAGCAAGTTCTGGAGCACAACTCTTCGATACTATTGCCAGAATGTTGTCAGGGTCATAGCCTTTGCAGTATCCACTGCCTTCAGGCGTTTCTTGATATCACGTGGAGTGAATCGAATTGGCTGAAGACTGGCATCTTTGATGCTGTGGACCTCCGGAGGAGGCCGAGATGGATCATCTACTCGGCATGTCTGGCTGAAGATTGTAGCAAATGCTTCAGCCTTATCTTTTGCACTGATGTGCTGGGCTCCCCCATCATTGAGGATGAGGATATTTTTGGAGCCTCCTCCTCCAGTGAGTTGTTTAATTGTCCACCACCATTCACGAGTGGATGTGGCAGGACTGCAGAGCTTAGATCTGATCCATTGGTTGTGGAATCGTTTACCTCTGTCTATCAATTGCTGCTTATGTTGTTTGGCATGCAAGTAGCCCTGTGTTATAGCTTCACCAGGTTGCCACCTCATTTTTAGGTATGCCTGGTGCTGCTCCTGGCATGCCCTCCTGCACACTTCATTGAACCAGTGTTGATCTCCTGGCTTGATGATAATGGTAGAGCGGGGGGCCATGAGGTTACAGATTGTGTTCGAGTACAATTCTGCTGCTGCTGATGGCCCACAGCACCTCATGGATGCCCAGTCTTAAGTTGCTAGATCTGTTCAAAATCTATCCCATTTAGCACAGTGGTAGTGCCACACAACATGATGGAGGGTATCCTCAATGTGAAGGCGGAACTTCATCTCCACAAAAACTGTGTGGTGGTCACTCCTACAGCTACTGTCGTGGACAGATGCATCGGTGGCAGGCATGTTAGTGAGGATGAGCTTAAGTATGTTCTTCCCTCTTGTTAGTTCCCTCACCAACAAGCACCTGCTGCAGACCCAGCCTAGTAGCTATATCCTTTAGGACTTGGCCAGCCCGGCCAGTAGTGGGGCTACCGAGCCACTCTTGATGATGGACATTGAAATTCCCCACCCAGAGTACATTCTGCACGCTTGCCGCCCTTGGTGCTTCTTCCAAGTGGTGTTCAACAGGGAGGAGCACTGATTTATCAGCTGAGGGAGGGCGGTGACTGGAAAATCGCCAATGTAACCCCCCCTGTTTAAGAAGGGAGTGAGGCAAAAGACAGGAAATTACAGGTCGATTAGCCTGACCTCGGTCGTTGGTAAGATTTTAGAGTCCATTATTAAGGATGAGATTTCAGAATACTTGGAAGTGCATGATAAAATAGGGCAAAGTCAGCATGGTTTCATCAAGGGGAGGTCATGCCTTACAAATCTGTTAGAATTCTTTGAGGAGGTAACGAGTAGGTTAGACAAAGGAGAGCCAATGGATGTTATCTACTTGGACTTCCAGAAGGCCTTTGACAAGGTGCCGCACAGGAGGCTGCTCAGTAAGATAAGAGCCCATGGTGTTAGAGGCAAGGTGCTAGCATGGATAGAAGATTGGCTGTCTGGCAGGCGGCAGAGAGTGGGGATAAGGGGGTCCTTCTCAGGATGGCGGCCGGTGACTAGTGGAGTTCCTCAGGGGTCAGTGTTGGGACCACAACTTTTCACTTTATACATTAATGATCTAGATGAAGGAACTGAGGGCATCCTGGCTAAGTTTGCAGATGATACAAAGATAGATGGAGGGACAGGTAGTATTGAGGAGGCGGGGAGGCTGCAGAAGGATTTGGACAGGTTAGGAGAATGGGCAAAGAAGTGGCAGATGGAATACAATGTGGGGAATTGTGAGGTCATGTACTTTGGTATAAAGAAAAGAGGCATAGACTATTTTCTAAATGGGGAGAGAATTCAGAAATCTGGAGTGCAAAGGAACTTGGGAATCCTAGTCCAGGATTCTCTTAAGGTTAACTTGCAGGTTGAGTCGGTAGTTAGGAAGGCAAATGCAATGTTGCCATTTATTTCGAGAGGACTAGGATATAAAAGCAGGGATGTGCTTCTGAGGCTTTATAAGGCTCTGGTCAGACCACATTTAGAATATTATGAGCAATTTTGGGCCCCGTATCTCAGGAAGAATGTGCTGGCCCTGGAGAGGGTCCAGAGGAGGTTCACGAGAACGATCCCAGGAATGAAAGACTTAACATATGAGGAACGTTTGAGGACTCTGGGTCTATACACAATGGAGTTTAGAAGGATGAGGGGGGATCTGATTGAAACTTACAGAATACTGAAAGGCCTGGATAGAATGGACGTGGGGAAGATGTTTCCATTAGTAGGAGAGCCTAGGACCCGAGGGCACAGCCTCAGAGTAAGGGAAGACCTTTTAGAACAGAGATGAGGAGAAACTTCTTTAGCCAGAGAGTGGTGAATCTATGGAATTCATTGCCACAGAAGGCTGTGGAGGCCAGGTCATTGAGTGTATTTAAGACTGAGATAGATAGGTTCTTGACTGGTAAGGGGAGAAGGCAGGAGAATGGGGTTGAGAAAATTATCAGCCATGATTGAATGGCGGAGCAGACTCGATGGGCCAAGTGGCCTAATTTCTGCTCCTAGGTCTTATGGTCTTATGGTAGGTCGTAATCAGCAGGAGGTTTCCTTGCCTTGTTTGACCTGATGCCATGAGACTTCCTGGGGTCCAAAGTCAATGTTGAGGACTCCCAGGGCAACTCCCTCCCGACTGTATGCACCACTGTGCCGCCAGCCCTGCTGGGTCTGTCCTGCCGGTGGAACAGGACACACCCAGGGATGGTGATGTGGTGTCTGGGACATTATCTGTAAAGTCTGATTCCATGAAGATGACTGCGTCAGGCTGTTGCTTGACTAGTCTGTGAGAGAGGTCTCCCAATTTTGTCACTAGCCCCCAGATGTTAGTAAAGAGGACTTTGCAGGGTCGCTAGGGCTGAGATTGCCATTGTCATTTCCGGTGCCTAGATCGATGCCGGGTTTCATTCTTTTTTTGTGACTTTGTAGCAGTTTGCTACAACTGACTGGCTTGCTAGGGCATTTAAGAGTCAACCACATTCCTCTGTCATCACTCTCTGCTCCCTGCCTCTCAGCCAATTTTGGATCCAACATGCCACTTTCCCTTGGATCCCATGGGCTCTTTCTTTCCTGACCAGTTTGCCATGAGAGACGTTATCAAATGCCTTGCTAAAGTCCATGCAGACCTCATCAAATGCATTACCCTCATCAACGCTCCTCGTTACCTTCTCAAAATATTTGGTCAGATTTGTCAAACATGACCTCGCCTTAACAAATCCATGCCGACTATTCCTGATTAATCTGTGTCTCTTCAAGTGCAGATATATTCTGTCCCTCAGAATTCTTTCCCCACCACCAAGGTTAGGCTGACTGGCCTGTAGTTTCCTGGTCTATCCCTTCCTCCCTTTTTTAATAATGGGAAAGCATTAGCAGTCCTCCAGACCTCTGGCACCTCACCTGTGACCAGAGAGGATTTGGAAATTACTGCCAGGGCTCCTGATATCTCTTTGTTTGCCTCTCAACAACCTGGGGCCTGGGCCTGCAGATTTATCCACTTTAGAGGCTGCTAAACCTGCTCATAACTCCTCTCTCTCTATGTTAATTTCCTCTAATATTTCACAGTCCTCCACCCTGATGTCTATACCTGCGTCGTCCTTTTCCATTGTGAAGACCGATGCAAAGTATTCATTGAGGACTGTACCCACGTCTGCTAGGTCCACACACACGACCTCTATAGTCCCTAATTGACCCTACTCTTTCCCTAGTTATTCTCTTGCCCTTTTTCTATTTTTAAAAACTCTTTGGGTTTTCTTTTATTCTACCCATCATGCACTCTCTTAGCTTTCCTAATTTCCTTTTTAAGTTTCCCCTGCACTTTTTATATTCCTCTAGGGACTTTGCCGTACTGAGCCCTCGGTATCTGCCATAAGTTTCTCTTTTTTTCTTAATCCTAACCTTTATGTCCATTAACATCCAGGGTTCTCCAGGCTTGGTCCCCCACTTTGTCTTTGCGGGAACATATTTGCCCTGTACTCTTGCTATTTCCTCCTTGAATGCCTCCCACTGCTCAGACACGGTTTTACCTGCAAATAGTTGCTCCCAGTCCACTTGCGCAAATCGTATCTCATCTTAGTAAAATTTGCCTTTGCCCAGTTTAGAACTCTTATTCCCGGCCCAACCTTATCCTTTTCCATGACTATCCTAAATCTAACTGAATTATGGTCACTATCTCCAAAATGCCCCCCTACCGATATGCCTTCCACCTGCCCAGGCTCATTTCCGAGTAGTAGATCCAGAACTGCCCCCTCCCTTGTTGGGCTTTCCACGTACTAGCTAATTAACAAATTAACAGTTGATCGGTCAAGGACATATCTCCAACCCAGCTGGCCTTGAGTTTGAGTCCTAGGGGTGCTGCATGTATGAACCTGACTTGTACTGTTGGGAAATGATTTTGTGAGTTTTGTCAGGCCAGTAGATGTACAAAAGTAAAAGTAAGGAACAAGAGGAAAAGAAATGCTGCCCTGCCATGTACCTTACAGAATGGCACAAAAAGCTGTTGTGGAGAGTCCCAGGTAGACTGTATCTGTTTCACCTTTTGTCAAGCCTAACATTAGCTAGACGGTTTGCCAAAGGTGGAAAACAGTGGCAGTGATTTCCTTCAAAAGTGAGAGGGGGACATGAGAGGATGAGTTATCCTAGGTCACTGTTGATGCTTCACCAGGCTGACATCTCATTTTTAGGTATGCCTGGTGATGCTCCTGGCATGCCCTTCTGCACTCTTCATTGAACCAGGGTTGATCCCCTGGCTTGATGGTAATGGTACAGAAGAGGATATGCTGGGCCATGAGGTTACAGATTGTGTTCGAGTGCAATTCTGCCGCTGCTGATGGTCCACAGCGCCTCATGGATGACCAGTCTTGAGTTGCTAGCTCTGTTCCAAATCTATCCCATTTAGCATGGTGTTAGGAGAGTGCAGGAGAGCATGCCAGGAGCAGCACCAGGCATACCTAAAAATGAGGTGTCAACCTGGTGAAGCTAAAACACAGGACTACTTGTGTGCCAAACAGCATAAGTAGCAAGTGCTTGTCATAGATGAGCATTGACAGAGCATGTGAACTTGTCATTTGCTTTCCCCCATCCTCAACTGGAGAATGCTGTGTGTGCATGGACTGGGGGCAGGGAGAACTGAGGAGCCAATGTCATTTTTAAGAAGGGAATTAGAGTTCAACTTGGTTAAAACAAAACGCTACCAATCATTTTCGACTTCTGCTTGACTACGATTTATGGCATGGGCAATTATGGTTATACTTCCATGTCTACATATACTTTAGATTTGTTAGTTTATTAGTTGAATTTTGAGGCTTGAAAATATGCTGATGTGTCACTGGTGGAGGAATCTGAAATTAGAACATGATGACATATTTGTAATGTCAGCTTAGGCTATCTGGAAATTAATGGAAACAAGAATGTTACGTGCATCCCTTGAGGTTCAGTGCTACAGTCCTGTGTAGGCCACGAAGATAAGGACATGAAAAAAATTGACTAGACCTCATATGCGTTATTTATATTGAGCCTTTCACTGATGACACCTGGCTCTACCTAATCACCACCTCGCTCGACGCCTCCATGACCCTGATTTGTCACACTGCTTGTTCTGTGTCCAGTATCGCATGAGCAGATATTTCCTGTAACTATGCTGCGGACAGTTCAAAAAGACATTCTGCTTACCACACAATTGATCAACATCATGTATGAAATTCTGTGCTTGTGTGATGCTAGGTATGTAGGCCATACATCCCAGTGATTGGCTCATTGAATCAAACAGCGTGTTCCTTTGGTTGTTCACAATAGGCAGACCATACTCAGCCAGCCCGCACTTGCATAACCCAAAACAAAATGTCTGCTGTTAGATGTGATACTGTGATTGGGCAGCACTTGTTGAAAATCCTGAGTGTGTTAAATGCTACACTGTCATGAAGCTATTGATGTATCTAATATTATTGGAAAATATTTTTCTTTTAAAATAGAGGTTTAGTCTGTGGGTGTGTCTTAATTGGATTAAAGCCAGCTTTGATGTGTACTAGTTTTGATATGTCAGAGAGATAGCCTTCCTTTACATTTTTTGAATAGAGCATTCAAGAAGTGGGGTGAAAAATGATACCTAGCTAGCAGATACCAAGCCATATGTTTATATTACTAATAAAATTGACACAATGAAAGGGGTTATATTGTTAGAGAGATTCAGTTCAGAAGTTGTTGATACAATGAGCAGTGGTAGGAATGACTTTAGCAGTTTTCGGGTGTGCAGAGCAGAGGCAATGTGAGATCAAAAGGCAGCTATAAGCCTCCAGTTGGTTCCACAGGAACCAAGATGAAAAAATCCTCATTTTGAATTCGTACAGTGAAAATGCTTTGTCTGTAAGTCTATGGGTTGCTGTTGCCTTAATGGAGTTTGGGAATTTGTTAAAAGTTATGATAGTAGTAATTTATAGCCTGTGTATATATTTTTTAACCTGTGTAAATTAATAAAATGTTTCACTTAGTTTAATGTAAAACCTCGTGAACTGGTGGTCTGATTCCTGAATCTAGAGTCGCATCTCAAACATAACACTTAAAATTATGGGTTATGACAGTTGTTTAAAGTTTCTTCTGGGATTTTTAAATAACTCAGCTTTACCAACTGCATCGGTCATAACAACAATAATAAGAAATTTAAGATAATCAGTCAAGCTTATAATATGGCTCATTTATGCTTCTGAGAAGCGATATATATTCATACTCAAGGACCCAATCTCTGCAAATAAAAGGAATATGTTCAAGTCTTCCACCATTTGAGTTATCAGGGAGCCTATAATT
This sequence comes from Carcharodon carcharias, assembly GCF_017639515.1. Taxonomy (NCBI): domain Eukaryota; kingdom Metazoa; phylum Chordata; class Chondrichthyes; order Lamniformes; family Lamnidae; genus Carcharodon; species Carcharodon carcharias. The sequence continues at coordinate 117,673,302 of NC_054476.1, forward strand.
CCATTTTGCCCTTTCTCCAGGATAATGCCTCTGCCAATCTGAGTTGACTTGCCGACCAATCAGCACCCTTTTGTCCTGTAGTGTAAATTGTTGTGACCATTTGAAATTTGGCATTCTTCTGTTTATCCTGATGAACACAAGACAAAAAACTTCAGCAAAATGTCTGGCATTTCAGCAATACTCTAATTCATATCCTCAGTCTTGGCTCCCAATTCACTAACACTGCAATTTTAAAATTCTCATCCTTGTTTTCTAATCACTCGATGGCTGTGTGGCCACACACACATGCAGATTACAGGGAAGCCTTTGCCGTTGGTCCCTGCCACAGACTCTATTCCCTAGCCGCTGACCCCATTCTTCTCCTTGGCAACTGTCTGAGGCTGAATCAGATCGCTTGCAGCCTTCGTGTCTGAAATGCGTTTAAGACCACATCTTTGCTCCATTAGCAAAGCTGCCTATTTCCATCTCTGCAACATTGCCTGACTCTGCCACTGCCTCAGCTCATTTTCTGTTGAAACCCTCATCGGTATCTTTGTTACCTCTGGACTTGATTATTCCAAAGTTCTCCTGGCTGGATTCCCATCTTCCCACTTACACTTGAATTCATCCAAAACTCTGCTGCCCATAACCTAGCTCACACCAAGTCCTGTTCAATCGTTTGCTTGTTGACCTGCATTAGCTCACAATCCACTAACACCACAATTTTAAAATTCTCATCGTTGTTTTCTAATCCCTTGATGGTCTCACCCCTCTCTACATCTGTAACTCTCCTATCGTCCTATAACCTTCTAAGATCGGGTAATCTTGTAATCACGACACCATTGGTGGCTGTGTTTTTAGTTGCCTAGACCCTAATTTCTGGAATTCCTTCCCTTGATTTTGCCGTCTCTCGGTCAACGCCCCCCTCTAAAATGTTTTCGATGCTCAAGTCCTATTTATTTGAATGTGCAGAAAATTATTTTGTTGGACCTCGCACACATGACATCTGAAAGGAGACAACTTGTCAGTGGCCTGCGTGGTACCTTCCAGTAGCTGCACGCACATGTAGGTTATAGGGAGCATTACTGTGTATTGCTTCATCTTTAAGATGTTCCTCAAAACTCTTTGACCAAGTTTTTGGTCACCTGTTCTAGTATCTCATTATGTTGGTGTCGGATTTCATTTGATAACATTCCTGTGAAGCACCTTGGAACATTTTACTACATTAAAGGTGATATGTAAATTCAAGTTCTTGTTGCCTTCACTTATTTAGTTAACCACTTTTATCTATAAAAGATGCAAATAAAATAGATTACCGAGAAATATTAAAATCCTTGTGATATGTGTTACTTTCATGCCATTTGAACATTTCAGACCCTCATGCTCCTCACAAAGAGCGTCAAAATCAGACTTAACAGCATTCCCAGATACCGAAATAACATCTTCCTTCCATTTGTTCCCCAAACACCCTTCTGATATATAGCAGGCTATCATTCTCAAACTAAAATGATTTACTTACGCTTCATCATTTTTACCATCACGCCGTCCCAACATCTTGTTCCCTCTGCTATTACCTCCAAACTAGCCCCTAGTTCCTTCCACTTCCTTTCCACTCATCACCAGTGCTCCTGCCATGTTTAGCTGCAGCACTTGCCACGCCATGTTTGATATTTGGAAATACAAATTAAAGCTGCCTGGTTCTGGTGTCAGCTTATGGAACTGTGATAGCACTCTCCTTTTTGAGTTGAAGGCTGGGGTTCAAATCCCATTCCAAAGACTAAAGCACAAAATTAAGGCTGACACTCTAGTACTCTAGTGCAGTGCCAAGTGCTTTGCTGTGCTGCTGAAGAGGTCAGTCGTATCATTTTCTGGATGAGGTGTTAGGTCTGTTCTGTCACCTAGACCTAAAAGATCCCGTGGCACTATTTCATAGAAGTTGGGGGGTGGGGGGAGTGCTCCCTTGTATACTGGCCAATAACATAAATCATTCAAATAATATCATTAAAAAAAAGCAGATGATCTGTGGATTTTTGTGGAAACTTGCTGTGCACAAATTTATTGTCACTTTTCCTACATTAGGACAGTGACTACATCAAAAAATACTTCATTTCCTGCAAAGCTTTTGGAGCATCCTGAGAGTGTGAAAAATGCTATGTACATACAAGGTGGGCTAAATTGTATAACCTTTGAAAATGCAGGATTATCCCATGCTTGTTGATTACAATGCAGGCAATGGATCTGAAAGTAGTGCTGGAAGAAGTTTAATCACCTCATAGAAGTGGTCAAGGTCAGTAAATACATCTTCAAATGTCATTTCCTACCAACTGCACCAGTAGCCTCAGCCACTGTTCAAATCACCCTCATTACTCACTCACCAACAATCTCCATCAATCAGGACTCATACCTAACAGTGATATGCTTCATCTCACCCTAACAGCTTGGCACCACTGCAAGCCTCAAATCCACATTTCTAACCTTGCACATACTGCTAGCTATTCAACCATGACTGCTGTGTCAGTCAAAAATATTGTATGCCACTCACTGACACACTCCCTATTATTAGGATGCCTATTTCTAAGGCTGTGACCAGCCGAAGGGCTGAAACCAGTTAAGACGTTGGTATCCTTATACCTAATCTTCCTCCTCATCCCATCTCTTGCGCCCTTCTGATTTACCAATGATGGGTAAGTCTATGCCCTTTTTCTTTCCTCCCCTCGCCATAATACAAGCCTTCCCTTGTGCCATTTTCCTTTCAGATACCCAAGGTACCCAACCTGACCAGGTGGTGGGGAAACACCAAGAAGAGGATGATAACAAAGACCCAGTGTCTTCGCTTGCTCTCACACTCGCAGCCACCAGCTCAGATGCTGACACTGCCTGTATCTTAGAGGATAGATTATGGTAGGATTTACAATGGTGAGTCACCAGGCGTGACTGGATTGAGCAAGGGGAAAGTATACCAAAGATGCTAGGGTGAAGTTGCGCACAGGTACCACTGCAGAAGACTCAGATTATAAGAATGCTGATTGGTATGCACAACAAAATATTTGGTGTTTTGAGAAATTTGTCAGAAATCTGATAGTTAATGTAAAGGAGCATGGAGGAATCCAAAACCAACTCAGCAAAGGGCTTTGTGTAGAGCTCAGAGCTTATCCCTTCCAGTGTGGAAATGATGATCAGCTCTATTTGTACACTTGTGGACCCAACCATGATGCAGTGTTTGAAGGTGGATGTTGCAGCTTTCACTGGAACACAAGCAGTCAGTGCTGTAAAGGAAGCTTGGACTGCTGTCATGTTAGGTCAGCTTGCTGCTAACATGTGAATTGCAGTGTGCTGCTGGTTTTTAAAAATTCATTCTTTCATGGGATGTGGACACCCTCATAGGCCAGCATTTATTGCCCATCCCTAATTGCCCTTGAGAAGTTGGTGGTGAGCCACCTCCTTGAACCGCTGATGTACATGGGCGTAGGGACATCCACTGTTCTATTATAGGGTGTCACAGCATTGCAGCAATCTGTCCTCCGATGGATTACTAGAATTCCTGAGGGAGAAGCAGTGTCTTCATGAGCATATGTACCTGTTGTCCTCTCTCAGGGAAACAACCATTCATTCTCCCACTTTGCCAGTACCCTGTTAGCCAGCCAGCCCAGACTGCTGCCCTCATGCCAAGATGGTGCAGTCTGAACCAGACCTTCTAGGTTGTCCTGCAAGGTTACCTGCAGTCTCCCCCAGTGAAAGTCAGTAGCCTTAAACCAGCCATATTGCAGCCATTAAAGTAGTAATGTGTAGGAACACTAGGACAGATGAAGGCACAAGGAAGATGGGCACTGGGGGAATGCATAAAGGTGATTAGTTAACTTCTCTATGTAAAATGGCATGACTTCATTTATAAATTTAAATTGGAATGTTTATTTTCGTATTGCGGTCAAGTGACTGCTGTGATGGTCAGTAACAGAGGGAAGGGAAGGTGTGGGACAGGTGGTGAATGGGGAATTGGGATTGATATCAAATTCCAATTAGTTCTTCATGGATAACCCAGGCAGAAAGGGGCTGTCTAGGCTGCCTTCTTCTTCATGTTCCTCCCAACTGTTTAAAAAGGGAGGCAGAGAGAAAACAGGGAATTATAGACCAGTCAACCTGACGTCGGTAGTGGGGAAAATTCTAGAGTCCATTATAAAAGATTTAATAGCTGAGCATGTGAAAACAGTGGCAGAATCAGACAGAGTCAGCATGGATTTATGAAAGGGAAATCATGCTTGACAAATCTACTGGAATTTTTGGAGGATGTAACTAGTAGAGTTGATGAGGGAGAGTCAGTGGATGTGTTTTATTTGGACTTCCAGAAGGCTTTCGACAAAGTCCCACATAAGGGATTAGCATGTAAAATTAAAACGCATGGGACTGGGGGTAGTGTATTGAGATGGATAGAAAACTAGTTGGCAGACAGGAAACAAAGAGTCGGAATAAATGGGTCTTTTTCTGAACAGCAGGCAGTGATTAGTAGGGTACCGCAGGGATCGGTTCTGGGTCCCCAGTTATTCACAATATATATTAATGATTTAAATGAAGGAATTAAATATAATATCTCCAAATTTGCAGATGGCACAAAGCTGGGTGGGAGGATGAGCTGTGAGGAGGATGCAGAGATGCTTCAGTGTGATTTGGACAAGCTGAGTGAGTGGGCAAATGCATGGCAGATGCAGTATAATGTGGATACATGAGAGGATATCCATTTTGGTAGCAAAAACAGGAAGGCAGATTATTATCTGAATGGCTATAAATTGAGAGAGGGGAATGTGCAACGAGACCTGGGTGTCCTTGTACACCAGTCGCTGAAGGTAAGCTTGCAGGGGCAGCAGATGATAAAGAAGGCAAATGGTATGTTCACAGCCAGAGGATTCGAGTACAGGAACAGGGATGTCTTGCTGCAATTATACAGGGCCTTGGTGAGACCACACCTGGAATGTTATGTGCAATTTTGGTCTCCTTATTTGAGGAAGGATGTACTTGCAATAGAGGGAGTGCAGCAAAGATCTACCCAACTGATTCCTGGGATGGCGGGACTTACATATGAGGAGAGATTGAGTCGATTACGATTATATTCACTGGAGTTCAGAAGAATGAGGAGGGATCTCATAGAAACCTATAAAATTCTAATAGGACTAGACAGGGTAGATGCAGGAAGGATGTTCCCGATGGTGGAGGAGTCCAGAACCAGGGCTCACAGTCTGAGGATATGGGGTAGACCATTTAGGACCGAGATGAGGAGAAATTTGTTCACCCAGAGAATGGTGAGCCTGTGGAATTCATTACCACAGAAAGTAGTTGAGACCAAAACATTGTATGCTTTCAAGAAAGAGTTAGATATAGCTCTTGAGGCAAAAGGGATCAAAGGATATGGGGAGAAAGCGGGAGCAGGCTATTCAGTTGGACGATCAGCCATGACCATAATGAATGGCGGAGCAGGCTTGAAGGGCCGAATAGCCTACTCCTGCTTCTAGTTTCTATGTTTCTTCTTCCTCTTCCTCCATGTGCTCCTGCTTCTCAGCTGTTGCCGTGTAACTGGTAATAAGGACTTTGCCCTCATGATCCTGGATTTTGATCCAGTGACAGTGAAGGAGCGACGATATAGTTCCAAATCAGGATGGTGTGTGGCTTGGAGGGGAATTTGAAGTTGGTGACGTTCCCATGTGTCTGCTGTCCTTCCAGATGGTAGAGGTTGCAGGTTTGGAAGGTGTTGATGAAGGAGGAAATGTGGAACATAAAATCACTTTGAGGTTGTACAGCGTGCAGCAGACCAGCTTGAAGCTTGATATCCGCTCTGCCAGGTACTGCAGGGTTCTTGCAGAGTGGTCCAGGCAGCAGAATCATTGTTTCAGCACACTGGTTCAGCACATTTCACATGGGAGCAAAGCTTTCAGTATATGCATGCTGCACACATGTGCATGGGTTATGCATTGGAATTATCAGCCATGTCACTGATCCTCATCACCTCGTAGCTGTTCTTTGGTTATCCATAGTAGCTCAAACATAGCTGGCACAGTGACTGCAGAATAAAGGCATCATGAGTGCTGCCAGGATATTGGGCATTTCATGGAGCATTCTGCATGATTCGCTACCTATGGTCACACACCAGTTGGCCATTGAGGGAGAGGAATCCTTTTTGGTTTTGGTCTAGAATAGACCTGAAATATGTCACCTGGAAAGGAATGTGTGCAATCAATAGCATTCTGCATCATGGGAAAGCTTACCATCATGGTGAACCTGCGTGCTGTTCTGCCGACGTGTCTCTGGAGAGAGGGAATGAGATAAAGTTAGCATCCTTTGAATAGAGGGCTCCCTCAGTGAGCTTCCTTTCGCAGTAGTGGACAGCAAACTGTGAGATAATGTAAATATCTCCAACTCCAGTCTGGAAGGAGCCAGACACACAAAAGTTCATCACCATGGTCAACTTCAAAGCCACCGATCATAAGATCCTCACCTGTTCTGAGGCTGCAGTTGTGGCTGCAGCAGGTGACAGATTCAGTAAGGTCATCCTTATTGAAGCACAGACATCACACACACAGTTTCTTGCTCAGCCTCAGGTAGGAGACTTGTTCCCTGAACATCCCCAGCAGATATGGCCTCCTGCTGAGAACCCTTCCCTCTCTCCTCCTCCTCCCTCCTCCAATAGTTTGTTTTGCTCTGTGTGACCTCTATTCATTTTCCGAGCCATGTGATCTTCAAAGGGGAACTAGTGCATCCATGTTTGGAAGCAACTGGTTTTGTGCAAAAGTCAGCAAAAACTTCTTGAGCACCTGCCACACCGCTCCCTGTAAACTTATGCAATTTGAAACAACTGTAGAAAGCACCAAACTCTTGTAGAATTGTAGCAACAGCCAGAAGAAATTAAACCAACAACTATCCTCTAAGTAATTAATAATCTCCTGGCTTTTTCCTCTGCTATACCCATTCTATAATTCCAATCCCTTTAAATAAAGCTAGTGATGGGGGAGTGGGGGTGGGGGGGAGGATCCTTCCTGCTGCTGGACAAGTTTACAAGCTTTCAGCTTTGTGAGATTAAGAGGGATCTTTGGCTGGATTGTCGAGCGCCAGAATGACATGCCTGGGGTCAAAATGGCATTGCACACTGATTAACATCATGATCTGCCAGCTCTGCATACTTCCCAGCAGCATGAGCCCTAATGCCTGCACCAATATAGCATCAGTCATGATTTTCTCATAAGTATGTGCACTATGGATGCCATTTTGGATCCCTGAGCGCACTCATAGCACCTAAAATCCAGGTGCCAGTGTTTTTTTGCCCAAGTTCTTTATTTGTTATTTTCTTTACTACATACTGAACAGAACCTTGCAAACTGCAGCTGGCATTTTAAAATTCTACTGATTCTCCAGCCAAGCTCTTGTGTTGATAACAGGCTAGAATGTGAAGCATTTCTAAGGGAGCCTTTGGTAACGTGAACTACAGTTGTTACTGAGCAATAGACAATGGTACATAAAATAGTTTTCAGCCTCCTCCAGTTTTCCCAGTCAGAATCTGAATCATCTCGAATAGGAAGGCCCTAGGTTCAAATTCCCTGCTGTACTCAGTTCAAGAAGAGTTGGGTTGGAAGAGAGTGATGTGTCTTGTGCAAAAGGTGGGGCCTAGAAACTGAATGCCTCAATCTTTAGAAAACATTAAACAGGTTTAGCTACCTGGGCTCTAAGCGCTGGAATCACCTTTCCACCTCTCCCTCCTCACTTAAGGTGCTCCTTAAAACCTACCTCTTTGACCAACTTTATGTGGGGTACATTGTCAAATTTTGTTTGTTAATGTTCCTGTGAAGCATTTTGGGATGTCTTACTACATTAAACATACAAGAATTTGTTGTAAAGATACAGACTGAATTCATGCTAACCTTTTTACTAACTATGATTAGGTGCTGGAATTTATCAGCCACTTAACAACTTTATTTAAACAAATCAGACTCTTCCCCAGCAAAACAAAATGGTGGCTCTATTTGCTGTTGGGAATTTGGACTCACTCCCTTTTTAAAGAAGCACCATACGGATTGCGGATTTGTGTCATTTTGAGCTGATTTACGGCATTCACGCTATATCCCAGTGAACAATCTTTATGCTCAGAACTGCTCCATTCTCTTGTAACCCTTCTCCACAAAAGCAATCTTCCCAAATGCAGTTAGCATGAAGATTTTCTCGCGCGTGCTTCACGTGTATTTGAAGACAAATACTTTGGTTTTTGATAGGAACACCCAAAAATGACAGTCGAGAAAAGACAAGCTGGCCTATCAAACCTGCTTCACGCTCAGAGTGGATGGGAGCATTATGACTGAGCTCTTCCCGACTTCCGCAGCCATGTGTTCCCCTCGAAGAAGCACAGAAACGATAGCTTTTCGATTTCTTATTGCAGTCTGCTGGAAAGTGTATGTGTGTTGATAAAATCAGGCCCAGATCTGATGCACCTTACAGTTGGAGAGCTTGTTGGCACTTACTGTTAGGGGCAAAGGGAAGAAAGGTGAGGTACCACAAGATGGGTCAGAGCTTTCAGAATGGGAGGAATTAGAATGGAAGAAAATAAGGGGAAATCAATTCAGGTTTTGTGATGAGCAACGCAATCATCACCAGTTTTGCAACTAGATGCACAAGCAAGATTTACATGAGTAAAGATATAACATATTGTTCATTCCTGTTGGAAATGGTACCCACAATTTCTTCACTGGGCCTGGTTCCTGAGGGAGATGGGAAGGGGGAATGCTTGAGTTGACGAGCCAAATACTGATGCTTCTCTGAAAATGGGAGAAAACCAGACACTAGACCAACCCAAGCGGCATTCGTGCGTTCAATACAGTTTGTTGTATAACAGTACAGGCAGAACCCTGGGAATAGGTTACCTAACAACCATATCAGCCAGACATATATAATTTTTGAAGTTCATTCATGGGATATGGGCATTGCTGGCTAGGCCAGCACTTATTGCCTATCCCTAATTGCCCTTGAGAAGATGGTGAGCCGCCTTCTTGAACCGCTGCTGTCCATGTGGTGTAGGTACACCCACAGTGCTGCTAGAAAGGACTTTTACCCAGCGACAATGAAGGAACGGCGATATAGTTCCAAGTCAGGATGGTGTGTGGCATGGAGGGGAATTTGAAATTGGTGACATTCCCATGTGTCTGTGGCTCTTGTCCTTCTAGATGGTTGGGGTCGCGAATTTGGAAGATGCTGTCAAAGAAGGAAATATAGAACGTAAGACCACTGATCATTCTCCTAACATTTTCTCAGGCTGAGCTGAGAGCTTCTGTCATCCCATCAGACCTAGAACTATGTCCATTACTGTTAAGCCTTATCTAAGCAATTTGGTATGGACATTTTATGTAAATTATTCACAATATTGTTCCTTGTTTATTGAAGGCACACTGAATCAACTTGATATACAGGTGATAGCAACACTTTCTTATTTTACACATAGTGATGCCGGCCCCCAGGGAATTTTGAATTTTGACTTCATTTGAGTGCATTTTATGATGTTCTTTACTAGCTTCTGTTCTCTTGTAATATTTTAATCTTTTCAGATGACTTTCTGATTTTCTTTTCAGTCTGCGGTTGAAACTCAACCCAACGGCCTCAAGCAGCTTCCACCCTTGTGGGCTCCATTTTTTTTGGCCTACAAGCACTGACATGACATTTGAATTAATTAGGTTAGAAGTACTCAATACTGGAAGATGAGTATCAGCCAATCCTTACACCCTCAAGAATTTGTTGCAGGGATTGCTCAGGGCTGTATCCTCAGCATAAACATTTTTAGCTGCAACATCTGTTCCTCCGTCAGAAAGTCAGGAATTGGACTTGTTCATTGTTGATTCTTGTATTCAGCTTCTGTATTCAGTATCTCTGCATCTTCTACAAGGCAAGAGCGTGATAGAGAGCTCACCACTTATCTGTTCGGGGGTAGCTGTATCAACACTTGAGAAGCTCAACAGAAACCTAGAACAAAACTCAAGAACAGTAGAAACAGGAGCAGGAGTAGACCACATGGCCCATTGAGCCTCCACTATTCAATACAATCATGGCTGATCTTGGCTTCAACTCCATTTTCTTTGCCTGCTCCCCATATCCCTTAATTCAAAGAATGACTAAAAGACTAATAAGGATGGAAAAATAGAGTATGAGAGAAAGCTAGCCAGAAATATAAAAACAGATAGTGAGAGTTTTATAAATATTTAAAGAAGGGAAGAGTTAACAAAGTGAGTCCTATAGAAAGTGAGTCTGGAAAATTAATAATGGAAAACAAGGAAATGGTAGATGAATTGAACAGGCATTTTGCATCAGTTTTTACCAAAGAGGAAAAAAGTAACTTCCCAGAAGCAGCTATAAACCAGGAAATGGAAGTGGGGAAGGAAGTCAGGAAAATTACAGTCACCAGAGAAGTGGTACTGAGTAAATTGTTGGAGCTGCAGGCTGACAATAGCCCGGGTCCTGATGGACTTCATCCTAGGGTCTTAAAAGAAGTGTCGGGTGAGATTGTTAATGCATTGGTTTTAATTTTCCTGAACTCCCTAGATTTGCGGAACACCCCACTAGGTTGGAAAATAGCAACTGCAGCTCCGTTATTCAAAAAGAGAGGGAAACAGAAAGCAGGAAACTACAGGTCAGTTAGCTTAACATCTTTGATAGGGAAAATGTTAGAAGCTATTATTTAAGAAGTTATAGCAGGGCACTTGGATAAGCTCAAGGTCAACAGGCAGAGTCAACATAGCTTTGTGGAAAGGAAATCGTGTTTAACCAACTTATTGGAGTTCTTTGAGGAAGTAACGTGCTGTGGATAAAGGGGAACCAGTGGATGTACTGTACTTAGATTTCCAGAAGGCATTTGATAAAGTGCCACATCGAAGGTTATTGCAGAAAGTAAAAGCTCACAGTATAGGGGATAGCATATTGGCATGGATAGAAGGTTGACTGGCTAACAAGAAGCAGAGTTGGCATAAATGGGTATTTTTTAAGTTGGCAAGATGTAATGAGTGGTGTGCCACAGGGACCAGTGCTGGGACCTCAACTGTTTACAATTTATATAAATGACTTGGATGAAAGGATTGAAGGGATGATTGTCAAATTTGCTGATGACACAAAGATAGGTAGGAAAGTAAGTTGTGAAGAGGACATAAGGAGACTATAAACAGATGTAGATAGGTTAAGTGATTGGGCAAAGATCTGGCAAATGGAGTTTAATGCGGGAAAATGTGAAATTGTTAATTTTGCAGGAAGAATAAAAGAGAAGCATATTATCTAAATGGTGAGAGATTGCAGAGCTCTGAGTTGCAGAAGGATCTGGGTGTCCTAGTGCATAAATCAGAAAAGGCTAGTATGCAAGTACAGCAAGTAATTGGGAAAGCTAATAGAATATTATCATTTATTGTGAGGGGAATTGAATACAAAAGTAGGGAGGTTATGCTTCAGCTGTACAGGGCATTGGTGAGACCATTTGGAGTTCTGTGTACAGTATTGGTCACCTTATTTAAGGAAGGATGTAAATGCATTGGAAGCAGTTCAGAGAAGGTTTACCAGATTAATACCTGGAATGGGTGGGTGGTTTTATGAGGAAAGGTTGGAAAGGCTAGGCTTGTATCTGCTGGAGTTTAGAAGAGTAAGAGGCAACTTGATTGAAACATATAAGCTCCTGAGTGGTCTTGACAGGGTGCATGTGCAGAGGATGTTTCCTCTAGTGGTTGAATCTAGAACTAGGGTCATTGCTTAAAAATAAGGGGTCGCCCATTTAAAACAAGAGATGAAGTGAAATTTTTTCATTCAGAGAGTTGCGAGTCTTTGGAATTCTCTTCCTGAAAAGGGGTGGAAGCAGAGTTTTTGAATATTTTAAAAGCATAGGTGGATAGATTCTTGGTAAGCAAGGGGTGATAGATGGGATGCAGATTTCAGGTTACTATAAGATCAGCCATGATCTTATTAAATGGCGGAGCAGGCTGAAGGGACTGAAGGCCTATTCCTGCTTCTTGTTTGTATGTTTGTATGTCCTTGAGGGACAAAAATCTATCCAAGCCTTAAATGTATTCAACAATGGAGCAACCACATCCCTCTGGGGTAGAGAATTCCAAAGATTTGCAACCCTTTGAGTGATGTAATTTCTCCTCATTTCAGTTCTTATAGCTCCTTATCCTGAGACTGTTCCCCCATGTTTTACATTCCCAACCAGCAGAAACAATCTCTCAGCATCCACCATATAAAGCCCCTTTGGAGTTTAGTAGGTTTCAGTGAGATTACCTCTCATCCTTCTCGACTCCAGCGAAAAAAGCCTAATTTACTCAGCCTCTCATCATAGGACAACCCCTCATCCCTGTGACCAATTTAGTGAACCTAAGGACATAAGAAATAGGAGCAGCAGTGGGCCATTCAGCCCTTCGAGCCTGCTCTACCATTTAATAAGATCATGGCTGATATGATTGTGGTCTTAACTCCACTTTCCTGTCTTCCTCCATAACTTTTGACTCCCTTGTAGATCAAAAATCTGTCTAACTAATATATTCAATGACCCAATGCCCACTGCTCTCTGTAGAAGAGAACTCCAAAGACCAATGACCTCTGAGAGAAGAAATTCCTCCTCATCTCAAACTTAAGTGGGAAACCCCTTTAAATGAGAAACTGTGTCCCCAGTTCTTGATTCTCCCAGGAGGGGAACTATCCTCTCAGCATCCACCCTGTCAAGCCCCCACAGAATCTTACATGTTTCAATAAGACCAACTCTCATTCTTCTTCCAGTGAGTATAGGCCCAACCTGCTCAACCTTTCTTCGTAAGCCAATCCCTTCATCCCAGAAATAAGCCCAGTAAACCTTCTTTGAACTGTTTCCGAAGCAAGTATATCCCTCCTTAAGTAAAGAGACCTGAACTGTACAAAATACGCCAGGTGTGGTCTCAGCAATGCCCTGCACAGTTGTAGCAAGAATTCACTGTACTGCCTCTAATGCAAGTATATGACTTGACCTGCACCCCTGGCACTCAACTCACTATCAACTCTATACACAACCAGCACATTGAGGCTGAAATACAGACTATCTACAGGAGACAGTGGAGCAATTCATCAGCACGTCCGAGCTCCATGGCCTCTACCACCAAGAATGACGAGCAGCAATCCATCATCGCCAAGTCATACACCCCTAACTTGAATATATATTACCATTCCTCCATTGGGGTATATCTTGACTTTGTACAGTCGTTTAAAATGAGATGGCAGCTCCATTTTACATCTCTCCCAGTTGAAGTCAATGGGATTGATGGAAAACAGGCTGCAGATTTGCTGTTGGCAAGTTTACGCTATTGCACAATATCAAGATTTACCCCACTGTCAGTGGATCAGTGTCGTGGAATCCTGCACTCAACACTATCTCAGGGGAAGGAAGAATCGGCACTAAATATGGATTAGTCAGTGTCACTCACATTCTGAGATCATATTTAAAATAAAACCAAAATGAGTATGTCTGACAACAAACAACTTAAAATAAAATGTGCCACACCAGTGTATGTACTGTAACCAGTCAGTTAATCTGTTCTTTGGCTGGGATCAGATAACATGAGAGAGTTTATGCCCTGTGTTTCACTCTCCACAGTTGCTGCCAGACTTGTTGAACATTTCCAGCATCTACAGTATTTGCTTTCGTACACTGTTATTATCTTCTTATTGAAGCAAAGAGGCACATTTGCCAACCTGTCAGACTAAAAGTAAAGCCCACTTTTATTCTCGACGCACAATCTCTCCCATCACTTCACATGAGCGCAATAAAACAAAATTTAATATAACTATGCATGACTGATGTACATTTTTGTTTTGTGACGGATTATCGGTGCAACATAATGTAAATCCAAACATTAAAAAATATTGTGGATTAACAACAATTGTTCCAGATTAGTAAGGCATTAGTCAAAAGAAGAAGTGAAAAATCTGTCATAAACTAAGCAAGTGCAAAATGAATAAAGTATTTAGAGGCTTAAGGCCAAAGAATGGATTTCTGAAGAGGTTTGTGATGCTGGACTTAACCTGTACTGGCTGCCGGAGGGGATAGTCTGTGCAAATCTAATGATTGGAACTTTTAAAGTTACTCTGGGTTCTCCTTAGAGTAGGAATGGTGAGGGCAAGATTTAATAGAGGTGTTCAAAATTATTAAGGGCTTGGATGGAATTGATTAGGAGAAGCTGTTTCCATGGGCAGGAGGGTCGGTATCTGGAGGAGACAGTACAAAGCAATGCTCTCAAAGATTACAGTAGGAATGTCTGTGCTTTTAAGTAGCAGTGTGCTCTATTGGGAAATTGTTCTGGGTGTTTGTAAACTGAGGTGGTTCCAGTGACAGCAGCTACGAGTTAACACAGGTGTGACACGCCTCTGAGGGCTTGGTGCCTCTGAGTCATGTCAACTCCACACCTGCCTCGGTGTTGTCACAAGGTTTGCAAATGCCTTTGGCATTGTGCCTGGCTGAAACTTGTTTTAGGTGGAGCATTGCTGGTGTTTTTGTTTTGCAATATGTTTGCCTTGTGTGATGGGCGCCTTCTAATAGACACCTGAGTCACAAGCTGTTGGGTGAGACATTGTTTTCAGGAGCCAGAGAGAAGGTGTTGCATTATGACAGCCACGGGTTAGCATCTCCTGTGATTACCCAACTGGTAGGAATGTTTGATACGTAACACAAATATTTTTTGTGGAATTATTTACCATTCTCCACCTTGCCACTTTAGACTATGTTGACACATGTTAGCTACAGTTCCAATCATCCACAGCTGGGAAATCATTTTCAAATGACTTTATATCCATCATTTGGCAATGGGTCCTTTGGTCTGCTGCCTCACCCTGTCACTTATACTGAGCTGCCTCTATTGCTGATTTGCAGGGCTCTGTTCATTCCAAATGGCCATTCCACATGTCTGACCATATGACTGAGATTCTCTGCATTGGCAGACACTCAGTGTAAAGATAGTGGATGAGATTTATGCCCACATGACTTTCCCATCATGTACCTTGGCACAGTTTCCAGGGTCAGCCTCATTTGTATGTTCCTAGATGACTCTCAGTTGCCCGCAGCATTGGAACAGGAAGGAGCCCACTGTCTTGAGCACAGAGGGGCCATCTGTCTGGAGTAGGGAGAGGGCCTTCTGTCTGGAGTAGGGAGGGGGCCATCTGTCTGGAATAGGGAGGTGCTGAAAGTCTAGAACAAGGCAGGGCCATCCGTCTGGAGTAGGGAGGGGACCATTTGTTTAGAACAGGGAGGTGTCAAATGTCTAGATCAGGGCAGAGTCATCAGAGTCCGGGGTGATGGCATGGAGCAGGGAAAAGGTGATTATCTGGAGTAGTGGGAGTAACTGTCTGGAGTAAGGAGGGGTGACTGTCTGGAGCAGGAAGGGGGTGACTGTCTGGAATGCAGAGGGGGTGTCTGCCAGATGTAGGGAGGGGCTGACTGTCTGGAGTAGGGAGGGGATGACTGGAGCAGGCAGGGGGTGACTGTCTGGAGCAGGCAGAGCATGTCTGTCTGGAGTAAGGGGAGTGAATGTCTGAAAAAGGGGGTGAATTTCTGGAGCAGGGATTGGGTGACTGTCTGGAGTAGGGAGGGGTGACTGTCTGGAGTAGGAAGGGCATAACTGTCTGGAATGCAGAGGGGATGTGTATCTGGAGTAGGGAGGGAATGTCTATCTGGAGTAGAGAGTCTGTCTAGAGTGGGAAGGGGGTGACTGTCTGGAGTAGGGAGGGGATGACTGGAGTAGGGAGCAGGTGCTGTCTGCAGTGAGGAGGGGTGACTGTCTGGAATGCAGAGGGGGTGTCTGGAATAGGGAGGGGGTGATTGTCTGGGGAAGGAAGGGGATGTCTGACTGGAGTATGGAGGGGGTTTCTGCCTGGTGTAGGCAGGGGCTGACTGTCTGGAATAGGGAGAGAGTGACCATCTGGAGTATGGAGGGGATGACTGGAGTAGGGAGAGGGTGTCTGTCTGGAGTAGGGGGAGTGACTGTCTGGAGATGGGAGGGAGAGACTGTTTGGAATAGGGGTGACTGTCTGGAGTAGGGAGGGGGTGACTGTCTGGATTAGGGAGGAGATGACTGTCTGCAGTAGGGAGGGGCGTCTGTCTGCAGCAGGGAGGGGTCACTGTCTGGAGTAGTGAGGGCATGACTGTCTGGAGTAGGGAGGGGTTGTCTGTCTGGAGTATGGAGGGGGTTTCTGCCTGGTGTAGGGAGAGAATGACCATCTGGAGTATGGAGGGGATGACTGGAGTAGGGAGGGGGTGTTAGTCTGGAATAGGGTGTGACTGTCTGGAGCAGGGATGGGGTGCTGTCTGGAGTAAGGAGGGGGTGCTGTCTGCAGTAGGGAGGGGTGACAGTCTGGACTGGGAAGGGGGTGACTGTCTGGAGTAGGGAGAGGGTGACTGTCTGGATTAGGGAGGGCGTCATTGTCTGGAGAAGGATGGTGTTGCTATCTGGAGTAGGGAGGGGGTGAGTGTCTGGAGGATGGAAGGGGTGACTGGTGTGAGATAAGGGTTACTGTAGGGAGGAGGGAGGAGGTTTCTGTCTGGAAGAATGAGTGGAGTAGGGAGGGGGTGTCTGTCTGGAGTAGGGGGATGATTGTAGTAGGGAAGGGGTGACTGTCTGGCATAGGGGGATGACTGTCTGGGGTAGGGAGAGGATTTCTGACTGGAGAATGGAGGGGGTGACTGTCTGGTGTAAGGCGGGGGTTACTGTATGGAGGAGAGAGGAGGAGTGGCCTGGAGTAGGGAGAGAATGACTGGAGTAGGGAGGGGGTGACTATCTGGAGTAGGTGGAGTGACTGGAGTAAGGAAGGGGTAACTGTCTGGAGAAGGGAGGGGGTGTCAGTCTGGAGCAGGAAGAGGACGTCTGCATGATGTAGGAAGGGGCTGACCTCTGGAGCTGAGAGGGAGCGACTGTGGTGTAGGGAGAGGATGACTGTCTGAACTAGGATGGTGACTGTCCAATGATTGATGGGGTGTCTGTGTGGATTAGAGAGGGTTGACTGTCTGAAGTAGGTGTGTGACTGTCTGGAGCAGGGAGGAGGTGTCTGTCTGGAGTGCCGGGGGGTGACTGGCGTAGGGAGGGCTGACTGCCTGGAGTAGGAAGGGGGTGACTGTCTGGAGTGTGGGGGTGACTGTCTGGAGTGGGTGGGGTGGTGACTAACTGGAGTAGGGAGTGAGTGTCTGTCTGGAATGTGGGGGTGACTGAAGTGTGGGGGTGACTGTCTGGAGTAGAAAGTTTGTCCGTCTGGATCAGCGAGGGGCGGCTGAACCTGGGAAGGGGTCACTAGCTTTCTTCTCGGTTGGTGTTTTATAACTTTTTAGAAAAATATTAACGGAATGAATCAATTATTCCCAGTCCAATCCCACTTGGGGGGAAACAAGAAGGCAGATGAATATTTCAAAGGGTCTTGTGTTGGTTCTGAGCAGCACTGGCACCAGTAACACGTTGGCATTACCAACATCCAGTGCTGTCAAGCTGATCACATTGGAATGTGAATGCTGGGCCAACTGGAATTTTCTACACCGAGATCAAGAGATTTTTTTTGTGGGGAAGAATATCAAGCGAAGGTGAGTAAATGGAGTTGTTAGCCAGTTCAATATCTAGTTTTTAATCATGACTCAAAGGAGGCCTCTGGGATAAAAACAAAAAAACTGCGGATGCTGGAAATCCAAAACAAAAACAGAATTATCTGGAAAAACTCAGCAGGTCTGGCAGCATCGGCGGAGAAGAAAAGCGTTGACGTTTCGAGTCCTCATGACCCTTTGACATCCTCTGGGATGATTGTCTATGTTAAAGGCGTGATATAAACCCAAGCTGTTGTTGAAGAAACAGATGAAGTGATTTGTGTCTGTAATTTATTATTTTCAGTTTTATTAGCAGTGGAACTGAAGAATGTGCTGCTCCACAGACTTACTGTAAAACTATCATGAACACTGCATACTCCTCTGCACATTTCAAACATTTCTCCATATTATTTAGAAAGGCACTCATTATTCAACTTTCAAAGAATTTGGGGTAAATTAACCTTAATTAACTGAAGATTAAGCATCCACCTGAACATAAAGGAGGCTCTGTAATGGTTAAATGCCAGTCTGTGGGATACCATACACAGGGCTTTAATAATGTCAAGTAAAACAAATGTTGTACCCTAGGTTTTGAGAGAGCAAACTGGTTATTCAATGTATCAATCATTCCTAAATTGTACTTTATGCGTTTGTCATTTTATAACTGATTGTGCTGAATACGTTTGTCAATTTATAACAATTATCCTCTTTTTTTTACACAATTTTGGGTACTTAAATGAATCTGATGATTTGACTATTACAGACCATACATGATCAGTCACAAGCTCACAACAGTGAGTGGGGTTTCAGTTTTCTCTCTGGGTTGAATGGGATGCTTCATTTTTTTCTCTATCTCTATTTCTTTATTTTTCTCTCTCTCTCTATCTCTTTATCACTCTCTCATTATCTCTTTATCGCTCTGCACTCATCCTTCATGCCCCCGACCTCTTCCCTTCTCCCTGTACTACACCAACCCATATGCCATCTGCTGCTTTGCACCACCAGCTGCTTCAGAATAGGTTTCTGTGTAATTGCGTTAAAATCGCTGCTTGAGGGGAGTGCGGGGTGGGCTGGAGGACCTTTATGTTTGTATATTGTCCAATTTTTAATATTCTTTCATAGGGGATAAATTTGACCAGGTTGGTGTATTGCTCGTTTCTCTGTTAAAAAAGTCGGTTGAAAACCAATCGACTTTAAAAAAAATCCACCCCACAGCGATATTACCCCACAGGTGTTCTGAACAAGCATAGAATGGGACTTCCTTTCTAGAGTGGAAGGAAGCCCCACCCTCGAGAGCTGCAGGCCAATCTGATTGGTTGGCAGCTCTTGCAGTTCCAGCAGCACCAGGACTCAGTAGTGGGTATTGCTGGCACTGCAAGGATCTCCACGAAGAAGCTCGATGGTGACCAGATGGTGACCAGGTAACTCCCAGGCTTCAGGGCCAAAGGTGACGGCCTTAGGCCCGTTCATGAGCTTGCATGATACACAGCGTGAAATGATCTGATCAGGGTAACCATTATCCTACAGGATGTCTTTGATGCACCCTAGATCAGCATCAAGCTTGCACAGTAAGCAAATGGCACGGGCCCTATTTACAAGGTTGCCGATAAGACCAGTCTTATAGCGTGTGGAACTATAAGAATCCCAACGAGTATATTGACCAGAGAAGGTAGGCTTGCGGTAGATGCGATAGAACACCCTGGCAGATTTCTCAACTAGTACGTGAAGGAAGGGGAGTTGATTTTTCTGTTCTATTTCAAAGGTGAATTTGATGGAGCCCATTAAGACATGTAAGGAAATTGTTACGTGCCGCTGCGGATTTAAATATAGCAAGTGTATCATCCACAAGGGCAAGGTATTCAAAAGTTCGAGCATTGGGTGAAGCTAGCTGTACCAAACTGCTACTATGCAGGAGCAACATGAGTGGTATTCACCACTAATAGGATGCTGCTGTCAAGTCAAAGCCTATCACACAAATGAGTAATGTGGTATGTGAATTTCAGTGCCAGTGTGATGCTAGGTCTGTCAGCCATACGTTCCAAAGATTGGTGAATTATATAAAACAGCATGTCTCAGCCGCTGTTTGCAAAGGGCAGGGTACAGACCATACCCAACCAGCCCGTACTTGCAAAACGCAAAACATAATGTCCAACATTAGATGTGATTCTGCAATTGGACAACATTTGCTAAATAATCCTCAGTGTGCTAAGAATTACGCTGACAACCAATTTAAGATTGTCAGTCAGGTTCATAGTGTGGTGCATTTGTGTGTGCTGGAAGCTAAGTATTTTAATACACAGGACCATGTTCTTTGCAGACAGAAAGAACGTATACACACATTGCGTCTGTTTCAGCTAAACAAAATAAGTGACAGCCATTCGGTGATTCATTCCTCAGGGCAATGCCTTGACCAATCAAGGTCAAGCTGCCTAGTTAAATCTCAAGCAATGCTTGGCAGTTAACTGTCAGTCACCATCATTGGTGCATTCTCCATGGCAAACACCACTTGCCAACCCATCACACTTTCTTCTCATACAGTATAAACTGTTGTTTTCCCCTTATATTGGTATTCTTGCAAAGTGCCCTGATGAGTGCAAGACAAAAAGCTTCAACATGTCTTTTTTTTATCAATAAACAAGCAGGAACTTTAGTCGGTTAACTGGAATCTAATCGAGGGACTCAGAAAGTTGTTGTCTGAAATGTTTAGATACTCGGGATTGAATTACTGGCAAATCGGCAAAAACATAAGATTTGCAACACTATCATGTACTGTCCCATTGCTAACTGCCTCACCCAGTCAAAAAGCCTTTTTCCCCCATCTCCAATCTTTTTATGATTATTAAACAGAAGTGTTCAATGAAAATTAAATAAAGCATACAACCTATTTTAATGGCCCAATGATTGTTCTACAGGGTTACAATGTGCAGGAGATGAACCTTTAATTCCTGGAGAT
This sequence comes from Carcharodon carcharias, assembly GCF_017639515.1. Lineage (NCBI taxonomy): Eukaryota > Metazoa > Chordata > Chondrichthyes > Lamniformes > Lamnidae > Carcharodon > Carcharodon carcharias. The sequence goes on from NC_054476.1 coordinate 117,693,806, forward strand.
TCCAGGACAATCTCTAGCAAAACTTGGATGGGATCTAGTTTTCCTCAAACACTGCTCCTTGTTTTCAGCAGTAAATTGAGAAGCAAAGAGAAAGAAAAATTGGAGCTGCTTGTTGTTGAAGATCTTGTGACCTAGAAACACACCATCTGATTTGTGCCTTTTGTTTTAAAATTTTCTTCGCGCTGTTTGTCTTTAGCACCTCCAGAACAAACACAGCCTCCTCATTGTTATCACATCCTCCTCTGAGGCTAGAGCTGGTAAAGTGCACATTATGTGGTTAAGTGCTGACATATTTATGGCCGCGGACAGAGAGACTTTGCACCGTTTCTGCATCATAAACCAGCCAGACTATCCTTCACTTCGGCTGCACTTCCCTTCCTTAATGCCATACATTGGTGTCGAGTCTTTGTAATGGAGACTCCATCTTTTCACTGGTGTTTGTATGCCATATTCATGTTGTGCAACCATTCACATTATTTTCTAGTATGAACTTCACCAACCCTACAACCCTTGGAGAACTGTGCATTCCTCTAATTCTGGCCTCGTATGCATCCTTCACTTCCTTTACCTCTCAGTTTGCAGCTATGTCTAGGCCCTAAGTTCTGAAGCTACCGTCCTAAAGCTCTCTCCCTCTCCAACCCTTTAAGATGCTCCATAAAACCTCTTTGGACCAAGCTTCTGTTCACCTCACCTGATATCTTCCTGTGTGGTTCAATTACAAACTTTGCCTGATAATACTCCTGTAAAATCTCTTAGAAGGTCTTACTATGTTAATTGTTGCTATTGAACTGATGTCTGGGTTCCAAATAGATCTAATTTATACTGTGGAGTAGATACTGAAACCAGAGTAACAATGAAACACAAGATTTACGTGAGACTGGGACCATTGAGCCAACTGATACAGGGACAAATGTGATACTGACTGAACTGAGACAAAAATAAAAACAGCTGGAAAAACTCAGCAGATCTGACAGCATCTGTGGAGAGGAATACAGTAGATGCTGTCAGAACTGCTGAGGTTTTCCAGCTATATTTATTTTTGTTTCAGAATTCCAGCATCCGCAGTATTTTGCTTTTATCTGACTGAACTGAGGCTGATCCTATGCAATTAATACAAAAATGAGCAGCAGGTATGGTCAGTAATAGTGTGGTTTGTGCATTTCACTGTTTACAACCTGAGTGAAATGGCTTTCTTTAGAACAAAGATACCTCTTTAAATGTTGAGGTCAGATGGTCCAAAGTCTCATTGTGTTAATATTCACCCACTGATGGATGGAGTCTAGTCAGACTGAATGTAAGGAAGTGTAATTTTCCATGGGTAATCCGGAGCTGAGTGATGAGGGGAAGTGTTTATGTGTTTAAGGGTGATCTATCATCACATGAACACTTGTCCTCTTAGTTAGGTGCTAAACTTGATGTAAAACAACAAGCTTTTCTTGGTAGCTAGTCGAATCCATAAATAGCTTTACCAGGGAAATCAAACCCAGTCATTTTGTGATTCATTTATTTTCAGGATTGGTCTTAAAGTGAGTTGTTTTGGAGACTCTTTGGAAAACAATCAGACTATTCCGTAGGTGATAGTCCACCCTGACACTCGAGCAGTAAACATTCCAATACCTGCTACATAAGAACGAAGAAAGACTTGCATTTATGTAGCGCCTTTCATAACCTCAGGACATTCCAAAGCTCTTCAGAGCCACTGAAATACTTTTTGAAGTGCAGTCACTGTTGTAATGTGAGAAACTCATCAATCAATTTATATGCAGTATGGGATATATGAGGGCTGGACAAAGGCGCAACCACTAGGCCAACTAGGCAGTCACCTAGGGCAGCAAGATTTGGCGGGGGGTGGGGGGCAGCAGCCATGGCACGTTGGGACCAACACAGTGGCAAAAAACTGAAGTCTGAATTCTAAAACTTTAAAATGATACCAATATTACTTTTTTATGAGCATGAGCAGCATAACCAAGTGCCCTCGGGCAGGACACTGTGCAGTTTTAGTTCAGCCCCTCCTCTCTCCCTCTCTGTTTCTCTAGAATTTTCTGGCAAGAACAGCAGTGAACAGCTCTTTCCTGGGCCCCCACAGTGAATAACTTAACACTTATTCACATTATATTCCATCTGCCATGTTCTTGCCCACTCACATAGCCTGTCTAAATCCCCTTGAACAGGCTATGTGAATGGGCAAGAACATGACAATGGAATATAATGTGAGTAAATGTGAAGTTATTTACTTAGGTAGAAAAAACAGAAAGGCAGGGTTTTTATTAAATAGTGAGAGGTCAAAAGTGTTGATGTCCAAAGGGACTTGGGCGTCCTTGTTCATGAGTCACTAAAAGCTAGAATGCAGGTGCAGCAAGCAATTAGGAAGGCAAATAGTATATTTGCCTTCATCGCAAGAGGATTTGAGTGTGGGAGTAAAGATGTCTTGCTGCAATTGTTGAGAGCCTTGGTGAGAGTACACCTGGAGTATTATGTACAATTTGATCTCCTTATTTAAGGAAGGATATACTTGCCATATAGGTAGGATTGTGGAGTAATCTGATGTGTAATATACCTTTAAGACAAATGTTGTAATGAAAGATCACATGGTCTTAGTATCCAATAACAGAGTAGCACAGGCTACCTCTGTAGTCAGTAGCCTTGAGTTAGAGCCTGCAGTGTAAAGACAGAGTTTTGAGTTGTAAGCACACAAGTGTAGCTGCTGAGTTCCCTTTATAAATAAACAGAATGTGTTTCTTCTAAGAATGATCTACTGATCTCTGTCTTTGGTACCAACTTGGTCACCCAGAAAAAAGTGTCCAAAAAATCCCAATTAAGTCCCAATGAACCAGGATAGAGGATCCAACAAGTTTCCAATTCTGGTGGACATAGCCAAGAGACATCGGCAGAAGTGATGTCACGGAAAGCCAGTGGAGTGGCAGAAGCAGGTCTGGGAATGCTTGAAAATACCAGCTTATTCCCAGGGGATTATCCAGGTCTGAAATAAGAGGTTGATGAGAAATGCACCATTATTCTGAGGTTAGGCTCCCTCCCCTTGTTTGGGCTGTGGTTACAGAGGATCCTACCTGTAAACTCCCAGCCCCAGCTCCCACTGCTCCTGGTCATTTAAAAGTCCTGGGCTGGAGAGCTGTTGTAACTAATCAGAGCTATAACGTGACTGACTATGTTGCATCTTCAGAAATAGAGCGACCACGTCGAATCAGCAGCCAGCTGGAGCATCTGAACTTCCGGCAAGCGCTGAGGGCGCAGTTGCAGGCCCCACACATGCGCACCTGCAATGTCAACTAGCCGCATTAAAGTTGGCACAGACCAAACAAGCACAGATAGCCTGTCTGCTCCCTTTGCCACTGATGGTCCAGTTTGATCCCAGGAGGCTTTCTTTGGCCACCAGGAGATTACTGACGTTTCCAGGAGACTCCTGGCCATTCTGGGAGGGTTGGCATTCTTACATAGAGGGAAAGCAACAGAGGTTCACCAGACTAATCCCTGGGATGGCAGGACTGTCTAATGAGGAGGGATAGAGGAAATTGAGTTTTAAAGAATGAGAGGTGATTTCACTGAAACTTACAAAATTCTTACAGGGCGTGACAGGGTAGATGTTTACACTGGCTGATGAGTCAAGAACCAGGGGACAGTCTCAGAATAGGGGCAGGCCATTTAAACCGAGATAAGGAGAAATTTCTTCACTCAGAGGGTGATGAATCTTTGGAATTCTCTATCCTAGAGGGCTGTGGAAGCTCAATCATTGAGCATGTTCAAGACAGAAATTGATAGATTTCTGGATACTAATGACAACAAAGGATATGGAGATGGTGGGGAAAAATGGCTTAGAGGATACAAGTAACATCCCAGAAGCAGCTATAAACCAGGATATGGAAGTGGGGAAGGAAGTCAGGAAAATTACAGTCACCAGAGAAGTGGTACTGAATAAACTGTTAGGGCCGGGGGCTGACAAGAGCCCGGGTCCTGATGGACTTCATCCTAGAGCCTTAAAAAGAAGTGTCTAGTGAGATAGTTGATGCATTGATTTTAATTTTCCAAAGCTCCCCAAATTTGGAGAATGTCCCTTAGATTGTTTAAAAAGGGAGGGAGACAGAAAGCGGGAAGCTACAGGTCAGTTAGCTTAACATCTGTCATAGGGAAAATGTTAAAAGCTATTATTAAAAAGTTATAGCAGGGCACTTGGATAAGCTCAAAGTCATCAGGCAGAGTGACATGGTTTTGCAAAAGGGAAATCATGTTTAACCAACTTATTGGAGTTCTTTGAGAAAGTAACATGTGCTGTGGATAAAGGGGAACTGGTGGATGTACTGTACTTAGATTCCCAGAAGGCATTGGATAAAGTGCCACATCAAAGTTTATTGTGGAAAATAAAAGTTCATGGTATAGGATTTAAAATATTGGCATGGATAGGAGATTGGCTAGCTAACAGGAAGCAGAGAGTAGGCATAAATGGGTCTTTTTCAGGCTGGCAAGATGTAACGAGTGGTGTGCCACAGGGATCAGTGCTGGAACGTCAACAGTTACAATTTACATAAATGACTTAGATGAAGAGATGATTGCCAAATTTGTTGATGACACAAAGTTAGGTAGGAAAGTAAGTTGTGAAATGGACTAAAGGAGGTTACAAAAAGATATAGATGGGTTAAGTGAGTGGGCAAAGATCTAGTAAATGGAGTATAATGTGGGAAAATGTGAAATTGTCCATTTTAGCAGGAAGAATAAAAGAGAAGCATATTATCTAAATGGTGAGAGATTGCAGAGCTCTGAGTTGCAGAAGTATCTGGGTGTCCTAGTGCATAAATCACAAAAGGCTAGTATGCAAGTACAGCAAGTAATTAGGAAAGCTAATAGAATATTATCATTTATTGTGGGGGGAATTGAATACAAAAGTAGGGAGGTTATGCTTCACTTGTACAGGGCACTAGTGAGACCACATTTAGAGTACTGTGTACAATATTGGTCACCTTATTTAAGGAATGATATAAATATGTTGGAAGCAGTTCAATAGCTTCAGACTAATACCTGGAATTTGTGGGTTGTCTTATGAGGGAAGGTTGGACTGACTAGGCTTATAACTGTTGGAGTTTAGAAGTGTAAGAGGCAACTTGATTGAAACATTTAAGATCCTGAGGGGTTTTGACAGGGCGGATGTGGAGAGGATGTTTCCTCTTGTGGGAGAATCTAGAACTAGGGGTCACTGTTTAAAAATAAGGGGTCGCCCATTTAAAACAGAGATGAGGAGACATTTTTTCACTCAGAGAGTCATGAATCTTTGGAACTCTCTTCGTGAAAAGCTGGTGGAAGCAGAATCTTTGAATATTTTTAAGGCAGGGTTTGATAGATTCTTGATAATGGGATGATAGGTTATCAGGGTAACTGGGATGAATATTACAGGTTACTAACAGATCAGCCATGATCTTATTAAATGGCGGAGCATGCTCGAGGGCTAAATGGCCTACTCCTGCTTCTTATTCGAATGCATGTTCATATATCAGCTGTGATCTATTTGAGTGGTGGGGCAGGCTCGACAGGCTGAGTGGCCTACTACAGCTCCTATGTTCATATGCTGCTGGGCAGGTTGTCATCACTGCACTGAAACCTCCTTCGGGAAAAGGACGAGGAGGCAGGAACACCTTGTGAAACCAGCTCAACCTTTTACTCCATAATTTTTCTGCTTTCCCCACCCCGACCCTAGCCTCCAAATGCTCATCCTAGTCCCTGTTGTTTTATGAACAAGAATGTGCTGCCTGAAAGGACAGTGGAAGCAGATTTAATTATAACTTTCAAGAGGGAATTGGACCAACCTTGAAAAGGAAACATTTACGGGGCTATGAGGAAAGAACAGAGACACTGGACTCATTGGATAGCTCTTCCAAAGAGCCAGCATCGGCATGATGGGCTGAATGGCCTCCTGTGCTGTACATAGGAATAGGAGTAGGTCATTTACCCCTTTGTTCTGCCACTCAATCAAGGCTAATCTGTAAATAATGCCACTTGCCCACCTTTGCCCCATACCCTTTAATACCTTTGGTTATCAGAAACCTATCAATCTGAAATTGAAAATTAACAAGTAACATTTAAATTTAATAGAATTAAAATTAATAATTGACCCGGCATCAACTGGCATTTGCGGAAGAGCGTTCTAAACCTCTACCGCCTTTTGCATGTAATTTATTTCCTAACTTCTCTCCTGAAAGGCTTAGCTCTATTATTTAGGCTATGTCCCCTAATCCTAGATTGCCCAATAATGGAAATAGTTTCTCTTGATCTACCGGAGGAGCAATATACCCTTTAATTTTTCTTTGTTGTGTGTGACCTGTTTATCACACTGCGTAGCACATTTAAAATCACTGTGTGTATGCAGAAATCTTAAAAAGAGCATTGGTTGTGCAGGGTTTATCACCTGGTGTGTTACATGGTACACTATGTGGCTGCACATCCTTTAGGCAATACTCCCTATAAATTCCCACTATTGTCCTGAAAACTTCAATCAAATCATCCCTTATTTGCCTAAACTTCAGGGATTACAACCTTAGTCTGTGTAATCACTCCTTAATTTAATCCTTGAGGTTCAGGTATCATTTCTAATAAATCTGCACTCCCTCCAAGGTCAAGATATGCTTCCATAGTAAGATTCTATGGAACCAATGGGATTTTGGAAGCTGTGCAGCTAGTGTATTCCACAGGAGGTTCATTAGGTATAGTCAGTGGTGAGTATAATCTGATTATACTGTACAATGTACTGGGACATGATTGACTATCTCCCTGGATAGTTCTCCAGTGACTATGTTAAACTGATTAATCAAAGCCATGTTTTGCTGATTAATTGAATGACCATGAAAGCAGCAAGGGGATTAGATCTTCAGTTTCATTGGAACCAGTCCTCGCTATTAAAAATAGACCTGTCCTTTTGAATTTGTTTTGATATAATATTGATTTAAAATATAATGACAGATGTTGGAAATCTTAAGTCAATCTCCAGACTGCCCTTAGTTAATAGGCAGCTAAGAAAGGAAGTACCTTACTCAGCCTCTTAAACGCAGGGCCAGAGCACAGACTTCCTGAAAACGGAGATCAATTGTTCACAAAAGATTGCCATAGGCTTCCAGCAGTTAAGCAGCTGTGGAACCCACTTGTAGCGAATCCTTTGCTCAAGGGAATTATTTATGGATGAACTTTTAAAAGGTGGAGATGTGAACCAAGAAAATCTATTGAAAAACCCAACACCTCTCCTTTGAAACAGTAAGGCCCACCTTCACACTTACACCTTTTTTAATTCTCAGGAATTGGGAATCATGAGCCAGGCTGATATTTATTGCCCATGCATAATTGTCTTGATAAGCTGGCACCTTCTTGAACTGAAAGTTTGAAATAACTCTTTGCTAGGCCCAGTCAAAAGTCAACTTTGCTGCCGTGGGACTGGAGTCACATAGAGACCATGCCAGGCAAGGACGGCAGGTTTCCCTCCCTAAGGGACATTAGTGAACCAGTTGGGTTTTTACAACAACTTCATGGTGGGGAGCGGGCAGGCACCTGATCGCCACCTGTGATCGGGTCCGCGCCACCATTTTACATGGGCAGGCCAATTAAGATCCATCCAGTGTAGTTCACGACTCCTGTGCATAATGGGAGTGGGCGGGCGGCAGTGGGCACGCTCAGGCCACCGGGTCCAATGGCAACCCGACAACCTGTATAAATGAAAGTCTGGCAGCTTGGAAAGGCTGCTCGCATTGGCTGGGAGAAGGGCTCTGCATGTTGGTGATTCAAGTCTGGAGGGTGTGCCATCGGGGCATGCCAGGCTGGAGGGTAGGTCATCGGGGCAGTGTGCCCCTCGTTTTTCAGATGAGTGCCTAGCTGCCCATCTGGAGGGACAGGAGGCAGAGGCCCCCAACACCTGACCAAACATGCATGGGAGGAGGTGTCTGAGAACGTTAGCCCCCACGATGTTGTGTGGTGCACATGCTCCAGTGCCGCAAAAGGTTCAATGATCTCCTGTGCTTGGGATGGGTGAGTGAGCACCATGTCACCTCACATCACTTAATGCAGCCGTCACCTATTCCTCCCCCCCCTCCCCCCACCAACTCTGAGTACAGAAACGGCATTGAATCCCTCACAGCATGGATTCCTCGCTGGGTGCAACAGCAGAGATTGCCCACGCCCAGTTCACCCTGAGAGGGTTGAGCTAGGATGTGTTCTGCATCCGCAGCATGTGTGACACTGACACCCAGAGTCTAGTATGGGTTTGAAAGTCAAGGGTCTGCACCTAGGCCAAGTGCTGTAACTGGGAAGCATGTCGAAGTCAGGGCTCTAACATGCTGGGAGGGGCGAGTCCAGTTGGTGGGGCACCAATCCATCTACTGGTGTTTGTGCTCCATGTGCTTGTTCCTCCTGGCTTAGCAAAGTGACACCTTGTGGTGCCGCATGTGAAGAAGGCAGCATTTGGCCAATGACCGGGAGTGAGGGTCAGCCCTGGCTTGTTTGGGTGAGTGTGCGGCAGCTGCGGGGTGACAAAGAACTGGGGTCCGGCAATATCCCACTCTGGCTGGGTTGGCAGGGATGTGATGGGAATTCAGGTGCAGGCTGGGCTAATCAACGCTCTTCTCTCCTTTCCAAGAAAAGACTGCGCACAATGCATCGGAACGAACGCGGACTGGCAGAGGGCAGGCCCAGCTGGCCATCCTGATGGCTTTCGAGCAGCAGGCCCTGGATCTTGAGATGCCCCCAGTTCTACTGGTGGCAGTGAGGCTGGGCTGTCACAGGGAGGTATGTTTGGCGAGCAGTCAGGTCACCATGTGTGTCATAGAAGCCATGGCACTGCTGAATGCTCCGTGGTTGAAGTTAGCAACATGGGTTTACCCTTGATTATGGAAGGATGAGCGCATAATGATCCGGGGGAGTGGCATGTAAGTTGACATTGTCTGCACTGTAACTAATCCTTTTCCTTCCTTTCAGCATCGCCAGAGCAAGGCCGGGAGGAGGAGACAGAGGGCCCACCTCTCAACCCTGAATCCCGTGAGCAAATGCTGTCATCAGCGTCATACCATCTCAGCCAGGCAGGCACCAGCGCAGATACCAGCACCTCGGTGGGAATTAGATCTTTGGCTAGTGTCCCAGGGCATGGCAGTGAAGGTACTTCACACTCGCTTGAGGTACGGACAGAGACAAAGAGTGCCCAGGGCGCCAGAGGACTGCTGGGGACCAGGTACTTGCTCGGTTGATGGCTGATGATGTGCCTCTGGAGTCGTCTGTGAGGCGCCGAACGCTGGAAGTGCAGCAGGGTATGTGGGATAATCTGGCGGAGATACATGAGGCTATGTGTGGCATGGTGCCCGTCATGGAGGAGTCCACATGGAGCATCACCGATGCAATAAGCCTCATGGCTGAGCGCCATGATTCCTCCATGGAGAGAATGGCGACTTTCGTGGAGAGGCACCTCCAGGAGAATGATCAGTACCTTCTGGAGTTGTGCTCGGACCTGCAAGCCCTCACAGCGGCAGTGGCCACTGGTCAGTGTCAGTGCGGGAAATAATTTGGGCACCAAATATCCCAGCTCGGTGCCCATCCATCAATGGTGAGCAGAGAGGACCGAAGCGACATCACGTTGGTACAGCAGCTGCTTGTCGTCTCTGCAGGTTCCTCTCAGGGTGCTCCAGATGAGGGCCCTCTGCCCCTCTGCCAGTGACCCTGGCATCGATGAGGCTGCGGCGACTGGGGAGATGCCAGCTGTGGAACTGGCCGCTCCCTCCCAGGCGGGACCATCAAATGCTCCCCGGGCTAGAGGACGTCCGCCAAGGTAATCGAGGCCAACAGGACAGCACAGTGAGCAGGCTGTCTCAGATGCCAGTGCCAGCGAGGGGACAGCACCCAGATGTAGCACCCGTAAGCGTAAATTTAAGGCACCTTAGGCACACCACGGGTTTCTCCCTGGTGTTTTTATGTTGGTCCATAGTACTTAGTTGAAGACTCGATGTGATGTCCAACACCGTTTTTGTTTTGCTTTATGAAGTTACTTTTGTTTGCTCAATAAATTTTGACATGTTGCCATGCCTCAGGGTGCTTCCTTATTTCTGCATGTGAATGGGAAGTCATGATGTTATGAGTGAGTTGTTTGACATTGAGCTTTATTGACAAGGGCCTTAATTAATGTTATTATCCAGGCTGATCTAGCGCTCAGGTATTGAGTGTGGAGCCTGCAACCCTGGCATGTGTTGAAGGTCCATCTGTGATGTGCTAGCTGAAGGTTCTTTGGATTAAAGCCTCCCTGGTGTCCCTGCCTCCCTGGAGTATGCCCGGGTCAGCGTCTACCCCCTCAACGTTCTCCTGTGTGTGCTCATCCTCGGACTTACTGCTGGACTCATCGAGTGCAGCCACAGCAACTGTGCCTACGTCTTCCTTGTCCACTGCGTCATCCCTTTCCAGTGCCAGATTGTGGAGAGTGCAGCATGCAACCACTATCAGCATTACATGATCTGAGGGTATTGTAGTGCTCCCCCTGAACGGTCCAGGCATCGGAAGCGTATCTCTCCACCACAGCCCTTGTGGAGGCATGGCTCCTATTGTACCACTGCTCAGCCTCTGTTCTTGGATGTTGGAGAGGCGAGATGAGACACCTTTTCAGAGAATAGCCCTTGTCACCCAGCAGCTATCCATCCAGCCGGGCTGGAGCACTGAAGAGCCCCGGCACGTGGGAGTGCCTGAGGATGTAGGCGTCATGGGAGCTGGCTGAATACCTTGCACAGACTTGTAGAATCAGCATCCTGTGATCACACACTATCTGCACGTTCATGGAGTGGAAGCCCTTCCTGTTGATGAAGACACTAGGGTCACCTGCTGGCACCTTGATGGCCACATGAGTGCAGTCTATAGCACACTGGACACGGGGGAAGCCAGCAATCGCTGCAAAGTATCTGGCTCGCTCTGTCTGACTGGCATCATCCCAGCGGTAGTAGATGAAAGTCAAGGCACGCTTGAATAGAGCATCTGTCACCTGCTTGACACAAGTGTGGACAGCTGATTGGGAGACTCCACAAAGATCACCTACCAACCCCTGGAAAGAGCCAGAGGCATAGAATTTGAGGGCAGCTGTGACCTTTAGACCCACTGGCATGGGGTGCCCACCCACACAGTTTGCGGAGATCTCAAGGCCTATCATCTGACAGATGGAGGTGACGAGAGACAGAGCCTCCTTCGGCACTGGACCTCAAACATATTGAGGTAGCTGCTTTGCTGCCTGTAAACCCTGGCAGCAGGATATTGGCGTCTTCTGCGGCCCCTTCCACCTTTGGACTACCTGCTGGCCCTGCGCTCCTTGTGCCTGTGCCTGTCATCCCAAAAGTGGCTCATTTGAAGGCTGAATGTGGACTCCTGGCCTCCTCCCTCTTCTGGCCCTCCCTTCCTCCTCAGAGGAGGTGCCTCCAGTGGAGACCACAACTCCCATTCCCAGGCTAAGGGAAGGCTTCCTGAAAGCTGCAAGCCCCTGAAATGATTTCTACTGTCGAGTCCTGACCAATGATTTTACTCCGGTCCTAGCAGCTGGTATGAGTTTGAAGTCTTCCTGCTCACTCAGGCAAGTAAAAGTTACTTTCACACTTAAATCCCTCAAACCTCACATTCACGACCCCAATGACCTCTCTTATCCCACCCCTGGATGAGGTTTGTACAAATGTCTCCTACCTGCCTGCCCATTGCGCCTGTGTGACATCCTGAAGATTGCAGGGTTGCGAAAAATTGAGATCAATTGGTGCCTCAAGGGCCTTAATTGGCCCGTTAATTGATGGCTGGCACGCATCAGAACTTACAGTGCGCCCGCCTTCCCAAATATCACAATGGCGTGCGGTGACATTGGGACGCTCGCCCAACATCACCAAGCGTCATTTTACACGCGGGTGTGTGGGGCCTCCCCCTCGCACGCCAGCGGGAAAATTCTCGCCCATCAAAAGCTCCATTAGCTTTTTAAACCTGAATTCAACTTCCCACATTTCAATGATGGGATTTAAATTCACGTTCCCACTGGAGTATTTGTTCAGACTTTTGAACTAGTAGCCTAGTAACAGAACCACCGCACTACAGTATTGGTTCAGTTTGTGTTGCTTTCTCTAAAGACATCTCAGCCCAAGGGTCTGGTCTTTGTGCTTCCTCCCATCAATCAGAAAGTAGCATGAAAATTCAAATGAACACTTGTAGAGAAAACCTCAATTTGCACAGGTATATTGGCAGTTGGAAGTGATGATTAATCTAGCACAAGTGGAATCCCCTCCTGGGACTCTCTATCTGTGAGTGTGCTGTCACAGTTATATTTCGCTGGACACCCAGCGTTACAATGCGTTTCCTACTTTTTTCACATTCATGTTAGTTTCAATCAATTAGTATGATTTAGATCATTAGATTATTACCACCTTGCATATCTCCTATTCTATGGGTTGTCTGCTACTGAATAATTTCAATAATTAAGTTCTACCCTAGCTGAGTTGATAGCACTTTCACCTCTAATTCAGTTGGTTGAATCAGACAATTCAAAGTATGCTGCAGAATGAAGCACATAATCTAGGCTGAGATTTCAGTGCAGAGCTGAGGGAGTGCTGTATTGCCAGAAATGTTGTCTTTCAGATGAGGTATTGAACCGAGACTGTTGTCTATCTGTTCAAAGTGGACTTCACTCCTTGGAATTGTGCCCCACAGGAATTCCCTTTGTCTGCGATGGGGCACTCTATGTGTCAGCCTTAACTCATTAGTGGAACTCTCCCCTCTGAGTCAGAAGGTTGTGAGTTCAAGTCCTACCCTGGAGGCTTAAACATATGATCCAGGCTGATATTGATAGTGCTGTACTGAGGGAGTGCCACACTGTCAAGATTTTCTGTCTTTAAGATGAAATATTAAACTGAAGTTCCCTCTCAGGTGGATGTAAAATATCCCAAGGCACTATTTAAAGAAGAGTAGGGGAGTTCTGCCTGGTATCCTGCCCAATATTTATCCCTCAAACAACATCACTAAGACAGATGATCTAGTAGTCATTAACACATTGCTGCTTGTGGGACCTTGCTGTGTGGCTGCTGTAGTCCCATTACAATAGTCATTACACCTCAAAAAGGGTAGTAACATGGCAGTTATGCTACTCTGTTAGTAATCCAGATGGCTGGCCTAATGATCCAGAGACACCCCACTACAGCAGCTGAGGAGTTTAAATTCAGTTAATGAAAGAAATCTGAAATAAAAGGCCAACATCAGTAATGGTGAACAATGGATCTGGTTCACTAATGTCCTTCAGGACAGGAAATTTGTCATCCTTACCTGGTCTGGCCTGCACATGGATCCAGACACAAAGCAATATGGTTAATTCCTAATTGCCATTTGAATGACCCAGCAAGCCATCCAGTTGTATTTAAGAAAGAAGCTCACCATCACCTTCTCGAGGGCAATTCAGTCTGCGCAACAAATATTGGTCATGCTGGTGACGCCCATGTTCCAGGAAGAGTACTTTGTTGCTTACAAAAGTACTTTGTTAGTTATAAATTGCTGTGGGACTTTCTTTCTCATATTGTCCTCTGCAATCACAGAACAAACTGTTTCTCTTATGATTCCTACAATGGGGCAGAAACACTTGCTTTGTTAAGCATTTCTACTGAGAACAATAAAGTGTGTGAAAAACATGTGTTTCATTGAACTTGTCAGTGTAATCTCTTAACCTACATTGTAATCACAGGAGAAGACCTTACAGTCTGAAAAGTCATTATTATAAAATGTGAATTGATTGAATCAATTCATTGCTCTTGGGTATGCATCAGATACAATAACAAAACTACAGAAAGAAAAACAGAACACACTGGAAAAACTCAGCAGGTCTGACAGCATCTGTGGAAAGAGAAACTGAGTTGACGTTTCGAGTCCGTATGATCCTTTCAGATTTTCAGCATCTGCAGTACTTTGCTTTTAACAAAAATACAGTCCTTTTTTTTAAATCAGGGATTGGCATGGATGAACAATGAACGTAGAGCAAGTTGACAGCAATACTATGTGACCAGAAGTCTTGGCCCAACAATCTGGGATATGGATGTCGTTGGATAGTGTGGCCTCTCATTTTGAGCTGCAGCCCTTTCAAGAGCTGTGATTTCACATGCCTCTTCCCAATGTAGTCACTTAGCCTGTGCAAGCTTATTTACATGAGAATTTTGCACTGGATTTGTGATCCAAGCAATTCCATCTCCCCACCCTGTGACACATCTATCGGCCCAACCACACCTATCTCAATTGGCCCTTCTACCAGGATGCTCCCTCCGGGACACCCTGGTCCACTCCTCCATCACCCCCTACTCCTCAACCCCCTCCTATGGCACCACCCCATGCCCACGCAAAAGATGCAACACCTGCCCCTTCACTTCCTCTCTCTTCACCGTCCAAGGACCCAAACACTCCTTTCAAGTGAAGCAGCATTTCACTTGCATTTCCCCCAACTTAGTCTACTACATTCGTTGCTCCCAATGTGGTCTCCTCTACATTGGAGAGACCAAACGTAAACTGGGCGACCGCTTTGCAGAACACCTGCGGTCTGTCCGCAAGAATGACCCAAACCTCCCTGTTGCTTGCCATTTTAACACTCCACCCTGCTCTCTTGCCCACATGTCTGTCCTTGGCTTGCTGCATTGTTCCAGTGAAGCCCAATGCAAACTGGAGGAACAACACCTCATCTTCCGACTAGGGACTTTACAGCCTTCCGGACTGAATATTGAATTCAACAACTTTAGGTCGTAAGCTCCCTCCCCCATCCCCACCCCCTTTCTGTTTCCCCCTTCCCTTTTTTTTCCAATAAATTATAAAGATTTTCCTTTTCCCACCTATTTCCATTATATAAAAAAAAACCCCCACTAGAGCTATACCTTGAGTGCCCTACCATCCATTCTTAATTAGCACATTCGTTTAGATAATATCATCAACTTTAATTTTAACACCTATGTGTTCTATTGTACTATTGTCGTTGACATCTTTTGATGATCTGCTTCTATCACTGCTTGTTTGTCCCTACAACCACACCCCCCCCCCACCTCTTTATCTCTCTATCTCTCCGCCCCCCACACACACACCCTAAACCAGCTTATATTTCAACTCTTTCTTGGACTCGAACGCAAGTTCTGTCGAAGGGTCATGAGGACTCGAAACGTCAACTCTTTTCTTCTCCGCCGATGCTGCCAGACCTGCTGAGTTTTTCCAGGTAATTCTGTTTTTGTTTTGGATTTCCAGCATCCGCAGTTTTTTTGTTTTTATCTCTTTGTAAAAAATGGGCTCATCGTATTTTCATAATACCCAAGACATGCCGTCATGCCGTAAATATGAGGTCAACTTCCAACTTGTCATCCAAGCATAAAACTGGCACTTTGTATTGGCTCCCTATGATAGAATCTACCCAATGATTATTTCCATTGAACTCAATAACAGCTTCATCTATAAGGTTAATCTATAAGAAGTCAATCTATAAAATTAATCTATAAAAATAGTTTTATGCCCAGGCAACAAATTGAAAATGAGTTCCAAAGAAGAGTTATTGGTCTTGACAAGTTAACTCTGTTTCTCTCTCCACAGTTGTTGCCAGACCTTTTAAGCTTTTCCATCATTTTTTGTTTTTCTTTTAAATTAAGCAATAACTTCAGTAAATTTGCAATTTTAAACTTTATTAGTAAGTTTCAACATTATGTATCAGTACAGACAAATTGAATACAGTCCCCAGACACCACCGAGGGGCTAATTAGGACAATGTCTCTTCCAAACTAAACTAGCTGCCATCCAAGAACTATTTACACAACATTGACACCAGTCCATGACTACTATTGTTTGCACTTTATCCTTGGACGCTACATTCCAAATGGGCTCTTTGTAGTGAATGAATTAGTAACTCATTGTTTTTAGCACATTTGCTGCAGGCCATCAGTCTCCTGTGATCTCAGAATATCTCATTAGCTAAGCTTGTGTCAGAATTAAGTGAAGCTTTCAACAGCAGGCTTTACACATTGGATATGAACCAACTTCATTTTAAGCAGCTTGGATACAAAGGTATGCAATGGAACTGAAATGCCATCTCTTGAAATGTTTCATATTATTTCCTTTTACTTATCATACCTAAGGTAAGTAATTGACAGAAAGATGTGAAGAGTGCCTGTCCCTTTCAGAGTTTCAGGCAAGATCCACATGGCTATCAACTTACTGTACCTATTGGACCACATGTTTTAGAATGTTTTCAGTTCTTGCCCCCACTCTCTCCATCGGCCATAAAGTAAGCAGGTCAGCCTTTGGAAAATAAATGCAGTCTACCCACCAATTGATCCATCCAGATTTATCAGAGGCAGCCATCTATATCAGGCAAACAAAACTAACCATTACCCTGATGCAATTACAGTACAAAGGCACCATTTATAGCATATTAAGCGAGGTGCGAGCCACCTATTTCAGACAGTTGAATAAGTACTTACTCATACCAATTTAAAAGGCTGATCAAAGTTGGGATTCAAACAATTTCAATTAGCTGTTTGTCTCTCGATAATGTACGCTTACCTTAATGATGAGGTGTTTGATACAGCTGCTAATATTTAGTTGAGGATGTTGCTAAGTGGAGATTGCCTGTTGTTCTAAAATACATTGGTCACTTTGCTAAATTGGTTTTACCAGCCGTTATGTATAGTGGATAAACTGTAGTAACACCAATCTCTGGTGGGGATTGTATAATGACAAATGACACCCTTTCTCCTTAAAATGTTCTCCTGAATGTTTGTTAAAGATAGCTGGGAGGCAGTTTGTATGATCTTTTATGATGTTTGCTGTTTTGAAGCTCTGCACAAGTTACAGAAAACCAATTCTTGTGGCAGTCCTGTGCACAGGACTGAGGGTGTGGTCTGTAAAATTTGCCGGTTCTTTTAAGATACAAGAAAATCAGATTCAATACATTTATCTCAAACTGACTGCTAGGACTGAAAGGACTGTGGATGCTGGAAATCTAGAAGAGCAACAAAAATACCTGGAAAAATATATTTCATCTCATTTCTATATGTCTTAGTTCTGATGAACGGTCATTCGGACTCGAAACGTCAACTGTATCCCCCTCTGCAGATGCTGTCACACCTGCTGAGTTTGACTGCTAGGACTGCCTGGCTAATAGACAATGTAGAAATTTTACAAATCTGTGAATCTGGCATGGAGTCTGTTCAGTAGTTTCACATTGCAAGAAATTCCAGGTGCTCTCATTCTTGGCTTCCAGGTATAATGTAAACCCCTAGACAGTGATCTTAGGATCTCCCTAAATATTCAGCTGGCGGCTAAAAATCACTGGCAGGAGCACAAGCTGAAAGATTGGTCCTCGCATGCAAACTAAAGAATGGGATCCTAAATTCTTTACCGTTCACCGGCACATGAAGACTTGGTCTGGTTCTTTCTTGCTTCAAAGGATAGAAGACTTGCGTTTTTAATACATTATTGAATTTTGGCATCTAGTTAGCTAGTAGCTACTTCAATTTGATTGTTGTCTGTGTGTCTGCTTGAAATATATCTCAGCTGTCTCATATAGATACCACTTCAAAGGCAGATGGATTACCTGTGTCTAGCTGGATTGCTTAACAAGTATTAGATATAAAGTTCTCGTAAGTGTTAGAATTGGTTATTATTGGTCAGAATCCAGCAACTGACTCATAACCGGACCACTGACTGTGGCCTAAATTATTGGTGTCACACAACCTGCTGGGGGGAAAGCTATCATGGTATGCATCATTCACTGAGTTTACAGGTGTAAAAATATGTCAGAAAATCTGGCTCTGTGTCTTTAAAATGTAACTGTGTTTAACAAATATTACTTCACTGTGAACAATTAACCCATTATAATTCCTTGTCACAATCTGAAAGCAAATGATGGGAAAAGTGTTGGCTCTGTATTTCCATTCTTGCTATATTGTTATATGAATTTTGGTTAATGAAGGACACCCCATCCACATTAAACATGCACCCCCTCCATCACCAGTGCACAGTGGCAGCAGTATCTACCATCAACAAGATGCACAGCAGCAACTTTTATTCATTCATGGGATGTGGGCTTCACTGGCTGGGCCTGCATTTATTGCCCATCCCTAGTTACTCTTGAGAAGGCAATGGTGAGCTGCCTTCTTGAACAGCTGCAGTCCATGCAGTGTAGGTACACCCACAGTGCTAAGGCTTCTTTGACAGAACCATCTGAACCCGTGGCCTCTACCACCTAGAACAAGGGTAGTGACTCGTATAAGGATATAGGGTTAATGTGGGACTGAGTAAAATACTGGCCACACGGTGATGTAAGAGAACACATGACCTGCATCCTGGGTCAGTTGAATGTTGGATAGAGCTGTGCGTAACAGCAAACATGGAGACAGCACCTAGTTTGTACTTTTTACTGTATATTTATAAATAGTTCTAAGGGTCAATGCAAACTTACAGTTAACATATTTATGACTACAAAGATTTCTTCAGACCTACTGAACTGTAACCAACACCAGACAACATGTCAAACTTCATCTCTTAGTCAATGCTCCAAACTAAGAGAGCTATTTCTGAATCTATAAGGGTTCCAGAAATATCAATATTGCTGCAAAAAGATACATGTTGTCAAAACATTTCATCTTGCACTATCAGGACAATTCGCAAGAGCACCAAATGTAAAGGAAACAACAATTCATACTTCATGAGAAGAGAGTGCTGAATAGTTGGTCATGAAGTATCAACTGTTGTTCCCTTTACATTTGATATTCTTGCGAATTGTCCTGATGAGTACAAGACGAAAAGCTTTGACAACGTGTCTTTTTCAGCAATACTCAAGTTCTGTACGACCAAATGACTATAAATATTAATATTTTGCAACAGAGACTATATAAAAAGAGAAGTTCCATAATCTAATGAATTCTTCTGTATTTTTATCAAATTTCTTGTGTTTGATTTTACTTAATATACCTAGTTTGTAGCCTGTGACTTATAAACTCTTATGAGTGCTAAATGCCTATCAGATAATGCAATCTGGAGATTACCGTGGTATACTATGTTATCTTCAAAAATACCTCACTGGCGCAGTGGTCAGTGCCAACATCCTGCAAAAGAGGACAGGCACCCAATGCCAAAAGAGGATTAATGATCTCTGTTCTGCCAGGGTAAGTCACTCTCTTAACTCACACACTTATAAACCCATCACACATCCACAGGAATCTTACTTGCCGACAGTTCGAGGGACAGCACCATTCATTCTCTCACACATACCTTTATCTGCCCTGCGGATCATATCCTCATCCCATCCATGAGACCACTCACTACCCACACATGCCAGGCCTGGCAGGTGTCCTGCTTACACTCTCTCCATCTGTATTCATGCAGGACAAGCTGGCACACAACAAAACGGAGAGGTCGCAGACTGGTGGAGGAATACCTGACGTCAAGGTCCTCACAGGCTTTGAAAATAGTCATCCAGCTGGCCGGCAATGATCTGGACCATTCCTGTGCCAAAAGTGCTCAACCAAGTGAGGATCCAGCAATGCGACATCCATCAGACAACCATGCTGTGACTGAGTTCCCCTGTTCCGCAGTCCCGTCCATGCACTAATTATCCCTCCTTGCTTTTGCAGGCAAATCTGGGGAGCAGTTGAGGGGGTCCATGAGCCAGGCCCTTGACTCAAGCCCTGAAAACACCTCGGAAGAAGAATTTGAAGGCACCCTAATTGAAGACCCATCACAGCGCTCACCCACAACCTCCACCAGCACAGAGATATACATTTGGTGGGGTCTAGTTCTAGAGTAGCCTCAGGGTCACAATCTGGTGAGCACATTGCACTGTCTGATCTACAGCAGGCAGAGGCAGGGACTTCCCATTAACACTCAGAGGACTGCAAAAGACCAGAAATCTGCTGGGCCTGAGTCAGATGACAAGCTTCTAGAATCGGTCACACCTCAGTTGCTGGAGCTGCAAAGGCAAGCTCGAGAATATCAGGAAGGGATGTCCGCTGCACCCCTCAGATTGCAAGGCACAAAAGAGGATTCTGTCCATCTTCATACCGAGGTGATAGCCAGGGCATGCCAACGCACCAAGATCAACACTGGTAGGGTGGCGGTCACCATGGAGACCTTGGTCCAGGACATTGGTCCTGCACTGCTGTGTGGGCTGAACTCCATCGCAGACGCCATAGTTGGCCTCCAACAATGTCAATGCGAGAGGGGTGCTGGGCAGCTTGATCTCACTCCAGCTACCCCTTCTCCTCAAGGAGCCAGCCTGGAGCCCTTGGCATCTATAGGGAGAAGAATCAGCAGGTGCACAGCCCGGGGCCATCCACTCAGGTGACCCAGGGACTGTCCAGCCCACCCAAATCCTCTTTTCCTGTGACCGCAGCAGCTCCGGCTCCACAAGCCGAGGAGGACGCTGAAAGCAGGCTGGGGCCCTCCAGAGGATGCCCGCAAAGATCATCACAGACAGGGTGTAGCAGTCAGCAGGCTGCCTCCATCTCCACTGTGAATTGGGGGAGTACCAAGACATAGCGGCTGGGTTAAGAAGGTTAGGAAGATGTAGTTGCACAGCCTGGGCACGGGTGTTAATCACTTGTACATAATGTTCACCATTGTAAATAAACTCCCAAGAATGTCTGCTTGCCAATGGCTCCTAGTTCTGATGAGCAGTGTTCGTGTCACTCAGATGTTAAACTTTGTTCCTGCACAAGGTAAAGGCAGGTGTCTCAGTCCAGGGCCTCTTGCCTGTGCAGTGTGTAACCTCCGGTCCGGCCTCACACTCACTGGACACATTACTGATGCCTGCACCTCGATGGTGCTGGTCATTGCTGCCAGAATGCCGTGGGCAGGCCTCACAGAGTTCCATCATTCTCTCTGTGTGTTCCCAGCACCTTTGAGGTGAGGCTGGTCCCCATCTCTGCAGCATCTGTGACCAGTGATGGTGTGTTCCTGAAGGGGTCAGGTGCTGAAGGTTGACAAAAGATCAGGAGCATTTAAAGTTTCACAACTGCTTCTCCATGATATGACCCTGATCACAGAGCACAAGTGAGCTGCCCTTGGCCAGACAGGAGTCAGACACTCTCAGAGGCTATGCGAAGATCTATGGAGTGTCCTCACTGCATGTCGTCATCATCCTGGAATCTAATGACTATTAGGGCCTCTGCTGCGTCTCCATGACATGAGCTTGAGCACTGAGGATATGTGCGCTGCCATCAGCCACACAGGAGTCAAACGTTCACAGATTCATGGTGAGGATATCGGGACTGTCCTCACTGCATCTCCTCATCATCATCTACAAATCTTGCGGCTATGAGGGCCTCCTGAGCGCCCCTGCCTCATCTGGCCAGTGCAATGGTCTCATCATCAGCATCCTCGCCTTCGAGAAACTCATCACCATCATCCCTAGTAACATCTTCCTCATTGGAGGAGACGTGCAGCTCTTCCATATCCTCCTCAGCCAGGTCCTTCCCCCATTGCAGTGCAGGTTGTGGAACACGCAGCAAGCGACAATGACATACGACATGCTCAGTGGACTGTATTGCCATGCTCCACTAGACCTGTCGAGGCACCGGAACCTCATTTTCAAAATGCCTACTGCTTGCTCTATCAAAGTCCAGGTCGCCTCATGAACCTTGTTGTACCATTGCTCTGCTGCAGTCTGTAGACCCTGGAAGATGTCAGGGATTTGAAACCTGCTAAGGATGTAGGAGTAATGGACGGTCCCTGGAAATTGTGCGAGGCCGGCAGGATTCTGCATTTCTGGTCGTCGCACACCAGCCAAACAGTGGAAGCCTTTGCGGTTGACTTAATTGACTGCTTGTTGCCGTGGATATCTAAGCGCCACGAGTGCATTCGATGGCACCCTGCACCTGTGGGAAACCTAGGATCTGTGCAAATCCCAGCACTGTTGCTTGCTGACTTTCCTGATCCCAGGCGAAATGTACATTGGCCAGACAGGAGTCAGACACTCTCAGAGGCTATGCGAAGATCTATGGAGTGTCCTCACTGCATGTCGTCATCATCCTGGAATCTAATGACTATTAGGGCCTCTGCTGCGTCTCCATGACATGAGCTTGAGCACTGAGGATATGTGCGCTGCCATCAGCCACACAGGAGTCAAATGTTCACAGATTCATGGTGAGGATATCGGGACTGTCCTCACTGCATCTCCTCATCATCATCTACAAATCTTGCGGCTATGAGGGCCTCCTGAGCGCCCCTGCCTCATCTGGCCAGTGCAATGGTCTCATCATCAGCATCCTCGCCTTCGAGAAACTCATCACCATCATCCCTAGTAACATCTTCCTCATTGGAGGAGACGTGCCTTCACAAAAATGGCGTCTGTGACTTCCTGGATGCACTTGTACATGGAGGCCACACAGGAGGCCCTGGAAGGAGCCACTGGCATAAAAACTGAGGGCAATTGGCAATGGATGCCCTCCATGTACCTGTGGCGCCAAATCCAGCAGCAGGTGGCATATGTGACCAGCCAGTTCCAGAGACATGTGCAGTCTTCAGTGATACTGGTTCTCAGTTATCTGCAGGAATGACAGGCGCCATCTATAGACCCTGAGTCTAGCGAAGTGCCTGAAGAAACAGCTCTCTGTGGATCTTCAGCTGCATGTGCAACAGACACTGCCACCCCTTCAACTTGAGGGAGATGCACCTCTCTTTGCTGAGCCAGACGCCTCCTCCGCACTCTTCTTCTTCTTCTCTGCTCCCTGTAAGCCATGAGACATACCGCTAAATTACCAGGCTGCATGATCCTGATGTTCTCCTCCTGCAGGATCAAAGAGAGAGCCATGTGAGTTAGCATTCGTGTCCCAAGAACCTCTCTTGGTTAAGTCTGAAGGTCCCTTCATGCATACCAGAGAGTGCTGGCCACCACTTGGATGGCCAATGTGCAGTGCACCCATTGGCTGTCCGAAACCCCGCCCACCTCCGCCCCACCTCACTTGAACCGATTAGCAGCAGCTTTGCCCACTGGACTGCATGCTGTGCTCTCAGCTCAGGCACAGGCATTCTCCTAACCCACACTGCAAGGCTGCACTGTTAGCTTGAACCATGAAGGATACTGGTCCAAACACTAATAAAGACATTGCAAGGAGCTGTGAATGTCTCCACCAGTGACTGCATCTTTCGCAAGGGGATTCGACAATTTGCCCGAACAGCGAATTGTTCTGCTGACCCCTAAAAGGCATTAATTTGCAGTCTGCACCCGAGGAGTGAGAAGTTCTGGAGAATTTGGTGGCACTTTCATGCTTTTGCGTTGCTTGAGTGGGCAGAAATGCTTCAAAGGCCCAACTCCAAGCATGTCAATGGAGCTGCTGCTGCTGAACGATCTGAGCTGTGGAAGAATGATCACTTTTGACAAGATTTTCCAAGTGCATGGCCACTTCAATCCTTCAGTCTGTGCTGCCTTGCCCTCAGCCCACCCCAGCCTGACCCGTGCTGGAGCCCTTGCCTTGGCACCGCACTGAAAGCCAGCTGGGAAAAAGTGACTTGCCTGTGCCCTCTTGAATGCATGGTGCCTCTTCCTTGATATCCCATGGGCGATGCTCACAAGCACTGTGCACAGTTGTGTGCACTCACCTCCGAGTACGCCTCAAAGTTCAAGTCGCCAGGTACACGCCTTTTAAAGGCCGTCTTGAAGTACACCATTCTGAAGTCACACCAATGTGTGTGGTAAATTTGATATGTGGGGATGATTCCAGCGAGCTGTTGAGATGCTGAAGTATTGAAATTAGGTTCCTGACGTGCAGCAGTGGGAATCACGGTCTGATATTGACGGGTGGAGTAGATGATCACAAACTGGTTTCACAACGGCATGTAAACGATTTTCAGCCTTCACACCATGTTGTCCCTGACCCCGCCCGCCATGACGCCCGCTGCCAATGGGACCGGACAATTCCGCCCTTTATTTCTAGAAGCTGTTTGTTTACTCTATGTGTATCATTGTTTGAATAGTTTTGGCCAATGACCACAAGGCATGTACCCAGGGTGTCACCTCCCCTTTGTCCACACGTTAGCTTGAGGTAATCTTTTATTTCTTAGCCTTCACTAGACAATTATCTTGGTAAGAGGCTACAAAAGGATGTCCAATCAACTTAGGAATGTCAACATTCCAGTCTAATTTCTCCAGCCTGATTTCTTCCATGTCCTTGTGATATTTTTTATTATTCATTCAAGGGACGTGGGCTTTGCTAGCTAGGCCAGCATTTATTACCCACCTCTAAGTGTCCTTAAGAAGGTGGTGGTGAGCTGCCTTCTTGAACCTCTGTAGTCCATTTGGCATAGAAACACCCATAGTGCTATCAGAGAGGGAGTTCCAGGATTTTGAACCAGTGACAGTGAAGGAACAGTGATATATTTCCAAGTCAGGATGGTGAGTGGCTTGGAGGGGAACTTGCAGGTGGTGGTGTTCCCATGTATCGGCTGCCCTTGTCCTTCTAGATGGTAGTGATTGTGGGTTTGGAAGGTGCTGTCTAAGAAGCCTTGGTGAGTTTCCATAGTGCACCCTGTGGATGGTACACACCGCTGCCACTGAGCATCGGTGGTGGAAAGAGTGACTGTTTGTGGATGTGGTGCCAATCAAGCGAGCTGCTTTGTCCCAGATGATGTCAAGCTTCTTGAGTATTGTTGGAGCTGCACTCATCCAGGCAAAGGGAGAGTATTCCATCACACTTCTGACTTGTGCCTTGTAGATTGTGGACAGGCTTTGGGAAGTCAGGAGGTGAGTTACTCATCGCAGGATTCCTAGCCTTTGACCTACTCTTGTAGCCACGGTATTTATATGGCTCGTCCAGTTCAATTTATGGTCAATGGTAACCCCCATTGATAGGGATCTGATTGAAACTTATAGAATACTGAAAGGCCTGGATAGAGTGGACGTGGGGAAGATGTTTCCATTAGTAGGAGAGACTAGGACCTGAGGGCACAGCCTCAGAGTAAAGGGAAGACCTTTTAGAACAGAGATAAGGAGAAACTTCTTTAGCCAGAGAGTGGTGAATCTATGGAATTCATTGCCACAGAAGGCTGTGGAGGCCAGGTCATTGAATGTATTTAAGACCGAGATAGATAGGTTCTTGATTGGTAAGGGGCTCAAAGGTTGTGGGGAGAAGGCGCGAGAATGGGGTTGAGAAACTTATCAGCCATGATTGAATGGCGGAGCAGATTCAATGGGCCGAATGGCCTAATTTCTGCTCCTAGGTCTTATGGTCTTATGTTGATAGTGGGAGATTCAGTGATGGTATTGCCATTGAACATCAAGGGGCGATGGTTAGATTCTCTTTTGTTGGAGATGGTTATTGCCTGGCACATGTGCGTTGCGAATGTTACTTGTCACTTGTCAGCCCAAGCCTGGATATTGTCCAGGTCTTGTTACATTTGGACATGGACTGCTTCAGTATCTGTGGAGTCGCGAATGGTGCTGAGGCTCCATCTACTCACTCAAGTGGAGTGAAAAGATCCCATGGCATTATCCTGGCCGATATCTATCACTCAATCAACATCACTAAAAGAGATGATCTAGTCATTCTCACATTCTGTTCTGGTGTTCGACTTTGTAGTCTGAAGTTTGAGGAGCATGCTTCTGTCCATCAACACTCCAATGTACTACAGAAAACATTTCTTAGGATGTATGTGCTCAAAAGATGCTCAAGATGGAGAAAGAATATTTTGCCATGTTTTGCATCCAGTGCCAGCACTGAGCCTAAATTAGGTGCAAAATCTAGATCCTTCAACTCTGTCTCAATGATGTTGCATGACCAAGCTAGCAGCTCAGAGTCTCGGTTTTGGGAAGCGGGGAGGCAGTGTATCTGGACTCACTCTGACCTGCTCTCCTGTCTGCTGTAGCTCTACTCCAGGAGTGGAGGTGTGCAACATCAACTGTGGCTCAGTTGATGGAATTCTCAGTTGTGGGCCTGAAGTTGTGTGTCCAAATGCCATTCCAGAGGCTTGAGCACAAATTCTAGGCTGACACTCCTGGGGCAGTTTTGAGTGTTGTGCTCCACTTTTGGAGCTGCTGTCCTCTGGATGAGCTGTTAAACTGAGGTTTTCCCTGACCTGTCAGGTGGATGCAAAAGGCTCTGTTTCAAAGAGTAGGGGAGTTGTCCTGGCCACTTTCTATCACTCAGCCAGCATCACCAAAAATAAGTTACCTGGTCATTATCACATTGCTGTTTGTAGGGGCTTTCTGTGCTTGAATTGGCTGTTGGGTTCCCCTCATCACAACAGTGACAGCACTTCAAAGTTATTTCATTGTCTGTAAAATGCGATAGCCCTAAGATTATGAAAAGTGATATAAATGCTTGTCTTTTTCTTCAGCTATGGTCCAAGTGACCAGTTTCAAATTCAGACAGGACAGCCTGCATCAATGTACCTTCAATTCCCCCATCCACATTCCCCAACCCTAACCCCATCTCCACTCCCTCCTGTGGCCTCCCTGAGATAGATGACCATTCCAGTCCTGTTGTGGATTAACACACACTAGGAATTGGACTACTGAAGCTGAATTCGCTTATAGCAATTACTGAGAGAGGCGACAATTTCTGCAGTTGATATGCACTCGGGGCTGAGGAGAGGCAGAATAATTTTACCTCCGGTATACCTAGCAGCACCCCACCATCCTGTCTTTTAACCTGTATCTCAATGAATAAACAAGTGCTGTGCCCATAACTGACCACTCACAATTGCAGGAGTGTGCCAGTATATTGCAGTACCAAGATTGACCTTAGTTAATATTTAGGAAAGCAAAAATAAACTTAAATCTACTGTGACACCAGAATTGTGTTGTGTGGATGAATAATAATTGTATTTTCTACTCGAGCTCGCATCTGTGTGCACCATGGCAGATTGATTTAATGAGACTCCCGTGCTGAGGAGATCATGTGAATGTAGAGAGTGCTGTGTGTCACTCAGCAGCTGTGCTCAGCAACAGCTTTCCATTAGTGAATGGGCAACCAACCAGCCATATCAAATGTGTTTTCCCGGGAAGTGTAATGTAGCTAACTCCTTTGCTGTGTCAATACCTCATTTACCAAAGCATTTTATTTACTTACAGTGTGCACAGACACACACAAGCACACACCCAAGCCTCAAGAGTTTCAGAGAAGCAAAACATGCTCTTCGCACATCAGCCTCTGAATGCTCCCTGCTACTTCCTTAAAATATCAACCCTTTTTGATATCATGGCCATTGTCCTTCACCAAAGACCATTGTTACAATTGTGAGGTTTATAAGCTGTTTTAGACTATATCTTTTGGTTTATAAGAGTGTTATAGTTTGGGATTGTATCTTTAAATCTAGAGTAGATGAAAGGGTCATGTGACCTATGCTGGAGTCTGCCAGATAATGAACCTAGGGTTTTAATTGTTAAAGATCAGAAGACTCAGATTGTTTTATTGAACGGGAGGTGCGAGATATTTACACTTGCAGACAATGACAGCTGTTTCTATGTCCACAATGAGAAGAACCTAAGTTCCTAAGACCCAGAAAGGTGTTATCAATATCAGGTTGCAAACAATTGTCCCTTTGTTTCAAAGATGAAAAACAGTAGTGATTAGAGTTAGCCGATTAGCATTCTACTTGGATACAAAACTAATGTGTTTCCGGCTGCCATGGAGAGGAGGCCATTTGAGATCAGGTTTCAGGCTTCCTTGGAAACCCAGAAATATCACAGAGGCAGTTGCAGTCTGGTCATGTGTGGTCTGAAGCCAATTGAGAGGTGGAGAGCAAGGAAACAATAGACGTTAGCTAGGTCTGCACTTTAAGCACAGAAAATGCTGACTCTGTTGCTAACCATATGGAATGCAGGTGGGAACTTGTATTCAGTTTGAGGACTGAGTTTGTGAGGAATTAAAACAAGGCTGGAGGGTTCACCTAGCTGGGCCTAGAGGGAGGATCCCCAGGAAAATTCTCACGGTGGAAGGCCACGTTGGGAAAGGAGAAGAACAAAAGTAAACCATTGGATTAGTTTCAAGAGAATTGAATGTCTACTTACGAGACTGAGTAATGTAAGAAAATTGGATTGTCACTAGAAGTAGAAAGGGGCACATTCTGTTTGGTAAGTTAAAGAAAATCTTTAATTTGGTGTCACTTTTCAGAAACTCTCTGGAAAACACAACCTTTCACACATCCTCTTGTATTTCCACATTGTTAGAGGTCTGATTTCATAGCTGCTGTTATTGGATTAAATTATGAGCACAGGTTGAATAAACATGGCCTGTATTCTCTTGAATATGAAAGATTGAGTGGTGATCTGATTGAGGTATTTAAGATGCTAAAAGGATTCAATAGGGTAGTTGCAGGGAAACTATTTCCACTGGTAGGGGATTCAAGAGTGAGGGGACATCAGAACACACTTTTTGCATGAAGAGTAGTAGAAATCTGGGGCTCTTGTCACCTAAAGGCAAAGGATACTGGGTCAGTTGGAGTTTGGGTATGAAGCAAAGGCAGGAGAAGTGGATTAATCTATAGATCAGCAACAATCTTACTGAAGGGTGGAGTAGGCCCAACAGGTTGAATGGCCTACTCTTGTTCTGATATTCTGGAAAATATGGAATTCACCACCTTTGCATTCAGATCTCCTTGGACACATCCAGGGATTGATTATAAATACTGGTCCTTTGTTAAGGTGAGGTGTGGATGGAGTGCTTCTGGTATAAGAAGATTGTAACTATATTCCTCCTGTGATCCTGTTCTTCATCCTTCAATGGGCTGAGTAAGAGATAGATGCCCGGAGGAATTTCCAACTTCAGATTTTTCACTCTTGCAACTAAAATTGTAACTCCTAGAAATATTGAGATGATAAATAAAAACAATGGAAATTCCATAGAGATGCAAAAAAATCATTCAGAATATTAAAATACAAAAAAATGAATGGCACCACAGGAACCTCCAGCAATCCACAAAGATTGTTAACTCTGAAAGGCCTGAGCATGCCTCCTATCATGGCCCAGTTCATTTGGACAGTGCTTTCCCGACAAGAAAGTTAAGGAATCCAATTATTATAATTTGTTTGTACATTGTATGTGAGAGCATTCTTAGGACCTGAATCTTGTTGACTGAAAAGTTGTGCATCTTTAGAATCTGAAGAGAAACAGGGCCATGGTCTTCTTGGTCGGTTTCTTGGCCTCTGCTTGCCGATTCACACTGACCCAGCTATTTCACCATCTGGCTGCTTATGGAAACTGCTTTAAACACAAGAACAGGGGTTGGGAAATGGCTTGAACTGTAAGGCCCAATTCTTCAGCTATTTCTAATTCATAATATTTATTTGGAAGATTGGCCCTGTTGTATTTTCTCCTCATTTCCCTGACTGGGATGTTTTGATACAATCCCTTCAAGGTTCATTACCCATGGCATCGCGTTACCAAGGGCTGGGATGTATAGCCCAGGATGACTACTCCTCCAATACTCCCAGCTCTTGGGTAGAGTCTGATATCCTTCCAAAACCTCCAGTGACAGCATGGCTGCAATGACAAATCATGAATGGGGTCAACCTTGGGTCTATTGTCTCTTTTTGTTAAATATTAAGTATTCAACAAATATAGGGACAGCTTCCTTGCCTCTCTCTAGCTGCATTCCTTTTTAATGCTGACATTGAGAAAGTCCAAGAAGGGTTTCCAGAGTCCTGCATGGATGAATTGGCCTTTCAGTATCAGCCAGTGTCTTTAAGAAGTGCCTGTGGTATCTGAAACAATGGAATTTTTCCAGTCATTGTGACAGCTCTAATGTTTGGAATGTTAACATTTAAAATCTTGATGCTCATCTATCATCCTGGTAATAGTGATTTGAATTAAAGGCTTCAAGGGCCAATGGCTTTGAGTTCCTTCTTGACATTTCATTCATTGGTTGAACACGGTTTAGCAGATCACCTGCTGAACCGTGCTTCTCTGAAAGATAAAAGCAAAATATTACAGATGCTGGAAATCTGAAACAAAAACAGAAAATGCTGCAAAAACTCAGCAAGTCTGGCAGCATCTGTGGAGAGAAAAACAGAGTTGACGTTTCGAGTCGATATGACTCTTCTTCAGAAAGATGTTGGGCTAGATGTTCACCTTTCCCAGCTTTTTCCATTAGTATCACCTGGGAAAATTGTACAGAGAAGAAAATTTGGGAAGATGTCCAACCTGAACTCTTCAATGAAAGGAAGCTGAGACAGGTTAGTCAGGGCCATGCAACCATCCAGTCCGCACTCCCTGAACAGGGGGAAGGTGGCATTGTGGTAATGTCACTGGACTAGTAATGCAGAGGTCCAGGCTAATGCTGGGAACACATGTTCAAATCCAACAATGGCAGCTAGTGGAATTTAAATTCAATTAATAAAATTTGGAATTGAAAGCTAGTCTCTGTAATGGTGACCATGAAACTATTGACTGTCATCTGATTCACTAATGCCCCTTTAGGGAAGGAAATCTGCTATCCTTACCCAGTCTAGCTTACATGTGACTCCAGACCCACAGCAGTGTGGTTGACTCTTAACTGCCCTCTGATAGTCACTCAGTTCAAGGGCAAGTAGGGATGGGCAACAAATGCTGGTGTTGCCAGCAACACACTCATCCCATGAAAGAATGAAGAAAAAAAACTTCACTCTATCCAGGATATGCTTAACTTGCAGGAGGTGTAGATAAAAAAAATCCCATCATTCTGAGGCCTTCTATTGGATGATCTCAGCTCTTGACATCAGGCACAGTAATTCTTTAAAAGCTACCCATTAGTGGGTCATGCAGCATCTGCAGTCTGCATTCGAAAAATTGTAAGTACTGAGAATCCTGATCCAGGTCAAGGTATGAACAAACCCTGAGAAGAGGGAAAAAGTCATGCATTGTTGAATAGTTCTGAGGCTGCTTCTGAAGTCCTGCTGTCGGATCTTGGAGAACGGAGAGATGCAGTTGTCACAATAGCTGGGGCAAAAGCTAGGGCATGCGGAAATCCAGGTCATGTGGAAGGAGGTGTCACTGTGACTTTGAGAAGTACCTCCATATCTCCTTTTAGTGTTGGAGGGAGTATCTAAATGACCTCAGTGAAGATAAGTGATCACTTAGATGAGGTGCCCACAAGCATGGCTCTGGGTTGTTGGAAGACTGGTTCACCACAATCTGATAGAGCCAACATCCATACATTACAGCGAGGGTTAACTAGCTAACACTTATAAGTGCAAACCATTCTTTGTTTTTTTTCTCCTCCTATACGCCCAAGGAATCTGAGACCAAGTCTAGCATTTTTCTTGTCTTCTTGACAGAGCCCTGAGAACACAACACAGTCTGCAATCCAACCTGGGACATAAGAGCATAAGAAATAGGAGCAGTAGGCCATTCAGCCCTTCGAGCCCACTCAACCATTCAATGAGATCATGGCTGATCTCCTAATTCAACAAAATTTTTCTGCATTGGCCCTGTACCTGTTGATGTTTTTAATATGTAGAAATCTATCAATCTCAATCTTGAACATATTCAATGATTGAGCTTCCACAGCCCTCTGGGGCACAGAATTCCAAAGATTCACCACCCTCTGAGTGAAGAAATTTCTCCTCATCTCAGTCCCAAATGACCTGCCTCTTATTCTGAGGCTGTGTCTCCTGGTTCTGGACCCCTCCAGCCGTGGGAAACATCCTTCCTGCATCTACCCTGATGAGCCATGTAAGCATTTTGTATGTTTGAATGAGATCACCTCTCATTCTTCTAAACTTCAGAGAATAAAGGTCCAGTCTATTTAATCGTTCCTCATAGGACATCTATAATACCGTAGCAATCGTGATGACACTCCTACCTATTTGCCAATGTTTTGGTCACTGGTGCGAATATCTCCCTGTCAAATCCTGTGTGATAACACTTCTGTGAAGCACCATGGGATCTCTGACTCCGTAAAAATGCTATATATAAAATTTGTTTCCATTGAATGAAATTAGTTTTTTTTTAAACTGCCTATTTGTAACAATACTGGACAGTATTCAGTAACATATTTAACTATCCTTATTATGACATAATGATTAGGTCACTGTAAGGAGTAACTTGCAGCTAAACTTGCAGAGAAACAAGAAAAACAGCAAGGGGGAGAAAAAAAACGTGGGGGGAGGCAAAAAGCTGTGAGGAAACAAAACCAACATCAAATGGCTGTCAACGTTTACTTTACTTCTTCGACCAGCGACAACCTGAGTCGACATGACATGTTGGCCTGGGTCAATGACTCGCTTCACTTGAACTACACAAAGATTGAGCAGCTGTGCTCAGGCGCAGCTTACTGCCAGTTCATGGATATGATCTTCCCCGGGTCCATCATCCTGAAGAAAGTGAAGTTTCTGGCCAGGCTGGAGCATGAGTACATTCAGAACTTCAAACTGCTGCAAGCAGCCTTCAAGAAGATGGAGGTGGACAAGATCATCGCGGTGGACAAGCTGATGAAAGGCAAGTTCCAGGACAACTTTGAGTTCCTTCAGTGGTTCAGGAGGTTCTTTGATGCCAACTATGATGGCAAGCCCTACGACCCGGTGTTTGCCCGCCAGGGACAGGAAGCTGGCCCGCCTCCCAGCACTCACGGCCCTGTCTTCACCAAGCCCAAGAAGGCGCTCAGCACGCTGAGCACTGCCACGGGCGTGAGCGCCAGTGCCACCACCCTGGACAAGAAGGCCCTGCGGTCATCATCGTCAGGCACCTACCTGCTGCGCTCCAAGGTGGCCCCAAAAGGTGGTGGGGTGGCAGCAGCACTGGGTCCTGCGCAGAAAAGTGCACCGGAGAGGTCCAGCATGGCGGGAAATGGTGACGCACACGTCGCCGAACTGGCCGAGCAAGTGAAAAATTTAAAAACCGACCTGGTAGAGCTGGAGAAAGAAAGAGACTTTTACTTTGGAAAGCTGAGAAACATTGAGATGATCTGTCAAGAGAATCAGCAGGAAGACAGTGTACTGATTCAGCAGGTGGAGAAAGTGCTCTACTCCACCGATGATGGATTCAGCCCACGGGAGGCTGTCAATGAGCAGTCTGAAGAGCCAGACGAATATTAAAGGGGGTGAGCCCATTACCCTCCACAGCTTATTGCTTATCACCGGCTAGAGGGCAAAGCCCCCTCATATGCTGCAAAGTTTTTAAAAAAAGGTTGCATGTGGAAAGTTGCTAGTGTAAGCTAAATTAAAGTGTACCTCCTTTCTCAATAAATGGACTTCCTTTGATTGCCGTCATTTCCATTCCCGTTTAACAAAGGTGAACATTTTTTTCTATTTGGTCTTGGGATGTGGGTGCCCTGGTAAGGCTGGCATTTATTGTCTATCCTAGTTGCCCTTGAGGTAGTGGTGGTGAGCTGCAGTCTGTGTGAGGTAATCCCTTACCCTAGTGAAGCATGCGTCCAAGACCAACTTTATATATCTGCAGATGGACTGATGCTGCTGATGTTCCCACTGCTAGCTTGGAAATAACTGATATAAAAAAATTTCTAGGTTGAAAGTGCCTTTGACTGCGCCTGAGTGTTGGCTCTGTTGGTGTCAGCACTCTCAACTCAAGGTCACGAGGACCTGTGCATGTAATCTAGCCTGACACCTCAGTGTGGTATTGAGGGAGTGCTGCACTGCCACAGGTGCTGTCTTGTGTATGAGACACCAAGCTGTTTCCAAAGTAGGGACTGATGATTCTGTTGCATATTTTGTCTTTGTAGCACTGATGAAAAGTGAAGAGCTGCTGGAGTTAACCATCCAGCATGTCCTGCTATGCCCATATAAGGAATAAAGATTTTTTTTTGTTATATTGTTGCCGAGACTTACTACCTGATGGGCTGGACCTGTGGTTTGCACAGAGTTAGACTGCAGCAAAGGACGTGAGGAACAGACAGGGAGAGCACTGAAGAGCCTCAAATTGGTGATTAGAGTAATTAAAAGAATGAAAAACAAAACAACTTGCATTTAGAAAATGCCTTTCACAACTTCAGAATGTCCCAAAGTGCTTTACACTTAATGAGATATTTTTGACGTGTAGTCACTCTTGTAATGTAGAAATGCAGCAACAAAACAGTACTCAGCAAGCTCCCACCGACAGCAACATGATAATGGCCAGGATTTTGCCCTTGTCAGGCGGGCTAGACGGGGACAAGTGGGAGCAGTCGGGAAGCCGACTACTGTCTGTGACTGGTCCGTGACTGCGATTTCCACGCTGGCGAGCCAATTAAGGCCCGCCCAGTGTGAAAAATGCGCCACAGCGCTCAGCGCTGCCTGTGTGAAGTGGAGGGGGGGAGGGCAAGCGTGGAAGTTTGCGTCTATGTGGATGACACGATGAAAGCTCCCTGAGGCACAGAGCTGCCTCAGTGAGCTGAAGATTTAAAAAATTAAAAATAAGGAATTTTGAAATGGTTAAAAAGTCTCCTCGTGACTATCACATGAGCAGGGGCATGTTATGAATTAAATTTAAACATTTTAATTTAATTTTTAATTGTTGGAAACCTCGTCCCATCCATGGATGAGGTTTTCTAAAAAAATCCAATGGCAGCTTGGCCTTTTTGCCTGCCCGCCAACCATAAAGTTGGACGGGAGCAAAAAACTGAACTTAATTATTACCTTAATGGCCTTAATAGGCCTTTTAACTGTCGGTGGGTGCACTGTCAACTCCTGCGCGCGCCCGCCAACTGAAATATCACGCGAGTGAGCGATGACTTCGGGACACTTGCCCGACATTGTCACACGTCATTTTATGCTCGTTCAGGTCGGGCGAACGCCCACCCGACAAGTGAAAAATTCTGGCCAATGTGTTTCCCTGGTGGAGCTTGAGATATAAATATTGCCCAAGACACCAGGGAGAACTCTCCTGCTCTTCTTCAAAGAGTGCCGTGGGATTTTGCACGTCTACCTAAAAAGGCAGACTGTGCAGCAGTTCAAGATCTCTTCTGAAAAACAGGAACTCCGACAGTGAAGCCTTTTAAAAGAAAGCATTCTGTATTAGTCTGGTGAACAGCATGCTGCAAGATGTTAAAATAAATATATTTCATCACAGATCTCTCTGAGCTATGTCTATGTTCTCTCTAGCCATCAAAATATAAGATTAATGAGATGGTAAAGCTAGTTCCATTTTGTAGTAGGCCATGGGGCACTTCTCAGTTGAAACTGCTGGAGACATGCAGCAAAGAGAAAACTCTCAGCCATTACCTACAGCTATGACAGTGTTCAGTAATGAAAGAATAGAATCGTAAGCCTTCACATTTTAGAAACAGTTATATGTAACTTACTTATTGCTGAAGGCAGCACTCCCTGAGAGTGTGCGCTCTTAGCTAGTACAAACAAACTTTAATGCCTGAGGCAAGGTATTAGAGGGATGCACTAAGCTGGTCAATTCAAGTCCAAACATCTTGTGGGATTGGTTTGAATATATGTTAGTTCATCAGCTGCTTTTGAAATTAACAGACAGTTATTTAGCTTCCAGCAGATCTGGCAACATCCAGAGAGAGAAAAACGTTTCAGGTCGCTGATCCTTCATCAGAACCAGGCATGCTTAGAGATGTAACAGTTTTTAAGCCAGGCCAGCTGTCCTGTTCAAGATAAACTTCACACTTCACTAGTTAGGTCTCATCTGTAGTACTGTGCCCATTCCAGGCATCAGACTTCAGAAAGGATATTAAGACTTTGGAGAAGGGATATACACCCAGGAGCTGATGACCCGTTGGCCAGTTCACCATACAGAACATACAACACAAGCTTGGTCACTGTAATGAACTTGATGTATTGGACAAGTTTCTTACTTGAAACAGCTAACTTTATTACAGAGCTCATTTAGAAGCTACATGCTTGAACCAGGTCCACAACTAGAAAGCTCTGCCTCTAAAATTACCCGCGCTTAGGGCTCATTTGTCAGTATAATCACGTGACTCCTAAAGGCAGTAGGAAAGGTTATACCTGCAATAAATAAATACATTTTCACCGCCATTAGTTGTTTTCCATTTCCTATTTACAGAGAATATTTTAATCCACAACGTATACATATATACACAGGTCATGTGATTAAAGATTAAGTCTGAAGTGATTTTCTAATTCGGTTAGAGTGGCATAGCTCTACTACTTGAGATTCTCCAACTGGATCGACGTGATCAGGATCTGCAGCATCAGGGACATCCTTAGACAATGGCATTTCAGTATTAGGTAATTCAACAGAGACATCAGGTATGACTATTCTAGGTCGATCTGTCACCTCAGTGATTAAATGTTCGATATCAATTACAGGCGGAATAACTGGCTGTTGGAATGTTTCTCTACTCCTTAGATAAACCACGTGTTTTCAAACAATCCACTTCCACTTGGAATGACAAAGGTCCAGTTTCAGATACAATTATAGCAGGAGCCCAACTAGGGCCATTTCCAAAATTCCACACAAAAACTGTATCTCCCACAGTAAATCTTCAAGTTTTGCTATGAATATCGTGATTCACTTTCTGAATAGTCTGGTTCTTCTCTACTATCCTGTGTAAGTTTGGAAACATCAAACTCAACCTTGTATGAAGGCGGCTTTTCACCAGTAATTCAGATGGTGTTGAACCCACAGTTGCATCAGGAGTCGTACGATAATTGAGAAGAAAACATAAAAGTCAAGTTCATGAAGTACATTGAGATAACTTCTTCATTCCTGATTTGAAGGTTTGCACTGCACTTTCTGCTAAACCATTTGATGAGAAATGATATGGTGTTGTTTTAATATGCTTAATTCCATTTAAACTCATGACTGTCTGGAATTCCATACTAGTGAAGACAGTACTGTTATTCGAAACAATGACTTCTGTTAGGCCACGTATACTAAAACATTGGTGCAACTTTTCAATAGTTACACATGATGTTGGTGATCTTCATATGCTTAGAATGTGCATCGATCAATAAAAGTATGGTACCTAAAATGAACCTATATAGCCTATATGTAGTCTAACCCAGGGTCGACCAGGCCACTCCCACAGATGCAGTGGAACTGAACGGGGCAACATCTGTTGTTGCTGACACTGGAGACAGTGTTTCACTATTTTTTCTATATCACTGCCTCTTTTTGGCCACCAAATAGAGCTTCGTGCGAACATCTTCATCTTTAAAATGCCTGGATGTGCACTGTGAAGCTCTGTCAAGAACGGTTCTCTTCCTTGTGAAGGGACGATGACTCTTGATCTCCACAACAAGATTCCATCTTGACAACTTAACTCTATTTTTCGGACATGGAATGGCCTTATCTCTTCAGAGGTGGGTGAATTTGACCATCCTTGCAATACCTGGTCTCGGACTTTTGACAAAATTGGATCTCTGTTTGTCTAATTCCTTATTTGCTTTGTATACACAGGTAAAAAGTTCAAGAAATTCAACATAAGCACAACTTCTTGTGGCACTGGAGTGTGTACATTGCTATCTGGTAATGGAAGACGACTGAGTGCATCTGCATTTGCAATATGCACACTAGGACGGTACATAAAGGTATACTCATACACAGATAAAATCAAAGCCCAACATTGAATTCTTGCTGAAGCTATTGGTGGAAAGGCTTTATCCTCACTAAATAAACCCATTAATGGTTTATGGTCTGACACTATGGTGAAATGTTGACTTTGCAGATACTGGTGGAATTTCATCACTCCAAATATTACTGATAAACCTTCCCTTTCAAGTTGTGAATAACCCTTCTCAGCTGCAGAGAGGTTCCAGAGACATAGACTATTGGCCTTTCGGAACCATGTTCCACCCTGTGTGACAACACAGCTCCCACACTGCAAGGAGATGCATCAGAGGTTAACATTAATGCTTTTGATGGGTCATAATATACCAGTAGACATCTTGAGTGTAAAAGCTTCTTGACTTTTATGAAGGTTTCTTTTAGTTGTGCCTTCCATTACCAATGAAGGTTCTTTTTCAATAATAAGTGTAGAGGTGCTAATGCTATTGACAAGTTTGGCAAAAGGTAACCATAATAATTTATCATGCCCAAAAACATGAGTTCAGTGATGCTGGTAGGAGAGGGCAGCTCCTTGATTGCCCTGACTTTCTCCTCCACTGGATGCAACCCCTGGGCATCCACTTGGTGACCGAGGTAAGTAACTTCTGCCGCTTGGAAAGTACATTTCTATTTCTTCAATTGCACACCAGCTTCCCAAAATCCTCTTGAAACCTTTTCTAGGTTGGCTAAATGTTTGGCTTCCGTTGATCCTGTGATCAGGATGTCATCCAGGTACACTACAACTCGAAGTCCTTGCAATAGGCTTTCCATGGTCCTTTGGAAAATCACACATGCAGGTGATACATCAAATGGTAGGCGTGTATATTGGTACAGGCCCTTGTGCGTGTTGACGGTTAAGTACCGTCTAGATGTGCTGTCCAGCTCTAGCTGTTGGTATGCATGGCTCATGTCCAGTTTGGTGTAGGATTTTCCTCCATCTGGCTTAGCACACAAATGTTCAATCCTCGGGATAGGATATTTATCCAGTTTAGCAGCCTTGTTCACAGTTAATTTGCAGCCTCTGCAGATGTGAATAGTTTGATCTGGTTTAATCACAGGGACTATGGGCGTTGCCCATTCTGAAAATTGGACCGGCTGGATCGTCCTCAACTTCTCTAGATGGCACAATTCTGCATCCACCTTCTCCTTTAGGGCATAAGGCGCAGGTCTTAAAAAAATGGGGTGTTGCCTCCAAATCTACATATATTTTTGCTTGTAGGCCTTTTATCTTTCCCAATTCATCACAAAATACGCTGTTGTACTTCCTTAACAGCTGAGGAATTCCTCCTGTCCTCACTTGAAATATTTCTGACCAGTTGAGCTTAATTTTTTGTAATCATCATGGCCCAGAAGACTAGGTTCTTCATCTGCTACAATGATCCCTGGAAGCTGGGCTGTCTGCCTGTAGGACACAGGTACTGTGGTGCTGCCCTTTACCTGTATTGATCTCCAGTGTATGTCTTCAGCTAAGCCGTGGTTTGCTCCAGATTCAGTGGCTGGGTAGCTTCACTTAGGTATTTAAATGTGTGTTCTCCAACCACTGCGGTCGATGCTCCTGTGTCTACCTCCATAACTAAAGGCTTCCCATTCAGTTGAAGGCTGATGGCTATTGGTTCAGTTTTTACTGCTTTGACATTGTATAGGGAATAGCTATCAGTATCAGCAGCTTCTGGTTCTGTTATATTATGCACTTCAATCATCTTTGTTTGCTGTCTGATTGGCTGTCTCAATTTCACCCTACGTTGCTTTATTACATGCCCTTTTTGTGGCAGTAATGGCATTCTGCCTCCTTAAATCTGCAAATTTCCGGTACATGGTTACCCCCACATCTGTAACAAATTAATTCCTGAATCCCTGGTGGGATGCTTCCAGAATGCCTTTTCATTTTTCGAACAGTAGATTGTCTCCCACTTTGTGGCTGTCTCTCTGGTTTTTGCACTACGCCTGGCGGTATGTTCCCTTCCCAACTGAAAAATGGCACCATGTTGCACACTCTCCAATGCTTGAGAGTCCTTCTCAGTACTGTCCATTGCTAGCACTATTTCCATGGCACGTTTCAAAGCAATATTAACTTCTACAAATAAACAGCGCTGAATGTATCAACATGAACGCCACAAACCAACCGGTCCTGCAATATGTCATTGAGTGTATCTCCAAAGTCACAGTGCTCAGTCAACTGCTTCAACTTCCCAATATAAGTAGTGATTGACTCACTCGGGGCCCTTACTCTAGAGTTGAACTTAAATGCCTGCATAATCATCGATGGCTTCGGCTGAAAACGTATCTTCATGAGTTCTACTAATTTGTTAAAAGATTTGGAATTGGGCACGTTCGGGGCCATCAGACTATGGCTGAGGTTACATGTCTTGCTCCTGCAGACACTTAAAAGAATTGCTTTCTGCTTCTTCTCTGCTGTTATTTCATTCGCCATGAAATAAAAACCTAAGCACTCTATGTACTGGCTCCAGTCTTCTATGGATGCGTCATAAGGGTCAATTCTGCTGAGGAGTGGCATGACTGGTGAGTATGGTTTTCTTTCTTTCCTTAAGAATTAACGTATCACATTCACAAGGCGAGGTGCAGCACGGAGCTATTTATCCTCGTTTGAAATGAACACGATGTACTGGACAGATGTCTTACTTGAAACAGATAACTTTATTTACAGAGCTCATTTAGAAGCTACATGCTTGAACCAGGTCCACAACTAGAAAGCTCTGCCCCCTAAGATTACCCACACTTAGGGCTCATTTGTCAGTATCATCACATGACCGCTAATGGCAGCAGGAAAGGTTATACCTACAATCACTACAGCCACGTTCATCAGGTGAATGACAACTATAGACCCAAAGACCTTCTGTATGGTGAACTGGCACTGGGTCACCACCTCCTGGGTGTCCTTACTTCTGCTACAAGGACATCTGCAAGAGAGATATGAAGATGGGAGATATGAAGATAGCGGACATTGACACTGACAACTGGGACACAGTCGCAGAGGGCTGTGACCTCAGGGCCGACTGTTTGGAAGGGGATTGGAAGATGTGAGCAGAAATGAAATGCTCAGCTGGCCGAGAAGAGGACCCAAAGAAAACAGAGGCCGGTGAATCATGCACCTTCCCAGCCCAATGCTTTTCTCAGATGCAAAAGCAGCAGAGACTGCCATGCCAGCGTGGGGCTCCTGAGCCACTCCAGGCAATGCTTGACACAGATTTGAACAACATGGTGCAAACCATCACCAAGACAGAAAGCTGCCAATGGAGAGGAGGTAGAGGAGATTTACCAGCATGGTAGTTTGGAGGAGAGATTTTAATGATGTGGAGAGACCAGACAAGAATATTCTCCTTAGAGCAGAGGCAGTTATGATTGTCTTTCCAAGATGGCCTTTCCAATGTAGAATCATCACAGAGTCATACAGCACAAGATGAGGCCATTTGACCCACTGTGTCTTGCCAACTTTTTTGTTGTGCTATCCAATTAGTCCCACTCCATTACTCTTTCCCCAGAGCCCTGTAATTATTTGTTTCCTTCAAGTATTTATACAAATTCCTTTTGAATGTTTCTATTGAATCTGCTTCCACCACTCCTTCAGGCAGTGCAGCAGGACACAACAATTTGCCATGTAAGAAAAAGCGTTTCTTCATGTCACCTTAGATACTTTACCAGTTACCTTAAATCTGTAACTTCTGTTTGCTAATCATTCCGCCACTGCAAAGTTTCTCCTTATTTACTCTATGAAAATTGTTCATGATCTTGTACTAGAAAATCTTCTTTTAAATGTCTTAAGAACAACCTCAGTTTGTTCGGTCTCTTCACAAAGCTAATAAACTTTCAGTTTTCACCCCCTCCACCCCCAACCCACCCCTGATATTATTCTGTACCCTCTCTGAGGTCTTGACAGTCTTCCTAAATTGTGGCACCCAAAATTGAACACAATACTCTAGTTGAGGCCTAATGAGTGTTTTATAAACGTTTGACGTAACTTCCTTGCTTTTGTATTCTATTCATCAATTAATAAAGCCAAGTATCCGATATGTTTTTTTAACAAGCTTCTTAACTTTTCCTGTCACCTTCAAAAATTTGTGTAGATAGAACCCTAGGGTGGGATTTTCTAGCCCCGCCTGCTGCAGGGATCTTGCAAGTCAATGGACTTTTGCTGACCTGCCTCATCCCTTAACAGCAGGGCCAGAAAACCCCAGCCTAGGTCTCTCTGTTCCTCCTTTAAAATTGTACCATTTAGTTCAAATTGCCTCTCCTCATCCTCCCTACCAAAGCATATCACTTCACACTTCTCGGCATTAAATTGCATTTGCCAACTCTCTGCCCATTTCACTGGTCTGTCGATGTCCTCCTGTTACTATCCTCCCCATTGTTTACTACATTTCTGAGTTTATTAATAAGATGAAACAAAATGGAGGGTTTTCTGCTTCATCCATCGGCACATTACTCATATACTTAGTTACCAGGGCAAGTGACTGCACCCTCTAGGACACTGCATGAATGCACTCACCTTCAAATATCACCCCAATACCTTCAGAGTAATTTTGAGTTGCCCTTAGTGTAAAATGGTTGACAATGGATTGGCCACCTAATATTTATATTAATGAAAGTTGGGAGAGATACATAATGTGAGGGTGATCCAGTATTGATTGTTTTATCTTATCGGGCAAAGTCAAAGTTACCCGCAGTGAATTTCAAAAATAATAAACAAAACCAGAACATGAGGGGCTGTCTATTAAACAGGAAACTGTCCATATCTGTGATAGTTTGGAGGAAATTATTTTTGAGGCAAACCCATTCCTTTGAAATAAATATCAATATCAGTCTTCTGAATTTTCCTCTTGTTATTTCTGAATTTCATCTATTGTCATCATACACCCCCATCCCCTCAAGATTTATTTCACAGGTTACCTCTTTGAACTTTTTTCTTTTGTTTATCAACTCATTCATGGGAAGCAGCTGTCGCTGGCTGGTCCAGCATTTATTGCCCATCCTTAATTGCCCTTGAGAAGGTGGTGGTGAGCTGACTTCTTGAACCACTGCAGTCCATGCGGTGTAGGTACACATCCAGAGTTAGGAAGGGAGTTCCAGGATTTTGACACAGTGACAGTGAAGGAACGGCGATATATTTCCAAGTCAGGATGGTGAGTGACTTGGAGGGGAACTCCCAGGTGGTGGTGTTCCCATCCATCTGCTGCCCTTGTCCTTTTAGGTGTTAGTGGTTGCAGGTTTAGAAGGTGCTGTCGAAGGACATTGGCAAGTTTCTGCATCTTGTAGATAGTACACACTGCAGCCACTGTGTGTCAGCGGTGGAGGGAGAGAATGTTTAACTTGTTGGATGGGATGCCAATCAAGCAGGCTGCTTTGTCCTGGATGGTGTTGAACTTCTTGAGTGTTGTTGTAGTGGGGAGTATCCACCACACTCCTGACTTGTGCCTTATAGATGGTGGACAGGCTTTGGGGAGTCAGGAGATGAGTTACTCATTGCAGAATTCATCGCCTCTGACCTGCTCTTGTAGCCGCAGTATTTATATGGCTAGTCCAGTTCAGCTTCTGGTCAATGGTAACCCCCAGGATGTTGATAGTGGGGGAATTCAGTGATGGTAATGCCATTGAATGTTAAGAGGAGATGGTTAGATTCTCTTTTGTTGAAATGGTCATTGCCTGGCACTTGTGTGGTGCGAATGTTACTTTCAGGATCCCATGGCCTTGATATTAACTCCCTCCCTTGCAAACAGTGGGTGGTGGGAGGGCAATGGGAGTTAAATCTCAAAAG
This sequence comes from Carcharodon carcharias, assembly GCF_017639515.1. Taxonomy (NCBI): domain Eukaryota; kingdom Metazoa; phylum Chordata; class Chondrichthyes; order Lamniformes; family Lamnidae; genus Carcharodon; species Carcharodon carcharias. The sequence continues at coordinate 117,736,994 of NC_054476.1, forward strand.
TGTAAAACACATGTGCATTGGGACCTGTCACCAATTTGATGGTGTTGGGTTGTGCGTGTCCCTTTGTGAGAGACGGGGCACTTCATTAACATATTTATATCATCCTTCTGCAGTGTAGTAAGGAGCCTGATTTAAATTTAGCACAGGTTAACCATGTTCCCTAGGGTCGGGAAATCTGACAATGAGATAGAAATGGGAGATGATATAACCGCTTTTAGTAATATTCTTCGTGGATTACGAGGAACAGGAATGCTCCCCACAGATCCTCGATCTCTCTTCTGCCGATCGGAGCTTCCCTCTCCCTCCTGCAATGAACACTGACCCTCCCCCAGCCCCAAGCTGCAGCCCACATCAGCAACGCCTGCATCTCCATCCTGGCCGGGTTTCCCTTGAATCGGCCGCTCCCCTGCACTTTCCTCACCTTGTAAATATCACACACCCCATAATACACAGGCTTCCCTTCCACCCAAAGTTTTACTTTTAAAACCCAAGCCCTGCTGTTCCCAACCAATAGTCCCCGATTTACCTCAGGAAATAGCGTGCTTGGTATATAACCCCTCACCTACATTTCTTGAATCTGTGCTGTAAACGGGACTCCCTCCTTCCTGCGAAGTAACAGTGAATGGCAACGCCCATTCGTGTGCTGTGAGGTTAGCCTACCACCTGCTGGACAGCTCCGAGAATTGCAGGACATTCAATTGGTGAAAATCTCTTCATGTGGAGCTGAACACTGTAACGATCCCCATGGCGGAATTGTAAACCAAAGTAACCAAATTTGCCAAATGACCCCCAAAGAAGAAATTAATAACAAGATTTCACTTTTTGTAACTTTTACATTAACACGATTCAGAATCTATGTAAGTTAAACATGAATTAACAGGCGAATGATACTCCAAATAAAAAGGTAAATTTCACTTTAAATAGATGATCAACAAAGATATGTCTTACACAACCTCAAGCACCCACATCACTCCCCACACAAATGTGGCACTATGCCACTACACAGTTCCACATTATGCTGTTCTTCATTTATGCAGGGTAGATCAGGAGTCCAATCCAACAATAGCTTTCACCTTCAAGTTTCACGGGTACAATTATCATTAGCAATGCAGACTTCTATGAACCCTCTCTCTCTCCCTCTCTCTCAGGTCATGATAATCTTGATTGTGTAGCTTTCCAGAGTTCCTTTCCAACTGACCAACCAATAACATCCCCGTTTAGCCACTTCTGGGAAAACATCCAGCTCTTTAGTGTCTTTGAGTTATTCACACAGCCTTTCAGGCTTTAGACCTTTTTAGCCAGCTCAAGAGCTCCAGTATACTTTTCTGCCAAACAGAAAAACTAACCTCTTCCTGAGAGTGATTTGCTTCTTCTCCTCATAAGAATTCTGTGTTCCTCTTTCTGTCTCTATCTGATTTCTCTTTGTGTCTGAATCTGTATGCTGATCACCTTTTGTCCCCAGCTCTCCTGCTTGTAGCCCTCCTTTGTGTCTGCAGCTCTCCTTTATGTCTGCTAGCTACACAACTTCTTTCTTAACTTCTTTCCTCTTGGTACTGCTTTCAGGTTAAGGACTGCCAGGTCTCATAGACCAGTATTTCTTATTATCCAAGAAAATTACAATTGATTTCTTTACAATTGATGCAAACTCTTAACATCCTTTTCAAACATTCTGAAAAACAATTACAGATTGCGCGGACCTTTTAAATAAATTACAATTTTTCCTTATTGTGCTGCTTCTGAGTCAAAGATCGTCACAATGCACAACTGGGGCGAATTTCCTTGGGGCTTCACTGTATGGATGCAAATGGAATTCTTTTTTGCCAAATTTCCACCAATGAAGTAGAGTGGGAGAAGCCTTGGGAAAATTTACCCCCATTTGTTTCAGAGTCTGGCCATCGAAGCTATGTCATACTCTTATATATTTAAACAACAAGGGCAACAATCAGCGATAATATCTGGATGAACTTCAGTAGAAAAACTATAACGAACAGAATAAATTGCATTGAATCATTGTAGCACAAAGAAATCATTTAATTTAGGACAAGAGAACATCACAAGATTCAATGATGATATCAGGTAACCCAGAGACCAATCTGATTAGTCTGGGGTGGGACCATTCATTGTTCAACTGAATTCAACGACAATGGGCACATTTTAATTCATGGGGGCTGAATTTTAACTGTGGGGACCACCCCTTGCTGCTGGATGGGGAGGGCAGGCTGGTAATTAGGAACCAGAAAGATCATGCAGCATTGTTCTCAGCTCTTTAATTCAGCCACAGCATTACCATCCTGCCTCTGCACAAATGGCGACCACAGGAGCTAACCAGGTGGCCAGTATATCCTCAACCCCATGGAAGAGATGGTGCACGTTATCATTAGAGTGGCCACAACTGAGGGGTGGGGCTGAAACCCGATCAAATATGTGGTATCCTCATAACTAACCCTCCTCCTCCTCCTCCTCACATCCCCCACTTCCTTCTCATTTTAGGCTCTCTTCTGATTCACAAGCTGCAGATGGTGTAAACATGCACCACTTGCTTTCCCCCAACATCACCCCTCCCCCACTTTACCACAGCCTTCCCATTGTAGCTTTCTCCTTGCGCAACCTGGCTGGGCCGTGGTACAGGAGCAAGGAGTGGTAGAAGAAGAAGAGACTGATGGTGATGAAACACCATCACTCACCCTGATACTCATCAGGCTACACATACTTTGGAGGTATCTTAGAGAAGGGACCTGTACATGGTCAGACTCCAGACACAAGTGACACTACAGCCAGGGAAGGGGCAAAGGGCACCACAGGTGCTAGCTAGTCAGAGGGCATGGTCGCGCACAAGTTCGAATGTGGAGGACTCAGGTAAGGATTGTACAGAAAAAGGTTGATATGTTTGCACACTGCAATGCTTGTTGCATTGACAGGCCTGCCAGAAACATAGAAATATAGAAGATTTGCAATATAGAAGCAGGCAATTTGGTTCATTTTCTCTCTGCCTGATGAAAAAGAGCTATCTAGCATAATCACACTTTCCAGCTCTTGGTCCATAGCCCTGTAAGTTGCGACACCTCAAGTGCATATCCAAGTTTCTCCCTCTACCACCCTTTCAGGCCGTGAGTTCCAGCCCCCAATCAGCCTCTGGGTGAAAAAACTTCTCCTCAACTCCCCTCTAATCCTGCCAATTACTTTAAATCTGTGCCCCCTGGGCCTACTCCTGCTCCTAATTCACATGTTAGTATGTTTTCTGAGTCCAACTCAAGCCTCAGTTAAATGAGTGAAACCAGGCAAAATTATTACTTTATTCCTAACAGACTTATTTACAACTCGTTTTTATCTAGATAGTAATTTTCCCAAAAATTATAAGGGTCAAGGTGAAACTTCTCAGTAAAATTCCCCCACAATAAGGGAACAGGAGTCAGGTTCATGAGGCTTTGATACAGAAGACTAAATGGGACAATTTAAGTTTTAGGTACACAATTCTTTTAGAATATAAAGCATGCAGTTTGGTGGTTACATGAAAAGCATAAATCATAAAACTAGATAAATCCTGAGAAAGAAAAGACTGTTAGTTCTTATTTCTAATAGAGAATGGAAATTTAAACTTCATATGTTACAAACAGTGTACTTTTAAAAGAAGAAAAGGAAATAAGGGTATCCATTAAATATTGAAGTAAGCTGATCTTAATCCCCAAGTGTGTGAGATGTGTTAGGTTCAGAATGGACCTGAAGCAATATAAACAATCTAACAAATCTGAAATTATTCGAGTTTGGGTTGAGTTATTTATAATGAATTTTGGGGTCGTATAATTAATGGTTACATAGAAGACGTTCATTTGATCAATAATAGACCTTCTCTAAGTACAACCCCATTTTTGGTGAAATAACCACCTGTTATAATGAAGTGTGCCCGTTCAATTTCTAAGAAGTGTTATTTTGAATTTATTCCTGAAAACTGGACCTGCGATAACAGTCTCGTTGGTCAATGTTGCTTAATCAAGGCACAACCATCCAGTAAAATAGTAAGACTAGCATTCTTTTATCTGATTGCAGTTTTGATTATCAGGGCTAGCATTGTATGCCTACTTGCAATAACAGAATACCAACTTTAGGTGTGTGCATTTCTTATCAGTGAAGGGAGTTAACCATGTTGTTTTGCAAACTAGTTTTGACTCCTGTTAAGATATGTTTTACTGTGAGTTTACCCAATGTAACTTTTAATCTAACATTCCTGCATTAATTCCATATTTTTTGACCCTATTCCTTCACATAGTGCAATCACATCCGTGTAATGCAGCGACCAGAACAGCAGTACTCTAGCTGTGTTTGAACTAGTGTTTTATGCAGTTCTAGCATAACCTGTCTGCTCTGATATTCTGTGCCTCAGCCAATGAATGAAAATATCCTGCATGCCCTCTTAACCAACCTCTCAACCTATCCTGCTACTTTTAGGGATCTGTGGACATGCACTCTGTTCCTCTACAATTCTCAGTATCCTAAAATTATTGTCCATGTGCTTGCCTTGTTTGCCTTCCCAAAATGCATCACCTCTCACTTCTACAGATTGAATTCTTGTAGTAACTGAAGGTGTAGCCTCTCCTGCTGCCTATCAGGGGTCACGCGATGTTCTGGGAGGGTGAGGCTTCCTGAAAAGAGCCCTGATCGAGCATGTAGCACCTGAAAAGCTCTCTCTAATAAAGTTTATCTGTTTCTTGTTGAAACCTGTCTGGTCTGTTGAGTCATTACGTTTGGCGATGAGGGTAAAATAGCTCCGACACTGCACCTCGGCTTATTACCGAGTTCATCAAACCTTAAGAAAAAAGAAAAAACTACTCACCAGTCAAGCCATTCTTCAGCAGAATCGATCCTCATGATGCAACTATGAAAGAAGGGGTATGTAGAGTGCCTTGGATTTTATTTTGTAACAAACAAAATTACCGTGGAGAAAAAGCAGAAAGACATCCTTTTGAGTGTATGTGGCTGTAAGACATACAGCCTCATCCACAGACTGATGGCCCCGAAAGCGCCCAATTCTAAGTCCTTTAATAAAATAGTGAAAACACATTTCCAGCCAAAGCCATCCATAATAACGCAGAGGTTTAAATTTAATTCCAGAGTTAGGGCCCTGGGAGAGTCCATCACAACCTATGTAACAAAGCTGAAACAGTTGACTGAACACTGCGACATTGGGGACACACTAAATGACATACTGCGGGACCAGTTGGTTTGTGGAGTTCATGACAATGCCATTCAGCGCCATTTACTCACACAGATCGACATCGATTTGAAGCGCACCCTGGAAATATCCCTCACCACGGAAAGTGCTGCCAGAGACTCGCAGGTTTTGCAACACATACAACATGGCACTGTTCTTCATGTGGGGAAGGAATCTACTCTGAAAACCAGAGACACAGCAGCGAAGTGAGAAGCAATGTCCGCTGTTAGAAACATGAAAAGGCCTAGTAGAAATATTTCAGTAGTGACTCCAAGATTAAATTGTTATAGATGTGGGGGTGACCATAGACCAGACACCTGTAAATTCAAGGATGCAGAATGCCATTACTGCCATAAGAAAGGTCATGTAGTAAGGCAATGCAGGGCAAAGTCGAAACAGCCCATAAAGCAGCAAACCAATATGACTGAATTCAAAACTACAGCAGAACCTGAAGCTGCCAATACCAACATCTATTCCCTGTATAACGTCACCACTGTAGAAACTGAACCTATCACTGTCACAGTCCAAGTTAATGAGAAGTCACTAATAATGGAGGTGGATATGTGAGCCTCAACCACAGTGGTGGGAGAGCACGCTTTCAAATACCTTAATGAAGGTAGACAGCCAATAAACCTGGAGCGGACAACCGCTAAATTAGACATACACTGGAGAATCTATTCAAGTAAAGGGCATTGCCAGAGTACCAATGTTTTACAGGCAACAGACAGCCCAGCTGCCAATGATAATAGAGAAAGGAGAAGGACCCAGTCATTTAGGGCGAGACTGATTACAAAAGATCAAGCTCGACTGGTCTGAAATATTTCACTTGAGAAGTTCCTGAACTGCTTAGGAAATACGACAGTGGTATTTTGAGATGAATTAAGGAGGTTAAAAGATGCGCAGGCCAAGATATATGTGGATCCGCAGGCAACACCGTGTTTCTTTAAGGCCAGCCCTGTGCTTTATGCACTGAAGGAAAAAGTGGATACAGAACTGTGCCAATTAGAAAAGCTGGGTATCACCTAACCTGTTCAATTCTTGGAGAGGCAGCACCCATAGTTCCAGTGGTTAAGCCTGACCAAACCATATGCATTTGTGGTGTTGGGGGATTTCTCAATTACACATCTTGGGGTCTATTAATTTGCTGAGGGCTTCCTGTCGAATTAGTGTGGCCTGGAGAAAACACGAGAAAGCCACGAGACCCCAGCTGGAGGCGAAGACACAGATGATTATATTATCATTGTAACGAGAGATGTGGACTACACCAGAGTCACATCTAATGAATACAAGCATGTATCCAGTTTTCATAGTAATACAGTTTCATTCATTGCTATGGTTAACAATACAGTGGAGATAGTAAACAATGCGCGGAGATTGCTTCCCATTTCATATTAACGATTGTACACAGTCAAGTTCATGTTACAATTCTCTGATAAGTATTGATAGCCTGTTAATGATTGGAGGTGAACTCCGATGAATATTGGTAGTCTACTATTGTCCACTTACAGACATCCATCTCTCTTTAACTGCCCTCCCGTAACAAGGTTATGGGTGTTCACAATGCCCAGACGATTCCAATGATTTTAAACGCGCAAAATACACATACAACCCACGTCAACGTCTGTCCCTATCTTACAGATTTACATTATTAACTAGGTCAGCCTATTACCTTTTTTCTCAACTGACCAAGGTTGGCTCACAAGCAGCAGGGTCTGAGCACCGGCACCAAGGAGTTGTCCTTACATACCTTTTCATCTAGCTAATGTTGGGGGGAACCACCACGGAGACAAGGAACCATGTTCCCTACCTGAGAATTCCCCACAACAATCCATCCTGTTGCCAAAGGGGGACACACGGTTCTCCCATTGTGCAATTCATCTACCTGTCTCACCTATGATTGCCCTCCACTCCTGGTGCAGAACTCGGGCCCCCTGCTGCCACAGCCGCTGTCGCTGCTTCTTACATGTAGTGATGCACAAGGCTAGTATAATCATTAGCTGAATCACTACCAATAAATGAGATGTGATCCAAAGCCACGGGTGGATTTGAACATTAAACCCCCAGTTCCATACAGTCTTGTACCAAGGCTCCAGCTGGAGCACTTTGACAATGTCTTTATTAACGGTTTCTGCTTCCGAAGTAATTTCCCTGAGTCTGGTCAAGCTGTCTTTTAAATGCTTCTGGATCCCAGCAAATTGCTCGGGTACATGAGGGATGGGCGGCAGCACATCATGCTGGCACGGAGAGACGCTGACAGCAAAGGCTTCTGCGGCTTCAATAGTGTCTCTTCCGCGGGTGAATTTCTATAATATGTGCTGATACGATACGTGTGGGTACCTGTGGGCTGAAGCAAAAGGAACCATTATGTATGGGGCAGGTCACTCTTCCCTACTGCGTTTCAGGCTGCCCTGTTGTCACGCAGTAGGTGCCCCCTCCCTTGTGCGCAGCCCTCATGCCTTCTCCTCCCTCTCAGAAACATGATAGGGTCCCCCTTGTCCTCACTTATCACCCCACCAGCCTCCGCATTCAAAGGATCATCCTCCGCCATTTCCGCCAACTCCAGCATGATGCCACCGCCAAACACATCTTCCCTTCACCCCCCCTATCGGCATTCCGTAGGGATCGCTCCCTCCAGGACACCCTGGTCCACTCCTCCATCACCCCCTACTCCTCAACCCCCACCTACGGCACCTCCCCATGCATATGCAAAAGATGCAACACCTGCCCCTTCACTTCCTCTCTCCTCACTGTCCAAGGGCCCAAACACTCCTTTCAAGTGAAGCAGCATTTCACTTGCATCTCCCCCAACTTAGTCTACTGCATTCGTTGCTCCCAATGCGGTCTCCTCTACATTGGAGAGACCAAACGCAAACTGGGTGACCGCTTTGCAGAACACCTGCAGTCTGTCCGCAAGAATGACCCAAACCTCCCTGTCGCTTGCCATTTTAACACTCCACCCTGCTCTCTTGCCCACATGTCTGTCCTTGGCTTGCTGCATCATTCCAATGAAGCTCAATGCAAACTGGAGGAACAGCACCTCATCTTCCGACTAGGTACTTTACAGCCTTCCGGACTGAGTAGTGAATTCAACAACTTTAGATCTTGAACTCCCTCCTCCATCCCCACCCCCTTTCTGTTTCTTCCCCCTCCCTTTTGTTTTTTCCAATAATTTATATAGATTTTTCTTTTCCCACCTATTTCCATTATTTTTAAATGTATTTCCACCCATTGTTTATTGATACCTTTTATGTCTTTTTAGTATAATTTCACCCCACCCCCACTAGCGCTATCTGTACCTTGCTTGTCCTGCTCTCTATTCTTAATTAGCACATTCTTTTAGATAATATCACCACCTTCAACATCTCTTTGTTCTTTTGTCTGTGACATCTTTTGATTATCTGCTCCTATCACTGCTTGCTTGTCCCGACAACTACCCACCCCCTCCACTTCTCTCCCCCCACCCCTCCCCACCTTAAACCAGCTTATATTTCACCCCTCTCCTAATTTTACTCAGTTCCGTTGAAGGGTCATGAGGACTCGAAACGTCAACTCTTTTCTTCTCCGCCGATGCTGCCAGACCTGCTGAGTTTTTCCAGGTAATTCTGTTTTTGTTTTGGATTTCCAGCATCCGCAGTTTTTGTTTTTATATCTGATAGGAGAGGTCACGACCAGAGATATTTCTATGGTGCACCCCGTGATGCAGTTTAATCCGCACTGGCTTTGTTCGGCGAGGGTTAGTGGGTGTGGGCATGCTAGCAGGGTGCCAGACTGGCAGCACCCCTTGGTGCTCACCCCCACCAAGACCCCTTGCTTGAATATTGGTTCGGCCAGGGCAGGGTGGTAGTGAATTGTAACCTTATCCAGTCGAACTCCGATATTTTCCACTTCATACAGGGGGTAGTGTCCCGCCTCGTATTTGTCCCATGCCAGAAGCATTAGGATGACTGCTACCACCAAGCTATCGTTCACTGAGCACCTTCTATCACTGGGACTGTGTGAGACAACCCCCTGAAGGTGCACGGGTCAAGTGTACCAGGGGACTGTCCTACTCGTCTCAGGGCTGTGTAGCTAATCCAGTCAGGGGTTTCTCCTGTTTAATCTGCTCCAGCCCTGTCTTCAACTGGGGCCCATCCACCTAAACTGTGACTGACTGTCCCTTTCGCTGTCTCCTTCTCCAGCTGATACTCTCCATCAATCAGCTGATTCAGGGTCTTAGCCTGCCCCTGTATGGTCCAGATCCAGATCCGGATCCCCTCTATCTCGGACAAACCCAAGACCCCTTCTCAAAAACAAAAATAGCTGAAAAAGCTCAGCAGGTCTGACAGCATCTGCAGAGAGGAATACAGTTAACGTTTCGAGTCTGTATGACTCTTCACCAGAACGAAGGAAAAATAGAAAAGAGGTGAAATATAAGCTGATTCTAATGATGCCACTTTCAAAAACAGTTCCTCTTACATGTCCTCCTTCTTCCTTAGCCGAGGTTTTCCACCCACAGTGGTTGACAGGGCCCTCAACCGTGTTCGGCCCATCTCCTGCGCATCCACCCTCACACCTTCTTCTCCCTCCCAGAAACATGATAGGGTCCCCCTTGTTCTCACTTATCACCCCACCAGCCTCTGCATTCAAAGGATCATCCTCCGCCATTTCCGCCAACTCCAGCATGATGCCACCACCAAACACATCTTCCCTTCACCCCCCCCTCCTTGGCCTGCTGCAATGTTCCGTGAACCCAGCACAAACTGGAGGAACAGCACCTCATCTTCCGACTAGGTACTTTACAGCCTTCCGGACTGAATATTGAGTTCAACAACTTTAGATCATGAACTCTCTCCTCCATCCCCACCCCCTTTCTGATCCCCCTTTTCTCAATAACTTATATATATTTTTCTTTTCCCACATATTTCAATTATTTTTAAATGTATTTCCATCCATTGTTTTATCTCTACCTTTTAGCCTATTTCAATCCCTTCTCCCCCCCCCCCCCCCCCCCCCCCCCCCCTCCACTAGGGCTATCTGTCCCTTGCTCATCCTGCTTTCTACCCTTAATGTCAACATTAGCACATTTCTTAGCTAATGTCACCACCATCAACACCCCTTTGTCCTTTTGTCTATGACATCTTTTGGCTATCTCCACCTATCGCTGGCCCTCTATCCAGCTCTACCTGTCCACCCCCCCCCCACCCCCTAAACCAGCTTATATTTCACCTCTTTTGTATTTTTCCTTAGTTCTGTTGAAGTCATACGGACTTGAAATGTTAACTGTATTCCTCTCCGCAGATGTTGTCAGACCTGCTGAGTTCTTGCATGTATTTTTGTTTCGGATGTCCAGCATCCGCAGTTTTTTGCTTTACCTCCCCTTCTCTGGCTGTCTGGGCAATCCGGCTGGCTTGCCCCTGCTGGAGCCACTTAAGGACCTGCTTTTAGTTTGTCCTGTCGGTTCTGTACAGTGGCTATGTCTAGCGAATTAACCACCGACTTCCTGGTGTTGACCCCGGTCAGCAGGTCATTCAGTGTCGGACGTTTATCCTGCTGATGGGGCCCCTCGGGATTTATGTGAGGGCTGAAGGTCTATCGGGCTCTCTGCCTGGCCATATGTGGCATTAGAGAGCCTGGGTGGGTGCTGGGCAATCACGGGGCCTTCCTAAATCAGCCAGATTAATTATGGTCGGCGCAGACTCATACTGTACATTTTTGTACATGACTTTCTTTGTTGCCCCACCACCAAACCGCTGTCGGGTCCTGGTTCTTGTCCTGGGCAGTGAGGGTGGACCCATGGTGTTCCCGTTGTTGTGCTACAGGCAGGATGATGGGGGTCGGTCTCCCTCCCCATCCCCAGCAGTAGCCGAACCCCGCAGCCCCCACTAGGTATGGGTCCCTTTTATCTGAGCAGGACACTGGAGTGCACCTGTACCGCAGTATTACCAACATTAGCAGGGGGACTCCGTAAATAATGGCCTGATTGCACCCTGGACCGTGACTGACCTCCTCACCATTAGGGGCTGCCACACCCACCTATTTCCAAGGATCTTATATTCGCTTCACACCAGTCGGTACCCAGGATCGCATGTCACCGTCACACGTCTCCACCCCACCTGGCTTAACCCATAACCAATAGTCCCACGAATCTCCGGTTCCTGCTGTCCGTTTGCAGTTCGCCATTTCTTTTGTGCTCTTGTCCGGCCAGTCGCATTCCATGTTTGCCCAATCCGTGAGGTACAGGACGAAATCCCCTCTCACAGTGACCTTTCCAATCTGCTGGGTGTTCACCGGTCACTCTTGTTTTTCCTCACGGTGCAGACCCTGGGGTACAATAGTGAGAATGAAGACCAAGCTGGTGTTCGCGGTTGGCATGCTGCTCCGGTGCCTGTAAATTCAAACAGGGGCAGAGTGTCTACATCACGTCACCCAGTTACTGGTCAACAGGAGGGGAAGGTCGTTTAAGTTGTGTCCAGTGTTTCCAGCCCCCTTTCCCCTTCTGATCAACACAAGCACATGTGTCGCTGCTGATGATTACCCAGTAGGGTCCCGACCACCGTGGTGCGACCCCCAGCTTGGCGGGCAGTTCCCTAGCCATAACCCATTCCCCAACCTCGGGAACCTCAGGCTCCTTGGTTTCCGAATTTGCACGCTCATCTGCTGCCTTCTGGCGGGTCCCTACTGTTGTTCTCATATCCTTCAGCTGTTTCCCTAGCTCCACAATGTATCATCTGATCTGGTCCCTAATTGATCCTACGGGCCCCTCTCCTGTCATAATGAACCCCCAGCGGGACCAGGCCGTCATATAATCATGAGTGACCCCGAAGGCCTGTGTAGATGTTCGCATTCTTGCCTGTGCTTAACCGAAGGGCAACCATTAGTGCAACAATCTCAGCTCCCTGAGCTGATTGGGTCCCATCCAGGGATCCGGAGGCAAGGTTTGTGAGTGTATCATCGACCACAGCCCATCCCATGCTTGGGGTCCCAAGGTGGTATTTCTGGAACAAAAACAAAAAAACCTGGAAAAACTCAACAGGTCTGACAGCATCTGCGGAGAGGGATACAGTTGACGTTTTGAGTCCATGTGATCCTTCATCAGAACTAAAAATATAGAAATGAGATGAAATATAAGCTGGTAGAGGGGGGTGGGACAGGAGGAGCTTGATAGGGGGCCAGTGATAGGTGGAGGCCAAGAAGAGACTGCCAAAGATGTCATAGACAAAAGGACAAAGGGGCGTTGACGGTGGTGATATTATCTAAAGGATGTGCTAATGATGACATTAAGGGTAACAAGCAGGACAAGCTAGTGGCAGATGGCCCAAATGTGGGTGGGGTGGGGGGAAGGGATCAAAATGGGCTAAAAGGTTGAGATGAAACAATAAATTGAAATAAATTTAAAAATAGATGGGAAAAGAAAAAATATAGTTGCAAAAAAATTATAAATTATTGGAAAAAGGGAGATCGGAAAGGAGGTGGGGATGGAGGAGAGAGTTCATGATCTGAAGTTGTTGAACTCAATGTTAAGTCCGGAAGGCTGTAAAGCGCCTAGTCAGAAGATGAGGTGCTGTTCCTCCAGTTTGCGTTGAGCTTTACTGGAACATTGCAGCAGGCCAAGGACAGAGATGTGGGCTTGAGAGCAGGGTGGTGTGTTGAAATGGCAAGCAACAGAGTGGTCTGCGTCATGCTTGTGGACAGACCGAAGGTGTTCCGGTGTTTCCGGGACTGGTCTACAAACAGAGTGAGGTCGGAGTTCTCCAGGGGGTCCTCCTTTAAATGGCCAATGGGCTCGTCCCATACCTCTGGGGTGCAGTAGTGGGGTCCTCTCCTCTGTGAGGAGTAGTTCTGCCAGGTTAGGTCTGGTGTCGCGGATGATCTTAATGGAGCTGTCCTTTGGTAGAAAGACAGATTCCCACTTAGCTTGTCTGATGTTTGATATCGAGCGGAGTTTGCCCGTATTCAACATCTCCACTAAAGTGTGGCAGTTATGTAGTATGATCTCGCCCGTCATTCCTGTGGGCTCGCTTGCCTGAACAGCCCAGAACAAAAACAGAAACAGAAATGCCTGGAAAAGCTCAGCAGGTCTGGCAGGATCGGCGGAGAAGAGCACAGTTGACATTTCAAGTCCTCAAGACCCTTCAACAGAAGTAAGTAAAAATAGGAAAGGGGTGAAATATAAGCTCGTTTAAGGGGGGGAGGGGGTGCAGGCGGTGGTGGGGGGTCGGGGGGGGGGGTTTGTTGGACAAGCAGCCAAGGATAGGAGGAGATAACCAATAGATGTCACAGACAAAAGAACAAAGAGGTGTTGAAGGTGGTGATATTATCTAAAGGAATGTGCTAATTAAGAGTAGAGAGCAGGACAAGCAAAGTACAGATAGCTCTAGTGGGGGTGGGGTGAAATAATACTAAAAGGGCATAAAAGGTATAGATAAACAATGGGTGGAAATACATTTAAAAATAATAGAAATAGGTGGGAAAAGAAAAATCTATAAATTATTGGAAAAAACAAAAAGGAGGGGGAATAAACAGAAAGGGGGTGGGGATGGAGGAGAGAGTTCAAGATCTAAAATTGTTTATAAAAACAAAAAACTGCGGATGCTGGAAATCCAGAACAAAAACAGAAATACCTGGAAAAAACTCAGCAGGTCTGGCAGCATCGGCAGAGAAGAGCAAAGTTGACATTTCGAGTCCTCATGACCCTTCAGCAGAACTGAGTAAAAATAGGAGAGGGGTGAAATATAAGCTGGTTTGGAGGGGGGGGGGTGGTGTTGTTGGGACAAGCAAGCAGTGATAGGAGCAGATAACCAAAAGATGTCACAGACAAAATAACAAAGAGGTGTTGAAGGTGGTGATATTATCTAAAAGAATGTGCTAATTAAGAGTGGAGAGCAGGACCAGCAAGGTAGCTCTAGTGGGGGTGGGGGTGAAATAAACAATGGGTGGAATATATTTAAAAATAATGGATATAGGCGTGAAAAGAAAAATCTGTATAAATTATTGGAAAAAACAAAAGGGAGGAGGAAGAAATGGAAAGGGTGTGAGGATGGAGTTCAAGATCTAAAGTTGTTGAACTCAATATTCAGTCCAGAAGGCTGTAAAGTGCCTAGTCAGAAGATGAGGTGCAGTTCCTTCAGTTTGCGTTGAGCTTCACTGGAACAATGCAGCAAGCCAAGGACAGACATGTGAGCAAGAGAGCAGGGTGGAGTGTTAAAATGGCAAGCGACAGGGAGGTCTGGGTAATACTTGCAGACAGACTGAAGGTGTTCTGCAAAGCAGTCACCCAGTCTGCGTTTGGTGTCTCCGATGTAGAGGAAACCGCATTGGGAGCAATGAATACAGTAGACTAAGTTGGGGGAAATGCAAGTGAAATGCTGCTTCACTCGAAAGGAATGTTTGGGCCCTTGAACGGTGAGGAGAGAGGAAGTGAAGGGGCAGGTGTTGCATATTTTGCGTTTGCATGGGGAGGTGCCGTAGTTGGGGATTGAGGAGTGGGGGTGATGGAGGAGTGGACCAGGGTGTCATGGAGGGAACGATCCCTACGGAATGCCGCTGGGGGTGGGGGGTGAAGGGAAGATGTGTTTGTTGGTGGCATCATGCTGGAGTTGGCGGAAACTCCAACTTTTTTCTGCCAACTCCAGCATGATGCCACCGCCAAACACATCTTCCCTTCACCCCCCCCCCCCCCCCCATGGCGGCATTCCACAGGGATCATTCCCTCCGTGACACCCTGGTCCACTTCTCCATCACCCCCTACTCCTCAACCCCCACCTACGGCACCTCCCCATGCAAACGCAAAATATGCAACACCTGCCCCTTCACTTCCTCTCTCCTCACCGTCCAAGGGACCAAACACTCTTTTCAAGTGAATCAGCATTTCACTTGCATTTCCCCCATCTTAGTCTACTGCATTCGTTGCTCCCAATGTGGTCTCCTCTACATTGGAGAGACCAAACGCAGACTGGGTGACTGCTTTGCAGAACACCTGCAGTCTGTCCGCAAGCATTACCCAGATCTCCCTGTCGCTTGCCATTTTAACACTCTACCCTGCTCTCTTGCTCACATGTCTGTCCTTGGCTTGCTGCATTGTTCCAGTGAAGCCCAACGCAAACTGGAGGAACAGCACCTCATCTTCCGACTGGGCACTTTACAGCCTTCCAGACTGAATATTGAGTTCAACAACTTTAGATCTTGAACTCCCTCCTCCATCCCCACCCCCTTTCCATTTCTTCCCCCTCCCTTTTGTTTTTTCCAATAATTTATATAGATTTTTCTTTTCCCACCTATTTCCGTTATTTTTGAATGTATTTCCACCCATTGTTTATCTATACCTTTTATGACCTTTTAGTATTATTTCACCCCACCCCCAAGAGCGCTATCTGTACCTTGCTTGTCCTGCTCTCTATTCTTAATTAGCACATTCTTTTAGATAATATCACCACCTTCAACACCTCTTTGTTCTTTTGTCTGTGACATCTTTTGGTTATCTCCTATCACTGGCTGCTTGTCCAACAAACCACCACCCCCCCCCCCCTTGCCCCCCCTCCCCCCCTTAAACCAGCTTATATTTCACCCCTTTCCTATTTTTACTTAGTTCTGTTGAAGGGTCTTAAGGACTCAAAACGTCAACTGTGCTCTTCTCCGTCAATGCTGCCAGACCTGCTGAGTTTTTCCAGGCATTTCTATTTGTTTTTGTTTTGGATTTCCATCATGCCAGTTTTTTGTTTTTATCTCTGAACAGCCCAGGCTGCACAGTCTGGGGCTGCCAGGCAGTCACTGAACACCACTGAAACCAGGAATCGCTTGGTTGAGTAGTAAGCGATTGGGTGTCACTGTGAGTTTGTGCAGCTACAGCGTTGTAGGTGTTGCCATCGTGGTGGCAATAGAGGTGGAAGGGCTTAGATGAATTTGCCATCCCCAGAGCTGGTGCGGACATTAACGCTGCTTTTAGTTTGGTGAAAACCTGCTCTTGGTCCCCATCCCAGACCATGAATGTTAGTGACGCTAGCCCTCCATTTAAAAGGGCTGCCAGTGTGGAAAAGTTGGGAATAAAGTGTCTGCAGTAATTAAACAACCCCATTACCAGGCAGATTCCTCTGATGTTAGTCGGTCGGGGCATGTTGCTAA
Source organism: Carcharodon carcharias (assembly GCF_017639515.1). Taxonomy (NCBI): domain Eukaryota; kingdom Metazoa; phylum Chordata; class Chondrichthyes; order Lamniformes; family Lamnidae; genus Carcharodon; species Carcharodon carcharias. The sequence continues at coordinate 117,753,297 of NC_054476.1, forward strand.
TGGCTTCCCTCCAGTTTACTGCTAAATCCTTAGTGCCCTGTGAGATTACCTGTCCCAAGTACTGGGCCTCCCTTTGTGCTATCTGGGCTTTTGTAGGGTTCGCTTTAAACCGACGAGCGCAAGGCGTTCGAGGAGGGCGACTAAAGCACCGGCACACCCTCTGTCCGTCTCAGACACGAGGAGGAGGTGGTCTGCGTACTGAATGACTGTTCTCCGAAACGGCTGTAGATCCAGTAGGTCTAGGGTATTGTGCATTTCCCGGTGAAATATGGCAGGGCTGTTGTGAAAACCCTGCATTAGCCGCGTCCAGGTGCACTGTCCATCACCCACGGTAAAAGCAAATTTATCTCGGGAGTTCTCAGCTAGCGGGAGGGACCAGGAACCTTTCGCGATATCCAGGACAGTGAAGACCCTGTGTTCTGGTTTGAGGTTGTTTTATATGGTCGCTGGGCTGGTGACGATGGGGTGGATTCGGGGGTGTGACCCTATTGAGGGCGGTATAATCGACGGTCAACTGGTATGACCTGTCCGGTTTGCGGTCCAGCCAAGCTGGGGAGTTGGTTTCACTCGCAGCCGCCCGCACTATGCTGCCTGCTTGGAGATCTTTCACAATCCCCCTCACCACAGTAATGGCCTCTGGATGTATGGGGCACTAGCGGGAGGGTTTGTGCAGCCGTCCCAGGATGATCAGGGGTGGTATCTGGACCCTCCCGCAGTCAGGTTTTGTGGCTGCCCAAACCTCCGTAACTAGGGAACATATTGGTCCATAGACGGGGATAACTTCCCCACTCCCACATTAGTAATTTAACAGCACCCGCGGGTCGGCTTTCCCTGCCTTTGGAGGCAGTGAACATGCCCAGGTATAGGCCCATGGCATGTTATCAGGTGGGACTATATCAGCTTATGTTCCCGGGGATCTATAGCCCTCCCAACCATTGTAGTAAGTCAATACCGAGGATTCGCTCCCTCCCCTCGGTTTGTGACCCAGAGCTGGACGGGCACTTCTACCTGTGCGATTTCCAGGGAGACTACCTCGCTGAGGTGCGTTATCATAAACCCACCCCGCCCCCCACCACCCCCAGCACTCCCCCGGCCCGACCCCCTGAATAGTCGCTGTAGTGGGGGTTACGGGAAAAGGAAGGTCTGGAAGTGACACGGACGCCCCGGTGTCCAGGAGTACATTGCAATGATGGCCCCCTAGCACTGTGGGTACGTACATTCAGGGGTCCTGTTTAAAGGGGGCCGCGAACCATCATTCATTCGTGAGGAGCTGAATGGCCTGGAGTAATTCTTCCCTGGAGAGCTTTTCTAGTTCCCTCCGGGAGCTCACTTTGGGTGCTCTGCAGATGCCTCGCTGTAGGTGGGAGGTGGTTTGGAACCTAAGGGTCCCGCACACTCTCAAGGTGAGCTTGGGCCAACTCCAATTCTTTCCCCTCTACACATTTGTGTACTAAGATGATTTAGCACCTTTAAATCACTCTTCCTTTTTTGCTTCTCCCACCCACTCTCTTTGTGACGAACTGGGGCCCTCGGGGTCCCAGCCGCCCTGTTACATTTTCTCTATTAATTTAGCGTATTTATCCTCAGTATGTTTGGTTAAGGAGCCTAACGGCCCCCAATTCATTCCCAGGCAGCGAACCGACCTTCTCGAGGTCTCGTCAGACATCCAGTGTTCTGCAGTGATTTGGTTACTGTGTTAATAGACCACAGATGCTCCCGTAGCAACCATTGCGTCCCGCAGACTAACCCTCCGTCTGCTGCACTCGCCTGCCCAAAACTCAACGCTGCAGGTTTCCTCAGGTAAAGTTTCCCCTTACCCCCAGCGGATTTCCCATCCGTGGTTACGGCGCTACAGTTATACCCCCTGTAGCACCCACTGGTAAACAGGCAGCGAACTGCCCCAACCGGCAAAACCAGCGCACCCCGATCGGTTCCTCTTGCACGCACCAAATCCCCTGTGCCTCAACATCCAGTCCAGATTTTTGTTCTGTTACACAGGACTTTAAATCGCCAGCTCCCGTCCCTCTTGCATCTCTGTCCAATGCTGACGGTAGTGAGTATTCACCGTTAGTTCGGTCCAGACGACACTCGAGGTCTTCACCAGGAACCGGACCATCCTGCCGACTACGCCAATTTGTTGGGGGATTTCTCAATTTCTCGGGGCCTATTAATTTGCTGAGGGCTTCCTGTCGAATTAGTGTGGCCTAAAGAAAACAAGAGAAAGCCACGAGACCTCGGTTGGCGGCGAAGACACAGTTGATTTTATTATCGATGCAACGAGAGATGTGGACTACACCAGAATCACATCTAACGAATACAAGCATGTATCCAGTTCTTATAGTAAGACAGTTTCATCTATTGCTTTGGCTAACAATACAGTGGAGATAGTAAACAATGCACAGAGATTGCTTCCCATTTCATATTAACGACTGTACACAGTCAAGTTCATGTTACAATGCTCTGATAAGTATTGGTAGCCTGTTAACGATCGGAGGTGAACTCCGATGAATATTGATAGTCTACTATTGTCCACTAACAGACATCCATCTCTCTTTAACTGCCCTCCCGTAACAAGGTTATGGGTGTTCACAACGCCCAGACGATTCCGATTATTTTAAACACACAAAATACACAAACAACCCACGTCAACGTCTGTCCCTATCTTACACAGATTTACATTATTAACTAGGTCAGCCTATTACCTTTCTTCTCAACTGACCCAGGTTGGCTCATGAGCAGCAGGGGTCTGAGCACCAGCACCAAGGAGTTGGCCCTACATACCTTTTCATCTAGCTAATGTTGGGGGGAACCACCACACAGCCAAGGAACCATGTTCCCTGACTGAGAATTCCCCACAACAGTGGGAACTATAAATTGACCATAAATAAGGCAGCAAAGCTAGACAAGCATCCCATTCCAAGAATAGATCACTTATATGCAAAGCTGGCTGGAGGCAAGTACAATACAAAATTGGATATGAGCCATGCTTACCAACAATTAGAACTGGATAGCTTGTCGAGAGAACATGTGACTAGTAACACACACAAGGGTCTTTATCAGTACACTCACCTACCCTTTGGATTATCGGCTGCATGTGCTATTTTCCAGAGAACAATGGAGAGTGTTTTGCAAGGACTTCCCTGAGTGGCAGTTTACCTAGATGATGTTCTGATCAAAGGGACTGCCGAGACTGGACAATTGGCCAACCTGGAAGAGATGTTAAGAAGATCCATGGAAGCCGGCGTACGATCGAAGAAAGAAAAATGTACACTTCAAGCGCCAGAGTTTACTTACCTGGGTGACAGGGCAGATTCCCTGGGTTTGCATCTGGTATAAGTAGTTAGGGCAATCAAAGATGCGCCCTCTCCGTCCAATGTAACTGAACTCAAGTCCTTCCTGGGCATGATGAAGTAATATAGCTGTTTCTTGCCAAACTTAACAACAGTGTTAGCACCATTACATTTGTTAAATAAGAATCATCACTGGTCTTGGAATTCACAACAGGAAGAAGCCTTTGTGAAAGTAAAGAAACTGTTGCATTCATTGTATTTATTGTTACAATACGACCTATCGAAAGAGTTGGTATTAACATGTGATGCCTCTCCTTATGGTGTAGGAGCTGTGTTATCACATAGAATGGAAAATGGATCAGAAAGGCCCTTTGGCTATGTCTCGAGAACCCTCTCCACAGCTGAGAAGGGTTATTCCCAGCTAGAAAAGAAAGGTTTATCCATGGCATTCAGAGTGAAAAAATTCCACCAGTATCTGTATGGACGACATTTCACCATTGTGTCAGGTCATAAACCATTAATGGGTTTATTCAGTGAGGATAAGGCCATTACACCAAAAGCATCAGCAAGAATATAACTCTGGCCTTTGATATTATCTGCGTATGAGTATACCTTTACGTACCGTCCTGGCTTACACATTGCAAATGCAGACACACTCAGTTGTCTCCCATTATCAAATAGCTTTGTACATGCTCTTCTTCCACAAGAAGTTGTGCTGAATTTTTTGGATTCTTCACCTGTGTGTGCAAAGCAAATTAGAAATTGGATGAACAGAGATCCAAGATTCTCGAAAGTCAGAGACTTTGTTTTGCAAGGATGGTCAAATTCACCTGTACCTGAAGATTTGAGACCATTCCATGCCAGAGATACAGACTTAAGTTGTCAAGATGGAATTTTGTTGTGGGGAGCAAGAATTGCCCCTTCGCAAGGTAGAGAACCACTCTTGACAGCGCTTCACAGTGCACATCCAGGCATATTAAAGATGAAAATGCTCGTGTGAAGCTATGCCTGGTGTGGCCAGGCATTGACAGTGATATTGAAAGCATGGTCAAGCACTGTGTCCATTGTCAGCGTTTTCTGACAAACTAGCAGGAGAGGCTATACCTTGTCAGCAACAACAGAAGTTGCCTGTTTCAGCTCCACTGCATCTGTGGGAGTGGCTTGGTCGACCCTAGATTAGACTACATATTGATTATGTCGGACTATTCTTAGGTACCATGTTTTTGTTGATTGTAGATGCACATTCTAAGTGGATGGACGTGTACGAAGTCAGATTACCCATGACTATCAAGCACGACTATCAAGAAGCTGCATCACTGTTTTAGCATGAAATCTTCATTTCTGATATCAGTACAGCCTTTACCAGCACAGAGTTTCTGAGATTCATGAATGTGAATGGAATCAGACATAGAACCATAGAAAAGTTACAGCATAGAAGAAGGCCATTTGGCCCATCTTGTCCATGCCAGCCCGAGGACACCCAAGTGCCCTTTCTAATCCCACCTTCCTGCACCCGGCCCATAGCCCTGCAGCTTACAGCACTTTAGGTGCAGATCCAGGTACTTTTTAAGAGTTTAAAGTTTCTGCCTGTACCGCCAATCTGGGCAGCGAATTCCAGATACCCGCTACCCTCTGTGTAAAAAAGTTCTTCCTCATGTCCCCCCTACACCTTCTGCCACTTATTTTGAATCTATGTCCCCTGGTTCTAGAATTCTCCACCAAGGGAAACAATTTCACCCTGTCCACTCTACTCCCCTCATAATTTTGTACACCTCAATCAAGTCACCTCTCAGCCTTCTTTGTTCCAAGGAGAATAACCCCAACCTATCCAATCTCTCCTCGTAGCTACACTTTTCTAACCCTGGCAACATTCTTGTAAACCTCCTCTGCACTCTCTCCAGAGCTATTTCGTCCTTCCTGTAATGTGGTGACCAGAACCGCACACAATACTCCAGTTGTGGCCTCACCAGTGTTTTATACAATTCCAACATTATATCCTTACTTTTATATTCTATACCTCTACCAATGAAGAAGACCATTCCATATGCCTTCTTTACAACCTTGTCTACTTGAACTGCTGCCTTCAGGGACCTGTGTACTTGTACGCCAAGATCTCTCACTTCATCTACCCCTCTTAGTATATTCCCATTAATTTTGTAATCCCTGTAACTGTTTGACTTCCCTAAATGTATGACCTCAGACTTCTCTATGTTAAAATACATATGCCCCTTTACTGCCCACTCCACCAACCCATCTATATCGTTTTGGAGATTATGGCAATCCTCTATACTATCCACTGCTTGGCCAATCTTTGTGTCATCTGCAAATTTCCCAATCGTGCCCCCCCATGTTCATGTCCAAATCGTTAATGTATAACCCAAACAGCAAGGGTCCCAACACCGAGCCCCTCACCATCCCTCATCGTATGGTTTAGTTGAGAGAGCTGTACAAATTTTCAAGCCTGGTACTGTTGGAGATTAACCACACCAAGGCATCATTAATACGTAGAAACCCCATTTATTGCTTGTGCACAATGGAGAACAATACAACCAGAGCTATTGTACTGTTTTATCGCAGAATACACACAGATCTGTTAAAAGCATTTTTACAGCCAATCAGTAAATTTTGCACAAACCTATCTGCTTATTTGCATAAGTTAACTGACCAATCCGTATAATGGTAAATTTTTGTTCCCAGCACAACAGATATTGCGCTTACGCAAATGCTTATCATGTTCCTGATTACATTCGGCCTGAGAAAGAACAAATGGAATATCTCAGGGCTCATCCTACAACTGTGGTCAGACAAGATGGTATTGTTCTCAAGGTTGCAGTATTTTTCTCTCAGGCCTAGGCATATAATTCAATTTCCCCATGAACCCTTTTAGCACTAAATGGGTTCCCTATAATTGCCTAGGCCACCACATTTTCCCCCTTTTGTCCTACAAGGACAACCCACCACCCTTAGCCAAGTTCTATGTATCCTAGTCACTGGGCTTCATCCTCAGTGGAATCCTGATTCCTGAGGAGAGGGAGGGAATAGATAATTGGCTTGCCACCAGATCTCTGAAGGTTCTGTAGTCGGCAGACAGAGCAGATGCAACAGAGGATGAGCTGGATAACAACATACAGAACAATGAGTAGGGCAAGACCTATGACAAAGTATTTGAGGAGGGTTTGAAAAGGCCCCCAAACCACCCACCAATATTAGGGAGCCACCCCCACCAGTCAAAGGATTTCTCCTGGGCAACTGCATGGAGAAACTGCACTTGGTCCTGAATGAAATGTACATCAGTCTCATTCCTCTGGTCCTTGTTAATGTAAAAACAAAATGTTTCATTAATGGCTCCACAGACTCCCCCCTGCGCTGCTAGCAGGAAATCCAGGGCCATACAGTTCTGGAGGACAACTTTGGAAAGGGACTTAGTTTCCAACTGCAGACTCTGGATGGTGTCAACAGCCTTATTCTCAATAAGTTCCATTGTAGCGGAAATATTAATAATGGCCTTTTCCAGCTCTGAGACCCCTAGACCTGGGATGAGGGCCCGGACAAATTTGTGGAATCCGGTGTTGTGGGTGACAGGTGGGTTCCAGGTTGATACTTTATGACACCTCACAGGCCCTAGATGGTTGTGGAGAGAGTGAATTGTAAAGCTCTTGACCCCAAAGGCCTCAGGGACAATATTGCCAATGGTGCAGGTGCCTGCCCAATTGACGTACGCCCTGTTCCCACAAAGCCAGAATTGCGAACCAGGGTAGGGTACCAATAAGTGAAATTTTGGCAAAAGCTTAGCCGGTCCCAGACAAAAGAGGAATTTGTCTGGTCATACCAGCGGACGCAGCAGGTCTGACTGAGCTGCAATGCTTGCAGGGCTAGCAAGTCGGGGCAACCAGACAGATTTTTGTAGTTGCAAGTCCCAAATCCTTCAGTGTAGTAGCCAGTAGAAGTCCAGATGGAGATGGAATTAGTTTAGGTGAGATTGTATGATCGTTGGCAATCACACCCACCCCCATTAAAGTATGTGAGCCTATCCTCAGATCTTGAGGCATGCGAAAGATACATACCTCATTGGCCTTGCACTCCCAAAAGGTAGTCATAGGACCAGACTGGTTGTGGAACCGGAATCGGCCCTCCCGGTAATTATAATCAGCAAGGTAGGCACAGGGCCCCAATGGCAGCTCGCCCACCTGAGTACTACCCTTGGTATAATTTCTCCTGACGCATAGCCAGGCCAGCCCCTTAACAACCACAAAGATGGGATCCCATCTCCAATTGGGTGTTCGATGAATGAGGGCCCCTGTATTACCTAAGGACCATGCGGAATCTGAGGGAAAAGCCAGAAAATGCATCTCGGAGGAGGAGGGGTTAACAGGAAAATGAGTACAAATCCAACATTTAGTCCGATCAACTTGCAAGGCTACGGCCTGCATTCGTTGAACCGCAGAGTTGGTAGTCCATGCCCCTGTAAGGACCACGCAGGACAGGATCCAAATCAGAGTCAACATCCTGACAGCTCGGTTAAAGTTCCTGCACAAGCACTTCCATCTGAGGTCAGCGTCTGCTTGACGTGCGATGCGTGGATCCACAAGGGTCGTCCTTCAACCTTCACGGCCGTATGGGTGGTGCTCAGGACTTGGAAAGGTCCCTCCCATTGAGGTTCCAAATAGTTCTTTCTCCTGAAGGTCTTTACCGGGCTGGTATTGATGGCAATCTTCAATGGTGGGCTTTTTCTGAGCTTTTGAGAGAATTAGTGAGCACTATACAGTATGTAATCATTCCCTCATCCATAGCATGGATGTCCATTTCCCTAGCAGACAAAGGTGGTGCCACTGGGAAGCGCATAGGTCGGCCCATTACAACTTCATGAGGGGGAAAGAGAGGTCATGCAGTTAGGGTGACAACCCATAGTCATGAGCGCCAGGGGTAGAGCTTCAGGCCATTTCAAACTGGTTTCCTCACATAATTTAGCTAATTTGTATTTCAAAATACCGTTTTGTCTTTCCACTGCCCCAATAGACTGGGGGTGGTATGGGCAGGAAAGGTGATGGCTGCATTTTGGCCTTCAATAGTTCCTTTATCACTTCAGTGATAAAATGAGGTCCATTATCACTTGATAAAGTCTCTGGTATCCCAAACCTGGGTACGTATTCACGCAACAATAATTTTGCAACAATAGTAGCATCATTCCGTTGGGTGGGATACCCCTCCACCCACCGCGAGAACAAACATACTATAATTAAAACTTAATTATATCCCATACATTTAGGCATTTGTATAAAGTCCATTTGTAGGTGTACAAACAGGCCCCATGGCTGGGGTCCCATACCAGCAGTCACTGTGGGCGTCTTGCTTGGGTAATGTCGTTGACAAAGCAGACATTGTGAAGCTATTTTAGCTGCCAAAGCGAAAAACCCAGGCGCAAACCACATCTGCTGTGCCATTCTGTTCATCCTCCCTTTGCCCGCATGGGAAAATGAATTTAGCATGCGGGCAATCCAGGGCAGGATTGAAACAGGGGCAACTGCATGGCCATCAGAAGAAATCCAGAGGCCGTCAGAGCGTTGTGCGCATGATGCTTGAGTCCAACTCTGTCGTTCACGGGTAGATGCCTGTGACTGCAAGTGAATAAGATCAGTTAGACTAGCTACAGGAGAAGGGGTTGCAGCCTGATAACAAAGGGGAACCACAGACCCAGTGAGACCGGCCGCGCAGGCAGCACGGTCAGCTCTATCATTACCTTGAGAAACAAAATCATTGCCCTGTGTATGGGTAGAGCATTTAATAACAACAAGGGAGGAGGGGAGCTGGATAGCTGTTAAAAGATTAGCGATGAGCTGCCCATGCGGATGGGGGTTCCTGCTGACGTTGGTGATCGAGTAGAGGAGCCATTGACAAAAAGAATGAGGTTGGGATTTAACAGAGGATGATCCTGTAGATCTGGGTGAGGTTCAGTGGAGTGCTGGACAATAGTGGAGCAATCATGAGGCTCACCGTCTTCCTCCATGGGTAACAGGGTAGTGGGGTTGAAAGTGGTGCATCGTACAATAGTCAACGAGGGATCCCCTAAAAGGGCTGTTTCATAGCGGGTGATGCAGGCAGCGGTAAGGTGTTGGGTAGCCAAACGGTTAAGGAGAGCCGCGACTGCATGGGGAACATGTAGAACAACAGGGTACCCAAGGGTAAAGGACTGGGCAGCAACGACAGTGAGGTAGGCTGCCGCAACGGATCGAATACAGGAGGGATAACCACGCGCAGCAGGATCTAAGCGAATACTGTAATAAGCAACTGGTCGCTGGGCATCCCCATGGGATTGGGTAAGCACCCCCTGTGAAAAGCTGCAAAGTTCGTGAACAGAAAGGCGAAAAGTTTAGTATAATCTGGAAGGCCCAGGGTGGGGGCAGAAATAAGGGCTGTCTTGAGAGCCGCAAAAGCGGCTTGGGAGTCCGACTCCCAAGCGAGGTCCTCAGAGGCTGAAGGGAGGGCGAGATCCTGTAAGGGCCGAGTGAGCTCTGCATAATTAGGGATCCACTGCCAACAATACCCCGTCATGCTGAGAAAATGAGTCAGATCCTTTTTAGCACAGGGGAGGGGAAGGAAGATAATGCTGTCGACATAGCGTTTGGATAGGAGTCGAGCGAGGCCATCAAGAACATGGCCCAAATACTCAACATGGGATCGGCAAAACCATAACTTTTCACGGGAGGCCTTATGGCCTTTACAGGTTAAGGCTTTCAAAAGGGTGAGGGAGTCGTCGAGACAAGTCTGCTTAGACAGAGAGCAAAGAAGCAAGTCATCGACATACTGGAGGAGAGTAGAACCCCCAGGGAAGGAGACATCGACGCGATCAGCCTGAAGGGCACGGGAGAAAATGGTCATGCTCTCCGTGTACCCCTGGGGCAACCGGGTCCATATATACTGAATTCCGTAAAAGGCAAAAGTGAAGAGAAACTGAGAGTCAGGGTGTATGGGTATGGAGAAAAAGGCTCCACAGAGGTCAATGACAGTATAACAAGTGGAGTCAGGGGGAGCACAGGTAAGTATGGTAGCCGGGTTAGCTACAACTAGATTGGCTGGTATCACACAAGCATTTACTGCCCACAAGTCCTGGACAAACCGCCAGGTATTCTTGCCTGGCTTCCGCACAGGGAGTATAGGAGTGTTGTAGGGGCTAACAGTGGGAATAACAACACCGGAGTTTAAAAGGTCTTGAAGGACAGGCTTTATGCCTTCCATCGCTTCGGGATTAAGAAGGTATTGAGATTTCCAAGGGAGGGATTTAGAGGGATCCAAACGCACCCAAAAAGGTTCTGCTGATAATATCTGACCAACATCATTAGGACCCTTTGCCCACAAGGTATCGGGGATAGTTGCCAAGGCATCGAGGGAATCAGTGATTACACTACCTAGAGCATGGTGTTGAAAATAGGCGGGATACTCAAAGGGCATAGAGGGAAAAAATTGGATATTCCGGTCATAGATATTCAGGTAACCGTCCATCAATTCCACAGATGATTAGGGATCTGTGCACTGAAGGTGGTACACCATAGGACCAAGGTCCCTGGCCTGATATCCAATGGAGACACAGAGGGTAACATGAGGCGCAACATCCCGGGCATGAAAAAGTGGTTGGGCAACTGGAGGAAGGGACACGGAGCCAGCAACTCCTTCAGGTCCGATGCAAAGGGAAGATATAGAAAGAACATAGCACTCACCCACATGGCCTGTTACCTCACGGGCAAACTGATGATCTGAGCAGACAGAGTAGTGCGCTGTACAGTGAAGATCCCGAAGCCAGTGTTGCAGGGCCGGGTGGATGGCTATCGCGGTGGAAACACGGCGGTCGGTCAGAAGCCGGAGTAGCACAGTCTTGAGTTTATCGGATAAATCACAATGTCCGAAATCCCACCACAAAACGTGAGGATAATGCGCAGTTTCTTCCTATAGAAGGCCGATGACTGTGGAGTAAATAGACTTGGGAACATGAAGGGTGACAGAATTATTAGAACAGCCTAAAGTGCAACTGAGTTTGCAGAGGAGATCACGACCCAAAAGGTTGACCAGAATGTCGGTCCCGAGGAGGAATCGATGGGATCCTTTTCTTCCGTTCAGGTCAAAGGGCACTTCTTTGGAAATTGGTAGTGAAAGCGGTTGTCCCGAGACCCCAATGATGGAAATGGAATCTCTAGAGGGGATGACATCAGGAGCCTCGACAGGCCGAAGGGTAGAATAAGTCGCTCCAGTATCAATAAGGAAATTCAAGAGACGGCCATTTACAGACAAAGGAATAGTGGGTTCCTCAACGGTAATGAGAGGTAAAAGGGTGTGGTGACCCTATTGTGTTGAACCCCCAAATGGATTAGCTGCTGAATAGGGGATCGTTTGAGGGGCAGAGTAAGGGATCGGTTGAGGGGCCGGGCCGGCGCCTGCTGAGGTGCCGCCTGCGGTGGAACTGCAGGTGGCCGAGGGCAGGTAGGGGCCCAATGACCCTCCTGGCCACAGTTATAACAAGTCAAGTGGCCGCCCCCTCTTGGTCCTGCCTGGCAGCCTCTCCCTCTCCCTCGCCATCGATTCCCCTGGGCACCCTGGCGCCAATTAGGCTGCCACATATTCCGAGGCCACATAACAGATTGGGGTTGGCAATTATAAAAGTTGGGCAGCTGAGAAGGTAATTGAGGGGCAGCGTAAAATAGAGGGGCTGGTGCCAGCGCCGGCACTGCGAGTGGAGCTGCAGGCGGAGGCGCAGTGGCGGAGGCGTTGCCACTGGAGGCGCTGCTACTGGTGCTGCTGGATCGTCTAACATTGGGGCCATCATTCCTTTCTTTGGGGGTTTCTGGCAATGGATCATTTGGTGCTCACAATGTTGGAGGGTGCTAATAATTTCTTGAAGATCATCCTTACCTTCCCACCCAATGCAAGTAAGGGTAAAGGCTCTCTTAAGATCAGGCTGCAATCCCTGTACAAGAGCATTAACAAGAGCCGGAACAGAATCCTGAGGATTAACACCAGAACATTTCACAAAAATAGAACGGAATCGTTCAACATAATCACAAACATCCTCGTCGGGCTTTTGCACTGTACTGTGGATTTTATGCCAATCAACTACGTCAGAAGAAGCCTTCCGCACGGCTGCACGAATGCGCTGCCAGAGTTGTGTCTCCTGATCCGCAGTAAGAGGGTCAGGGCCAGGCGGCAGCCAGTCTCAATTTTCCTGAATTGATCGCCAACACTGGGTACCCAGACAAGTATCAAGAACCATATCTATATCATTACAATTAGGGCTATGACATTTATGGAGAATTTCGAGTTTCTGTATAAACTTCTCAAGTCCCTCTTTAGGGTCGGGATGGATTCAACAATTGCTCGTAATTTGGAAGGTGTCCATGGACAGTAGACTTACATCTGACCTCCTGCAGAATTAGGGTATGCTCTCATTGGCAGCTGCAACGGGTGCCGGAGAGCAAAGGGTCGGTTGGGAGGGCTGGATCCGAGTTCCGTTTCCGTTGGGAGCAGGATTGGGCATACACCAGTAGTACTACCAGGTTCTGGCGCGCCCCCAGGAGGCAGCAGCGCCGGCAGGGCAGCCGCAGCCGGGGGTTGAACCTGTTCATGATCATCATAAGGAGGAGGGGACCAGTAGACAAGCCAGTCCCGATCGCTGAGCTCATCATCGGATGACAGAGGCGCTGGGGGCTGTGTGGTTCGCTGCGCGACCAGGATCCTGGATTTCTCTTTATGATCAATTTGCTTTCGCTTTTTCTCACATTCCTGACTTCTTTTCCTTGACTCATCAGCCCGTCTCTGCGTTTCATCCTTCCACTGTACATACGTAGGCCAACCCACCTTCTTCTTACCCGACTTCTCTACCTCCCTTAAAAAATATGTTAAGCGCTCAATTCTATCCCGATTAAAAGTTCCATCCAGTGAGAAGCTCTCTCCCTTACCGTGGGTCCACTTAACCCATTCAGAAATATATTGGACATTTTCAGGTCCATAATGGACATACATATAAGCATTTGGGATTCCCCCTGATGGGGGAACCTGGGGTTTCTTTGATGCCACATCACCCACTTTCTATCTAATAAAAAAAAGGCCAGTCCTTGGTGGGTCCTCAACCCCCAATTTATTACTAAGGTACTTTCACCAATCAGTCCACTCACAGGCTCAAGGGGTCCCGGACCCCGAGCCGCAAACGTGCCCCCACGTACTCAGTACCAACTCCAGGGTCTCCAACCCTGAGTACACACCAAAACTAAACCTAAACTCCAGGGGCTCCAACCCCAAGTACACACTAAACCTAAACTCCAAGGGCTGCAACCCCGAGTATACACTAAAACTAAATCTAAACTCCAGGGGCTCTAACCCCGAATACACTCTAAAACTAAATCTAAGCTCCAGGGGTTCCAACCCCAAGTACACTCTAAAACTAAACTCCAGGGGCTACAACCCCGAGTACACTCTAAAGCTAAACTCCAGGGACTCCAACCCCGAGTACACTCTAATACTAAACTCCAGGGCTCCAACCCTAAGTATATTCTGGCCAAAGCGGTCCTGGACCGCAACTAATCTCCTAAACACTTAAATAGATGACTTACCCTAAGAGTCAGCCACAGGCAGGCAGTGGCAGATCGCAGGTCAACGAACCCCAGAAGCCCATATTGGGCTGCCGCGGACTGAGGAGTCCTTGAACCGTGAGGTCCTAACGCTGGCACTCCGTGACCCAACCCTAGGGGTTAGTCATCTCAGTGGGACCTCCAAGAAACTGTTGGAGACTAACCACACCAAGGCATCATTAATACGTAGAAACCCCATTTATTACTTGTGCACAAGGGAGAACAATACAACCAGAGCTATTGTACCATCTCGTAGCAGAATACACACAGACCTGTTAAAAGCATTTTTACAGCCAATCAGTAAATTTTGCACAAACCTATCCGCTTATTTGCATAAGTTAACTGACCAGTCCACATAGTAGTAAATTTTCGTTCCCAGCACAACAGATACTGCGCTTACGCAAATGCTTATCACGATCCTGATTACATTCAGCCTGAGAAAGAACAAAATCGTATGTCTCAGGGCTCATCCCACAACTGTGGTTAGACAAGATGGTTTTGTTCTCAAGGTTGCAGTATTTTTCTCTCAGGCCTAGGCATATAATTCAATTTCCCCATGAACCCTTTTAGCACTAAATGGGTTCCCTATAATTGCCTAGGCCACCACACTTTGAAGAGGTTATCAGAAGGTGCTCTAGAATCTTGACTTTCCCGCTTTCTTCTCATTTATCGTCCAATGCCTCATTTGACTACAGATTCAACACCATCTGAATTATTGATGAAACGTCACCTACGGTTAAGCCAGACATTTCCAAATTTAGAGGACAAGGTAGAGCGGAATCAGGGTAATCAAAAATTGAACCACGGTATATACAGCAAAGCTCGTACATTCAGTGTAAGTGACAGGGTATTCTATTCATGCAAAGTTTAGGATGAAAACCTTGTTGGGTCCTTGGAACCATTCAACTTTCCCAACATTAATTGGGATAGACATAGTGTTAAGGGCTTGGATGGAGTGGATTTCTTGAAATGTGTACAGGAGAACTTTTTAGGTCAATATGTAGAAGGTCCAACAAGAGACGGCACAGTGCTGGACCTAATTCTGGGGAATGAAGCCGGACAGGTGGCTGAAGTAGTGGTGGGGGAGCATTTTAGTGATAGTGACCACAACATGGTGCAGTTTAAGTTTTATGAACAAAGAAATAGACAAGTTGCAAAAAAATGTTTTGGATTGGGGGAGAGTGGATTTTAGTAAAATAAGGCAGGATCTGGCCAAGGTAGACAGGGAACAGTTACTTGTGGGGAAATCTACAGAGGAGCAGTGGGGGCATTAAAAAAGGAAATGTACAGGCTCAACATGTTCCCTCCAGGGTGATAGGAAGGAGTAACAAGCGCAGAGAACCATGGATGACCAGAGGTATTCAGGTTATGATGAGAAGGAAAAGAGATGCCTTTAGCAGGTACAAGGGAAGCAAATCAGCGGAGGCATTAGTGGAGTACAGAAATTGCAGGGTGGAGCTTAAGAAAGCAATTAGGAGAGCAGAGTGGATATGAGAAAGCTCTGGCCGGTAAAAGTAGGGAAAATTCCAAGATATTCTATAAATATATCAATGGGAAGAGGATAACCAGAGAAAAAGTAGGGCCCATAAGGGACCAAGGGGGCAATCTATGGGTGGAGCCTGATGACATCGCTAGAGTGTTGAATGAATACTTCACATCCATTTTCACCCAAGAGAATGAGGATGAAGGTGTCGAACTCGGGGAGAGAGACCGCCAGGTTCTTAAGCAAATTGATATAGGTACTGGCTTAAAAGTGGACAAATCTCCAGGTCCAGATGATTTGTGTCCCAGACTGCTGAGGGAGGCAAGGGAGGAGATTGCAGGGGCTCTGATCCAAATTTTTAATTCCTGTCTGGCCACGGGGGAGGTGCCAGAGGACTGGAGAACAGCTAATGTGGTTCCGCTATTTAAGAATGGTTGTAGAGATAAGTCAGGGAACTACAGGCCAATGAGTCAGCGGTAGGGAAACTATTGGAGAAAATTCTGAAGGAGAGAATCTATCCACTTGGAGTGGCAAGGTTTGACCAGGGATAGTCAGCATGGCTTTGTAAGAGGGAGGTCTTGCCGAACAAATTTGATTGAATTTTTTTGAGGAGGTGACCAGGTGTGTAGATTAAGGTAGTGCAGTTGATGTAGTTTATATGGGTTTCAGCAAAGCCTTTGACAAGGTCTCACATGGGAGACTTATAAAGAAGGCAAATGCACATGGGATACAGGGTAATTTGATAAGGTGGATTCAAAATTGGCTTAGTTGCAGGAGACAGAGGGTGATGACAGAAGGATGCTTTAGTGACTGGAAGCCAGTGTCCAGTGGCGTACCACAGGGATCTGTGCTGGGTCCCCTATTATTTGTCATTTATATAAATGACATAGATGACTATGTGGGGGGTAGGATTAGTAAGTTTGCGGATGACACAAAGATTGGCCAGGTGGTTAACAGTGAGGTTGAGTGTCATGGGCAACTGGAAGATATAGATGGGATGGTCAAATAGGCAGATAAGTGGCAGATGGAATTTAACCCTGAAAAGTGTGAGGTGATACACTTTGGAAGGAGTAATTTGACAAGGAAGTATTCAATGAGCGGCATGACACTAGGAAGTTCTGAGGAACCAAGGGACCTTGGCGTGTGTGTCCATAGGTCTCTGAAGGTGGAGGGGCATGTTAGTGGGGTGGTGAAAAAGGCATATGGGATACTTGCCTTTATCAATTAAGGCATAGATTACAAAAGTAGGGAGGTCATGTTGGCGTTGTATAGAACCTTGGTGAGGCCACAGCTGGACTACTGTGTGCAGTTCTGGTTGCCACATTATAGGAAGGATGTGATTGCACTGGAAGGGATGCAGAGGAGATTCACCAGGATGTTGCCTGGGATGAAACATTTAAGTTATGAAGAGGGGTTGGATAGACTTGGGTTGTATTTGCTGGAGCAGAGAAGACTGAGGGGGGGGGGCGACCTGATCGAGGTGTACAAGATTATGAGGGGCATGGACAGGACGGATAGGGAGCGGCTGTTCCCCTTAGTTGAAGGGTCAGTCACAAGGGGACATAAGTTCAAGGTGAGGGGCAGGAGGTTTAAAGGGGATGTGGGGAAAAACGTTTTTACCCAGAGGGTGGTGACGGTCTGGAATGCACTGCCTGGGAGGGTGGTGGAGGCGGGTTGCCTCACATCCTTTAAAAAGTACCTGGATGAGCACTTGGCACATCATAACATTCAAGGCTATGGGCCAAGTGCTGGTAAATGGGATTAAGTAGGTAGGTCAGGTGTTTCTCAGGTGTTGGTGCAGACTCGATGGGCCGAAGGGCCTCTTCTGCACTCTGTGATTCTGTGATTGTTTCAGAGGCTGGTCCATTATCTTTCCAAGTGCAAGTGGAAGATAAAATCTTTCATGAGCGTGTAGATCATAATAGTGCTAGAGAGACACTCCAACAGCTATCTATTCCGCCTGTGATTAATGTCGAACCGTCGATTCCTGAGGAGACAGATTGACTTAGAATAGAGATGCCTGATGTCTCTGTAGAGTTGCTAAACCCAGAAACTGCCACTTCTAATGATGTGACTTGTGCTGCAGTTCCAAATGTTGTCGATCCTGTTGAGGAACCTCAAGTGGTAGAGCTATGCTGCTCATATAAGGAGAGCAGCTCAGAGGCACGATCTTTAATTACCTGAAGTTATATATATATATATATGTGTATGTTGTTGGATATTCAAATATTTCCCTGGAAATAGAAATTGTAAAAAACTGAAGTATAGCCTATTCTGCTATCAGGGATCGTGTGATGTTCTGGGAGGCTCCAACCAATGAGCCTAAGCGCGGGCAATCTGGGGGGTTGGGGCTTCCTGATGAGAGTCCTGATCGAACATGTAGCACCTGAAAAGGTCTCCTTAATAAAGTTTACCTGTTCCTTGTTGAAACCTGTCCGCTCCATCGAGTCATTACAATTCTATTCGCCACTTTTCTGCCCAGCTGACCAATCCATTGATGCCTTTCTGCAGTCTACAGCAGTTTTCCTCACTATCAACCAGATGGCCAATTTTTGTGTCATCTGCAAACTTCTTAATCATATTTAGGTTTTAATCATTGATATATACCATGAACAGAGTGGGACCTAGTACTGAGCCCTGTGGAACCCCACCTGAAACAGCCTTCTAGCCACAAAACCAGCTGTTGACCATTACTCTTTGCTTCCTGCCATTGAGCCAATTTTGGACCCAACCTGCCACTTTCCCTTGGATCCCATGGGCTTCTGTTTTTCCGACTGGTCTGCCATTTGGAACCTTGTCAAAAGCTTTGCTAAAACCCATGTAAACTGCATCAAATACAGTAGCTTCATTGACCTTCCTAAATAAAATTCAATCAAGTTAGATAGACATGAATTTCCCTTAACAAATCCATGCCAACTGCTCTTAATTTCTGAATGATGATTTATATTGTCCCTCAGAATTTTTTCCAAAAATGTGCCCACGCCAAGCTTAGGCTGACAGAACTATAATATTTGAGCTCTCCCTTTTCAAACAATTGTACAGCATTAGTATCCACCAGCACTGTAACTAGCCAGAGCAGACTGGAAAATTATGGTCTCTGCTATTTCCTTTTTTGCTTCTCTTAGTTTCTTTTATTCATTCATAAGAACATAAGAACTAGGAGCAGGAGTAGGCAATTCAGCCCCTTGAGCCTGCCCCACCATTCATTATGATCATGGCTGATCTCATTTTGGCCTCAACTCCAATTTCTCGCCCTCTCCCTATAACCTTTCAACCCATTACTAATAAAAAATCCGTCTATCTCCTCCTTAAATTTATTCAGCGTCCTGGCATCCACTGCACTCTGAGGTAGTGAGTTCCACAGATTCATGTCCCTCCTCATCTCTGATTTAAATCTACCACTCCTTAGCCTAAAACTATGGCCTTTCGTTCTAGAATGCCCCACAAGGGGAAACATCCGCTCCACGTCTACTTTGTTTATCCCCTTTAGCATCTTAGATACCTCGATTACATTTAGCATCTTATATACCTCATGGGATGTGAGTGTCATTGGCTAGGCCAGCATTTATTGCCCATCCCTAATTGTCCTTGAGAAGGAGGTGGTGAGCTGCCTTCTTGAACTGCTGCAGTCCATGTGGTATCCTGGAAAACATTTCATCCAGGCTTAGTGACTTATCTACTTTTAAAGATGCTAAACTTCTTAACATTTCCTCGCTCACTATGTTTAACCACTCAATATTTCCTTAACCACAATATCCGCATTATTTCCCCTATTTCACGAAAACAGACGCAAAGTATTCATTAAGAAGCTAGCCCACACAAGCTACCTTTTCAGTCTCTAATAGTTATCCTCTTGCCCTTCATATATTTTTGGTTTTCCATGATTTTACATGCCAAATTTTTTTCATTTCTTCTATTTTACTTCCTTAATTTCCTTACTAATGTCACCCCTGCGCTTTCTAGGTTTTCTGTAGTATTGAGCATACATTAACACCCGCACATTTGAATTGTGGAATTCTCCACATTTGCCTATATGTTTTCATAGCTCTCAGGTTGATTGTTTAATGACTCCAGTAATTTCTCCTGTACTGAGTACCACATTCTTCAGCACAGAAAGGGCCCAATCTAACCCTCCAAAGATCAGTTTCTTTTCTCCCTATAGCCACTTGCTCCTGTGCCTTATGAATCATTCTCCTTTAATTCATAGGCTAACCTGTACAGGCTGCATATTTCCAACATGGTGCTAAGAGTGAGTAATACTGCATATTCTAGGCCTTCGCTCACCCTTTTCCATTGATCCCAAATTCAAGTTATCTGTCTGATCCAGAGAAAGAAAAGGGGCACAGATTAAGATGCATCTTGGATGGCAAACACCATGGCAGGCTACACTCAACAGTAGGCTGGATACATTTTCCGTATTCATTAGGGTGCAGTGAGTGAGGGAATAAGACATGCCCTCTTCATCAGAGTTTGGACATTACCTGATCACACAGACGGTCCAGGCTTTATTCAACATAAAGTGCTGCCTGTCAAGTTGCTGCCAAGTTATTGATGACCTATGCTTTCATATATTATGTTAATTGCTGACCTTGCAGAGTTTTTCTCCAATAAAGCACATATTCCAGCTACAACTTCCAGTTTTCATACTCGCAATGTGCTACTTCAAATTACAATATCTCAAGACTACTTCTATGTTGGATTCACATTTGGGAAGTTTTTACTTTGACCTAATCCATGGTGAAATCTGCCATAAAACAGTGTTGCGAAGTTACCATCTTTTCAGCAGCCAGCTCTGTCCATGCTGCTGATTTCAGACCAACACCAAGTTACTGTTATGAACAGCTCAAAATGTAAATTCAGTTATCTTTATTGAAAATACTTTTGTTATTTGAAGGCCATAAGACCATAAAACATAGGAGCAGAAGTAGGCCATCAGGCCAATCTAGCCTGCTCCACCATTCAATGAGATCATGGCTGATCTGATAATCCTCAACTCCATTTTCATGCTTTTCCCCATAACTCTTGATTCCCTTACTGATTAAAAACCTGTCTATCTCAGCCTTGAATATATTTAACGACCCAGCCTCTACAGTCTTCTATGGTAAAGAATTCCACAGATTCACTACCCTCCAGTGGAAGAAATTCCTCCTCATCTTTGTCTCAAATGGGTGATCCCTTACTCTGAGATTATGCCCTCTGGCCCTAGACTCTACCACAAGGGGAAACAACCTTTCAGCATATAACCTGTCAAGCCCCCTAAGAATCTTATATGTTTCAATAAGGTTGCCACTCATTCTTTTAAACTCCAATTAATACAGGCCCACCCAAATCAACCTCTCCCCATAAGAAAATCCCTTCATACCTGGGATCAATCTAGTGAACCTTCTCTGGACTGCCTCCAATGCGAGTATATCTTTCCTTAGTTAAGGGGACCAAAACTGTTCACAGTATTCTAGGTGTGGTCTAACTAGTGCCTTGTATAATTTTGGTAAGATTTCACTATTTTTATATTCCATTCCCTTTGAAATAAAGGCCAACATTCCATTTGCACTCCCTATTACCTGCTCAATTTGTATGCTAGCTTTTTGGGATTCATGCATGAAGACCCCCAAATCCCTCTGTGCTGCAGCTTTCTGTAATATTTAAGTAATATTCAGCTCTTCTATTCTTCCTGCCAAAGAGCATAACCTCACATGTTCCCACGTTATATTCCATCTGCCAAGTTTTTACCTACTCACTTAACCTGTCTATATCCCTCTGTAGACTCTTGTGTCATTCTCACCACTTACCTTCCCACCTATTTTTGTGTCATCTGTAAACTTGGCGATAGTACATTCACTTCTCTCATCCAAGTCATTAATATATATTGTAAATAATTGTGGCCCCAGCACTGATCCCTGTGGCACTCCACTAGTTACAAGTTGCCATCCTGAAAATGCCCCCCTTATCCCAACTCTCTGTCTCCTATTAGTTAGCCAATCCTCTATCCATGCTAATATACTACCCCCAACAACATGGGCTCATATTTTATTAAGTGGCTTTATGTGCGGTACCTTATCAAACGCCTTCTGGAAATCCACATATATTACATCTACTGGTTCCCCTTTATCTATCCTGCTTGTTACCTCTTCAAAGAATTCTAATAAATTTGTCAGGCTTGATTTCCCCTTCATGAAGTCATGCTGACACTGCTTGATTATATGATGTATTTCTAAATGCTCTGCTATTAAATTCTTTATAATAGACAATAACATTTTCCCAATGACAGATGTCAACCTGTTTTCTGTTTCCCTCCCTTTTTGAATAAGGGCATTACATTGGAAGTTTTGCAATCCTCTGAAACTTTTCCAGAATCTAAGAATTCTTGGAAAATTACTACCAGTGCATCCACCATTTGTGTAACTACTTCCTTTAATATCCTAGGATGCATCCATCAGGTCCAGGCAGCTTTAGCCCCATTAGCTTCGCTAGTACTTTTTCTCTAGTGATAGTTATTATATTTATTTCCTCTCCCCCTGCCTTTTGCCCTTTGATTATTTAGTATTTTTGGAATGCTATTAGCGTCTTCTACCATGAAGACTGATGCAAAGTATTTATTCAACTCCTCTGCCATTTCCTGCCATTATTATTTCCCCAGCCTCATTCTCTAAGTGGCCTATGTTCACTTTGGTCTCTCTCTTCCTATTTATATATTTAAAGAAACTCTTACTGTCTGTTCTTATATTACTTGCTCGTTTACCCTCAGATTTTATTTTCTCCCTCTTTATTACTTTTTTGGTCATCTTTTGTTAGTTTTTAAAACTTTCCCAATCCTCTGGCTTACCACTAATCTTGGCCACATTGTATGTTTTTTCTTTCAATTTGATATTATCCTTAACTTCCTTGGTTAATCGTTGTTGGATTATCCCCTTCCTAGAACCTTCTTTCTCACTAGGATATATCTTTGTTGTGAGTCATGAACTACCTTCTTAAATATCTGCCATTGTTCATCAACCATCTTTTCTGCTAAACTCCTTTCCCAGTTCACTCCAGCCAACTCTGCCCTCATTCCTTTGTAACTACCTTTATTTAAGTTTAGCATAGTTGATTCCAACCAAAGTTTATCACTCTCAAATTGAATGCTAAATTCAACCATGTTATGGTCATTGTTTCCTAGGGGATCTTTGACTCAGAGATTACTTATTAAACCTGCCTCATTTCATATTACCAGATCCAAAATAGCCTGATCCCTGGTTGGATCCATAACATATTGTTCTAGGAAACTGCCCCAAATGCACTCTATGAATTCTTGCTCATGGCTACCTCTGCCAATTTGATTTTCCCAATCTGCATGAAGATTAAAGTCACCCATGATTAATGTACTGCCTTTTTTACATGCCCTCATTATCATAATCCTGATTTATTCTCTGTCCTACAGTATAGCTGCTCTCAGGGGGCCTATAAACTACTCCTACCAGTGTCTTCTCCCCTTAGTTATTTCTTACCTCCACCCATATGGGTTCTACAACTTCCGATCCAAGATCATTCCTTGCTATCATACTTATTCCATCTTGTACTAACAAAGCTGCCCCACCATCCTTTCCTTCCTGCCTGTCCTTTCAAAATGTCACAACCCCCTGAATATTTAGTTCCCAGCCTTGATCTCCTTGTAACCATGTCTCCGTAATGGCTATAAGATCATACCCATTAACCTCTATTTGTGTCGTTAATTCATTTATTTTGTTCCGAATACTAATGCGTTTAAGTAAAGAGCCATTCGTTTTACCTTTTTGTCATATTTTTCCCCTTTGACCCTATTTGCTGTTTTTTTTAATGTTTGTGCACTCTGAGCATTCATGTCACATTACCTAACTAGCTGCCCTACAATGCTGCCTTATCCTTTTCGTTTGTAAGCCCACATATCCCCTCTCCGGAAATCCGCCCTCTCCCGTGCTATTTAGTTTAAAGCCCTCTCTACAGCCATAGTTATTTGATCATGAACACTCTGGTGCAGACTTTGTCCCCCTGGCAGTAGTGTTAGTTGCAATCACTACACACATCACTGGTTTCAAATGCTGATTTTTGCCCTCCTTCCAGGTAATGTGACCAGGATCTGGAGCTCATTTACTGTATTCTGTAATGTGTTTGCGATGAGATTTGTTCTGAGCAAGGCTACAATTTGAACATGTCACGGGTTGGACTTTGAAAGTTTAGATGCTGGTGGACCTGTGGTTTTCCAGTACTTTCTGTTATTATTTAAAATACATGTTGGAGACATCATTAAACAAAGTGTAGAAAGAGACAGACTGATTAATGGGAAATTCAGAATAATTGTACCAGAATAAACAATATCACAAAAAGATTTCAACAATTTTCTCTTAAGTTATATCATTAGGTTAGCAATTGCTAAACTTTCTTCAGCATTATCTGTCCTGTTTGTGTAAGTTTAAATCTGTAAATTATTGAACACTTTGACAGAGAGACTGAGAAGAAATGGTGATTATTCAAACAGACCTGAGCAGTTGTTCAATAACTTTGCAATGGGGTGAAATTGGATTTTGGCGATAGGACAAAACAGGTGATTGCGAATCATTATCCTGACTTTAACAGGGAGTAAAACAGGCTTTTGATTTGCTATTGTCTGTATTTCACTATTACTAAACATCAAGTTCTCCCCATTGTTGCATAGCAACCAATCAGTGCAAAATATTTGAGCAACTTTCACTGAGAACTCTTGTTCACTGGGATTTCAGTGGATTTAGGTGACCAGTAACGCAAAAGAGGTTTCACCATTAACAGGAGGAGGAGATTCTAATCATGTCTCCCAGGCAGGTGGTCTTTGCTGGATCAGAATTTAGATCCCAGAAACAAAGGGGGCCATGTTCCAATTCAGCACTAGACATGTTCCAGTAAAAGGTACACTCCATAACAAGGTACATCTGTTAGAATTTCATACATAAGAGGACAGAGCAACAATTAGTGAGTGAATCAGTTTCAAATTGAAGAAGGTGCATCTCTCCTCACCACTCCTGAACATCCTCCATACACCTTATCTGTGTTTAACACACAGTCGATAAGGGAGCGGACTAAGGGTAATTCCATATTTGGCTTCTGTGTAGCTTGGTCTTGGTTCATTTTCTGGGAGATGGAATGTGAAATGCTGGAACATGGACGTTAAGAACAGGAAGAGTTCGGTCTTTGCCAGCTGTTCCCCCAGGCAGACACGGCGACCTGCCGGGGTAGGAGCAACAGGAGTTAGAGTCAACAGGAGAGAGGCCGGAAGGTCACTGCGGAGTCAACACTGATTGAACAGCAACTGTTTCCCTCATAGTCTTAAATACTCAATGTCACTCTGGCAGCATCCCACAGCATCTAATCTCTCACAGGGTCACTTTAAATGTTTTTCAACCTTAAGAAAATGTTATGTTACTTCATTCTATTTCAATCAATATAAAGTTAACTCTTTAGAAACTGGATTGACTCTAGGGGCTTTAGGACCTGACAGTAATTTAGATTTTAATTTATCCTCTTTGAGGACAAGGGAGAGACTAAGACCCCAAACGCTACAGAGAGGCATGGCTGGACATCCATTATTAATCCACAGCTGTATATTTTAGTACTTCTAATAATTCCTTGAATTTTACATTACCTGCAGAGAATGGGATGAAGGCTTCAGATTTCACAAACCTCCCCTCCGAGTCAAGGAAGTGACCCGGATTAAACTGATGTGGAGTTGACCAAATGTTCTCATCAAACATGGCGGAGGAAAGGTTTGGAATGATCATTGTTCCCTATAAGGTATTTAAATAATGAGACATATTAGCCAAGAATATATTTGTAATCGGCCATCAGAACAATAAGGTGAAGCCCAATACTTGTATTTAGAGAGTGGGTTATTAATCCTTCTGGGTTGAGGACCATAGTCCCTTGTCCCAAATGCTTATCTCTCCCGTCATGGACAGATGGCATTCAAACCACACCCCATGCGATCAAAATCACTGCTAGCACTTTAGTTTCCTGAACACTCAGGTATCTGTTTCCAGTTCAGACCCAGAGTGTTTACAGATTCCCAACGATACACGAGAAGGCCTCTTTTAATCTTCACATCTACCTTTTCCCTGCAGACCATGAGCAATGCCATGGGAGTTCTACTAGGATAATTGAAAGCAATTGAGGGCTTCTTGTGCCAGGAGCTGGCTACCTACCCCAGTAACAGAATTGGTTTCAGACGAACTCAGCTCTTTAAGCAATATGGAGCAGTCATGCTACCTCATAATCTTCATCTTTCATATTATTAAGACATCTATATAACAGTCAATGTTCATAATTAACAATTATAATTGGGGAGGAGTTGTGCGTTCAGAGAGGGACAGGTCTTCGGAGTGGAGTAGGGAGCTACATATCCAAGATTAATTCCAGACTGTACCTTAGGGATTGTGTATCCCATGACCTCTGTATCTCTGTATGTTTGATGAGGAAGTGAAATCGGAACAATATTCCCTAAGCGTTGGGTTTCATGGATAACAGCATTGGTGTACGGCAATTCCTCACGGTCTTCCAACGCCACCTTTCTCTCCTTCCCAACTACTCTGTCAATCTCTTCATGGACTTTAGCTGCAGAAGCAAAAGAACAAATTTTGAGAATTCATTGAAAGAAAGAATTTGCATTTATTTAATACCTTTCACAACCTGAAGATGTTCCCAAGAGGTACCCCACCAAAAAAGTACTTTTTGAAATGTAATCACTGTTGTAATGCAGGAAATCCAGCAGTTTGTGCACAGCAAGCTTGCACAAACATCCATGAGATAAATACCAGATAATCTGTCTTAGTGGATAGCAAATGAAGGATTCCAAACCCCTCTTACTGATCATAGGTTCATTCCAATCAGTGTGATGGCAGAAAATGAACAATTATTCCACTACTTCCAAATGCACTTCCTAACGTTTTTCTCTTCCCTCCTTCTTTGTCACTGGTGCTCTCCTTCCCCACTCCTCCATCTCAGTTCACACTGGCAGATCCCTCCTCCCCATCCCACAGTCCAGAATGGCCTCCATAGCCCTGTCAGCTTTTTGAGTCTGATTTACACTTACACTGCAGATCTGGATGCAGCACCATGAAGAGCAGGGCCCATCGCAGGGTGGTGGAGGTGGTCTCTGTACCAGCCGCAAAGAGGTCATAAGCTGTTCCTAACAAATTGTTCTCTAGAAAACTCGTCTTGGGGCCATTCTTCATCTAAAATGCAGTTAGAAAATAAATCAGCGATAATATATAGAATCATGGAATGAGACAGCACAGAAATAGGTTGATTCATCAACCTATGCCATTTTCATTGATAGAACAATCCAACTAGTTCCATTGCCCAGCTGTTTTCCCATTGCTCTGTAATGTTTTTCCCTTCAACAATTTGCCCAATTTCCTGTTAAAAGTTACTATTAAATCTGTTTCCCCCCACCTTTCAGGCAATCCATTCACATCACTACAATTAGCTGTGTTTAAAAAGGCTCATATCGCCACTGATGCCGATCTCTTAATATTTGTAAACTGGTTACTGAACCTTCTGCAACAGGAAACTGAGTTACTTTATCAAAACTTCTCGTGCTTTAGAACACCACTATCTAGTCTCATTTTATCTTTCTCTGCTCCAAGGAGATCAACCCAGCTTTTCCAATCTCTCCACAAAACTGAGGTCCCTCGGCCCTGGTACCATGTTGATAAATTTCTTCTGCACTTTTCTAATGTCTTGACATTCTTCCTAAAGTGCGATGCCCAGAACTGAACTCAATACGATAGCCTAACCAGTGTTTTATAAGGATTTAGCATATTATAGAATTATATAGTGCAGAGGAACACCATGGCTGGAATTGTCCCAGATTTGCACTAAGTGCAGTAGCGGGCATGAAAAATCGCTTTACTCACTGACCACAATAATGGGCTTTCTCATGCACCATCCCCTTCCCGCCTCATTAATTATGCAGCCACAGGAAACACACCATCTGGCTGCCGGGCGATCTCCAATTTTCCCACCACGTCATTACCTCGCCACTGCAGCCATGACCACAGTTCTCAATGCTTGCAGCCCAGGACTGATCCAGTGTAAGACAAGGCCTCAAAAGCCAAGAAGAGTGCAGCCCCCAATTCAGTGACGTATCCCTGGGATGCCTCCTGGACACTGTGGAGGCCCACCATGATGCCCTCTACCCCCACCCTGGCCGCAGGAGACCCATCAGTCTCACCACTCCGGCTTGGGTGGCGGTGCCAGTGGTGGTCAGTGCCAATGCTGCCTCCAAGAGGTCAGCCATCCAGTGCAGACGATGAATGACCTCAACTGTGCCACCAGAGTAAGGCACCTGATCACTCTAAACTCACACGCTCATAAGGCCATCACACATTCACTGACATCTCACTCACTGCCAGCTCAAGGGACATCACCACTCACTCTCACACACACCGTCACATCTCCATCTGGCCTCATCTTCTCTGGAGACTGTCTCCTCAGTCCTCAGTGAGGCCACTTGCACAGATCAATTTGTGTCCCCGCACACACCCTGGGATACCCCCCCTTCTCCAGTACAGCCCTCACCCTGCAGCCTCTTCCCTTGCCTGAGGCCATTTCTCCCCCTACCCCAAGCAAGCCCTAGCCCTGCAGCTGTTGAAAAGCCACCCCTCCCCCTCGTTACAGCTGGTCTGGTAGATAGAGAATTGCCCATGAGCCCCCCTAAAAGTGATGTGATGCTGCCTGTGAAGCATGGTGCTGAAGACCACAAGTGCTGTCCAAAGCAAGGTAGGCGAGTAGACCTCAAAGTCCTGAGCGAAGTCCAGTTATTGCGTCTAGCAGGTAAATATATTTTTCACGCTCCCTACTGCACTTAGTGCAAACCTGGGACAATTTCACCCATGGTGTTCCTCTGTGCTATATAATTCTATAATATGCTAAATCCTTATAAAACACTGGTCGCTTATTGTACAGCTGTGAAACACATTGGCGTGATATCCAGATGATCCAGTGTGGGGCAATGATCCCAAGAGCAGAGCTTATAAAAAGATGCTAATGTATTACAATTAGTTTCCTGACAGGTGGAGTGAACGATCACAAACAGGTTTCACTATGGTATAAATCCAACTTCTGGCCTTCTTGCCATATTGCTCACTCGTGCCCGCCATGCCACCCGCCGCCAACGGCACTGGACGATTCCGCCCCCTGTCCATGTCAGTGCTGGCACTCTGGATCTGGAAGAGATTCAAATAGCCCAACTCCCTTGTTTTTTTTCCCTGATTTTTTTTTTTTCCTTTTCAATCCAATTAAATTTTGAAACTAACTGTTGGATCTGCTTTGACCATCTTTTCAGATAATGTATTCCACATCGTTAACAACTTGCTGCATAATACAATTTTCCCTCATCTTCACGCTGGCTTTTTGACAATTAATATAAATCAGTGAATGCTTCTAGTGGAAACAGTTTTTCCCTATCTACTCTCTCAAAATATGATTCTTAAATATATAGAGCTTTTGATTCTTTCTGTCAACTTAAATCAAATGGGTACTTCCCATTGCAGCTTTTATAATGAAATGATATTTTCTTTTACATTGGGGTGTGGGTTTGAGACTGTCTTACAGAGGGAATGAAGGCCTCCCAAATATCACGTGCGATGCTGCAGCTCCAGTTTCTTTGTATTTTTTCACAGAATCATACAGTGCGGAAGAGGCCCTTTGGCCCATCAAGTCTGCACCGACACATGAGAAACACCTGACCTAACTATCTAATCTCATTTACCAGCACTTGGCCCATAGCCTTGAATGTTATGATGTGCCAAGTGCTCATTCAGGTACTTTTTAAAGGATGTGAGGCAACCTGCCTCCACCACCCTCCCAGGCACTTTCCCCAACATTATGCAACATGTGCTGGTTTAAAAGGTCAGGTGAGGTCTTTTGATGCCTCTGTGTGTTAATACCCACTGCCTAGTGTGAGATTGAGTTGCACATGAAGTTCTAAAATTCAACAGGGCAAAAATTGTCCTCAGTAATGTAAAACTTATTCCTGTTTAATGCCCTGAATAGATATGTCCAATAAGTGAGCACAGGAACAGCATTGGCTGTGATACATTTCAATTATTAAACAACATGGCAAACACCCAAAACCTAGGCCACATTGCAAGAAATGGTCACTTAAACAAAGTCGACAGAACTGGGTATTTATACAATGCCTTTCATACAGCCCTGAATGCTTTGCAGAAGCAAAATTCACTGGACATTGAGAAATCGAGGACAGTGTCTAGGAATGTGAGCCAAAGGCAAGATCAAAGGTTTTGAGGAGGTGGGCCATGTGATCATGCACAAGGATGACATTCTGCTTGCCTGAGAGTTGGACAGAAAGGAGCATAAAATTGGCAGCAAAAAAAAAGTAACAGTTATGAAAGTGTTGAACCTAAGCACAAATATGGATGATAAGAGGCTACTGGACTTTGAGGTCCCAACTGCACACCTGGGTGACTGGAAAAGTGATTGTACTGAAATACCCCAAATGATGTGTTCCTGCTTTCTGAATGGAGAACAAACACATCCCCACAGGAAGAGAGAGAAGGAACTGTCAAGGGTGTCACCACAGGCTGGTAACAGAACCCCTGGGCTAGATTTAATGGAGGCAATGGGGTCTTGCCTGCACCCTGGAGAACAGTGGGAGCCTTGCATTGCCTCTTTTAAGGAAGGACTGCTGTATTGAGCACAACTCAGGCATTTAACTGGACACTTGCCTGGGATCAAGGAGCCCGGCGGTAGGAGGTCCCGCCCACTGAAGCTGCCAGCTAATCAGAGGCTGGTAGCTCTATTGAATGGCAGTACCACCGGAGAGGCAGTGACTGCTGCCACTATAGCACCCATATGAGGCCTAGGATTGTCACTTGAACCCAGGCCACAGGAAAGTGATAGCAGGGGAGGAGGTGGGGGGGTTGCTGGGTGGGGAACGTGGGGGAGAGGAGGGTGTTGGCAGCAAGGGTAGGGAGGTGGCTGTCAGTGTGACTCCTTCCCAATGCCAGATCCCTTGATCAGGCACTGAGTGAGTGCCCCACCCCACTCTGGGAGCCTGCAAGGAACCCCAAATAAGTTTGCATGTCATGCTTCACACACCCTCGCCATTAATTGCATGCTTAAGGGCCTCATTTGGCAGCAAGGCTGGAATGGACGGCCTTTCCAGTCTGGACTTGGGATGGAAGTAGGAAGATGACAGTGTCTCCGCCTGCCCAAATAAATAAATGCACCCCCGCCATCAAACCCATCACGGTGGAGGGCACAAGAATCTGCCTGTAGAATCTTATAACTCTCAAAGAGGCCATTTGTTCCATTGTGTCTGTGCTGGTTCTTTGAAGGAACTATCCATGAGTCCCACTGACTCACTCTTGCCCCATTGGCTTGTAATTTCTATGGGCAGAATTTTCTGCCTGTCGGGCGGGCCGATCGGGAGCGGGTGAGGACAGGCGCGGAGCAGATCGGTGCCAGCAATCGGCTGCGTGCTGCCATTTTATGTGGGTGGGCCAATTAAGGCCCGCCCAGTGTGATTCATGCCCGGTAGTGCTCAGTGCTATCTGTGCAGGCAGTGGGAGAAGGGAGAGTCAGGGCCTGAGCATGTGCGCAAAAAAGCCCAGAAATCTCACTGGGCACAGAGCTGCCTCAGGGAGATTAAGTTCAAATTGAAAGTTTAGAATAAAGACAGATTTAAATTATTTAGACTTGACCCCTCTTGTGAGAGTGTCACATGAGCTGGGACATGTTTATGAAATGCGTGATAAATATTTATTAATTTAATAAAACCTTCATGAAACCTCATCCCCACCGTGGATGATTTTCACGAAAAACGCGAAGGATGCTTGGGCTCTTCGCCTGCCCCCCCCACCTTAAGGTTGGATGGGCAGCCCTGTTAATTATTTAAATTACTCTCCTAATGGCCTTAACAGGCCTTTGAGTGCATAGCCACCTCCAGCACATGCCCGCCGCACGGAAGATCTGAATGATGCTTGGTGAGGTCACCGCGTGTCATTTTACGTGTTAGCCCACCCCCCCCCTCCACCGCCCCCCCACGCGTTAGTCTATGACCCCCCCACGCGTTAGTCTATGGGGCTCACCCCCCCTAGTCTATGGGGCTCACCCCCCCTAGTCTATGGGGCCCACCCCTCCCACACGCCAAAGAGAAAATTCAGCCCTGTATATATTCGGATTCTTTTTGAAAGTTGATTGCATGTAGCTTCTAATTGGCTCGTTCAAAAGCACCAACAGGCAGAGGCTAAATGACCCCCTGGGGAGTGAATAATGAGTGTTGGCAGTCAAAAGATTATCAGAGGAGGACAGAAAATATCCTTGAAACGGGGAACGGGAGGCTGAACATCAAATGTTAAAAATCCTGCCTTTAATATGCTCCCCTTCTTTCCCCTTCTCTGCTCAGAAGGCAACATCCATTACATAATGTTACAGAAAGTGAATTTAAAACGTATCCACACAACACTGTCTGGAATATGCAGCAGTTTCCATCACATACCTTCTCCTGCTCTGCTAAGAAAGCATCAATGAAGTCCCTCGGCTCATTTGGGTCCCATAATTTTTTATGCTCTGTGACTATTTTCTGTACAAAGTGAATGGTTTTCTCTTGATTTTCAAATATCTTATTGTGTGGACCCAGGAAGTGACGAAGAAAGGGAAACGTATTCAACAGCTGCAAAAAAAAACACAGGGTTTGAAATGATATAAATTTTGTTGAAAATGGTGTACACAGAAATTCATCCCATTATGTTTACAATGAAAGCAATACCAAGAGGAATGATTTCCCCCGGATCTAAACCGATATCTTAAAAATAATTATCAGTATTATCAACGCTGTCAGTCACTATCTCCATTAATCCTCAAATGTGCTCCTTTCTTTACAAACACATTCCCTTTGGAACCCTTTCTTGGTTTGGTTTTACTGTCTTTACTGTGATGAGGGGAATAATTTTTTTTTTACTTTCAATGGAGAAGTAGAAACAAATAGAACATAAAATTTGTGACCAAATCATATATTCGGACCGGTGACCAATTGCTTAAACAAAGTGGTAGGTTTTAAGGAGCGCCTTAAGAAGTAGAGAGGTGGAGAGGTTTGGGAAGGGAATTCCAGAAATTATGGGAATGGTGGAGCAATTATAATCCAGGATGCTCACGAGGTCAGGATTAGAGGAGCACTGAGATTTCAGAGTGCCAGAGGCCTGGAGATTGGTCACAGAGCTAAGGAGAGGCAAGTCCATGGAACAATTAGAAAACAAGGTTGAGAATTTTTAAATGGAGTCCTTCCCAGACAGGGACCCAGTGTTGGTCAGATAGAAAAGGGGCGATGGGTGAACTGGATGGTGTGAATTAGGATAAGGACAACAAGGGATTGAATCACCTCCAATTTACAAAGCTGGAAGGTAGGAAGCCAGCCAGGAGAGCACTGGAAAAGTTGAACAATCCACTGGCCACAGATACCAAGAAAATGATTAATATCTTCTGTATCTGCCTGAGCAACTTCACTACTTTTCCCCATAGAAAATTGACAACAGCAGCAAAAAAGGGTCTTGCAGTTTGTTTAAATAGCCTCAAGCAGTAACAATGGTCACCCATTTGGCCCTATACCCTGCTGTACAAATGATGTTGCATTCAAGAGTCACATGGCCAATCACCCTGTCCATGTGCAGCTTGACAGTGGCCATCAGGACAGAATTATGTTGGTTAATTCCTTTTTCCCTGTCACATGTCTTTGTTTTAAACTAACATCCCACTTTACTTGACACAATAGAAGAACGCCAAGGCTGGCTCCCTAGGAGGCCAAGGCTGCCCTCTGGAGCTTCAGATCACAATAGCTTTAGGACAACAGCATTCATCTGCTGAGCAAAGGTACAATGAACTGCATTCATCTATCAGTTCATCATCAAACACACCATTGGAAAGTCACAGTATTGCTTCAGATGTGTAGACAGATGAAGCCTGCTGCGGGCTCCTCAACTTTGCCACCCAGTAAAACATAAATGTGGTGCTTCCAGAGAAGGAGAACAACCCCAGGAGCAGCAAAACAACAGGCTAAAGGTACAATTATGGAACAGCTGGAGCTGTATCATTGAGGATACTTCCTTCTAAGCATCCAATCGCTTCAACTGTTCTCCTTATATCCTCACCAATGCCTTCAAATATACCATCATCTACATTGTGTTTAGCTCCAATTCAACCACCAATGATGCCCAGGGCTGAAATTCTGATTTAATGTGGTGGATCCAGCAATATGCGAAGGCAATTGTCACCCAAGAAAATCCATATTATACTGTTTATGGTCAAATGTGAAGAGTGGTCACTTTGTTGAGGTAATGAAAGACGATCAGGATCTGTGGAAGCAGCGAGAAGTCCGAGAGAGGAGATGGTGGGGTTGGAGAATAGGTGAAAAACTGTGGAAATAAAGTCAGGAGAGAAAATAGGAAACACGGTCACATGCAATTCTATAGAGCTAGGCCAGATCATTCATCACCTTAGCTCCAGTTCATGACAATGTTTTATCAAATCTTTCCCTTGTACCAAATAAGAATGTAACCCAACCTTGTCTTTGCATCATTTGAGATTGACACTGACATGTAGAACCCTTCAAAACCCACACCTTCTACTTATTAATTACCCAATGAATCTGTCTTACCTGACCCCAAAATGCACCTTCCAGTTCAAAGCTTTCTTTAATTGTCTTTAAAAATCCAAGAAATTTTTTATCTTTATATTCAAAACGTTCTCCAAAGATAATTGAACAGATAATATTTGAAGTCGCACAGGTTACAATGAAATGCGGATCAAAAGGAAGTCCTGTATAAAAGATAATAAATTGTAATAGTTTTTCCAAAAGATGATCCTGGTAATAGTATACATTTTGAAACTCTTATGTGAACAGATTTTAATGAGGGTGTTAGCAGCTGACTGAAGGCTGGGTGTTCATTTCAGATTTAAATCTCTCCATTTGGATTTCTTCAAATCCAGGGTCACTGCTCCCCCTTCATGGGGAACCCAGGGTCTTTGTTTCTGATCATTATAGAACACCGGTGAACAAAGCGATAGGATTCCCAGCTATTCAAACTCTACTATTGTTACGAATGTGAGGTAATATAAAATGATTATCTTTTGGACTGTCTCTTGAATTCAAGGTAAAATGGAGTAGTGGGGAGAGTTGTTCATGTCTGTTACACATTCTGCCTTACAATAAGCCTGTAGTGTGGTTATTGTAGATCTTGGTGGCCCAGACTGAAACTTGCTGGGAGCAAGATGCAAAATGTTCAAATCTGAAAACAAAGGCTGACTGTGAACAGACGTTCTTCCTCAGAGTTTTGGGGCAGAAAGAGAGAGAGAGAGAGGCCTCATAGAAAGAAAGGCTGCAGCTGATGTGGTCAGCAGAGAGAAGAAGGTTGCAGGTCCTCTGTGAGCTACCAGGCAGAGCTCAGGAGGGAGGAAGGTCACTGATCAAAGAGAGTTACAGGGATTGTAACACTATTTACATACTGTCCTAGCCAGCCACCCATTTTCCATCATCTGTTAACTTCCACTTATTCAAAACTCTGCTGTCTGTATCCTAATATCCTAATGCACACTAAGTCCCATTAATCCTTTAGCCCTGTGCTCCCTGACCTATATTGGCTCCCAGTCCACCAACATCTCAATTTTAAAAATCTTACCCATGTTCCTAACGCTCCATGGCCCCAATCCTCCTCATCACTGTAACCTCCCACAGCACCAGAACCCTCTGAAAACTGTGTTCCTCAAACTCTGGCCTCTTGTGCATCCCCGCATTTCCTTCACCCCATCACCCCTTCAGGCACCAAGTCCCTAAACTCTGGAATTCCCTCACATGCCTCCTCATCTCGACACTTCTGTCTCCACCTTTAAACCAGCTTGGGTCAAGCATTTGATCTTTATCCGATCTCGCCCCTTCAGACGTAAACCTTGTTGGGGTGGCCGGTTTTCTTGGGCAGCAGCACAGTCTGGGTGTTGGACAGGACCCTGCCCTGGGCTATGTGACCCCTCCCAGCAGTTTGTTGAGCTCCTCATCGTTGTGGGTGGTCAGCTGCAGCTGGCGGGGAATGATGTGGGTCTCTTTGTTGTCCTGGACCGTGTTGCCGGCCAGCTCAAGGATCTCAGCCGTCAGGTACTCGAGGACGGCGGCCAGGTAGACGGGGGCTCCAACACCGACATGCTCGGCATTGTGACCCTTGCGCAGTAGCCAATGGATACGGCCAATAGGGAACTGGAAACAGTCTCTGCAGGAGCGAGTCTTAGCCTTGGCACACCCTTTGCCTCCGGTTTACCGCGACCAGACATTCTGTTGTTGCTCTTGCTGAAAGTCTTCACCAATATTGAATGAGCCTGTCCTAACAGAGTGTCAGTTTTTTTTTCTGACTGCACACCTGAGAAGCACTTTGGGACATTTTACAAGATTTGAAATGCCACATAAATTTTTTAAAAATAGTAATTTCATGGGATGTGGGCTTCGCTGGCTGGGCCAGCATTTATTGCCCATCCCTATTTGCCCTTGAGAAGGTGGTGGTGAGCTGCCTTCTTGAACTGCTGCAGTCCATGTGGTGTAGTTCACCAAAAGTGCTGTTAGGAAGGGAGTTCCAGGATTTTAACCCAGCAACAGTGAAGGAACGGCGATATATTTCCAAGTCAGGATGGTGAGTGACTTGGAGGGGAACTTCCAGGCAGTGGTGTTCCCATCTATCTGCTGCCCTTGTCCTTCTAGATGGTTGTGGTTGTGGGTTTGGTAGGTATAAGAAACCTTGGTGAATTCCTGCAGTGCATCTTCTGGCTGTTACACACTGCTGCTACTGTGCATCGGTGGTGGAGGGAGTGATTGTTTGTGGATGTGGTGCCAATCAAGCAAGCTGCTTTGTCCTGGATGGTGTCAAGCTTCTTGAATGCTGTGGGAGCTGCACACATCCAGGCAAGTGGGAGTATTCTATCACACTCCTGACTTGTGCCTTGTAGATGTTGGACAGGCTTTGGGGAGTCAGGAGGTGGGTTACTTGTTGCATGATTCCTAGTCTCTGACCTGCTCTTGTAGCCACAGTATTTATATGGCTAGTCCAGTTCAGTTTCTGGTCAATAGTAACCCCCAGGAGATTCAGAAATAGGTAATGCTATTGAACATCAAGGGGCAATGGTTGGATTCTCTCTTGTTGGAGATTATCATTGCCTGGCACTTGTGTGGTGCAAAAGTTACTTGCCACCTGTCAGCCCAAGCCTGGATATTGTCCAGGTCTTGCTGCATTTGGACATGGACTGCTTCCGTATCTGAGGAGTCGTGAATGATGCTGAACATTGTGCAATCATCAGCGAACATCCCCACTTCTGACCTTACGATGGAAGGAAGGAACAGCTGAAGATGGTTGGGCCGAGGACACTATCCTGAGGAACTCCTGCAGTGATGCCCTGAAGATGTGACGACTGGCCTTCAACAACCACAACCATCTTCCCTTGTGCTAGGTATGACTCTAACCAGTGGAGAGTTTTTCCCCCTGATTCCCATTGATTTCAGTTTTGCTAGGGGTCCTTGATGCCACACTCGGTCAAATTGCCATTTTTAGGTTCTGGGTTGCCACCAGAAACAGCTGCCAGAGGCCTCCAGCTCTGTGAGGGAGTCCAACTGCATCTTAAATGAAAAGAACAAACTTTTCAGATGTGCTAGCAGGTTGTCAGCAGCTCCTTTACAGACCGTCTGATTTGAAGAGACTGGTCCACCACCTCTGACAATGGGAAGAGTGTTAGAGGTTTGCATTGAAATGATCTCATCTCAAAGAGTTGGAGAATATTCAATGAAATGCCCATCAAGAGCAAATGGGGTGGCAGGGAGGAGAGTCCCAAAGCTCTAACTTTCACCCAGTTTTCTTTTTGTCAGCAGTTGAGAAACTGGTGCACATAGGGTGCATTGAAGAGTAAAATCAGCTACACTGGTCTGAAAATAAGAGAAGACAGCAAATACCTTGGAATCTGCTCACCTTTTTCATCTTCAAATTCTTTGATTAAAAATCCAGCCTCTTCTACAATTCGCATTTCCAGAGATTTCTTCCCGAGCCCAAAGTTTCTCAGTGTTGAAAGTGAAAATTTCCTCTGCTCTCTCCACCAGGGGCCATATCTTGCAAAGACAATACCTACAGGGGTACAACAGAATTAGGGATTTACTTATGTTATTTTCTATCTTACTATTAAGATGTGTCTGAAATTGCTTGCAACTGGTTAAGTTAACTGAAATGTTGCAGGAGTCAGATATACAGCTTCCAAATTGCTCTGCTTGTAAATTAAAATGAACCCAATTTTTGAGTGAAGAATATATCCCTGGAGCATTCCCACAATTTCCTTTCAATTTCTGATCAGGACTGCCTATTGAATTTTCAGTGGTTTAGGAACATAGGAAAAGGATGCACTGAGACCATTTCTCTGGACACATGGAGACCAGTTCTATTGCAAAGTACCTACAGCACAGAAATAAGCCATTTGGCCCAACTGTTCAATGCTGGTATTTATGCTCTGCACAAATCTTCTAGTAGCATTTTTCATCTAACCCGATTAACACATTCTTCTATTCCTTTCACCCTCATGTATCTACCTCACTTAATTCCATCCTTTCAGAATCTTAAAGACCTCTATCAGTTCATGCTTCAGTCTTCTCTTTTCCAAAGAAAAAATTCAGATTCTGTTCAATTTTTCCTGATAGGTCTAACCTCTCAGTTCTAGTATTGTTCTAGTAAATTTTACTTTCACTTTCTCCAGTGCCTCTATGGCCTTTTTATAATTTGGAGACCATGAGCTGTTCACTGTACATGGTCTAACCATGGTTCTATACAAGTTAACATTTTATTATGACGTGACAGGTGATATGTGCCAGGCGGGCCTAATCCACAAGGGAAACATGGCCACACTATCACAATGGTTTTGCAGTTTGTATTTATTATGAGAAGATTTGTGTACTGAATTCAGAAGTAGTGAATTCACTAAGACCTTTAATGATTTTAAAAATTAACTTCAAATATTTATTAACAAAAGAAAAGAATTCAAACACAGACAGACGATCACAGTTACTTGATATTATAACAATCCCCAAATTCCTAATTAACCTGACTCTCAACAATACACCTCCCTTAAGGCAACAGTCCAAAATAGATTTGAAATTCAAATCATCAATCCAGCAAGGTTACCACATGCACCCACTCGAAAGTGGAATTCCAAGGGCTTTTTAATACAACTTTAGTTCCTGGACATAGCTGACCTCTGCAAAAGCAGCTAGAGGCTTTTCCCCAAGGCTGCTTTACATGGTGCAACTTTCAGGATGTTACACAGCCACCCCCACATAATCTCCCATCCTTCTTTATATATGTTTCTTTCCCTTTAATGTGTAAAATCCCATTGTTCTACATGTCTTTGGAAATCTACTTTTCCCATAATATAAAAATCTTTCATTGTCAATATGGCCTCTTTCCTTTTGGGAAAAATACACATAATAACTTTGCCCTACTTAACTTGTTAGTTGTAAACATCCTATCATCCCTTTGAAAGTCAAACAACCCCTTCACTTATCTAAAAATACAATTTCATTTACATCTCATCTGTGGAACTCTCGAGGATCCTTGCTTGTCCATCTCCATTTCAAAAGTCTGCTTTACGCTTAACTCTTTTGATAATTTCAACCTTGCAATCTATCTGACTCTTAATTCAATTAAATTAGTCGCATAGTCCTGTATGTTGTCGCATTCTTTCTCTCTATTAACTAGACCCCATAACTGAGTGGCATCTGTAAATTTTGAAATTGTACTCCCGATCCCAAATCCAAATCATTAATAAATGGTGAACAACAGAGATCTCAGCACCGATCCTTGTGGAAAGCCACTTCCCACCATGTGCCAATCTGGCTAATGACCTTTAACCACTCCTCTCTGTTTTGTGGTTTACAGCCGGCTTGCTATCCAATTTGCCTCTTGTCCCCTTGATTCTACATGTTCAGACATTACTCGTGAATCTACTTATGTGGTAGCTTAGCGAAGAAGACATTTTGGAAATCTACATATATTATGGGCTGTAACTTGTGAGCTCCAGGGCAGTGTAACTGGGGGGTGCCCCAAAGATGTGCTGGGGACCCCTCCCCACCACATCAACCGGATGTCCCCAGGTCAGGATTGCCCAGGAAGTTCAGACATCCAAAGGGCGATTGCCCTGCTATCAGAACCATCCAAAAGTATGATATAAATCACAATTGGTTCCAATTGTCTTACCACTCTTACCTGTATTATCCAGGAAAGTTTAGAAAAATTAAAACCACTTCTAACTCCTGAGTAACTATTGCACTGATCCCCACCGCCCCAGACCCCATACGGGACTCGCCCCACCCTCCCACTGACCTTCCCCAACTACCCTCCAGTCTCCCAATGGGACTTCCCCAGCCCCCCAGTGACACCCCCGACTATTCTCCCATCCCCACCACCACCTCTGACTACCTCTGACCCCTCCATGGGATCACCTGACCCCCCCCCCCATAGACCATATCCCACTGACCCACCTTCCCTGCTCTGACCACCCAACCCCTCCAAACACCCAAACCCCCTGACAACCCTACCTCCCCCCAAACATCCAACTCTACACATTGACCACTCTCACCACCCCACACTGACCACCAACCCCCTCGAACACCTGAACCCCAGTCCAAACACCCGACTCTCCCCACTGACCACCTAACCCACACCACCTCCCACTGACCACCCAACCCCCACCCCCAACCATCCAATCCCACCCGTCCCAACCACCCGACCCTACCCAGAACACCTCCACTGACCACCCAACACCTCTGCCCAATCATCCGACAGCTCCCCCACTGACCAACGCCTTCCACTGACCACCCAACTCACCCGAATATCCAAACCCCACCCGACCACATGATTCCCCCAAATACCCAACCATCCCCACTGACCACCTGACCCCTACCACCCCCCCCCCCAGTGACCACCCTTTCCCCAACACCCACTGGCCACCTGACTCCCACCCCCCCCAACCATCTGACCCCCTGAACACCTGGCCCACTCCAAACACTCGATCCACCCACTGACCACCCGACTAACCGACACCCCCTGACCAACTGACCCCTTCCCCTGACCAAAAGACCCCCCCCATCCCCGCCCACTTCTCAATCCTATTCACTTATCTTACAAACGTACCCTTTTCCTGGCTTCTCAAAGTAGCTGGACCTTTAAACTTACTTGTTTTTTGGCAGCTGATGCTCTAGTTTCTCCTGCCCTTGACACAAGGCCTTGGGAACCCACTGCACTACACTCTTCTCATCCGGCCTGAATCGGAAGATTAAGTGGGAAAGGAGTGGTGGATTTTAGGTAAGTAGCTAGGATCGGAGTGGCAATCTGACTCTGATTATCACTCCATGGAAGTTCAGGGCCTATATCTCCTACTTGCTTTTATCTACTCTTTCTACCTCTTCAAAAACTCAGTAAGGTTAGTTAAGCATGATTTTCAATTTTGGAATTTGTACTGACCATTCTTTATTATATTTTCAGGTTTTAGATTTTTTTAATTCCACCTTTGAGTAAGGCATCCCATTAGATTTCCTGCCACCAACATTGAGGCCTGAATTTTCACATAGACTGAAAAGTTCTCTAACTGTGTAAAAATGTCAGTAGAATCCAGAAGTCCTGCCCCTGAACACAGACTCCACCATTTTAGCGAGGGGGGTGATGGGAGCAGGTTATAAACCGCACATCCATGACTCATGGAGGCAGCTGCCCATATAAATCAGCAGTTGGTTCCAATCATGTGATTTTGGTGAGGTAGGTGCTTGAAACCAGAAGTGTGCACATTAGGTCTTGTGGATTTGCTTGGATAGCCAGGGTACCCCTCTGGAGAGGTAAGGTACCCCTTTGGATATGGTCCTAAGACACCCTTTGGGAGAGGTAAGACACCCTTTGGAAGAGGTAAGGCACACTTTGCGGTAGGTAAGATACCCTTTGGGACTGTTAAAAGTAGACAGGATTGTGCATAAAAACTGCATAAATTCATTGGAATTGTCAAAACTGTCCCGCAGTCAAAGCTGTCAAAGAATTATCAAAACTCACTGGAACTGTCAAAGCCGTCAAGGGATTTAACTTTGCTAGTCATAATTTTTTTAAGTTAATGTGTGGAGTTTAAAAAATAAATCAGTGCCTGCTATTTCACTCTGCCTGTTGACATAAGCCTGAGCATTTTCATTATAGGGATTATGCTGCATGACTGATTTTACAATCTAAGATTATCACAGTGGGGTGCCTGTTAAGTGAGCAGTTTTATTGACAGCTCCAAGTGGTCATAGAGTAGAGAAGTTTGTTTTCATAAGAGATCAAGTATTTAAGTGAAATGTTTGTTTTCATAAGAGATTACTTGAAGGAATTTCACTGTATTGATTTTTTTTAAAAAGAGTAATTTTTTAGTAGTGATATCATCAATAGACACTACTTTATGACAGCATGCCCATGGTGGAGATGAGATGGCTTGGTGGGGATAAGGGAAAAGGGTGATAGGTGGGAGGCATGGATTGGCATGAGTTGTCACTAAGTTGGCATAGGAGCTTTAAAAGGTCATGGGGATGAGTGGGGTCATGTGTTGGCATAGAGGATATGAGGGGCCATGGTGGGTAGAGGAGCAAAGGATGGCATGGGGATATGAGGGGCCATGGTGGTGGGTATAGGGACATAGAGTGGCATAGAAGGTATGAGGAGCCATGGGGGTGGGTAGAATGGCATGGGTTGCCATAGGGATTATGAGGGGCCATGGGCATGTGGGTGGCATGAGGTTGCACAGGTTGGCATAGATGGGCATGGGGATTGTTGTGGGGGGGGGGTGGGGGTCAGGAGTGAGGACTGGAGGGCCTTTTTTATCTTAATCATTTTTTAAAACCTTAACAAAGTGTTGGAGTACAGAGGCAGGCTTTCCTCCCACCCCCCAGCCTGTCCACTCCCCCCCACCCCTTCAGCATCCACCCCCCCTCCCCCACTCCCGGAACAAATCCAACCTTGTGGGCCTCTTTATCCTGAGTCAGGGTTGGCGGAATGGAATGATATCCTATCTCTGCACTCCCAACCTGGGATTGAAAATCTGGGCCTAAGTTAAAATTTCCCATAATTAATATGCTATGCCCTTAACTCATTTCACATTTCTGTTGACATTTTTCCTCCACTTCCTTTCCACAATGAGGTGGTCTGCAGAATATTCCTGTTAGTGGGAACAACCCCTTCATGATTATATCAATCTCAAGAGCACACTGACATCGGTTCCCCTGAACACATTGAGATCAGTTCCCCTCTGACATGACAGAATTGCTGAAGGCTGGAAGATGATGCTGTGTTGATTATCAACAGAAACAACTAAAGTCAATTAGAAAAACAGAGCCAATGAATGTACATTCAGTTGAAACAAGAACCACCCTGTTCCCCCTGGTTCCTGAGACTGTCTCTGAAGCCTGGAACATAGATACCTTCTCCTGTGTGCTTAAACACATCTTCATATACTGGTAAGACTGGCCGGTCAGCAAAATCCTCTGATTTCATCACCAGTGCCTCTTTTAGGGTTTCGTAGCCGTTCAGTATCACGGTGTTTGTCCATCCAAGCTGTACACTGACCACATTGCCATATTTCTTCCACAGCTTAAAATTGGAAAAAACAGAATTAAGTGGGGGGAAAACATGACTCCATTGTAGGTTTGACAATGATCACCTATGGGTCAGAAACAACATTGATCAGAGGTACTGCATTTTGGAATGATTCCAACAGACACAGTCTATCCTGTAGCCCCGTCCCAGTTGGTGTGGGGCTTCAGATTGGCATTCCAGCCCATGTGTCATTGTATGTGATGGGCAAGGGTGGGATTGGATTCTTCATTTGCTGTGATTGTTTTCCTCAGTTCAGCCCCCATCCAACTGACGGTGAATCTGATCCTGAATCTGATAAATGCCACAATACCTTAGCCATGCACAAATCCAAACAGGTTGAAACCAGTCGGCAAATCAACTGGTCATAACTGGCCTTGACAGCAATTTACAGGCCGCTTACTACCTGAAGAGAGATCTAAATACTATTCAAAGTGGAAACCTGACCATAAACCATAGTAAGTTGATGCACAAACAATGTGTTACAAAGGGCTCAGTGACATTTATCTCCTCACCTCACATGTATGAATACATTACACAGACACAACTTTATTAATGGTGCTGTTTTCAATCTTTTCAAGAGCTTTTGGTTTTTCTGATTTTGTGTATCAGGCACACCCAAAGAATAACATAATGGCAAAACATAAACTCTATTAACATGGAAAATTTCTCAGGAGAGGAAAATAAAACAAAAGAATTTTTCTCATCAGGAAGCATGAAAAAAGCCATCATAGGATTAACCATTGCCATTATTTAGTTGCCATGATTTAGCATCAGTCATAACTCACTAGCAGCACTCCTCCCTTAAAGTGTTGAGCAGTGGTCCTTCACGGGCTGCTACTGCTCTGCGACTCATCCTTGCTGCCTCCATCCCATTCTGCGGTACTCACTCCATCCCACTCTGCAGTCCTTCCTGACCTCCTCCTGATAGCTGAACCCCTTGCTGCTTTGTGCTTGCCACCCTTGTGGCCAAGCCTTTGCTGTGAATGAGAGCTTGGGTGAGGGGTGGCCTGAAAGGTGGCGAACATGAATTAATAAGGGGTTTGGTAATCGGGAAGGACCACGGAGCAGAAGGCAGCAAGGTTGGCCAGTGGAGCGAGAGGCAACAACATGGTCCATGGAGCAGGAAGTAGAAAGATGGCGCCCTGCACTAGCCCCTGACTGGCCGACTTTACCAAAAATCGCTTGCTGATTGGCTAGGGTAATTGTTAA
Source organism: Carcharodon carcharias (assembly GCF_017639515.1). NCBI lineage: Eukaryota > Metazoa > Chordata > Chondrichthyes > Lamniformes > Lamnidae > Carcharodon > Carcharodon carcharias. The sequence continues at coordinate 117,797,563 of NC_054476.1, forward strand.
TCAGCAGCAAGCAAAACGTGATGCAGCTTGATGGGCAAATTGTCGCCATTTTGAACAATTGGTAGCAAGCTTCTCCTAGTCATTAATGTCAAAGCTGCCACACTTCAAGGAGATTTTCAGAGCGAAGTGGAAGCCTTTTCTTTGTCCTCCCCTGGAGTGTTGCCCATTAGAAAGCTGAGAATACAGGACCTGGCAGGGAAGACTGTTTTCGACCATCCGAACGCCATGTTTAGTTCATCAAAGTTGATTTTGCAGGAGTTTTGCCTGAATGCTTGTGGAGCTTCAAGAAAGATGCTAACATTAGTTTGATGGTCTTCCCATTGAATCCTGAGGATGCAGCGAGCGCATTTCTGATGGAATTTGTCCAGCACTCTTATGCCCAGTGCAGGTCTCACTGCAGTACAGGAGTGTGGTGACAGTCAGTAGCACTCTTACCTTGAAGACCTGTGCTAAAATAGTGAACGGCAGAATGGGCTCAAAGGACCAAGTGACCTTCTTCTGCTAAATTTCTTATGCTCTTTTGTTCCCATCAAAGTTTAAAGTGAAAGCTGCTTTAGTAACTATGTCATAACTTTGAATATAAACTTTCGTAGTTTTATGGCTGTTCGAAGGTTGTGGGTTCAAAACCTACTCTGGAACTTGAGCACAAAAATTTAGACTGACAGTCCAGCGTAAATCTGAGGGAGTGCTGCACTGGCGGAGGGGTGCATTCTTGTGGATTAAAGAGCCCTATCTGCCCTCTCAGGAGGATGACAATGATTTTACAACACTACTTTGAACAAGAGCAAGGAAGTTCTCCCCATTGCCCTGGCCAATATTTATTCCTCAATCAACATCACAGAAATAGGTTATCTGTTCATCAGCATATTGGCTGCCACATTTCCTACATTACAACAGTGACTACGTTTCAAAGTGCTGCAAAACACTTTAGGATATCTTGCAGTCATGAAAGATGCTATATAAATGCAAGTCTTTCATTTTTGTGTTCTCTCTGCCCTTATATCCTTATCCTCTGGACTTTATGCACTTTTGTTGGTCGTCAACTTTGTTCCTGGTCCTAACACTTGTTAAAAACATGCTTTTTCTGTTTTATTTTATCCTCTATTTTCTTTGTCATCCAGGGAATTCCATCTGGGATACCCTATCGATCCTTCTTATGGGAACATGCTTGTTTTGTACCCAAACGATGAAGGTCTGTGCCAAAATATTGAAAGGTGGAGCAGGCTCAAAGGGCCAAATGGCCTATTCTTGCCTCTATTTCTTACATTCTAGGATAGCTCATACAGCAGTTTTAAAGCGGAGGTTGCTTTGGTAACCGTGTCATAGCTTTATAAAAATAAACTTGCAGTTTTATGGCGGTTCCAAGTCACAGGAGTTAATTAGATTCTCAAGGAGGCAGTCCAAGATGATATATCTGGTGATGGAGCTTTGAACACAAGTCAGCCATTTTGTGGCAGATTCAGTAACCTGATCCAGACCGCTTGGTCCACAGTCCTCCACAGTACTGATTGACGAACCAGCCTGGATCAATAATGGAATAAACTCTGCCAGTGTTCCTGTGCATACTGGTCCCTTTCTGGGTCTATCTCACCTAGACACACTCCTACCACCCAGCAGCATATTTTACGCAATCCACCTGCTACTTTACACACCAACACCGCTAAAAACAACTTGTAATCATACAGCATCTTAAACATAATAAAATGTCCCAAGGTGTTTCACAGAAGCAGAATAAAACAAAATATGACACTGAGCCACATAAGGAGATATTAGGGCAGTTGACCAAAAACCCAATCAAAGATGTAGGTCTTGTGGAGGAAGGAGAAGTTTAGAGGTGGAGAGGTTTAGAGAAGGGATTCCAAAGTTTAGGGCCTAGGCAGCTGAAGGCATGGTCACCAAGACTGAAGTGATTAAATTCAGAATGCTTAATGGAACAGAATTAGAGGAGCTCAGAAATCCTGGAGGCTTGTAGGGCTGGAGGATGTTCAGAGATAGGGAGGGGTGAGGCCATGGGGGGATCTAAAACTAAGGATGAAAGTTTTAAAATTGAGGTATTGCTTATCCATAAACACAGGGGTGATAGGTGAACAGGACTTGGTGTGAGTAATGATATGGGCAACAGAATTTTGGGAGGTGTCAAGCTTACACAAGGTAGAATGTGGGAGGCTGGTTGGGGTGTGTTGGAATAGTCAAGTCTAGAGATAACAAAGACATGAATAAGGGTTTCAGCAGCAGATGAGCTGAAGTAGTGTTTTTCTACAGGGAATATTGCCTTAATTGCTCTCAAACAGCCATCCATCTAATTTGTAATATCTCTAACACCCTCTTGTTGCTGAGGCTGTACCAACAGAAACCTTGAGGATTCAGGTAGCATCATCTTCATGAAGCTGATATCTTAAAGGACCTATATCTGATCCTATGTGATATGCATCTAATGCCTGATAGGCATGGACCAGAAGCTCCCCCTTGTGCTGGTTTTGAAGGTGACTGTATGGGTGTCAGTATGTGACTGTATTGTAATGTCGATGCTGGGCATGGCCTCCATTGGTCTGTATGAAAGCATGATTAAGTCATGAAAACTTTGAAGTAGATGCTCTTCAGGCCTTTTGTGGAGATAACTGTGGACTCCTCCAACTTTTCCATCATCTGCACCACAATGAAAGAAATTGCCCACACGTGACACCTGAAACAGATATATTTTAAAGGCCAGGCCTGAGATCTTGGTCCTTGGGCTCCTCAGCCAAGGGCAGCCATTTCTGCCAAGTCCAAAAAGACACTGCTATTCCTTTATCATTCCCTCCCAGCCCCCAATGTTCACTAAGATAAAAGCAAAATACTGTGGATGCTGGAAATCTGAAACAAAAACAAAAATAGCTGGAAAAACTCAGCAGGTCTGACAGCATCTGTGGAGAGGAAGACAGAGTTAACATTTCGAGTCTGTATGACTCTTCATCAGAACTGTTCTGATGATGAGTCATATGGACTCGAAACGTTAACTCTATTCCTCTCCACAAATGCTGTCAGACCTGCTGGGCTTTTCCAGCTATTTTTGTTTTTGCCCCACTGTTCACTGATGGTTTCAGCCTTTGTGATTTATTGATCAGAGTCTTAAAACTTTCAGTATTCCAGCGTCCACAGCCTTTTATGGGAAAGAGTTCCAGATTTCTACTTTGATTTCTACTACCCTTTTGAAAAAGTGCTTTTTGATTTCACTCCTGAATGGTCTGGTTCTAATTTTAAGATTATGCTCCCGTGTTCTGGATTCCCCCACCAGAGGAGCTGATTCCTTTATATCTACTCTGCCAGATCCTTATACAACTTAAAGTGTCTCGATTAGATCACTATACTGAAGGAGACAAAAGCCAAGTTTAAACAACTTGCACTCAAAACATATACTTTTACAAAACTACATTAGTTATAGTTTTAAGAACCTATGTTCATTTTCAATACTGTGACTGTAATTCAATTTAAAACCAGAACAAGTGTACATTAAACATAAATGTTATACTTGATCATATTAAAGAAAGAGTATGGAGAGAAGAATGGTCAGTCAGATACAGTAGGAAAAACTGAGGCGAAAGAGAGACAAACAGGATGGAGATGGAAGGCAGCAGAAGAGAAGCAACTCAGAAAATAAACAATTAGAGGGGAAGAGAGATTGATCAAGAGGGGGAAATGTGATCTCTGGAATGGGGCCACTCTCTCTCATTATTCAGCTGTCCATTCGGTCAGAATCCGGAATAAGACAACATTGAACACAGAAGTTACACTTGACTCCACTAAGGAAAGCAAGGTCTTAAAGAAAGCAAAAATAAAAAGAGAAATGATAAAAGAAAAATTGGAGTGGAAGAGGAACAGATGGGAAAAAAGTTAGACATAGAACAGAAATAGAGAGAGACGGGTGAAAGAGGTAACCCAAATACAAGGGAGGAAAAAGAACTGAGAGGGTTAAATGTGATCCACAGACCTGGATCCCTCACCTTCAACCAGCCCCATCCACTCTCTTATCTCACAATTTGTGCTTTACCTTTGCAAACGACAGGTGAGGATTGCTCAAGTCTACCTGAAGAATGTTCCCAATAAAAGGCAAACCCCTGGGCCCGGGAGGGTAGTTCTGACACTTCTTCCATGTCTTCATGAAGTCAAAGGCCAGGACAAACACAGTGAAGAACACGGCCAGCACAGTGAACGGGAATGCAGGGAAAGCCGAGAGCTCCATGTTTACCAGACAGAAGAACACTTGACCAGCAGCCAACAAGCAGAGAACAAATTCCATTCAGTCTGTCAGCTGAGTGTCAGTGAGGTCTGCTGCTAAGTTTTACTGGGAGAGACCATCCCATTTTAAGTAATACTCACCACTTTATTACAGCACCACGTTACTTTAGTTTATCAATTCAGTCGTCTATATATATAAGCTATGTCAATAAAAAACCTACTAAAGATCAATCACTTCTTTACTCTTGTTTAAATTGTCTCCATAAATCCTTTCTTCAAACAGAGTTTGATTAATAAGGTTTTCAACGCATAAAGCGACAGTAATTCCAACGAATTCTGTGTTCCTGAGTTTTGTAAATTCATCTGACACACCCAGAGGAGGCCCAGATTAAACCCTAAATAGGCCAGAGATGTTATTTATGACATTCAGACAAATATTGATTCTTCCTCTACTTGCTATTGTAACAGGCACAAACTCCTATATTTTGAAAGTGTTCTTGCTTTGCTTATAAAGTGCCCAGAGGAATGTCATACCAATCTGTTCAGCTTTTGTTCTCTAGTATTACTAATAGGAATAACTGTGTAGATTATTATGATCGAAGTTCTTTCCTGACCCTTTTCCAACATCGAGCACAACATTTTACTCTCATGGGCAAGGATCCTCCCTCCCTGTGACCTAAGCATAATGCAATGCAAAGTGGGACATTGTGCCTTCAGTGAAGGGAAAGCTGTGTAAAGTTAGAAAACATTAAAATCATCCATCAGCCGGTGCCCTGATCCTTCATCCTCTCTTGCGAGTTGTTCCACTGTTATTCTGTTAAGCTACTTTCCAGTTTCACTTTCAGGTCTTTAAGTAAAGTGTATGTCAAACAATTTGGCCCAGCAATCTGACATTTTATAATTAGAAACTGGATCAGATCAATTGGATGTGACACAATTTTTGCTTCATAATCAAATCTGTAGGGAAATCCTGGAGAGACAAGCCTGGGTTTTGAAGTTCTAGCTGATTGTTGCCGTGGTGTAAAATGGATGATCAGAAGCTTTGCCTAACCCCACCTACCTTGCATGCCAGTGTACTTTCTATTCAACAGAACCTCGACATGGATTGTCATGAGCCTGTGATGCCAATTGTAAATAATTGACCTTGTTTTTCCCAGCACCATTACCGGCACCAATGAATTTCCTAATGGGAATTCCCTATGAGATGTATCAGACAAATTCTGAAGTGCTTTGGAGGGTTTCCAAGCAGGGTTAAGTTGCACAAGATATCCTGTGCCCACCCATCAGGACACACACCTTGCTTTTGCAGGTGAAAGGATGTTGAGGGCTTCCTTCATTATCATGAAATTTATGTCCATAATAATCTTGGCACACTGGTGAAAGGCCAACTATTGAAAAAGCCTGATGTTACCTTGGCAGTAATCTAGTCACTGTGGGCTGTTCTTTCAGTGATACTCCATAGATTCCCAATCTGTAATCACAACAGGTGAGGCTCTATATTTGGAGCCTGCACCCATTTCAATAATAACAACACCTTCCATTTATAAAGCACCTTTAAAATTGTAAGACATCCCAATGTGCTTTATAGGAGCATAATCAAAGAAAATTTAACACCAAGCCACATGGATTAGGGCAGATGGCTGAAAGTTTGGCCAAAGTGGTAGATTTTAAGGAGCATCTTAAACATGGAACGAGAGATAGAGAGGAGAAGAGGGGTTAAATTTCATGTACCTCGGCAGCCAGCAGCAACCCAAGCCGGAAGTCAGTGGATTGCTGGTTCCCTCCCCCGCCTCTGAAAAACAGTGTATAACACGTAGCAGCCAATTAACAGCCGTCCAGTGGTGGACTGACCAACAGCATCAGGAAATGGTGGGCAGTGCATAGAATTAGCTACTGTTTGCTGGACATCCAGAAACAGAGGGAGCAGGCCGTGACCCAGAAGGAGGTCATGGCCACCCGTTTGTAGGGATTACTGGCACAGAATTCAGGGCAGCTGCGCCAGGAAACATTGTTTGGGTACATCAGAACTTTGTGGTGAAGAATCTGAACTATTGCAGTAGGCAAGCGCTTCTTTATATATGTGCATGAGTTTTCTAGCTTGGAAGCATTCAGGACCTTTGTCAGGGGAAGAAATAACATTGAAATGTAGCTGACCCTTTCCCATGATGATTATGGTAATACTGAACATCAGGTTGTTAACTCTCTTTGTCTCTCCACAGATGGCTGAGAGAATGGAGCAGGAGCTGTGGAGGGTCCCAGACCAAGCACAACCCCAAGATTTGACAATGATGCCCTGCAAGTTCTCCTCCAGGCTGTAGGTGATAGGCAGGGAGTCCTCATGCCTGCTGATGAGAAGAAGAGGCCTCCCAACCAGACAAGAGCAGTCTGGATGGAAGTCGTAGTGGAGGTCAGCAGCCTTCCAGTCATCCAGCAAACCTGGCTGCAGTGCTCCAAAAGGCTCAAATGACCTTTTGAGATCTGCAAGGGTGAGTGTGTCACATTCTGGAGATGGACATATATGGAAGGGTGTAATTTGGGTCCATTATGGAATTGTCTTGCATGTTGCCCAAGTGTGTGAGGAGGCATGAAGCAGACATGGCACTCTGCATGGCAACAGGAGTTATGAAGGGGGTTGGGAACTAGCACACCTGTTAGTTGGCAAGGAACATTGAGAATAGTATATTGCTGACAAAGTGCACAATGGCCACACATTTGAAGGGATGATTGGAACACAGAATCATCATTACAACCTCCCTCTTTAATTGCAGGAGAAGAGGGCGCACAATGTCTGAGAAAGGAAAAGGTCTGGAGGTGGTGTCCCCAACCTTGCATCCTGACAGTCATTGAGGAGAAGGTCAAGTATAGTCCCAGTTGCAGTCTTTATATCTGCCTTTTCACCAGCCCTTGAAAAGAAACATGAGTTGCACCGGCTATGTTTCCCATGCACCCACCTCATTATAACGTGGGCAACGTTTTATTGCAACCAATTGGACTGTTAACTACCTAAATCAGTTCTCAATTACTGATTTCAAAATGGCGGATGGGGTGTCAATTTTGGAACCTACCTGTCTACTGTATTATGGCAGACCAGTGAGATGACGTTGAGCTCGTGACCTAATATCACCACAAAAATTTAACTGTGGTGGGACTATGGATGTCCCGCTTTGGCCATGTAAACTTCAGCCTGAGATTTACAGAGGAGCAGATACCAGCAAGGTATTTCCTGAGGTAAATCAGGGACTATTGGTTAGGTAACAGCAGGGCTTGGGTTTTAAAAGTAAAACTTTGAGTAAAAGGGAAGCCTGTGAATCATGGGGTGTGTGACATTTACAGGGAAGTGAGGAAGGTGCAGGGGAGCGGCCGGTTCAAGGGAAACCCAGCAAGGCTGGGGACGCCGGTGTTCCTGCTGAATTTAACATAGCTTGGGGCTGGTGGGGTGAGGGATAGTCAGTGTTCCTAGCAGGAGGGCGAGGGAGGCTCCGATTGGCAGCATGGAAGGCTGAGGACTTCCTTGAGGATCTATGCGGAGCACTCCTGTTCCTCTTGGTGCACAAGGAATATTATAAAATGCGTTACCTACCAAATCCAACATACCCCATCTCCATTTTGCTGCTGGGTTTCCCAAACCTGGGGAACTCAGTTGGCATTGATTAAATTTAAATCAGATTCCCAATTGCACTGCGGAAGGATGATTTAAATATGTTAATAAAGTGTCCTGCCTCTCCAAGATGGGACACCCACACGGCACACAATCCAAGGAAATGGGTGGGGAGGGGGTAGTGGGGGTGGAGGGGTTTAATATTGAGGACATGGGGTCCTGGGAAAGAATAGTAGGAATCTGAAATAGCTCTTGATTTCAACCCAGAAAGAGAAATATTGGATAATGCCTGCAAAGCATTGTGAGCAGGGCATGGAGAAAGGGTAGCGCGAGTGTCATCTTGCCAGAGGGCGAGGTCATATACGAGTTCTGTTGCTGGGGACTCAGATGAGGACTCTGAGGGTAGTGAACTGGAAAAGGCTGGTGGGCATGCACAATAAAATGCTTGGTGCATTGGCAGGCCTGCCAGAAAGCCTGCGGTCCATGTCAAGGGCATGGAGGAGTCCAGTACCAAATTGCCACAGGAATTTGTGTGGAGCTTGAAGCCCTTCCTTTCAAGGAAGTGGTGACCAACTCCATCAGAACCCTTGGAGACCCAACCATGATGCAGTGTTTCATGACAAATCTCTCCACTTCCTTTGCAGTACAAGTCAAAGCTATCTGAGAGTTACAGTGGAAGCTGAGAATGAGGTCATGCAAGCTCAGCTTGGTGCCATCCAGGCTCAGACTGCTGTCATCATAGCTCCATTGCTCCAGTGCTCAAAGGGGCTTGCAGGCTCTCACAGTAGTCCAGTAATTTGGCCTTAAACATATGAAGATTGTCGCAGTGCCATCCCGTGAATCTGGTGTCCATCCTCAACATTTGTCATCTCTGACTGCCAACCAGCCCAGAATGTGGCTTCCCATGTTGAGATGCTGCAACCGAATGTCAGGCCTTCTAGGTACAAAGCTGCGAGAGGTCATCCTGCAGGGCCATCCACAGTCTCATCCATTGAAATGCAGCAGCATTCCAGCAGTCATGCTGTAACCATGGGGGGTAGCATAGCATAGCAGCAATCAGACAGGCAAAAGCAACTCCAAAACAGGCACTAATTGAATGTATAACAGGTGAGTATTGTATGGAGTGTTGGATAATGTTGGGATAGAATTCTGGTGTCTTTCATTTCAGGATTTTAGCCAAGAGCATACTGCGATGGTCAGTGACAGAGTGATATTAAGGTGGGGACATGTTGGCCATGAGGGATCTAGGTTTCACTCAAGGGAACAGGAATCTGATGATTCACTTCTTATCAGTCTGTTTAGAACATTGATGTGCCGACAGCCTCCTCTCTTCCTCCTCCTCTTCACCCTCCTTCCACTCTGTGTTTTCCTTTCTCCTCTCTTTTCCTCGTTTTGATGCCCTCTGTATTGTGACATTGTTTACGCTGATGACTGAGGTGAGTTACACATTAATCACCCTCATCGACTGGGATTGCAACAGGATTACAACAAATCACCATTTAGTGAACTCTCACTTAACTATCTTTCCTCCTCTATATTTTAGCCTGGAGCAGCTCTCTAGTGCTCCCTTTCGCCATCCTTCAAATCAGCATGTCTTATACTGACTGACTGTAATAAATGTTGGCCGGAAACTTCACTGAAACCTGAAACTGTAATGAACCATTACACACATCAATAGCTGACCTTTGTACTCTGTAAGAAAAGTGAATAAAGTGCTTGTTCAGAGAATATTTTACTCCATTATTGGGATCTTCTCTTAATCTAAACCTGGAGCAACATCATGACAAGCACAAAAAGTTATATTCGATCCCATTAATGAATATAGCAACATACAACAGGAACAGGATCATGACCAACATCCCCACGGGGAGGTTTGCTAATGCTGTTGGGGCAGATTTTAAACTAAACTGTCAGGGGGATGGCATTCTGAAAAGTAGCTCAGAGGGGAGAGAAGCTGAGGTGCAATTAGAAGTTAAAACTCAACTAAGTGAGTCTGGAGGGCACAGGGAACATAGGCTAGGTAAGAAAGAAGTGAGTTTAGCAAGGCTAAATGGGATATATTTTAATGCGAGGAGCCTGAGGAATAAGACAAATGAGCTGAGGGCACAGATAGTTACCTGGGAGTATGATGACATAGCTATGACCGAGACTTGGCGAAAAGGAGGGCAGGATTGGCAGCTCAACATTCCTGGTTATAGGGCATTTAGATGAGAGAGAGAAGGGGACAGAAGAGGCGTGGGGGTTGCAATTTTGATCAAGGAATCAATTATAGCAATGAGGAGGGATGATATCTTGGAAGGATCATCAAATGAGGCCATATGGTTAGAAGTAAAAAACACAACAGGGGCAAACACTAAGATAAAAGCAAAAAACTGCGGATGCTGGAAATCTAAAAGAAAAACAAAAATACCTGGAAAATCTCAGCAGGTCTGGCAGCATCTGTGGAGAGGAGCACAATTAACATTTCGAGTCCGAATGACCCTTTAACAGAACAAAGTAAAAATAGAAGAGAAGAGAAATATAAGCTGTTTTAAGGGGGGGGTGAGACAAGTAGAGCTGGATAGAGGGCCAGTGATAGGTGGAGATAACCAAAAGATGTCATAGACAAAGGGACAAAGAGGAGTTGATGGTGGTGATATTATCCAAGGAATGTGCTAATTAAGGATAGAAGGCAGGACAAGCAAGGTACAGGTCGCCCTGGTGGGGGGTGGGGTCGGGTGGGGTGAAGGAATCAAAAAAGTCTAAAAGGTAGAGTTAAAACAATGGATGGAAATACATTTAAAAATAATAGAAGTAGGTGAGAAAAGAAAAATCTATATAAGTTATTGGAAATAAAAAGGAGGGGGAATCAGAAAGGAGGTGGGGATGGAGGAGAGAGTTCATGATCTAAAATTGTTGAACTCAATATACAGTCCGGAAGGCAGTAAAGTGCCTAGTCGGAAGATGAAGTGTTGTTCCTCCAGTTTGGGTTGAGCTTCACTGGAACAATGCAGCAAGCCAAGGACGGACATGAGGGCATGAGAGCAGGGTGGAGTGTTGAAATGGCAAGCGACAGGGAGGTCTGGGTAATGCTTGCGGACAGACCGAAGGTGTTCTGCAAAGCGGTCATCAGTCTGCGTTTGGTCTCTCCAGTGTAGAGGAAACCGCATTGGGAGCAACGAATGCAGTAGACTAAATTGAGGGAAGTGCAAGTGAAATGCTGCTTCACTTGAAAGGAGTCTTTGGGCCCTTGGACAGTGAGGAGAGAGGAAGTAAAGGGGCAGGTGTGGCACCTTCTGCGGTTGCATGGGAAGGTGCCGTGGGAGGGGGTTGAGGTGTAGGGGGTGATGGAGGAGTGGACCAGGGTGTCCCGAAGGGAACGATCCCTGTGGAATGCTGCTGGGGAGGTGAAGGGAAGATGTGTTTGGTGGTGATATAATGCTGGAGTTGGCGGAAATGGCAGAGGATGATCCTTTGAATGCGGAGGCTGGTGGGGTGATAAGTGAGGACAATGGGGACCCTATCATGTTTCTGGGAGGGAGAAGAAGCTGTGAGGGTGGATGTGCGGGAGATGGGCCTGACGCGGTTGAGGGCCCTGTCAACCACCGTGGGTGGAAAACCTCGATTAAGGAAGAAGGAGGACATGTCAGAGAAACTGTTTTTGAAAGTGGCATCATCAGAACAGATGTGACGGAGACGAAGGAACTGAGAGAATGGGATGGAGTCCTTACAGGAAGCGGGGTGTGAGGAGCTGTAGTCGAGGTAGCTGTGGGAGTCGGTAGGCTTGTAATGGATATTGGTGGATAGTCTATCACCAGAAATTGAGACAGAGAGGTCAAGGATGGGGAGGGAAGTGTCAGAGATGGACCATGTGAAAATGATGGAGGAGTGGAAATTGGAAGCAAAATTAATAAAATTTTCCAGGTCCAGACGAGAGCATGAAGCAGCACCGAAGTAATCATCGATGTACCGGAGAAAGAGTTGTGGGAGGGGACCGGAGTAAGACTGGAACAAGGACTGTTGGGTGGGTACTATAGACCCCAAACAGACAGGGAGAGCTAGAGGATCAAACATGTAATCAAATTTCAGAGAAGTGCAAGAATAATAAGGCAGTAATAGTAGGGGATTTTAACTACCCAAATATTAACTGCAATAGTTTTGTTGTGCAAGGTACAGAGGGAGCAAAATTCCTAAGTTGCATCCAGGAGAACCTTTTTAGCCAGTACGTAGAAAACCCAACAAAGGAGGGGGCAGTTATGGACCTAATGTTCAGAAATGAGCCCAGGCAGGTGGAAGGCATATCAGTAGGGGAGCATTTTGGAGATAGTGACCATAAATCAGTTAGATTTAGGATAGTTATAGAAAAGGATAAGGTTGGGCCAGGAATAAAAGTTCTAAACTGGGGAAAGGCTAATTTTACTAAGATGAGATACGATTTGGTGCAAGTGGATTGGGAACAGCTACTTGCAGATAAAACAGTGTCAGAGCAGTGGGAGGCATTCAAGGAAGAAATAGCAAGAGTACAGGGCAAACACATTCCTGTAAAAACAAATGCAGGGACCAAGTCCGGAGAGCCTTGGATGTCAAGGGACATAAAGGCTAGTATTAAGAAAAATAAAGAAGCTTATGGCAGATACCAAGGGCTTAATATGGCAGGGTCCCTAGAGGAGTATAAAAAGTGCAGAGGGGAACTTAAAAAGGAAATTAGGAAAGCTAAGATGGTATAGGGATGTTTCTGTTACTGGAAGCCTGTTTCCACAGAGGGGTTCCACAGGGCTCGGTGCTGGGGTCCTTGCTGTTTGTGGTGTACATAAATGATTTGGACTTAAATGTAGGGGGTATGATCAAGAAGTTTGTGGATGACACGAAAATTAGGATGGTAAATAGGAGGATAGCCATAGACTGTAGGAGGATATCAATGGACTGGTCAGTTGGGCACAGCAGTGGCAAATGGAATTCAACCTGGAAAAGTGTGAGGTAACACACTTGGGGAGGGCTAACAAGGGAAGGGATTTCACTATGGGCAGCATTTTCCCCCGGTCAGGGGGGTTGTGCAGGAGCAGGCGCGAGCGGGCGGGTTCCCGATTGGCATCCCCCGCTTGGGGTCGTGCTGCCATTTTATGCCTCCAGGGCAATGGGCCAAGCGCTGGAAAATGGGATTAGTGTAGTCAGATCTTTATTGACCAGTGGAGACATGATGGGCCAAATGGCCTCATTTTGTGCTAGAAAAGTCTATGAATCTATGTGCAGGCCATTCAGCCCCGAGAGCCAGCTCTGCCATTTAATAAGATCATGGCTGATTTGATTGTGGCCTCAATACCACTTTCCTATCTACCCCCGATACCCTTTGACTTCCTTGTTCGTCAAGATCTCTGCCTTAAAAATATTCACTGACCCTGCCCCCATTGTTGTTCCACAGGCTCACAACTCTTAAAAAATATTGTCTTAAATGGGAGACTCCTTATTTTTAAAGTGTCCCCTAGTTCTAGTCTTTCCCACAAGGGGAAACATCCTTCCCACATCCATCCTGCCAAGTCCCCTCAGTGTCTTACATGTTTCAGTAAGATCACCTCTTATTCTTCTAAATTCCAGAAGAAATAAGCCCAGCCCGTCCACCTTTTGAAAACCTATTCCTCACCCCAGGAATCAGTCAAGTGAACTTTCTCTGAACAGCTTCTGATGCAATTATATCCTTTCTTAAATAAGGAGACCAACCTGTACACAGTACTCTAGATGTGGTTTCACCAATACCCTATACAACTATAGCAAAACATCCCCACTTTTATATTCTGTTCCCCTTGCAATAAACAATAACATTCCATTTGTCTTTCTAATCACTTGCTGTACCTGCATACCAACTTTTTATGTTCATGTACCAGGACATCCAGATCCGTCTGTACCTCAGAGTTCTGCCATCTCTCTCCATTTAAATTATATGCTGCTTTTCTCTTCTTCCTGCCAAATTGGACAAATTCACCTTTTCCAATGGTATACTCCACTTGCCAGATTTTTGCCCACTCAATTACTCTATGCACCTTTGCAGATTACTTATGTCCTTTCCACAATTTACTTGCCTGCCTATCTTTGAGGCATCAGCAAATTTAGCAACCAGACATTTAGTCCCATCATCCATGTCACTGATGAGAAAGAAGGATATATATAAAACAATGATCAATAAAATGAATGAGTAAAAGCAGGAAGTAAAAGAAAGAAATAAAAGGAAAGAAATAGAAGACAGATGACCAGGCAACATATTAAGAGAGAGAAACCAAGGGGGATAAATATGATGCACAGAATGGGGTCCCTCACCTTCGGCCAGCCTCATTGTTTTGTGGTTTCTTTTATTTTGGCATTGTGACCAAGAGATGGTGTCATGACCATGGACCCTATCCCCAAATTACTTACAGACATATTGAAATTTTAAGTAATACATGTGTACATGGAAGTGAATCCAGCAAAGCCACAGTTCAAAAGAGGGTAACTCCTTCCAGCAAACCTGCAGATCCAAGAATCTCCAAACCAACTGCTCAACTGCCAAGTTAGCGCTACCGGAATCATTTAAGGGCCACAACGTTTCACCATCTACTCCTCACAGACAAGCCAAAAGATTGATTTGTATTTCTTTAACTTTTATTTTTGGACTCAATTTCTTATTTCTAATCTGTGTGTATGTGTGTTGCATTTTTATTATTTTTCCTCGCGTTTAGTAACTAATAAACTCACTCTTTCTTTGACTCAAGACGGCCTGGTTAAATTGGCTCCTTTTAAAGCATAAATACATTTGGGCTAGGAAAAGGTATCAATGAGGGAAGGGATCCTTTTCAAATTACCCGTGTTGCAACCAACCGAGGGAGGTTGAATAAAGAAGGGGAGGCAGTTCATCCCTCCTCACTCAGGTTCATAACAAATTGGGGGAAACCTTGCCCAGGGACTGGTCGTAACAATGGAAAGGCAAAGTGAGAGACAGCTGGTGAATGAGGAACTGGGGTTGTGTTCACTATCACTGCATTTATTTGAGTTGATCCCAGACAGCCCACCGGATAAGTGGGTGTCTATATTGCATCCTCCCTGAGGACCTGCTTAGTGAAGCAGCAGTGGAGACATCTGACAAATTTACTGTAAGTTTATGTGGAGGCAGTGGTCCCATACCCCAGGCTGAAAAGTCAGGGGTGAGCTCACTTCCACTTGGATGGGTTGCCCCACTAATTAGCTCCAGGTGGGTCTTCCACCCCCATGAGGGAAGCAGTTTTCTTATTCATTCATGGGAAGTGGGCATCTCTGGCTAGGCCAGTATTTATTGCCCATCCCTATTTGCCCTTATTCCAAGGGCATTTAAGAGCCAACCACATTGTTGTGGGTCTGGAGTCACATGTAGGCCAGACCAGGTAAGGACAGCAGATTTCCTTCCCTAAGGGGCATTAATGAACCAGATGGGCTTTTACAACGATTGACAATGGCTTCATGGTCAGATTTTTTATTGAATCCAAATTCTACCATGGTGGGATTTGAACCCAG
This sequence comes from Carcharodon carcharias, assembly GCF_017639515.1. Taxonomy (NCBI): domain Eukaryota; kingdom Metazoa; phylum Chordata; class Chondrichthyes; order Lamniformes; family Lamnidae; genus Carcharodon; species Carcharodon carcharias. Next base: position 117,812,870 of record NC_054476.1, read on the forward strand.
GTCCCCAGAGCATTACGCTGGGTCTCTGGATTACTAATCCAGTGACAATACCACTATGCCACCACCTCCCCTAAGGGATGCCATTGTGGTTCTGACTGTGAGAGCTGCCGACCACTCAATTACTGGTAGCTTCCTGGTCCCAGCAGCATCAACAGGACCGGTGGGCACTTCTGGGGCTAGAGCCAGCCCCCAACGAAGAGATGCCATGGACCTGGATTTAAAAGTAAGTTTTGGATCTTGCCAGGTTGGTAGGCTCCAGTGAGGAAGTTAGGGGCTGGATTCATCAGGACAGTGGTGAGAGAAACAAGGAGGTGGGGAGGGGAAACACTATCTTCAGATGGCTTCTGCTAGACACAAGGTGCTCAAACAGGAGTTCACCAGGTTTTTCCTGGCGGTCTTGACACTTGGCCCTGGGTAAAAGCCTTGGGTAAATTGCAGTGACAGCAAGAAGAAGCCCTTAGTTGGCCACTTAAGGGCCTCAATTTGAGCCATGCATGGATAGGTTTCCTGATATCTCCTCCCAAGCAGCAGCAGATAGGCGATAGACACAGCACCACCACCGTGGCCTCCATTTACGGCCTCCACTTGCCAACATGTCCCTGGTGGCAGCGTAAAATTCTAGTCATTGTCCTTTGCTGAAGTTCAGGTAGAGGAATTGCTCCCTGAAATGCCTGGGTGATACAGTCTCATGCTGTTGGCCATTCATTCTACTGCACCTGAGTCTGCGAGCAAATGGTTTCAGCAGAATCCTGCGGGCAAGGTTAAGGGGCAACATTAACAGCATTACTCATTGATTGACATCAAAATCTGCCTATTCTGCATACTTCCAGCAGATGTCCTGTGTGTTCACGCAAGAGCCTTCACCAAAATAACATCTGGCTAGCACCAGATGTGTGCATGTACAACATGATCAACATGTAAAACAGCACCCATAGCATTAAAAAAACCAGCATTATAGAGCCGAATTGTTCTATTCTGCCAGCATGATATGGTTTTGCAGTTCCAACTCACATTATACAGCTTCAAAATCCCTCTTAGTATTATAACATTACATACCTGTCAAGCTCTAAAACTAGCAAAAGTTAACCAACAACAACTTGTATTTATATAGAGCATTCAACATAGAAATAGCCCAAGCATTTCCGAGGGGAAATGAGTTATAAATGGATGATGAGCAAAAGAAAGAGATATTAGGCGTGTTGGCCAATAAGTTTCTGCTTTGAACATAGTCGGTAAAATGGGATCAAATTCCGCCCAAAATTGGGCCAGTTTTGAAAATTATTTTTACTCACCAACTCATTTGTATATTGCTACATGCAAAATCTGTCATGGATTAGTGAAATCATGTAGCATTTAAAAATGTAATTTTTATTGAAGAAAACATTCTCTTTAAAAATGTTCATTGATGTATTTATGAGTGTTAATCAGGTGCAGTTTGATTAATATAACCCTGAAAATGAGTTTATCGTACAAAAGCATTTTTAGTCAGTGTCAATTGACCACTTGCAAGCAACCCAATTTTAAATGACTGAAAATAAATTTTAAAATATGCAGGACTGTTTCTAAGTTATACTGGGGTACAGTAGTCAGTTTCCTGCTAAACTCTTTTTCAAAAATTACACACAAAATCTTTTTAAATTTTGCTATTAGTGGTGGTTGCATTATTTGCAGATTTCTGATTGGCCCCCTTGGAGGTCAAGGAACACCCAACTGCTCGTCTGATCCAATCATTAACAATCTGTTTTCTTTAGCTTCTCGAGCTAAAATAGAAGAGCCCAAATCTTTTGATCAAGGACAGAAGCTTTGGTTCAGACCAGACTCAGAAAATTCACTGCGGCCCCAAATCCGGTCCCAAACAACTTCACTATTATTTTGTCTTAATAATTATAATCTTTTTGTCCTGAAAAGGTATTACTGTAGAAAGACTAATTCTGATCACCAGACCTACAAAATATAAAATTATACGGTCTATCCATACCTTCAGATCCAAGGCAACTACCTCCTTAAAGCCACATGCCATTGAAAGACAATGGGACATGGCAGTATCATCCGATACATTTAGCTTCACAGATATCACACTTCTCACTAATAGCTTCTATTAGTCTTTTATACCTTTTATGATCTGCATCTGCACCTGCAGCTGTTAGCATGATTTTTTAACCTTTGACAAGTAGGGTGAGCAAATTGTCCACATAACATTATACAATTTGCTTTTACTCTCTGTTTCTTATCACCTGATGCCAGCAACATCACCAAGACCGGTGGGCAATTCTGGGGCTAGAGCCAGCTCCCAACGAAGAGATGCCATGGACCTGGATTTAAACGTAAGTTTTGGATCTTGCCAGGTTGGTAGGCTCCATCAAGTTAGGGGCTGGATCCATCAGGACAGTGGAGAAAAACAAGGAGGTGGGGAGGGGAAACACTACCTTCAGATGGCTTCTGCTAGACACAAGGTGCTCAAACAGGAGTTCACCAGGTTTTTCCTGGTAACACTGATGAGAAACATCAGTTTTTGTTCAACGGCTACAATAATGACCCAACTGGACAAACCACAAGACCACTGACTTTTCAAAAAAAATAACTGCCTTATCATGTTCCATGTCAAGTTTCATTTGTATTTTTTTTTCTTAGAAGATTTACTTAACAGCATAGGAATCACACCAGATACTGCATCGGTACTTATAAAATGGCTGACCCCAACTATTTTTCATGGAATTACAACCCTCTTTTGTGACCATCACCAAACTGAAAAGAAGTAGTTTCTTCATATTCCTTAACCTGGGCACCAATTTTCACTACTTAGTGATTCAAGGTAATATTTTAACCAATTTGTACAAAATATTTTTGAAGTTTAGGTATGATCTAGCACTGCATATTTAAACAGGTCTGCAACTAACACATTCATCACAAGACTAAAATCCTTTGTGACAGTATAATTTGTTTGGATTCATCATTACCTTTATCCTCTTCCTCAGGATTCTCTGCATCATGTGTTGTTTTGACGACTCTGTCTCTCACATTTAATGATACTTCAAGTCATGCTAAAGCATCTATTTACTGTTCCTTGGACATACCTGGGAATAATTTGACTATTATTGCTGTTCCAATTCTGTCTTCTGCTGTAACAGCCAGATCTGCTAAAGGTGATTTCACCCTCATTCTGTCTGTCTTTAATTTTTCCATGGTATTGATGCTACTGTCCAGTATCTGAACCATTTCAAAATCTGGCAACCATTAAGTTCTCTATTCTTTGTGTCAATATGGAATGTCCCATTTGTTCCACAGGGTCTGAAATAAAAGACTGTTTCCCCAGGATTTTTTTAAAGGCAGCAGGCATCTGATCCAACAGGTGTTGCTTTTCAAGGGCCAAATTTCAGTTAGAACCAGGAGCATAAAAGCCACTTTAGTACAATCCAGCAGTTTAAATAGCGGTACTGATCCACGCATCTCCAAATTAAATTTCAATAATCTTTTATACAATCTGTAAGAGTCAATGATACATTGTTCCATGGAATTTTCAAAATCAACAGACGTTTGACCATGGCTCATAGACATTTAACAGATCATACTTTTGGGGGAAATTTTATCTAAGAACTCTAGTAGAAGGTCAAAACCTTTATCATTATCCAATTGACAGGTAACATAAAATACTTAACTTCTGATTTTATTTATTATTGGATGTGGTAATGACGAGGCCATACCTTGCTTTTATTGTTTGGTAGGGATGTAACCCATGCCCACTGCATCCTTCCACTAGTCATATGGTTCGAGACTCTGAGAACATCAGGGAGTAATCATGCCCCAACAAAGTACACTTGCTTTTTGTTATTTTTCATAATGACCATTAGGATTGTAAGTTTCTGTCTGACTTTTTTCTTAGCTTCCAATTTTCACCTTTAGACAATAATGCTCTGTCACAATGTTCCATACCAGAAAGCTAGTTGGTGAAGAACTGAACTGGAGGCAACCTTTATAGAATTTTATATTTATTTACAGAGTTACACATTATAAGCATACAACTCCTAACCCCAGCAGCCACAAAATTAGTTGATGTCTATTTATAGGAGCTAAAATGAATGCCCAGTTAATGACCAACAGTGCATACAATTAAACATAATTAATATACAATTACCAGCCTGGTCTGAGATTAGTAGGAGATACAGATTATGCTGGGTCATGAGGTTACAGATTCTTATTGAGTACAATTCTGCTGCTGCTGATGGCACACAGTACCTCATGGATGCCCAGTTTGTAAGCTGACTAGGTCTGCACTGAACCTATTCCATTTATCACAATGGCAATACCATACAACACAATGGGGCGACTTTTGCCCTTGGCATGCAGGCGCATGCCCAAGAAGCCCATGTGTGAAATAAAGCGTGATGACGTCGGCCAAGCGTGCCAATGTCAAGGCGCACTGGCACAATATTTCACTAGACAGGCGCATGATGAAAATGGAGTCAGGCCCACCATTATTTAAATGGCCAGTTAAGGCCCTTGCAAGACCAATTGTCTCCAATTTTATGTAGACCGTACGATTTTCAGGCCATCACATTGGCAAAACGGGCAGGCGGGCAGGCCATAATTTGCAAAACCTCATCCATGGGCAGGATAAGAGCAGTCAATGGGCTTCACAAAACGAACAGTGAGTAGTTTTGGATATTACTTGCTGCTACTTGCTTCTGTAAACAGGACAGCTTCATTTCACTTCAGAGCTACATTCAGAACGTTTAGAGGCTTCAGTTCAGGACTCAGTGCTGTCTTCCAGGCCCCCAGAGGATTCACACCGTGTGAGGCCTTCCAATTATCCCTTACCCTGGGAATGGGGATGGTGGTCTCCACTGGAGGCACCTCCTCTTAGGAGGAAGAGAAGGCCAGAACGGGGACAAGTCCAGGTGTCCCAATTCAGCCTCCAGGGGAAGGACCTGTGGGAGGGCAGGCACAGGCACAAGGGGCATAGGGCCAACAGGAAATCCAAGGCGGAAGAGGCTGCAGAAGACACCACTATCCTGCTGCCAGGGTTTACAGGCAGCAATGAAGCTACCTCAATATGTCTGAGGTGCAATGCCAAAAGAGACTCTGTATATTAAAGGAGACAGTGACCTCCAACTGTCAGATGATCGGCCCTGAGATCTCTGCAAACTGTGTGGGTGGACACCCCATGCCAGTGGTGCTGAAGGTCGCAGCTGCCCTCAACCTCTATGTCTCCAGCTCTTTCCAGGGCTCCGTGGGTGATCTTTGTGGAGTCTCCCAATCAGCTGTCCACAGTTGCATCAAGCTGGTGACAACTCTGTTCAGGAGTGCATTGACTTTCGTTCATTATCGTACGGACGAGGCCAGCTAAGCAGAGCGAGCCAGAGGCTTTGTAGCGATTGCTGGCTTCCCCCCAGTAGACTGCACACATGTGGCCATCAAGGCGCCAGCAGGTGAGCCCGGTGCCTTCGTCAACAGGAAGGGCTTCCACTCCATGAATGTGCAGATAGTGTGTGACCACAGGATACAGATTCTGCAAGTCTGCGCAATGTATCCTGGCAGCTCCCACGACACTAATATCCTGAGACACTCCCTGGTGCTGAGGCTCTTCAGTGCTCCGGTCCAACTGGATGGATGGCTACTGGATGGAAGGGTGACAAAGGCTGTCCCCTCAAAAGGTGGCTCATGACGCCTCTCCACCATCCAAGAATAGAAGCTGAGCAGCGATACAATAGGAGCCACGCCTCCACAAGGGCAGTGGTAGAGAGAACCATCGATCTTCTCAAGATGTGCTTCCAACGCCTGGACTGTTCAGGGGGAGCACTCCAATAACCCCCAGAGCACGTGTCACTGATAGTGGTTGCATGCTGCACTCTCCACAATTTGGCACTGGAAAGGGGGAACACAGTGGAGGAAGAAGATCTTGACGCAGCTGCTCAGGCAACAGATGATGAGTCCTGTATGAGGCTGAGGATGAGCACAGTCAGAAGAACGCTGAGGGGATAGACGCTGACCTGGGGAACCTCCAGGGAGACAGGGACACCTGGGACGCTTTGATCCAATGCTCCTTCAACTGGGCTACCAAATAAGAACCACCACCACATTGCCAGGGCTGCAGGCTCCATAGTTGATTCCTGACAGGACCAGTTCCTTGGTCAACAACATACACTATGTGAAGGTGCAATCAAGTTTAAGGAGTCACATGTCCATTGTAACATCATGGCTTACTCTGCACCTACAGAACAAATGAAGCATCCAGAGACCAGTTGCAAAAATAAAATCTCATTTACTCCTCACTGACAAACATTGCAGAAATTAGCATTGACTGGTGTTTTATATCACAACATTAAAAAAAACAGAAAAATGGGGGAAACAAATATCACCCGTGATCAGGCTGTGTTGTGTTTAAGGTGCTTTAAGTTTTCGCTTGTGGGTGCTAAGTCTAGGTGCACCCCACCTCGCTAGCAGCGGCATTGGAGACAGCCTGCTCACTCTGCTATCCTGTTGGCCTTGATGACCCATGGAGCCTGTGCTGGTCCCGCCTGGGAGGGAGCGGCCAGTGCCGCGGCTGGCATCTCCCCAGTCACCGCAGCCTCATCAGATGCCACAGTCACTGGCAGAGGGGCGGAGGAGCTGCAGCCATCATCCAGAGCGCCCTGGGAAGAGCCTGCAGAGACAACAGGCAGCTCGTGCACCAACATCAGGTCACTGCACCTCCCTGCTCGTCATTGATGGATGGGCACCTAGCTGGGATACTAGGTGCCCAATCCAACTCCCACACTGACACTGACACTGACCAGCTGAGGTCATTGCCGGTGTGCGGGCAGGTCCGAGCGCATCCCCAGGAACCCCTGACTCAGTTCCTGCAGGAGCCTCTCCATGAGCATCGCCACTCTCTCCATGGAGGAGGCATTGTGCTTGGCCATGAGGCTCATTGCGTCGCTCACCCTCTGCAAGGACTCCTCCACAACGGAGACCATGGCACGCATTCTCTCATGTATCCTCCCACACACCCTGCTGGACATCCAGCATCTGCTGCCTCAGGTCGACTCCAGAGGCCCATCATCAGCCACCGACTGAGCATGTTCCTGGTTCCCAGCAGTCCTCCGAGTGCCGGCGCCCTGGGCACTCTCTATCTCTGCCTGCACCTCAAATGAGTGTGAAGTGCTCTCAGCAATGTGCACCGAGATACTAAACTACTAGACGCCGATCTTATGGCCACCGAGGTGCTGGTATCTGTGCTGGTGCCTGCTTGGCTGAGAGGGTGTGAAGCTGGTGCGTGCTTATCATGCTAGTCCTCAGGGGTCAGGGGTGGGCCTTCAAGCTCCTCACAACAAGGGGCTGCTGGTGAGCCTGAAAGGGAGAAGAAGGACATGTCATTAGTTTAACTCATTAGACTGTCAGTGTGCATGGCAGGCACTCTGATGAGACAGAGATCTGCATCAGGGTGCCCTTGCCTTTCCATTATCAATGGGGATTCCAGGTTTGAGGCTCACATCAATATACAGACTAAACTGCAATGGTTACAAGAAGCCACATTCTGACCTCAGTGCACTGCACTCTTACCTCCTTTTGGCACCCCAACCTCACCGCGGCTGCTTGACCAAGGTGCATGGCACCTCTCCAGCTCCAGGGCATCCTACTTGTATCGACTGAGGATTAGGAGGTGTGGGGGTCCCACGACAGTTCCCAGTATGGGATGTTTTCTCCTGAAAGGATAGAGGAGCATTGATTAGTCCACCCTCTACCTGCAGCACCAGTGCAGCCTGGCCAACCCCACCTGAGGCACATCTCACAGGGCCCAGCCCATTCATGACCCTGGAGCCACAAGGCACATAGTCCAAGCAGCCAGGGCTCACCCCCTTGGCCAGATCCCTGCCTCATTGACATTTGCCACTCACACTCTAACACCTCCGAGGTCTACAGTGGGAGATAGGCAGCTCTTAACTGTTCTGCAAAGTGGCCAATGCCAACAGGGTACTCACCCTTCCCGATTGCAGCAGATTGCTAAAGTGCTTCTGGCACTGGACCCATGTGCACCTCGCAAATTGTGGCTGCTGACCCTGAATGCCATCTCCTCTCAGGCATTTTTTTGCTGTGAGGGGGCATCCTTCTCCCATCCCTGGCAACAAGGATCTCTCTCCATGCTGCCACCTCCTCCATGAGGGCAGCGAGGCACTCATCAGAGAAACGCGGGGCTGACTGCCTCGCCGACCTGCCCTCCCGCCTGCCTTGTCCACCCCCTACAGTCTCCATGCCCAGGCCTTCCGCTTCCTTTAGTGGCTGTCTTCCAGGGGCTGCTGAGGATGCATTTGAATCAGCCTCTGGGTCGCCACTGGACACAGCGGATATTAAGCCCCCACTCCACCTGCCCCTTCGTGCTCATCCACAGACCGTATCTCACGCTCGGTGAGCCTTAATTGCCCTGCCCACGTAAAATCGCGGTGCGCTGCCAATTGAGGGTAGCGGTCGGCTTTCCGACCGCCCCTGCCCACCCTCACCAAGCCCCCTGCCTAGGTTAAAATTCTGCCCATTGTGTTGTGTCCTCAGTGAAAACACAGGTCTGCATCTCTTTGAGAGCTGCGCAGTTGTCAATCCTACCAGATTGTGGACAGATGCAAATTTGACAGATAGATTAATAAGGATGAGTTCAAGCAGGTATTTCCCTCTTGTTGGTTCATTGACCACCTGCTACATGCCCAGTCTGGCAGATATGCCCTGCTGCACTCAGCCAGATCAGTCAGTAGTGATGCTACGGAGCTACTTTTGGTGGTGGATATTGAAGACCCCACCCAGAGAACATTTTGTGTCCTTGCTACCCTCAGTGCTTCTTCCAAGCAGTGTTCAGCATGGAGTAGTACAGATTCATCAGCTGGGGGAGGATGGTAAAGTGGTAATCAGCAGGAAGTTTCCTTGCCCATCTTCACCCTCATGCCATGAGTCCTCATGAGATTTGAACTCATACCTCCGGAGCATTAGTTTGGGTGTCTGGATCACTAAAGCAGTAACGTCCCCACCATGCTGCCATTCTCCATCTTCTGGCAGGTGGACTTGGCTGGATCAGAATTTAGGAGCAAGGGAGTCATGATTCAGTATGCCACTAGCATGTTTCTGAGAAAACTATACTCCAAAGCAAGATACATCTGTTAGAATTGCATACTTAAGAGGACAGAAAAACAATTAGTGAATAGATTATTTCAAATTAAAGAAGGTGCATCTCTCCTCAATGCTCCTGAACATCCTCCATACACCTTATCTGAGTTTAACACACAGTCGATAAGGGGGACTATTGATAATTCCATATTTGGCTTCTGTGTAGCTTGGTCTTGGTTCATTTTCTGGGAGATGGAATGTGAAATGCTGGAACAGGAAGAGTTCAGTCTTTGCCAGCTGTTCCCCCAGGCAGACACGGCAATCTGTCGGGGTAGGAGCAACAGGAGTTAGAGTCAGCAGGAGAGAGGCCAGAAGGTCACTGCGGAGTCAACACTGATTGAACAGCAACTGTTTCCCTCATAGTCTTAAATACCCAATGTCACTCTGGCAGCATCCCACAGCATCTAATCTCCCACAGGGTCACTTTCAATACTTTTAAACTCAAGTTCTTAATTTTTCATGAGATGTGGCTGTTGCAGCCAAGTCCAGCATTTGTTACCCATCCCTAATTGCCTTTTGGTGGTAACCTTGGACCTCTGCAACCTTCTGATGACTTTTCTCTAATGGTTTGGCACAACTGACTGGCTTGCTGGGCCATTTCAGAGCACAGTTTCAAACCACACTGCTGCGGGTTTGGAGTCATATATAGGCCAGCAGATTTCCTTCCCTAAAGGAGGTTAGTGAATCAGATGGGCTGTTATACAACAATCAATAATAGTTTCAAGATCACCATTACTGAGACTAACTTTACATTACAGATTTTATTAATTGAATTTAAATTTCACCAGCTGCTGTGGTGGGATTTGAGCTCTAGACCCCAGAGCATTAGCCTGGGCCTCTGGATTACTGCTCCAGTGACATTATCACAACGCCACTGTCCCCTTTTAAATGTTATAAAGCAATAGAAATTAACTCTTTCAAAGCTGGGGTGGCCATAAGATGCTTTGAGATTTGAATTTAGATAATAATTTATGGAATGTAACACATCCTCTTTGAGAACGAGGAAGAGACTAAGACCCCAAACTCTACATAAAAGTTTGGCTGGACATCGATTACTAATCCACAGTTGTATATTTCAGTATATGAAAGGTTATTAAATAAAGATAGTTTAAATAAGTTATATTGGTATTTGTGGCTGTTAGGAATGAGTTTTAGTTTTAATGTTTAAGTTTGATTTGTATTTCTGTATTTGTGTGTTAAGAAAAGATCAAGTTGAGTTTTAAGTTCACTTTAAAAGGTGGCTGAATTTCTAATGAGAGTTTATGACTGTAAGAGAAATTAAGCATACATCATGAGTAGAAAAACTGGGCTGTTGCCTAGCAACAGGGGTTCAGGGAGGCAGGTCCCTCCCACAGACACACTTGGAAGAAGCTAAAAACATCAGTTTGATTTGGAAACTGTTTGAGTTCAGTTGGTTTTGAAGACAGCTGCCAAGCAGAAGCAAACTAGAAGGGGCAGATAGCCAATTCCAAGCTAAAGTTGGTTGAAAGTAGCTGCCAGAGACAAACTGGAGCAAAAAGGACAGATAGTCCGTCCCAAACTAAAGAAGAAAGTCCCCAAGAACCCAGGGAAGTAGAACAGGAGAAAGTTGCAAGCAGACCTTCTAGTCATTGGAAGGACAGGAACCTGAAAAAGGTCCTGTTAAGTGAAGTTAAGAGTGAGGAGCAGAGAAAGGTTCCAAGCTTCAAGCTTAAAGCTCCAAGCTGCAGGAAGCAAAGTCAAAGTGATATAGAGGCTTGTGAGAAGTCAGAAGGTCCAAAGAGGCAACTGAAGGTCTGTAACTCTTTGATGTGGGCATGTAAAGAAGTGGTGTACTGTTGATAGCTGAGTCAGTGAGAGAGAGTGCGTAGAAGAAAGCTTGAATGCATGTAGTGACCCAGGGGAGAGGAACATTGGAAGAAGAGTTCAAAACCTCAGAGGTAAATCCTTGTGGAAGGCATCTGAGAGAAAGCGCTGGTTTGCGAGAAGATTCCAAGGTGAGTTCTAGGAAAGTGGAGATTGGAAATCCTTGCTGAAAGACAGAGTTCAATGAAATTTGTTGGCTCATCATGTAACAAGCATCTGGGGGAGTTGAGGAGAGATCTACAGTATCTGTCTGGGGTGGCATCTATAACTTCATTTCAGAGTGTGGTGTGTCTAACCACAGTTTACAAATTGGTTTACATGGACTGTACTTACTGTGAATGTTAGAGTATAAGATAGTTTTTGTAACTTGTGTCATCCTTACAAATCTGTGCATATCTCTAAAGGTGTAGTTGTGGGTGAAGGAGTATTGTAATATAGCTCATCTTTTCTCATTTAATAAATGTTTTGGTTTTTGCTAAAAGTTCATTAGCTGACTCCTGTGACCCTGTTCAGTAGCCCAATAAAAGTTAGGATCTATCAAGTTGGGTTCCATCCTGGGATCAGGCTTGTCCAGTTGTAACATCAGATGAGATCATAACAGTAATGATTCCTTGAATTTTACATTACCTGCAGAGAATGGGATGAAGGTTTCAGGTTTCACAAGCCTCCCCTCCGAGTCGAGGAAGCAACCCGGATTAAATTGATGTGGAGTCGATCAAATGTTCTCATCAAACAGGGTGGAGGAAAGATTTGGAATGATCACAGTTCCATATAAGGTACTTAAATAATGAGACATATTAGCCAAGAATATATTTGTAATCTGCCATCAGAACAATAAAGAGGAGCCCAATATTTGGAGAGTGGGTTATTAATCCTTCTAGGTTGAGGACCATAATCCCCCATCCCAGAAGCTTGTCTCTCCTGTCATGGACTGATGGCATTCAAATCACGCACTATGAGATCACTATGGAATCTTAGTTTCCTGAACACTCAGATATGTGTTTCCAGCTCAGACCCAGAACATAGGAACAAGGAGTAAGACTAAAAGACCAGAAGACATAGGAGCAGAAGTAGGCCATTGAGCCCATCGAGTCTGCTCCACCATTCAATGAGATCTTGGCTGATCTGATAATCCTTAACTCCACTTTCCTGCCTTTTCCCTATAACCCTTGACACCCTTACTGGTTAAAAATCTGTCGATCTCAGCCTTGAATATACTTAATGACCCAACCTCTACAGCCCTCTGTGGTAAAGAATTCCAATATTCACTACCCTCAGAGAAGAAATTGCTCCTCATCTCTATCTTAAATGGGCGAACCTTACTCTGAGATTATGCCCTCTAGTCCTAAACTCTCCCACAAGGGGAAACAACCTCTCAGCGTCTCCCCTGTCAAGTCCACTAACAGACTTATGTCTTTCAATAAGGTCGCCTCTCATCCTTCTGAACTCCAAAGAATACAGGTGCAACCTACTCAACCTCTCCTCATAAGAAAATCCCTCCATTCCTGGGATCAACCTTCTCTGGACTGCCTCCAATGCCAGCATATCTTTCCTTAGAAAAGGGTACCAAAACTGTTCACAGTATTCTCTGTGTGGTCTAACTAGTGCCTTGTATAGTTTTAGTAAGATTTCCCTATTTTTATATTTCATTCCCTTTGAAATAAAGGCCAACATTCCATTTGTCTTCCCTATTATCTGTTGAACCTGTATGTTAGCTTATTGGGATCCATGCATGGGGACTCCCAAATCCCTCTGTGCTGCAGCTTTCTGCAGTCTTTCTCCACTTATATAATATGCAGCTCCTCTATTCTTCCTGCCAAAGTGCATAACCTCACATTTTCCCACATTATATTCCATCTGCCTAGTTTTTGTCCACTTATTTAACCTGTCTAAAGCCCTCTGTAGACTCTTTGTGTCATCCTCACCATTTACCTTCCCATCTATTTTTGTGGTCATCCGCAAACTTTGTGATAGTTCATTCACTTCTCTCATCTAAGGCATTAATATATATTGTAAATAATTGTGGCCCCAGTGATCCCTGTGGCACTCCACTAGTTACAGGTTGCCATCCTGAAAATGCACCCCTTATCCCAACTCTGTCTTTTATTAGATAGTCAATCTTCTATCCATGCTTATATGCTACCCCCAACACCATGGCTTTTATCTTATTAGGTAGCCTTATGTGCGGTACCTTATCGAACACCTTTTGGAAATCCAAATATATTACATATGCTGGTTCCTCTTTATCTATCCTGCTTGTTACCTCCTCAAAGAATTCTAATAAATTTGTCAGGCATGATTTCCCCTTCATGGAGCCATGCTGACTCGACTTGCTTGTATTATGCATTTATAAATGCTCTGTTATTACATCCTTTATAATAGACTCTAACATTTTCCCAATGATGGATGTTAAGCTAACTTGTCTATAGTTGCCTGTTTTTTGTCTCCCTCCCTTTCTGAATAAGGGTGTTCCATTGGTATTTTTCCAATCTTCTGGGGCACTTCCAGAATCTAAGGATTCTTGGTAGATTACTACCATTGCATCCACTATTTGCGTCGTTACTTCCTTTAATATCCTAGGATGCAACCCATCAGGTCCAGGGGCTTTATCGGCCTTTAGCTGCGTTATTTTCCCTAGTACTTTTTCTCTGGTGATAGTTATTGTATTTATTTCCTCCCCTACTTTTTATCCTTGATTATTTAGTATTTTTGGAATGCTTTTAGCGTCTTCAACCATGAGGGCTGATGCAAAGTATTTATTCAACTCCTCTGCCATTTCTTGGTTCTCCATTATTATTTCCCAAGTTACATTCTCTAAGGCCTATGTCACTTTGGCCTCTCTCTTCCTTTTTATATATTTAAAGAAGCTCTCACTATCCATTTTTACATTACTTGCTAGTTTACCCTCAAAGTTTATTTTCTCCCTTTTTTTGGGTCATCTTTTGTTTGTTTTTAAAACTTTCCCAATCCTCTGGCTTACCACTAATCTGCCACATTGTATTTTATTCTTTCAATTTGATATTATCCTTAACTTCCTTGGTTAACCACGGTTGGTTTATCCCCTTCCTAGAATCCTTCCTCCTCACTGGGACATATCTTTGTTGTGAGTCACGAACTATTTTCTTAAATGTCTGCCATTGCTCATCAGTTGTCCTTTCTGCTCAGCCCCTTTCCCAATCCACTCCAACCAACTGTGCCCTCATTCCTTTGTACCTTTATTTAAGTTTAGTGTAGTTGTTTCTGACCTAAGTTTCTCACTCTCAAACTGAATGCTAAATTCTATCAAGTTATGGTCACCGTTCCCTGAGATCATTTATTAAACCTGCCTCATTACATATTACCAGATCCAAAATAGCCTGATCCCTTGTTGGATCCACAACATATTGTTCAAGGAAACTGTCTCGAATACATTCTCTGAATTCTTAATCATGGCTACCTCTGCCAGTTTGATTTTCCCAATCTACATGAAGATTAAAGTCACCCATGATTAATATACTGCCGTTTTTACATGCCCTCATTATTTTCAGATTTATTTTCTGTCCTACAGTATAGCTGCTGTCAGGGGGCCTATAAACTACTCCTACCAGTGTCTTCTTCCCCTAGTTATTTCTTACCTCCACTCATATGGATTCTACATCTTCCGATCCAAGATCATTTCTTGCTATCATACTTAATCCATCTCATACTAACAAAGCTACCCTACCGTCCTTTCCTTCCTGCCTGTCCTTTTGAAAAGCCATATCTCCTTGAATATTTAGTTCCCAGCTTTGATCTCCTTGTAACCATGTCTCCATAATGGCTATAAGATCATACCCATTAACCTCTATTTGTGCTGTTAATTCATTTATTTTGTTCCAAATACCACATGCATTCAAGTAAAGAGCTATTAATTTTACCTTTTTTACCATCACCCCCCCCCCCTTTTCCTTTATTTTATTTCTTATTGGGATGTGGCCTTCACTGGCAAGGTCAGCATTTGTTGCCCATTCCTAATTGTCTTTGAACTGAATGGCTTCCTAGGCCATTTCAGAGGACAGCTAAGAGTCAGCAACACTGCTGTGGGTCTGGAGTCACATGTACACCAAACCAGGGAAGGACAGCAGATTTCCTTCCCTAAAGGGCATTAGTGAACCAGCTGGATTTTTATGACAATGAATGATGGTTTCATGGTGATCATTATTGAGACTAACCTTTCAATTTCAGATTATTAATTGAATTTGAATTCCACCAGCTGCCAAGGTGGGATTTGAATCCTTGTTCCCAGGACATTAGCCTGGGCTTCTGGATCACTAGTCCAGTGACATTACCAACACACCACTGTCTCCCTAGTAATAGTATTGGTTTTAGAGAAGCTCAGCTCTTTAAGCAATACCGAGCCATTTTGTCTATTATTAAGGCTTATCAACGTAGGAAAATAAAAACTGGGGCCAGCCATTTAGTCCTTCAAGTCTGTCCTGGCATTCAATGAGATCACAATTGATCTGTCAACCAACTCCACATGAACATCCTTGCCCCATATCCCTTAATACCTTAGGGATTGTGTATCCCATGACCTCTGTATCTTTGTATGTTTGATGAGGAAGTGAAATCGGAGCAATATTCCCTAAGCGTTGGGTTTCATGGATAACAGCATTGGTGTACGGCAATTCCTCACGGTCTTCCAACGCCACCTTTCTCTCCTTCCCAACTACTCTGTCAATCTCTTCATGGACTTTAGCTACAGAAGCAAAAGAACAAATTTTGAGTATCAGCTGAAACTTGCTTTGATTTAACACCTTTTACAACACCAAGATGTTCCAAAGAGTTTTACCAGCAATAGAGTATTTTTTGAAGTGCAATTACTGTCAAAATGAAGGTGTCAGGAGACAAGGACCTCACACTACGGGCAGAATCGCCCCAGATTTGCACAAAATGTGGTAGCGGATGGGAAAAATAACTTTTTACCCACTGGCCGGGCTCTCACTCGCCTGCTACGCCATCACCTCGCCGCTTCCTCACGCCAGGCGCCACATTTACAGTGCAGCCGCGTACACATCTCTCAGTGCTTCCAGTCCAGGACTGCTGCACAGAAAACATGGGCCCGAAAGGCATGAAGGTTGCATCCTCCAATTTTAATGATGCATCCCTTGAGTGCCTTTTGGATGCAGCGGAGGCCCTCTGTGATGTCCTCTACCCCTGCTCTGACCACAGGAGGGGCAGCAACATCAATAATCCAGCATGGGAGGTGGTGGCAGTGCTAATGCCCTGCATAAGAGGACAATCACCCAGTGCCAAAAAAGGATGAATGATCGCTTCCGTTCTGCCAGGGTAAGTCATTCTTCTCATCACTCTTAACTCGCACACTCACAAACCCATCACACATCCACAGGACCTTCACTCACTGTTGATTCAAAGGACATCACCATTCACTCTCTCATACAGGCCTTCATTCACCTCATCCCGTCCGTGGGACCACTCACCACCCACTCCGGCCAGGCACACTTATCATCTGGCCTTGTAAGCATCCTGCTTGCACTCTCTCCATCTCTATTCATGCAGGACAAGCTGACACACAAGAGGGAGAGGTCACAGACTGGTAGAGGAATGCCCGAAATCAAGGACCTCACGGACTTTGAAAATAGAGCCATCCAGCTGGTTTCCGACGATCTGGACTGTTTCTGTGCTGACGGTGAAGTCAGCGGTGCTCTTCCAAGTGAGAATCCAGGAATGCAACATCCATCAGACAACCATGCTGTGAGTGATGTGTCCTGTTTCATAGGCCACTGCCATGCACTAATTATCTCTCCTTGCTTTCGCAGGCACATCTGGGAAACAGCGGAGTGGGTCCATGACCCAAGTCCTCAACCCCAGCCCTGAAGAAACTTCTGAAGAGGAACTGAAGGCACCTTCATTGAAGATCCATTACAGCACTCACCTGCACCCTCCAACAGCACAGAGACACACACCTCAATGGGACCTAGCTTTAGAATAGCCTTTAGAATAGTCTTGGGATCACAATCTGTGGGGTTATTACTAAAAATTGGATCACACCAAGCTGAGCATTTTGGAAATACACCACCGCCTATAAAGGAGGCAGTAAATCAAAATCAAAACACCTTTCTCTTTAAGGATGGGTGGTGAGAGGAGAAATCAGGGCTGTTTAAATTAACTCCCCTCCTGTCCGTAACAATGGAAATACAGTTGTCAGTTTGTGCACAGTAAGGTTGCAATGAGATAAATGTCAAATTATCTGTTTAAGTAAATAGCAAATAGGAGATTCAAAACCTGTCTTACTGATCTTGGGACCATTTTTGTCAATAACAATATCAACCTATATTAATTTACCATCTTGAATAAAACGCCCCAAATGCTTCATTGAGTATAAAACAAAATATGACACAGACTCACATAAGAAGATATTAGGTCAGATGGCTAAAAGTTTGGTCAAAGAGGTAGGTTTTATGGCGCATCATATAGGAGGAAAGTGAGGTAGAGAGACAGAGAGGTTTATGGAGGGAATTCCAGAGCTTAGGACCTGGGCAGCTGAAGGCAGGGCATCCACGGTGGAGCAAATAAAGTAGTAGATGCGCAAGGGGCCGAAATTAGATGGGTTCAGATATCTCAGAGGGCTGTGGGGCTAGAGAGGATCAGAGAGTTAGGGAAGTGCAAGGACATGGAGAGATTTGAAACAAGGATAAGAATTTTACAATTGAGGCACTTTGTAGTCAGCAGCCAGTGAAGGTCCACAAGCACAGTTTGGGGTTGGGAGTGTGGTGGGGGGGGTGGGGGCGGGGGGTGGGTGGTGGTGGTGGTTTGAGTGAATTTAGTGCAAGTCAGGAAATGGGTAGCAGAGTTTTAGATGACCTCATATTTACAGAGGACAGAGTGGGTTCTACTCCTGATAACTGGTTGGTGAAGGAAGAAACCAGAGCCAGTCTTTACTTGGAATAGATTAATTCACAAAGTGAAACATTACAGGGATATATCTCCTGACGTCACTCTACTCCTGTGCACCTAAGTGTCTCTTCATATGTGCTCACATAACCATCCAATCAAAGCCTTCCTCTACCTATATGTACTTAACTTCAATTGATAAGATTAACAGAATGTGCGAAACCAGCCAGCAGTATGTTAAAATAGTCAAGAGATAACAAAGGCATGAATGAAGGGTTCAGCAGCAGAATAGCTGAGGCAGAGTGGGGCCAGACAATGTTAGGTAGGTGGAAACAGGCAGTGTTAATGACAGCGTTAATATATATTTGGAAGTACATCTCAGGGTCACATATAACACTGAGGCTGTGAACAGTCTGATTCAGCATCAGACAGTTGCCAGGGAGAAGGATGGAGTCGGTGGCTATGGAGCAAAGACAATAGGTGGAATCGGCCCAAATTTGCACTAAGTGCAGTAACAGGCGGGAAAAAGAGCTTTTTACCCACCAGCCACAATGGCGGCTTTTCACAATATATCACCTCAAACCCACCTCATTAATCAGCATTTCTGGGAAACACGCCATTTTGATGGCGGGTGGGCTCCCATTCGCCCATCACGCATCAACTCGTTGCTTCCTCACACCAGGCGTCATATTTAAAATGCAGCTGTGAGCATACCTCTCAGTGCTTCCAGCCCAGGACTGCTACACAGAAGACATGGCCCTGAAAGACAAAAAGACTGCAGCCCCGATTTAGTGACACATCCCTGGAATGCTTTTTGGACGCCGTGGAGGCCCGTCGTGTTGCCCTCCACCCCAGCTCTGGGCAAAGGCCCGCAAACAAAGTGACCAATCCAGCACAGGTGGCAGTGGTGGTTGGCACCAACGCCTTGCAAAAGAGGACAGCCACTCAGTGCTGAAAGTGGATGAATGGTCTCATTCGTTCCACCAGGGCAAGTCACTCTTCTCATCACTCTTGACACACACACTCACAAACCCATCACACATCCACAGGACTCTCGCATCTCAAGGGACAACACCACTAACTCTCACACATACCCTCACATCTCCATCAGGCCGACACCCTCAGCCAGTCAGTCCCTCAGTTCCATCCAGGTCTTCACCCCCAGCCAAGAGGACACCTCCTCCATCGAAGAGCTGGAAATAAGCAGCCTGGAAGACCTATGCACCAGTGCAGAGACACACACCTCAGTGGGACCTAGATCTAGAGTAGGCTTGGGTTCACAATCTGGTGGTCACCACACGGACATGTGTCCGCAGCAGGAGGAGGCAGGTTCGGCCAAGCTCCCTGGCACTCGGAGGACTTCTGGTAAAGAGGCATCTGTGAGGTCAGAGTCAGATGGCGAGCTTCTGGATTCAGCCTTCCAACTCACTGGAGAGTCAGCAGAAGGAATGGGAATACCAAGCAGAGCTGTTGGAAGCCCTCAAAAGAGTGGCACATGAGTCAGAGGAGTGTGTCTGCCTGCTCTCTGATGAAGTGGTGCCCACATGTGCACGTATGGAGGATGGCAGACGCCATGGGGACCCTGGTGCAGACCTGCACTCCATCGTGGTAATCATGGATAGGTCCCTGCAGTGGCGATGCGAGAGGGAAACAGGGCACCTCGACATCTCTCCACGTGCACCATCCCCTCAGGGAGTCAGGTCGGGGCCCTTGGCACCCGAAGGGAGGAGGGGCAGCAGCTGGATATCCCTGGGTCATCCACTCAGGAATCCCAGAAGCTGCCTGCTACCTCCGAGTCCCATTTGCCTGTGACCCCTCAATCTCATTCTCTGTCTTTGCAGAGGGAGCAGCTGGCCCACAGTAGGATAGCCAAAGCAAGCCGGGACCCTCAAGGCCTCAGCTCCCCAGTGGACCCACGTGAAGTTATCGGAGGCAACAGGGCCAACCATCGCACAGGCTGTCTCCACCCTGGCTGCAGATGTCAGGGCAACACCTTGAAGTGTTAGGGCTAGCAAAGTTAAGAAACTCTGATCATAGTTGGTTGCATGGGTGAACACATTTGTCACTTTATAATCTGAAAATGTATTCACTTTCACTGAGTAATGTGTGATGGTATCTTTCAGTTTCATTTACAGGCTTTGCGAGTCCTCCCTCTGCATCCCCTCCCACCAGGAGTTCAGCTGCTCATACCCGGACCAAGAGTGAATCTGGAAGAAGTGTGTGTGTGTGTGTGTGTGTGTGTGTGGCAGGGCCTTTCAGAGCCTTGAGCAAGCCACTCTCCCATGCATGTGGAGCACTTTCAATGTTGCTTGCTGGGATTCACTTTCAGTTGTCCATCTGAGCTGACCTGCATCTCTGTCCACCCACTGGTAACACTCCCATGCAGCACCTGTTCCCACCCGCCATGAGTCACCTTTCACTCTTGGATTTGCAAGCATGGTGTGGTTAACATTCTTCTTCAGCTCCTCCATCCCTCCCCTTCACCGGTCACCCATACCCTTTCC
Source organism: Carcharodon carcharias (assembly GCF_017639515.1). Taxonomy (NCBI): domain Eukaryota; kingdom Metazoa; phylum Chordata; class Chondrichthyes; order Lamniformes; family Lamnidae; genus Carcharodon; species Carcharodon carcharias. The sequence goes on from NC_054476.1 coordinate 117,833,218, forward strand.
CCCATCACTGTCTATCCCCCCTGGCATCACCTTCCACCTCCCCACTGTAAACTGCCAGCCACAACCCTTTTCTTTTGAGGACTTCCAGGTGAATGTGTACATTCCCTTCCTTCCCGAAAATCCCACCTCCATCCACCTTAACCTCCCTGACCTCCTCCTTCCTACCCCAGGATCCGTGTCTGCCTCTGAGTCCGCACCAAACACCCTCGCAAACCCAATACTGATACAGTCACACCCTCAACCTCACACCTCACTCAGCCCTCTCTCATTCTCACCATTCCCTCCTACCACGTCCATCCTCATTTCACTCCCCAAGAGGCAGTCATTGACTCCACAGATCCCTCCCTTGCATGTTCACCTGGACATTCTCCCCTCAACATAGTACTCCTTCCCCCCTTGGAAATCCTCCCCCCACCCCCAGACTCCCCCCCCCCCAACCCCCACCAACCCACCAGACTCCTCCCCGCCCCTGACTCCTTCCCTCTTCCTGACTCCTCCATCCATCCTTACTTCTTGCTCCAGCCTTACTCCTTCCTCCCACTGAACTCCTTCCTCACTCCAAAGTTATGCCCCCCTCCGAACTCCTTCCTCCACCAGAAGTCCTTCCCCCTCTGAACTCCTTCTTTCCCCAAACTCCTTCCACCCCCAAATTACCACCCCCATGGAACTCCTTCCACCCCTCAAAGTAATGCTCACCTCCGAGCTCGTTCCTCCAACCAAAGTCCCAACCCCTCTGAACTCCTTCCACCCTCTGAACTCCTTCCTTTACATCTTTCTCCTGAGTTGCCATATTCTCTCCCATTACATCCTCCTCCTCATAATCTCACCTCTCCATCCCAACCTCACGCCCCTGATACCTTCATTCCCCCCCAAACCTCAGCCCCTGGACACTTTCAATCCCCTCCTCCCAACATACCTTCCTCTCCCAGTGAAAGGGGATGATTCCAGTGAGCTGGGCTTATAATGATGTGCAGATGTATTACAATAAAGTTCCGGATGTCTGGCAGCGGGAAACATGGCCCCCTATTGATGGGTGGAGCGGATGGTTGCAAATGTTCTTCATGGTGGCATTAAACCGACTTTTCGCCTTCCCATCATATTGTCTGCTCACACCAGCCAGGACGCCCAACACCAGTGAGCACGGAAAACTCCACCTAATGCCTTCAATCTTCCCAATACTTAATTGGAGGAAATTTCTGCTCATCCAGTTCTGGATGTTTGACAAGCAGCCTGACAGCTTAGAGACAGTGGACAAATCAATAGAGGTAGTGATGAGGTAAAGTTGAGTGTTACCAGCATACATGTGGAAACAGACATTGTGGCCTAAATTTTTTGATCATTGAGCACACGCGGGAAATGGGCCACCAGCCGCGATCGGCCCCGACTCTGATTTCACACTGGCTGACGAATTAACGGCCAGCCAGCATAAAATGCACTTTGAAACGCTCAGCGCTGCCAGGGTGGGGGTAGGAAGAGGGCAGATGCCGTGTAACTGAGGGTACGGGTGAGTGCTTCGAGAGAGCACCCTGAAGACAGACAGCTGCCCCAGGGAGCCGCAGACCTCCACATACTAAAGGACATGACAAAAATGCTGCAAAATATGTCGATGCAGCACAATCAAGCAGCTGAAAACATACCTCATAAAAAAAAACAGTCCCAAGATATCTCTTTTTGTTTTATTTCCCCAAGGAGATTTCATCCCGCCCTGGATCGAGGTTTGAACAAAAATGTGAATGTCGTCTGGGAGAATGACGTGTCCTCCAACCATAAATGTGGACGGGCACATAAAATCAATGTTGATTACATCGTTAATGGGCTTAATTGCCCACTTAATTGTCGGCAGGCGCACTTCCGACTGCTGCATGCGCCTGCCGAAGGAAATATCGCGCAAGTGCATAATGTCGCTCACCGGACATCATCTCGCACTATTTCACGCCCATTCGGGCCGGGCATGCGCCTGCCCGCGGGACGTAAAATTCTGGCCTGTGTTTTCGGAAAGCACAAAACTGCGGATGCTGGAAATCTAAAATAAAAAGGGAAAATACTGGAATAAACCTCAGCAGGTCAGGCAGTATCTATGGAGAGAGAAACAGAGTTAACATTTCAGCTCTGTGACCTTTCATCAGAACTGGGTAAAGTTAAAAAAGTAATAGAGTTTGAGCAGGTGGGATAAGGACAAAGAAGGGTTTGTGATAGGGTTAAAGACAGGAGAGAATGAATGAGATAAAGTTTAGTCCTCCAGGGCCAAAGAGAATGGAGATGGGGTAAGAAAAAATACATAGGAACAAAAGATGCGCCAAGAGCAGTTGTGCTGCTGTCTGAAAGAAAAAAACCAAAACAAGAAATAATGAAACAAAATCAGGGACAGAGTTTATGGTTGCAAGTTGTTGAGCTCAATGTTGAGTCCAGAAGGCTGTAAAGTGCTTAATCGAAAGATGAGGTGCTGTTCCTCCAGCTTATGTTGAGCTTCATTGGAACGTTGCAACAGGCCGAGGGCAGAGATGTCAGTGTGAGGGCAAGGTGGAGAAATAAAATGACAGCTAACTGGAAGCTCAGGGACCTGCTCGTGGACTGAGTGGCAGTGTTCCGTAAAGCAGTCACCCAAATCTGCATTTGGTCTTCCCGTCGCAGTGGAGGCCACATTGTGAGCAACAAATACAGTAGACTAGCTTGAAAGAAGAAGGTCTGAATTGTTGCTTCACTTGGAAGGAGTGTTTGGGGCCTTGAATGGTGAGAATAGAGGAGATAAAAGGACAGGTCTTGCATCTCCTGTATTTGCTCAATAACTAGAGAAAACAATCATTGGCAAAAGACCTAATGGGGAGACGAATACTCAAAATTATTAGGATCTGGAACACTCGACCTGCAAAATTACTGGAAGCTGATTGCATAAATAAATTTCAAAGGTATTTGGAGGGGTATTTAAGTATGAACAACTTACAGGGTTACAGACAAAATGTTGGGACGTGGGAATTACCATAACTGCTCTTTCAAAGAACCAGCAAAGGTACTAGTGGAGGAATGGCCTGCTTCTGTGCTTTGGGTTTCTAATATTCAATCCTTCTATGTAACATGACTTCCAAATGCACTAACATTCTTCTCTTCCCTCCCTCATTTATTACTGGTGCTCTCCTTCCCCACTCCTCCATCTCAGTTCACACTGACATCTTCCTTCTCCCCTCTCGCACAGTCAATAATGGCCTCCATAGCCCTATCAGCTATTTGAGTCTGATTTATACTTACACTGTAGATCTGGATGTAGCATCATGAAGAGCAGGGCCCAGCGCAGGGTGGTGGAGGTGGTGTCTGTACCAGCCGCAAAGAGATCAATAACTGTCCCTAGCAAATTGTTTTCCAGGAAACTTGTGTCAGGAATGTGTTTCATCTGAACTGCAGTTTAAAAAATAGAAATCAGTGATAATATATAGAATCCTGGAATGAGACAGCACTATGCCTGTGCCAGTTCCTTTTTGGAATTATACAATTAGTTCCTTTCCTCTGCTCCTTCCTCATAGCCCTGCAAACATTTTTAAAATATTTATCCAATTGTCTTTTCAAAGTTACATTTCAAGACTCTGGCAAATATCTTTGTTGGTTTCCATGAGAAATGCATCTTTGATGGAATGACACCTAACCTCCCATCCCTTGCATGTTTATGATACATGGATGATGTGTCTGCTATATTTGAATCTGCAGCTGCATGTAAAAACTTTCTTACACACCTTAATGGACTCCATCCTGCACCCAAATTCACCTTTGAAATGGAAAGTCAAACAAGCTCCCTTTCCTCAACATGCTGGTTGAGAAATCTGCCAAAGGGTTCTCTACTGCTGTCTACCACAAGCCTTCGCTGGTCAATACATGCGTTGGGATTCCTACAATTCCAAGCGCTGTAAGATTAGTCTTATTGGCAACCTCATAAATAGGGCCCAAGCCATTTGCTCAATATGCAAGCTTGATGCTGAAATAGGACACAAAAAAATGTCATGCTGCAGGATACCCTCATTAAATCATTGCTCACTGTACATTGTGCAAACCCATGAACGGGCCTAAGGCTGCCACTTTCAGTCCTAAAAAATGCCTAGTCTATCTCTGATTACCCTCAAAATTTGAGCAATAGGTGAAGCTAGCTGTTTAACGCTGCTACAATGCAATAGCAACATGAATGGTATTCTCCACTGACAGGATGCTGCCGTCAAGACAAAAAGATGTTCTGCCTATCACTCAAATGAGTAATGTGGTATACGGATTTCAGTGCCTGTGTGATGCCAGGTATATAGGCCATATGTCCCAACGACTGGCAGATCGTATCAAACAGCATGTCCCTTCCGATGTTTACAACAGGCAAAGTACTGTCCGCATTCACCAGCCCTTGCTCGCAAAACTCAAAACACAGGCCTTAACTTTCAGCCTGGCATGTGAGCACGTGGGATTGGAAGTGGATTTGAAATCCGCTCCTGCCTGCGATCAGCTCCCAAAATCAATTTCATGCTGGCTGGCTCCAATACTCTATTTTTTTCCTCCTTATTAATCTTTTGTCATTCTTTGCTGTTCTTTATATTCTTTCCAATCTTCCGATTGCCACCTGTTTTTGTGTTATAATATGCTCTTTCTTTAAGTTTGATACTGTCTTTAACTTTTTTTATTTAACTACGGATGGTTGGCTCACCCCTTGGAATTTTTCTTTCTCATTGGAATGTATGTATTCTGTGTATTCAGAAATATCCCTTTAAATGTCTGTCACTGAACCTCTGTTGACCTATCCCTTAGCCTCATTTGCCAGTTCATTTTAGCTAGCTCTGCTTTCATGCCCTCATTATTGCCTTATTTAAGTTTAAAATACTAGTCTTGGACACACTCATTTCTCCCTTAAAATGAATGTAAACTTTAATCATGCTATGATTGCTCCTACCGAGGGGTCCCTTCACTGTGAGGTTATCAATTAATCCTATCTCGTTGCGCAATACCAGGTCTAGTAAAGCCTGCTCTCTGGTTGGCTCCAGCTGTTCTAAGAAACTATCAAGAAAACATTTTATGAACTCCTCAACTACGCTCTTTGCCCATCTGATTAAAATCCCCCCCGATTATTGTTGTACCTTTCTAACAAGCTCCCATTATCTCTTCTTTTGTACTCTATCCTACAGTGAGTTACAATTACATTACTGTACACCACTCCCACAGACTCAACCCAAACCACTTCTACATCCTGGTTTCCTGAACTTAGGTCATCCCTCTCTAATGTGCTAATACCATCATTAAATACTAGAGCCACCCCTCCACCTTTTCCTAACTTCCTGTCCTTTCTAAATGTCATATACCCTTCAATATTCAGGTCCCAATCTATGTCATCCTGTAGCCATGTCTCTGCAATGGCTATCAGATCGTACTTATTTATTTTTATTTGCGTTATCAGTTTGTCTGTTTTGTTTTGAATGCTACGTGTGTTTAGATAGAGCCTTTAGTTTTGTCCTTTTATTATTTTTGTATCATCTAGCCTTATCTGCTGATTTACTCTTAGATTTGTATTCCTTGCCCCTTCCACTCACGATCTGTTTATCATTTCCCATATTAATACCTTTCCCTCTTGCCTTGTCTCTACTCTTTGGTTTATCACATCAACCCAGATTTGATCCTTTGACCCTACTATTCAGTTTAAAACCCTCTCTACTTCCCTAGTTATGCGGTTCACAAGGAGACCAGCCCCAGCACGTTTCAGGTGTAGACCGTCCCAAAGGCACAGATCCCGCTTTCCTTAATACTGGTGCCAGTGTCCCACAACCTGGAACCCACTTCTCCCATGCCAGTTTTTCAGCATTAATTTCTCTAATCTTATTTGTCCTATACCAATTTGCACACGGCTCAGGTAATAATCCAGAAATTATTGCCTTTCAGGTTATGCTTCTTTGGTGCCTAGCTCCTCATACTGACTATGATACCAACAGGGGGCCACTGCAACTGGATCCCCCCCACGCCCCCACCCCTCCCCTCCCACTGTAAGTTCCTCTCCAGTCCTGAGCAGATGTCCCAAACCCTGACATCTGGCAGGCAACATAGCCATCTGGACTCTCACTCTTTGCTACAGAGAACAGTGTCAGTCCCCCTTACTATACTGTCCCCTACTACCATTACATTCCTTTTTATTCCCCCCACTTGAATAGCTTCCTGTACCATGGTCAGTTTGCTCCTCCACCCTGCAGCCACTGCTCTCATCCAAACAAACTGAGAGAACCTCAGACCAATTGGACAATTGCAGAGGCTCACACTCCTACCCTCTGGGTCCCCTTACCTGCCTCACTCGCAACCTCCTGTCCCTGGCCACTGACCAAATCAGAAGACCCGTATCCTAAGTGGTGTGATTGCCTCCTGACATGAAACATCCAGGTAACTTTCACACTCCCTGATGTGTTGCATAGTCTGCAGCTCAGCCTCCAGCTGAATGACTCTGAGCCAAAATTCCTCAAGTTGTAAACACTTACTGCAGATGTGTTTGCCCTAGATCATAATGTTATCCAGGAGTTCCCACATGCTGCAGCCTCGACACATCACCTGTCCTGCCATCCTTAATGTGTTTTACATAATTAATTATATTAATCACTTATATGTGTTGCTTTCTTATATATTTTATTAACTTTACCACTATTTTGTGTACTATTTTAAACCTCAGGGATAGAACGGAACTTCGGTGGAGAAGAAAAGAGTTGACGTTTCGAGTCCTCAATTTTTAGGACTCGAAATGTCAACTCTTTTCTTCTCCGCCGATGCTGCCAGACCTGCTGAGTTTTTCCAGGTAATTCTGTTTTTGTTTTTGTTTTGGATTTTCAGCATCCGCAGTTTTTTTGTTTTTATATCTGTAGAATGGAACTTACCCATTTCCCAGATAATCACCAAACAACGAGCTTCTTTCCCTGTTGTAGAGCTAGAACCAATTCGTATGTGGTGAGGGAGTTAGAAAAAGGAAACTAACACCTCCTTTCCCCAACTCTCCAGACCTACCAAACTCCAGGTTTTTAGCCAGTTAGCTCAGCTGCTCTCCATTTGCCTTGGCTGCATGAAAGAACCCTGAATTTATAGTAAACTGAACTGCAGCTACAGTAACCAGATTCAATCAGTTAGCTAATTAACTACTCAGCTCCTAAAGCTGAGAGTGAGTTTACCCTTTCTGAATTACAAGAAAATAGAACTTAGACTGCTTACACAGTACTTTCCAGTTACTGCTAATTACAGACTAGATTAGATTTTATGAGCAAAATTTCTGAACAAAATTAACACATAAAACTGCCCCCCTCACGAAACTCCAAGTCTTCACTCAGTTAGCTCAGCTGCACTCCGTTTGATCATTTCACATATGGAGGTGACAGTCTCCCTGGAGTGGCAGAGCCTTCTTCAGCACTGAACCTCAGACATGTCCAGGTAGCATGATCACTGTCTGTGGACTCTGCCTGCTGGGTAATGGGGCCTTCTCTGGACCCTTCTGCCTTGCACTTCTTGCTGACCCTGGATCCCTTCTGGTTATGCCTCTCATTCCATAGGTCCCACTCTGGGATGCTGCCTGCAGGCAACCTCTGGCCCTCTCTTCCTCTTCTGAGGAGAACCTTCCAGCAGAGTACACAATCCACATTTTTGTCCATATAGTTGCACAAGTTTCTGCACTGAAGGGGCCTCTAGGCAGGAGGCCTCTGCAAATGTTGAAAAATCAGAGTCCTCAAGCACACCAGAAAAACATGCCAGAAATTTTCTCTAAACCAAGTACAAGCAACTCACAGACAAACTCCTAATTATTCACCTTAACATCAGTCTTTGAGCCTTTTAATCCCACCCTGGATGTAGAATGCATGAAAAACATGAAGGCCGCCTGGCTGAGTGGAAAAGCGCATGGGCCCTTCAGAATCGCAGCCCTTTAAATGGCCTTAATTGGCCCTTTGGCTGTCGGCGGGCACGGTTCCAGCTGAAATATTGCAAGGCGGTGCGATGACATCACGATGCCCTCCAGATGTCACCACGCACCATTTCGCAATTGAATGTGTCCACTGCACGCTCACTCAGTGAGCGCAAAATTCTGGCCATAGTGTCCAACATTAGATGTGATTCTGTGATTGGACAACACCTGCTAAATAAATATATATAAGAACAAAAAAACTGCGGATGCTGGAAATCCAAAACAAAAACAGAATTACCTGGAAAAACTCAGCAGGTCTGGCAGCATCGGCGGAGAAGAAAAGAGTTGACGTTTCGAGTCCTCATGACCCTTCGACAGAACTTGAGTTCGAGTCCAAGAAAGAGTTGAAATATAAGCTGGTTTAAGGTGTGAGTGGGGTTGGGGAGAGAGAGAGAGAGAGAGAGAGAGAAGTGGAGGGGGGTGGTGTGGTTGTATGCAAAAGCAGTGATAGAAGCAGATCATCAAAAGATGTCACAAACAACAGGACAAAAGAACACATAGGTGTTAAAGTTGGTGATATTATCTAAACGAATGTGCTAATTAAGAATGGATGGTAGGGCACTCAAGGTATAGCTCTTGTGGGGGTGGGGAGAGCATAAAAGATTTAAAAATATTTAAAAATAATGGAAATAGGTGGGAAAAGAAAAATCTATATAATTTATTGGAAAAAAACAAAAGGAAGAGGGAAACAGAAAGGGGGTGGGGATGGAGGGGGGAGCTCAAGACCTAAAGTTGTTGAATTCAATATTCAGTCCGGAAGGCTGTAAAGTGCCTAGTCGGAAGATGAAGTGTTGTTCCTCCAGTTTGCGTTGGGCTTCACTGGAACAATGGAGCAAGCCAAGGACAGACATGTGGGCAAGAGAGCAGGGTGGAGTGTTAAAATGGCAAGCGACAGGGAGGTCTGGGTCATTCTTGCGGACAGACCGCAGGTGTTCTGCAAAGCGGTTGCCCAGTTTACGTTTGGTCTCTCCAATGTAGAGGAGACCACATTGGGAGCAACGAATGCAGTAGACTAAGTTGGGGGAAATGCAAGTGAAATGCTGCTTCACTTGAAAAGAGTGTTTGGGCCCTTGGACAGTGAGGAGAGAGGAAGTGAAGGGGCAGGTGTTGCATCTTTTGCGTGGGCATGGGGTGGTGCCATAGGAGGGGGTTGAGGAGTAGGGGGTGATGGAGGAGTGGACCAGGGTGTCCAAGGATGCTACCTTCAAAAACAGTTCCTCTGACATGTCCTCCTTCTTCCTTAACCGAGGTTTTCCACCCACGGTCGTTGACAGGGCCCTCAACCGTGTCCGGCCCATCTCCTGCGAATCCGCCCTCACGCCTTCTCCTCCCTCCCAGAAACATGATAGGGTCCCCCTTGTCCTCACTTATCACCCCACCAGCCTCCGCATTCAAAGGATCATCCTCCGCCATTTCCGCCAACTCCAGCATGATGCCACCGCCAAACACATCTTCCCTTCACCCCCCCTATCGGCATTCCGTAGGGATCGCTCCCTCCGGGACACCCTGGTCCACTCCTCCATCACCCCCTACTCCTCAACCCCCTCCTATGGCACCACCCCATGCCCACGCAAAAGATGCAACACCCGCCCCTTCACTTCCTCTCTCCTCACTGTCCAAGGGCCCAAACACTCTTTTCAAGTGAAGCAGCATTTCACTTGCATTTCCCCCAACTTAGTCTACTGCATTCGTTGCTCCCAATGTGGTCTCCTCTACATTGGAGAGACCAAACGTAAACTGGGCGACCGCTTTGTAGAACACCTGCGGTCTGTCCGCAAGAATGACCCAAACCTCCCTGTCGCTTACCATTTTAACACTCCACCCTGCTCTCTTGCCCACATGTCTGTCCTTGGCTTGCTCCATTGTTCCAGTGAAGCCCAACGCAAACTGGAGGAACAACACCTCATCTTCCGACTAGGCACTTTACAGCCATCTGGACTGAATATTGAATTCAACAACTTTAGGTCTTGAGCTCCCCCCTCCATCCCCACCCCCTTTCTGTTTCTTCCCCCTTCCTTTTGTTTTTTTTCCAATAAATTATATAGATTTTTCTTTTCCCACCTATTTCCATTATTTTTAAATATTTTTAAATCTTTTATGCTCTCCCCACCCCCACTAGAGCTATAACTTGAGTGCCCTACCATCCATTCTTAATTAGCACATTCGTTTAGATAATATCACCAACTTTAACACCTATGTGTTCTTTTATCCTGTTGTTTGTGACATCTTTTGATGATCTGCTTCTATCACTGCTTTTGCCTACAACCACACCACCCCCCTCCACTTCTCTCTCTCTCTCTTTCTCCCCCCCACACACACACACACCTTAAACCAGCTTATATTTCAACTCTTTCTTGGACTCGAACTCATGAGGGTCATGAGGACTCGAAACGTCAACTCTTTTCTTCTCCGCCGATGCTGCCAGACCTGCTGAGTTTTTCCAGATAATTCTGTTTTTGACCTGCTAAATAAAACTGTTCTAAGAATGACATTGAAAACCAATTTAAGATTGTCAGTCGGGCTCGCAGCATGGCTCACTTAGGCATGCTAGAAGCCACATATATTCACACCCAGGGCTCTAACCTTTACAGACAAAAGGAGTATGTCCACAGGTTGTACCTTTTTAACTAAACAAAAGCTTAGGGAACAGTCATTCCCCAGTTCACCCCCCAGGGCAGTGCCTTGGCCAATCAGATTCGAACAGCTCAGTTTAAATTTGAACAAAGCTTGGCATGGGAACATGCTGCATTCTTCATGGCAACGCCTCCACCAGAGTTTACTTGCCAACCAATCAGCGCTCTCTTCTCATGAGGTATAAATTGTTGTTCCCCTGTTACAGTTGGTAATTTCTTGTGAGCTATCCCGATGAGTACAAGATAAAAAGCTTAGACAGCATGTCTCCCTTTTCAGCAATACAGGCCCAGCTCTCTGATTACTGGTCCAATGACACAACCACTATACTATTCCCCCAAATACCTTTTAATAGCTAGTTCAAGAACACCAATAGGCAGAGACCAGTTGCCTTTTTGGGGAGTGAATAACTGTTGGCTGTGAGAAGACTATCAGAGGAGGGCAGTAAATACCTTCAAAGCAGGGAAAGGGAGGCCGAACAACAAATGTAAAAAATTCTGCCTTTAATATGCTCCAACTACTTTCCCCTTCTTTGCTCAGAAGGCAACATCAATTACACAGTGTGACAGAAAGTGAATTAAAACACAACCACACAACACTGACTGGAATATGCTGCAGTTTCCATCACATACCTTCTCTTGAAAAGTGAATGGTTTTCTCCTGGTTTTCAAATATCTTATTGTGTGGACAAGGGAAGTGATGAATAAAATGGAATGTATTCAACAGCTGCAAAAAAGAACACAGAGTTTGAAATGACATACATTATTTTACAACATGTTACTCATTTTGTTGAAAGTTGTGGACACAGAAATTCATCGCATTACATTTACTACGAAAACAACACAACAATAATTATTTCCCCTGGATCCAAACTGGTATCTTAGCAAATAATAATCAATATTATCAACCCTGTCAGTCACTACCTCCGTTAATCCTCAATGTGTTCCAAAGAGTTTCCTAACAAACACATTTTCTTCAGGACCCCTGGTTGGTTTGGTTATACTGTCTTTACTGTGATATATTTACTACATTCTAAGGCCATCAATGTGTCAAACATGAGCCTGATATTTTCTGTCTCTGTATTAACAACTGCATGACTTTTCCATGTAGAAAATTGGCAGCAATTAAAAAAAAAAGGTTTTGCAGTTTGTTCAAATAGCCACAAGAGCAGTAGCAATTGTCACCCATGTGGCTCTATACACTGCTGTACAAATGGCAGAGCATTTAAGAGTCACATGGCCAATCACCTGGTCCATGTGCAGCTTGATCATGGCCATCAGGACAGGATTATCCAGGTGAATTCCCTTTTCCCAATCGCATGTCTTTATTTTAAACTAATGCTCCTACCCACTTTACTTGACCAGTAGGAAATGCCAAGGTTGGCTCCCTAGGAGGCCAAGGCTGCCCTCTGGAGCCTCAAATCTTTTTGTGCAGTTCAATTTAACGTTCAGAGTAGATATCCACTGTCATCCTATTCAACTGAGGAAATCTGGGGTGACTGGTTAGGAGTTGGGTGGTTGGGAGGAAATTCCAAAGATTCATAATTCTTTGAATGAAGAAATCTCTCCTCTTCTCAGTCCTAAAAGGCTGACCCCTTATTCTGAGATATTGACACTGTGTTCTAGATTCCCCGGCAAGGGAAATATTTTCTCAGCATCTAACCCATCAAAGCCATGAAGTTGTTTTCTTATGGATAGGGGAGAGAGGCAAACTGAACCCCTTTATTTTCTCACTGTCTGTCCATAGGCAGAAGTGTTTTAATTTTGTAAATAGGCTGTGGCATGTTTCTCCAATCCCTGTTTGTGATGTTGATTTTAAAGTGACACGCAGCAAACTCTCTTTAGGGTTAAATCAGGATATAGTTTATTCATACATTCAAACCCTGGGGGATGGTCGGAACTTAACACACACACACACACACACACACACACACAACCCATACACTCACAAAAAAGAAGGTAGAAAAGAGTTTTTACAACTATGCATAATTTTAAAGAAAAAGATATAGAAAGCAGTTCATGTGATTGCCAGAATCCAGAAAGTAAGAGTCCAATGAGGGTTCCTTCACAGGGGAGCTACAGTTCATGTGGGTTCAGTTAACTGGGAGCAACACTTGCAGAATTCCTTTAAAGTTAATAGTGAGGCAGCAAGATGAAGTTGTTCATACAGAGCCTTGGTCTGTTCAGCAGGTAATGGCAGGAATCTTCCAGAAAAACAGGTTTTGAGGAAGCTTCAACTTGATGCAGGCTGATGGTCAGCCTGGAGCCATGCTTTGATGTTTTTAGGCTGAGGTTAAACAGCAGATTGAGTTGAGAGTCTAGAAATGTAATAATAACTTGCCAAAGGGCCAGAAGCTGAGGTCATGTGGTGTTGCCCATTAATGAGTTAGTGGCAGGTTAACAAGCAGTTTCTGTGCCTCTGGTCAAAATCCATTGTTCACTGTAGGAGATAGATGATGGCTGTTAATGCCTCTACAGCTATAACAAGTTTTGATAGCTCTCCCTTTGTTATAGTCCAGGCTGGGGAGATAAGTTGTCTGCTGGTCCCTGGTTTTGTTGATTGTATTGTGTCCTCACAATGAGAGGTGTGCGATTCCACAATAATGAGGGCTGAGCTTTTGTCCTGTAACTGCTGTTGGATGTTTCCAGAAACTGTAGTTAATTTGTAAATCATGTGACTCGTAGCAGCCATTTCTTGATTCAGCAAAGTCTGTTTTTTTTAATTAGTCAAAAAGTAAGATTTGATTTAAACAGTTTTTGATCTCTTTCGTATCTTACGGACATGACAGTTTCAATATGATCACCTCTCTTTCTTTTAAACTCCAGGGAATATAGATCTAGTCTACCCAATACCTCCGCATAGGACAATCCCTTCAGCCCAGGAGCCAGTCTAGTGAAGATTCATTGTGCTCTTTTCTAGTCCTTTCTTGGGTAAAGAGTGCACAGCACTTCAGGTGTGTCCACATACCCTTCAAAGTTCGATCAAAAGCTCAATGATTGTTACATGACAGTGCATTCATTTCATGGAGTCCCAGCAAATCCCATCCAGAACATCAGTGGAGTTCATGTAGCATGCTCTGATCATTTAATAGTTAATGCACACATTGTGGCCTCTGCTACTTTGGTCATGGCATAGAAAAGGAAGCATCAGATGGCAATAAGCCATTTCCATTCTTCATATGAGCATGAAGCCAACATTTTCTTGACCTATTTGAGAACAAGTAAGAAAAAACAAAGATCCAGCCTGAATGAATGAGCTCGGAATGGCCATCAACCTTCAACCAATTTTAAGATAATGGTAAGATGCACATAAGAAGCCTTGTAGCAAAGTGGATAATGTCCCTGTTGCTGAGCCAGAAGCTCCAGTCTTGAGTCCTATCCTACAACTTGGTGACCATGGAAGGTGTGTTTATAACGTAGTCAGTAAGGTTGATTATTAACTTGTAAATCTTTCCAACACATGCCAGTGGCAGATGATAAGAGCGGGAGAGAATCCTGGTAAGCCATGTGATGGAAAAAATATTGCAGCCTCTACTATCACTATCCATGGCATCAGGCTACAACATGCATGTGCAAGTTGCCACAAAAGCTTGAACTCACTGAGTGAGCTGCAACACACCAGCGCAGTGCACCAAGGTACCCATAACATGGCTTGTTATTAGCATATTAATAGTCATTTGGCGGTACAGAACTTGAGTAAAAAGAGACATGTCAAAGCTTTTTGTCTTGCATTCATCAGGACACTATGCATCACTGGAGAATGCACTAGTGATGGCGACTGATGGTTGGCAGTTAACTGTCAGTCACCATCACTGGTGCATTCTCCATGGCAACGCCTCTACCAATCAGAGTCCACTTGCCAACCAATCAACACTCTCTTCACATACAATATAAATTGTTGTTTTCCCCTTATATTGGTATTCTTGTGAAGTGTCCTGATGAGTGCAAACCAAAAAGCTTCCACATGTCTCTTTTTTCAGCAATATTAGCATATTGATAGTTGTCTCACCTGCTGAGACCAATTCCATTGGAAATGCTGTGTGATGTGGACGGAATAGGCAAACGTTCAGTTTATAATTAATATCCACGGAATTTGCTTTCAGGGAGTCAAAGCAGAGAGAGTTCAGAAGGAGCTGTCCATTTAGCACCGCAGGGTCCAATCTCTTGATTCGGTAGGAAACCAAACCCTGGGCAATAGCCAGCCCAACTCTCTACTTCAATTACCTTTAGGCTTGTTTAGTTCGGTCAACCTGGAGAGTTAGAAGGCCAGCCAGAATGTGGACCATTGCACCTTGGAGCAGAGGGCTGTCCAAAAGTGGTAAGTGGGGGGGAGGATGAGGCAAGGAAGTGTAATTTTTGTAGCTGTATGCAAGTCAATAATTAGAGAGACAGATAGCAACCTTTGTTAGCAGGATCAAGAGTTCCACATGGTATGTTGCCTGGCTGTTGCCAAGGTAAAGAACATTTCAGACTGGTTTGAAATGATGTTGGAAAGGGAGGGGGGTGGTGGGATCCAGTCATTATGGTTAAAGAACAGGACCTAATGGGATATAATATAGTACTGAAGATTTGTGCTCCAGAATTTTCCATGCCCATGGTCAAGCTGTTCCAGTACAACTACAACACTGGCATCCACCCAGCTATGTGTAAAATTGCCCAGTTATGTCCTGTACACAAAAAGCAGGAAAAGTTCAACCCAGCCAATTACAGCTCCATCAGTCCACTCTCAATCATGAGTAAAATGTTGGAATGGGTCATTAACAGTGCTATCAAGTGGCACTTGCTTAGCAATAACTGATGCTCAATTTGGATTCTGTCAGGGTCACTGAGCTTCTGACATCATTGCAGCCTTGGTTTAAACATGGACAAAAAGAGCTGAACACCAGAGGTGAGGTGAGAGTGACTGCCCTTGACATCAAGGTAGCATTTGACCAAGTGTGGCATCAAGAAGCCTTAGCAAAACTGAAAGCAATAGAAATTGGGGGGAGGGTGGTGGAGTGGGAAATTGTCTGCTGGTTGGAGTCATACCTAGCACAAAAGAAGATGGTTGTGGTTGTTGGAGGTCAATTACATCAGTTCCAGGACATCACTGCAGGAGTTCCTCAGGGTAGTGTCCTAGGCCCAACCATCTTCAGCTGCTTCATCAATGACCTTCCTTCCATCATAAGGTCAGAAGTGGGGATGTCCGCTGATGATTGCGCAATGTTCAGCACCATTCACGACTCAGATACTGAAGCAGTCCATGCCAAAATACAGCAAGACCTGGACAATATCTAAGCTTGGGCTGACAAGTGGCAAGTAACATCATGCCACACAAGTGCCAGGCAATGACCATCTCTAACAAGAGAGAATCTAACCATTGCCCCCTGATGTCCAATGGCATTACCATCACTGAATCCCCCACTATTAACATCCTGCGGGTTACCATTGACCATAAATTGGACTAGCCATATAAATACTTTAGCTACAATGGCAGGTCAGAGGCTAGGAATTGTGTGGCGAGTAACTCACTTTCTGACTCCCCAAAGCCTGCCCACCATCTACAAGGAACAAGTCAGAAGTGTGATGGAACATTCCCCACTTGCCTGGATGAGTGCAGCTCCAACAACACTCAAAAAGCTTGACACCATCCAGGACAAAGCAGCCACTTGATTGGCATCCCATCCACAAACATTCACTGTCTCCACCGCCAACACACAGTAGCAGCAGTAAATGTACCACAAAATGCACTGCAGAAACTCACCAAGGCTCCTTAGGCAGCACCTTCCAAACCTATGAACACTACCACCCGGAAGGACAAGAGCAGCAGATATATCGGAACCTGGAAGTTCCCATCCAAGCCCCTCACCATCCTGACCTGGAAATATATCGCCTTTCCTTCATTGTTGCTGGATAAAAATCCTAGAATTCCCTTCCTAGCAGCACTGTGGGTGTACCTGCACCATGGAAACCACAGCGGTTCAAGAAGGCGGCTCACCACTACTTCCTCAAGGGCAATTAGGGATGGGCAATAAATGCTGGCCTAGCCAGCAATGCTCACATCCCATAAATAAATAAAATAAATTCTCTGTTGTAATACCCAAAACAGCTGCAGATTGTTGTTGAGCTAAACAGATTGGAGAGGTGAAGATGTGCTGAAGGAGTGTTGGGGGATGAAGGGTTCCATTTCATCTGATGCTGACACCAGTATTGGGAACAGGGAGGGATTATACTGGAATGGTCTCCACCTGAACTTGCCCAGGACAGGGGTCCAAGGAGAAATCTGAGATTTTTGTTGTCAAAAGTATTAAGGGATAGGGGACAAAGGTATATGCAGTGAAACTGCAGATTAACCATGATCTCATTGAATGGTAGAACAAGTTCAAGGGGCTCAATGGGCTATTCCTGTTCTTAAGCTTCTGTGTTCAGGATCATCAAACCTTTCTCTTACACATTTGATGAATGTATCCAACTTTCTTCTTGCATCATTTCAGGCTAACACTGATGTTCAGAATCCTACAAAACCCATACCTTCTACTTAGTAATTACCCAATGAATCTGTCTTACCTGACCCCAAAATCCATCTTCCAATTCAAAACGTTCTTCAAGTATCTTTAAAAATCCAAGGAATTGTTTGTCTTGATATTCAAAATGCTCTCCAAAGACAATAGAACAGATAATATTGGAGATTGCACAGGTTACAATGAAATGTGGATCAAAAGGAAGTCCTGTATAAAAGATAATAAATTATAACATTTTTCTGAGATGATCCTGGTAATAACACACATTTTGAAACTCTTATATGAACAGATTTTAATGAGGGTGTTAGCAGCTGACTGAAGGCTGATTGTTCATTTCAGATTTAAATCCCTCCATTCGGATTTATTCAAATCCAGGGCCACTTCTCCCCCTTTATGGGAAACCCAGGTCTTTGTTCCCAGTTACTGTAGAATATCGGTAAACAAAGCAAACTCTACAATTCAAATATTGTCCTGCCTGGCTTCCCAGTTCGCTCTCCATTAACTGCAGCTCATTCAAGCTCTACATGGTGATCTGATGTGTAATATACCTTTAAGAAGAATGTTATAATAGAAGATCACATGATCTTATTATCCAATGACAGAGTAGAACGGTTTACCTTAGTCGTTTGTAGTCTGTAGTCAGTAGTGAGTAGTCTAGAGTTAGAGTTGGTAACGTAGAAACAAGGTTTGAGTTGTAAGCACACCAGTGTAGCTGCTGAGTTCCTTTGTAAATAAATAGAAATGTTCTGCATAAGAACTGTCTGCTGATCTGCTATGTCTATGGTATCAACTCGGTCATCCCGAAACAAGCGTGCAACCTGGATCCATTAGTCCAACTAAACTGGTGACCAATGATCCAACACTCTACTGCCCATATCCTAATATCCTGATGCGCACCAAGTCCCATTCATCCATTTCCTCCTTGCTCACTGAATTACTTTAGCTCCCAGACCACCAATGCCTCAATGTTAACATTCTTAGCCATTTTCTAATCTCTCCAAGGCCTTACCCATCCCTATCTCTGAAAACTCTTCCAGCACCAGAACCCTCTGTGAACTCTGTGTTCCTCCAAACTTGGCTTCAAGTGCATCTCCTCACTTCCTTCAATTCACCACTAGTGGTGTACATTGACTACCAAAATGCATTGACTCATAGACTCATAGGAGTTTATAGCACAGGAGGCCATTCAGCCCACCATTTCCACACCAGTCAACAAAGATCTGACAACACTAATCCCATTTTCCAGTGCTTGGCCCATTGCCCTGGGGGCAACACAAGTGAATATCTAAATACTTTTTAAATGTTACAAGAGTTTCTGACTCAACCACCCTTTCAGGCAGTGAGTTCCAGACTCCCATCACCCTCTGGGTGAAAAACTGTCTCCTCAACTCCCCTCTTAGCCTTCTACCTCTTGCCTTAAATCTATGCTACCTGGTTATTGACCCTTCTACTAATGGAAAAAAGTGCCTTCCTATCCACCCTATCTATGCCCCTCATAATCATATACATCTCTATAAAATCCCCTTTCAAACGTCGCTGCTCCAGGGAAACCAACACCAGCCTATCCAATCTTTCCTCATAGCTCAGACACTCCAGCCCAGGCAACATTCTAATAAACCTCCTCTGCACCCTCTCCAGTTCAATCACATCTTTCCTATAATGTGGTGACCAGAATTGCATGCAGTACTCCAGTTGTGGCCTAACCAGAGTTTTATACAATTCCAGCATAACCTCCCTGCTCTTGTAATCTATGCCTCAGCTAATAAAGGCAAGTATCCCATATGCCTTCTTAACCACCTTATTTACCTGCCCTGCTACCCTCAGGGATCTGTGGATATGCACACCAAGATATCTCTGGGCTTCAGTACTTTCCAGGGTCCTACCATTCATAGTGTAATCCCTTGCCTTGTTAGCTCTCCCTGAGTGCATTACCTCACACTTTCCGGTTTGAATTCCATTTGCCACTGCTCTGCCCACCTGGCTAGTCCATTGATATCCTCCTGCCGTTTACGGCTATCCTTCTCCCTACCAATTTTTGTGTTATCCTCAAATTCTTGATCATACCTCCTAATCATTTATGTACTGTGGAACCCCACTAGAAAAAGGCTTCCAGTCACAGAAACATAACCTCTACCATCATCCTATGCTTCCTGTCTCTCAACCAATTTTGGATCTAATGTGCCACTTTGCCTTTGATCCCATGGGCTCTTACTCTCTTGACCAGTCTGCTATGAAGGACCTTATCAAAAGCCTTGCTAAAGTCCATGTAGCTCACATCAAATGCATTACCCTCATCAACACTCTTGATTACCGCCTCAAAAAATTAGATCAAATTCGTCAAACTTGACCTTCCCTTAACAAATCCATGCTGACTATCCCTGATTAACCCATGTCTCTCCAAGTGCAGATATATTCTGTCCCTCAGAATCCTTTTCAGTAACTTCCCCACCACCAAGGTTAGACTCACTGGCCTGTAATTTCCTGGTGTATCCCTTTGTCCCTTTTTAATAATGGGATAACATTAGCAGTCCTCCAATCCTCTGGCACTTCAGAGAGGATTTGAAAAGTATTGCCAGGGTCCCTGATATCTCTTCCTTTACCTCTCTCAACAGTCTGGAATATATTTCATCTGGGCTGGCGGATTTATCCACTTTTAAGGCCACTAAACCCATTAGTACCTCCTCCCTCTCTATGTTAATTTCCTCTAATATTTCACAGTCCTCCACCCTGATGTCTATACCTGCATCTGCCTTTTCCATTGTGAAGACCGATGCAAAGTATTCATTGAGGACTGTACCCAGTCTTCCAGGTCCCCACACACATTACCTCTATGGTCCCTATTGACCCTACTCTTTCCCTAGTTATTCGCTTGCTCTTTACATATTTAAAAATCCTCATTGGGTTTTCCTTGATTCTACCAATGCTTTCCCATGCACTCTCTTAGCTTTCCTAATTTCCTTTTTCAGTTCCCACCTGCATTTTTTACACCCCCCAGGGACTCTGCTGTATTGAGCCCTTGGTATCTGCCATAAGCTTCTCTTTTTTTCTTAATCCTAACCTTTATGTCCCTTGACATCCAGGGTTCTCTGGACTTGGTACCCACCCACCCCCCCACCCCCCCCACCCCCTTTGTCTTTACGGGAACATATTTGTCCTGTACTCTCGCTATTACCTCCTTGAATGCCTCCCACTGCTCTGACACAGTTTTACCTGCGAATAGCTGCTCCCAGTTCACTTGGGCCAAATCGTATCTCATTTTAGTAAAATTAGCCTTTCACCAGCTTAGAACTTTTATTCCCTACCCAACTTTATAATTTTCCATAGTTATTATAAATCTAACTGAGATATGGTCACTATCTACAAAATGCTCCCCTACTGATGCACCTTCCACCTGCCTGGGCTCATTTCCATATACTACACTACTGCCCCTACACTAAAACTATCCCAGTTAACATTTGGGTAGTTAAAAATCCTTTACTACTACTGTCTTTTTATTCTTACACTTCTCTGAAATTTGATTATATATTTGATCCTCTATCTCTCCCTGACTGTTTGGGGGGCATTTGATAAAATGCCACACAACAGATTTCTGAGCAAAGTTATCGCCAATGGAATTAAAGGGACAGTAGCAACATGGATACGAAATTGGCTGAGTGACAAGAAACAGAAAGTAGTGATTATGGATGTTTTTGGACTGGAGGGATGTTTGTAGTGGAGTTCCCCAGGGATTGCTGTTAGAACTATGCTCTTCCTGATTTATATTAATGACCTAGACCTTAATGTACAGGGCACAATTTCAAAATTTGCAAATGATTTGAAACTTGGAAGTATTGTGAACAATGAGGAGGATAGTGTAGAACTTCAAAAGGATATAGATAGGTTAGTGGAATGGGCAGACAAGTGGCATTTGAAATTTAATGCTGAGAAGTGTGAGGTGATTTATTTATGTAGGAATAATGCAGAGAGAGAATACAAAATAAAGGGTACAACTCTAAAGGGGGTGCAGGAGCAGAGACATGGGTGTATATGTACATAAATCACTGAAGGTGGCAGAGCAGGTTGAGAGAGCATTAATAAAGCAAATGGCATCCTGGGATTTAACAATAGGGGCATAGTATACAAAAGCAAGGAAGTTTTGTTAAACCAGTATACACCACTTGTTCAGCCTCAACTGGAGTCTTGCATCCAGTTCTGAGCATAACTCTTTAGGAAGGATGTGAAGGCATCAGAGAGAGTGCAGAAAAGATTCCCGGGAATGGTTTCCATGTAGAAAGATTAGAGGACTGTTCTCATTGGAGAAGTGAAGATTAAGATATTCAAAATTCTGAGGGTTTTAGGCAGAGTATATATAGGGACAAATTGTTTCCATTGTTGGAAGGATCGAGAACCAGGGGGCACAAATTTAGGGTAATTGGGAAAAGAAGCAATGGCGACATGAGGAAAATCTTTATCACACAGTAAGTGGTTAGGATCTGGGATGCACTGTGTGAGAGTTTGGTGAAGGTGGGATCAATTGAAGTTTCAATTTGATCATTTTCTGAAAAGGAAAAAAAATGCAGGGCTATGGGGGAAAGGCAGGGGAGTGATACAAGAAGAACTGCTCCATCAGAGGGCCAGTAGAGATATGTAGGGCCGAATGGCCCCCTTCTGTGCTGTAACCATTCTATGATTCTATGAATATACTTGAATACACTCAACAACTGATCATCCATAACTCTCTGTAGTAGAGAATTCTAAAGGTACACAAACCTTTGTGTGAAGAAGTTTCTCCCTTATTCTGAGACCGTGACTCCTAGTTCCAGGCACTCTAACCAGGGGAAACATCCTCCCAGAATTTACCCTGTCAAACCCATTAAGAATTTTATATAGCTTAATTTCAATAAGAACACAACTTATTTTTATATGCTCTAGGAGATATAGGCTTCAACTTCTCCTCAAAGGACAAAGCCCTCATCCCAGGAATCAGTCTAGTGAGCATTGGTGCACTCCTTCTAAAGCAAGTATGTCCTTCTTTAGGCTAAAAACACCAAAACTGTATGCAGTATTCCTGGTATGGTTTCACTAAGGCCTTATATAATTGGACTAATTCTTCACTGGATCAAAGTCCTAGAACTCCCTTCCTAACAGCACTGTGAGTGTACCTACACCACATGGACTGCTGCGGTTCAAGAAGGCAGCTCACCACCACTTTCTCAAAGTGGCCAATAAAAATGCTGGCCTAGCCAGCATTGCCCATGTCTCAAGAATGAATAAACAATAATAACTCTTATACTGCAACTCCTTTTTAACAAAGGCTAAAATACCATTAGATAATTAGCTAATTGCTTGTTGTACCTGCATATTAACTTTCTGTGATTATGCCCAAGTAGAGGCTATCACATTCACTTTACATTCGAAAAGTCTCCGCTTCGAAACTGGACAGAAACATTATCAAAGTTTGCCCATTTAAGTGAGAGAAAAGCTACATCTTGTCCAAGTGTCTCTTAATATCAACATTTCCCAGACTCTCACATTATGTTCTAATTTTCTGTTCCTCCTACCAAAGTGGATAACATCACATTTCTGCACATTACATTCCATATGCCAAGTTCTTGCCCACTTACCCTGTATATATTCTTTTGCAGCCTCTTTGCTTCCTCTTCAGAACTTTCTTTCCCACCTAATGTTGTAACGCCCCAAGCACTGACCCTTGTAGTGCCCTACTAGTTACAAACTGCTAACTTGAAAATGACCTATTTATTCTTGCTCTGCTTCTTGATGGTTAACTAATCTTCAGTCCATGCTAATATGTTACCCTCAATCCCATCTGCCCTAATTTTGTTGATAACCTCATGTGTGTTTGCTCAACCTTCATAGTTGCTCAACCTTCAAATTTGGTTTGCCCAGTCTGTGTGAAGATTTAAGTTCCTATGATAACTGTATTACCCTTAGTACATGCACCTAGAATTTCCTGACTTATGTTCTGCCCAACACTGCAACTGTTTTTAGGGGCTTATGAGTGTTTCCAGGGCTGTTTCTGCTCCTGAGTTCATAGCTTGATTTTTTGATCTAACACCCTTTCTCTCAACTATCTTTACCTCTTCTATTAGGACAATTCCTCCAATTTCTCCATTTTGTCCATCCCTTCTAAAAGTCAAATATCCTGGAATGTTTAATACCCGACCTAATAGTAATTAGACCAATCCCATTAATTTCTACCTGTGCTATGAATTCATCTATTTTGTTGCAAATGATTGGCACATTCAAATGCAGTGCCTTTAAATTTATTCTCTAATTTTCCCTGATGTCATCCTAGTCTCTAATGCTTCATTGCCTTTGTTAAGCTCTCAAGACATTCCTGACACACTATATATTTTCACCTAAATTGGTACATTGCTCAAAGCCAGTGAATTGCTTTCGAACTTACTCTTTCCTCAATCCTCCCGCCATTCCCTTTATTAGTTTAAAGCCCGACCTTGATACTTGGCCCAGTCCTGTTTGAATGGAGCCCATTCCAAGCGAACAGCTCCCTCTTTCGCTGGTACTGATGCCAGTGCCCCATGGATTGAACTCTTGTCTCCCACATCACTCTTTCAGGCACATATTTAACTTTCTAATCTATTGAACCTCATGCCAATTTGAGTGTGGCTCAGGTGAAAATCTGGAGAATATTACATCTGAAGCTATGAGTCTCAATTTTAACCCAAGTTCCCAAACTTTCTCAGCAGAACCTCATTCCTAGTTCCATCTATATCATAGAAAAAAATTATATCTTTGGTTAAGAGTTTTGTTACCTATCCTAACAGGGTGTCACTGTTTGTTTGACTACACGCCTGTGAAGCACTTTGGGCATTTTACAACATTTGAAATGCTACATAAATGCAAATTGTTGCTTTTAAGTTCTGAGCTGCCATCAGAAACAGCTGCCAGAGGCCTCCGGCTCTGTAAGGGAGCCCGGCTGCATCTAGATGGAAAAGAGTAAATTTTCCAGATGTGCTAGCAGGTTGCCAGCAGCTCCTTTACAGACCCTCCGATCTGAAGAGACTGACCGACCACCTCAGGTTCCAAGGTCCCTTGGGGCTATTCCTTTTCTGTCAGACAATGGTGGGAGTGTTACACAATAGTGGTTTGATTTGAAATGATCTCATCTCAAAGAGTTGAGTGTTCAGTTGAACAGTTCAATAAAATGCCTGTCAAGGGCAAAGGGGGCAGAACTCCAAAACTCTAACCTTCACCCAATTTTCTTTCTATCAATCAGTCCAAAAACTGGTGCACACAGGGTGCATTGAAGAGTTTTTAAAAATTCATTCATGGGATATATGTGTCAGTAGTAATGCCAGCATTTACTGCCCATCCAAATTGCCTTTGAGAAGAAGGTGGTCAGGTGTTTTCTTGAACCACTGTAATCTGTGAGGCACAGGTACACCTACTGTGCTATTAGGGAGGAAGTTCTGCAATTTTGACAAGGGATGGTGAAAGAGCGGCAGAATATATCCAAGTCAGAGTGGTGTGTGACTTGGAGGGGAACTTGCAGGTGGCGGTGGCGTCCCCATGCATCTGCTGCCTTTGTTTCTTCTAACTGATAGAGTTGTGACTTTGGAAGGTGCTGTCAAAGGATTCTTGGTGAGTTGCTGCAGTGCATCTTGTAGATAGTACACATTTCTGCCATTGGGCGCTGGAGATGGAGGGAGTGAATGTTTAAGGTGGAGGATGGGCGCAGTCAAAGGAACTGCTTTGCCCTCGATGGTGGGGAGCTCCTTCAGTGTTGTGGGAGCTGCACTCATCCAGCAAGTGGGGAATATTCCATCACACTCCTGACTTGTGCCTTGTAAATGGTGGACAGGCTTTGGGAAGTCGGGAGTTGAGTAAAATCAGCCACATTGAGCACAACATAAAACAGAAAGCTCCTTGGAATCTGCTCACCTTTTTCATCTTCAAATTCTTTGTTTAAAAATCCAACCTCTTCTACAATTTGCATCTCCAGAGATTTTTTCCCGAGCCCAAAATTTCTCAGTGTCATAAGTGAAAACTTCCTCTGCTCTCTTCACCATTGGCCATATCTTGCAAAGACAATACCTACAGGGGTACAACAGAGAGTTATTTTTGCTCTTTTCTATATTATTTATAAAGATGTGTCTGAGAATGCTGGGAACTGGTTAAGTTTACCAAAATGTGACACGAGTCAGATATAGAACTCTTACACTGCTTGTTTGTGGTTTAAAATGAACTAATCTGTGAGCTAAGCATATGCCCAGAGAGCATTCCCACTGTCTCCTTCCATTCTCTGGTCTAAGTGATGATACATGGGATGTCTGCAGGTCTTCCCTCTCTAACACATACTGAATAAACTGCCTCTCAGCTCCTGCCTTTCTCCGTCTGTGTCACTTGACCACTGTTGATAGGCAACAGTAAGGCTCTTCTACTTTGCTTTTGAAACCCCGAACTCTCAACCCTCTTAGCCCATCTCTTAAACCTCAGGGCAGGATTTTTAGATCAGCTTGCGGACGTGCGCCCAACCCAATCGGTCGCAAAATCACACGCGACGATGTCGGGCGAGCATCCTGACGTCATCCTGTGCTTGTGCGATATTTCGTTCGGCAGGTGCACGCAAAAGTTGAGAAGCGTGCCCACCGATAACTAAGAGGTCTATTAAGATCACTTAAGTTGTAATTGTCTCTGATTTTTCGTGGTCCGTCCAACCGGGGGAATCAGCCAGGCTGACTTTGCATTTTTCATGGAACCTCATCCAAGGGCAGGGTGAGGTGACTGATTGTGATGCTTGGACATTTTTTTCCTGATTTTACAAACCTTATTTAACTGTTTTCAAGCCTTCAGCTCCCTGAGGCAGCTCTCTGTCTTCAGGGAGCTTTCATGCAGCGCTTGCTCACGTCCACGCTTATGTCAGCTCCCACCCTCCTCCCGCCCCTAGCCTGGCAGTGCTGAACGCTATTAATTGGCCAGCCAGTATGAAATCACGGTGGGGGGGGCCAATCGCGGTCTGTTCCCCGGCCAATTCCGGACCCGCCGATCACGCTCTCCTGCCGACCTAAACATTCTGCCCTAGGGTTTGTAAAATCTCATTAAAAATGTATATTATATATACATATATATAATCTTTATATATTTCACACATATAAATATATATACATATAAATATTTCACTCATAAATATATATAAATATTTCACACATATATATATAAATATTTCACACATATAAATATATATATAAATATTTCACACATATAAATATATATAAATATTTCATACATATAAATATATATTTATAATTTTTTCACACAGATAAATATATATATATAAATATTTCACACATATAAATATATACATATATAAATATTTCACACATATAAATATAAATATATAAACAAACCCAAAAGACTGACCTTTTAACCACAGGTTCTTCCAGACTTCTAGGCACAAAGGCTCATAACCCAACCCTACATGAAACTGAAACCACTCTCCCTTCTTTAACACACAAATACATATATATATATAAAAATTCAACTTAAAAATTATACATTGTTCATCACAAGCCCAATGTGAAATCAAGCATCGCTAGACCTTGGTTCTTTGGGATGAGGTGGGCCAAAGGGATCAAGTGTCAGTAGCATGGGAACAATTAGGGACAGTGATCATTGTATCATAAGTTTTGGTTGGCTATTGCAAAGGACAAGGAGCAATGCAAAATAAGAATAATTAAATGGGGTAAGAATGGATCGTACCCGGAGAAATTGGAATTAAAAATTAGCAGGCAAAATTGTAACTGAACAATGCGCTGCCTTCAAGAACTTCCAAGTTTTGTATCATCTGCAAATTTTGAAATTGTGCCCTGCACACCAACGTCTAGGTCATTAATATATATCAGGAAGAGCAAAGGTTCCAACCCTGACCCCTGGGGAACTCCACTACGAACCTTCCTCCAACCTGAAAAACATCCATTAACCACCACGCTCTGTTTCCCGCCACTCGGCCATTTTCATATCCGTGGCCGGGATTTCCGATGTCTGCAAGCATCCGGTGTGTTCTGTGTCATGAGTGGACAAAATGGCGAAAAGGCCAAAAATTGTTTTCATAACATCATAAAACCAGTTTGCAATTGTCCGCTCAGCCTGTCAATGACAAGCTGCGTTCCCCGCCATTGGACTTCAGGAACCTCATTGTAATGCATTAGGATATCATTATAAGGCTAGCCCGCCAGACTCATCCCCCTTGCTAGATCGTCCACCCATGGTGGCAGGAAAACATGCTGTTGCAGAACACGTCTTGACAAGTGTGACGTGCAAAGGTCAGGACTTACCACCAGGGCCTTGTTCACATTGCGGACATCCGAGGAGCAGAAGATGCTGGAGCCCAACAGCAACGGCACACTGGAGGAATGCCCAGGGCATGCTGGGTGGATTCTCATAGACATGGCTTTGCTGTAAAGCAGCTCACAGAAGGTGGAAAGTCACCGTTGATGCTCACGACGGCTGATGGTCAAGGAGGTGGCAGAGGAAGGTCTAAGATCGACTGGGAGAGTAAAAGATGTTGGTGGGGTAAATGAGGTTGGGGGGGGGAATGAACGTGTTGGGGGGATGAGGTTGGGAGTGGGGGGAATGAAGGTGTCAGAGGTGAGATTGGGAGGGGGTGGAGGGAGTAAGGGGGGAGGATGGGGTAACAGGAGAGAAGATGGCAACTGTGGAGGTGGGTGTAAAGGGGGTGGAAGTTGAAAGGGAAGGAGTTTGGATGGGGGAAGGAATCCAGGAGAGGAATGTATGCAGAGAGAGGAGGGAGTCCAGGGGGAGGAAGGATTGCAGAGAGGGGAAGGAGTCCAGGGGAAGGAAGGAGTGCGGAGATGGGAGGGAGTAAAGCTGGAGGAAGAAGTGAGGGTGCCTGAGGGAGTCAGGAGGGGGGAAGGAGTAAGGCTGGAGGAAGATGTGAGACAGGAGGAAGAGGTAAGGCTGGAGGAAGGAGTCGGGAGGGAGGAAGGACTAAGGGTTGTGGAAGAAATACGGGTGTCTGAGGGAGTCAGGAAGTGGGAGGGACTAAGCGAGGGGAAGTCCGGGTGGGTGGGAAACTAAGTTTTGGGTGTGGGGGGAAGGGATTCTGGGGGTGGGGAAGAGGTCCAAAGGGTGGGAAGGAGTTCCAATGGAGGGCTCTGGAGGTCTGAAAGGGTTCTGGGGTGGAGGAAGGTGTTGGGAGGGTGAAAGGGCTTCTGGGGGGGAAGCGGTCCAGAGGGACGGGAAAGGGGTTCTGGGGAGGATGTCCAGGTGAACATGCAAGAGAGGGGTGTGAAGGGTCCATAACTGCCTCCTAGGGAATGAACTGAGGGTGGGTGTGATATGAGGGAATGGTGAGAGTGACCAAGGGCAGAGTGAGGCGGTAGGGTGAGAGGGTGAGGGTTCGAGGGTAGTGGTAGAAGTGACGGAACGGGTGATTAGTGGGGATCTGGAGACAGACACGGATCCTGGGGTTGGGAAGGATGAGGTCAGTGAGGTTGATGTGGATGGGGGTGAGATTTTCAGGAAGGAAGGGAATGTACATGTTCACCTGGACATCCCTGAAGGAAAGGGCTGTGGCTGATAGGTCATGAGAGGAAGTGGAAGGTGATGCCGGTGGGGTCAACTGTGATGGGAAAAGGAAATGGATGACTGGCAGAGGGGAAAAGACAGAGGAATGCACAATAAAACAAATCAAGACTATGCTATCTAAATCAAAAGTAAAATGAGAATTGTGGTGGGCGAGATCAGTTGCTGCATGGGAGTGTGATCAGTGGGTGGATGGAGATTCAGGCCAGCTCAGATGGACAACTGAAAGCCAACCCCAGCAGGCAGCATTCAAAATGTTCAGGACATTGAGGTGAGTGCGATGTGGGAAGGATCCACTTGCGTGGGAGAGTAATTGCATGAGGCTCTAAAAGGCCCTGCCACAAACATACTTCTCCCTCCAGAATCACTCATTGGCCAGCTGCTCTCTCTGTGGTGACAGAGGATGAGGTTGAGGGAGTCACAGGCAAAGGGGATTCGATGGGAGAGGACATCCTCTGAGATTCCTGAGTGAATGACCCAGGGGTGTCCAGCTGCCACTCCTCCCTTCAGGTGCCCCAGCACCCCAGCCTGACTCATTGAGGGGAAGGAGTATCAGGAGGGATGTCGAGGTGCCCTGTTTCCCTCTCGTGCTGCCACTGCAGGAACTCACCCATGGCTCCCGCGATGGAGTGCAGGTCAGCACACATCTCCACGTTCTGCTGGATGAGGGTCTCTATGGTGTCCACCATCCTCCCCATGGAGACCTCCAGACGCACATGTGGGCACCACTTCATCAGGGAGCAGGCGGATGCTCTCCTCCAATCCCCAGCAGTCCTCTGAGTGCCAGGGAGCTCGGCAGAACCTGCCTCCTACTGCTGCGGATACGTGTCTGTGCAGTGACCACCTGATTGTGAACCCAAGCCTGCTCTAGATCTAGGTCCCACCAAGGTGTGTGTCTCTGTGCTGGTGCAGGGTGTGGGTAAGCGCTGTGACAGGTCTTCCAGGCTGCTTATTTCCAACTCTTCAATGGAGGAGGTGTCCTCTTGGCTGGAGGTGAGGACCGGGATGGAGATGGGGGACTGGCTGGCTGAGCATGTCGGTTGCTTGGCAGAGCTCCCTGTGAACCAAATTGGAGGTAATTAGTGCATGGCAACAGAGTCAAAAGCAGGAGAGAGAGCACTCACAGTTGGGTTGAGAGAGGGATGATGAGGTGCAGGATCCTTATGAGGGTGTTCACCGCTGACCTCACCGTCACCACAGGCACAGTGTGATGGCACACTCCTCAAAGTGAGTGAGGGGTCAAATGTGTGCCACTTGACCCCTGGTCTGGGACCTCTCCCTACTGATGTCAGCAGGCTTCTCCAGCATGAAAACAGATGGAGAGATTGTACGTAGGACACATGGCATTGCATGGAATGTTCATGTGATGAGCGGAGCCATGGATAGGATGAGGACACGAGCTCCAGAGGGTATGAGCCTGATAGAGATGTGAGGGTGTGTGTGAGAGTTAGTGGTTTTGTCCCTTGAGGTGTGATATCCCTGTGGGTGTGTGATGGGCTTGTGAGGGTGTGAGTTGAGAGTGATGAGAAGAGTGAGTTGCCTTGGCAGAATGGATGATACCATTCATCCTTTTTTGGCACTGTGAGGCTGTCCTCTTTTGCAGGGCATTGGCATTGACCACCACTGCCTCCCCGTCCCAAGCTGGATCAGTGAGGTTTCTGCCCATCCTGCGGCCAGAGCGGGGGTAGAGGAGATCTTGGCGAGCCTCCACTGCATCCAAAAGGCGTCAAAGGGACACGTCATTGAACCTGGAGCCTGCAGTCTTTTTCCCTTTCAAGGCCATGTCTTCTTTGCTGGAAAGCACTGAGACGTTTGCGCGTGGCTGGACTTTAAATATTGCGCCTGGTGTGCTGAAGCAGCGGGTTGGTGGTGTGGTGCGTGAATGAGAGTCTGCCGCTATGGAAACGGTGTGTTTCCCAGGAATGCATAAGTAATGCAGCAGGTTTGGGACAATACGGCATGAAAAGCTGCCACTGCGGCTGGAGAGTAAAACATCATTTTACCCATCGACTCCCACACTTAGTGCAAATCTGGGTTGATTCCGCCCCATGTTGCTCCCTTTTATTCCATTTTTTTTTTGCCCAGCTTGCTATCCATTCTGCTACTTGTCCCCTGACCGCACATGTTCTGACCTTAACCATGAATTTACAATGTGCTACCTTATCAAATGAAAGCTTTTTCAGAAACATCATTACCTTTATCTACCCTTTCTGTCACATCTTCGAATAATACAACAGAGTTGGTTAGGCATGGCAGGAGTCCTTCATACATTATTTTAAAACTCCATTCCCTGTATCTCTCTCACTACCTCTTTTTGCCAGTTTATTTCTGGGCAATTCAAATCACCAGTGATTATTATTCCATGCCCTTTACTTATTTCACATTTTTGTTGACATATTTCTTTCTCCATCTCCTTTCCACGATTAGGTGCTGCTATAAGGATATCTGCAAGCAAGATGAAGATGGCAGACATTGACACTGATAACTGGGAGACAGTCACTGATGATCATATCCAGAGGCTGACTGTCTGGAAGAGGAGAGCAGAAATGAAAAGCTCAGCTGGCTGAGAAGGAGGCCCTGAGAAAACAGGGGCCAGTGAATCGTGCATCTTCACAGCCTACTGTCTTCCTCAGCTGCAAAAGCAGCAGAGACTGCCATACCAGAGTAGGGCTCCTGAGCCACACCAGGCAATGCTTGACACAGATTTGAACACCATGGTGCAAACCATCGTCTTACAAGATAGAAGGCTGCCACTAACTTCTACTATGGGATGGTCTGCAGTATATGCCTGATAGTGGGAACGATCCCTTCCTATCTTTGACATCAATCTCAAAGGCACAGTAAGATCAGTTCCACTCACTATTCACATAATCCCCTGCAAGCTGAGAAGATAAGGAAGTGTTGATTATCTACTTAAGAAACAACTTAAATCAATTCGAAACAAAAGTAAAGCTACAAAAGGAAGTATTCAGACTAAATAATAACCAATCTAATAAAACCTAGTTTCTGAGATTGTCTCTGAAGCCTGGAACATCGATACCTTCTCCTGTGTGCTTAAACACATCTTCATATACTGGTAAAGCTGGCTGATCAGCAAAATTCTCTGATTTCTTCACCAGTGCCTCTTTTAGGGTTTTGTAGCCATTCAGTATCACTTTGACCATCCGAACTGTACACTGACCACATTGCCATATTGCTTCCACAGCTTAAAAATAGGAATAAACAGAATTAAATGGGGGATAACATAAACCTATTATTGTAGGTTTATATTGATCACTTATAGGTCAGTTACAACATTGATCAGAGATACTGCCTTTTGGAATGATTCCAGACACAGCATATCCTGTAACCCAGTATTGGAATTGTTTGGCACTCCTGCCCCAGTTGGTGCTGGGCTTCAGGGACATTGGCATTCCATCCATGTGTCATTGTATGTGATGGGCAAGGGTGGATTGGATCCTTCATCTGCAGTGATTGTTTTCCTCGGCTAATCCTCCATCCAGTGAATCCGACACTGAATATGATAAATGCTGTAATACCTCAGCTATGTGCAAATAGATGGAGAAACATTCAAAATATACACTAAAGTGTAAAGGTAGTGTGTCAGGTAATTTCTTGCTAGGCAGCAATCTGTCTGAAAAACATCATTTTACCATTGATTTATACACTGGATAGATCTTCCAGTTCCTCACTGTGGCGAGGTAACAGGCCCACTGTGAGTGCAGATCCAGTTTATTGTGGGTCCTTGGTGCCTTGCCATGGGGAAGACTCTGAAAGCCAATAGAGTACCACACTTCACAAAAGCTGCACAATGGCTTCTAGCACACCAGCACAGCCTTAAAAATAAAGTCACAGTTTCTAAAACTGCCCTGAATACAGGTCTGTGTCCAGTGGTTACATCAAAGTGGGAGTGGGTTTATCACATTTTAAGCTGCAGGTATACGCAACATTCTGCCATTTGTAAATCAGAAGATTGTGGGAATTTTCCTACATTTCTTCAGAAGTATTGGGCTATTGTATTGGTCCAGACAAACTAATTGTTATACAAAAACAGAATTACCTGGAAAAACTCAGCAGGTCTGGCAGCATTGGCGGAGAAGAAAAAAGTTGATGGTTTGAGTCCTCATGACCCTTCAACAGAACTGAGTGAAATTAGGAGAGGGGACTCTTCTCCTAATTTCACTCAGTTCTGTTGAAGGGTCATGAGGACTCAAAATGTCAACTTTTTTCTTCTCCACCGATGCTGCCAGACCTGCTGAGTTTTTCAGGTAATTCTGTTTTTGTTTTGGATTTCCAGCATCCGCAGTTTTTTGTTTTAAAACTATTTGTTATGTTGATTTATGGTTGTTATGACAATACAGAAGCATTCTTCATCAACCCCATAGTTTACAGAAATTTCTCTACTCTCCCCAAGTTCACAGAAGCACTCTTTACCCCTCCCTACAGGTCACCCTTCACCCCAGTTTATATTTGTTCCCTTTCTCACTCAGTTGTGATTCACAGCCCACAAAATTGGGCTCTGTGACACCCTAGTTTCAATGATATGCGTCCATTTTAGTACCAAAATGACATCTGCTCCGCACATACGCACTTCCAGTATGGGCCCTGTTGCATACCATATTGGTAAGTGTTAGGGGGAAGAAAGTAAATGAGAATTTATGATAAGGGAGAATTCATTATAAGAGAATGAATTACTTAAGTTAGAATCTATAGGCAGGCCAGCGCAAATCAGTAAATCAACAATTAAACAGTTAAACCAGATGAACCTTATACACTCTCAAACTTTGTACACCCTCAGGATTTGCAATCACCAGCAAGGTCCTGGGAGTTAGAGTGGAGTCAGAGGATGGCAATAACATAGATTAGGTGTGCTCTTCAACAGATAGGGGAAGGACAAATAGTCCCAGCTTAGATAGGAAGGCAGGTCTCTGCCTGGGTGCAAGTAGGGTCAGATGATGCATGTACCTTTGTACCAGAGACCTGTCTGTTTAATGTAAACCTATATGTTGACAAGATCGGAATCTGTATGTGACCAATAATGTATAAATATGGCGAACACCTGTAGCTCAGCAGAGTACTGTCTCAAGCTGTATTGAGATGGTGCCCTCCTTGCACTTGCTCGAATAAACGATCGAAACCTATATCTGAGTCTCCTGTGGTCCGTTTGTCAAAGTTACCAGTGAGGGTATTAGTGCAGGCATTATGAGCTTGCACCAGAAGTATGCAGAGTAGGAAAATTGTAGCATCAGTCAAGCACATAAGGCTGATTTGATGTCAATGCTACCATTTTTGACCTCACCTCTCCAGCTAATGCCTTCTCTTAAACATGCATGACTCAACATGCATTCGGCAACAGGAATACCCAAACCAGCATTACTTAAACGGATCTTCAACAACTTTCAGGTTAGCCTCTGACTAATTCCCACTGGCTCCGTTTAACATTGTGGTAGTGTTTGGTGGTTTGCACAGTTGGTTAAACTTGGGGAAGTCAAGAAGAGGTGGTGCTAATTGTGAAGAAGGTCTTAGTTGTAACTGAAAGGATTCTAGTCAGGCCACTTGCTCCCAGTCATGGGTACTATAGTTACCACCCATCTTGGCCTGCAGTTTGAAAGGGAGATAAAACATAAGAACAGAAGGAATAGGAGCAAGAGTAGGCCAGTCAGCCCCTCGAGCCTTCCCCGCCATTCAATAAGATCATGGTTGAACTGCCCCAGGCCTTAACTCCTCTTTCATGCCAGCTCCTCATAGCCCTCAACTCCCCGATATTTCAAAAATCTATCTACCTCCTCTTTAAATACTTTCAGTGATCTAGCCTCCACAATCCTCTAGGGTAGAGAATTCCAGACATTCATGACCCTCAGAGAGAAAAATTCCCTCCCATCTCAGCTTTAAATGAGTGTCCCCTTGTTCTGTAACTATGTTGCTTAGTTCGCGATTCCCCCACTAGTGGAAGCATCTTCTCAACATCTACCCTGTCAAGCCCCCTCAGAATCTTGTACAATTCAATAAGATCACCCCTCATTCTTCTCAACTCTAATGAATAAAGGCCTAACCTGTTTAGCCGTTCTTGATAAGTCAACTCCTTCATCCCAGGAATCAGCCTAGGGAATCTCTTTTGAACTGCCTCTAATGCCAGTATATCATTTTTTAAATATAGGGACCAAAACTGTACACAGTACTCCAGGTGTGGCCTCACCAACACCCTGTACAGTTGTAGCAAGGCTTCTCTATTTTTAAATTCCAATCCCCTAGCAATACAGGCTAAAATTCCATTTGCCTTCTTAATTACTTGTTGCGCCTACATGCTAACTTTTTGTGTTTCATGCACAAGAACACCCAGTTGCCTCTGTGCTGCATTTTTTTTTGGAGTCTCTCGCCACTTAAATAATAGTCTGCCTTTTGATTTTTCCTACCAAAGTGCACAGCCTCATACTTTCCTACATTAAACTCCTTCTGCCAAGTTTTTGCCCACTCAGTCAACCTATCTATATCCCCTTGCAGATTCCTTATGTTCTCATCACAACATGCCCTCTCACCTATCACCTATGTATCATCAGCAAATTTGGAAACATTACAATCTGCCCCCTCCTCCAAGTCATTAATATAGATAGTAAATAATTAAGCCCCTAGGATTGATCCTTGTGGCACTCCACTAGTTACGTTTTTCCAACCTCAGAAAAATCCATTAATCCCGATTCTCTGTCTTCTGTGTGTTAACCAATCCTCAATCCATGCTAATACATTACCCCCAATACCGTGCAATAACCTTTTACAAAGCACCTTAGTAAATGCCTTCTGGAAATCCAAATAGACTACATCTACTGGTTCCCCTTTAACAACTCTGCTTGAGGCAGAGGCAGCAAAGAATAGGAAAGCTGCTCACAGAGGAGGGAGAGAGGGGTTTTAACAGATTATTTCCACCTAGGGTCTTCCAGGAGCACTTCTCTTACCTCCGCCCAAGCCAGGAAGAGTACATGGCATTTGCACTTTATAAAGGAGGAGCTCACAAAACTCTGCCACCTCTGGTAACCAGACCTACAACCTCAGAGCAGGACGAGGACAGTGCTTCCAATGCCTGTGAAGGTAACTGGGCTCTTAATTTCTTCACATTGGTATATGTCCAGGCTGGAGCAGGTGATGTCTCTAACATTTTCCAGTTCGCCATCCATAACAACATCAGAGAGAGGACAGAAGCTCTTTTGGCCAGGACAGGGGAGTTTGTTATGTTCTCTCTGAGAGAAGCAGACTTCACCAGGGTAGCAGGTTTCTCCATGGTGCTGGGTGCCATCGATTGCACAAAGGTGGGGTTGTGTGGGCGCTGGATGGAAATGCTGAGATGTACCACAAAGACAGAAGCTTTTATTGTTCAGTTGGTGTGAAGCCATAATCAACATATCAGGGTAGCAATCGCTCGTTATTCTGGCAGCAGTCAATATGCTTACATTCTGCATGCAACTGCTGTTGCAACAATCTTTCAGACAATATGTCAAATGAGGGGGATTGTGTTGATTTTACATCTGGCTTATGACCCCCCTCTGCAGCCACACTACATGTGGCCACCATGCGTACAATGAGATCCAAAAGATGAGAATAGATCATCTTTATTTACCCTCTTGCATCCTTCTATTGTTTAAATTATCTCAATTCAATCTCACGGAAATATAAGCTAAGGTTAATTTTTCCTGTTAAGAAAGTATGATTTATACATTTTTAAGAAATTATATTAATTGTGACAATGAGGAAAATTATCCAGGTAAGCCCTACACACAAAAATCCAATCTGGCCAATTACCACCCCATCGGTCTACTCTTGATCATCAGCAAAGTGATGGAAGGGGTCATCAACAGTGCTATCAAGCAGTACCTATTCAGAAATACCCTGCTCACTGATGTTCAGCTTGGGCTTGCCTTATTCAGCACCTGACCTCAGCTTGGGCTTACCTTATTCAGCTCCTGACCTCATTCCAGTTTTGGTCCAAACACAGACAAAAGAGTTAAACTCAGGAAGTGAGGGGAAAGTAACTGCTCTTGATTTCAAGACAACATTTGACCGAGTGAGGCATCAAGGAGCCTTATCAAAACTGGCGTCAATGAGAAAAAGGGGGAAAACTCTCCACTGGTTGGAGTCATGCCTAGCACAAAGGAAGATGGTTAGGGTTGTTGGAGGTCAATCATCTCAGTCCCATGACATCACTGCAGGAGTTCTTCAAGGTAGTGTCCTAGACCCAACCATCCTCAGCCACTTCAATGACCTTCCTTCCATCATAATGTCAGAAGTGGGGATGTTCACTGATGACTGCACAATGTTCAGCACCATTCGCTACTCCTCAGATACTGAAGCAGTCCACATCTAAATGCAGCAAGACCTGGATAACATTTAGGCTTGGGTTGATAAGTGGCAAGATACACTCATGTCACACAAGTGCCAGGCAATGACCATCTCCAACAAGAGAGAATCTAACCATCTCCCCTTGACATTCAATGGCATGACCATCACTGAATCCCCCACTATCAACATCCTGGGGATTACTATTGACCAGAAAATGAACCGGGACCAGCTGCATAAATGCTATGGCTACAAGAGCAGGTCAGGGGCTGGGAATTCTGTGGAGAGTAACTCATTACCTGACTCCCCAAAGCCTGTCTACCATCTACAATGCACAAGTCAGGATTGTGATAGAATACTCTCCACTTGCCTGGATAAGCGCAGCTCTAACAGCACTCTAGAAACTTGACACCATCCAGGGCAAAGCAGCCTGTTTGATTGGCACCCCACCCGCTACCTACAACATTCAATCCCTCCACCACTGATGCATGATGGCTCCAGTGTGTACCATCTATAAGATGCACAGCAGCCATTCACCAAGGCTCCTTCGGTAGCACCTTTCAAACCCGTGATGTCTACTACCTAGTAGGACAAGGGCAGCAGATACTTGGGAACATCACCACCTGCAAGTTTCCCTCCAAGATACATACCATCCTGACTTGGAACTTTAACACTGTTCCTTCATTATCACTGGTGAAAATCCTGAAATTCCCTTCCTAACAGCACCTACACCAGGTGGACTGCAGTGATTCAAGGTGGCAGCTCACCACCACCTTCTCAAGGGCAATTAGGGATGGGCATTGAATGGGATGTTGGCCTAGCCAGTAACACCCACATCCTGTGAAAGAACAAAGAAATTCTGAATACTGTGACTGTAATTCAATTCAAATCAGAACAATTACACGATGAGCAAAAAAGTTATCCTTGAATTCTGTAAAGAAAGCAGGATCCAAAAGACAATAAATTAAAAAAAGGATTGGGCAAAAAAAATGGAGGAGAAAAGAGACAGATGGGAAGAAATTAAATTGGGCAAAATTATTCGGAAGGAAATGGTGAAAGACGGATGAAAGCAGTAACCCAGTAACCGGAGAAACTGAGAGGGTTAAATGTGATCCACAGACCTGGATCCCTCACCTTCAACCAGCCCCATTCACTCTCTTATCTCACAATTTGTGCTTTACCTTTGCAAACGACAGGTGAGGGTTGCTCAAGTCTACCTGAAGAATGTTCCCAATAAAAGGCAAACCCCAGGGCCCAGGAGGGTAGTTCTGACACTTCTTTCATGTCTTCATGAAGTCAAAGGCCAGGACAAACATAGTGAAGAACACGGCCAGCACAGTGAAAAGGAACTCGGGGAAAGCCGAGAGCTCCATGTTTACCAGACAGAAAAACACTTGACCAGCAGCCAACAAGCAGAGAACAAATTCCATTCAGTCTGTCAGCTGAGTGTCAGTGAGTTCTGCTGCAAAGTTTTACTGAGAGTGGCCATCCCATTTTATGGGCAGAATTTAGCCCTTGATGGGTGGGCAGGCCCCATCGGCTCGGCGGCGGGCGGGCAGCCAAACTCTGCCGCCGAAACGGGTCCCACCGCCAATTAAGGCCCACCCAGCGGGCTGCCCAACTGGAAGCGCCATGCGCTCCCTCTGCAGGAGGGGAGGGACTCCCCGACTGTCAAAGAGCGCACTGCTCCCTGGGACTAAGTGCTATCTCAAGGAGATCGGTGAAAGGTTTGTAAACTTAAAAAATAGCAAAATAAAAAAATTATTAACATATCCCCCTCATTTGACAATGTCGCACAAGATGGGGCATGTTAATAAATATTACATAAACTTTATTAAAGATGTTTTAAACAGACATGAAACCTCATCCCGCCAGTGGATGAGGTTTCATGTTTTTTCTCCTTCCCGCCAGGGCTTCTGGCCTACCCGCCAGCCTTAAGCTTGGACTGGCAGGGTTTTTAATTACCTTAATTATCCTGTCAATGGCCTCAGTTGGCCATTGACAGGTCGGCGGGCAGACAGCTGATTTTGCTGTCCACCCGCCTTCCTTAATATTTAAACGGGGCAGGATGACGTCGGGGGTTCCTGCCGACATCATCCTGCATCAATTTCACCTCGGCAAGCGGGCCCCGCCCCCAAATTGCCGACAGGATAATTCTGGCCTATGGTTAGTGGTTTATTACAGAACAATGTGTCTTTTGTTACCTATACAGATATCTATACAGGCAAATATAAATATAGAAGCTATATCAATAAAAATATATACTAAAGATCAATCACTACTTTGGTCTCATTAAATAAGTCTCCCTTGATTAATAAGGTTTTCAGATGAACCCATAAAGTGCCGGAAACATCAGTGAATTCAGTTTTTGTAAATGCAGCTCAAACATTCACAGAGGCCAAGATTAAACATGTTTAAATAGGCCAGAGATGTTGGGCTGCATTTTATGTGTCTCGCTGAGCATGTTTTTGGGTGGGAGGCATGTAAATTAGGGCTGGTGCCCACCCACCAAGTTCCCACCCACCCCTGAGCTCAGCCCCATAATACAGGGGGCAAGCAGGCGCTGAAATTGACAGCTTGCCCGCCATATTTAAATGAATAATTAAGGG
Organism: Carcharodon carcharias; assembly: GCF_017639515.1. Taxonomy (NCBI): domain Eukaryota; kingdom Metazoa; phylum Chordata; class Chondrichthyes; order Lamniformes; family Lamnidae; genus Carcharodon; species Carcharodon carcharias. Next base: position 117,872,783 of record NC_054476.1, read on the forward strand.
TCAATTGAGCTTGACCTCGAAAATACGCTGCCCATGCCATAAAACAGCTGGCATGGACAGGAGTGGGCAGGCCACATTTTAAAAAGCTTTTTAAAGGCTGAGAAGGAAGGAGGCTGCTATTATCTTCAGGGGTGCCCTTTCTGCATTGGGGGGCAGCCCCCTACGATAGTACCTCCCCGCCTTTCTTCCTACTCACCTGCTCTCTAAAACACACCACCAGCACGCCCCTGCCACCCTCCCTAAACTGCCCAAACTCTCACCACCCAAGACCCAGACTTGCTTTGGTCCAGAATCAAAAACAGAATTACCTGGAAAAACTCAGCAGGTCTGGCAGCATCGGCGGTTTTTCCAGGTAATTCTGTTTTTGTTTTGGATTTCCAGCATCCACAGTTTTTTTGTTTTTATTTTGGTCCAGAATCCATTGGGCCTTCTGCTTGTTCCTGCTTGCAGTCCCATCAGCATCCAATAATGCACTCCTGGCACTGCCGGGACTGGTGAAGTTACTGGCCAATCGGATTCGCTGGCACTTCCCGAAGGCAGGACTTCCTCCTCAGTGAGGGACAGATGTCCTACACTGCCCCAGTTTAGCCCTTCTACAATGTGTTACGGCTGTCTGGACGAGCTGGCATGGAGTGGGTCAGCGCCACGCCAACTTTGCTTCCAGTGGGGGCTGAGCCATCCAGCATGCTGCCCTTTATTTGTTTCATTCACAGCCAAACATTTAACTGATTTACTAATTATTCATTAACTATGATGTTCCTTTACTTGCAATTGTAATATAGGTACAAACCTCTTTTTTTGAATGGGTTCATGTTTTTGTTAAAAAGTGCACAGTGGATTGTCATATAAATGTATTGAGCATTTGGGACATTGGCATCAATGCACAAGCAGTAAACAAGGTGACAATAGGGACCAGTGAAAATATTAAATAATTAACAATCATAAACAACATGGCAGCAGTAACCAATGGAATACTAATAACCAATGGAACAATCATGAACAAAGTGTCAATGTGACTATTGGACAATAATTAGATAATAGTGACTAATCAAACAATGGTATTGCACCACTGAAGGTCTAAGTTCACTATTATTGAGGTCCAGTATGCTCTGTCACTGATGGTCAGTGTACTCAGAGTTAACTCTGACAGCATTCCCGGGATCAGCAAAGAAAATGCTTCAAACACACTCTGAAACTCTCACCCTACCTCTCTTTGTCATTTTGCCTCTCTCTCAAGCTTTCTCTCTCTGTCACTCTCTCCGGTCACTCTCTCTCTGTCACTCTCCCTCTCTTGGTCTCTTTCCCTCTGTAAGGGTCATTTTAACCATTGGAAATTGTGTCACATTGACAATGCCCAATTTGACTGCTCAGTTGGCATTATTGCCAAAACAAACAATGACCCCTAAAATGAAAGCAATATACTGAGGAAGCTGGAGATCTGAAATAAAAATGGAAAGTCCTTCAAAAACTCAGCAGGTCTGACAGCATCAGTGGAGAAAGAAACAGAGTTAACGTTCCAAATCCAATACGACTTTTCTTCAGAACTATATTATATTTTACACAATGACCCCTTTGTCTCTTTGAATTCCTTCCTTCATTGACCTCCCTGTCTTTGCCTGAACCACTTTTTACCTAGAAACATAGAAAGATTTGCACTACAGAAGGAAGCCATTCAACCCTTTGGGTTTGTGCCAGCTGAGAAAGAGCTTTCCAGTCTAATCTTATCTTCCATCTCTTGGTCTGTAACCCAGAAGGTTACAGTACCTTAACTGCACATCCAGATATTTTAAAAATGCAATGAGGGTTTCTATCTCTATCATCCTTTTAGGCAGCAAGTTCCAGACCTCCACCACCCTCTGAGTGAAAATATTACTCCTTCTCTGGCCCTCTGATTATTTTAAATTACTTTAAATCTATGCCCCTGGGTTATTGACCTCTCTGGCCCTCTTGGTCAATCAACGACATGGGTAGAAAGAGGGATGAGGTCCTGCAACAAGAATCTATGGAGCTAGGTAGCAGATTGAAAAGCAGGACCTCAAAGGTTGTAATCTCTGGATTACTCCCGGTGCCACATACTAGTGAGAATAGGAATAAGTGGATAGAGCAGATGAATGCATGGCTGAAGAGTTGGTGCAGGAAGGAGGGCTTTGGATTCCTGGGGAAGGTGGGACCTGTACAAGTCCAACGGGTTGCACCTGAATTGGAACGGGACCAACAACCTTGCGGGAGGTTGTTGGGGGTTTAAACTAACTTGGCAAGGGGATGGGATACAGAGTAGGGATATAGCAGGGGTGATGTTCAGACAAGTATAGAAGAAAAGCTAAGTCAGTCTGGAAGGCAGAGTGTATATAGTCAAGTTAAGGTACAGGGGAGCATGGCAAGGCTGGATAGCATTTATTTTAATGCAAGGAGTTTTGCAAGTAAGGCAGATGAGTTGAGGACATTGATTAACATATGGGGTCATGATATCATTGCTATCATGGAGACATGGTTGAGGGACGGGTGGAGACTGGCAGTTCAATATTCCGGGGTATAGAATCATAGAATCTTCAGATGAGACAGCGGGGATGTGGGGGTGGGGGTGGGGGGGGGGGGGGGGGGGGGGGGGGGGGGTGGGGGGGGGTTGTAGTGGGGATGGGGAAGGGGTTGTAAAAGAGAAGGTGGTGTGGCAATATTGATCAAGGAGTCAATAACTGCAATAAGGAGGGATAATACCTTAGAAGGTTCCTCAAATAAGGCCACATAGGTAGAAATTAAAAACAAAGAGGGTCAATTACATTGCTGGGAGTGTACTATAGACCCCCAAATAGTCAGGGAGGGATAGAAGGGCAGATATGTAAGGGAGGCAGTGGCATAGTGGCATTGTCAGTGGACTGGTATTCCAGAGACCCAGGTTAATGCTGGGGACATGGGTTTGAATTCCACCATAGCAGATAGCGAAATTTGAATTCAATAAAAAAAAATCTGGAATTAAAAGTCTGATGATGACCATGAAATCATTGTCAATTGTTGCAAAAACCCATCAGGTTCACTAATGTCCTTTAGGGAAGGAAATCTGTTGTCATTACCTGGTCTGGCCTACATGTGACTACAGGACCACTTAATGTGGTTGTCTCTTAAAAGTGCTCAGAAGATGGGCAATAAATGCTGGCCTAACCAGCGATCCCCACAGCCCATGAATGAATAAAAAAATGTAGGCAAATCTCAGAGAAGTGTAAAAATAATAGGATAATAATAGTAGGGGATTTCAACTTCCCCAATATTAACTGGGATAGACAAAGCGTGAAAGGCTTAGAGGGGTGGAATTCTTAAAAAGTATCTAGGAGAGCTTTTTAAGCCAGCACATAGAAAGTGCTGGACCTAGTTTTAAGGAACAAAGCCAGGCAAGTAATAGAAGTGTCAGTGAGGGAGCACTTCAGTGATAGTGACTATAACTCAGTAAAATTTAAGGTAGTTATGGAAAAGGGCAAAGATGGATCGGAAGTAAAGGTTCTGAAGTAGTGAAAGGCTGATTTTAATATGATAAGACAGGATCTGATCAAAGTAGACTGGGAGCAGCTACCTATAGCAAAATCTACATCAGAGCAGTGGGAATCATTCAAAAAGGAAATAGTGAGAGTTCAGGGCCAACATGTTCCCAGGTCCAGAGAACCCTGGATGTCGAGGAATGTACAGGATTGGATAAAGGAACAAAGAGAAGCTTATGGTGGATACCGAGGGCGCAAAACAGCAGAAGCCCTAGAGGAGCATAGAAAGTGCAGGGGGTTACTTAACAAAGAAATTAGGAGAGTGAAGAGGGGGCATGAAAAAACACTGCGGGGTATAATAAAAAAATCCAAAGGTGTTTTATTTGTATATTAGGGGCAAGAGGATAACCAGGAAAAGATTAGGGTCATTAGGGACCAAAGTGGCAATCTGTGTGCGGAGCCAGAAGATGTAGGTGAGGTTTTAAGTGAGTACTTTGCATCTGTATTCATAATAGAGGAGGACGATACAGGTATAGAAATCAGGGAGGGGGACTGTGATGTACTTGACCAAATTAGCATTAAGAGGGAGGAGTATTAGCAGTTTTTGTAGGCTTAAAAGTGGACAAATCCCTAGGTCCAGATGAGATGTATCCCAGACTGCTGTGGGAGGCAAGGGAGGAGATTGCAGGCACCCTGACATTAATTTTCAAATCCTCTCTGGCCACAGGAGAGGTGCCAGTGGACTGGAGGACAGCAAATATGGTACCATTATTCAAGAAGAATGGCAGGGATAAACCAGAGAACTATAGATCAGTGAGTCTAACATCAGTGGTAGGGAAACTTTTGGAAAAATTCTGAGGGACAGAATTAATCTCCACTTGGAGAGGCAGGGATAAATCAAGGATAGTCAGCATGGCTTTATCAGGGAGAGATCATATCTAACAAACTTGACTGAATTTTTTGAGGAGGTGTCTAGGTGTGTAGATGAGGGTAGTGAATTTGATGTAGTTTATACGGGCTTCAGTAAGGCTTTTGATAAGGTCTCGCATGGGAGGCTGGTTAAGAAGGATCCCCATGGGATCGAGGGCAATTTGGCAAATTGGATCCAAAATTGGCTTAGTGGCAAGAGGCACAGGGTAATGGTTGAAGGTTGTTTTGTAACTGGAAGCCAGTGTGTCCAGTGGTATACTGCAGGTTCGGTGCTGGGTCCCTTGCTGTTTGTAGTGTAGATTAATGATGTAAACTTAAATGTAGGAGGTATGATCAGTAAGTTTGCAGATGACACGATAATTGGTGGTGTGGTAAATAGCAAGGAATAGCAAGTAAATAGCCTTAGACCACAGGACGATATAGACGGGCTTGTCAGGTGGGCAGAACAGTGGCAAATGGAATTTAATCCTGAAAAGTGTGAGGTGATACATTTTGGGAAGACTAACAAGGCAAGGGGGCACACGATGGAATGGTAGGACCCTAGGAAGTACAAAGGATCAGAGGGTCCTTGGTGTACATGTCCATAGATCCTTGAAGGCAGTAGAACAGGTAGACAGGTGGTTAAGAAGGCATTTGGGATACTTGCCTTTATTAGCCGAGGCACTGAATACAAGAGTAGGGAGGTTACGATGGAGCTGTGTAAAGCATTAGTTAGGTCACATCTGGAGCACTGTGTGCAGTCCTGGTCACCTAACAATAGGAAGGATGTGATTGCACTGGAGAGGTTGCAGAGGAGATTCACCAGGATATTGTCTGGACTGGAGCGTTTCAACTATGAAGAGAGGCTGGATAGGCTAGGGTTGTTCTCCTTAGAGAAGAGAAGGCTGAGGGAGGACCTGATTGAGGTGTACAAAATTATGGGGGGCATAGATAGGGTAGATAGGAGGAAACTTTTCCCCTTAGTGGAGAGGTCAATAACCAGGGGGCATAGATTTAAGGTAAGGGGCAGGAGGCTTAGAGGGGATTTGAGGAAATTTTTTTTCATCCAGGTGGGTATCTGGAATTCACTGCCTGAAAGGGTGGTAGAGGCGGGAACCCTCACAACATTTAAGAAGTATTTAGATGAAACACTTGGAATGCCATAGCACACAAGGCTATGGGCCAAGTGCTGGAAAATGGGATTAGGGTAGATAAGGTCTGGATGACTGGCACAGACACGATGGGCTGAAGGGTCTTTTTCCATGCTGTAAAACTCTTTGACTCTATAGTACTGTCTATCACTGGACCTAGCTTTTGTTGATTCCCAGATGCCAATCTGTAAATAGTGCCATTCTTTCCTGAGCCATTTGTCGCCCAAGTTAACGCAGCTTTCAGCTATATCAGTAGCGTTTTAATAGCCGTTAGTACATGATAATTTACTTTCCGACCATAAGACGTAGAAGCAGAAATAGGCCATTTGGCCCATCAAGTCTGCTCTGCCATTCAATGAGATTATGGCTGATATGACAATCCTCAACTCCACTTATCTGCCTTTTCCCAAAACCCTTGACTCCCTTACTGATTAAAAATCTGCCTATCACAGCCTTGAATATACTTAACGACCCAACCTCTACAGCCCTCTGAGGTAAAGAATTTCACAGATTGACTATCCTCTGAGATGAAATTCCTCCTCATCTCTGTCTTAAATGGCGCCCCTTTACTCTGAGATTATGCCCTCTGGTCCTAGACTCTCCCACAAGGGGAAACAACCTCTCAGTATCTACCCTGTCAAGCCCCTTAAGAATCTCTTTGACCTGCAGTGTGTCATGAATCAAATACAGTGAGCATCACCAAAGTATTTAAATTAGCCTACCCTTGGGGTGCATAGTGCCTGATGAAGATTTGTATTTACATATCACCTTTCACAACCTGCCAACACCCAAAGTGATTTACAGCCAATTAAGTACCTTTGAAGTGTAGTCTCTGGTGTAATGTGGTAAACAAAGTAACAATTTTGCCCACAGAAAGGTATCACAAAGAACAATGTGATAATGGCCAGATAATTTGTTACTTGTGACCAAGGCAAAATACTGTGGATGCTGGAAATACTCAGCAGGTCAGGCAGCATCTGAGGAGAGAGAAACAGAGTTTAACATTTCAGGTCGATGATCTTTCATCAGAACAGGGAAAAGTTAAAGATGTGATGGTTTTGGACAAGAGGTGGGTGGGACAAGGACTAAAGGAAGGCCTGTGATAGGGTGAAAGGCAGGAGAGGTTGAATTATGAAGGAATTAGGGCCAGAACTTCCGAAAAGCGGCAATCATAGTCGCATTGGCGCCCCGCCTGTTTTTGTTTGCACTGGAGTAGAGCTGTGGATTTCTCACTCAGCCTTCCAGCTTGTTCTGGGTGAGTAAAGTGCAGTGCAGCAGGTACCTGAGGCCTTCAGTCCAGGGCAGAAGCATCAGAGAAGTGAAGCTATGCTCCCTTTTTATGGCACTACCAGTAATCAGGGGGCGGCCAGTGATATTGGTACCCAGGAGTTAGAAGTTGTTTAATCCTCCTAACTTTTCCTGGGTAACCATCCTGCTAAAAGAGTCGGAACCATCCAAAGTCTCCGATTTAAATCCCCCTCCCCGGCGATCGTAAGTTCTGTGCCTAATGTCAAAGACAGGAGAGATTGATTGATGATAAGTCAGTCCTCCAGGGCTAAAAAGGAGTGTTGATGGGGAAAGGAAAGAAACAAATAAACAAAAGATTTGCTTGAAGTAGTATGCTGCTGTTTGAGGACAAATATAAAAGAATATGAAACGTGCAAAGAAAAGGAAACAAAATGGGGGATCAGAGTTTATAGTCTGAAATTGTTGAACTCGGTGTTGAAGAGTGAAAGCTGAAAAGTGCCTAATCAAAAGAAGAGGTACTATTCCTCCAGCTTTCGTTGAACATCATTGTTTTTGTGAAGCTGTTTGAAGGATAAATATTGGCCAGGACACCAGGGATACTCCCAATCTTCACAGTACTATGACATCTTTCATATCCACCCAAGCAGACAGAATGGGCCTCGATTTAAAGTCTCATCCAAAAGGCAGCGCCTCCAGCAGCACTCCCTCAGTGCAGCACTGGAGAGTCAGCATAGATTTGTATGCTCAAATGCTGCAGTCAGTGTTAAACCTGGAACCTTGTGACTCAGAGGCAAGATGCTAGCAACTGAGGCATGGCCGATGCTCACTGTGTCAGCAGCAAAACTGCATCTGCACTCAGTGCGGTGGAAGAGGCCCCACAGCAGTCCCCTGGTGGTGGCAAAAAGCTCCTCCTGATTAAGTCGGAAAGCAGAAAGGGATTTTTAAAACTTCATTCATGGGATGTGGGTCCTGTTGGCTGGGCCAGCATTTATTGCCCATCCCTAATTGCCCTTGAGAAAGTGATGGTAATGCTGCCTCCTTGAACCGCTGCAGTCCATGTGGTGTAGGTACACCCGGGTAATGTGTGTGTGTCTAAGGAGCCTTGGTGAATTCCTGCAGTGTATCTTGTAGATGGTCCACACTGCTGCTAATGTGTGTCGGCGGCAGAGGGAGTGAATGTTTGTGGATGTGTGCGGAGATGAGGGTGAATGAGAATCCTGAGACTGGGTGTGAGCCAGACTCACACACACACACACTCACTCTCTTCCTCTCTCTCACACACAAACTCACTCTCTCTCACACATACACACACACACACACACACACACACACACGCACACACTCCAGCTCTTTCCCACTCTCTCTTTCTCGCTCTCGTTCTCTCTCTATCACAGGCAGCACCTTCCAGCTCCATGACCACTACCATCTAGAAGGACCAGGGCAGTAAATAGATGGGAACACCACCACCTGGAAGTTCCCCTCCAAGTTACTCACCATCCTGACTTGGAAATATATCGCCATTCCTTCACTGTCACTGTGTCAAAATCCTGGAACTCCCTCCCTAACAGCACTGTGGGTGTACCTACACCACAGAGACTGCAGCAGTTCAAGAAGGCAGTTCACCACCATCTTCTCAAGGGCAATTAGAGATGGGCAATAAATGCTGGCCTAGACAGCAATGCCCACATCCTGTGAATGAATAAAAAAAGCATGCGCTCACTCTCTCCCCCTCTCACACACATACACACACACACACAAAAAGACTCACTCTCTCTGTCTCACACACACACTCTCTCTCTCTCTCCCCCACACACACATTCATTCTCTGCCTCTCTCTCTCTTTCACACACACACACTCTCTCTCTCTCCCTCTCTCTCACACACACATTCACTCTCCCTCACTCTCACACACAGACACACACACAGACACACACACACACACACACACACACGTGCTCACTCTCTTGGTCTTTCTCAACACACACACAGACTCTCTCCCTCACTCACACACAAAAACACACCCGATAGTGAGTCTCTTCACCCCCCTCCCCCAACCCAGTCTCCCCACCTCTCTAACCCACCTCCATGACCCAGCAGCCTCCCTTTCTCCCCAGGTGCCCCAGCATCTTCTCTCTCCCTGGGCCTCCCCAGCACATTCTCTCCTTCTCTCTCTCTCTCTCCCCACACACTTATCACCACCAGTAATCACTGCTGGTCCAATCAGAGACTGTTTCTCTCACTCAGCAGCAAATGCGGGAGAGTAACGGCCTATGATTGGAGGAGCAGCCCTTTGAATCTTCAGCTTCATTTACCCACCTGACTGGCATTTTGAACAGTGGCTTCAGGGGGGCCACATAGAATGATGTCATGGGCCACAACCCAGGTCCCACGGTTGGACAAGACTGGTCCAAAGGAACAAGTGTCAGTCTGTCCAGAGGAGCTGGTGTAAATGTAGCCTTTTCTGCTTTGTTAACTGTATATTATAATTATCTACAATACAGAAAAGGTTTATAAAGTCTTACCCCCAAATTCTTGGAGCCTTTGCGTGAAGAGGAGCCTTTCTTGACCAAAGTGAGTTGCTCATTCCTATTGGAAACAAAACATCAAACAAAAGATTTAGGATCTATTTTGACACCTGTAATGGTCAATGAAGGGATTGACCAGCCTTCAGTCTGTGGCTAATTATAATAGCCTTTGAAATGGAGACCAAATGGAATTGCCAATGGGCAGTTCTTGGATCTGGTCAGGTGGATCACAGTGATTCTGGCCACTCCTACACATTTCTATGGTCTTACCACACTAAAAATCCTGTAGACAACCCACTCTTGTTCAGTTAGACGAGAGAATGGAAGGGAATTTGGGGAATGCTCTTCGGATAGAAAATAAGCTCAAAGATTGCTTTCTTTTTATACTATAAACTGAGCAATGTAGGAATTGAACACTATCAACCTGATCTTGGAGGTATTGGTAAAGCAGCCATTTCCCATCATTCTCTCAGATACACCCTAATGCATCAAATGGAAAATAAAATAAATAAAACACTGTCACCATGAAATTGACTCTGTGCTGTTACTGGTACCAGTGCCACAGAAACCCCAAACTGAAAAAATGTTGCCAGGAATGTTTCAGGGCAATTCCGGTGGGGTGTGCATTGGCTGACAAAGATCTAATGCAGATGTGTCATGGATATGTCGTCAGCATGACATGTTATGGCCACCTTCTCCTGCAGGAGAGAGGGAAGAATATCAGTGAGTGTGTTGCCATGAGTTTGGATAATGTGCCTGTCATAACAGAATAGCTGGAGCTATGTGGAAGTAGCAAGAAGTAAGGTTGGTAGCATTGGTAAATATGTGAGTTTGGGGTAGCTAATTCATAATTGAAAGGGATTGCTGATGGCTGAGTGTTTTCTAGAGCAGTGTGAGTTTGGTGGTACAGTGAGGAGGAGCTATCATGTGAAGTAACCTGTGTGAGGTCATTGAACATCTTCTGGCACAAGGTACTCAAGCCAGGCTTCAAGAATTGACTTCCCTGGCTGCCTGTTCCCATTTCCTTCCAAAGGTGATCCTTTAGGACCTCCTGACACCCTATGGAAACATGGCAACTTTCTTCTTTTCCATCTGCAACACTAATGCATCCGGCACTGCATCTGAAAACCTGGGAACACTTTCTCTTGCTTGTTTCCCCACTTGCTTTGTTTTTTATTCTATCTAAGTCTTCCACAAGCAGCCTGCAGCAGCTTCTTTTGAATGAGTGCAGCTCTCTTTTTGAGAGGGGTGGGTTGCTTTTAAGAGGTCCAGGTAAGCTATGGGTCCTGCTAGCCAGGCACACTGCTAGGCCCCCTGCTGAGTCCATCAGCGGCACATTACACAACGGGCTGCATGTTGACATCATTTAAATGAGCAGGCAGTACAAAGTTCATCTTCTGCCTGTCTGAACAGAACCACAGGAGTGGCCTAATTGCGCATCACGATCCCTGCATGCAAAAACGGACCTTGTTTAACTTTTTCCCATTTCTGTTGTACCCCTATAGGCATTGTTTTTGCAAGATATGGCCAATGGTGGAGAGAGCAGAGGAAGTTTTCACTTTTGACACCGAGAAACTTTGGGCTCGGGAAGAAATCCCTGGAGTTGCAAATTATAGAAGAGGCTTGATTTTTAAACAAAGAATTTGAAGATGAAAATGGTGAGCAGATTCCAAGTTTATCCCTGTCTTCTCTCATTTTCAGATCAGTATAGCCGATTTTACTTTTCAGTGAGCCCTGTTGACAGAACAAAAATTGGCCCCCATTGCTCCTGATCGCCATTTCATTGAATTGTTCAATTAGACTCTCAACTGTTTTGAGATGGAATCATTTCAATTCAAACCACCCCCCCGTGTAATTTTCCAACATTCTTCCCATTGTCCAACAGAAAAGAAAGAAACTCAAGGGCGTCTGGACTTGGTGCCAGAGATGGTCGGCTAGACTCTTCAGTTCGGAGGGTCTGTAAAGGAGCTGCTGGCAACCTGCTAGCACATCTGGAAAATTTGTTCTTTTCCATCAAGGTACAGCATTACAGGTCTGGAGGCCACCATGCAGCTGTTTCTGATGGCAACCCAGAAACTAACAACAGCAAGTTACATTTATCTAGCTTCTCTAGCATTGTAAAATGTCCCAAAGTGCTTCATGGGAGTGTAGTCAGACAAAAACTAACACCTAGCCATTAAGGAGATAATAGAACAGGTGACCAAACCCTTGGTTGAAAAGGAATTTTTTTCTATGACAAGGGTAGAATTAAGAATGAGGCGCTGCTGAGGATTTGACAAGTTCAGATCAAAATTAAAATGCAGAAGCACACAGGTAATAATCTCTGGATTATTCCCCGAACCAAGTGCAAATTGGCATAGGTTCAAGCAGATTAGAAGGTTAAGTCAATGGCCGAAAAAGTGGCGTGGGAGGGAAGGGTTTCAATTCATGGGGTCCTGACTCCACTTAGATTATTCTGGGGCTAGTATTCTGGCAAATTGAAGAATAGGCTGATAGATAAGGCTTTGAACTAATAAAGGGGTCAAGGATGTAGGGAGATTATAAAAGAGCACATTCAAAAGCAATAAAAGAAATGTCAAGGCTGAAGAGTCGAACACCGATTTCAGCAAGAGAAAGCTGAGTGATGCAGGAAGAGACAGAGATCTTAACAAAGGCAATGGTGCATCAGTGACCAGGATGACATCAAGGAAAACTGGAAGAAATGTACAGGTGAAGGCACAATATTAGAATGAGTGAAGCATTTTTGACAAAATAGATGAATTAATAGCACAAGTAGAAATGAATACATTTGATCGAATAGCCATTATGGAGACATAGTTGCAAAATGACCAAGGTTGTGAATCAAATATTCCAATGCACTTGGTTTTCAGAAGAGATAGACAAAATGGTAAAAGGAGGAGGGGTAGCCATAATTGTAAAAGGTGGGATAAAGACAGTAGAAAGAAAGGGTGTTAGCTCAGAAAATCAGGATGCAGATTCAATTTGTGTGGAGCTGAAAAATAATTATGCACAGAATATAGAGCTGGGAGTTGGAGAAACAGAGAGTTCACATAGGTTTTAGTGCTTGAAGCTAGTTATAGAGGTAGGGAGGGTTGGGGCCATGGAAGGATTAGAACACTGCTAATATATTTACAGTTCACCTGTCGATGGTCTAGGAGCCAATGTAGGTCAACGAGCATAGGGATGAGGGGTGAATGGGACTTGGTGCGCATTAGGGTATGGGCAGCAGAGTCTTGGGTAAACTGAAATGAATGGATGGTGGATAAATGGAAGCCGATCAGGAGAATTTTTGAACAGATAGCTGGGAATCCTATCGCTCCATTAAGGGCGTTCTGCACTGACTAGAAACAAAGACCCTGGGTTACCCATAAAGGGGGAGCAGTGGCCCTGGATTTGAATAAGTCCGAATGGAGGGATTTAAATCTGAAATGAACACCTAGTCTTCAGCTGCTAACACCCTCACTAAAATCTGCTCAAGTAAAAGTTTCAAAATGTGTATTATTACTAGGATCATCTTGGAAAAATATTATAATTTATTATCTTTTATACAGGATTTCCTTTTGATCCACATTTCCTTAAAACCCATGCGACTTCGAATATGATCTGTTCAATTGTCTTTGGAGAACGTTTTGAATATAAAGATAAAAAATTCTTTGAATTTTTACACATACTCGAAAGCTTTGAACTGGAAGGTGCATTTTGGGGTCAGGTAAGACAGATTCATTGGGTAATTAATGAGTAGAAGTTGTGGGTTTTGAAGGGTTCTACACATCAGTGTCAATCTCAAATGATGCAAAGAAAAGGTTGGGTTACATTCTTCAATGGTACAAGGGAAAGATTTGATGAAACATCATCATGAACTGGAGCTAAGGTGATGAATGATCTGGCCTAGCTCTATAGAATTGCATGTGACCATGTTTCCGATTTTCTCTCCTGACTTTATTTCCACAGTTTTTCACCGACTCTCCAACCCCACCAACTCTTCTCTTGGACTTCTTGCTGCTTCCACAGATCCTGATCGTCTTTCATTACTTCAACGAAGTGACCGTTCTCCACATTTGACCATAAACGTATAATATGGATTTTCTTGGGTGACAGTTGGTTTTGCATATTGCTGGTTCCACTACATATCAATCAGAATTTCAGCCCTGGGCATCATTAGTGGTTGAATTGGAGCTAAACACATTGTAGATGATGATGTCCTTGAGGGAACTGGTGAGGATATAAGGAGAACAGTTGAAGCAATTGGATGCTCAGAAGGAAGTCTTCTTAATGATACAGCTTCATCAGTTAGCAAATACACAGTTGTAGACTTTACCATCATCATCTTTGTCTATGTCCTGTCCCACTGGCAGGGCAGACTGTTAATGGTATGCTAATTATATCATTAGGGTGCACAGGTGAAGGGCATTGTTTAATTAAACATCTTGAGCACATATAATAGAGGACACTTCCGCGATTGGTGGGCACCGCGGGGGCTGGGGTGCAGCATCATCCCCGAAAATTACATTTTGATTTAGTTTGTGAGTTTCCTTTCACATTTTAATTTTAGTTACAGTGCCCAACCAGGGGCTGTCACCCCTCATTGATTTTTAGTTTAATTTATTGATTTTGTTTCAAAAAGAGTCTATAATAGGGGACACTTCCGTGATTGGTAGGCATCGCAGGGGCTGGGGTGCATCATCACCCCCCGGAAATGATATTTTGATTTAATTTTGTAACTTTCCTTTCACATTTTTTGTTTTAGTTACAGTGCCCCACCAGTGGCTGATACCCTTGTGATTTGTTGATTTTTAGTTTCATTTGTTGATTTTGATTTTCAAAAGAGTCTATAATAGGGGACAGCTGGGACACTGGGTGTGAGAGGAGAGCTATGAGACTGTATAAAGTTAATAAACTTTCTTAGTAAAAAAAAACTCCGTGTCTTGGTTTCAACTTCACCAACTGGCTTGAATCCTGTTGGAGGTGGCAGCACACTGGTATACAGTTGGGAGACAACTGCTCTGGGAATCCTCAGCATTGACTTCAGACCTTATGATGTCTTCTGGCATTAAGTCAAACATGGGCAAGGAAAGCTCCTGTTGGTTACCACCTACTACCCCCACCCCTCAGCTGAGGAATCAGTACTCCATCATGCTGACCATGAATTGGAAGAACCACTGAGGGTGGCAAGAGCACACAATGTACTTTGGGTGGGGACTTCAATTTCCATCACCAAGGGTGGCTCGGTAGCACCACCACTGACCGAGCTGGCCAAGTCCTAAAGAGCATAGCTGCTAGACTAGGTCTGCAGCAGTTGGTGAGGGAAACAACAAGAGGGAAAAACCTGCTTGACCTAGTTCCCACCAATTTGCCTGTCACATATGCATCCGTCCATGGCAGTGTTGGTGGGAGTGATGACTGCACAGTCTTTTTGGAGACGAAGTCCCATAATCACAATGAGGATACCTTCCATCATGCGTGGCATTACCACCGTGCTAGGTGGTAATGTAAACAGAACTAGCAACTCAAAGCTGGGCATCAAAGAGATGCTGTCAGCCATCAACAACAACATAACTGTAAACAAGCAAAACCTGTAACCTCATGGTCCAGCATATCCCCCACTCTACCATTACCATCAAGCCAGGGGATCAACTCTGGTTTAATGAACAGTTTAGGAGAGCATGCCAGGAGCAGCACCAGGCATACCTAAACATGAGGTGTCAACTTGGTGAAGCTACAACACAGAACTACTTGCGTGACAAACAGTGGAAGCAGCAAATGATAGACAGAACTAAGCAATTCCACAACCAATGGATCAGGTCTAAGCTCTGAAGTCCTGCCACATCCAGTCAAGAATGGTGGTGGACAATTAAACAACTAAACTAAGGAGGAGGTTCCACAAATATCCCCTTCCTCAATGATGGAGGAGCCCAGCACATCAGTGTAAAAGACAAGGTTGATGCATTTGCAATAATCTTCAGCCAGAAGCGCCGAGTGGATAATTCACTTCAGCCTCTTCCTGAGGTCTCCAGCATCACAGATGCCAGTCTTCAGCCAATTCAATTCTCTCCACACTATTATCAAGAAATGGCTAAAGGCACTGGATACTGCAAAAGCTATGGGCACTGACAACATTCCAGCAATAGTACTGAAGACTTGTGCTCCAGAACTAGCAGTGCCCCTAGTCAAGTTGTTCCAGTACAGCTACAACATCGGCAACTACCCAACAATGTGGAAAATCGTCCAGGTATGTCCTATCCACAAATCTAACCAGGGCCATTACCGCCTCAAGAGTCTACTCTCGATCATCAGTAAATTTTTGGAAGGGGTCGTTGACAATGCTCTCAAGTGGCACTTACTCAGTAATAAACTGCTTACTGATGCTCAGTTTGGGTTCCATCAGGGCCACTCAGCTACTGACCTTGTTGCAGCTTTTCTCCTAGCATGGACAAAAGAGCTGAACTCCAGAGGTGAGGCGTGAGTGACTGCCCTTGATGTCAGGGCAGCATTTGATCAAATGTAGCATCAAAGAGCCCCAGGGAGAAAGTCAGTGGGAACCAGGAAGAAAACTCTCCACTGGTTGGAATCTAACCAGCTCAAAGGAAAATGGTTGTACTTGTTCGAGGTCAACCATCCCCATCTCAGGACATTGCCGCAGGAGTGCTTTAGGGTGGTGTCCTAGGCCCAACAATCTTCAGCAGCTTCATCAATAACCATCCCTCCATCAATAGTCAGAAGTGGGGATGTTTGCTGATGATTGTGCAATGATCACCATTCACATCTGAAGCAGTCCATGTCCATAAGCAGCAAGACCTGAACAATATTCAGGCTCGGGCTGATAAGTAACAAATAACGTTTGCACCACACAAATGTTAGGCAATGACCATCTCTAACAAGAGATAATCTAACCATCGCCCCTTGACATTCAATGGCATTACCATCGCTGAGCCCCCACTATCAACAACAAAAACAGAATTACCTGGAAAAACTCAGCAGGTCTGGCAGCATCGGCGGAGAAGAAAAGAGTTGACGTTTCGAATCCTCATGACCTTTCAACAGAACTAGGTGAATCCAAGGAGCGGGGTGAAATATAAGCTGATTTAAGGTGTGGTGGAGGGGGGTGGTTGTTGGGTGGGGGGAGAGAAGTGGAGGGGGGTGGTGTGGTTGTAGGGACAAGCAAGCAGTGATAGGAGCAGATCATCAAAAGATGTCACAGACAAAAGAACAAAAGAACACAGAGGTGTTGAAGTTGGTGATATTATCTAAACGAATGTGCTAATTAAGAATGGATGGTAGGGCACTCAAGGTATAGCTCTAGTGGGGGTGGGGGAAGCATAAAAGATTTAAAAATATTTAAAAATAATGGAAATAGGTGGGAAAAGAAAAATCTATATAAATTATTGGAAAAAACAAAAGGAAGGACGAAGAAACAGAAAGGGGGTGGGGATGGAAGAGGGAGCTCAAGACCTAAAGTTGTTGGGCTTCACTGGAACAGTGCAGCAGGTGCTGCTTCATGCTCTCGTCGGGACCTGGAAAATTTTATTAATTTTGCTTCCAATCTCCACCCCTCCATCATTTTCACGTGGTCCATTTCTGACACTTCCCTTCCCTTCCTTGACCTCTCTGTCTCAATCTCTGGTGATAGACTGTCCATCAATATCCATTACAGGCCTACCGATTCCCACAGCTACCTCGACTACAGCTCCTCACACCCCGCTTCCTGTAAGGACTCTATCCCATTCTCTCAGTTTCTTCGCCTCCGTCGCATCTGTTCCGATGATGCTACCTTCAAAAACAGTTCCTCTGACATGTCCTCCTTCTTCCTTAACTGAGGTTTTCAACCCACGGTCGTTGACAGGGCCCTCAACCATGTCCGGCACATCTCCCGCGCATCCGCCCTCACACCTTCTCCTCCCTTCCAGAAACATGATAGGGTCCCCCTTGTCCTCACTTATCACCCCACCAGTCTCCGCATTCAAAGGATCATCCTCTGCCATTTCCGCCAACTCCAGCGCCACCACCAAACACATCTTCCCTTCACCCCCCCGTCGGCATTCCGTAGGGATCGTTCCCTCCGGGACACCCTGGTCCATTCCTCCATCACCCCCTACTCCTCAACCCCCACCTATGGCATTTCCCCATACCCATGCAAAAGATGTAACACCTGCCCCTTCACTTCCTCTCTCCTCACCGTCCAAGGGCCCAAACATTCCTTTCAAGTGAAGCAGCATTTCACTTGCATTTCCCCCAACTTAGTCTACTGCATTCGTTGCTCCCAATGTGGTCTCCTCTACATTGGAGAGACCAAACATAAACTGGGCGACCGTTTTGCAGAACACCTGCGGTCTGTCCGCAAGAATGACCCAAACCTCCCTGTCGCTTGCCATTTTAACATTCCACCCTGCTCTCTTGCCCACATGTCAGTCCTTGGCTTGCTGCATTGTTCCAGTGAAGCCCAATGCAAACTGGAGGAACAGCACCTCATCTTCCGACTAGGCACTTTACAGCCTTCCGGACTGAATATTGAATTCAACAACTTTAGATCTTGAACTCCCTCCTCCATCCCCACCCCCTTTCTGTTTCTTCCCCCTTCCTTTTGTTTTTTCCAATAATTTATAAAAATTTTTCTTTTCCCACCTATTTCCATTATTTTTAAATATTTTTAAAACTTTTATGTTCCCCCCACCCCCACCAGAGCTATACCTTAAGTGCCCTAACATCCATTCTTAATTAGCACATTCGTTTAGATAATATCACCAACTTCAACACCTCTGTGTTCTTTTGTCTGTGACATCTTTTGATGATCTGCTACTATCACTGCTTGCTTGTCCCTACAACCAGCCCCCTCCTCCACTTCCCCCCCCAAGACACACACACACACACACACACACACACACACCTTAAACCAGCTTATATTTCATCCCTTTCCTCGGATTCACCTAGTTCTGTTGAAGGGTCATGAGGGCTCGAAATGTCAACTCTTTTCTTCTCCACCGATGCTGCCAGACCTGCTGAGTTTTTCCAGGTAATTCTGTTTTTGTTTTGGATTTCCAGCATCCGCAGTTTTTTGTTTTTATAAATGATTGCAGGACCCTGATGAGCCACCCTTGACGGCGGAGGACAAGTGCCCATCAGATGCACCTGCGTCACACCTCCTCTCTGCACCAGGCACCAACCCAGATACGAGCACTTCAATGGGCATTAGATCATCAGTTACAATGTCAGTGCATAGCAGTGAGAGCACAGTCTCATGAGGATCAGGTGGAGGCAGAGGGTGTCCAGGGCACCAGCAGTCAGAGGGTGGCTGGAAACCAGGACCATGCTCAGTCTGAGGCAGATGATGAGCCTCTGAAGTTGTCCTTTAGGCAGCAAATGCTGGATGCCCAGTGGGAAGAGGGGGAGGATCTGGCAGAGATTTCTGAGGGTTTGTGTACCAGGGTCTATTCATGGAGGAGTCCATACGGAGCATGAGCACTTTGCTGACCCTCAGCACCAAGCGCACAGCCTCCTCCATTGAGAGAGTGGCGACTCTCATGGAGAGGCAGCTCCAGGAACAGAACCTGGGGTTCCTGGGATTGAGCTCGGACCTGCAAGCCTCACACAGGCAATGACCTCAGGAGGTCACTGCCAGTATGAGAGATGAATGAGGCAACTGGTATCTCTGCTAGGTACCCATCCAGCAATGGTGAGCAGGGAGGTCCTGACCATCCTCAGGTTGGTGCATGAGCTGTTTTTTGTCTCTGCGGGCTCTTCTCAGGTTGCTCTGGATGACAGCAGCAGCTCCTGCATCCCTCTGCCTGTGACTGTGGTATCTGATGAGGCTGTGATGACTGAGGAGTGCCCAGACGTAGCACTGGAAGCTTCTTCCCAGGCAGGGCCTACACCGGCTCCACTGGCCATGAGGTGACCGGCAAGGTCATCAAGGCCAACAGGACAGCAGAGTCAGCAGGCTGCCTTGAATGCCACTGCCAGCGAGAGGGTTGGTGGAGGGTCATCAAGACATAGCACTCATAAATGTATTTTTAAGGCACCATGAGCACAAGAGGGACTATTCATGGGTGATCTTCTGTTCTGCCATGCTTTGTTAATTCGTTTACTGGTGTGAACATTAAGACCTTATACTGTTATGTTCATTTTCTGTGAGTGCCAACATTACATCAATTTTGCTTTAGTGTTAATGGCCTGAATATTCTTCACTTGTTTTGTAGGTTTGGGGCATGCCAGTATCTCATGCTGGATGTGAGTGGCTCTAAATTTTATTGCACAGGTATTGAGTGGACTTTGGGTTTAATGGAATGGGTCATTGCAAGCATCTGGTAAGGAGACGGCAGCCCTGGCATGAGGTGGAAGCAGAGCCTTGGCAGCTGAGCTGAAGGAACATTGAATCAAGGCTTCCCTGGTGGCCCTGCCTCCCTGAAGGTTCCAGAGTTCTGCCTCCACGTCCTCACCAAGTTCTTCCATGGGCTCCTTTTCTGATCCACCACTGGATTCATCAACTGTGGCCTGTGGCGCTGCCTCAAGATCCTCATCCTCCAGTGGGTCCCCCCTTGCCAGAGCCAGATTGTGGAAAGTCAACATGCAACCACTATCAGTGACACCTGCTCTGGGAGGTATTGTAGTGTTCCCCCTGAATGATCCGGGCATCTGAATCTCATCTTCAGCAGACCTATTGTCCTCTCTATCACCATCCTTGTGGAGACATGACTCCTATTGTACCTCTTCTCTGTTTCTATTTTTGGGTGCCAGAGAGGCATCATAAGCCACCTTTTCAATGGATAGACCTTGTCACCCATCAGCCATTCATTCAGTCAGGCTGGAGCCATGAACGGCCATGGCACCTGGGAGTGTTGGAGGAAGAATGCATCATGGGTGCTGCCAGGGTACCTCGCACAGACTTGCAGAATCTGCGTCTTTTGGTCACAAACTATCTGCACGTCCATGGGGTGGAATCCTTTCCTGTTAACAAAGGCACCCGGCTGACCCATTGGCACTTTGATGGCCACATGTGTGCAATCAATGGCACTCTGGGTACAGGGGAACACAGCAATCACAGTGAAGCCTCTGTCTTGCTCAGCCTGGCTGACTTTGTCCATCCAGAAATTAATAAATGTCATTACCCACCTGAACAGAGCATCAGTCACCAGCTTCATGCAACTATGGACAGCTGATTGGAAGACTCCACACAGATCCCCCACTGACCCCTGGAAAGAGCCTGAGGTATAGAAGTTGAGGGCCATTGTGACCTTCAGAGCCACTGGCATGGGATATCCACCCACACAGTTGGAGATGATCTCTGGCCCAATCATCTGACATATGGAGGTCACTGTCTCCCTGGAGAGACAGAGCCTCCTTTGGCATTGCACCTCGGACATATTGAGGTAGCTGCATCGCTGCCTCTAAACCCTGGCAGCAGGATAGTGGTGTCTTCTGCGACCACTTCCACCTTGGATTCCCTGCTGGCCCTGCACCCTCTGTGCCTGCGCCTCTCCTCCCACAGGCCGCCCCTTGGATGCTGCCTCCAGACACTTGGCCTCCTCACCCTTCTGCCCCTCTCTTCCTCCTCAGAGAAACTGCCACCAGTGGAGTACACAATCCCCATTACCAGAGAAACAAAAGGCTGTCTGGTGACTGGAAGGGTCCACATGGTATAAATTCTCCAGGGATTCTTGGAAAGACCAATGAGTCCTGAAATGAAGGCTAGCAATGCAAAGACTGAAGCTCAAAACGTAGATAAAGCTGTCAAGTTTGACTAAGCTCTGGACCCTTTCTATCCTGCCCTTTGATTTCAATTCGTTAAAAATGGGCTGCCCACTTCCCCGTGCAATGAGAGTGAAATCGCACTGGCAACATAAAATTGTGGACAATTTTTAATGGCCATATCTGGCCCTTTAATTGTCAGCGGGCATGGCTCAGGCTCCCGTGCGTGCCCTCCAGCCTCAATATTACTTGCATGCATGATGATGTCGAAATGCACGCCTGACATAATTTCTCACAATTTTACTTGCGTTCGGATTGGGTGCGCATTCGACCTTGGAACGTAAAATTCAGGACGGTGTCAAATTTTATTGGAAAACACTTCTGTGAAAAACCTCGAGAAGTTTTACTTTGTTGAAGGTGCTGTATTATCAAGCTGTAGTTGTTGTTTGGGGGCTAACAGTGTGTGGGTGTATTGATGCGTTCTTTACCTTTACTCCTTTCTACAAATCAGATAGGGAAGGATTTCCACACAAATTATCAAGTTTCTATGGATTCAAAGCAAAAATAGCAATTCCAAAACACAAATGATACATGACCATGATGCAAAACTGGTTTGACTACTGAGCTGGCTGCATAAAAAGTCAAATGCTGAAGCCAAGAACATTCATTTAACCTGGAGCCTGTTGCTTTAAATTATTTACAATACAGAGGCCGAACCCAGCGATAGGGGAAGAATTTTAACTCGCGTTCCTCCAGTTTCTGCCTGAGAAACATTTGACAAGAAGTTGAAAATCATGAGGTAGCAGCAGCTTGGCTACTCTATTGATGCTATGTTCAGGAGCATCTGTAAATGGGCAAGCAGTGTCTCCTGTTCCACTTGAAATAGGTGTAATGCTGCTTAAGTTGCAAATCAGGGTCTTACATTGCATATAGAACCTGAGCACAAAATGATTTTTCCAAATGAGAGCCTTGGTCATTGTGGGGGAAAATGCCACCTGAGTAAGAGAATAAGTTGAGTTCATTGCTAAAGGGGACCATGATAGTTGGGTTTATCTGGTAGTGGACTCTGATTGATTAGTTGAAGACGACCATTATGAGGTTTACCCACAGATGTCAGAACTTGAGACAAGTCCACCTTCTAAAACAATGGCAAGGTGTGACATTGGTACAGATCCTCCTGAAGACAACGAGATGGGGGGACCAGCCGATGGGATCTGGAGGGTGCGTCTTGTGGCATTATCACCTGGCAGCTCTGTGATAGTCCTCCTGACCCTCCTTCCCATTTTGCTCCTTATGACAAAAAACCATGGAGGGAGGGGAACAAAGGTTCATGTGTTCTGGAGCTAGCTCCCATCTCTGTGGCCTTCAAAGACTCTTGCACCTGTGGCTCACCACAAGCAGACCACAGTGCTTCCTTCATCTCCAAATTTCATCTCTGGTACCAATGGATGCAGAACAATGGGGAAATGATGCAAAGGCTGTGAAGAGGGAAAGCCCTGCACTACGCCTTCTACCAAGTTGTGGCTGACTTCTCTGTGCTCTTGACAATGACAGGAAGCTGTATGGCAGGGCTGCCATTGCACCAGTATCTCACTGTGCATGTTCATCAGCATTCTCCTGTATGCTGTCCCATCAACATTCTCATCTGAGATCACCAACCAGTGAGCTGACAAGTGAACCATCCTTTCCAGCTGGCCTGACTGCAGCCCACTCATGCCCAGATGATTCACCAGGTACTGACTGTTATTCTACATTTGCCTCCAAGGTATGTGCAGTGCCAGGATCTGAGCTGGGGCCTCATGGGGCCTCTTCATTATTGCTTTGCTGTTGATTTCTCTCTTCACCTCTGGGCTGTTCTGCCTGAGTTCTTGGGTGTCTGAAAGTTTGAACTCAGAGAGGAAAGGTCGGCGTGAGATAAGTGGGGGTGGAGGTGGGGGGAGAGTAGCAGGGATCCGGTGGGGGAGAGTGAGGTGAGAAGCAAGTGGTCCATGTCACACCATCGGCAGCTTGCTCATAATGCCAGATACCAGGATGATGGTGTTCTGGAAGTTGAGAAGGGGCATTGGAACTTACCATCATCCTCAACGTTCTCAGCTATGATGGATGCTACTGGCTCAGTCGCAGCTGGCCCCATGATGCTGAGAGCCATCTCCTCCATGGGGCTCAGGAGATGCAGGCATTCTTGTCCCCCACAGCTTCTGCTTTGCTCTGTTTTGTTATGTGCCACTTGTACTATGAGAGAGCAGAATGTAGCACTACGTTTGAGTGTGAGGCTGGCTTTGATAGTGTCTGAGGTTGAGTTAGGTATGAGTCCTAAATGCCACAGAATGCCTCTGGGTGAGTGATCAGCATGTGGTGCATGTGATGGGGAGGAGATACCATTGTGAAGATTCTTCCATTCACCTTAACCAACTGTATAAGATCATTAGACCCCTTGTGGCAGTGTTGCCTGGCCACTGGGTCCAGGCTCCATCAACTTACCTTGCTGGTCACTCTCTTCTGACCATGTTCCTTGAGGGTCTCCATGGCACCTCTCCTCTGCCCACGTCTAGCACCAATGCCTCCAGTACTGTGTCCATCACCCTGGAACCTTCAATGTGCCCTGGTGTTCCATTTTTCATGTTTTAAATTACAGCAACATTATTCAGTGCAGGTTCCCTTTAAGAGGGACAGACTGCCTTTAAGAAGAGCCAGCTGGCTGCACCATGTGCTTTCGCCTCCTGCTGAGCGCAGAGGCAGCTGGCAATACAAAGAGGAAGCAAGCAGCAAGGAAGACACTTGACCAATTGATAGAGGTAATGGTAGGCAGACATGAGTAAACGCATTCATGGGCCACTTGCTTCACACCCTACCACCCTAATTCCTTCACACCAACCTTCCTCCTCTGAGTTCATGCTTTCAGACACCCAAGAACTGCCACCTGCCCAGGCAGAATAGCCCAAGGATGAAGAGAGAAATCAACAGCAAAGCAATAACAAAGAGGTCCTGTCACTTGATCTGACACTCACAGCCACCAGCTCAGATATTGACACCCATTGAATGAGTTAGCTGAGGAAGACTATGCTATTTTTTGACGACTCAGCAGAGAGGAGGTCTTGCAGCAGAGAGAAGGTCTTGTGGTGCTGTGGTAGCTTCCCAATCTCTAGGCTAGAAGCTCCAGGTTCTTGAACCATTTCAAGACTTTATAACCATGGAATGTGCATTAATAACTGGCCAAACAAGTTGTTTATTAGCCTGTGAATCCTTCCAATACACCTGATGGCACATGGTGAGTGGGAGAGTTTCCTGGTCATCCATACTGCAGAAGGCAATGGAAAACCATGGCAGTACTTTGCCAAGCATAATCATGGACCTATTCAATGGAAGTCCATGGTCGCCAACGCCCTCTTAGGGCACGGTACCTGAAGGATGAGGAGATGGAGTTTCAGCAGTAGGTTTCCCCACTTTACTTTATTCCGGTGTTTGTTCTAGAAACCCCAAAAGTGGGCAAAGTGCTGAAGGGAAATCTCACCCACAATCTTTAAAATAGTCAGAAATACTTTCTGAGATTGGAAACTATAGAACTCTCAGTTTGACAACCTTGGGAATTATAGTAATACTAGAGATATATTGGAATCTATTCTGAGGCAGTAATTCAAGATCATCGAGGAAAATTTTCTCTTCTTGGTAATTCTAATGGAGAAAAAGATGTTCCCAATTTTATATTTACTTCTACTTTTCCACTGAAGTAAAACCAAACCAAGGGTTCTGAAGGGAATGTGTTTGTAAAGAAACTCACTGGAGCACATTGAGGATTAACAGAAATAGTGACTGACAGCGTTGATAATATTGACGATTATTTTTAAGATATAAGTTTAGATTTAGGCTTGCATTGTAAATATAATGGGATGAATTTCTGCATTCACTATTTTCAACAAAATCAGAAACATATTGTAAAATAATGTATATAATTTTCAAACCCTATGTTCTTTTTTGCAGCTGTTGAATACGTTTCCCTTTATTCATCACTTCCCGGGTCCACACAATAAGATATTTGAAAATCAAGAGAAAACCATTCACTTTGAACAGGAAGTAGTCACAGATCATGAAAAATTATGGGACCCAAATGAGCTGAGGGACTTCATTGATGCTTTCTTAGCAGAGCAGGAGAAGGTATGTGATGGAAACTGCAGCATATTCCAGACAGTGTTGTGTGGATACGTTTTAAATTCACTTTCTGTAACACAATGTAATGGATGTTGCCTTCTGAGCAGAGAAGGAAAAAGTAGTTGAAGCATATTTGAGGCAAGATTTTTTTATATTTGATGTTCAGCCTCCCTTTCCCAATTTCGAAGATATTTTCTGAACCCATTATGACAGCCAGTTCTCATTCTATACCCTATTTTCATGGACCACTGATGTGATGCTGTGAAGCAGGAGAGCTGGCAGGCACTATGATGGGGAGGTGTTGAGGGGCCAGCCCAATGTCTTCCTGTCACCATGATGGTTTGTCGCCTGGAACCTTTGTAGCGTATTGAGCCACTTATTTGCACCCGCGATCATTTGTCAGAAGGCCTCGCCATTGCATGGGGATGAGGATGCCATGTAAATCCCGATATCCGAGTGGACTTTCCATAATGGGTAATCAATTGCCCATGGAGGGGTCTGCCACATCAATGGCTATCCACGAGCACAAGATGCCTTTGATGCCCCATGAAACTCCCCTCTACCCCTCTGCAACTGGTGGGCCTTCTTGCCTTGCCCAGCAGTTCAAAAATCACCTTCCTGCTCTTTGAGTGCACCTTGGCATTGAGGTGCCCTCTCCCCGATAATGCAGCCTCAGGTGTGTCCAGCCCACTAGTCCACTGATTGGCTAGCAGCAGTAGGGGGTGGGCCTCAACTGGATGGTGGCCCCAGGGGCAACCTTTGATTGGCCACTGATGGAAAATGCCAGTCCAGTCCAGGGAGCAGGCTTGGCTCCCACTTTCAGCCCTCGGTAACAGGATTTGACTCCTAGTGGGAAAATTCAGCCCCTAATCTCTGCCTATTAGTGTTCTTGAACTAGCTATTGGAAGTTGGTGTTTAGCTGCTTGTGCCTTGTAGATGGTGAGCAGGTTTTGGGGAGTCAAGAGGTAAGTTACTTGCTGCAGAGTTCCCAGCCTCCGGCCTGCTCTTATAGCCACAACATTTATATAGCTGGTCCAATTAAGTTTCTGATCAATGGTGACCCTTAGGATGTTGATGGTGGGTGATTCAGTGATGGTATAGGTAGAGTACTTCAAATCCGGCCACCTGAAAACCAGGAGTGTCTGAAAACTGAACATTTTTTTTCCTGTGCTCCAAGTGGCTTAGCGAACCTTGGCTCCACCCGACCCAGTCTGGCAAATAGATCCTTCAGGACACAGCCATCTTGGTCAGTAGTGGTGTTACTGAGCTACTCTTGCTGATGGACATTGAAGTCCCCCACTTAGAGTATATTCTGTGGCTTTGCTACGCACAGTGGTGTTCAACATGGAGTACTAATTCATTAGCTGAGGAAGGGCAATAGATGATAATCAGCAGGAGACTTCCGTCCCCATGTTTGATCTGATGTCATGAGACTTCATGGGGTCCAGGCTCAATGTTGAGAACTCCTAGGCCACTCCTTCCCATCTGTTACCACCTCTGGTGGGTCTGCGCTGCCCTTGGGACAGGACATAACCAGGTGCGGTGATGGAGGAGCCTGGGGCATTTGTTGTAAGGTATGATATGGTGAGTTAACTATGGCAAATGTTGTTTGACTAGACTTTGGAGCAGTTCTCCCAATTTTGGAATAAGTCCCCAAATGTTAGTGAGGAGAGCTTTGGAGGATAGATTGAGTAGGATGTGCCTTACTCATTTCCATTGCCAAGATCAATACCCAGTAGTCTATCCACCTTTCATTGCTGCCATCACGAAAGGTAGGCAAAGGTAAAGCTTTTGCCCCTGTTAGTCTGTTGATCTGAAAATAATATATCCCAGAAATAATGGGCAGACTTTAATGAAACTTGGTACAAGATAAGGTATGGCCCAAGGAAGAACTGATTTTTGGTGAAGATGCAGATCTGGATCCTGGAATTTTTTAATAAATTAACATTGGGAAAAAGGACGAATTGACTTATTTTTAAAAGTGCTGTGAGTTTGTAACAACTATGGTTTTATTTAGTGTGTAATGTACCTTTAAGAGTAATACTAGTTAAGGAAGATCACATGATCTGTAGTAACAATTAGGAGAGTAATGCGGGCCACCTTAGCAGTCAGTGTAGAGATCGAGTTGGAGTTGAAAGCAGACGTGTAGTTGATGACGAGTATATTGTAAATAAACTTAATGGGCAGAATTTAGCCCTTGTCAGGCAGGCTCGGAGGGGGCGGATGGGGGCAGTCGGAAAGCCAATCGCTGCCTGCAGTCGAGGGAGGACAGTGGTTTCACGCTGGCCGGCCAGTTAAGTCCTGCCCAGCGTGAGATGCAAATGGCAGCGCTCAGTGATCAGTGCTGCCTTTGCAAGCGGGGCGGTGGGGGAAGTGCAAGTGGGGTGAGCACGAATTTTACACATGCGTGTGAGTGCACACTTGAGAATCTCCCTGAGGCACAGAGCTGCCTCAGGGAGATGAAGAACTTTAAAAATAAAATTAGAAAAATGTTATAAAGCATGTCCAATATGTGACTCTGTCACATGAGCAGGGACATGTTGTAAGTGAAAGTTGAAAAAAATTATTTCACTTTTATTTGATGTTGGAAATCTCATCCCGCCCATGGATGAAGTTTCCAAGAAAGTGCATAGGCCACCTAGACTTTTTGCCTGTCCACCAACCATAAGGTTGGGCAGGGAGCAGAATATTCTATTTAATTGATCATTTAATGGTCTTAATAGGCCTTTTAAGTGTCAGCAGGCACACTGCCGACTCCGGTGCCCGCCCGCCGACCGAAATACCACATAACTGCACTTTGACGTTGGGACCCTCGCCCAACGTCAACACACGCCAATTTATGCTCGAGCAGGTCGGGCATGCACCCACCCACCAAGGTAAAAACTTTGCCCAATATTTGAAGTGCCTGCAGATCAATTCGATCATTAACAGTATAACTCAGACACCCTACAACAGGGTGGTTGTTTTATTCAGAATGTTGCTGTTTGTTTTAGAATGTTGTGGATTGTCTCAGTTGTTGTGGTGTTGGAATTTATCACAGCTGTCAAAATGTGAGCAAGTTTTCAGAGCAGATTGTTAGATGTGGATTGGCTGAATCCACCTCTTAAATAATAAGATTTCTTTTTTCAGCTTTGTAGTTCCAGAGCAGGCTCCCATGACATTACTCATGGTCTGCAGGGAGCAGGTAGATGTGAAAATGAAAAGAGGCTTCTTGGTGCATCGTTGCCAATCTGTAAACATTTCTGGGTCTGAGCTGGAAACACATATCTAAGTGTTCAGGAAACTAAGGTGCCAGCAGTGGCCTTTATCGCATGGGGTGTAGTTTGAATGCCATCTGTCCATGACAGGAGAAACAAGCTTCTGGGATGGTGGATTATCGTCCTCAACCCAGAAGGATTAATAACCTGCTCTCTAAATACAAGTATTGGGCTCCACCTTATTGTTCTGATGGCTGATTACAAATATATTCTTGGCTAATGTGTCTCATTAGTTAAATACCTTATAGGGAACAATGATCATTCCAAACCTTTCCTCCGCCATGTTTGATGAGAACATTTGGTCGACTCCACATCAATTTAATCTGGGTCGCTTCCTTAACTCGGAGGGGAGGTTTGTGAAATCTAAAGCCTTCATCCCATTCTTTGCAGGTAATGTAAAATTCAAGGAATCATTAAATGTACTAAAATATACAGCTGTGGATTAATAATGGATGCCCAGCCACATCTCTCTGTTGGGTTAGGGGTCTTGGTCCCTTCCATGACCTCAAAGAGGGTGTGTAACATTCCACAAATTACAACCTAATTTAAAGCCAGCTCTCAAAGCCCCTGTTGTCAACCCAGTTTCCAAAGAGTTAATTTTACATCATCCAAGTGCCATGCCAAGCGGTGTAAGCGATCATGGTCTTCCAAATTTTCTAATCTTAACAACAGTGGAAGACATTTTTGTTCTGATTAAGGCTGTCATTGATGTTGTCCAGGTGTTTCTTTCGTTGTCGGCCACTTGCACTCCTTCCATTGATCCTTCTGGTGGTGATTAGGCACTTTTACCCTACTATAAAGATAACATGTACAAAGAACGCCACTTGTCCTCTTTTGATATTTTTTAAAGGATTCTCTCTTTCTTTGGCCTCTTTCAGTACTTCTTCATTAGTTGCCTTCACCAACCAGCTTACCGTTTGGATTCTTCTTAAGCACCATATTTCGAAGCTGTTGATTTTCTTTTTTTCCATATTCTCAATGCTCCAAACTTCACATCCAGAATTCATTACTGACCAGGCAGAATATTTTAATACACAGATTCTTGTTTCAAGATTCAAGCTGACATTTCTTAGGATGTTGCCTAATTCTGAAAAAACACTTTTGACTTGTCCAATCCTTTTCAGATTTCAGTACTGCTTTTGGTGTCGGATATTACTGTACTTCCTATATAGTTGAGTTGATTGACATGCTTCCATTTATTGTGATGTTACATACTGGAATGTCCTTTCTCTTTGTCATTACCATAGTGTACATTTTCTTGCAGTTGAGTGTGAGCTCATATCTTTCACTTTTCTTTACAATTGTAGTGATTAATTTTTGCAAGTCTTCTTCATTTGTTGCTATAAGTATGGTGTCGTCAGCATAGTGGTTAGTGTTGATTATTCTCCCTCCTATCTTCATACCATCCATCCCTTCAATTCTTCTAAGAATGTATTCACCATATAGGGAGAAACATTCTGGTGAGAAAATGCAGCCTAGTTTAACTCCTCTTTTGATTGATTTCCAATCACCATGTTCATTCTCATAGCTGATCATCGCTATCTGATTCCAGTAAATATTCCAAATGATTCAAAGATCTTTCCCATCGATGTTGGTGCCTTTCAGCATACTCATGAGATGATTGTGTTGGACTATTACCAAATTCGCTAGTATAATCAATAAAACATCAGTAGAGGTCATTTTGCATTTGAATGGCTCTTTCTGACAAGGTTTTCAAAAGATAGATTGCATTTTGTGTTCATTGATCTTCTACAAAGCCACATTGAGTGTCTGGAATCTCTAATTTAATTGTCTCTCTCACTCTGGCCTTTAGGGTTCTGAGGATGCAAGTGGTGAGGATGACATCAAGAGTCTACAGAGGGATATAAACAGGTTAAGTGAATGGACAAAAATAGGCAGATGGAATATAATGTGGGAAAATGTGAGGTTATGCTCTTTGGCTAGAAGAATAGAGGAACTGAATATTATTTAAATGGAGAAGGACTGCAAAAAGCTGCAGCACAGAGGTATTTGGGGATTCTTGTGCATGAATCACAAAAAGCTAGCATACAACAACAGTGGGTTCAGCAGGTAATAGGGAAGGCAAATGGAATTTTGGCCTTTATTTCAAAGGGAATGGGGTATAAAAATAGGTTAGTCTTGCTAAAACTATACAAGGCACTAGTTAGACCACACCTAGAATACTGTGAACAATTTTGGCCCCCTTATCTAAGGAAAGACATACTGGCATTGGAGGCAGTCCAGAGAAGGTTCACTAGGTCGATCCCATGTATGAAGGGATTTTCTTATGAGGAGAGGTTGAGTAGGTTGGACCTGTACTCATTGGCATTTAGAAGAATGAAAGGCAACCTTATTGAAACATATAAGATCCTTAGGTAGCATGGTAGGATAGATGTTGAGATGTTTTTCCCCTTTTTGGAGAGTCTAAGACCAGAGGGCATGATCTCAGAGTAAGGTGTCACCCATTTAAGACAGAGATGAGGAGGAATTTCTTCTCTTAGAGGATAGTGAATCTGTGGAAT
The DNA here is from genome assembly GCF_017639515.1 of Carcharodon carcharias. Taxonomy (NCBI): domain Eukaryota; kingdom Metazoa; phylum Chordata; class Chondrichthyes; order Lamniformes; family Lamnidae; genus Carcharodon; species Carcharodon carcharias. The sequence continues at coordinate 117,903,687 of NC_054476.1, forward strand.
TCTCTACCACAGAGGGCTGTAGAGGCTGGGTCATTAAGTATATTCAAAGCTGAGATAGACAGATTTTTAATCAGTAAGGTAATCAAGGATAATGGGGAAAAGGCAGGAAAGTGGAGTTGAGGATTATCAGATCAGCCATGATCTCATTGAATGGTAGAGCAGACTCAATGGCCCAAATGGCCTACTTCTGCTCCTATGTCTTATGGCCTTTACTACATGACTTATTAGGCTGCTTGTTCGATATATCCCACATTCTATTGCACCAGGTTTCTTTAGCATCATGATTAAAACAGATTTACCTTCAAGGATAATGCCAGTGTTGTAGACCTCATTGGTGATAATAGTCAGCTTTTCAATTCCTAGTTCTCCTGTTGTTTCAATAATCTCTTTTGTTATCCAATCCTTGTGCTTTCCCATATTTCATTTTCTTTAGTGTAGGTTCCACTTCTTGCAAAAGTTTTGAGCCAGTGACTTCAATTTTGTTTGGTGGTCAAAACTGATTAGTTAATTTTGATTGAATAAAATGAAAACATTTGCTTAACTTTAAAACCATTGAAAGTGATTCTGAGAGAGATTGTAAAATAGTGAATGTGACTCCATCATTAAAGAAAGGAGGGAGATAGAAGCAGGAAACTACAGGTCAGTTAGCCTAACATCTGTCCTCGGGAAAATGCTGGAATATGTATTTAAGGAGGTTATAGTGGGGCAATTAGAAAATCTCAATACAATCAGGCAGCACGAACATGGATTTGCGAAAGGGAAATCATGTTTGGTTAAATTATTGGAATTCTTTGAGGAAGGAGCAGGCAAAGTGGATAAAGGAGAACCTGTGGATGTGCTGTACTTAGATTTCCAGAATGCATTTGACAAGGTGTTGCATCAAAGAGTACTATGCAAATTGAGAGTGCATGGTTTAGGGAGTAACATGTACATATCGACAGAGGATGGGTTATCTAATAGGAAGCAAAGAGTAGACATAAATGGTTCATTTTCAGGTTGGCAAGATCTGACAAGCGGAGTACCACAGGGAGCACTGGGCCTCAATTATTTACAATTTATATCAATGAATTGGATGAAGGGACCAAATAAACGGTTGTTAAATTTGCTGATGACACAAAGGTAGGTGGGAAAATAAATTGTGAAAAGGACTTAAGGAGCTTGCAAAGGGGTATAGATAGATTAAGTGAGTGGGCAAACATTTGACAGATGGAATATAATGTGCGAAAATGTCAACTTGTCCACTTTGACAGAAAATAATAGAAAAGCAGCATATTGTTTAAATGGAGAGAGATTACAGAACTCTGAGATACAGAGGGATCACTGGGGTACATGAATCAGGAAAAAATATTATGCAGGTACTTGTCAGTGGCAAGGAAGACAAATGGAATGTTGTTGTTTGATGCAGGGGAAATGAAATGTAAAAGTAAGGATCTATTGCTACAGTTGTACAGGGTGTTAGTGAGACCACATCTAGAGTACTGTGTACAGTTTTGGTGCTTTTATTTACGAAAGGATATAAATGCATTAGAAACAGTTCAGAGAAGGTTCACTCGACTGATATCTGGGATGGGCAAGGTGGGAGTTATCTTATGAGGAAACATTGGTCAGGCTGGGCCAGTATCCATCCATTGGAGTGTAGAAGAATGAGAAGTGATCTTATTGAAACATATAAGATCCTAAGTGGGCATGACAGGGAGGATACTGAAAGGATGTTTCCCCAAGTGGGAGAAACGGGAACCAGGGTCTCCCATTTAAGATTGAGATGAGGAGAAACTTTTACTCACAGAGGGTCATGAGTCTTTGGAACTCTTTCCCAGAGAGCAGTAGAGGCAGGGTCATTGAATATTTTTAAGGCAGAGATGGATTCTTGACTAACAAGGTCACAGGGGGTAGGCGGGAATGTGGAGTTGAGGCCACAATCAGATCAGCCATGATCTTATTGAATGACTGAGCAGGCTATCAGGGCCAAATGGCCTACTCCTGTTTTTAATTCATACATTAGATGCTGTGAAATGCTGCCAGAGTGACATTGTGTATTTAAGACCATGAGGGAAACAGTTGCTGTTCAATCAGTGTGATTCTGCACTGACCTTCCGGCCTCTCTCCTGCTGACTCTAACTCCTGTTGCTCCTACCCCGGCAGGTCGCCGTGTCTGCCTGGGGGAACAGCTGACAAAGACCGAACTCTTCCTGTTCTTCACATCCATGCTCCAGCATTTCACATTCCATCTCCCAGAAAATGAGCAAAGACCAAGCTACACAGAAGCCAAATATGGAATTACCCTTAGTCCGCTCCCTTATTAACTGTGTGTTAAACACAAGTAAGGTATATGGAGGATGTTCAGGAGCGGTGAGGAAAGATGTACCTTCTTCAATTTGAAACTGATTCACTCACTGATTGTTGCTCTGTCCTCTTATGTATGAAATTCTAACAGATGTATCTCGTTATGGAGTGTACCTTTCACTGGAACATGTCTAGTGCTGTATTGGAACATGGCCCCCTTTGTTTCTGGGATCTAAATTCTGATCCAGCAAAGACCACCTGCCTGGGAGACATGATTAGAATCTCCTCCTCCTGTTAATGGTGAAACCTCTTTTGCGTTACTGGTCACCTGAATCCATTGAAATCCCAGTGAGCAAGAGTTCTCAGTGAAAGTTGCTCAAATACTTTGCACTGATTGGTTGCTATGCAACAATGGGGAGAACTTGATGTTTAGTAATAGTGAAATTCAGACAATAGCGAATCAGAAGCTTGTTTTACTCCCTGTTGAAGTCAGGTTAATGATTCACAATCACCTGTTTTGTCCTATCGCCAAAATCTAATTTCACCCCACTGAAAAGTTATTGAACAACTGCTCATGTTTGTTTGAATAATCACCATTTCTTCTCAGTCTCTCTGTCAAAGTGTTCAATAATTTACAGATTTAAGCTTACACAAACATCAGGCACAACTCATTTCACCAATTGCTTTACAGACCCTAGTCATTTAAGGAAAAAAAATTGTTTTAATCACTTGTGTATTGTTTATTTTGGTACAATTATTCTGAATGTCACATTAATCAGTCCGTCTCTTTCTACACTTTGTTTAATGAGTGTAGTATGTGCTGCCTAAAGGTACAATGGATAATGTACCAATGTTGTAATGTTTCCAACATGTATTTTAAATAATAACAGAGAATACCCAAAATCCACAGCAGGTCCAGCAGCATCTAAACTTTCAAAGTCCAACCTGTGACATGTTCAAATTGTAGCCTTGCTCAGAACAAATGTCATCGCAAACACATTACAGAATGGAGTGGTAAATGAGTTCCAGATTCTGGGCATGTTGCCTGGCAGGAGCATCAACATTTGAAGCTAGGTAAGTGTGTAGTGATAGCAGCTAATGAAATTGTGAGAGGGACAAATCTTTCACCGGAGTGTTCATAAATTAACAAAGGTATTTTCAATAGAACTAATTGAGGTTAAATTTTGAGATGATCATTAACTGTAACTTGCTGCTGGTCTGAAATCAGCAGCATGGACAAAGCTAGCTGCTGAAAAGATGGCAACTTTATAAAACCATTTTATGGCAGATTTGGCCATGGATTAGGTCAAAGAGGAATACTTTCTAGATGTCAAGCCAAAATAGTAGTCTTGAGATATTGGAGGTTGAAGAAGCACATGCACAGTGACTGCCCTCTACCTGTCCTGCAGTCTGTTCCATTGTTATACCTCAGTGGCTAGCACTATAATTAGAATCAAGAAGGTTGTTGGTCCAAACCCCACTCCAGAGACTTGAATAATAAACCTAGGCTGATAATCCTGTGCAATACTGAGGATGTGCTGTGCTGTCAGAGGTGCTCTGATCTAAATGAGATCTTGAAGCATCTTCCCAGATGAATATTAAAGATTCCATGGCAGTATTTGAGAATAAACTGGGATGTCTGTGTCAATGTTTATCCCTCAACCAATATCAGTAAAACTGATTGTCTGGTCATTTTTGTATTGATATTTGTGGGATCTTGGGCCAATGAATTGTAGTCACGGCTAAGGGAAAACGCAGCAGCCAATTTGCACACAGCAAGCTCTCACAAACAGCAGTGAGATAATGCCCAGGTTTTAATGGTGTTGACTGATTAAGTACGTACCAGTTAGTGCTGGAGGCGTACCGTCAGAAATTCCGTACCCTCAAGAAACGGCCTGACCAGACGTACCTGGAATTTGAAAGGCTTAAGCAACTTGCTTTTGACCAGTGGGTTACAAAACTAAATTAAATCTTTATAAATAGCAGAAATGATTTTAAGCACATACATAGATCTACAAGTTACAATGCTAACCTCTAAATCTCCTAATTAATCTAAACCCCAGTTATACCTCCGTTAAGGCAACAGTGAGACACAAAGGTTTTAAAAGACCGAAACAAAGTAACACACAATACCCTGAACAGTCGAATTCAGTGTGAGTTTTTCTCAGCTTCAGTTCCATGCAGACAGCAGCTTGAGGCTTAGATGTGGGAGGCTTTTCACACATGTTAGATCTTAGAATGCCTGTCCTTACACACAACATTTATACTTATTTTCCCTTTTGAATGCAAATTCTCTTGGTTTCACCATGTCTTTGGACTTTACCTCTCTATTAGCAAAATGTATCATAGTACCAATTTTACCAGTAATCTGTGGTTTCCTTAACTTCTCCTGGATTGATGAAACATTTCACTCCCTCTTTGAATTCAAGCTAGTCTGGTTTATTTAAAAATGCAAATGCTCCCTTTACAGCTTACATTCTAAAACTTCCCCAATGTTTACCTACTCAACATTTCAAACCTAGCTTACCTTCTGACACATCAAAATCTTCAGACCAGCTGCCTTTAATTCAATTAAGTCACACACACACACACACACACACACACACAAAAACACACACACACACACACACACACACACACGTGCACACACACCCTAATTAGACATAGACCCCACTATTACTCTACAAAAAAATTCCAAAAACATTATGAAATGTATTATATCTTCCTGACAATATATAAAGGAGAATGAAAGGTTATGTGTCAGAAAGCCATGTAAGATCTAACAGAAGTGTGTGAAATAGCCTTAATGAAGCCTCCAGCATATGTGCATAAGTCTGCTATATAACAAACCTGAAGTTGGGGAAAAGCATTTGGAATTCCACTGTCCAGGGCATTGTGGTAATTTGCTGAGTTTGTTTTAAATCTAAAATTTATTTTTAGATCATTGCCTTAAAGGAAGTGTAACTGGGAGTCAGGTTAATTAGGAAATCATATTCTTATGTATCTGTTTGAAATCCTTCATTTTGTGAATAAATATTTTAATTTAATTTTTAAAATCTTTAAAGGTCTTTGTGGACTTATTACTTCTGAATTCAGTGCACAGATTCGAAATAAATACAAATTGCAAAACCACTCTGATAGCGCGACCAAGTTTCACTCGTGAATTTGGTGTGCCTGGCACATATTATCTGCCACCTCATATCAGGCTGGAGTGGCATTGCGGACAGAGGACCCTACTGGCTGGTTATCTGAAATCTCTTCTGGGATTCTAGAAGAATCCTAAGGAGATAATAAATAGATCTTCCTTGGTAGTGGCCCAGCAAGCTGCCCCATTGTTAAAAACATTAACTTGGGCTGCACACACTGAAGCTGAGGCAGAAGCAGGCCCCCGAATGCTACTACATTAACAATGAGGTGCTGATGAGGAAATGGAGACCCCCTCACAGACCTGCAAATGAGAGTGGACAGTCATCTACCAGGTAGTGATGCCGCCGAGGTACTGTAGGGAAATATTACGGCTAGCTCACAAAATTACAATGGCTGGGAATGTCGGAAGGTGCAAAACCCAAGCCCACATCAGCCAGCATTTTTATTGGCTGCATTTTTACAGGGACCTAGTAAGGTTTTGCAAAACCTGCCACACCTGCCAGGTTGTAGGGAAACCCCAGCATGCAATAAGATCTGCACCTATGATTCCTGTGCAGCAAGGTGTTAGGGGACTGTGTGGGGCCCTGCCCAAAACAAAAGGGGAGCCACCGTATTATCCTTACCACCATGGATGTGGCTACCTGCTTCTCAGATGCTGTTCTCCTGAGACCCATATTTTCCAAAACAGTTGTGAGGGAATTGACCCAATTATTTACAAGGTATGGTATGCCCACCAAGATCCAGTTGGATCAGGACTCAAATATCATATCCAAAATATTTCAGGAAGTCATGGGTAACCTGGGCATGACCGAGCTGAAGTCTTGAGCATAGCACCCGCAGTTGCATGGGGCACTAGAAAGGTACCACCAGACCCTTAAAAACAATGATCAGGGCATACTGACACAAGTACACTCATGACTGGGATAAAAGGCTAGGGGCAGAATTTTGCCGTCGGCGAGTTGGGGGCGGGGCCCGCTCGCCGATGCAAAAATGATGCGGGATGACATCGGGGGGAACCCCTGACGTCATCGCGCCCCATTTAAATATTCAGGAAGATGGGGGAACAGTGCTATCAGCTGTCCGCCTGCCGACCTGTCAGTGGCCAATTGAGGCCATTGACAGGATCATTAAGCCAATTAAAGACACTGCCCGTCCAACCTTAAGGCTGGCGGGCAGGCCTGGAGCCCCAGCGGACTTCTGAATAAACATGAAACCTCATCATGGCAGGATGAGGTTTCATGTCTATTTTAAAAATGTTTCATAAAGTTTTTGTGATATTTATTAACATGTCCCATCTCGTGTGACATTGTCACATGAGGAGGACATGTCAATAATTTTTTTATTATTTAATTTTTGAAGTTTGAAACACTGTGAGTCATCTCCCTGAGGCAGCACTTTGTCTCAGGGAGATGTGAGCTCTCTCACGCGCATGTGCGAGACAGCGCATTCTGAATCTCTCCCCCTACCCTGCACAGGAAGCGCACAGGCTGCCTGCCTGCCGCCAAGCTGGTGGGGCCCGCCCACCCATCAAGGGCAAAATTCTGCCCTAGGTCTTTTTCTGTTTGCTACCAGTGACTCACTCAATTAGTCCATTGTTTTACTATGTTTGAATTAGTTTACGGGTACCGAATGCAACTCATCGACACCAACATCCATCCAGGACCCTCCACCCCTGCCCGTCCCTCTGTCCCCATCCCGTCTTCCATTCCCAGTCCCGGCCGTGTATTCACCATACCCCCTGACATTCCCCTCTCTGATGCTGAACGTTCAGTGCTCAGCAAAGGATTCAGTTTCATACCCTTACGCCCTCATCTCAATGAATTTCGGGCTTGGCATGAACTCTTCTTCCGCCACCTTCGTCTCCTTGCTCACTTCTTTGGGCATGAGTCCTCTCCCCGTTCAATGGATCCTTTTACCCACCTCCAATATTCTCCCTCCACCTGGACCCCTCCCTCTGGGTTTTTACCTGCTCTTGATCATTTCATTGAGAACTGTCGGCATGACATCAGTCATCTCAATTTCTCTGCTCCTCTCACCCACTCTAACCTGTCTATTTCTGAACTTACCGCATTCCGTTCTCTCAGGTCCAACCCTGACTTCGTCATCAAACCCGCTGACAAGGGTGGTGCTGTTGTTGTCTGGCGCACTGACATCTACCTCGCAGAGGCTGAGCGCCAACTCGCAGACACTCCCTCCTACCTCCCCTGGACCATGGCCCCACCACTGAACATCAAGCCATTGTTTCCAGGACTGTCACTGACCTCATCTCCTCCGGAGATCTTCCTTCTACAGCTTCCAACCTGATAGTCTCCCAACCTCGGACGGTCCGCTTCTACCTCCTACCCAAAATCCACAAACAGGACTGTCCCAACAGACCAATCGTGTCAGCCTGTTCCTGCCACATGGAACTCATTTCTTGCTATCTTGACTCCATTCTCTCTCCTCTTGTCCAGTCTCTTCCCACCTACATCCACGATTCCTCTGACACTCGACATCATATCAACAATTTCTAGTTCCCTGCCCCAATCACCTCCTCTTCACCATGGACATCCAACCCCTCTACACCTCCATCCCCCACCGAGATGGTCTGAAGGCTCTCCACTTCTTCCTTGAACAGAGGCCCAAACAATCCCCATCCACCACTACTCTCCTCCATCTGGCTGAACTTGTCCTCTCATTGAACAATTTCTCCTTCAACTCCTCTCACTTGCTCCAAATAAAAGGTGTGGCCATGGGTACCCGCATGGGCCCCAGCTATGCCTGTCTCATTATGGGGTATGTGGAACATTCCTTGTTCCAGACCTACTCAGGCCCCCTCCCACAACTCTTTCTCCAGTACATCTATGACTGCTTCAGTGCTGCTTCATGCTCTCGTCTGGACCTGGAAAAATTTATTAACTTTGCATCCAATTTCCACCCCTCCATCATTTTCACATGGTCCATCACTGACACTTCCCTCCGGTCCATCTCCCGTTTATCCACCCTCACGCCTTCATCTCCCTCCCAGAATCAGGATAAGGTCCCCTTTGTCCACACTTACCACCCCACCAGCCTCCGTGTTCAAAGGATCATCCTCTGCCTTTTCCACCAACTCCAGAATGATGCCACTACCAAACACATCTTCCCTTCACTCCCCCTGGCAGCTTTCCGCAGGGATCATTCCCTCTGGGACACCCTGGTCCACTCCATCACCTCCTATACCTCAACCCTCTCCCATGGCATCTTCCCAGGCAACCGTAGAATGTGCAACACCTGCCCCTTTACTTTCCCCCTTTCTCACCATCCAAGAGCACAAACACTCCTTTCAAGCAAAGCAGCATTTCACTTGCACTTCCCTCAATTTAGTCTACTGCATTCGCTGCTCCCAATGCGGTTTCCTCTACGCTGGAGAGACCAAACGCAGATTGGATGACCGCTTTGTGGAAGACCTTCAGTCTGTCCGCAAGCATGACCCAGACCACCTTGTCGCTTACCATTTGAACACACCACCCTGTTCTCATGCCCACATGTCCGTCCTTGGCCTGCTGAAATGTTCCAGTGAAGCTCAACGCAAACTGGAGGAATAGCACTTCATCTTCCGACTAGGCACTTTACAGTCTTCTGGACTGAATATTGAGTTCAACAATTTCAGATCATGAACTCTCTCCTCCATCCCCACCCCCTTTATCATTTTTTACAACTATATTTTTTTCTTTTCCCTCCAAGTTTTAAATTTATTTTGATCTATTGTTTCATCTCCACCTTTTAGCCCATTTCAATCCCTTCCCCCACCCCACCCGTGCTAGGACCATCTACCACTAGCTTGTCCTGCTTGCTACCCTTAATGTCCCCATTAGCACATCCTTTAGATAATATCACCACCATCAACACCCCTTTGTCCTTTTGTCTATGACATCTTTGGCAGTCTCTTCTTGGCCTCCACCTATCACTGGCACCCTATCGAGCTCTCCTGTCCCACCCCCTTGTACCAGCTTATATTTCATCTCATTTCTATGTGTCTTAGTTCTGATGAAGGGTCAAATGGACTCGAAACATCAACTGTATCCCACTCTGCAGATGCTGTCAGACCTGCTGAGTTTTTCCAGGTATTTTTGTTTTGCTTTGCTCTGTTTGTCTCTGTTGGTCTCTGCTTGGCTCTGTTTGGGTCTGCTTGGTTCTGCTTGGCTCTGTTAGGCTCTGTTTGGCACTGCTAGGCTCTGTTTGGCTTTGCCAGGCTCTGCTCAGCACTGATTGGCTCTGCCAATCTCTGTTTAGCTCTGCCAGTCTCTGTTTGGCTCTGACAGGATCTGTTTGGTTCTGTTTGGCTCTGCCAGGCTCTGTTTGGCTCTGCTTGGATCTGCCAGGCGCTGTTTAGCTCTGTTTGACTCTGCTTTGCTCTGCCAGGCTCTGTATGGCTCTGTTTGGCTCTGCCAGGATCTGGTTTGTCTCTGCTTGGTTCTGCCAGGTGCTGGTTGGCTCTGTTTGGCTCTGCATGGCTCTGTTTGGCTCTGCCAGGCTCTGTATGGCTCTGTTTGGCTCTGCTTAGATCTGCCAGGCACTGTTTGGCTCTGTTTGGCTTTGCCAGGCTCTGTTTGCCTCTGTTTGGTTCTGCCAGGCTCTGTTTGGCTCTGCCAGGCTCTGTATGGCTCTGTTTGGCTCTGCCAGGATCTGTTTGGTTCTGTTTGGCTCTGCCAGGCTCTTTTTGACTCTGCCAGGCTCTGTTTGTCTCTGCTTGGTTCGGCTAGGCACTGTTTGGCTCTGTTTGGCTCTGCCAGGCTCTGTTTGCCCCTGTTTGGTTCTGCCAGGCTCTGTTTGGCTCTGCCAGGCTCCGTTTAGCTCTGTTTTGCTCTGCTTGTCTCTGTTTGGCTCTGCCAGGTTCTGTATGGCTCTGCCAGGATCTGTCTGGTTCTGTTTGGCTCTGCCAGGCTCCGTTTGCCTCTGTTTGGGCTCTGCCAGGCTCTGTTCGGCTCTGACAGGCTCTGTATGGCTTTGCTTTGCTCTGCTTGTCTCCGTTTGGCTCTGCCAGGCTATGTATGGCTCTGTTTGGCTCTGTTTGGGTCTGTTTGGCTCTGCCAGGCTCTGCTTCGCTCTGTTTGTCTCTGCCAATCTCTTTTTGGCTCAGTTTGGCTCTGCCTGGCTCTATTTGGCTCTCTTTGCCCCTTTCTGGCACTCTGTTTGGCACTGCCTGGCTCTGTTTAGCTCTGTTTGGCTCTGCTTGGCTCTCCCAGGCTCTCTTTGGTCCTATATGGCTTGTTTGGATCTGCCAGTCTCTGTTCGGCTCTGTTTGGCCCTTCTGGTCTCTTTTTGGCCCTGCTAGGCTCTGTTTGGTTCTGTTTGGCTTGGTTTGGCCCTCTTTGGCTCTGTTTGGCTCTCATTGGCTCTGCCAGGCCCTGTTTGGCTATGTTTAGCCCTGTTTGGCTTTGTTTGTCACCATATGGCTCTGCTTAGCTCTGTTTGGCTCTGTTTGGATTGGCCAGGCACTGTTTGGCCCTGATTGGCTTTCTTTAGATCTCTTTAGCTCTCTTTGACTCTGCCAGGCTCTGCTTGGCACTGCCAGGATCTGTTTGGCTCTGTTTGGCTCTGCCAGGATCTGTCTGGTTCTGTTTGGCTCTGCCAGGCTCTGTTTGCCTCTATTTGGCCCTACCAGGCTCTGTTCAGCTCTGACAGGCTCTGTTTGCCTTTGCTTTGCTCTGCTTGTCTCCATTTGGCTCTGCCAGGCTCTGTATGGCTCTGTTTGGCTCTGTTTGGGTCTGTTTGGCTCTGCCAGGCTCTGCCAGGCTCTGCTTCACTCTGTTTGTCTCTGCCAATCTCTTTTTGGCTCTGTTTGGCTCTGTTTGGCTCAGCCTGGCTCTATTTGGCTCTCTTTGCCCCTTTCTGGCACTCTGTTTGGCACTGCCTGGCTCTGTTTGGCTCTGTTTGGCTCTGCTTGGCTCTACCAGGCTCTCTTTGGTTCTATATTGCTTGTTTGGATCTGCCAGGCTCTGTTCGGCTCTGTTTGGCCCTTCTGGTCTCTTTTTGGCCCTGCTAGGCTCTGTTTGCTTCTGTTTGGCTTGGTTTGGCCCTCTTTGGCTCTGTTTGGCTCTCATTGGCTCTGCCAGGCCCTGTTTGGCTATGTTTAGCATTGTTTGGCTTTGTTTGTCGCCATATGGCTCTGCTTAGCTCTGTTTGGCTCTGTTTGGATTGGCCAGGCACGGTTTGGCACTGATTGGCTCTCTTTAGCTCTCTTTGACTCTGCCAGGCTCTGCTTGGCACTGCCAGGATCTGTTTGGCTCTGTTCAGCTCTGTCTGGCTCTGTTTGGCTCAGTCAGTATCTCTTTGGCTCTACCATGATCTTTTTGGCTCTGTTTGGTGCTACTTGGCTCTGTTTAGACTTGTTTGGCTCTGCAAAGCTTTGTTCAACTCTATTTTGGCTCTGTTTGGCTGTGCCAGGCTCTGTTTGGCTCTGTATGGCTCAGTTTGGATCTGCCAGGCTCTGTTTGGTGTTGTTTGGCTCTGTTTGGCATTTCTTGTCTCCTTTTGGCCCTGCCATGCTCTGTTTGGTTCTGTTTGGCTTAGTGTGGCCCAATTTGGCTCTGCCAGGCTCTGTTTCACTATGTATGGCCCTGTTTGGCACTGTTTGGTGCAGTATGGCTCTGCTTGGCTGTTTGGCTCTGTTTGTATCTTCCAGGCTCTGTTTGGTGTTGATTGGCTCTGTTTGGCTCTCTTTGGCTCTGCCAGGCTCTGTTAGGTTCTGCCAGCTTCTGTTTGGCTCTGTTTGGCTCTGTCTGGCTCTGTTTGTCTCGGTCAGTATCTATCTGGCTCTGCCATGCTCTGTGTGGCTCTGTTTGGGCTTCTTTGGCTCAGCAAGGCTTTGTTAACTCCGTTTGGCTATGTTTTGCTCTGTTTGGCTGTGCCAGGCTCTGTTTGGCTCTTCTTCACTCTGTTTAGCACTGTTTGGCTATGTCTGGCTCTGTTTGGCTCTGCCAGGATCTGTTTGGCTCTGTTTGGCCCTTCTTGTCTCTTTTTGGCCCTGCAAGGCTCTTTTTGGATCTGTTTGGCTTGGTCTGGCCTGCTTTGGCTCTGTTCAGCTCTCATTGGTGCTTCCAGGCTCTGTTTGGCTACATTTGGCACTGTTTGGCTCTGTTTGGCGCTGCATGGCTCTGCTTGGCTGTTTGGCTCTGTTTGGATCTGCCAGGCTCTGTTTGGCTCTGCCAGGATCTGTTTGGCTCTGTTTGGCTCTTTTTGGCTCTGTCTAGCTCTGTCTGGTACTGATTGGCTCTGCTTGGCTCTATTTGGCTCTGCCAGGCTCTGTTAGGTTCTGTTTAGCTTTGTTTGGCCCGCTTTGGCTCTGTTCAGCTCTCATTGGCTCTGTTTGGATCTGCCAGGCTCTGTTTGGTGCTGATTGGCTTTGTTTGGCTCTCTTTGGCTCTCTATGGCTTTGCCAGGCTCTGTTTGGCTCTGCCAGGATCTGTTTGGCTCTCTTTGGCTCTTTCTGGCTCTGTGTGGCTGTTTGTTACTAATTGGCTCTTTTTGGCTCTCGTTGGCTCTGCCAGACTCTGTTTGGCTCTGTTTAGCACTGTTTGGCTCAGTTTGGATCTGTTTGGCACAGTTTGGCTCTGTTTGTCTCCGATTGCCTCTATTTGACTCTGCCAGACTCTGTTTGGTTCTGATTGGAATTGTTTGTTTCTGCCAGGCTCTGTTTGGATCTGTTTGGCTCTTTTTGGCTCTGCCAGTCTCTGTTTGGCTCTGCCATGCTCTTTTTGGCTCTGTTTGGAATTGTTTGTCTCTACCGGGCTCTGTTTGGAGTGTTTGGCTCTTTTTGGCTCTGCCCAGCTCTGTTTAGCTCTGCCAGGCTCCTTTTGGCTCTGTTTGGCTCTGCCAGGCTGTGTTTGCCTCTGCTAGGCTCTGTTTGGGTTTGTTTTGCTCTGCTTGCCACTCTTTGGCTCTGCATGGCTCTGTATGGCTCTGTTTGGCTTTGCCAGGATCTGTTTGGTTCTGTTTGGCTCTGCCAGGTTCTGTTTGGCTCTGCCAGGCTCTGTTTGCCTCTGTTTGGGTCTGCCAGGCTCAGTTTGGCTCAGACAGGGTCTGTTTGGCTTTGTTTTGCTCTGCGTGTCTCGGTTTAGCTCTGCCAGGCTCTGTATGGCTCTTTTTGGCCATTTTTGGGTCTGTTTGGCTCTGCCAGGCTCTGCTCAGCTCTGTTTGCCTCTGCCAATCTCTTTTTGGCACTGTTTGGCTCTGCCTGGCTCTATTTGTCTCTCTTTGCCCCTTCGTGGCTCTCTGGCCCTGCCAGTCTCTGTTAGGATCGGTTTGGCACTGCCTGGCTCTGTTTCGTTTTGTTTGGTTCTGCTTGGCTCTGCTTGGCTCTGCAAGGCTCTGTTTGGCTCTGTTTGGCTCTACCAGGCTCTCTTTGGCTCCATATGGCTTGTTTGGCTCTGCCAGGCTCTGGTCGGCTCTGTTTGGCCTTTTTGTCTCTTTTTGGCCCTGCTAGGCTCTGTTTGGTCCTGATTGGCTCTGTTTGGCCCTCTTTGGCTCTGTTTGGCTCTCATTGGCTCTGCCAGGCCCTGTTTGGCTATGTTTGGCCCTGTCTGGCTTTGTTTGGCGCCATCTGGCTCTGCTTGGCTCTGCTAGGGTCTGTTTGAATCTGTTTGGCCCTACTTGGCTCTGTTTGGACTCGTTTGGCTCTGCAAGGCTTGGTTCAACTCTGTTTGGCTCGCTGTGCCAGACCCTGTTTGGCTCGGTTTGGCTCGGTACGGATCTGCCAGGCTCTGGTTGATGCTGGTTAGCTCTGTTTGGCTCTCTTTGTCTCTCTTTGGCTCTCTTTGTCTCTGCCAGGATCTGTTTGGCTCTGCCAGGATCTGTATGGCTCTGTTTGGCCCTTCTTGGTCCTGTTTGGACTGGTTTGGCTCTGCAAGAATTTGTTCAACTCTGTTTGGCTCTCTTTGGCTCTGTTTGGCTGAGCCAGGCTCTGTTTGGCTCGGTTTGGCTCGGTATGGATCTGCCAGGCTCTGTTTGATGCTGATTGGCTCTGTTTGGCTCTCATTGGCTCTCTTTGGCTCTGCCAGGCTCTGTTTGGCTCTGCCAGGATCTGTATGGCTCTGTTTGGCCCTTCTTGTCTCTTTTTGGCCCTGCAAGGCTCTTTTTGGATCTGTTTGGCTTGGTCTGGCCTACTTTGGCTCTGTTCAGGTCTCATTGATGCTTCCAGGCTCTGTTGGGCTACATTTGGCACTGTTTGACTCTGTTTGGCGCTGCATGGCTCTGCTTGGCTGTTTGGCTCTGTTTGGCTCTGCCAGGCTCTGTTTGGTGCTGATTGGCTTTGTTTGACTCTCCTTGGCTCTCTATGGCTTTGCCAGGCTCTGTTTGGCTCTGCCAGGATCTCTTTGGCTCTCTTTGGCTCTTTCTGGCTCTGTGTGTCTCTGTTTGTTACTAATTGGCTCTTTTTGGCTCTCGTTGGCTCTCTTTGGCTCTGCCAGGATCTCTTTGGCTCTGTTTGGCACTGTTTGGCTCAGTTTGGATCTGTTTGGCACAGTTTGGCTCTGTTTGTCTCCGATTGCCTCTATTTGTCTCTGCCAGACTCTGTTTGGCCCTGATTGGAATTGTTTTTTTCTGCCAGGCTCTGTTTGGATCTATTTGGCTCTTTTTGGCTCTGCCAGTCTTTGTTTGGCTCTGCCAGGCTCTCTTTGGCTCTGTTTGGCCCTGCCAGGCTCTGTTTGACTCGGTTTGGCTCTGTCTGGCTCTGTTTGATGCTGATTGGCTCTGTTTGGCTCTCTTTGGCTCTCATTGGCTTTCATTGGCTCTGCCAGGCTCTGTTTGGCTCTGCCAGGCTCTGTTTGGCTCTGTTTGGCCCTGCCAGGCTCTGTTTGGCTCTGCAAGGCTCTACCAGGATCTCTTTGGCTCTATATGGCTTGTTTGGCTCTGCCAGGCTCTGGTCGGCTGTTTGGCCCTTTTTGTCTCTTTTTGGCCCTGCTAGGCTCTGTTTGGTCCCAGTTGGCTCTGTTTGGCCCTCTTTGGCTCTGTTTGGCTCTCATTGGCTCTGCCAGGCCCTGTTTGGTTATGTTTGGCCCTGTTTAGCTTTGTTTGGCACCGTCTGGCTCTGCTTGGCTCTGTTTGGACTGGTTTGGCTCTGCAAGACTTTGTTCAACTCTGATTGGCTCTCTTTAGCTCCGTTTGGCCCTGACAGGCTCTGTTTGGTTCTGTTTGGCTTGGTTTGGGCCGCTGTGGCTTTGTTGGCTCTTATTGGCTCTGCCAGGCTCTGTTTGGCTACGTTTGGCCCTGTTTGGCGCTGTATGCCACTGCCTGGCTCTGCCAGGAACTGTTTGGCTCTGTTTGGCTCTGTCTGGCTCTGTTTGGTACTGATTGGCTCTGTTTGGCTCTCTGTGGCTCTGCCAGGCTCTGTTTGGCCCTGCCAGACTCTGTTAGGCTCTGTCTGGCACTGCCTGGCTCTGTTTGGTTCTGTTTGGTTCTGCTTGGCTCTGGCATGGCTCTGCAAGGCTCTGTTTGGCTCTGTTTGGCTCTGCCAGGCTCTGTATGGCTGTGTTTGGCTCTGCCAGGATCTCTTTTGTTCTGTTTGGCTCTGCCAGGCTGTGTTTGTCTCTGCTTGGTTCTGCCAGGCACTGTTTGGCTCGTTTTGCCTCTGCACAGCTCTGTGTGGCTCTGTTTGGCTCTACCAGGCTCTCTTTGGCTCTATATGGCTTGTTTGGCTCTGCCAGGCTCTGGTCGGCTCTGTTTGGCCCTTCTTGTCTCTTTTTGGCCTTGCTAGGCTCTGTTTGGCTTGGGTTGGCCCTCTTCGGCTCTGTTTAGCTCTCATTGGCTCTGCCAGGCCCTGTTGGGCTATGTTTGGCCCTGTTTGGCTTTGTTTGGTGCCATCTGGCTCTGCCTGGCTCTGCCAGGGTCTGTGTGAATCTGTTTGGCCCTTCTTGGCTCTGTTTGGACTCGTTTGGCTCTGCAAGGCTTTGTTCAACTCTGATTAGCTCTCTTTGGCTCTGTTTGGCCCTGCCAGGCTCTGTTTGGTTCTGTTTGGCTTGCTTTGTCCCGTTGTGCCTCTGTCAGCTCTTATTGGCTCTGCCAGGCTCTGTTTGGATCTGTTTGGCCCTATTTGGTGCTGTATGCCTCTGCATGGCTCTGCCAGGATCTGTTTGGCTCTGTTTGGTTCTGTTTGGCTCTGTCTGGCTCTGTTTGGTACTGATTGGCTCTGTTTAGCTCTCTGTGGCTCTGCCAGGCTCTGTTTGGCTTTGTTTTACTCTGCCAGGCTCTGTTTCCCTCTGTTTCACTCTGCCAGGCTCTGGTTATCTGTGTCTGGTTCTGCCAGGCTCTGTTTGGGTCTTTCTGGCTCTGCCAGGCCCTTTTTTGGCTGTTTGTCTCTGCCAAGCTCTGTTTGGCTCTGCCAGGCTCTGTTTGGCGCTGTTTCGAATTGTTTGTCTCTGCCGGGCTCTGTTTGGCTCTTTTTGGCTCTGCCCGGCTCTTTTTGGCTCTGCCAGGCTCTTTTTGCCTCTGTTTGGCTCTGCCAGGCTCTATTTGGCTCTGTTTGGCTCTGCCAGGCTCTGTTTAGCTCTGTTTGGCTCTACCAGGCTCTCTTTGGCTCTATATGGCTTGTTTGGCTCTGCCAGGCTCTGGTCAGCTCTGTTTGGCCCTTCTTGTCTCTTTTTGGCCTTGCTAGGCTCTGTTTGGTCCTGTTTGGCTTGGTTTGGCCCTCTTTGGCTCTGTTTGGCTCTCATTGGCTCTGCCTGGCCCTGTTGGGCTATCTTTGGCCCTGTTTGGCTTTGTTTGGCACCATCTGGCTCTGCTTGGCTCTGCCAGTGTCTGCTTGGATCTGTTTGGCCCTTCTTGGCTCTGTTTGGACTCGTTTGGCTCTGCAAGGCATTGTTCAACTCTGTTTGGCTCTCTTTGGCTCTGTTTGGCTGTGCCAGGCTCTGTTTGGCTCGGTATGGATCTGCCAGGCTCTGGTTGATGCTGCTTGGCTCTATTTCACTCTCTTTGGCTATTATTGGCTCTCTTTGGCTCTGCAAGGCTCTGTTGGGCTCTGCCAGGATCTGTATGGCTCTGTTTGGCCCTTCTTGTCTCTTTTTGGCCCTGCAAGGCTCTGTTTGGATCTGTTTGGCTTAGTCTGGCCTGCTTTGGCTCTGTTCAGCTCTCATTGGTGCTTCCAGGCTCTGTTTGGCTACATTTGGCCCTGTTTGGCGCTGTATCACTCTGCTTGGCTGTTTGGCTCTCTTTGGCTCTGTCAGGCTCTGTTTGGCTCTGCTAGGATCTGTTTGGCTCTGTTTGGCTCTTTTTGGCTCTGTCTAGCTCTGTTTGGTACTGATTGGCTCTACTTGGCTCTCTTTGCCTCTGCCCGGCTCTGTTAGGTTCTGTTTAGCTTGGTTTGGCCTGCTTTGCCTCTGTTCAGCTCTCATTGGCTTTGTTTGGCTCTCTTTGGCTCTCTATGGCTTTGCCAGGCTCTGTTTGGCTCTGCCAGCATCTGTTTGGTTCTCTTTGGCTCTTTCTGGCTCTGTGTGGCTCTGTTTGTTACTAATTGGCTCTTTTTGGCTGCCGTTGGCTCTCTTTGGCTCTGCCAGGCTCTCTTTCGCTCTGCCAGGATCTGTTTGGCTCTGTTTGGCACTGTTTGGCTCAGTTTGGATCTGTTTGGCACAGTTTGGCTCTGTTTGTCTGCAATTGGCTCTATTTGTCTATGCCAGACTCTGTTTGGCTCTGATTGGAATTGTTTGTCTCTGCCAGGCTCTGTTTGGATCTGTTTGGCTCTTTTTGGCTCTGTCTGGCTCTGTGTGGTTCTGCCAGGCTCTTTTTGGCTATGTGTGGCTCTGTTTGGAATTGTTTGTCTCTGCTGGGCTCTGTTTGGATCGGTTTGGCTCTTTTTGGCTCTACCCAGATCTGTTTAGCTCTGCCAGCCTCCGTTTGGCTCTGTTTGTCTCTGCCAGGCTGTTTGCCTCTGCTTGGGTCTGTGAGGCTCTGTTTGGCTCTGCTAGGCTCTGTTTGGGTTTGTTTTGCTCTGCTTGCCTTTCTTTGGCTCTGCCAGGCTCTGTATGGCTCTGTTTGGCTCTGCCAGGATCTGTTTGATTCTGTTTGGCACTGCCAGGTTCTGTTTGGCTCTGCCAGGCTCTGTAGCCTCTGTTTGGGTCTGCTATGCTCTGTTTGGCTCAGACAGGCTCTGTTTGACTTTGTTTTGCTCTGCGTGTCTCTGTTTAGCTTTGCCAGGCTCTGTATGGCTCTGTTTGGCCCTGTTTGGGTCTGTTTGGCTCTGCCAGGCTCTGCTTAGCTCTGTTTGCCTCTGCCAATCTCCTTTTGGCTCTGTTTGGCTCTGCCTGGCTCTATTTGTCTATCTTTGCCCCTTTCTGTCTCTCTTTGGCCCTGCCAGGCTCTGTTAGGCTCTGTTTGGCACTGCCTGGCTCTGTTTGCTTTTATTTGGTTCTGCTTGGCTCTGCTTGGCTCTGCAAGGCTCTGTTTGGCTCTGTTTGGCTCTACCAGGCTCTCTTTGGCTCTATATGACTTGTTTGGCTCTACCAGGCTCTGGTCGGCTCTGTTTGGCCCTTCTTGTCTCTTTTTGACCCTGCTAGGCTCTGTTTGGTCCTGTTTGGCTTGGTCTGGCCCTCTTTGGCTCTCATTGGCTCTGCCAGGCCCTGTTTGGTTATGTTTGGTCTTATTTGGCTTTGTTTGGCGCCGTCTGGCTCTGCTTGGCTCTGCCTGGTTCTGTTTGGATCTGTTTGGTCCTTCTTGGCTCTGTTTGGACTGGTTTGGCTCTGCAAGGCTTTGTTCAACTCTGTTTGGCTCTGTTTGGCTCTGTTTGGCCCTGCCAGGATCTGTTTGGTTCTGTTTGGCTTAGATTGGCCCGCTGTGACTCTGTCAGCTCTTATTGGCCCTGCCAGGCTCTGTTTGACTACATTTGGCCCTCTTTGGTGCTGTATGCCTCTGCATGGCTCTGCCAGGATCTGTTTGGCTCTATTTGGTTCTGTTTGGCTCTGTCCAGCTCTCTTTCGTACTGATTGGCTCTATTTGGCCCTCTTTGGCTCTGCTTGGTTCTCATTGGCTCTGCCAGGCCCTGTTTGGCTATGTTTGGCCCTGTTTGGCTTTGTTTAGCATCGTCTGGCTCTGCCAGGCTCTGTTTGGGTCTTTCTGGCTCTGCCAGGCTCTTTTTGGCTGTTTGTCTCTGCCAAGCTCTATTTGGCTCTGTTTGGCTCTGCCAGGCTCTGTTTGTCTCTGCTTGGTTCTGCCAGGCTCTGTTTGGCTCTCTTTGGCTCTTTCTGGCTCTGTGTGGCTCTGTTTGTTACTAATTGGCTCTTTTTGGCTCTCATTGGCTCTCTTTGGCTCTGCCAGGCTCTCTTTGGCTCTGCCAGGATCTGTTTGGCTCTGTTTGGCACTGTTTGGCTCAGTTTGGATCTGTTTGGCACAGTTTGGCTCTGTTTGTCTCTGATTGCCTCTATTTGTCTCTGCCAGACTCTGTTTGGCTCTGATTGGAATTGTTTCTCTCTGCCAGGCTCTGTTTGGATCTGTTTGGCTCTTTTTGGCTCTGCCTAGCTCTGTTTGGCTCTGCCAGGTTCTTTTTGGCTCTGTTTGGCTCTGTTTGGAATTGTTTGTCTCTGCCGGGCTCTGTTTGGATCTGTTTGGCTCTTTTTGGCTCTGCCCAGCTCTGTTCAGCTCTGCCAGCCTCCTTTTGGCTCTGTTTGGCTCTGCCAGGCTCTGTTTGCATCTGCTTGGGTCTGCCAGGCTCTGTTTGGCTCTGCCAGGCTCTGTTTGGGTGTGTTTTGCTCTGCTTGCCTCTCTTTGGCCCTGCCAGGCTCTGTTAGGCTCTGTTTGGCACTGCCTGGCTCTGTTTGCTTTTATTTGGTTCTGCTTGGCTCTGCTTGGCTCTGCAAGGCTCTGTTTGGCTCTGTTTGGCTCTACCAGGCTCTCTTTGGCTCTATATGACTTGTTTGGCTCTACCAGGCTCTGGTCGGCTCTGTTTGGCCCTTCTTGTCTCTTTTTGGCCCTGCCAGGCTCTGTTTGCATCTGCTTGGGTCTGCCAGGCTCTGTTTGGCTCTGCTAGGCTCTGTTTGGGTGTGTTTTGCTCTGCTTGCCTCTCTTTGGCTCTGCCAGGCTCTGTATGGCTCTACTTGGCTCTGCCAGGATATGTTTGGTTCTGTTTGGCTCTGCCAGGTTCTGTTTGGCTCTGCTAGGCTCTGTTTGCCTCCGTTTGGGTCTGCCAGGCTCTGTTTGGCTCAGACAGGCTCTGTTTGGCTTTGTTTTGCTCTGTGTGTCTCTGTTTAACTCTGCCAGGCTCTGTGTGGCTCTGTTTGGCCCTGTTTGGATCTGTTTGGCTCTGCCAGGCTCTGCCTAGCTCTGTTTGCCTCTGCCAATCTCTTTTTGGCGCTGTTTGGCTCTGCCTGGCTCTATTTGTCTCTCTTTGCCCCTTTCTGGCTCTCTTTGGCTCTGCTAGGCTCTGTTAGGCTCTGTTTGGCAATGCCTGGCTCTGTTTGGTTTTGTTCAGCTTGGCTTGGCTCTGTTTGGCTCTGTTTGACTCTCATTGGCTCTGCCCGGCCCTGATTGGCTATGTTTGGCCCTGTTTGGCTTTGTTTGGTGCCGTCTGGCTCAGCTTGGCTCTGCCAGGGTCTGTTTGGCTCTGTTTGGCCCCTCTTGGCTCTGTTTGGACTGGTTTGGCTCTGCAAGGCTTTGTTCAAATCTGTTTGGCTGCCTTTGGCTCTGTTTGGCTGTGTCAGGTTCTGCTTGGCTCTGTTTGGCTCAGTGAGGATCTGCCACACTCTGTTTGATGCTGATTGGCTCTGTTTGGATCCCTTTGGCTCTCATTGGCTCTCTTTGGATTTCCCAGGCACTGTTTGGCTCTGCCAGGATCTGTTTGGTTCTGTTTGGCACTTCTTGTCTCTTTGTGGCCCTGCCAAATTCTATTTGGTTCTGTTCGGCTCTCATTGGCTCTGCCAGGCTCTGTTTGGCTACGTTTGGCCCTGTTTGGCTACGTTTGGCACTGTATGGCTCTGCTTGGCTGTTTGGCTCTCTTTGGATCTGCCAGGCTCTGTTTGGCTCTGCCAGGATCTGTTTGGCTCCTTTTGGCTCTGCCCACCTCTGTTTGGAACTGCCAGGCTCTTTTTGGCTCTGTTTGGCTCTGCCAGTCTCTGCTTGCCTCTGTTTGGGTCTGCCAGGCTCTGTTTGGCTCTGTTAGGCTCTGTTTGGCTTTGTTTTGCTCTGCTTGTCTCTGTTTGGCTCTGCCAGGCTCTGTTTGGTTCTGTTTGGCTCTGCCAGCCTCTATTTGTCTCTGCTTGGTTCTGCCAGTTCTGTCGAAGGGTCATGAGGACTCGAAACGTCAAAACTTTTCTTCTCTGCCGATGCTGCCAGATCTGCTGAGTTTTTCCAGGTAATTCTGTTTTTGTTTTGGATTTCCAGCATCCGCAGTTTTTTTGTTTTTATAACTATTTGGCTCTGTCTGGCTCTGCACAGCTCCGTTTGGCTCTGCTATGCTCTGTTTGCCTCTGTTTGGCTCTGCCAGGCTCTTTCTGGCTCTGTTTGGATCTGCCAGTCTCTGCTTGCCTCTGTTTGGCTCTGCCCACCTCTGTTTGGCTCTGCCAGGCTCTGTTTGGTTCTGTTTGGCTCTGCTAGCCTCTGTTTGTCTCTGCTTGGTTCTGCCAGGCACTGTTTGGCTCAGTTTGGCTCTGCACAGTTCTGTTTGGCTCTGCTATGCTCTGTTTGCCTCTGTTGGGGTCTGCCAGGCTCTGTTTGGCTCTGTTAGGCTCTGTTTGGCTTTGTTTTGCTCTGCTTCTCTCTGTTTGGCTCTGCCAGGCTCTGTTTGGTTCTGTTTGGCTCTGCCAGCCTCTGTTCATCTCTGCTTGGTTCTGCCAGGCACTGTTTGGCTCAGTCTGGCTCTGCCAGGCTCTGTTTGGCTCTGATTGGAACTGTTTGTCTCTGACGGGCTCTGTTTGGATCTGTTTGGCTCTTTTTAGCTCTACCTGGCTCTGTTTGGCTCTGCCAGGCTCTGTTTGGCTCTGATTGGCTCTGCCAGGCTGTGTTTGGCTCTGTCTGGCTTTGTTTGGCTGTGTTAAACTCTACCAGGCTCTGTTTGGCTCCGTCAGATTCGGTTTGGCTTGCTTGGCTCTGTCAGGCTCCCTTTGGATCTGTATGGCATTGTTTGGCTCTGCCAAGCTCTGCTTGGCTCTGTTCAGCTCTGATGGGCTCTTCATGGCATCTCTAGGCTCTGTTTGTCCCTTTTGGACGCTGTTTGGCGCTGTTTTACACTGTTCGGGTCTGTTTGGCTCTGCCAGGTTCTGTTTGGATCTGTTTGGATCTGTTTTGCTCTGCCAAGTTCACTTAGGCTGTGTTTGGTTGTGTTTGACTCTGTTTGGCTCTGTCAGCCTCCCTTTGGATATGTATGGCTCTGCTAAGCTCTGCCCGACTCTGTTTGGCTCTGTCAGGTGCGTTTTGGTTCTAGTTGTCTCTACCAACTCTTTTTGGCTCTGTTTGGCTCTGCCGGGCTCTGTTTAGATCTGTTTGGCTCTGCCCACCTCTGTTTGGCTCTGCCAGGCTCTTTGTGGCTCTGTTTGGCTCTGCCAGTCTCTGCTTGCCTCTGTTTGGGTCTGCCAGGCTCTGTTTGGCTCTGTTAGGCTCTGTTTGGCTTTGTTTTGCTCTGCTTGTTTCTGTTTGGCTCTGCCAGGCTCTGTTTGGTTCTGTTTGGCTCTGCCAGCCTCTGTTTGTCTCTGCTTGGTTCTGCCAGGCACTGTTTGGCTCGGTTTGGCTCTGCACAGCTCTGTTTGGCTCTGCTATGCTCTGTTTGCCCCTGTTTGGGTCTGCCAGACTCTGTATGGCTCTGACAGGCTCTATTTGGCTTTGTTTTGCTCTGCTTGTCTCTGTTTGGCTCTGCCAGGCTCTGTATGGCTCTGCTTGGCCCTGTTTGGTTCTGTTTGGCTCTGCCAGGCTCTGCTTAACTCTGTTTGTCTCTGCCAATCTCTTTTTGGCTCTGTTTGGCTCTGCCAGGCTCTGTTTGGCTCTGATTGGAATTGTTTGTCTCTGCCGGGCTCTGTTTGGATCTGTTTGGCTCTTTTTGGCTCTGTCTGGCTCTGTTTGGCTCTGCCAGGCTCTCTTTGGCTATGCCAGGCTCTCTTTGGCTCTGTTTGGAATTGTTCATTTCTGTCGAGCACTGTTTGGATCTGTTTGGCTCTTTTTGGCTCTGCGCAGCTCTGTTTGGCTCTGCCAGGCTCATTTTGGCTCTGTTTGGCTCTCCCAGGCTCTGTTTGGCTCTGATTGGCTCTGATTGGCTCTGCCAGGCTCTGTTTGGCTCCGTCAGATTCGATTTGGCTTACTTGGCTCTGTCAGGCTCCCTTTGGATCTGTATGGCATTGTTTGGCTCTGCCAAACTCTGCTTCGCTCTGCCAGGCTCTTCGTGGCATCTCTAGGCTCTGTTTGGCCCTTTTGGGCTCTGTTTGGCTCCGTTTGACACTGTTTGGGTCCATTTGGCTCTGCCAGGTTCTGTTTGGATCTGTTTGGATCTGTTTTGCTCTGCCAAGTTCAGTTAGGCTGTGTTTGGCTGTGTTTGGCTGTGTTTGGCTCTGTCAGCCTCCGTTTGGATCTGTATGGCTCTGCTAAGCTCTGCCCGGCTCTGTTTGGCTCTGTCAGGTGCATTTTGGTTCTAGTTGGTTCTACAAATTCTTTTAGGCTCTGTTTGGCTCTGCCGGGCTCTGTTCGGCTCTGTTTGGAATTGTTTCTCTCTGCCAGGCTCTGTTTGGATCTTTTTGGCTCTTTTTGGCTCTGCCCGGCTCTGTTTGGCTCTGCCAGGCTCTTTTTGGCTCTGTTTGGCTCTGGCAGGCTCTGCTTGCCTCTGTTTGGGTCTGCCAGTCTCTGTTTGGCTCTACCAGGCTCCTTTTGGCTCTTTTTGGCTCTGTTTGGCTCTGCCGGGCTCTGTTTGGCTCTGTTTGGCTCTGCCAGGCTCTGTTTGGTTCTGTTTGGCTCTGCCAGCCTCTGTTTGTCTCTGCTTGGTTTTGCCAGGCACTGTTTGGCTCAGTTTGGCTCTGCATGTCTCCATTTGGCTCTGCTATGCTCTGTTTGCCTCTGTTTGGGTCTGCCAGGCTCTGTTTGGCTCAGACAGGATTGTTTTGGCTCTGTTTAGGACTGATTAGCTCTGTTTAGCTCTCTTTGGCTCTGCCAGGCTCTGTTTGCCTCTGCTTGGTTCTGCCAGGCACTGTTTGGCTCAATGTGGCTCTGCACATCTCTGTTTGGCTCTGCAATGCTCTGTTTGCCTCTGTTTGGGTCTGCCAGTCTCTGTTTGGTTCAGACAGGCTCTGTCTGGCTTTGTTTTGCTCTGCTTGTCTCCATTTGGCCCTGCCAGGCTCTGTATGGCTCTGCTTGGCCCTGTTTGGTTCTGTTTGGCTCTGCCGGGCTCTGCTTAACTCTGTTTGTCTCTGCCAATCTCTTTTTGGCTCTGTTTGGCTCTCTTTGCCCATTTCTGTCTCTCTTTGGCCCTGCCAGGCTCCGTTAGGCTCTGTTTGCACTGCCTGGCTCTCGTTGGCTTTGTTTGGTTCTGTTTGGCTCTGCTTGGCTTTGCCAGGCTCTGTTTGGCTCTGCCAGGCTCTTTTTGGCTCTGTTTGGCTCTGCCAGTCTCTGCTTGCCTCTGTTTGCATCTGCCAGTCTGTTTGGCTCTGTTAGGCTCTGTTTGGCTTTGTTTTGCTCTGCTTGTCTCTGTTTGGCTCTGCCAGGATCTGTTTGATTCTGTTTGGCTCTGCCAGCCTCTGTTTGTCTCTGCTTGGTTCTGCCAGGCACTGTTTGGCTCAGTTTGGCTCTGCACGGCTCTGTTTGGCTCTGCTATGCTCTGTTTGCCTCTGTTTGGGTCTGCCAGGCTCTGTTTGGCTCTGACAGGCTCTGTTTGGCTTTGTTTTGCTCTGCTTGTCTCTGTTTGGCTCTGCCAGGCTCTGTATGGCTCTGCTTGGCCCTGTTTGGTTCTGTTTGGCTCTGCCATGCTCTGCTTAACTCTGTTTGTCTCTGCCAATCTCTTTTTGGCTCTGTTTGGCTCTGTTTGGCTCTGCCTGGCTCTGTTTGGCTCTCTTTGCCCCTTTCAGTCTCTCATTGGCCCTGCCAGTCTCTGTTAGGCTCTGTTTGGCACTGCCTGGCTCTCTTTGGCTTTGTTTGATCCTGATTTGCTTTGCTTGTCTTTGCCAGACTCTGTATGGCTGTTTTTGGCTCTGCCAGTATCTGTTTGGTTCTGCCTGGCTCTGCCAGGCTCTGTTTTTCTCTGCTTGGTTCTGCCAGGCACTGTTTGGCTCAGTTTGGCTCTGCAGAGCTCTGTTTGGCTCTGTTTGCATCTTTGTGGGTCTGCCAGGCTCTGTTTGGCTCTGACAGGCTCTGTTTGGCTTTGTTTTGCTCTGCTTGTCTCTGTTTGGCTCTGCCAGGCTCTGTATGGCTCTGCTTGGCTCTGTTTGGTTCTGTTTGACTCTGCCAGGCTCTGCCTAGCTCTGTTTGCCTCTGCCAATCTCTTTTTGGCTCTGTTTGGCTCTGTTTGGCTCTATTTGGCTCTCTTTGCACCTTTCTGGCTCTCTATGGCCCTGCCAGGCTCTGCTAGGCTCTGTTTGGTACTGTTTGGCTCTGATTGTCTTTACCAGGCTCTGTTTGGCTCTATCAGGTTCCTTTTGGCTCTATAGGGCTTGTTTGGCTCTGCCAAGCTCTGTTCAGCTCTGTGTGGCGCTTCATGTCCCTTTTAGGCCCTGCTAGGATCTGTTTGGTCCTGTTTGGCTTGGTTTGGCACAATTTGGCTCTGTTTGGCTCTCATTGGCTCTGCCAAGCCCTGTTTGGCTATGTTTGGCTCTGTTTGGCTTTGTTTAGCACCGTCTGGTCTGCTTGGCTCTGCAAGGGTCTGTTTGGGTCTGTTTGGCACTGTCTGGCTCTGTTTGGCTTGGTCAGTATCTCTTTGGCTCTGCCCATGCTCTGTTTGGCTCTGTCTGGGTCTGCCGGTCTCTGTTCAACTCTGCTTGGCTCTGTTAAGGCTTGTTTGGCTCAGCAAGGCTTTGTTCATCTCTGTTTGGCTCTGTTTTGCTCTGCCAGGCTCTTTTTGGCTCTGTTTGGCTCTGCCAGGCTCTTTCTGGCTCTGTTTGGCTCTGCCAGGTTCTGATTTGTTCTCCCAGCCTCTTTTTGGCTCTCTTTGGAACTGTTTGTCCCTTCCGGGCTCTGTTTGGCTTTGGTTTGCTCTGTTTGCCTCTGTTTAGCTCCACCAGGCTCTGTATGGATCTGTTTGGTTCTGTTTGGCTCTTCCAGGTTCTGATTGGCTCTCCCAGCCTCTTTTTGGCACTCTTTGGAACTGTTTGTCCCTTCCGGGCTCTGTTTGGCCCTGTCTGGCTCTGTTTGGCACTGCCCAACTCTTTTTGGCTCTGTTTGGCTCTGCCAGGCTCTGTTTGCCTCTGTTTGGGTCTGCCAGACTCTGTTTGGTACTGCTAGGCTCTGTTTGACTTTGGTCAGCTCTGCTTGCCTCTGTTTGACTCTGCCAGGCTCTGTATGGCTGTCTTTGGCTCTGCCAGGATCTGTTTGGTTCTGTTTGGCTCTGCTTGGCTCTGTTTGTCTCTGCTTGGTTCTGCCAGGCACTGTTTGGCTCAGTTTGGCTCTGCACAGCTCTGTTTGGCTCTGCTATGCTCTGCTTGCCTCTGTTTGGGTCTGCCAGGCTCTATTTGGCTCTGCTAGGCTCTGTTTGGCTTTGGTTTGCTCTGCTTGCCTCTGTTTGGCTCTGCCAGGCTCTGTATGTCTGTGTTTGGCTCTGCCAGGATCTGTTTGGTTCTGTTTGGCTCTGCCAGTCTCTGCTTGCCTCTGTTTGCGTCTGCCAGTCTGTTTGGCTCTGTTAGGCTCTGTTTGGCTTTGTTTTGCTCTGCTTGTCTCTGTTTGGCTTTGTTTTGCTCTGCTTGTCTCTGTTTGGCTCTGCCAGGCTCTGTATGGCTCTGCTTGGCCCTGTTTGGTTCTGTTTGGCTCTGCCAGGCTCTGCTTAACTCTGTTTGTCTCTGCCAATCTCTTTTTGGCTCTGTTTGGCTCTCTTTGCCCATTTCTGTCTCTCTTTGGCCCTGCCAGGCTCCGTTAGGCTCTGTTTGCACTGCTCTCTTTGGCTTTGTTTGGTTCTGTTTGGCTCTGCTTGGCTTTGCCAGGATCTGTTTGGCTCTGCCAGGCTCTTTTTGGCTCTGTTTGGCTCTGCCAGTCTCTGCTTGCCTCTGTTTGCGTCTGCCAGTCTGTTTGGCTCTGTTAGGCTCTGTTTGGCTTTGTTTTGCTCTGCTTGTCTCTGTTTGGCTCTGCCAGGCTCTGTTTGATTCTGTTTGGCTCTGCCAGCCTCTGTTTGTCTCTGCTTGGTTCTGCCAGGCACTGCTTGGCTCAGTTTGCCTCTGCACGGTTCGGTTTGGCACTGCTATGCTCTGTTTGCCTCTGTTTCGATCTGTCAGGCTCTGTTTGGCTCTAACAGGCTCTGTTTGGCTTTGTTTTGCTCTGCTTGTCTCTGTTTGGCTCTGCCAGGCTCTGTATGGCTCTGCAAACCTCTCTTTGGCTCTGTTTGGCTCTGTTTGGCTCTGCCTGGCTCTGTTTGACTCTCTTTGTCCCTTTCTGTCTCTCTTTGGCCCTGCCAGGCTCTGTTAGGCTCTGTTTGGCACTGCCTGGCTCTCTTTGGCTTTGTTTGGTTCTGTTTGGCTCTGCTTGGCTTTGCCAGGCTCTGTTTGGCTCTACCAGGCTCCTTTTGGCTCTATATGGCTTGTTTTCTCTGCTAGGCTCTGTTAGGCTCTGTTTGGCCCCTCTTGTCTCTTTTTGGCCCTGCTAGGATCTGTTTGGTCCTGTTTGGCTTGGTTTGGCACAATTTGGCTCTGTTTGTCTCTCATTGGCTCTGCCAGGCCCTGTTTGGCCCTGTTTGGCTTTGTTTGGCACCGTATGGCTCTGCTTGGCTCTGCAAGGGTCTGTATGGGTCTGTTTGGAACTGTCTGGCTCTGTTTGGCTTGGCCAGTATCCCTTTGGCTCTGCCATGCTCTGTTTGGCTCTGTTTGGGTCTGCCAGTCTCTGTTCAGCTCTGCTTGGCTCTGTTTGGGCTTGTTTGGCTCAGCAAGGCTTGGTTCAACTCTGTTTGGCTGTGTTTGGCTGTGCCAGGCTCTGTTTGGCTCTGCTAGGCTCTGTTTGGCTCTGACTGGCCCTATTTGGTTCTGTTTTGCTCTTCCATGCTCTGAATGGCTCTGCCAGCCTCTTTCTGGCTCTCTTTGGAACTGTTTGTCCCTTCTGGGCTCTGTTTGGCCCTGTTTGGCTCTGGTTGGCACTGCTTGACTCTTTTTGGTTCTGCCAGGCTCTGTTTCCCTCTGTTTCACTCTGCTAGGCTCTGGTTATCTCTGCTTAGTTCTGCCAGGTGCTGTTTGGCTCTGTTTGGCTCTGCCAGGCTCTGTTTCGGTCTTCCTGGCACTGCCAAGCTCTTTTCGGCTGTTTGTCTCTGCCAAGCTCTGTTTGGCTCTGTTTGGCTCTGCAAAGCTCTGTTTGGTTCTGTTTGGAATTGTTTGACACTGCCGGGCTCTGTTTGGATCTGTTTGGCTCTTTTTAGCTCAGCCCAGCTCTGTTTGGCTCTGCCAGGCTCTTTTTGGCTCTGTTTGGCTCTGCAAGACTCTGTTTGGCTCTGTTTGGAATTGTTTGTCTCTGCCGGTCTCTGTTTGGATCTGTTTGGCACTTTTTGGCTCTGCCCAGCTCTGTTTGGCTCTGCCAGGCTCTTTTTGGCTCTGTTTGGCTCTGCCAGGCTCTGCTTGCCTCTGTTTGAGTCTGCCAGACTCGGTTTGGCTCTGCCAGGCTCTGCTTGCCTCTGTGTGGGTCTGCCTGGCTCTGTTTGGCTCTGCTAGGCTCTGTTTGGCTTTGGTTTGCTCTGCTTGCCTCTGTTTGGCTCTGTCAGGCTCTGTATGGCTGTGTTTAGCTCTGCCAGGATCTGTTCGGTTCTGTGTGGCTCTTGCATGTTCTGTTTGGCTCTGCCAGCCTCTTCTTGGCTCTCTTTGGAATTGTTTGTCCCGTCCAGGCTCTGTTTGGCCCTTTTGGGCTCTGTTTGGCTCCGTTTGACACTGTTTGGGTCTGTTTGGCTCTGCCAGGTTCTGTTTGGATCTGTTTGGGTCTGTTTGGATCTGTTTTGCTCTGCCAAGTTCAGTTAGGCTGTGTTTGGTTGTGTTTGGCTCTGTTTGGCTCTGTTTGGCTCTGTCAGCCTCAGTTTGGATCTGTATGGCTCTGCTAAGCTCTGCCCGGCTCTGTTTGGCTCTGTCAGGTGCGTTTTGGTTCTAGTTGGCTCTACCAACTCTTTTTGGCTCTGTTTGGCTCTGCCGGGCTCTGTTTAGATTCTGTTTGGCTCTCTTTGGTTCTGCCCACCTCTGTTTGGCTCTGCCAGGGTCTTTTTGGCTCTGTTTGGCTCTGCCAGTCTCTGCTTGCCTCTGTTTGGCTCTGCCAGGCTCTGTTTGGTTCTGTTTTGCTCTGCTAGCCTCTGTTTGTCTCTGCTTGGTTCTGCCAGGCACTGTTTGGCTCAGTTTGGCTCTGCACGGCTCTGTTTGGCTCTGCTATGCTCTGTTTGCCTCTGTTTGGGTCTGCCAGGCTCTGTTTGGCTCTGACAGGTTCTATTTGGCTTTGTTTTGCTCTGCTTGTCTCTGTTTGGCTCTGCCAGGCTCTGTATGGCTCTGCTTGGCCCTGTTTGGTTCTGTTTGGCTCTGCCAGGCTCTGCTTAACTCTGTTTGTCTCTGCCAATCCCTTTTTCGAACTGTTTGGCTCTTGTTGGCTCTGCCCAGCTCTGTTTGGCTCTGCCAGGTTCTGTTTGACTTTGTTTTGCTCTACTTGTCTCTGTATGGCTCTGCCAGGCTCTGTATGGCTCTGTGTGGCACTGTTTACGTCTGTTTGGTTCTGCCAGAATCTGCGCAGCCCTGTTTGCCTCTGCCAATCTCTTTTTGGCTCTGTTTGGCTCTGCCAGGTACTATTTGGCTCTCTTTGCCCCTTTCTGGCTCTCTTTGGCCCTGCCAGGCTCTGTTAGGCTCTGTTTGGTACTGCCTGACTCTGTTTCGTTTTGTTTTGTTCTGTTTGGCTCTACCAGGCTCTCTTTGGCTCTATATGGTTTGCTTGGCTCTGCTAGGCTCTGTTCAGCTCTGGTTGGCCCTTCTTGTCTCTTCTTGGCCCTGCTAGGCTCTGTTTGGTCTGGTTTGGCTTGGTTTGGTCCTCTTTGGCTCTGTTTGGCTCTCATTGGCTCTGCCAGGCCCTGTTTGGCTATGTTTGACCCTTTTTGCCTTTGTTTGGTGCCGTATGGCTCTGCTTGGCTCTGCCAGGGTCTATTTGGCTCTGTTTCGCTCTGTCTGGCTCTGTTTGGCTCTGACAGGTTCTATTTGGCTTTGTTTTGCTCTGCTTGTCTCTGTTTGGCTCTGCCAGGCTCTGTATGGCTCTGCTTGGCCCTGTTTGGTTCTGTTTGGCTCTGCCAGGCTCTGCTTAACTCTGTTTGTCTCTGCCAATCCCTTTTTCGAACTGTTTGGCTCTTGTTGGCTCTGCCCAGCTCTGTTTGGCTCTGCCAGGTTCTGTTTGACTTTGTTTTGCTCTACTTGTCTCTGTATGGCTCTGCCAGGCTCTGTATGGCTCTGTGTGGCACTGTTTACATCTGTTTGGTTCTGCCAGAATCTGCGCAGCCCTGTTTGCCTCTGCCAATCTCTTTTTGGCTCTGTTTGGCTCTGCCAGGTACTATTTGGCTCTCTTTGCCCCTTTCTGGCTCTCTTTGGCCCTGCCAGGCTCTGTTAGGCTCTGTTTGGTACTGCCTGACTCTGTTTCGTTTTGTTTTGTTCTGTTTGGCTCTACCAGGCTCTCTTTGGCTCTATATGGTTTGCTTGGCTCTGCTAGGCTCTGTTCAGCTCTGGTTGGCCCTTCTTGTCTCTTCTTGGCCCTGCTAGGCTCTGTTTGGTCTGGTTTGGCTTGGTTTGGTCCTCTTTGGCTCTGTTTGGCTCTCATTGGCTCTGCCAGGCCCTGTTTGGCTATGTTTGACCCTTTTTGCCTTTGTTTGGTGCCGTATGGCTCTGCTTGGCTCTGCCAGGGTCTATTTGGCTCTGTTTCGCTCTGTCTGGCTCTGTTTGGCTTGGTCAGTATCTCTTTGGCTCTGCCATGCTTTGTTTGGCTCTGTTTGGGTCTGCCAGTCTCTGTTCAGCCCTGCTTGGCTCTGTGTGGGCTTGTTTGACTCAGCAAGGCTTTGTTCAACTCTGTTTGACTCTGTTTAGCTCTACCTTGCTCTGTTTGGCTCCGATTGGCCCTGTTTGGTTCTGGTTTGCTCTGCCAGGGTCTGATTGGCTCTGCCAGCCTCTTTTTGGCTCTCTTTGGAACTGTTTGTCTCTTCTGGGCTCTGTTTGGCCCTGTTTCGCTCTGTTTGGCACTGCCCGATTCTTTTTGGCTCTGCCAGGCTCTGTTTCCCTCTGTTTGACTCTGCCAGGCTCTGTTTATCTCTGTTTGGTTCTGCCAGGTGCTGTTTGGCTCTGCGAGGCTCTGTTTGGGTCTTTGTGGCTCTGCCAGGCTCCTTTTGGTTGTTTATCTCTGCCAAGCTCTGTTTGACTCTGTTTGGCTCTACGTGGCTTCTCCAGGCTCTGTTTGCCTCTGTTGGGCTCTGTCTGGCTCTGTTTGGCACTGTTCAGCTCTGGCAGTTTCTCTTCAGCTATATATATAGCCGTTTCCGGCTGTGTTTGGCTCTGCCAGGCTCTGTTTGGATCTGCTTGGATCTTTTTTGCTCTGCCAGGTTCTGTTTGGCTATGTTTGGCCCTGTTAGGTTGTGTTTGGCCCTGCCAGGCTCTGCTTGGCTCTGTTTGTCTCTGCCAGGCTCTGTTTGACTCTGTTTGGAACTGTTTGTCTCTGCCAGGCTCTGTTTGGATCTGTTTGACTCTTTTTGGCTCTGCCCAGCTCTGTTTGGATTTGCCAGGCTCTATTTGTCTCTGCTTGACTCTGCCTGGCTCTGTTTGTCTCTGCTGGGTTCTGCCAGGCGCTGTTTGGCTCTGTTTGGCTCTGCCAGGCTCTGCTTAGGTCTTTGTGGCTCTGCCAGGCTCTTTTTGGCTCTGTTTGTCTCTGTCAAGCTCTGTTTGACTATGTTTGGTCTGTTTGGCTCTGTTTGGTTCCATTTGGTTCTGTTTGGTTCCGGTTAGCCCTGTTCAGCTCTGTTTGGCTGTATCTGGCTTTGTTGGGCTCTGCCAGGCTCTGTTTGGCTCTGCCAGGCTCTTTTTGGCTCTATTTGTCTCTGCCAAGCTCTGTTTTGCTCTGTTTGGCTCTACTTGGCTTCTCTAGGCTCTGTTTGGCTCTGTTGGGTTCCATCTGGCTCTGTTTGGCACTGTTCAGCTCTGCCAGTTTCTGTTCAGCTATATATGGCCCTTTTCAGCTGTGTTTGGCCCTGCCAGGCTCTGTCTGGATCTGCTTTGATCTGTTTTGCTCTGCCAGGCTCTGTTTGGTTATGTTTGCTCTGTTTGGCTCTGTTTGGCTCCGTTTGCTTCTGTTCAGCTCTGTTTGGATCTGCCTGGCTCTGTTTGTCTCTGATAGGCTCTGCCAGGCTCTGTTTGGCTCTATCTGACTCTGTTCAGCTCTGCCAGGCTTAGCTTGGCTCTGATTGGCTCTGCCAGGCTCTGTCTGAAACTGTTCTGTTCTGTTTGGCTCAGCCAGGCTCTGTTTGGTTCTGTTTGGAACTGTTTGTCTCTGCCGGGCTCTGTTTGGATCTGTTTGGCTCTTTTTGGCTCTGCCTGGCTCTGTTTGGCTCTGCCAGGCTCTGTTTGTCTCTGCTTGGTTCTGTCAGGCTCTGTTATGCTCTGTTATGCTCTGCAAGGCTCTGTTGGGCTCTGTTTGGCTTTGATTGTCTCTGTTTGTCTCTTTTTCACTCTGTTTGCCTCTGCCAGGCTTTGTTTGGCTCTGTTTGGTCTGCCAGGCCTGGCAGAGCATAATAGAGCCTGACAGAGCTCAGGAGAGCCAAACAGAGGCTGGCAGAGCCAAACAGAGCCTGACACAGCCAAACAAACCCTGGATGAGCCAAACAGAGCCTGGCATAGCCAAACAGAGCCAATCGGAGCCACACAGCACCTGGCAGAGCCAAGCGGAGCCAAACAGGGCCTGACAGAGCAAACAGAGCTTGGCAGAGCCAAACAGAGCCAAACAGATCTAAACAGAGCCTGGGACAACCAAACAGAGCCTGACAGAGCCAAACAGAGCCAAACAGAGCCAAACAGAGCCAAGCAGTGCCTAACAGTGCCAAACAGAGCCAAACCAAGACAAACAGAGCCTGGCAGGGCCACAAAGAGCCAGAAAGGGCCAAACAGAGCTAAACAGAGCCTGGCAGAGCCAAACAGGGCAAAAAAAGAGCTTGGCAGAGCCAAACAGTGCCAAACAGAGCCAAGCAGTGCCTAACAGTGCCAAACAGAGCCAAACCAAGACAAACAGAGCCAAACAGAGCCTGGCAGGGCAGCAAAGAGCCAGAAAGGGCCAAACAGAGCCAAACACAGCCTGGCAGAGCCAAACAGAGACCCAACAGAGCAAACAGAGCCTGGCAGAGCCAAATAGAGCCAAACAGAGTCAAATAGAGCCAAACAGAGCTCGGTAGTGCCAAACAGAGCCGGGCAGAGCCTGGCAGAGCCAAACAGAGCCAAACAGAGGCTTGCAGAGCCAAACAAAGCCAAATTGAGCCTGGCAGAGCCAACAGAGCCTGGCAGAGCTAAAGAGAGACTGGCAGAGCCAAACAAAGCCCAACAGAGCCTGGCAAAGCCAAACAGAGCCAAACAGTGCCAAACAGAGTCAAACAGAGCCAAACAGAGCCTAGCACAACCAAGCAGAGCCAAACAGAGCCAAACAGATCCTGACATTGCTACTTTTATTATCAATTAGTTCCAACTACCAGCTACAGTGCATCAAAGTGTTGTAATTCCATTTAAAATTGTGGTGTTACGCATTCCTACATGCTAGTTTATTTTCAATGTCCAATTTGTGCATTAAGATTGACTTATTCTTCATGCCTACAGTTTAACTTCTTCCTTAGACATAATTCCTTGTTTGTTTTTCTTACAATTAGGTCAATTGTGTATTGACATTTTTTGCTCGTGTGCACTTGTCTTACTTTAAAAAGACTGCTCTTTTTCTTATCTCCTTTTTTTAAATCTTTTCTTATACAGTTCTTTCGCTCTTCACACAAGTTTCTATTTTTAAAAAGGCTTGGCATGGTGCATTGGAGTTTGGCCTGTGAACTGTCCCATTGAAGGCATTTTAATAATTTCATAATTCTCAATCTATTTTCAGATATAAAAAGCAGCTGATTATTACATAATTATAAAATTACATAATCAGATCACAAAATTACAAAATACTTTTGGATGAGCCCATTTTAGTTAATCCAAAAGTACACTTCAAGCATACCACCCTACCACCACTCTCTGTTCCCAACCCCCACTATACCATCAAATTGTTTCTTACAGTATTCCAGAGTTTTTGCATCAACTACTCTATTTAAAAGTCTATTCCATGCATTGATCACCATTTATTTGAAGAACTTACTAATAATGGTCCTAAATTTGGCTTTTACTAGTTTGAAGCAGTGCTCCCTTGTCTTACTTTCACAATTTAATTTCAATATTCTGGATTTAGGGAGGTCTTATGGTGCACAGTGGTAGCGCCCCTACCTCTGGGTTCAATTCCCACTTCAGGATTTGATGGCCATGGAAGGTGCAATCATAATGTGGCCAAACAAATTGATTTTCAGCCTGTAAATTCTTCCAATACACCTGACGACAGACATCAAGAGTGGGAGAGTCAGCTGTACTGCAGAAAGTAATGGCAAACCACTGCAGTACTTTACCAGGCATAATCATGGACCAATCCATTGGGAGTCCATGGTCACCAACCCCTCTAAGGGCATGGTACCTGGAGGAGGATTCTGGATTCAACTTTACCAAAACCTTAACTATGTCGCACATATAAGGTCACCTCTCCGATATCAATGATGACAGAAAAAACAAAGTTTCTGCTCTGCTTGCCGCCCTTGAACATCTGCCTTGTGTCTCAGTGATTATAACTTGATGCTTCACTCAAGGTATGGACTCACCAGAGCACTGTACAGTTTGCACATGACTTGAATTTTAATTCCTTATATTTAGTTACAAATTTCTTGTGGAAACTCAAAATAAACCCATCTCTACTCAAGCATGAAGGCCTACCAAACACATTGGGCTGGATTTTCCCCCCTTTAGGGGCAAAGTTGAATGGTGGGTGCACACAGGCGTGCTTCCAATCGATGCCCCCAACTGGGGGCGCGGTGCCATTTTACGTGGGCAGTCCAATTAAGGCCCACCCAGCGCGACGTCCACACAGAAGCACTGTGCACTCCCTGTGCAAGCAAGGGGGAATCCCAAAATCGAGAGTGCGCTTTTTCATGCATGTGCACGAATGAGTGCACTCATCTCCCTGTGTCTAAGTGCTGCCTCTGCGAGATCAGCTGTTCTGTGACAGAAATTTTAAAAAAAGAGAAAAAAATTCCTGACATGTCCCCTCATGTGACACTGTCACATGACATGTCCATAATTTTAACAAAAACTTTATTAAAATTTTTAAAAACCTACATGAAACGTCATCCCGCCCATGGATGAGGTTTCA
This sequence comes from Carcharodon carcharias, assembly GCF_017639515.1. Taxonomy (NCBI): domain Eukaryota; kingdom Metazoa; phylum Chordata; class Chondrichthyes; order Lamniformes; family Lamnidae; genus Carcharodon; species Carcharodon carcharias. The sequence continues at coordinate 117,939,621 of NC_054476.1, forward strand.
TGCTTTTTCTAATTCCCGTGGGGGCTCCTGGTCTGCCCGCCAACCTTAAGGTTGGATGGGATTGTCCATTAATTAGTTTAATTACTCTGTCAATGGCCTCAATTGGCCATTGACAGGTCAGCAGGCGCAAGCTGATTTTGCTGCACCCTACCGACCAGAAAATTTAAGTGGGGCGCGATGACATCAGGAGTTCCGCCCGACATCACCGCACGTCATTTTATATGCTGCCCCCCCACCCGCCCCCCCCCCCGCCCTCCCCACTCACCACCGGGAAAATCCTGTCCATTGTCTTTCTCTCTGAAAATGAATGACCTGTACAGATGTTCCTTCCCTTTTCAAGGACAGCTAGAGTTGGGCAACAAATGCTGGCCTTGCCAGCAGTCATTAAAGAATGAAACAAGGGAAGTTATAGTTCACTGAAATTAGATCAATGCCCCAGCAATTTGGGCACATTGTCTTCTACCAAAGCTCATAAAACTCTTAGGTTATCTTTAAACTTTTCATGTGGCTGCTGAACACTGGTAAGGGCATGTTATTTTTCCTTGCGGGGAGACCAGCAGGTTTGGCAGTAACTCCATGGTTTATCTGAATAACTGATGACCCAAGTAAGAATAATTATTTCATACCTTTTAAGAACTTGAGCCTAGGTTCTCTGATTGCACATGAGCCAACTAGCAATGAGCTAATGGGCAATTAATGGTCACTCCATATGCTGATCCATGCCATAGGTTCCAAGCCAATCTTCTTAAAATACTATTGACAAGCATACCTCTGGTTAAATGCTGAATCAGTAAAAGGTCGTCAATCACAGATGCAAAATGTCAATGGTGTATAGGACAGGTCACTGCTAGGCTTTCTAATGGGGCTAGAGAGATGCTGCTATAAAGCTCCTGTCTTTGAAACAAAAGGATGCACACCCCCAAGGAAAGAAGACCAAGGTGAGTGGGAGCAGGACACCACATCTGTCACTGTCAATTCCACCAGTGCAAGCTAATTAAAACAGAGCAGAAAGAGGTTCAATGAGGCTTGGCTGGAGGAGACCATTACCTGCATTTGCACTATTATGCTGAATAGTTTTGGAACACTGCAATCCACGCAATAGCACATCAAAAAACCAACAACATCTGCAGTATTATTCTCTCATGACAGAAGGCTAAGGGGAGTCAGAGTATCTCTTCCATGAAAGGTCAAACAACTGTCATAGAGGCATGGGGTGCTAGGGTAGATGGTCTGCATCTTCCATCTTCAGCTGTCTTAGAAACTGATTAAAGGAAACCTTGAAGTGGCATTTCACAGGTAATATTTGTGCCATTAGGCCTGCTGATACACTGATCAGTGGCTATGGTGAGGAAGTCTTCAATATCAGGTGCTTGGCTGCAATGGACACTGATGATATTACTGCTGCTCAGGACAGGTACATATTCTCATCCCTATTAGAAAATCCAATCTATTTTCACTAAAATTTTCTTCCTGAACATTCACATGAGCCCTTTAAAGCTTCCTTTCAAGCTTGTTTTGAAGCCAAGCCTCCCACACAGTTTCTATAGATGTCAAAGGAAGATTATGCCTCACCTATTCCTCCTAGTTATTCTTCAAAATCAAAGCAACTGCTACAGGATTGACTCATTGATTTTCGCAGTGCCTGGAGAGACTAATATTAAGTTTAAGTGCAAGACAGCTTTCAATGGATTGTGATTCATTCTTTTTTTCAGACCTGGAGCTAATACAACAGATTTATTGATTGTATAAATTGAACTATCTAGTAAAAGCAACAATATCATTCCAAACAGAAAACCCTTTCAGAATCGACCATACAACTGAAATATTACCTGATCAGAGATATATGTTGGGCATGACCATTAAATTGTATTACAAATCCCACTATTACTCATCGGACTGATCTGCAATCAGGACAAATCAAAAGAACACATCAAAATAGGGCATAGGCTATAAATTCTATCACATTTTCCCAGATCATTCTAGTTGGTAAAAGGTATTTTAATGCTCAGATATAAACTCCAAATTCTTCTACATTATTAATGCTCAGGTAAGTTATTTTCTCTGAAAAAAAACATCAGCATTATTCTCTTTGAGAAATGAAACTATAAGTTTTTTGTTACAGTTTATATGAGAGTGACAGGACTACCCCTAGCCCATCTGTTTTAGCTCTTTCATTAAGATGTAGTCCACTTCTCATAACAACCTAATGCTGCACTTTTGAGTCCAGAACATGGTCAGGTCCCTGCTCCTACTGGGATATTTATTGTGCTAACATCCCTGGAATGCTTCTAATTTCTTTTATAGGCCACTATCAAGTTTCAGCATGGAATATGGGGTGCTTCATAGGCAGGATTTTCCAATTTCATAGTCTTGGAAAATTACCCCAAATTACATTCAGATTGGCGTTTTACATGTTCTGGCAATTCACATGTCTTCTTACTCCTAACCACCCCTCCCAATTGTTAACTATTAGGAGCCCTACCCTGATTATTCTGATCAGTGGGAACTCAATCTTCTGATTCCCACCCAGCCGAGAAAAAGATATCAATCTGATCAAGTTTCAGCTTAAAATTGATACTAACCAGATCCCTCCTGTAGAAAACAAAAGAGTTGTTTATGAGGCTTGTTGAGTAACCAAACATCCCAATAATTCAAATTAGAAAAAAGCACAATACCAACAATGACAAACTAATCTAATAAATTCTAATTGGAAATATTTTGTGCATCTTGAGTTTTGCTGTCCTGATATAATAAACCTATTTTTAGTATCAAGATTCAGTGGTTTGACTGTTGTAATTACAGTACCTATTTAGAAGCTTAGGTGCAGGTCATTATCAACAATGAAAATAGTAAGATAGAAGATGAAATGAATTAGGCAGTGGTTAGGTGATGCCACAGTTGGATTTTAAAACACCTCTGTACATTACTGAAGGAAGAGAAGACTGAAGGGAGTAAGCAGTTCCACAGTTTTGAAGTCTTGGAGAGAATGAATTAGAGCAGAAATCATTCCAATGGGTCTTGATTTCAGTACACTGATGATGCAGGGAGGAAAGTTAAGCCTCTAAACTGATATATTTGGATAAGTGGTTTGCTTTTTTATCACTCACATATTGTAGTGTTGTTTACAAAATATTAATATCTAGTAAACAAAAACTGGACATGCAGGAAATCTGAAGCAAAAACAGAAAATTTTGGAAACACTTAGCAAGTTAGGTAACATCTGTAGAGAGAACAGATAAGTTAACATTTCAGTCCAGGGCCTTCTTCAAAATAGGTAGCAGTTTGGTTTACTGTATCTTGGTATGTAAGACATTGCTTGCCTTGACATCCAATGAATTGGTTTAGTAAACCCTGACATCTAGTGGTTTAATTTACCAAACCTTGAATGCTAAAGAAGTTCCCACAGCTTTACAGATTTGGTCTAGTGATTGAAAATTTCAGAATCCATCATGTTTGCAAATTACTATCTCCTTAGATTACTTACAAAACAAGACGGTGAAAACAAGAACTCTGCATTCCTCCAAGTTTGACCTCTTCTGTACCCCTGATTTCCTTCCCCCTTCATTAGTGGCCATGTATTCAGCTGTCCATGACCTAAACTTCTCCAACTCTCTATTTCATGTTCCTCTTTTGAGATATTCATTAAAACCTACCTCTTTGACTAAATTTTTGATCATCTGTCTTAACATATAATGTGATTTGGTGTCAAATTTAGTCTGTTCATGGCCCTGTGAAGAGCCTTTCAACACTTAACTATATTAAAGTGGCTATTTAAATGCAGGTTGTTGTTGAATATTCTGAGTGATTTTCTCTGGTCTCTTTCCCAGTTGTCTTATTGGCAGCAGTTTACTGATTAACGATTCATGGTTCTTAGCTTTTACACCCTCTTGGCAGGGTTTCCAACTTGCCTGGTTGTAATTTGTTGCTATTTCATCATTGGCATTTCAGCAATCTGGGGCAAATGGGACAAAATTGAAGTTTTCATAAAATGTGATAGTTGATATGTGACAGGCCATTCTTTTGAAATTACTAACAGATTTCCTGCGATGTTATTCAAGGTAAACTGTTCAGTCCTTGTCTTACCTGTCTTACATCAACATATTCTATTTCTCAATCTTTTACACTCTCCCCTTTTGCTTCTGACCCTCTTTTTCTTTTGGTTGGTGTGTTCTTCTTTGTTTGGCTGCATTTTCTTGTCACAGTTGTGGGCCATGGGCTTGCTTTGTGTGATGAGGGGCAGGCCAAGTTTCTAGACCTGCTGGTGCGTGGCAGGTGCAGGGAAGGATCCAGCAGGGGTGTAGGCAACTTTAAGGTCACAGACAGGAAGAGGTTTTTGGTAGAATGCACTGCAGCAACATATAGGAACATGGAGAACTCCAGCCCCCTTGCCTAACATTTGCTATAGGAACTCTACATCCCATTTCTTCCTGTAGCCCTTTCCCAGCATCCCCTTGATTGCATCCTACCCTGCCTAATGCTTCACTGTTCACTCCCTATGCCATCATCAATAAATACCCTCTCACTCACTCCATTCCCCACATTCTCTGATCCTGCTGCTTTCTGCCACCCCCATGGTTCCATTATCTCCCAAATCCCTTCCCCTTCCCACCACCCCTTTGCTTGTATTTCCTCCCCAATCCTGTCACTCTACCCTCTGATCCTGTATCATACCCTACCTCTCTCTCTCACTCCATCTCTGCTGTGCCTCAGCCCTCCCTTCAGCTCTAACATTTTCTTAAAACTCAGCGTAGGGAAGGTAATACAAGTAAATGCTGGGGCATGGCAACACTAGAAGTATTTTGCCTACTCAAGTTTAACTGCCCCCTCCAAGTTTCTTTTAGATGAGGAGGGTTAAAATTCTTTCTCTGTCGATTCCACATGCCAGCTTTGATACAGTTGAGGTACTGCCATCTATCAGTCTAGCAGATATCATTTTAAAAGACTGAACTAAACCCGAATATAAAATCAAATGATCAATCTTTAAATTATGAAAACATTATTCTGTTGCTCAAATGAAGGGATAATAAAGAAAAGAAGAGATTATTCTCTTGAGTCCTGTATTAAGGGAGAACAGGAGGGAACATTTAGAAAATCACTGTGGTGGTCCCTTGAAAGTTTAATGTTTAAATGTTTGTGGTTGTGAGCCAGACAGATGAGGGAGATCCCATATTACATATCTGATTTGTGTTGAATTGACTAATTTCAGCAAGTATACAATTTGCCTTGATATTCCTGGGCTAGAGATGGAAACAATCAGCATGAATCTATTCCTAAATTATAAATATGCATGTATAAGACACCAGTTAGGGAACAGCTGGGGTACTGTGTGCAGTTCTGGTCATCACTATTGGAAAGAAGTGAGCACTAGAGGAGGTACAAAGGAGGTTTACAAGGATATTGCCCTGGACCAGAGAATTATAGTTATGAGGAAAGATTTGATAGGCTACGGTATTTTCTTTCGAACAGGGGAGACTGAGGGGAGACCTAATTAAAGTTTATAAAATGATGAGGGATCTAGATAGAGTGGATAAGAGTCCATAACTAGGGGCATAGATATAGGGTGAGAGGTAGGCGGTTTACAGGGGATTCGAAGGGAAATGTTTTTACCCAGAAGGTTATGAGGATCTGGGACTCACTGCCTGAAGGGTTGGTAGAGGCAGAAACACTCATAGTATTTTAAAAAACCAATTGGATATGCACTTGCAGTCCTGTAAGTTTATGGACCAAGAGCTTGAAAGTGGGATTAAGCTGGATGGTTCCTTATTGGTCACCATGGACAAGATGGGCCAAATGGTCTCTTTCCATGCTGTAAATTTCAATGATTCTATGAAAATGTTTGAATTTCCTATTATGCCCCCTATTGGTCAAACTCACTCATGTATGATGCCAGAAAGGTACCGGCTTCTCTGGAAGCATATCCCAGCACAAGTCACAGGAGAGGACAGGAGGGTAAAAAAGAGAGAAACCGGGGAAAAATAAATACCATCTTAACATGAAAGTAGCTAGATTGCATTTTATGAAGTTAACCATGCAAAACTGAAAATGTTACTTAGGGAGCAATTTCATTCAACTGATTGATTTTCTTTTTCATTCCATTCCTGGCAGTACTGACTTTGATTATTTATGAGCAAGCCACCATGTTATACACTTCAATCAAGGGACAGTTCAGGTCAGTGACATGCCAACCAATATGTTGAGAGGAATTGTATTTCAGTGATTTTCATTGAATATCAATACTACATTACAGTAATCTCTTATGGGATTTTCCCAAAAATATGTGTATTTGGAAGCTAAGTTTCACTTAAGTTCCTGTTTACATCCATATAATTACTGGGAGTAGTGAAACTTGTGTATAAAACTTCTCATTAAAACTAGACATTATTTTCAAATTGTATTTCCAAATCATTCATAAAAGAAGGCAAAACTGAAATTTTTAGTTAGATTGTCTATGGGGCAGAGGGTGAACTGATGGGAAATAACAGTTGAATTGAATTACTTCAATCAAGGGACAGTCCAGGTCAGTGATATGCCCACCAAACTGTTCAGGAAAATTGTACTTCAGTGGTTAACATTGAATGTCAACACTGTGTACTTCCTTTATATATCTCACCAACCACTTCCAACCCAAACTTACACTTTCAACATAATAATGCCTGAATCATTCACAATCAAATAAAATGCTTTTCACTCATATGCTTATTACTTTGCAGAAGAAAATGGTGCAAAATGCTTATCAAAAACAGGCCAACTGAGGTGGTTTTCCCACATTTTAATCTTAACCCTATTGAGAGCAAGACCATAAAGCTCTTGGGGAGTCACTCAGCTCTTGCCATGGAAAATATGAGGTCAGCGGTACAGCTATCTTGCCAATACCATGTTACTGACTGAGCATCTGCATTGTCACCATTAGATCCACTTGAAGCACCACAGCCAAAACTTTCCACCCTTTTTAACTTTTAAGATGAAATTTGAATTCCCAGTGACCGACACAAAGGAATCACACAAGATTCCAAGTTTTATGAATTTTACTGTAACAAACAAGCTAATTCAAGAACAATCAGCAAACTTAGACACATTATTTTCTGCCTTTTCATCTAAGTCATTAATATATTAATAGCTGAGGCCCCAGCAATGATTCTTGCGGCACTCCACTACTTGCCAACTTAAAAATGCTGCGTTTATGCTTCCTGTCTGCTAACTAATCGTCTATCCATGCTAATTACCCCAGCTCCATGAGCCATTATTGGGTCTATTAACATTTTGTGCGTCACCCTATCGAATGCCTTTTGGAAATCCAATATACTACATCTATTGGTCCCCCTTTATCTAACTTACTAGTTACATCCTCAAAAAACCTATAATAAATTTTCAAACAGGATTTCCCTTTAGTAAAACCATGTGGATTTGTTGTAATCATACTATGCTTTTCTACGTGCATTGTGAAGACTGCCTTAATAATAGATTCCAGCATTTTCCCAACAACTCATGTTAGGCTAACTGGCCTGTAATTCCCTGTTTTCTCTCTCCCTCCTTTCTTGAAAAGCAGTGTAACACTTGTCAACTTCCAATCAGATGGGACCATTCTTGAATCAAAGGAATTTTGGAAAATCAACACTGATTAAACATTAATAATAAAAACCGAAAATGCTGGAAAAACTCAGCAGGTCTGGCAACGCCTGTGGAAAGAAAAATAGAGTTAATGACCAGGATTTTCCCCTCAGCAATTTGGGGGCGGGGCCCACTCGCCAAGGGGGAAATTGACACAGGATGACGTTGGGAGGAACCCCCGACGTCATCCCGGTCCATTTAAGTCTTCAGGAAATCAGCTGTCCGCCTGTCAACCTGCCAATGGCCAATTAAGGCCATTGACAGGCTAGTTAACCTTGTTAAAGACCCTGCCCGTCCAATCTTAAGGCTGGCGGGCAGGCCAGGAGCCCCAGCAGGCTCCAGGTTATTCATGAAACTTCATCCACTGGCGGGATGAAGTTTCACGTCCGTTTTATAAAATTTAATAAACTTTATGTGTTTCTTATTAACATCTCCCATCTCGTGTGACATTGTCACATGAGCAGGACATATTAATAATTTTAATATTTCTCTATTTTTTGACTTTTCTTACCTGTCAGTAAACTCCCTGAGACAGCACTTTGCCTCAGGGAGCGCACTTTGACAGTTGGAGATTCCCTCCTCCCCCCGCACAGTAAGGGCATAGCGCTTCCTGTCAGGCAGGCCTCTGGGTGGGCCTTAATTAGCCCGCCCACTCAAAATGGCAGCAGGCCCCTTTCAGAGGTGGGGTTCGGCTGCCCACCTGCCGCCAAGCCAGTGGGACCCGCTCGCCCGCCAAGGGCAAAATTCTGCCCAACGTTTCCAGTCCAATATGACTCTTCTTCAGAACGAGAGATGGGTTGAAATATGATGGGTTTAATGCTGTTGAATGAAGGGAGGAGGTGCAGGTGGAGTCAAATAGAAGATCACGGATAGGTTGGAGGGGGGAAGAGGTTAAATGACAAAGAAACTAAGTCTTTGAATATTTTTAAGGCAGAGCTAAATAGATTCTTGATTAACAATGGGGTGAAAGATTATCAGGCATAGGCAGGAATATGGGGTTGAGGTTACACTCAGGTCTGCCATGATCTTATTGAGTGGTGGAGCAGGCTCGAGGGGCTGAGTGGCCTACTCCTGCTCCTAATTCATATGATTGTATGCATGTAGATGTCAAGAAACACAAGACAAAGGGGGTGATAATAAAGACTAAAGCCTTGATCCAAAACAGGTGTTAATAGCAGAATAAGGGACAGCACTGTCAGAAGGCAAAACATGAAAACAAGATACAGAATCTAGGGGTAAAAGTTCAAAAAGGAGGACAGAGTTCATGGTCTGAAGTTGTTGAACACAATGTTGAGTGCAGAAGGCTATAAAGTGCCTAATTGGAAGATGAGGTCAGACATTACTTAGAGGCAACTAATACACTAAACTACAGAAGAGGTATCCCTTATTAGTTTCTGAACATGACCAATATCCCCACACCACATTAAACATTATGCCGCACTCGCTGAAGAGTTATTGTGTTTACAGGATCCAGTCCAAAGTTACTCTCAGTTTCCAACTGGCTCGTTTCTCCCCAATTCACTCAGTCATGGTATCCAGTGCCGACCGAAAGTTGTTTCCCTCAGTCTGAGAATTCCTTAAACCTGACTTCCTGCAGCAAGCCCCACTGAAGGTGATTCTTTCTCCCGGTCACACAAGGGTGAATCTTCCAGTGTCCTTAATTCTCTGGTAATTGACCCCTCAACTAGGGGAAACAAGTCTTTCCTGACTAACCTATCTAGGCCTCTCATATTTTTGTACACCTCAGTTAGGTCACCCCTTAGCCTCCTCTGTTCTAAGGAAAACAACCCTAGCCTATCCAATCTCTCCTCATAGCTGCAATTTTCAAGCCTTGGCAACATTCTTGTAAATCTCCTTTGCACTCTCTCCAGAGCAATAATGTCCTTCCTGTAATATGGTGACCAGAACTGTACACAAAATTCCATCTGTGGCCTAACCAGCATTTTATACAGTTCCATCATTACATCCTTGCTTTTGTATTCAATACCTTGTCCAATAAAGAAAAGCATTCCATATGTTTTCTTGACCACCTTGTCCACTTATCCTGCCACCTTCGAGAACCTGTGGACATGTACACCAAGGTCTCTCACTTCCTCAACCGCTCTCAACAACTTCTCATTTATTGAGTATTCCCTTGCTTTGTTTCCCTTCCCCAAATACATTACCTCACACTTTTCCAGATTGAAATCTACCTGGCCCTGGTGATTTATCCACCTTCAAGGATGCCAGTACCTCCAGTACTACCTCTCTCACTATGCTTATTGTATCTAATATTTCACACTTGTCAGGAAGATATAATAATTATCATAATGTTATTGGAATTTATTGTAAAATAATGGTATCTGTGTCTATAGGTCTGTGTGTGTGTGTGTGTGTGTGTGTGCATGTGTGTGTGTGAGAGAGAGAGACTTTATTGGATTAAAGGCAGTCGGTCTGAAGGCTTGGATGTTTTAGGAGATGTGCTAGGTTTGAAATGTTAACTAGGTAAACATAGGTGTAAAAGAACATTTGCATTTTTAAATGAACCAGACTAGGTTGTTTTCAAAGGAGGGATGAAATGTGTCATCTTGCCAGGTGAAGTTTAGAAACAGTGGCCAGAATTTTCCCGTCGGTGATTTGGGGGTGGGGCCCACTCGCTGATTGGAAAAATGACGCGGGATAACGTCAGGAGGAACCCCTGATATCATCCCGCCCCATTTAAATATTCAGGAAGGTGGGCAGACAGCGAAATTAGCTGTCCGCCCACCGACCTGTCAATGGCCAATTGAGGCCATTGACAGGATAATTAACCCAATTAAAGGCCCTGCCTGTCCAACCTTAAGACTGGCGGGCAGGCCAAGAGCCCCAGCGGGCAGTAGAAAAAAACACGAAACCTCATCCACTAGCAGGATGAGGTTTCATGTCCATTTTAAAAATCATTATTAAGCTTTATGTCATATTTATTAACATGTCCCATCTCGTGTGACATTGTCACATGAGGGGGACATGTTAATAATTTTTTTATTTTTCTATTTTTAAGGTTTTTTTAAACTGTCACCAATCTCCCTGAGACAAGGAGCAGTGTGCTCTTTCACTTGCATGCACAAAAGAGCGCACTTTGACAGTTGGGGAATCCTCCCCCTCCGCCACCCCCCACCCTTGCACCGGAAGCGCATAGCGCTTCCCATTGGCAGCCCACTGGATGGTCCAAATAAGGCCAGCCCACTCAAAATGGCGGTGGGGCCCATTTCAGTGGCGAAGTTCGGCTGCCCACCCACTGCCAAGCAGTGGGGCCCACCCGCCCATCAAGGGCTAAATTCTGCCCAGTGCTTTTACTTTTCCCAAAGATTACTGGTAAAATGGGTACTATGCTAATTTTTTATGATCAGGAAGGTAAAGTCCAAAGACATAGTGAAACAATGAGTATTTGCATTCAAAGGGGAATATATGTATAAAAGAGTGAAGGCTGTGTATAAGTGTAGGCATTTTTAAGATCTAACAAATGTGAATAGCCTTCAGCATCTATGCCACAAGTTGCTGTTTTCTAAGAACTGAAGTTAAGAGAACCCACTTTGAATTCGATTGGCTCAGGGTATCAAGTTTCTTTGCCTGGATCTTTTAAAAGTATGTGTCTTGCTGTTGCCTTAACGAAAGTGTAACTGGGAGTTAGATTAAGTAGGGGGTTAAGAAGTTATAGTCGTAATTTGTAGATCTGTGTACTTAAAATCCATTTTTCTTGTTAATAAATATTTAATCTAGTTTTGTAAAAAAAATGTATAAGACTTGGTGGTCTTATTGCTACTGAATTCAAGGCACGCATCTCAAAATTTATACAAACTGCAAAACAAGTTATGGCAGTTGTTTCAAGTTTCCCTTTGGGATTTGAACAACTGAGCATTTACCATCGGCTGTGCCATTACACACTCCTCTTTAACTGGAATGGCTGCATCATCCCTCCCCTTAGTGAAGACAGAGACAAAGTACTCATTGAGGACCCTGACCTCATTTTCTGCATCAACCCACAAGTTACCATGTACATCTTTGATAGGCCCTACCCTTTCCTTAGTTGTTCTCTTGTTTTTAATGTACTGGCAAAACACCTTAGGATTTTCTTTGATTTTACCCATCAATATTTTTCGTACCTTCTCTTTGCTTTCCTAATTACCAATTGTATCCCTGCACTTTCTATACTACTCTAGGCTTTCTACAGTATTAAGCCTTTTGTGGCTGTCATAAGCTTTCTTTTTCTGCTTTATCTTGGCCTTTATGCTTTTGGATAACCAGGGGCTCTAAATTTGGCAGTACCACCCTTTTTCTTTGTTGGGACATGTCTACACTGTGCCCGTAGAATCTTGCCTTTGAATGCCTCCCAATGATTTGACACAGTTTTTCCTTCTAATAACTGTATCCAATCCACTCTTACCAGCACACCTCTCAGCTTTGTAATTTATCTTCCCCCAATTTAGAACTTATACTCCTGTTGTATCTTTGTCCTTTTCCATAATGATTCTAAATCTAACTATATTATAGTCACTATCTCCAAAATGCTCCTTCATCCACTTTCCCAGCTTCATTTCCTAAGACTAAATCTGGAATTGCACCCCCTCACTTGTTACGTGCTGGCTCAGAAAGTTCTCTTGGATGCAGTTCAAGAATTTTGCGCCCTCTGTGCCCTTCCCACTGTTTGTATCCCAATTGATATTAGGGTAATTGAAGTCCCCAACGATTACTGGCCAATTGTTTTTGCACTTCCTTCCACTATTTGGGCGTCCACAATATACTCATCCAGGAAAATGGAGACTATCCTTTCACACTCCTGAAGTGTGCCTTATAGATGGCTGACATGCTTTAGGTAATCAGGAGGAGAGTTACTCGCCACAGGATTCCAGGCAGTTAACTTTCTTGTAGTCACAGTATTTATGTGGCTGGTCCAGTTAACTTTCTGGTTAATGATAACCCCCAAGATATTAATCATGAAGAATTCAGCCAAAACTTTACAACATGGTGATAGCTAGAGATTGAAAACTCCTCAACCTCACAAGAATGCTGAAAAACCAAGAAAAACAAAATCTTCAACGGATTCTGAACTGAAAGAAGTTCTCAACTGAAGTTGCTGAGAAAGTTTGCCAGCAAAAGCTCCAGACAGAAAAGCCTGGAAGCTAAAGGCAGGAGTGTTACTGCCGCAGGAAACTGTAGAATCTCCCTTGGAAGTCCAGCTTCAGCACATAGAGTCCATAGCCTGCAAGGGTGAGCTAAATCTTTATAACTTCTAGGCTGCAGCCAGTCCTGAGAAGCCCCTTTTGCTAATTCAGTCAGAAGCTCTGTTTGAACAAAACCTATCACTAATCCCAATCCCCGACCCCAAGCCTCAACACATGGCCTCCAAGTTGAAAAAAAAAAGAAAAATTAATAATTAATCTACTCAACTCTTGGGTGCCACCCGACCAACCAAATCAAAAACAGCAAGCCTGCAGTTAACATAAACACCTCGTTACTTGCAACGCTGCATTGCTGAGTGAATCGAGTCAGCAGACAGCCAACCCATGCAGTCATTATTAAATATTCTTCTTCCAGAAGCACGCTGCTGCCGTTTTATGAAGCCTGTCAAAACCAGCAAGCGCAGGAAATCCATTGTTCAGTAGTGAATGACAATGCCATCTTGGAAGCCTTTAAGCTCTTAAAGCTGTACCCACACTTTAAAAATTATCAACATGAATCACAATTCCACACTTTCAACTCCACTGGGACTCACCCAAGGCTCAGACCAGCCACAAAATTTGTGTCTTTGGAGAAAAAGAGTTATAAAACACTACATTGCTTCAGGTTTCAATAAAAAAACAGAAGAGGAGCAAGTAAAACACAATTCTTTATTCAGTAGAGCCAATTGAAGATGACATCATTGCATGACAGGATCCATCAAATTTGAGGAGGCCATAAAATCCTTTGATGTTTATTTCAACTTGAGATCCAACAAAATGTTTGAAAGAGCTAAATTCAATAAGAGAGTCAAACTGTCTGGGAAACTTGTTGATTCCTTCATAAATTATCTGTACAGGATGGCAGAGGGTGTGAATATGGAGATTTAAAGTCTGAACTCATCAGAGACAGAATCATGGTGGGTGTTGCTGAGGATTCACTCTCTGACCTCCTACAAGTTAAAGATCTCACCTAGACAAGGCAAACCAGGTAGTTAGACTATCTGAGCTATGTGAGCAACACAGGGCAATCCTAAGGGGAGAGACTATAACATGGGGGAGAAACAAACCCTCAGTGTAGCTTATCAGGTCACAAACACACAATGGACAATCCAAGTCAGGGAAAGCAATTTCTGAAATAAACACAGAAAATGCTGGAAAAACTCAGCAGGTCTGACAGCATCTGTGGAGAGATAAAAATAGTTAACACTTCAAGTCTGTATGACTCTTCTTCAGAGCTGAAGAGAAGTAGAAATGTGATGGAATTTATACTGTTTAAGGGGGGGTGGAGCAGGTAAAGCAAGATAGAAGGCCAGTGATAAGTGGGGGCTAAGGGGGGCATTGACAAAGATATCATGGACACAAGGCAAAGGGAGTGTTAATAGTAGTGGTGAAGGCTAAAAAAGGTGTTGAAGTGGCATAAAGGTGAGAAAGCAAAACTAGAGTCAGCACTCTGCAAGAGAACAAGTGACAGATGACCATTTTGGGGAGGCTGCGGGGGGGGGGAAGTGGCAACGGTTGGGGAAAAGGATAGAAAAGGGGATGAAAAAGGGATAAAACAATGAATAAGTGAATAAAAATAAGTAGATAAAAAATAAAAATAATTTTTTTATAAAGAAACTAAAAGAAGGGTGAAGGTAGAGAAGAGAGTTCATGGTCTGAAGTCTACTGAATGGTCCATGGTCTACTGCGTTTGCTGCTCCCAATGCAGTCTCCTGTACATTGGGGAGACCTAACCCAGACTGGGTGATCGCTTTGCAGAACGCCTTCGGTCTGTTCGCAAGCATGACCCAGACCTTCCTGTCGCCTGCCATTTCAACACCCTACCCTGCTCTCATGCCCACATGTCTGTCCTTGGCCTGCTGCAATGTTCCAGTGAAGCCCAACGCGCACTGGAGGAACAGCACCTCATCTTCTGACTAGGCACTTTACAGCCTTAAAAAGGCTTGCTGTTAACATACAGAAGGCTACGAAGACTTTAACAGACACATTCAGTAACCATTACAACAGGCACAACTGCTTCGTTATCTGCAGAGTTGCTAATGGAACTGAACACTATACAATCATCAGTGAATATCCCCACATCCTGACTTAACATTGAGTTCAACAACTTCAGACAATGAACTCTCTCCTCTAACTTCACCCCTTTTCTAATCCCTTTTAAAATGTATTTTTTTAAATTTTTATTCATTTATTCATTGTTTAATTCCCTTTTCTATCCTTTTCCCCCAACCACTGCCCCACTGCCCCTCACCCTAAGCCCTCCCCCAGCAAAAGGGCCATTTGTCACTTGTTCTACGTTGTTCTTTCACAAAGTGCCATCCTTGTTCTGGTATCAACACATTCTGCTTTATTACCATTATGCCACTATCAGCACCTTCTTCAGTCTTCACCACTGCCATTAACACTCCCTTTGTCTTGTGCCCATGACATCTTTGTCAATCTCTCCTGAGCCCCCACCTATCACTGACCTTCTGTCCTGCTTTACCTGCTCCACCTCCCTTAAACAGTATGAATTCAGTCACATTTCTACTTCTCTTTAGCTCTGAAGAGTCATACAGACTTCAAAAGTTATCTATTTTTCTCTCTCTACAGATGCTGTCAGACCTGCTGAGTTTTTCCAACATTTTCTGTTTTCATTTCTGATTTCCAGCATCCGCAGTATTTTGCTTTTATCTTAAAGCAATTTCTGAACTGCCAGCAGAGGGAACTTGCCAGTGCTGCAGTGTCAAGTGCCCTCACAGGAATGATCAGTGTCCTGCGAGTACAGCCCAATGCTTCCACTGCAACAGACAGGGACACTTTTGTAAACTGTGCAAGTCAAAGCCTCAGCACCACACAGATAACCCACGAGGTTGAGACCAAAAGCCTAGAAGACACACAGCCATGGTTCTTGGGTGAGATCAAAGTTTGTGCTTCATCATTTTGGAATGCTAACATCTTGGTAAAAGATGATCTAAAAAATGTTAAATTAGATTCAGGTGCCAGCTGACAGTCCTGCCAGACAAGGAACAATGGTTCAAAGACTTCTGGCTTCAAACAACAGACACCACTTTACGGAGCAGGTATGATCCTGAAGACACTGAGAGTTGGCAGTAAACAGAACTTTGAACTGATGTATGTCATCCGTAACCAGCCTTTCTCAGTCCTGAGCAGGGATGCCTGCGTAGCCCCAGATCTCCTCCAGACAATGGAGGATGTCAAGACTACCACTGTTGTTTGCCAGCTGGAACAGCACGGTTCTGAGTACTTGAAAGCTAAAGCGTATTCAGGCTCAGATTTCACATTCGACCTCTCCTCTCTTTGCAGCGCAGGTTTGTCCATTATTGTTACAGGTTCCGGAAAGCCCCTAGTGCTCAGACCAACCTACCACCCACAAAATTACCATTGCACCTCCAGGGGAAGTGGTACCAGATCCGCAGTCTGAGAAGCCTCCACCTGCAACTATGACCATGGTACAGCTGGTCGACACAGCAACCACTGTGCACACACTGCAGCTTCAAGCCAACATGCCACAATCACAAGGGATGATGGAACATGGTAACAGTCTCACCGTCGACAACAAAATGCACAGGTGAGCGTAACACTCAACCTTCCTCTCGCCACAGGAATAGACTTCCTCAGCCTCAGAGGGCTTCGAGACAGCCCACATAGAGAAAGAAGAAGAAAAAGCAGCGCTAAGGAGATGAATGTCATGTACATCCACCCTGCATGAAACAATCGATTAACAGCAACCATGGATCAATGCAACAGCCAAACGAACCAGGCATGGTTCAACATTAAGCAATGGAAGAAAAGAATGAAAGCATACCCAAATGCCAGTCCAACTTCCAAGCCAACAACAAGAACCAGAACCAACAAAGCCAACCACTGGCGAATGAGATATGGAAGGGTTACAGCCTCCAGACTGCCTCTACCTTCAAGGATTTGAAGAGGGGACATGGGGTGGTGAGAATGTTGTTAATGCTAATTCTGTAATAGCAATAATGTTGGAATAGCATTAAGGTTGTAACAATAAAGTAAATTCATAAGACTTACAACAAGGCTTGAAGCAAACTTATGTAACTCTATATCCACAGGGTAATGGCTTGAGGGGACGTGTAGTATAAGGGTTTGGTATATACAGAGTAAATATGGGACTGAGTACAGTACTTCCCACAGAGCGATGTTAGAAGGCACATGATCCAGACCTAGTTGAGCAGAGATATGTTAAGATCTAGATATGGAGACAGCTTCTTGCCTGTATGCTTTACTGTATATGTGTATATAGTTACAAGTAGTTTATAAAGGCTTGCTGTTAACATACAGAAGGCTACGAAGACTTTAATGGACACATTCAGTAACCAACACCATTACAACAAGCACAACTGCTTCATTATCTGCAGAGTTGTTAATGGAACTGAACACTGTACAATCATCAGTGAATATCCCCACTTCTGACCTTATGATGGAGGGAAGGCCATGATGAAACAATTGAAGATGATGGCCCAAGGAACTTCAAAAGAAAAAAGGAACGAGGACTCGGTTGTGGTGAGGGTTGGGGAGGGGTTTGGAGGGGGTAAGTGGTGAATTCTTACACCATCTGCAACTTGTAAATCAGAAGAGATTGTGGAGTGAGGGGAAAGTGGGATGTATGAAGGAGGATTAGGTATGAGGATACCACTAACTTTAATGGCTTCAGCCCCACTGGGGCCACAGCCACAGCAATGCATTCCAAGCTGAGATATCTGTGTGAGGCTTGCAGTATTGCTAGGTTTTTGAAGGTGAGGTGAAGCATATGAACATTAGGTATGAGTTCTGATTGGTATGTTAGTCATGGAGGTATTGTGAATTAAGCAGTGGATGAGGCTAATGATGCAGTTGATAGGATATGGCATTTGAAGGTGCATTCCCTGACACTGACCATTCAAATGACGTCATTGAATTTGTTGTAGCACGGCATCCACCTCCTCGGGGCTTGACTCCTGGCATTGACATTTATAACTATCTGTTCCCACAGTCTTTTTACAGTGGCACTGCAGGGCCTCTTGCAGATACAGGAATTATTTTATAAAAACAAAAAATTGCGGATGCTGGAAATCCAAAACAAAAACAGAATTACCTGGAAAAACCCAGCAGGTCTGGCAGCATCGGCGGAGAAGAAAAGAGTTGACGTTTTGAGCAAAGGGTCATGAGGACTCGAAACGTCAACTCTTTTCTTCTCCGCCGATGCTGCCAGACTTGCTGAGTTTTTCCAGGTAATTCAGGAATTATTTTGTCTTTTCTAGCTACTCCGCCACCCAGTGCAGTGTTCAAAGACCTTGGAACCCGCTCTTTCCCATGTTGTGCCATTTGTCACTATTTCCCAGGTCAAATTCACTTCCTACATGACTCCCAGTCATCTGATCCAGTCACAATGCATCTCCTCTATTAGAGGTGCAGGTTAGCTTTAAGTGCCACTGGAAGATTATAGTTTTGGGCTCCTGGCTGACGTGTGTAGCCAATGAATAGGTGGTTAGAGCTGGCTGCATGCAGACACTGTTATAATGAGCAGACAGCACAAAGTTGATGTGCTTTCTTTGTTTCAATCAACGGATATGGGTCACTTGCATCACAATCCCCATGTACCTTTTCAGGGCCTATCCAATTTAGCCCCCATCATCTTCTATCAAGTCCAAATCAGAACAATGGCACAAGAGTTGTGGTAAGGTGAGTGGGGTCCTGGTTTGAATTTTTATGTCATATTTGCCAATGATAATTTTTATAGACAACACATGTCATAAAAAACTGGAAAAAATACTTTGGTTTAAATTCATTTAAACTTAATTATTTTTTTAAAGCCTTAACTGTCTGGTTCAACTTCAATTATAAATTTCTAACTATCCGAAGCTATACAGGTGGTAACCTTATTGCACAACACTGTTGTTTGATACCATATTCATTTAAATTTAAGTTTGCCTTTCAATTTAAAATTTACATTTGATACAATAATTTCATTTTGATGGACACTTATTATAATTAGCAAGTTATAATATTGAGTAATATTTTGTAAATTTTAATTTATGCATGTAGGTGAAATTGTACTCAACAATTAAGTCTGGAAACGGCTAGAGTTTGTGTCAACTCTTCTAATTTTAAAAAATTCATGTGTGTGCTTGTTTACGCTGTTCAGCAGGTGATACTAGAATGTTACATTAGCTGACACAAGCACAAGGATAATCCATCAATATTTTTCACGGCTGAATAAGCAAATTGGCTTCAAAATTTCAACGGTGCCATTGTGCTACTGCAAGTGAGGTGGACAGCACTTTTGCCTGCTGTGATGTCCTAATCCTGACCCATCTTAAAATGGGTTCAGGTAATTAACAAACAGAGAGAGCGAAAACAATACAAATCCAGACTGCATTGCCTCAGATACACTGGGGCAAGGGAATCAGGTAAATACTGCAGAGTTAGGGCAAGAAAAAGCCCTGAATGTGTTCTACTCAAGAGGTGCAGGGTGCAAAAAGTGGAGCTGGGTGAAGTGGAAATCTCCTGCTGCTAAGAGGGAAAATGAAAGCAATGGTTGAAACAGGAAACCTGGCAGAAAAGGATGACAATCAGATAACAGCAGCCACTGGCAAATTTCAAGACTGTGATTTGGTCACCCTTCTAAAAAAGATATGGAGCAGTATTAACAGGTTGTTTAGAGTTGGTGTTGGAAAAGTCATGCCATCTGCACTTTCTGGAGGGATGTCCCTATGGCACTTCCTTTTCACCCAGGAAGTTTAATAATCTCTCCAGCGTTGTTAAGGAAAGCTACCTTTTCTAGTAATGCCTTTATATGTGTGGTACTCCTTTGCATTCAATGCAAAGCACCAATTCATAGCCCCATAATGCTCTAAAACTGTCCACTGAACCTATGATTCTTTCTCCCATTCTGTATCACCAGTGTTGTAGTGTCTTTGATGAATGGACCACAGGAGACTCAGGTACAGGTTACGATTGTTTATTCAAGCAATTGTAAGGAGGGCATCATCTCAATGCAGCTTGAGACAGTACTCTGCTTAACTACAAGTGTTCATCATATTTACACAATATTGGTTACGTACAAGAACAGTTTCCAGATTTCGATCTTGTCAACATATAGGTTTACATTAAACAGACAAGTCTCTGGTACAAAGGTACATGCATCATCTGACCCTACCTTCACCCAGGCAGACATCTGCCTTCCTATCTAAGATGGGACCATCTGTCCTTCCCCTATCTGTTGAACAGCACACTTAATCTATGTTATTGCCATCTTCTGACTCCAGTCTAACTCCCAGGACCTTGCTGGTGATTGCAAACCCTGAGGATGTACAAAGTTTGATAGTGTATAAGGTTCATTTGGTTTAATTGTTTAATTGTTGATTTATTGATTTGTGCTGGCCTGCCTATAGATTCTAATTTAAGTAATTAATTCCCTTATAATGAATTCTCCCTTACCATAAATTCTCATTTACTTTCTTCCCCTAACATCAGCTACTGACAAATACACCCTCCCTCAAATGTGTGCCATGCATGAGGAAGCCTCCTAAAT
This sequence comes from Carcharodon carcharias, assembly GCF_017639515.1. Classification (NCBI taxonomy): domain Eukaryota; kingdom Metazoa; phylum Chordata; class Chondrichthyes; order Lamniformes; family Lamnidae; genus Carcharodon; species Carcharodon carcharias. The sequence goes on from NC_054476.1 coordinate 117,959,943, forward strand.
TACATCTGTCCTTTCTTGATTTCTACCCTGTTACAAATGTACGTGTCAAACTATTCCATGAAAAGGCTTCAGCCTTCATTACTATACTCATGTCTTCTCTTTTCCTGTCTTTCACAGGACACCCCATAACATCAGGCTATCTTAGGTCACAAGAAGTGGTCTCCACTACAAATGATACTGATCTCCTTCAAGAAGCAGCTTTGGGGATCCTGAGAGCCATTTAGTGGATCCTATGATAAACAAAGAAAAAAGAGGGCCAGTTGCTTTTCCCTGCCTGGTTGATGCTCTGTAACTACAAAGGTGAAAAAAGAAATACTTTTATAAGAGCTTCCATTTTACCGAGGAGGCTTCAAGCCTAACCACATCCAACAACCTGCTCAAAAAACTCTGCTCATATTTTGACCGCTGTGACAAATTCTACCACAGCAGCTGAGACAATTCATAACATTCTAAAACAATCAACAACATCCTAAATAAAATAACCCATGACATCTAAAAAATAGTCAATTCGTCCTTTCTCCCAATGTTAAATGATCCTTTAAAAAATTCCAGGATGCAGATCCGCAACTTCGCCATAAACTAATTAGCTCTTCCTTAGGCCATACCAAATTGAGTATCAAGTTTCGTTAAAATACACCCTTTAGTTTGAGATATATTGTTTACAGACAAACAGGGACAAAAACATTATTGCCAACCCAATTCAATAGCGAAGGTAATGACATGAAAGTACCAGATTGATGTTAAAAAAAATCTGGTTCACTAATGTTCTTCAGGGAAGGAAATCTGCCATCGTTACTCGGTCTGGACTATATAATTCACAGTAATGTGGTTGACTCTTAACTACTGTCTGAAATAGCCCAGTGAGCTAGTTGTATCAAACTGCTACAGATAACTATGAGACTTCAGCCACATTGTCTTAGTGAAAGCTCCTACTCAAAGCAGATTAATTTAGAAATAATTCATGTGGGTGAGCTAATCAGCACTCTGATTCCGTGCACTTGATTTTGTTGACTCTTGTAGCTGAGTGAATGTACCCTTCTTAATAGAGAATAGACTCAAAATGGTGATAAATCACTTGTTTATTTATAACTTCTGTACCGCCTTCATCCAGGCAACTGTAATCAGCTTTAATGTACACTGAGGAACCTGACAAGGATGATATATAAAGAACATTGGATCTGAACTCTCATTAATATTACAAGGATTTAATTGTTAGACTTTGATGACAATAAATTTATGGTTCTTCACTAGCAGCTAAATTATACCACAAATGAGTGTATTACTGTATTTCACATTCACTCTGTAAATAAGTTTTGTGATCATCCTTGACCTTGTCACCTAAATTTAAATTTGTTTCAATGGTCATAAAGGGAAGCAATCAAATTGAAAAAAAGTTACTGGAAATGGTCACCGTTCCCACTACAATGATAATGCAAACCAGATTTGTCACCCATGATTGTTTCATAGCTTTACACAAATTACACAAATGGTATGCTGCACTGATTGGATATTTTTCACCCCACAGTTCAAGCTTATGAAAATAAGATTTTATTTTTTCATATACATATTGATTTTAAATAAATTGAGGTAATAAGTATTAACAATGTCAGAAAGCTGAATCGTTTCCTGAACATAATTGGGTAATTAGGCAGAACTACATCACTAAATAATGAAGATTTATCCATTTTGTTATGTTTTTGTAACAAGTTACTTTTTCAATTGTTTTATTGGATTTGCAAAAATGATGAGAGTAAATTTAATAAAATCTATAATTAACTTAGGTTTTACTTCAACAGTAATAAAATTCTGTTTATTTATTTTGTGTGTTGAATATTCTGCTAAGCTTGAATTAAACTTATTTAAATGTGGTGTTGATTTGATAAGGGGAATATAGTTTGTTGCCAGTACAAAGTCTGGATATTGATGAAGAAAGTACAAGGTCGGTTGCTGCTTTATAGCCTTTATAATTCACATTAAGATAATATAGATTTATGCAATTTCCTTATATTTTTTGCTGTTTTCTTTATCTTATTTTCTCTTATTGACCAAATGAGGAACTATAATTATCATTTTAGCCCAGAAATTGTAATTGGCCCGTCATTGGGGCTTAACAGTGTGTAACTGGAAGGTTTTTTTAAAGAGCATGTTTTGCTGTCTATTAACTCCCAATACTGCTGTTTTCAGCTACAAGAATAAATCATGGAATCTATATTTCACAAGGCCGGTTGACCAAAGGGGCATCAGAAGTGATTTGCACAAAAGCAGTCGCTATATAGCCTAAAGAGGCATTTAAATTTCTGTATCAGTGCAGGGCAAAGGTTTGCATAATAAAGCCAGCATGCATCATGTTTCTATGAAGTCTGGATGTGCTTATTTCATGAGTAGAAGAGTAGAACTCATTCATTGAGGGCCATCATTTATGGTACAGAAGGGCACCCTCCATTAAAGCAGTAGTTCTCAAACATTTTTGGTTGAAGGATCCTCTTTAAAATGGATCAGTAATCACAGACACCACCCCCTTCCCTCCATCTATACACTATACTAAAGTGCTGTATGAAATGGTGTTTTAATAACGCTTTTAAGAAAGCAGGTACATATTTAAAGATACCAGTGAGATAGATGTGCCTGCTTCTCACTGCACAGACTGCCTATCCTTGCTTTGCTCTTTGCCACAGTCTACCCCTGCCTGTTGGCAAGCACCATGTCCATCTTATGAGCACTTTCACATTGTTCTGTGACCCCCTGGAAAGTAACTACAAAGCTCTAGATGTTCACAGACCGCAGTTTGAGAACCACTACCCTATTCCAACAAGCTAAGGAAGAGCTTACAGGCAGTAAGTACTTCAGCCATAACTTTCCCAGAATTGCACCAAGTGTGGTGGTGGACATGAAAAAGATATTTTTCCCACTGGCTACAATGACAGGTTTTTGTGCCTTATCATCCACTTCCAGCATGTCTCATCTCATTAAAAATGCATGCATGGGAAACACACTGTATCGCTGGCGGGCAGACTCAGACTTGCCTGCCACACCATGACCTCAGTGCTTTGTCGCTCTGGGCACCATACTTAAAGTGTACCAGAGCGCAATTGACTTCATGCCTACAAACCAGGACTGCTCCAGGCAACAGATGGCCCCGAAAGCAAATGGCAGCCCCCAAATTTAGTGACATCTCTGAGGCACCTGCTAGACGCAGATGAAGCCTGCCACGAACTCCTATACCCCTACTCTAGACAAGACCAGCCACCAAATTCACCAATCCAGCACGGGAAGTGATGGCAGTGGTGGTGAGCACCAACGCCCTCCAAAAGAGGACAGCCGGCCAGTGCCACAACAGGATGAATGATTTCTTCCATTCTGCCAGGGTAAATCATTCTTCTCATCACTCACAACACCCCATCACACATCCACAGGGTTTGCAGTCATTGCCAGCTCAAGGGAAATCACCACTTACTCTCTCACAAACCCCCTCATGTCCCCTGCCATCATGTCCTCATGCTATCCATGGCACCACTCACACTCCAGAGGCATGCCAGGCATCCTTCTCATCTGGACTGACAAGGATCTTATTTACACTCTATCTGTTCTCCATCATGCAGGATAAGCTAGCCCACAACAAGAAGGAGATGTCCCAGGCTGGGGGAGGCATGCCCAAGCTGAAAGCCCACACAGACTTTGAAAATAGAGCCATCCAACTGGCTGACGAGGACGTGGACAGTTCATGCGCAAGCAGTGAGGTCAGCGGTGCACAACCAAGTGAGGATCCTGCACTGCAACATCCATCAGGCAACCATACTGTCAGTGATGTTTCCTGTTTCACAGTCCCCTGCCATGCACTAAGTATCTCTCTTTTCTCTCACAGGCACATCCGGGAAGCAGCCAAGGGTGGCCACCAGCCAGGTCATCGACTCCAGCCCCGAGGACACCTTGGCAGAGGAATCCGTAGACACCAGTGTTGAAGACCAATCACAGTGCTCACCCACATCCCCCACCGACGCAGAGACAAACACCTCGGTGGGACCTGGTTCTAGATTAATCTTGGGGTCACAATCTGGTGTGCACACTGCACTGTCTAATCCACAACAGGCAGAGGCAGGGAAATCCAAGGGTGCCAGCAATCGGAGGACAGCTAGAGGGCAGGAATCTGCTGAGTCTGAGTCAGATGATAAACCTCTGGACTCGGTTCTACCTCAGTTGCTGCTTCTGCAAAGACAAGCTTGGGAACATCAGGAAGGGCTGTCTGTTGCATTCCTCAGATTGCAAGGCACAATGGAGGAGTCTGACAGCCTTCAGTCTGAGTTGATAGTGCTGGCATGCCAATGCTCCAAGGTCAACACTGGTAGGATGGCAGCTGCCATGGAGACCTTGGTCCAGACATTGGTCCTGCACTGCTGCAGGAGCTGCACTCCATTGTTGAGGCACTTGCTGGCATCCATCAGCGTCAGCACAAGAAGGGGGCAGGGCATCTCAAACTCATTCCACCTGCCCCTTCCTTTCAAGGAGTCAGCCAGGAGCCCTCAGCCACCCATAGGGAGGAGGATCAGCCGGTCCGCATCTGAGAGCCATCTACCAGGAGACCCCAGGAGTGTCCAGCCTATCCAATTTCCCTCTTCCTGTGCGTTCCACAGATCCAGATCTGCAGGCTGAGGAGGGTGGCACTGCCACACAGCAAGACCCCAAAAGCCAGGGCCCTCCAGGTCTCAGCCCTCCAGAGGATGCCTGCCAAGGTCATCACTGACAGGGCATAGCAGTCAGCAGACTGCCTCTACTTCCACTGTGGATGTGGAGAGAGCACCAAGACATACCTGCAGGATTAGGAAGGCTAAGAAGATGCAGTTGCACAGCACGGGCCCACGAGTTAATCACTTGTACATAATGTTCACTATTGTAAATAAACTCCAAAGAATGTCGCCTTTTCTATGGCTCCTTGTTGTGATGAGCAGTGTTCATGTCATTCAGATGTGAAACCTGGGTTCCTGCACAAGATGAAGGCAAATGTCTCAGTCCAGGGCCTCTTCCCTGTGCGGTGTGTAACCTGCAGAGCAAACTCTTTGTCCAGCTTCACGGTCACTTGACACATTAGTGATGCCTACACTCAATGTGGCTTGTCATTGTTGCCAGGATGTCATGGGCAGGCGTCACAGGGTTCTGTGATTTTTGCTGTGTGCTCTCAGCAGTTTTGAGATGGGGCTGGCTCCCATCTCTTCAGCATCTGTGTCCAGCGACGGTGTGATCCTGAAGGGGACAGGTGATGAAGGCTGCCGAAGGATCAGGTGCAATTAAACTATCACCACTGCATCTCCACGATATGGCCCTGATCACAGAGCACAAGGGAGCTGCTCTCAGCTGGACAGGAATCAGACATTCACAGAGGCAATGTAAAGATCTATCGATTGTTTTCACCGCATGTCGTCATCATCCTTCTGTGGACCTTAGAAGATGTCAGGGATCTGAGATCTGCTGAGGATGCAAGAGTTGTGGTTCTTTCCAGGGTACTATGCGCAGACCTGCAGACCAGCTGAACATTCAGCGAGTGGAAGCACTTGCGGTTTACATACTGGACTGCTTGTTGACATGGAAGTCTAAGCACCACACGAATGCTGTCAATGGCACCCTGCACCTGTGGAAAACCAGAGTTCGCTGCAAATCCTAGCACTCTTGCTTCCTGGCTTGCCTGATCCCAGTTGAAAGTTCTGTGCCCTTGCGAAGATGGTGTCTGTGACTTCCTGGATGCACTTGTGGATGAGGGCTTGCGAGATCCCGCACAGGTCACCTGTGGAGCCCTGGAAGGAGCCACGGCCATAAAAATTGAGTGCCACAGTCACTTTTACTACACTGGCAGCGGACGCCTTCCAAGTCCCCACGGCACCAAATACTGCAGAAGGTGGCATATGTGAATGACCAGTTCCCTATACATGCATAGTCCCAGTCATCTGCAGGTGTGACAAGTGCCATCTATAGACACTGGGTCTAGCGAGGTGCCTACGAGCGACCGCTCGCTGTGCATATTCAACTGCATTCACAGGAGGCCCTGCTGCCCCTTCATCTTGAGGGTGGTGCTTCTCCCTTTGCCGAGCCAGGCACCTCCATCGCAAACTTCTCCTTCTTACCTGTGAGCCTTGAGGCATAGTTAGATCACCAACTCCATGATTCTGATGTTCTCCTCCTGCAGTAACAAAGAGAGAAACACGAGGCTTAGCATATGTCTCCTAAGGACCTCTCTTGGTTAAGTCTCCAGCAGTGTCTTAAGGCCCCTTCACGCATAGATAAGAATGCTGCAACCACTTGGATGGCCAGTATCTAGTGCGCTTCATGGCTGTCCAAAACCCCACCCACATCCGCTCTACTCCACTTGACCAATTGATGGTGGCTTCAGCCACTCAACTGCATGCTGTGCTCTTAGCTCACGTGCAGGCATCATGCTAACCCACACTGCAAGGCTGTGCTGTTAATTTGGTCCAAACCTGAATAAGTACATTGCAAGGGGCCTGAGCACCTCCATCAGTGACTGTTCCAAGCCCATCTTTCGCAAGGGGATTCTACAACTTACCCAGTCATCCAATTGTTCTGCAGCCCCCTAAAACTCACATTAATTTGCAATCCGTGCCCAAGGGGTGAGAAGTTCTGGAGCATTTGGTGGCACATTCATGCTTTTGCATTGCTTGAGTGGCCAGAAGTGCTTCAGAGGCCCAACTCCAAGCATGTCAACGGAGCTGCTGGTGAATGGTCTCAGCTTTGGAAGAATGTTCCCCTCCCCCCCGGCAAGCCCCCCACCCGCATGTGCTTGTGTACTTCCATCAGTCTGTGCTGCCTTGCCCCTCCCTGGCCCCACCTGTACTGGAGCCCTTGCCCCGGCACCGCACTGAAAGCCAGCTGGGAAAAAGCAACTTGCCTGTGCCCCACCCCCCAACCCCAAATGTGTGGCTCCTCTTCCTTGATGTCCTACGGGCGATCCTCGCGAGCGCTGCGCAAAGTTGTGGGCACTCACTTCTGAGTTCCCCTTGAATTTCAGCTGTTCAGGTGCATTCCTTTTAAAGGCAGTGGTAAATCACGCCGTTCTGAAGTGACGCCAACATGGGAATTAAATTTGACATGGGGGGAGGATTCTTGTGTGCAGGCAGAATAATGAGATGCAAATGCATTAAAATTAAGTTCCCGACATTGGACAGCAGGAAATGAGGCCCACCACTGACGGGGGAGTGGACAATCGTGTCCAGTGGATTTATGCCACTAGGAAACACAACTAGGGCAATCTCGCAATGTTTTCTGCTCACACCACCAAACACACCTGCCGGAAACGGGAGCGGAAAATCCAGACTTGTAAATATTGTTAGCAGAACCCAATGTACCCAAACACAGGAAAAAGGCCAAAAGAACTGATGCAAGGCTAAAGTAAGACTTTGAATACCAAGTAACTATCCCAGGTAGACTTGTCACAATGTATAGCTTCACGATAATTTGTGCTGTAACTTCCTAACGATTAATACAGCTATCTTGTGCAGATTTATCATATGAGAAACATCTCACAAAATGCTTAGCTTAGATGGCAATACTGCAGCCTGGGAGAATGACAAGCAGCAACTTATAACCTGAGCTATGGGCATCCTGATTATTTTAATCATAAAATTGTTTTATTAAACTATTCAGAATTCTACACTGTACAAGCTAGTTGATTTACTAATTCACAGGATTATTCAAACATAGTGAGTTTGAGTTTTCACTGTGGTGACACCAGTAATCTGAGCACAAATTGTGCTCAAAATTACATAAGATTGCTGACGCAAAGTTATGGTTCAAGTTTCTGTTGAAGCTTATTTTCATAATCACAAATGTAAAATCTCCATGAACCAGCACAATCAAGCAGCAAAGTAAATCATAGTTGTTTATTTTTTCTTGTATTAAAAGATATTCAATGATCTATTTTAAAATTGTAACCTGGTGCAGTTTTATTAATACAACTGAAAATGGTTTATCACAAAATATAAGCATTTTAGTAAGAGGGTCTAGCCCACCACCTGAGAGCAACCTGGTTTTAATTCACTCAAAATGACTATTAATAAAACTATACTGAACCATAGTTTCATTGGTGCACACGTATCAGTTTCATAGTAAATTACATATTTGTTAACATTTAAAAACTTTTAAAACATACCTGCTAGTGGCTTTGCACCAAAAAAATGCATGATTTTAAGAGCAATAGGTGAAACTTAGCTTGTTGATTATTTCAATCTGGGGTCATGGCCAGTTTTGTGGGTGGGATTGCCTTCCAGCACAATGTTTTTTAAACCAGCGATAAAATTGCAGAACTTAGGAACACAAAGCTATTTAGCCCCTCGAGCCTGTTCTACCGCTCAATGAGATCATGGCTGCTCTGTGACCTAACCATCACTTAATAGATAAGGTTAAGAAATCTCTATCAACCGTAGATATAAAATTAATAATTGACCCAGCTTCAACTACCATTTGCGGAGGTGAGTTCCAAGCTCCTACTGCCCTATGCATGCAGATGCATTTCTGAACGTCACTCCTGAAAAGCCTGGCTCTATTTTTTTAAATTATAGATCTAGCATTCTTCAAACAGCAGAAATAATTCATAACATCAACTCTATCAGTTCCCCTAAAGGTCTTGAAAATCTCAATAAAATCACTTAATTTTCTAAATTCCAAGAAATACAACCCTAGTTTGTGTAATTTCTCTTCATAATTTAACCCTGGGAGTCCAGGTATCATTCTACTAAATCCATCCAAAGTCATTGTATCCTTCCTAAGCTGTGGTCTCAGAGCTGAACACAGTACTCCAAATGTATAGCTGTAGCATGATTTCTAACCTCTTGTATTCTAGCCCTCTAGCTATAATTGCCGGCATCCCATTTGCTTTGGCATTTATATTTTAAAAACCAATTTCATGGACCTCTAAATCTCTGGACCTCCACTGGTTCTAGCCTTTTACCATTTATGAAATAGTCTGATCTACCCTTTTTTGGTCCAAGGTGGATGACCTCACTTGCCTATACTGAAATCCATTTGCACCGTTTTGCCCATTGACTTAATCGATTAATATTGTAATTTCATACTTCCATCATTTACAATGTCACTTATCTTTGTGTCATCAGCAAACTTAGATATTTGGCTCTCTATCCTGTTAGCTAACTCTTTAATAAAGGCAGAGAAGAGTCGAAGCCCCAACACAGATCTCTGTGGGACGCCACTAGTCAAATCCTGCCAATTAGAGTACCATGACGTTCAATGTAACTTCCTCTATCTTTTGTGCGGGTTAGACCGATTTCAAGTGAATTGTGTTGGTGTATCAGAAACTCGAAGCCAGGAAGTAGAAAATTTTTAAATGTAGCATGGAATTTTACTTTAATTTCTTTATATAGTTAACACTTCTTGCCACATCTACTTCAGAAAATTCAAGTGAAGTGTTTCATTCTGCCGTGGCTTTATTGAGATTTTGGGTTTAAACCAGGCACATCCATAACAAAGTTTTACTGCTTTTACTGTTACCATTCTTCTTTTATTCATGCAGGCTGATGGGGAGGTCCAGACCAACTCTTCTTGAAAGCCTTCATCTTGTTCTACAGCCATTGAAAAAACAATAGGGAGCTGGATTCAAGAGAAGCCCCACAGCCCAAAGAAGGAAGCACCCTGGGATTTTAAGACTTTATACAGGAAATCTTTGTAAGGGAACTTAGTTCATCTATTGTCAGACAGATTGCATTTCAAGATAGATAGCCATACATCACAGCATGTGCAAGTCTAGGTAATATATCCATGGGGAGAATTTTCCTGTCAGCATGCGGGGACAGGTCATTCCAATCTTTCATTCGGCGGGCGTGCACCAGAGTCGGCTGCACGCCCGCTGAATTGTCAAAGGCCTGTTAAGGCCATTAATAAACCACTTAATCAATTTGACAGGGCTGCGCATCCATCCTTAAGGTTGGCGGGCAGGTGAAGAGCCCAGGTGGCCTTCGCATTTTTCATGAAACCTCATCAACCAGCAGGATGAGGTTCTGTGAAGGGTTTATTAAATTAATAAATATTTTTCAAACATTTCATAAACATATCCCAGCTCATGTGATGCTGTCAAATCAGGAGACATGTGCAAATGATTTTTGACCTTTTTTCTTAAAAATTCTCATAATGAAATTAATCTCCCTGAAGCAGCTCCATGCCTTAGGGGGATTTCTACACTCTTTCCTCCTCCCCCCACCCGCACAGGTAGCACTGAGCGCTACTGGGCGCATGTCATGGTGGGTGGGCCTTAATTGGCCCGACCACGTAAAATGGTGGTGCGCAGCCGATCATGGGTGGCAATCTGCTCCATGCCCGCCCGTGCCTGACCAGCCCGCCCGACAGGCAGAAGAATCCGTCCCATGTACCTGCATGCAGAAAAAGATAACACATAATAAAAGGAATCAGGATGTTCCAGAAATTATAAACCCTTAACTTCATTTGAGCAGGCCATGCTGAACATTATAGGGGATTAAATTGATGGGAGTTGCTGGTGTTGAAACAGGTTGAAGATAAACTGAAGCTGAGGACTAGTACCAATGTATTCTTATGTCTCATTTCCTTACTCAGTCTCTGATGAACAGGCATACACCGAACCCCCAAACCAGTAGACACAGCATATGACTGGATTTTCTATACATTGACTATGAATGGGCAAATCAAACTATCCGGGTCTGTTGCAAACCAAGGATTGCTGAAAGGTGCTTTTTAAAATCATTTGGCGTATGTTCCTCTTGCGTTTGCTCTAGGCATGGAGGAATGGACTGACACACAGCTAGCTCTCCAACCAAACCAGCAATTCACAGCACCCTGTGTCACTCCCATCTCCTCTGACATAGTTACACAATCCTTGAAGATATACATAGTGAAGTTTGACAAGCTAGTACAACAAATTTGCAAAGTCCCACTAACAGAAATGGTAAGATAATCTTTTAGTGGTGTTGATTGAGGAATCATCAGTAGCTGGGATAGGTGACAACTTCTAATATAACTGTTTGATCTATTGTATCCACCTGAAATGCCAGATGGTGTCTCGGTTTGATATATTATCCGAAAACAAAGTTACAGAGCATGCAGCAGACATGAAGAATTCCAGGGGATCTGGTTGGCTGTACCATAACAGGCTTGACACTCTGATCTGTTCAGGCACCTAAAGTAGTTAGATCAGCCCCACTGTATCAGCACTGTGCTGCTAATATGTAATTAGTCAGGATTGAAGGGGATAGCCTTAGTTTCCCAGGAGCAAGCTTTCGTATTTCTCTTCATTGTCAAATAAATCTGGCAGAGATTAATTGAGCTAAAATGAAAGTATCATAGGAACTATCTGGGGAGTGGGCACTGATGTGTATGACATGCTCCTTGTGGTCACTACCCAACTGCACATTGATGGAACATTTTCATGGAAGCCTTTGAAGGCTAGATAGTCATATGGCCATCATTAATTGCCTTGGTACTTTAGGAAAGCCAGTATCTCATGTATTTGAACAATCCTGGCAGCAAGTTGTTGCTGATCATTCAGAAGGGAAGTAAAGGTTTTGTCTCTCCTTATTACAGCAGCAGCCACCTCTTTGATGCCTCTCCAGATAGCAAATACGATGATACCTTTGAAGTCACTTATGCTGACCTGGAAGAAATTAGAGGCATAAAATCAAAGGTTGCGGTCATTTGACAGCTAATGGCAGTGCCATCCCTTTGTGTGAGGTTGCCTGCATAAAGTCTGTGGCATGGATTTGTAATTGTTGCTTTGCGAAACTTGAAAGAGGCATCTCCCACATCCTTTAAATGAATTTTTAAAAACGACGGACTACTTGGGCCACAGGCAAGGCACAATGAGATACACACAGGAGAGGTTCAGGAAACACTAATACATCGTCATTTTCTAAAACCTTCTTGTTCTTTCAGAAAGATTCCACGAAAGCCTTAATGTCAATCAGTCCCTGCTGTCACTTCTTTCATTTTGCACTAAATTGTCCAGCACCCAGCTACACAGCAGCAACACTGAGGAGCTAAACAGTCACGCCTTAGTCCATCACCTCAAGCCCAGTGAGGGAGCAAGGAATTAGATGAGATCTCACACGGTTGCAAGAATTGGAATGAGAAGCAGCAAATGAATGAAAAATTTAATAACAAACACATGGCTTAAAAACTATATATTCTATTCAGTTGTGTGAACCCCAAGTGCATACTCTTCTTAACTCTCTTTTTAGCACTCCTACAGGGTGCTCTCCCTCGCTTGCTGCCCGTGAATTAGGAGGACCTTGGCAACCGTCTTCTGCTTCCTGAGGTCTGGAGGGCCCCCGTCATGGCTGCTTAAGGTGCTAGGATCATTGGCAGAGGGGCTGAGGAGCCACTGTTGATACCAGGATGAGGCTGTTCAAAGAGCTTCATCTTGCTGTTAGCTGTCCATCATCATTCGTGACTGGGTGTGACAAAACAGCATAGCTTTAATTTGACCTGTTAGTTGTAGGATCACATAATTCGGTCCATAGCTTGCCGCTTCAGCTGTTTAACATGCAAATAGTCTGACGTTGTAGCTTCACCAGGTTAGCACTTCATTCTTAGGTACACATAGTGCTGCTCCCGAGATGCTTTCCTGCACTCCTCATTGAAACAGAGTTCATCTGTTAGCTTGATAGTAACAACAGAGTGAGGGATATGCTAGGCCATGAAGTTACAGATGGTAGACAGATGCAATTCTGTTGCTGCTGATGGCCGACAGCACCTCATGGATGCCTGGTTTTGAGATGCTATATCTGTTCTGAATCTACTCACTTAGCTCAGTGGTGGTGCACACAACAATGTAGGGTGTCCTCTGTGTGAAGATGAAATTTCGTCTCTTACTAATGCTGTCATAGACTGATGCATCTGTGACAGGTAGATTGATGAAGGTCAGGTCAAGTAGATATTTCCCTTGTGTCGGTTCTCACCACCTGTCACAGACTCACTCTGGAATCTATGTCTTTCAGAATTCAGTCAGTCGTGGAGCTACCAAGGCACTCTGGGTGATGGACATCAAAGTCCCTTTCCCAGATTTTTTCTATGCCCTTGCTACCCTCAATGCTTCTTCCAAGTAGTGTTCAAAATGGAGTACTGATTCGTTATCAGCAAAGGGAGGGTGGTATGTGGTAACTGGAAGGTGGCTTCCTTGCCCATGTATGCTCTGATACTATGAGGCTTCATGGGGTCAAGGGTCAATGTTGAGTACTTCCAGAACAACTCCTTCCCAACTGTACACCACTGTGTTACCACATCTAGTTGGCCTATCCTGCCAATGCAACAGGATATATACAGGGATGGTGACGGAGGAGTATCTGACATTGACTTAAAGGTACGATTCTGTCCGGCTATTACTTGACAGCTCACCCAATTTTGGCACAAGTCTCGAGATGTTAGCAGGGTAGGCTACGTAAGGGCAACTTACTACCCTCATGCTGAAATAAGGAATTTTGGCCATTATATTAAATAGGCAAATTAATTCATTTTTCTTAAGCAATTTGAAAGATCTTTTTCATGCTTAACCCATCAGTGGCCTACAGGATAGTTTTCAAATTATCAATTAATTTTAAAACAGTTGCTGTTATTAGTGATCTATTTGGTGAAAATAAGCCAGAAAACTATTGCAAAAACTTGGGAGAAAAATGCAATTTTCAAATGCTGCCTGAAGAGATAATATAGCATTCTGAAAGCTCATATTATAAAAGGAACATCCGAATGTGATACAGTATATCTGCCTAAGTCCTACATCATTTTTAACCAGTGTTATAAATCTGGCATGGCACGCAGTCAAACATCATTCAAGCTGCCTGAAAGACAGTGACTCATGAGAGGTACAGTTCCACATGTCGACAAGGTTTCAAGTAGTAGAAAGCGTTGATAGATTATTTGATGGGATGTAGGGGGATGGGGTGATACGGATCAGGGAATATCACAACTCAGTCACATCCTGTAATCATTCAACAGTTGCAGACACTTTTCAGGAGACTAAATACGAGCAGGGAAATTTGCACTTCTTTCAACAATGTTCCAACTGAGAGCTGCAAATTTAGCAGATAAGGGATTGAAACTATGACTTTCCTGGTCGTTCTAGTTCAGTGCACAGCAGCATATCTCAAGTTTTTCTTCTTTAGTAATTCTGCCTTCAGACTTCTCCAAAACAAATGCACTTGAGAGTGTGTATCAGCCAGCAAGATGTATCGTTTGTAGGGCAGATAAAGCGCTTTGTTGATTCTCCCCCTATTCAGAGATATTCACAAATGGATTCTTAAAGAGTTCTATAAAACACCTGGAAGCATTCAAACCACTGAAGTTAAAATGAGTGAAAATGTTCATCAAGGTTTGCCCTCCAATGGACAGCATTTGTTTCACCTCAAAGGTTGTATGACACTCTGAACAAGGTTACTGTTATAGTTACTGTATTTTCTTCATATTGGTAAAGTGTTCGACCACATCAACTACTGTCTCCTGAAAATGTTAACTATTTTCGATGACTACAGCCATTGAACTTTTTAAACTTGAATGCCTTAGCACTAGCTTGTTTGAATTCCTGGAATGATATTAACTCTGAGAGAAGTGTATCAGACTAAGCCCTGTTAAGAAGCTTTAGTGCTCCTTTGCTAGCTGATAAATTAATTCTTTTAGTCTTCCATTTATTTTCTGAAGTAGGCCAGGTTGGCTCTGGTCTCCTCAGAGACTGCTGTCAAGGGCAATCAAGCAGGACAGGATAGGTCATCATTGTTTTTCCTCCGCTGCTGTGTAGTAACCATCCTGAGAATTCGCAAAATTAATCCAAAGGATGAAGTTAAATCTATTAATTGAATATCAATTGAAACGGGAATTCAAATTTGCAATGCCTTTTTTATTAATTCATTTACAGGGTATGGGCATCGCTGGCTAGGCCAGCATTTATTCCCCATCCCTAATTGCCCTTGAGAAGTTGGTTGTGAGCTACCTTCTTGAACCACTGCAGTCCACGTAGTGCTGGTATACCTACAGTGCTGTTATGGAGGGAATGCCAGGATTTTGACCCAGCGACAGTGAAGGAACAGCGATATATTTCCAAGTTAGAATGGTGAATGGCTTAGAGGGGAACTTCCAGGTGATATTCCCATGTGTTTCCTGCCCTTGTCCTTCTAGATGGTAGAGGTCATGCGTTTGGAAGGTGCTGCCTGAAGAGCCTTGGTGAGTTTCTATATTGCATTTTGTACATGGTATACACTGCTGCCACTGTTCATGGGTGGTGGAGGGAGTGAATGTTTGTGGATGGGGGTGCCAATCAAGCAGGCTGCTTTGTCCTGGAAAGGGTCAAGCTTGAGTGTTGTTGGAGCTGCACTCATCCAAGCAAGTGGAGAGTATTCCATCACACTCCTGACTTGTGCCTTGTAGATCGCTGTAAGGATTTGGAGAGCCAGGAGGTGAGTTACTCACCACAGGATTCCTAGCCTCCGATCTGCTCTTTTAGCCACAGTATTCATGTGGCTAGTCCAGTTCAGTTTCTAGTCAATGGCAACCCCCAGGATGTTGACAGTTGGGGATTCAGTGATGGTAATGGCATTGAATGTCAAGGGCAATGGTTAGATTCTCTCTTATTGGAGATGGCCATTGCCTGGCACTTGTGTAGTGCAAAAGTTATTTGCCACTTGTCAGCCCAAGCCTGGGATACTGTCCAGGTCTTGCTGTATTTGGACAGGGCCTGCTTCGGTATCTGAGGAGTCACAAATGGTGCTGAAAACATTGCAAGCATCAGCAAAAATCCCCACTTCAAACCTTATGATGGAAGCAAGGTCATTGATGAAGCAGCTGATAGTAGGGCCTAGGACACAACCCTGAGGAACTCCTGCAGTGATGTCCTGGAACTGAGGTGATTGACCTCCAACAACCACAACCATCTTCCTTTGTGCCAGGTATGAGTCCAATCAGTGGGAAGTTTTCTCCCTAGTCCCAATGGACTCCAGTTTTTCTAGGGCTCCTTGATGCCACACTCGGTCAAATGCTGCCTTAATGTCAAGGGCAGTCACTCTCATCTCACTTCTGGAGTTCAGCTCTTTTGTCCATGTTTGAACCAAGGCTGTAATGAGGTCAGAAGCTGAGTGACCCTGGCGGAACTCAAACTGAGCATCAGATAGTAGGTTATTACTAAGCCATTGCTGTTTGATAGCACTGTTGATGACCCCTTCCATCACTTTACTGATGATCAAGAATAGACTGATGTGGTGGTAATTGGCCGGGTTGGAGTTGTTCTGCTTCTTGTGTCACGACATACCTGGGCAATTTTCCACATTGTCAGGTAGATGCCAATGTTTTAGCTATACTGGAACAGCTTGGCTAGGGGCATGACAAGTTCTGGAGCACAAATCTTCAGTACTGTTGCCAGAATATTGTCAGGGCCCATAGCCTTTGCAGTATCCACTGCCTGCAGCTGTTTCTCGATATCACATGGAGCAAATTGAATTGGCTGAAGACTGGTATCTGTGATACTGGGGAGCTCTGGAGGTCAAGATGGATCACCCACTTGGCCCTTCTGGCTGAAGATTGTTGCAAATGCTTCAGCCTTACCTTTTGCATTAATGTGCTGGGCTCCTCCATTGTTGAGGATGGGAATTTTTGTGAAGCCTTGCCTTCACTGAGCTGTTTAATTGTCCACCACCATTCATGACTGGATGTGGCAGGACTGCAGAATTTAGATCTGATCCATTGGTTGTGGAATCGTTTAGCTCAGTCCATCACTTGCTGCTTATGCTGTTTGGCACGTAAGTAGTCCTATGTGTTAGCTTCACCAGGTTGACATCTAATTTTTAGGTATGCCTGGTGCTGCTCCTGGCATGCCCTCCACGCTCTTCATTGAACCAGAAGTCAAGACAAAGCAGACCTGGAACTGTATTCAAAATTAGAAATCCCCTCAACCCCTATGCCCCACCCCACAAAAAAGTCCATGTATGCTTATTAAGTTAATAAATGCCAATTAAGTACCTGAAACAACAAACTAGAAGTGGGGACAGAGGTGTTCATATGCCACAAAACATCCCAAGTAGTGGATGAAACTGAAAAGCTGAGAAGCTGAAGCTTTTCACCAAAGCGTCCAGATCAGTAACATTTAGGTACCCACTTTTGAAAGGATTCCAAATCCAGTATAGCAGGGGGAGATAGAGGGGATGGTTTGAATAGCGTGCTATCCGGGAGATATAATATGTCTCATAATATTATTGGAATTTCTTGTAAAATAGAGTAAGAGTGGGATATGTCTATATGTGTGTGTGAGAGATTTAATTGAATTAGAGGCAGCTAGTCTGGGTGCTTTGATGTAAAAAGAGAAGTTGTGGTTTTGAAATGTTAATTAGGTAAACATGGGGAAAGTTAGAAACATAGGTGTCAAGAGAACATTTGCATTTTTAAATAAACCAGACTAGATTGTTTTCAAAGGAGGGATGAAACATGTCACCTAAGTTTAGAAACAATGTGTTTATTTTCCCCAAAGATTACTGGTAAAATTTACTGCTATGAGAGCTGTTTATTATCAGGGGAATAAAATCCAAAGACATAGTGAAACAATAGGTATTTCAATTCAAAGAGGAATATATGTATAAAAGGAGAGAAGACTGTAAGGGAAGGCATTTTTAAGATCTTACAAGTGTGAAAAAACCTTCAAAACCTATGCCTCAAGGGACTGAAGTAAAGAGGACTCACTTTGAATTGTTCAGGGTATCATGCTGCTTTGCCTGGGTCTTTTAAAATCTGTGTGTCTTACCATTGCCTTAATGAAAGTGTAACTGGAAGTCAGATTGACATGGGGATTTAGAAGTTATCACAGTAGTAATTTGTAGATCTATGTATGTATTTAAAATCACTTCTCTTATTAATAAATGTTTAATTTAATTTTATAAAAACCTATAAGACTTGGTGGTCTTATTACTACTGAATTCAAGGCATGCATCTTGAAATTTATACAAACTGCAAAGCAAGTTGTGGCAGTTGTTTCAACTTTCCCTTTGGGATTTGAACAACTCAGCATTTACCATCGGCTATGTCATAACAACGCTGTGTCAAAATATTCATGATTTACTTAATAACAATGCCTGCATTTATATAGCACCTTTAATGTAGAAAAATGTCACAAGGTGTTTCACAGAAGCATAATCAGACAACAATGTACGCTCATTCAATGGAGATGATATTAGAATGGAAGGCTGAATGCTTGGTCAGAGATAGGTTTTAAGGAGCATTTTTAAGCAGAAGGGGCACAAAGATTTAGGGAAGTAATTCCAGGATTTAAGGCCTAGATTACTGGAGGTATAGCCGCCTATAGGCCAGTTTTGGATGAGTGTTTTCTGAAGGTTATAGTGGTGGAGAAGTTGACAGAAATGGGGAGGGGAGGGGCCATGAAGTGATTTATTGACGAGGATGAGAATTTTAAATTTGAGATATTGAGGGAATCAGGAGCCAATGTAGGTCAGCGAACACAGAGTAAGCGGGACTTGGTACACGGTAGGCTACAGGCAGAAGAGTTTTGGATGAGCTGAAGTTTATGGAGAGTTGAGTTTGGGAGGCCAGCCAAGACAGCATGGGACCATTTCAGATTGCAGACAACAAAAGAATGGATGAGAGTATCAGCAACTGATAGGCTGGGGCAAAGCAAAGACATGCAATATTACAGAGGTGGAACTTGGCAATCTTTGTGACGGGGAGGATACGGGGCCAGATAATCAATGCAGGGTCAAACAGGCTGTTGATGTTGAATACAATCTGGTTCACTGTAAGACACTGACTGGGAAAAAGGCTGGAATTGATAGCTAGTCTACAGAGTTTGTTGTAATGGTTTCAGTCTTCCCAATGTTTAACTGGAGGATTATCCAGCACTGGATGCCAGACAAGCAATCTGAACACAAAGAGACAGTGGAGCAATCAAGAAAGGTGGTGTGAGGTGTCTATAGCATACATGTGGAACCTAATCTCATGCCTTGAGATGATGTCACCAAGGGGCACCGTGTAGGTAAGGAAGAGGTGGGGGAGAAGGATTCAGCCTATGTGGATTCCAAAAATATCAGGAATGGGAAGACATGCTCTGGCTATATGATTGGATGGGTAAGAATGAAATCAAGCAAGGGCAGTCCTACAGGGCTGAACAAGAAAATAAAGGCTTTGGAGGAACATGTTGTGGTAAATATAGAAAGGGGGTAGCTAAAGCAAGGAAAGAAAATCATGAGCAACATTCCAGACCTACTGTTGTCCAGGAATATGTTGTCAACAGCCTGTAACTGGGGGCTATGTGAACAGTGTTTCTGTAGGCATAGGTATCAATACCTGCTGCTTCTGATGCTCATCTACTGGTAAAAGTGTGCACTGCCATCTATATAGATAAGATGTGGACAGCAGCAAAATCTTTTTTAAATTTTGACCTACAAACATACAAATTAGGAATAGGCCACTTGGCCCTTCAAGCCTGCTCTGCCATTTAAAAGACCATTGCTGATCTGATTGTAACCTCAACTCCACATTCCTACCTATTCTCTTGCTTAACAAGAATCTATCCAGCTCTGCCTTAAAAATATTCAAAGACTCTGCTTCCACTGCCTTTTGAGGAAGAAAGTTCCAAAGACTCACGATCCTCTAAGAGAAAAAAATTCTCTTCATCTCTGTTTTAAATGGGCAACCCCATATTTTAAAACAGTGACCCCTAGTTCTAGACTCTCCCACAAGTGGAAACATTCATTTTGTCAAGATCCCTCAGGATCTTGGAAAAACTCAGCAGGTCTGGCAGCATCGGCGGAGAAGAAAAGAGTTGATGTTTCGAGTCCTCATGACCCTTCAACAGAACTAGTGGTAGATAAAGCTTTGTGATTATGGACAGGGTTATTGTTATTTTTAAACCTGCTTTCCATGTCCTAGCATATAAACAAAATCCTGCGGATAATAAATGTCCATATATCTTGTGAAAACTGCTATATTGACATGGAAACCTTTCGGTATCATTGAAGATTAGGTGAGTCATGACTTATGCAGGCCATAAAATGCAAAAATTCCAATAAACTAATCAAGTTCAGTGGTTTTGTGGAGTCAATTGCAGGTAAATCATGGGAAATTATATCAACACCCTGGGTACATATTGTAACTTCCGAGCTCCAGGGCAGTTATTCTTGGGGGGTGGAGGAATAACCAAAATATGCCCTTGCCCCACTCCCCACCCCCCGACAAGTTCCCAAGTAAGGATTGCAAGGCAATTGCCTGGGAAGTTCAAACTTAAGATGGGCAATTGCCCTGATTACACCCCACTGACCACCGAACTCCCCACCCATCCCCCAACTGAAAACTCCCCCACACCGCCCACCACCCCCAGACTGACCCCGCAACTAGCCTCCCAACTGCCCACCCCCACCCCCCGAACAATCCTACCACATACCCCAACCAAATCCTGTCCACTTACCTTATAAACTTACCTTCTCTCTGGATTCTCAGCAGCTGAACCTTTAAACTTACCTACTTTACAGCAGCTGGTGCGATAATGCAAATGAAACTGCAAGCTTCAGATAGTTCCGACCATGTCACAGTAATAGTTACCAGAAAAAGTTAGCAGAATTAAAACCACTTCTAGCTTCTGGGTAACTGTAGCATTGACCCACCCTGAACCCCCCACAGGACTCTCCCCAACCCACATTGGGCCAGAGGACTCCACCCCCACTACCCCCGACACCCCAGAGTACCCCCGTGACCTCCCTCCTCCCTGCTCCACCTGAGCACATCCCCATACCCAAAGGACCCCCAAACAAAGCAAGGGACAATCCAGCTACACCCCACCACTACATCCCAAGTGCCTTCCCCACCCCCAACCCCCCACCCTCCAGCCTGACTGCCCCATCCTCCTTCTCGCCCCCTACACCACCACACCCTCGACTGCCCTCCCCGCTCCCGACAACCCCACCCCTGCGTGTTCTCTCCCCATCCCCCAACTGCACCCCATCCCGACTGTCCTCCCCACACTCTGACTACACTCCCATTCCCTGACTACACCTCCAACCCATCCTACGCCCACCCTCCCACTAAACCTGCCCACTCACCTTATAAATTTACCTTCTCCTTGGCTTCTCAGTTGCTGAACCTTTAAACTTACCTGCTTTACAGTAACTAGTGCTGTAAAAAAAAGGGAGCGTGTTCTCCTTACCTTCGACGCTGCAGCATTGGACAGAAAGCAATGGGAACCCGCTGTGCTACACAGATCTCGCACCTCTTGAGTCGGAAGGCTGGGCATGACAGGAGCAGCTGAATTTCCAGCTAAGGAAAGGAGTGATAATCTGATCCAACTGCCACGCCACTGGAAGGTATGGTCCTGTTATTTTAGAATAATCAATTGTAGATTAATACATTTACAACTGTTATATCATCATTTTCAATGCTGTGGATCCAATCTCCTGAAATATAATGATCGGTGATGCAGATCATGATTATCATAGTTCAAGCATTGACAAAAGAGTTGAACTCCAGAGGTGAGGTAAGAGTGACTGCCCTTGACATCAAGGCAGCATTTGACTGAATGTGGCATCAAGGAGCCCTAGAAAAACTGGAGTCCACTGGGACCAGGGAGAAAACTTCCCACTGATTGGACTCATACCTGGCAGGAAGGAAGATGGTTGTGGTTGTTGGAGGTCAATCACCTCAGTTCCACGACATCAATGCAGGAGTTCCTCAGGGTAGTGTCTTCCGCCCAACCATCTTCAGCTGCTTCATCAGTGACCTTCCTGCCATAAGGTCAGAAGTGGGGATGTTCATTGATGATTGCACAACGTTCAGCACCATTTGCGACTCCTCAGATATGAAGCAGCCCATGTCCAAATGCAGCAAGACCTGGACAATATCCAGGTTTGGGCTGACAAGTGGCAAGTAACATTCATGCCACACAAGTGCCAGGTAATGACCATCTCCAACAAGACAGAATCTAACCATCGCCCTTGACATTCAATTACATTACCATTGCTGAATCCCCACCATCAACATCCTGGGGGTTACCATTGACCAGAAACTGAACTTGACTAGCCACATAAATATCTTGGCTACAAGATCAGGTCAGAGGCTAGGAATCCTGCGGCAAATAACTCACCTCCTGACTCCCCAAAGCCTGCCCACCATCTACAAGGCACAAAGTCAAGAGTGTGATGGAATACCCTTCACTTGCCTGATTGAGTGCAGCTCCAACAACACTCAAGAAGCTCGACACCTTCCAAGACTAAGCAGCCCGCTTGATTGGCATCCTTTCTTCAAACATTCACTCTCTCCACCACCGATGAACAGTGGCAGCAGTGTGAACCATCTACAAAATGAACTGCAGAAATTCACCAGGGATCCTTAGGCAGTACCTTCCACACCCATGACTGCTACCAATTAGAAGGATGAGGATAGCAGATACATGGGAACACCACCACTTGGCAATTTCCCTCTAGGTCACTCATCATCCTGTCGCTGGGTCAAAATCCCAGGACTTCCGACCTAACAGCACCATTGGTGTACCTGCATTAATGTGTGGACTGCAGCGCACCACCACTTTCTCAAGGGCAGTTAGGGATGGGCAATGAATGCTGGCCTAGCCAGAGCTGCCCACAACTCGTAAATGTATAAAGAAAAGACCTCCAATACAACACTGCTTCAGTGCTGCACTGAAGTGATAGCCTGGATTATATGTTCAAATCCTGGAATGGAACTTGAACCTACAGTCTTCTGATCCAGAGGCAAAGGTTTCTTCACTGAGCCAAGGCTAACACTCCAAAGCAGGACTGAGGGAGTTCTGTGTTGTTATGCTAAGTATTCAGGTTTCTTCAGGCTTTGAAGAATTGAAGAATGATTATTTATAAAATTGAATCCAAACCTGAAGATTACAACCATTAAGTTCCATGGATTATATAATTGTACCTTTAGCACATATGTAGCTGCCAGCCTCTTCATTGCATTATTATAAATTGACAATGAAAGGCTGCACTATCTGCATTCTCCCTATCTTAGGCTCCAATCATTGTTAGGATCCATGCTCTACCAGATATTGATTTCATCCAGATGGAAACTAAAGTACTTTTTCCTTTAAACATGGCATGGACTCAATGGGCTGAATGGCTTCCTTTTTCACTGTAATGACTCTAATGTATTACTCTAGTTTTGTGGCTCCAACCACAAAGACAACTTATCCCCTGTCATTGCATATGAATAGCTGTATGCATACTCCTCACTCCTGGAACTAAGTTATCCTAAGTACTAACAAAGTTAGACAAAATTCAGGAATGTGCAAATAACTAAAGTTTCTAGGTTGTTGAATATTTCATAGTTTTGATTTAAAGCATTTTCACTGTTGTTCATTTCAGGCTTCAATTTGGAATTTTATTTCCAAATAGAATTACTTTCACTAGTCTCTGTGATTAATACACAGAGATTTTGTCAAAGTACAAAGAGAATTGTGAATTGAAGGTTAATTTATTTGGCATATTTAATTTTAGATTTTGATTAAACCAATTGCTTCTTTTAACTTCCAAAATCCATTTGGTACTGTAAGGCTAATCTTTGTCTAAATTGAAATTATGACTGAATTTGTGGGATGTTGTGATGGTCCAATAGGTGCTTTCATATTGCTTTAAGTCACCCCTGGAATTAATCTATTTCAGTCAGATGGTGGCTGTGCTAAGCTCCATTGTGGATTATGCTGGCCTACTTGCCATATGAATTGTGAAACAGGGTACCAGCTCCCCATATTCATTTGCCTAAAATTGGTTCCCTTTAAACTGACAGCACATCATAGAACACAAGCTTCAGAATATGTATGCTGTAGTGTTAAGTTGTTGATAAGAGATTTGTGTCCCCTGTCAGCAGCTGATGATAGAAAGTGCTTAACATGTCTATAGATAAAAACAAAAAACTGCGGATGCTGGAAATCCAAAACAAAAACAGAATTACCTGGAAAAACTCAGCAGGTCTGGCAGCATCGGCGGAGAAGAAAATAGTTGACGTTTCGAGTCCTCATGACCCTTCAACAGAACTAGGTGAATCCAAGGAGAGGGGTGAAATATAAGCTGGTTTAAGGTAGTGGGGGGGAGGGGGTGGTGTAGTTGTAGGGACAAGCAAGCAGTGATAGGAGCAGATAATCAAAAGATGTCACAGATAAAAGAACAAAAGAACACAGAGGTGTTGAAGTTGGTGATATTATCTAAACGAATGTGCTAATTAAGAATGGATGGCAGGGCACTCAAGGTATAGCTCTAGTGGGGGTGGGGGGGGGCATAAAAGATTTAAAAATAATGGAAATAGGTGGGAAAAGAAAAATCTTTATAAATTATTGGAAAAAACAAAAGGAAGGGGGAAGAAACAGAAAGGGGGTGGGGATGGAGTTCAAGACCTAAAGTTCAATATTTAGTTCGGAAGGCTGTAAAGTGCCTAGTTGTTCCGGACTAAATATTGAATTCAACAACTTTAGGTCTTGAACTCCCTCCTCCATCCCCACCCCCTTTCTGTTTCTTCCCCCTTCCTTTTGTTTTTTCCAATAATTTATATAGATTTTTCTTTTCCCACCTATTTCTATTATTTTTAAATCTTTTATGCCCCCCCACCCCCACTAGAGCTATACCTGGAGGGCCCTACCATCCTTTCTTAATTAGCACATTCGTTTAGATGATATCACCAACTTCAACACCTGTGTTCTTTTGTTCTTTTGTCTGTGACATCTTTTGATTATCTGCTCCTATCCTAACAGCGCCCTCCACTCCTCCCCCCCCACCCCGCCCCACCTTAAACCAGCTTATATTTCACCCCTCTCCTTTGATTCACCTAGTTCTGTTGAAGGGTCATGAGGACTCGAAACATCAACTCTTTTCTTCTCCGCCGATGTTGCCAGACCTGCTGAGTTTATCCAGGTAATTCTGTTTTTGCTTAACATGTCTAGATTGGCTGATTTGTATGGACTTATATTGAATCAGTGACCTTTCCCTGCTGTGGGGAGTACCTCTAAGAGGTGTTAAAGAACTGACCTTTGTATAATTGTAAATTTGTCTCAAACATTGCTTCCAATAGGAAATAAATTAAGACAATAGTTTGAACAAATTGGAGAATAACAAATTTAAAAATGTTTGCTTATGTAATTTTCAGGTTTACAGTTGAGGAATCTTACTTTTTTATATTTAAATTACATATTCAACAATGTTTACCAACTTCAAGTAGCAAAGCCAAAGAATTTATTTTATTTTTATTTATTTATCTTTCTATCCAACTGAAAAGCTGGATATTGCTACCTCATACAACTAATGGAAAATATTTTTACTATTTGATTTTGAGCACTTCACCCTGCATAACGTTGAAACCTCTTTTCATTTTCAGCTATCCCCAAACACAGGTTCAATCATGTCAATTCATCTATGTAAGTAATTCTGACTGAAACATGTTGAGGAAAAGGAACAAAATATTATATTCTTGGACGCATGTTGAAATCCGTAATAAAATGTAAAAACATTGGGAATAATTTGATATTGAGATGAAGAACTGGAGCAGTTACTTGGTAATCATGCTAGCAGCAGTTCAATAATATCACAAAGTTCTGCACAAGTGATAATTTGTACTGCTTCTGAAAGCAACAGATACATAGTGACTTTAGCAAAAAAGATCCTTACCTCAGAATTATTCATCAGCCATTTGAAGGAAATAGTGTACCGGACAGACAACTTCTCAAAGTTGTCTTCTACCTCCTACCCAAAATCCACAAACAGAACTGTCCCGGCAGACCGATTGTGTCAGCCTGTTCCTGCCCCACGGAACTCATTTCTTGTTATCTTGACTCCCTTCTCTCTCCCCTTGTCCAGTCTCTTCCCACCTACATCTGTGATTCCTCTGACACCTTACATCACATCAACAATTTCCAGTTCCCTGGCCCCAACTGCTTCCTCTTCACCATGGACATCCAATCCCTCTACACCTCCATCCCCCACCAGGATGGTCTGAGGGCCCTTAGCTTCTTCCTCGAACAGAGGCCCGAACAATCCTCATCCACCACTACTCTCCTCCATCTGGCTGAACTTGTTCTCACACTGAACAATTTCTCCTTTAACTCCTCTCACTTCCTCCAAATAAAAGGTGTGGCTATGGGTACCCGCATGGGCCCCAGCTATGCCTGTCTCCTTATGGGGTATGTGGAACATTCCTTGTTCCAGTCCTACTCCGGCCCCCTCCCACAACTCTTTCTCCGGTACATCGATGATTACATCATGCTCTCATCGGGAATCGGAAAAATTTATTAATTTTGCTTCCAATCTCCATCATTTTCACATGGTCCATCTCTGACACTTCCCTTCCCTTCCTTGACCTCTTTGTCTCAATTTCTGGTGATAGACTGTCCACCAATATCCATCACAAGCCTACCAACTCCCACAGCTACCTCGACCACAGCTTCTCACACCCCGCTTCCTGTAAGGACTCCATCCCATTCTCTCAGTTCCTTCACCTCTGTCGCATCTGTTCTGATGATGCTACCTTCAAAAACAGTTCCTCTGACATGTCCTCCTCCTTCCACCCACGGTCGTTGACAGGGCCCTCAACCGTGTCCGGCCCATCTCCCGCGCATCCACCCTCACGCCTTCTCCTCCCTCCCAAAAACATGATAGGGTCCCCCTTGTCCTCACTTATCACCCCACCAGCCTCTGCATTCAAAGGATCATCCTCCGCCAACTCCAGCATGATGCCACCACCAAACACATCTTCCCGTCACCACTCCTGGCGGCATTCCGTATGGATCGTTCCCTCCGGGACACCTTGGTCCACTCCTCCATCACCCCCTTCTCCTCAACCCCTACCTATGGCACCTCCCCATGCCCACGCAAAAGATGCAACACCTGCCCCTTCACTTCCTCTCTCCTCACTGTCCAAGGGCCCAAACACTCCTTTCAAGTGAAGCAGCATTTCACTTGCATTTCCCCCAACTTAGTCTACTGCATTCGTTGCTCCCAATGCGGTCTCCTCTACATTGGAGAGACCAAACGTAAACTGGTCGACTGCTTTGCGGAACACCTGCGGTCTGTCCGCAAGAAAGACCCAAACTTCCCTGTCGCTTGCCATTTTAACACTCCACCCTGCTCTCTTGCCCACATATCTGTCCTTGGCTTGCTGCATTGTTCCAGTGAAGCCCAACACAAACTGGAGGAACAGCACCTCATCTTCCGACTAGGCACTTTACAGCCTTTCAGACTGAATATTGAAGTCAACAACTTTAGATCTTGAACTCCCTCCTCCATCCCCACCCCCTTTCCTTTTGTTTTTTCCAATAATTTATATAGATTTTTCTTTTCCCACCTATTTCCATTATTTTTAAATCTTGTATGCCCTGCTAGTCTTTCCACCCCACCCCCACTAGAGCCGTACCTTGAGTGCCCTACAATCCATTCTTAATTAGCACATTTGTTTAGATAATATCACCACCTTCAACACCTCTTTGCTCCTCTGTCAGTGACATCTTTTGATTATCTGCTCCTATCACTGCTTGTCCCTACAACCACACCACCACCACCCCCACCCCCCCTCTCCCCCCAACCCCAACCCCCCACCCCCCCCCCCCCCCCCACCCCCCCACCTCAAACCAGCTTAAATTTCACCTTTCTCCTAATATTCACTCAGTTCTGTTGAAGGGTCATGAGGACTCAAAATGTCAACTCTTTTCTTCTCCGCCGATGCTGCCAGACCTGCTGAATTTTTCCAGGTAATTCTGTTTTTGTTTTGGATTTCCAGCATCTGTAATGTTTTGTTTTTAACTTCTCAAAGACATTGATTACCTTCTTTAACCTTGACTCAAGGCAACTTTGAAACCCTGCCAGACCAGGTGAACCTAATAATACCTATCAAAATCATGACTGAATGTACCAAAAATATCCTGAAGCATCTTTTCAGATGCCTAGGCAGAAGCTGTGATGTGCAATATGCCCTCAGCAAGTTATCAAAGATTATTATTGTCTGATCATGCATGCACCTTTGCCATCTAGAGAAAGCAAAATATGGAGCAGGTAAATAAGGATGCTTATCCATTGTCAATAGCCCAGAAAAAAATCTATGTTGAAACTCTTTTGATGATGGAATACATATGCTGACTGCTTATAGATGAGGCTTTCACCTAAAATCCTGAGTTGCCTCAATCATTAATTTTCTGTACACAATATGGTGGCCTAACACACCTTCATTAATACCATCCTCTGCACCACGTAATAAGTGTATGCACCTAGTCTGTTTTATGTTTACATTTTATCTTGCTAATAAAGTCTTCCAGAACCAAAATGAGTGTTCCTTTCAGCCATTTCCCAGTGGCAGCAACAATTGAGGTGACTGGCTAAAGGCCAATTGAATCGGAGATAGTCCTGTGTTGGGTCATAAGATACAACTTGCAACTGGCATCATCGTATCTGATCCTGTGGTGTCTGGCTGATCCTGCCCATTTTCTGACACATCTATCATTTGAAGGGGAGGGTATCTGGATGTGGCACTGTGCTGTGAAGCAGCAACCTCATCCATACCTAATTCTGCCATGTACCTGTTGGATACTCCTCCATCATGTCAATTGATCTACATGGGGCATACCTGTGGTAGCAATGAAATATTTAAAGCCATTTAACATTACTCTGCTAAATTTTCCAGCATGTTAAGAGTTGAGCACTAATCTCTGCTCTATATTTGAGTGCAAGGTCTCCATTCCAGCTGTTTAGGCATTTATGAGAGATACTTTCGCTGTGTGAAGGAGCTCTGCCATGAGGGAGGGGCTTCCTTTTAATTTCAGAAGTTCCTGCAATTTTCACATTCCACAGTCGGTTACAGTTCCACAAAGCCAATGCGCAGGAGACCACAGATGTGAGTTCCAGACTTCTCTGGACTTCTGAGTATTTGAGTCTGCAGTTAACATCTGTGGGTTTTTCATAATCAGGCATCCAAGATCCAATCCTAGCGCTCTGCAACTGAGGGTTAGTCCTCAAGCCATAAGCTTTCTTCTCCTCTACTGTCACCAACACATGATGCTAACTACTGGTATTTTGAGCTTCAACCAGTGCCCCTTTCTCAAACTATCTAAATCCCTCAGAGTAAATGTACTTGAGCTGATGCTTGCAAAAGGTGGAGTTGAGTAACACTGGGTGCAGTGATGTTCTGGCTTCTTCCAGATCACTGGGAGCTCCAGCTAATCCATGGAAATTCCTGAAGAAACAAAAGGAATATAGATGAATGTACAAAAACAAAGAACAGAAAAAGACCAGCTCGTTCATCAAGCCTGTCCAAATACTGTCACGGTGCAACTTATGCACACCCTGAACCCCATCAACCTCTCCCCCTCACTAACCAGTCACACAATCTTCAGGGAAAGGCAAAAAAAAAGAAAAAGATAGGCTGAATTAGAAATAAATGTCTAGGAAATACCCCTTCAACTCCCAAAGACAATCAAACAAGTTCCACGAGACCACAATGATATGTTGGCCCAGACCCACCCACTTTCTATCCATAGTTAGATTGGTCAAATTCAAGAACTCATCCAGTTTCTTTTTCAGTGCTTGTAGCAAATCTGCATTCACTGAAGCATTTCAACTGTAAAAAGAAGTACTGTAATCTCTTTGGAGGAGTGAGAAACCTCCAACTTTCTCCTGCCCCACTTCCTCTATACAGTAGTCTCAAATTCACAATGACTTCCTCAAACATACTTTAGGAAATAAAATTGAAGGACTCTATTTCTGTGTGGGTTTATTTGTCCCCGATGTTTGCCTCTTTCTCCTGCCAGAATAAACATAAGAACATAAGAACTAGGAGCAGGAGTAGGCAATTCAGCCCCTCGAGCCTGCCCTGCCATTCATTACGATCATGGCTGATCTCATTTTAGCCTCAACTCCAATTTCCCGCCCTCTCCCCATAAACTTTCAACCCATTACTAATTAAAATTCTGTCTATCTCCTCCTTATTAATACTTTTAAAATATCAGAAATTTGAGGAGCACAAATGGTGCAATATGCTGCAGTTTAGTGTGAAAATAATAGAACATTCACCATATTGGAAGCAGGATCTATGAACTCACAATTACAGATGTTAACAGTGTTAATGCAACAATAGTTTCAGTTGAAAGTAGCTACTAGAAGTTTGCCCTGATGCAGGGTAACATGTAAAGTCATTTGCCACTACCAAGAATGTTCCATAAAACTCAACTTCAATGAAACCAATGATTTTCATAACTCAGAGGATGTGATTTTGAAGATAGCTTCTCATTAATGTAAACTTTAATGGTGAAGAAAAGGAATTCAGTGGTAGCAAAAAACCTATCAACTTGACTGTCTCCTGCTTGCTTTAGCCAATTTTGAAGTACTTCCCTGTATCCTGTTTCCTTTAAAAAAATATAAAATTAGTTGAGTAAATGATACTTTTTAAGCAAGTGAAATGGTGCAAACCTCAGCATACCACCTGCATGCACACTCAGTATCCATGTGCAACTGCTTACTATTAAGCAGTCTGTAAAGCTTCTTGCATGTTTTTAATTTATTATTCAATTTCCTGTGATTATGAGTGGAGAGTGTTCATGCTGCTAGTAAATGTTTCAAAATCTACTTCAAGGCCAATACAGAAGGAAGCAGTAAGGCCTCACCCCTCTGTGATTAATGGTACTGCTTTATTTAACTTATGGCATAAATTGAGAAGGTACCAACATGAGGTCAAAATTATAAATGTATATTGTCACTTAGAAAGCAATTCCCCAATGTTAATGAGATATTAGAATTGCAAAGTTCACTCACTTGAACGCAAATAACAGTTTGGATGGGGATTGAATGGGTTTTTAACCACAAAACTATTTCCTGAAATACTCATATCCTGTCTGGTTCCATTCCTGATGACTGCAACTTGAACAATTTTAAAAGTGCCACTTTGTTATTTCACTGCAGTTTCTTATTCTGTCTTTCATTCTTAAAGCTCCATCCTCTCTCTTCGCAAGAGCAAAGATGGACTCAAGCTGCTGTCAACCCCATTTTGAATTATTCCAGGGCACTGCTGGACCTTTGAGTGGCCAGTAATAGGTCTATGATTCAGCCTCTGATCTATGCTCTTTCCCTGTAGAGATGTGCTTAGTTAATGCTCTGGTAACACTGAGAGCTCAATTTATGGAGAGCTCTGGTTTCAAATCCATGCCTAAACACGTTTTGGCAGGCTTGCTGCTCTTGTATCTTGTTATTTCTCTTTTTCTTATTTTTCAAAATTTTGTCTTTCTCCTTATTTTGATCCCAGTTTATCTGTTAAAGTAGGAAACCATGCAGCAAATATTGACTTACATACTCACCATAGGGAGGAGAGAGAGTTACAACATAGCTGATGTAAAAATAATGTTCTGCTTCTTTCAGTTTGGATAGCTGTTTGGCTGCTTAACTTTTAAAAATTTAAATAGAGCTTCAAGAGTTAGTTTGTCTCCTTCTGATTTTGTACCTTTGCTGCCGGTGCGGGGGCGGGGGAAGTACAATTAGTAGACTCATTATATGAGCATGCATGTGAAACCATTTGCTTCGAGGGAATATAGGTGTTAAAAAAAGATTTCCAACATTGCTGGAAAGGATTTTTTTCAGCAGTGCTTAGAATAGCAGATCTGAACCCTGCGCATTACAGAAATAAATAAAACCTTCAGAGCTTTTAACAGAGGACAAGATGTTATTACAAATATATTCAATACTCAAGTAGTTACCAATACAAGCTAGCTCTGTTGAAATTGATGATTAAATCTTGTGGATAGCAGATAATGTTCTAAATCTTCCAATTTCCACTCTTAACCTGATTTTTTGCAAACTTGTATTACTGATGCTGTTCAAAATATCCAAAAGAGGGCACTATTTTGGATTTAACAGCACCACCACAGAATTCTTCCATCACTATCATGCAGAGTAACAATTTTTAGTGTTTGTATATTTTCTATTCCTCATTTTAATGCCTTATGTTGTAGTATATGCATAATATTGAAATCTAAAAAAGGTAATAAATGTTGGCGGATTTTATTTTAAAATTTGTAAATTAATAGCAAGTGCATCATCCTCAAATAATTCATTTGACACACATCATATTTACATTAATGTTTAACAACATTTTGTAAATAAACTGGCAGTCTATGCTGGAAAGTTCCCAACAGGTCAAGTCCTGACTGAGAAATAAACATATTTAGAGTAAGCAAACAAAACGATTGCACGTGCTGGTCTTGGGGACCCTAACTGAATTGTGTATCGAACATGGATATCTTTCATTAGGTAAAAACAAAAAAACTGCGGATGCTGGAAATCCAAAACAAAAACAGAATTACCTGGAAAAACTCAGCAGGTCTGGCAGCATCGGCGGAGAAGAAAAGAGTTGACGTTTCGAGTCCTCATGACCCTTCGACAGAACTTGCGTTCGAGTCCAAGAAAGAGTTGAAATATAAGCTGGTTTAAGGTGTGTGTGTGGGGGGCGGAGAGATAGAGAGACAAAGAGGTGGAGGGGGGGGTGGGGGGGTGTGATTGTAGGGACAAACAAGCAGTGATAGAAGCAGATCATCAAAAGATGTCAACGACAATAGTACAATAGAACACATAGGTGTTAAAATTAAAGTTGGTGATATTATCTAAACGAATGTGCTAATTAAGAATGGATGGTAGGGCACTCAAGGTATAGCTCTAGTGGGGTTTTTTTTATATAATGGAAATAGGTGGGAAAAGGAAAATCTTTATAATTTATTGGAAAAAAAAGGGGAAAGGGGAAACAGAAAGGGGGTGGGGATGGGGGAGGGAGCTTACGACCTAAAGTTGTTGAATTCAATATTCAGTCCAGAAGGCTGTAAAGTCCCTAGTCGGAAGATGAGGTGTTGTTCCTCCAGTTTGCGTTGGGCTTCACTGGAACAATGCAGCAAGCCAAGGACTGACATGTGGGCAAGAGAGCAGGGTGGAGTGTTAAAATGGCAAGCGACAGGGAGGTTTGGGTCATTCTTGCGGACAGACCGCAGGTGTTCTGCAAAGCGGTCGCCCAGTTTACGTTTGATCTCTCCAATGTAGAGGAGACCACATTGGGAGCAACGGATGCAGTAGACTAAGTTGGGGGAAATGCAAGTGAAATGCTGCTTCACTTGAAAGGAGTGTTTGGGTCCTTGGACGGTGAGGAGAGAGGAAGTGAAGGGGCAGGTATTGCATTTTTTGCGTGGACATGGGTGGTGCCATAGGAGGGGGTTGAGGAGTAGGGGGTGATGGAGGAGTGGACCAGGGTGTCCCGGAGGGAGCGATCCCTACGGAATGCCGATAAGGGGGGGTGAAGGGAAGATGTGTTTGGTGCTGGCATCATGCTGGAGTTGGCGGAAATGGCAGAGGATGATCCTTTGAATGCGGAGGCTGGTGGGGTGATAAGTGAGGACAAGGGGGACCCTATCATGTTTCTGGGAGGGAGGAGAAGGCGTGAGGGCAGATGCGCGGGAGATGGGCCGGACACGGTTGAGGGCCCTGTCAACGACCGTGGGTGGAAAACCTCGGTTAAGGAAGAAGGAGGACATGTCAGAGGAACTGTTTTTGAATGTAGCATCATCGGAACAGATGCGACGGAGGCGAAGGAACTGAGAGAATGGGATGGAGTCCTTACAGGAAGCAGGGCGTGAGGAGCTGTAGTCGAGATAGCTGTGGGAGTCGGTGGGTTTGTAATGGATATTGGTGGACAGTCTATCACCAGAGATTGAGACAGAGAGGTCAAGGAAGGGAAGGGAAGGGAAGTGTCAGAGATGGACCACGTGAAAATGATGGAGGGGTGGAGATTGGAAGCAAAATTAATAAATTTTTCCAAGTCCTGACGAGAGCATGAAGCGGCACCGAAGTAATCATCGATGTACCGGAGAAAGAGTTGTGGAAGGGGGCCGGAGTAGGACTGCAACAAGGAATGTTCCACATACCCCATAAAGAGACAGGCATAGCTGGGGCCCATGCGGGTATCCATAGCCACACCTTTTATTTGGAGGAAGTGAGAGGAGTTGAAGGAGAAATTGTTCAGTGTGAGAACAAGTTCAGCCAGACGGAGGAGAGTAGTGGTGGATGGGGATTGTTCGGGCCTCTGTTCGAGGAAGAAGCTAAGGGCCCTCAGACCATCCTGGTGGGGGATGGAGGTGTAGAGGGATTGGACGTCCATGGTGAGGAGGAAGCGGTAGGGGCCAGGGAACTGGAAATTGTTGATGTGACGTAAGGTGTCCGAGGAATCACGGATGTAGGTGGGAAGGGACTGGACAAGGGGAGAGAGAAGGGAGTCAAGATAACGAGAAATGAGTTCTGTGGGGCAGGAGCAAGCTGAGACGATCGGTCTACCGGGGCAGTTCTGTTTGTGGATTTTGGGTAGGAGATAGAAGCGGGCCGTCCGAGGTTGGGCGACTATCAGGTTGGAAGCTGTGGGAGGGAGATCCCCAGAGGAGATGAGGTCACTGACAGTCCTGGAAACAATGGCTTGATGTTCAGTGGTGGGGTCATGGTCCAGGGAGAGGTAGGAGGAAGTGTCTGCGAGTTGACGCTCAGCCTCCGCGAGGTAGAGGTCAGTGCGCCAGACAACAGCACCACCCTTGTCAGCGGGTTTGATGACAATGTCAGGGTTGGACCTGAGAGAATGGAGTGCAGTAAGTTCAGAGAGAGACAGGTTAGAATGGGTGAGAGGAGCAGAGAAATTGAGACGACTAATGTCGCGTCGACAGTTCTCAGTGAAAAGATCAAGAGAAGGTAAGAATCCAGAGGGAGGGGTCCAGGTGGAGGGAGAATATTGGAGATGGGTAAAAGGATCCGTTGAACTGGGAGAGGACTCCTGCCCAAAGAAGTGAGCCCGGAGACGAAGACGGCGGAAGAAGAGTTCAGTATCATGCCGAGCCCGAAATTCATTGAGGTGAGGGCGTAAGGGTATGAAACTAAGTCCTTTGCTGAGCACTGAACGTTCAGCATCGGAGAGGGGAAGGTCAGGGGGTATAGTGAATACACGGCTGGGGTTGGGATTGGAAGAAAGGGTGGGGACGGAGGAACAGGCAGGGGTGGGGGGTCCTAGATGGGTGTTGGTGTCGATGAGTTGTTGTAGCTTGCGTTCCTTAGCACTTGAGAGAAAGAGAAAAAGTTTCTTGTTG
The DNA here is from genome assembly GCF_017639515.1 of Carcharodon carcharias. Taxonomy (NCBI): domain Eukaryota; kingdom Metazoa; phylum Chordata; class Chondrichthyes; order Lamniformes; family Lamnidae; genus Carcharodon; species Carcharodon carcharias. The sequence continues at coordinate 117,995,044 of NC_054476.1, forward strand.
AGGCGTCGGATGATCCGAAGGATAAAATGAAACTGGGGGCACGCGCAGCTTTGAAAAAGGGTACGGCGATGCTGCTGGAGGGAGAGGTCGAGTGTGTTCATATGGCGGCGCATGGCACTGAGTGTGGATTTCAGAATGTGACGGGAACAGCAGTCCGAGAAACGTTTTATGTCCCGGAGATACCTGTAATCCTGGGTGGGTTCGAAACACGAGGGGTGGAATTTCAGTTGAAATCCACGTGGGGTAAGTCGGAGACGGAGACAGTCACTGAGAAAGGAGATATGGCTGTGAAAGCAGGTTTTAGTAAACACCTTGTCAAACACTAGGAGGGAAATGGAAAGCAAAGAAGGTGAGCAAGACAACAGAGAGATACGGAAATCTTGTCGCAGAGAGGAACAGAACTTCTTCAAGGAGGTAGGCATTTCTTGAAGAGCAGTGGCAGTCAATTAAACACGGAGATAAAAACAAAAAAACTGCGGATGCTGGAAATCCAAAACAAAAACAGAATTACCTGGAAAAACTCAGCAGGTCTGGCAGCATCGGCGGAGAAGAAAAGAGTTGACGTTTCGAGTCCTCATGACCCTTCGACAGAACTTGCGTTCGAGTCCAAGAAAGAGTTGAAATATAAACTGGTTTAAGGTGTGTGTGTGGGGGGCGGAGAGATAGAGAGACAAAGAGGTGGAGGGGGGGTGGGGGGGTGTGATTGTAGGGACAAACAAGCAGTGATAGAAGCAGATCATCAAAAGATGTCAACGACAATAGTACAATAGAACACATAGGTGTTAAAATTAAAGTTGGTGATATTATCTAAACGAATGTGCTAATTAAGAATGGATGGTAGGGCACTCAAGGTATAGCTCTAGTGGGTTTTTTTATATAATGTAAATAGGTGGGAAAAGGAAAATCTTTATAATTTATTGGAAAAAAAAGGGGAAGGGGGAAACAGAAAGGGGGTGGGGATGGGGGAGGGAGCTTACGACCTAAAGTTGTTGAATTCAATATTCAGTCCGCAGTCCCGCAGTTTTTTTGTTTTTATCTCTGTGTTTAATTGACTGCCACTGCTCTTCAAGAAATGCCTACCTCCTTGAAGAAGTTCTGTTCCTCTCTGCGACAAGATTTCCGTATCTCTCTGTTGTCTTGCTCACCTTTGCTTTCCATTTCCCTCCTAGTGTTTGACAAGGTGTTTACTAAAACCCGCTTTCACAGCCATATCTCCTTTCTCAGTGACTGTCTCCGTCTCCGACTTACCCCACGTGGATTTCAACTGAAATTCCACCCCTCGTGTTTCGAACCCACCCAGGATTACAGGTATCTCCGGGACATAAAACGTTTCTCGGACTGCTGTTCCCGTCACATTCTGAAATCCACACTCAGTGCCATGCGCCGCCATATGAACACACTCGACCTCTCCCTCCAGCAGCACCGCCGTACCCTTTTTCAAAGCTGCGCGTGCCCCCAGTTTCATTTTATCCTTCGGCTCATCCGACGCCTCAACAAGAAACTTTTTCTCTTTCTCTCAAGTGCTAAGGAACGCAAGCTACAACAACTCATCGACACCAACACCCATCTAGGACCCCCCACCCCTGCCTGTTCCTCCGTCCCCACCCTTTCTTCCAATCCCAACCCCAGCCGTGTATTCACTATACCCCCTGACCTTCCCCTCTCCGATGCTGAACGTTCAGTGCTCAGCAAAGGACTTAGTTTCATACCCTTACGCCCTCACCTCAATGAATTTCGGGCTCGGCATGATACTGAACTCTTCTTCCGCCGTCTTCGTCTCCGGGCTCACTTCTTTGGGCAGGAGTCCTCTCCCAGTTCAACGGATCCTTTTACCCATCTCCAATATTCTCCCTCCACCTGGACCCCTCCCTCTGGATTCTTACCTTCTCTTGATCTTTTCACTGAGAACTGTCGACGCGACATTAGTCGTCTCAATTTCTCTGCTCCTCTCACCCATTCTAACCTGTCTCTCTCTGAACTTACTGCACTCCATTCTCTCAGGTCCAACCCTGACATTGTCATCAAACCCGCTGACAAGGGTGGTGCTGTTGTCTGGCGCACTGACCTCTACCTCGCGGAGGCTGAGCGTCAACTCGCAGACACTTCCTCCTACCTCTCCCTGGACCATGACCCCACCACTGAACATCAAGCCATTGTTTCCAGGACTGTCAGTGACCTCATCTCCTCTGGGGATCTCCCTCCCACAGCTTCCAACCTGATAGTCGCCCAACCTCGGACGGCCCGCTTCTATCTCCTACCCAAAATCCACAAACAGAACTGCCCCGGTAGACCGATCGTCTCAGCTTGCTCCTGCCCCACAGAACTCATTTCTCGTTATCTTGACTCCCTTCTCTCTCCCCTTGTCCAGTCCCTTCCCACCTACATCCGTGATTCCTCTGACACCTTACGTCACATCAACAATTTCCAGTTCCCTGGCCCCAACCGCTTACTCTTCACCATGGACGTCCAATCCCTCTACACCTCCACCCCCTACCAGGATGGTCTGAGGGCCCTTAGCTTCTTCCTCGAACAGAGGCCCGAACAATCCCCATCCACCACTACTCTCCTCCATCTGGCTGAACTTGTTCTCACACTGAACAATTTCTCCTTCAACTCCTCTCACTTCCTCCAAATAAAAGGTGTGGCTATGGGTACCCGCATGGGCCCCAGCTATGCCTGTCTCTTTATGGGGTATGTGGAACATTCCTTGTTGCAGTCCTACTCCGGCCCCCTTCCACAACTCTTTCTCCGGTACATCGATGATTACTTCGGTGCCGCTTCATGCTCTCGTCAGGACTTGGAAAAATTTATTAATTTTGCTTCCAATCTCCACCCCTCCATCATTTTCACGTGGTCCATCTCTGACACTTCCCTTCCCTTCCCTTCCTTGACCTCTCTGTCTCAATCTCTGGTGATAGACTGTCCACCAATATCCATTACAAACCCACCGACTCCCACAGCTATCTCGACTACAGCTCCTCACACCCTGCTTCCTGTAAGGACTCCATCCCATTCTCTCAGTTCCTTCGCCTCCGTCGCATCTGTTCCGATGATGCTACATTCAAAAACAGTTCCTCTGACATGTCCTCCTTCTTCCTTAACCGAGGTTTTCCACCCACGGTCGTTGACAGGGCCCTCAACCGTGTCCGGCCCATCTCCCGCGCATCCGCCCTCACGCCTTCTCCTCCCTCCCAGAAACATGATAGGGTCCCCCTTGTCCTCACTTATCACCCCACCAGCCTCCGCATTCAAAGGATCATCCTCCGCCATTTCCACCAACTCCAGCATGATGCCACCACCAAACACATCTTCCCTTCACCCCCCTTATCGGCATTCCGTAGGGATCGCTCCCTCCGGGACACCCTGGTCCACTCCTCCATCACCCCCTACTCCTCAACCCCCTCCTATGGCACCACCCCATGTCCACGCAAAAAATGCAATACCTGCCCCTTCACTTCCTCTCTCCTCACCGTCCAAGGACCCAAACACTCCTTTCAAGTGAAGCAGCATTTCACTTGCATTTCCCCCAACTTAGTCTACTGCATCCGTTGCTCCCAATGTGGTCTCCTCTACATTGGAGAGACCAAACGTAAACTGGGCGACCGCTTTGCAGAACACCTGCGGTCTGTCCGCAAGAATGACCCAAACCTCCCTGTCGCTTGCCATTTTAACACTCCACCCTGCTCTCTTGCCCACATGTCAGTCCTTGGCTTGCTGCATTGTTCCAGTGAAGCCCAATGCAAACTGGAGGAACAACACCTCATCTTCCGACTAGGGACTTTACAGCCTTCTGGACTGAATATTGAATTCAACAACTTTAGGTCGTAAGCTCCCTCCCCCATCCCCACCCCCTTTCTGTTTCCTCCTTCCCCTTTTTTTTCCAATAAATTATAAAGATTTTCCTTTTCCCACCTATTTCCATTATATAAAAAAAAACCCACTAGAGCTATACCTTGAGTGCCCTACCATCCATTCTTAATTAGCACATTCGTTTAGATAATATCACCAACTTTAATTTTAACACCTATGTGTTCTATTGTACTATTGTCGTTGACATCTTTTGATGATCTGCTTCTATCACTGCTTGTTTGTCCCTACAATCACACCCCCCCCACCCCCCCTCCACCTCTTTGTCTCTCTATCTCTCCGCCCCCCACACACACACCTTAAACCAGCTTATATTTCAACTCTTTCTTGGACTCGAACGCAAGTTCTGTCGAAGGGTCATGAGGACTCGAAATGTCAACTCCTTTCTTTCATTAGGTATTGCCTCTCAACTTTGAATGCTTAAGTCTTTCAACTTTCCTAATAACTGTGCAACTGCTAAGCTAATATGTTCTGTAGTTCTTAAAGAAGCATTGAGATGTTTATTCACAAGTAAGAGAAGTGCCTTTAGAGCCATTATAAATTGTAGGGTGAATTTTAACAGAATGGGATTTGGGCAGGCAGGTGGGAAAGGTGTGTACCAAACTCTGATGCCCCTTCAGCACTGGCAGAGTAAAACCTGAGCAATATAACTTCCAGGTTTCTGTTCATACTGCCAGGTAGCTGCCCTCTTGAAACAGGCAGGAACTGGCACATGATCAGCAGGCAACAGCGAAAATTCAGTTAACAGGTTCTGCCTTGCCTTCCCGTTGTCTTCACCTGGTGGGAAAGGCACAATGGCATAACTCCGGCCAGAGTTATAATTGCAGTCAGGACCTAATCATCAAATCCCGATCTGCATATTCAGGGCAGGGCCCTGCCAGCTTCAACTGCATACCCTTGCTGCCTGCTCAAAACAGTTGATTAAAATTGAAGACAGCAGTATCCGGGGGTAATCTTGTTGAATAAGTCACTGGCAATTTGAACCATGTACTTCTGTGCTTTCCATTGCATGGGTAGGGCGAAAATTGATCCTTGTGTGTTTGAGAAACATTCATGTCCTAAATTTGGTGCAGAGAAAGAGGCACAAGACTGAGTCTGAATGTCACAGGACCAAATTATTAGGAACAATGAGAGAAGTTTGGAAATTTCAAGTCTTGGGGAAGCATATAATAATGAACAATACAGATGAGGTAACTCTAGATCTAGAACAAAAGTTCAAATCAAACCAGAACAGAAAGGGAAGAAGGCACAAGTTCATAGCAGTGACAAACAAAGTTAGAACTGAGATAAAAGCAAAATACTGTGGATGCTGGAAATCTGAAACAAAAACAAAAATAGCTGGAAAAACTCAGCAGGTCTGACAGCATCTGCGGAGAGGAACACAGTTAATGTTTCGAGTCCATATGACTCTTCATCAGAACTGAGGAAATAGAGAAATTAGGTAAAATATAAGCTGGTTGAGGGGAAGTGGGACAGGTAGAGCTGGGTAGAGGGCCAGTGATAGGAGGCAAAGAAGAGGTTGCCAAAGATGTCAGAGACAAAAGGAAAAAAGGGGTGTTGACGGTGGTGATATTATCTAAGGAATGTGCTAATGGGGCCATTAAGGGTAGCAAGCAGGTCAAGCAAGTGGCAGATGGCCCTAATGGGGTTGGGGTGGGGGAAAGGGATCAAAATAGGCTAAAAGGTGGAGATAAAACGATAGATCGAAATAAATTTAAAAATAGGTAGGAAAAGAAAAATATATTTTTAAGAAATTATAAATTATTAGAAAAAGGGGGATCAGAAAGCGGGTGGAGATGGAGGAGAGAGCTCATGATCTGAAGTTGTTGAACTCAATATTAAGTCCGGAAGCCTAGTCGGAAGATGAAGTGCTGGTCTTCCAGTTTGTGTTGAGCTTCACTAGAACTGTGAAGTTAAAACTGATATCAGGAAGTCCTCCTTCACATGAGAGTAATGGACTACCATACAGGGTAGTATTCATTTTAAAAAATTAAATGCTATCTTGGAAGGATTGTAGATTCTTTCTGGTAAGCAAATTAAGGTAGGCTAAATTAACTTCCTTATTCATATCTATCGTATAATCTTTATGAAGAGAACAATTAATTAACACCTAAGATTCTTCCAAGATCAATTCCTTCTCGTTGTCATTTTATTTTTCTTCATAATCATTACCAAAAATCTTGGGACTTGTTCCTATCACTGCATCATATAATTTGGAACAATCGTAAAGAAAGACTTGCAGGCATCTACACACCCTTTATTTGGTTTTCAAAGAAGCTGATCGATTTCATCATCGCAAAAGGTGAAATATGCCAGTCAGCAAAATCATAATTTAATGTTCAAAATGTCTGAGAGCCCTGGGATCCACAGCCAAAAGATTAAGGCTCATGCGTTCTGAATAATCAAATAACTTTACATAAAATAATGAAGAGTTGTACTTCAACACTTAAGAAAGGGATTTTGGCTAAGAGGCACTTAGTTACATTCTTTTCTTAGATCGTGAATATTGTTATTTATAAAATTGACCAAGGAGCAGCATCAACCGTGCTGAGATGCAAGAGAAAGAGAGAAGGGAGAAAGTGGAAACTTCAAAAAGTAACAAAAACATGCAAAGTTCAATTGCTAACGTTTGCTTATGTGCAAAATCGAATTTGAGCAGGGTAAGAACGGAGAATGGGCTAGGATCCTATCTTCAGTTAGTATGTATTCTTTTCTCTTATGTGCAGTTGATCAGCATTTCATGCTTGCAGTCAGTGTTTCGGGGATTCCGTGAGTGTGTCAACATTTGAAAACACAAATCTACTTCATGTCTCGTCTTCCTAAATCTAATGACTAACGCAAATACATACAAACATACGAATTAGGAGGAGTAGACCACTCGGCCCCTCAAGCCTGCTCTGCCATTCAATAAGATCATAGCTGATCTGAATGTAACCTCAACCCCATATTCCTGCCTACCTCTGATAACCTTTCACCCCCTTGTTAATCAAGAATCTATCTAGCTCTGCCTTAAAAATATTCAAAAACTCTGCTTCCACCACCTTTTGAGGAAGACAGTTTCAAAGATTCACAAACCTCAGAAAAAATTTTTCCTCATCTCTGCCTTAAATGACCAACCCTTTATTTTAAGACAGTGACCCTGAGTTCTAGATTCTCCCACAACAGGAAACATCCTCTCCGCTTCCACCCTGTCAAGACCCTGCAGGATCTTAAAGCTGTCAATTAAGTCACTTCTTACTCTTCTAAGTTCCAGTGGCTACAAGCCTAACCTGTCCAGCCTTTCCTCAGAAGGCAGCCTGCCCATTCCTGGTATTAGTCTAGTAAACCTTCTCTGAACTGCTTCTAATGCATTTACATCTTTCTTTAACTAAGGAGACCAGTACTATACAGAATACTCCAGATGTGTTCTCACCAATGCCCTGTACAACTGAAGCATAATCTCCCTACTTTTGTAATCAATTCCCTTCAATAAATGATAACATTCTATTAGCTTTTCAACTCCTTATATTTTCAACTGCTGATCGCAATCACCCAAGGCTAATGGTCTAGATCGCCTCCTCTATATAGAAAGGCGAGAATGCTTGCAAGAATGGAAGCTAGCAACCTCCAGTGCACAGAGACAGCCTTGTCAGCCATTTGCACCGGTGAAAAGCAGCACTTCTTATGCATTAGATAATGGACTTGGATTGAAATAAATGGGGAAGAAAATGGGTGCTTAGGAGGGTAACTTTGGAAGGGAAGGGGCAGGATTCATTGCAAAGGTAAGAAAAATGGTAGAATGCAAGATAAAAGGGTAGAGGAAATGTATGGAGGGCTCAGGGAATGGAGCAGAATACTTGCTAATGGAAAGGAAGAAGGCAGAATGAAAAGTAAAAGGAGGCCCTAGCCTATATTCATGGCTGCCCCTCAAACTTGTCATTTCCTTTACCTTTCCTGTGTTTTAGAATAGAATATGGGCAAGAGTTTTGGATAAGCTGAAACTTGGAGTGTGGAGGTGGAGAGGCTGAGCAAGAGATCACTGGAATTGTCGAGTCTGGATTTAACAAAAGCATTGGATAAGAGTTTCAGCAGCAATTGAACCAAGATAGAAGTGCAGTCAGCTGATGTTACTGAGCTCATTACTGAGCACATCTAATGAATTACTTTGCAAGTGTTGCCACTGTTATATAAGCAAACATGGCAGCCAATTTGAGCAGTACAAACAGCAATGAGTTGAATATCCAGTGCCATACAACAAACTTGTGAACAAAATTCTAGGTCATGGAATAAAAGGGAAAGTAGGCACTTGGATAAGAAACTGGCTGAGTGACAGGCAACAGAGAATAGTGATAAGTGGTTGTTTTTCAGATTGGAAGAAGGTTTGTAGTGAAGTTCCTCAAGGGTCAGTGTTGGGACCCTTGCTCTTCCTGATATATATTAATGACCAAGACTGTGGTGTGCAGAGCATGATTTCAAAATTTGCACATGATACGAAGATTGGAAGTGTTGTCAACTGTGATAGGGATAGTCTTGGACTTTAAAAGGACATAGACATGTTGGTGGATTGGACAGACGAGGTTCAATGTACAGAAATGTGAAGTGATTCATTTTGGCAGAAAGAATATGGAGAGACAGTATGAAGTAAAGAGACAAACTTTAAAATAGGTGCAGGAACAGAGGGACCTCGGTGTATACATACATAGGTAATTGAATATGGCAGGGCATGTTGAGGGAGCAGTTAATAAAGCATATGGTATTTTAGGCTTTATTAATAGGGACATTGAGTACAAGAGTAAGGAGGTCATGTTGAACTTGTATAAGACAATAGTTAGGCCTCATCTGGAGTATTGTGTCCAGTTCTGGGCACCATACTTGAGGAAGGATGTGAAGGCATTGGGGAGAGTACAGAAGAGATTCAGAAGGATGATTCCAGGGATGAAGAACTATAACTATGAGGATAGATTGGAGAGGTTGGTACTGTTTTCCTTGGAGAAAAGAAGGTTGAGAGGAGTCTTGATAGAGGTATTCAAGGTTTTGAGGGGTATGGACAGGGTAAATAGTGAGAAACTGTTCCCACTCAAAAGAACATCAAGAACTAGAGGGCACAGATTCAAAATAATCGGCAAAAGGAATAAATGTGGTGAGGAAAATGTTTTTCACCCAAAGGGTGTTTGGAGCCTGGAACAAACTTCCTGACGGTGGTGGAGGCAGGTTAAATCGAGGTATCCAAAAGGGAATTGGATTGCTAGCTGAAAAGATAGAATGTGCAAGGTTATGGGGATAAGGTAGGTGAGTGGGAGTAGGTGGAGTGCTCTTTCAGAGAGCCAGCAAAGACGCAACAGGCCGAGTGGCCTCCTTCTGCACTGTAAAGATACTGTAATACTAATATTGTGAACCAGCTAATCTGTTTTGGTGGTGTTTTTTGAAGGATAAATATTGTCCAGGAGAAATGCACTGCTCTGCTCTCAATAGTGCCATGGGATTTTTTTTTGCGTCTTGGTTTAATGTCTTGCTCAAAAGACAGCACCTCTGAAAATGCAGCACTCCCTCAGAACTGTATTGCATACTTAAGTCCTTGGGACTTAAACACATGACCTTCTGACTAAGAGATAGGTACTGCCATTGAGCTATGGTGAACAAATGTTAAAAAGAAATGTTGCAAATGCATGCCACTTGTTACACAATACATGGAACTAATTGTTTTAACATGTCAGGGCCATTCTTAAGTAATTAACTTTGTGGGATTGTGTCTGTTTTAATTTTTTAAGATTGGCATATAAATTTGTTGCTTATGAAGTTTCACTGATAATCTTAATAACTAAAGGTCACAAGAAAAACAGAAATTTAATACTGGGCTGTCCTTTTAAGAATCAAGACTTTTTGGTGCCCAGTTTTCATTTTAGTAATTTCAAATAGCTCCTCTAAAACAGATTTTTTAGTTCAAAGCCCAGAGATGTCACAAAGCAAAATGCCCTTTATGAACTTTTATCCACTGAAAATACATTAAATACTTTTCAAATTTTATTTCATCTTGACAGCTATATTATTATTGGTTATTTCTGGTCTGTGTAAGAAATCAGTCACTCTATTGCTTAATACCATGTGCAAAACTCCATGAAATATTTCTTCTTTAGTATAATAAATCTATTAATTTTAAGCTGTCATTACAGACTACATAGAATCAGCTTGTTGAAGATCTGTAATATCATAAAATTATACAATGCAGGAGGCCATTCAGCCCATCATGCCTGTTAGTGCTTTGAATGAGCTAACACCACAACCCCTAATCTATCTCTATAGCCCTGCAAATGTTTTCTCTTCGAGACTTTACCCAACCCACTTTTGAAAGTTACCATTGAACCTGCTTCCACCAATCTTTCAGGCAGTGTATTCCCGGATCTCACAACACCTCAGTTGAACTGGCTGGTTCTGTGTATGATAAAATATTCTCATGCCGCCTCTGATTCTTTTCATCCATCACTTTACGGTATATCAATTAAGATAGAATGGCGACAGGTAGATTTACTGAGGTTGTGCTTCTCATGTCAACTGACTGACATTGAAAAAAAGAAAACAGCCAAGACAGGCGTCACCACTTATAATATGGCCGCACATCGGCCGTGAGGGAGAGGGAAGGCCAAGGTGCGCAAGCGCGCCACCTCGCTCGGCGGCGCTGCCGTTGTTGTCGGCACCATGTGACGCCGCGCGTAGGTCATGTGACTCAGTATGGAGGTTGTGAACAAACCTGAGGCCGGGCTTCGACTGAGGAAGAAAAGTAGAGACTGAAGGAAGAAAATAAAGTGAGAGGGGCGGGGAAAGACCAGCACCTACAATAATAACACTGAAATGAGGGGAATATGGGCGCCAAGGAGTCAAGGATAGGTTTTTTGTCTTACGATGAAGCGGTGAAACGAGGTGAGGTCTGGAGAGGTTTTGGTTTGTTTATTTTTTAAAAAATAATATTTTGAAGCTGGTGATTAAATCCCGGTTTTGCCCCTGAACAGTGAAGTCAATTTGAGGTGGCATTCCACCACGGCGGCAGGGATGCTGTACGCGTCCGTAAAGACAGGGAAACTCCGTCCCTTTGGGGCGGGGGTGGACTTTTTATACACGACACTGATTTGCTGTTATTTTTTGAAATCCAGGTTTAAAAATGCCTGAATCCACTACAAAGGAGGGATTAGGGAACGTGCGCGCTCGCCTACGTTTGCCTCCCGTGCATTTTTAAAAAGTACTTAGGTTTTTAAGGATACATGTAGACCTAGTGTTGAAGGGCGGGTCTGTGTTGGTCGGGAGTTTCGATCCCTGGTTTGTTTGAAAGCGTAGGTTGCTGAAATAGGGAGGAACCTATTTTTTGAATTACTGTGATGGAGGTCTGTATTGCCTGAATTTGCTGAACCTTTGGGTTTCAGGGTGTCTTCATAACACGAGCGATTTCTGACCACTTGGCTGCCAAGAGAGTAATTTCCAGTACAACGTTGCATCTGTACGAGTGGGGTATTTCAGTTGTGAATTTTGAAACATAATAGCAAGAATGAACTCTCATTTATTGCCAAACAGTTAAAAAAGCCCGTTTAATCTTTTTTTTTAAAACTCCTAACCGACCAATTACTCTTGCCCGTCTCTCAAGTCTAAGTGATGGAACCAGGATGTAGCCTTTTAATGTCGTGTTTACGACAAAATTTGAGTACCATACGGCGGTCACCACAGCCCAGAGTGACGCAGACTTGTGGACACCAGTGAGTTCTGCAGCAAACTGTCACTTCTCGATGAATTCTGTTCTAATGTGCTTTGCTGCTCCTGCAACTCCTTAATGCACTGGAAACTAGTATCTGTTGCCCGTTCATTGCGGGGAAAATAGAGTGCTGCTCTTATCAAAGGTGGGGTCATCAAGTGTTTTTTTTAAACTGAACGAATGTTCATGGTTAAAATTTTAAAGAGCAAACGGTTATAAATCGTTAGCAACTGGTCGTTTTCCGACCTCTCATTAACATAACGTGTGCCGAAGGCGTATAACTTCGCGTGTTTTGGAATAAAATATACAGTTTCTTTAGGGGGGTGTATTGATCCAGCTCAGGAGTTAACTTAATTTTTTTAAATCTTGCCTGGTATTGCAAAACTGCATAATATCCTGGCCATGATGGTTATAAATCAACAATGGGAAACTGTGAACTCCTCACTTTCTCGATTTGTTTTCAAAGGATACACAATGGGTAATTTTATATGAAAGCTGCAACATACTTGAGATTTAGGTAATATTCTGAATGGTTTGCTTTGAAACTTAGTTTGCAAATGTGAGTTGCAGCTTTATAATTTCTAGTTATCCTTTTCTATTTTGGTATATTTGCCCTTGTATGATCACTTCATATGTTTTACCAGCAATTTGTTTGCTAATACTTTTAAATTGGCTTCCTTTGGTTGGTCTACAATGAAGCCATAATACTGTAATTTCTCCATTTTCCTGAACTGATTTGTTTGCCTTGGAGGGAAGTGGAGGCATTATTCTCCAGTTTTATAGTCATAGAGGTCTGCAGCACAGAAAAAGGCCCTTTGGCCCATCAAGTCTGCGCTAGTCAAACAAGTACCTAACTATTCTAATCCCATTTTCCAGCACCAAGCCCATAGCCTTGTATGCCATGGCTTCGCAAGTGCACTTCCAAATACTTCTTAAATGTTATGAGGGTTTCTGCCTCTACCACTCTTTCAGGCAGTGAGTTCCAGATTCCAACCAAACTCTGGGTGAAAAAATTCTTCCTCACATCCCCTCCAAACCTCCTGCCCTAAATAGCCAAGTGGTTATGGTACTGGGTTTGTAACCCTAAGATCAAGAGTTCAAATCTCACAATGGTAAACTATGAAACAATGTAACTTCATCAAGAGATCAAATCTCACAATGGCAAACTATGAAACAATGTAACTTCATCTGAAACAGATGGAAACGGGTTTGTACTCGAAAGAGTTACCTTAAATCTATGCCCCTGGTTATTGACCCCTCCACCAAGAGGAAAAAGTTCCTTCCTGTCTACCCTATCTATGCCCCTCATAATTTTATTCACCTCAATCATGTCCCCCCTCGATTTCCTCTGCTCCAGGGAAAATAACCCCAGCATATCCAATCTCTCCTCCTAACTAAAACCCTCCAGCCTGGGCAACATCCTGGTAAATCTCTTCTGCGCATTCTCTAGTACAATCACATATTTCCTAAAATGCAGATTCCAGAACTGCGTGCAATACTCCAGCTGTGGCCTAATCAGCGTTTTATACAGTTCCAGCATAATGTCCCTGCTCTTATATTTTATGCCTTGGCTAATAAAGGCAAGTATCCCATATGCCTTCTTCACTACCTCATCTACCTGTCCCGCTACCTTAAGGGACCGGTGGACATGCACACCAAGGTCCCTCTGATCCTCGGTACTTCCCGGGGTCCAACCATTCATTGTGTATTCCAGTGCTTTGTTTGTCCTGCCCAAGTGCATCACCCCAGATTATCCAGATTAAATTCCATTTGCCACTGATCAGGCCATCTGACTAGCCCGTGTATATCCTCCTGTAATCTAAGGCTACCCTCCTCACTATTTACCACCCCATCAATTTTCGTGTCATCCGTGAACTCACTGATCAACCCTCCTACATTCAAGTCTAAATCGTTTATATATACCACAAACAGCAAAGGACCCAACACCGATCTCTATGCAATCCCACTGGACACAGGCGTCCTGTCACAAAAACACCTCACATCCATCACCTTCTGCTTCCTGCCACTCAGCCAATTCTGGATCCAAATTTCTTTGGATCCAATGGGCTCTTATCTTCGTTATCAATCTCCCATGTGGGTCCTTATCAAAAGCCTTGTTGAATTCCAAGTGGACTACATCAAATGCATTGCCTTCATCTACACATCTGGTCACCTCTTCGAAAAATTCAATCAAATTAGTCAGACATGACCTCCCCTTAACAAAACCATGCTGACTGTCCTTGATTAATTCCTGCCTCTCCAAATATATATTAATTATGTCCATCAGAATTGCTTCCAATAGTTTCCCCAGCACTGAGGTTAGACTGACTGGTCTGTAGTTCCCTAGTTTATCCCTTCCTCCCTTGAATAACGGTACCACATTGGTTGTCCTCCAGTCCTCTGGCACCTCTCCTGTGGCCAGAGAGACATTGAGAATTATTGCCAGCGTCCCTGCTATCTCCTCCCTTGCCTCACTCAATAGCCTGGGATACATTTCATCCAGGCCTGGAGATTTATTTAAGCCTACCAGACCACTTAGAACCTCCTCCCTTTCTATGCTAACTTCTTTAATTATATCTCAGTCCTTCTGCCTGATTTCCATACCCACGTCGTCCCTCTCACTTGTGAACACCGACACAAAGTATTCGTTTAGAACTAGACCCATGTCTTCCGGCTCCACACGCACATTAACACAATGGTTCTTAATGGGCCCTATTCTTTCCCTAGTTATCCCTTTACTCGTAATGTACTTGTAATATAACTTTGGCAGGTAAAATAAAGGAAAATCCAATGTTTTTTCATGCCCCCTTTTTGCTCTCCTAATTCCCTTTTTTAAGTCTCCCCCCCCCCCCCCCCCAAACATCCTATACTCCTCTTGGGCTTCTGCTGTTTTGAGCCCTCGGTATCTGCCAAAAGCCTCCCTTTTTCTCTTTACCCAATCCTGTATATCCCTCAAATTCCAGGGTTCCCTGGATGTGTTGGTCCCAACTTTTGTCTTTACTAGAATATGTTGACCCTGTACTCTCCCTATTTCCGTCTTGAATGAGTCCCACTGCTCTGACACAGATTTACCTAAAAGTAGCTGCTCCCAGTCCACTCTGGCCAAATCAAAGCTGATCTTATTAAAATCAGCCTTCCCCCAATTTAGAACTCTGATTTCTGGCCCATCCTTGTCCTTTTCCATAAGAACCTTGAATCAAACGGAGTTATGATCACTATCTGCAAAATGCTCCCCCATTGATATCTCTCCACTTGCCTGGCTTCATTCCCTATAATTAAGTCCAGGACTGCTCCCTCTCTTGTAGGACCTTCTACGTACAGGCTTAAAAAGCTCTCCTGGATGCATTTTAAGAATTCTGCTACCTCTAAAAACTATCACATTATGACTAACCCAGTTACTGCTGTAATTGATTTCTTGCTCAATATTGCGATACCCCCTCCTCTTTTACCTCCTTCCCTGTCTTGTCTGAAGACCTTATATCCTGGAATATTGAGCTGCCAATCCTGCCCCCCATAACCATATCTATGTGACAGCAATGACATCATACTTCCATGTGATAATCTGTGCCCTCAACTCATCTGCCTTATTCATCAGACTCCTTGCATTAAAATAAATGCCATCCAACCTTGACAAACTCCCTTGTGCCTTAACTAGCCTATAATTTCTATGCCTTCCAGACTCACTTGCTCTTTCTTCTAATT
This sequence comes from Carcharodon carcharias, assembly GCF_017639515.1. NCBI lineage: Eukaryota > Metazoa > Chordata > Chondrichthyes > Lamniformes > Lamnidae > Carcharodon > Carcharodon carcharias. The sequence goes on from NC_054476.1 coordinate 118,010,327, forward strand.
TTGGATGTGCATCTCCCCCTGCTTATCCTACAGATATAAATAAACACATACAAAAATGCAGGTCTTGCCTGTGTTGCATGAAAATATTTTGTGTTCGTATGAGGAGTTAAATCTTTGAAGAGCTCACAACAAATGCATCTATTTTTAAGTGATTTGCGATCAATTTTGATAATTTGTATTGAGCCCTTTGCCCTTTACTGGTTTTACCATGCAGGGACTTGTCCAGGTTTTTTGTTTCGGGTTAAAATGTCTCAAAAATTGCTGCATTAAATGTCAGATTGAAGCACAGTAGGTGCTCTACCATCAGTTTAGATTATAAACTGGAAGCCCACCCTTCACTAACATCTTTTCAAATGTCTTACATAGATTGGAGTCGCTTTGAAGTTCAATGGCTTTGCTTAATGCCACATCATATGATTGCACTATTAACACTGCAACTCTCTTTAGAACTGCACAGGAGTATCAGCCTGGACTGTGTGTTCATGCTCTGGAGTGGTATTTGATCCCACAACTTTTTGAGAGCTTTGATAACACCCTGCCAATATAGTATAGCTGAAGGGGAATAATGAAAAAAGGAAAAACTTGCATTTGGATAACCTTTTTCACAATCTCAGCACACCCCAATTCACTTATACAGCCAAAGAAATACTTGGGATGTGCTGTTACTATAGCGAAAACAAAAACAGAATTACCTGGAAAAACTCAGCAGGTCTGGCAGCATCGGCGGAGAAGAAAAGAGTTGACGTCAACTTTTTTCTTCTCCGCCGATGCTGCCAGACCTGCTGAGTTTTTCCAGGTAATTCTGTTTTTGTTTTTGTTTTTGTTTTGGATTTCCAGCATCCGCAGTTTTTTTGTTTTTATCTCTGTTACTATAGCATGTAGTCTAATATGGCAACCAATTGATGCACATCAAGGTCCTATCATTAGCAATGAGACAAATAACTAGAAAAGTTTTAGTGATATTGGTTGAGGGAGGAAAGGTTAGCCAGGACATTGGGAAGGACCCCTTTACTCATCTTTGAATCATGCAATGGGGACTTGTTGATAACCTAGAAGGGTAGTTAAGTCTTTGATATATCATCTCATATGAACAATGACATTTCTGGCAGTGCAGCATTCTCACTGAAAAGCAATAACTAAATTATAAGAAAAAAATCACAACCACAGATTGTTAAAGTATGCATCCTTCCCTGCACCTCCACCTCTTTCTTTTCCTCCCTACCCCACCTGAAGATACTAACTCATTATGGACTCAGCATCTTGAATACTGATACTTCATGCCTAAGCTTAAGAACTGAGTGTTGGCATCACTGTTGAAATTTATTCTGACATTGACTAAGGTCTGCACATGTGCATATTTGCAACAGGGCTGATCCTGTTATCAAACAGCAACAAACACATTTAATTTATCCACACCTATCCTCTACCCTAAACCCCATTTCCCTAGCTGGTACTAGTGCTGAGGTTATTTGTAGCATCCCCACTGCTACCTGGCCACTGATTTAATTTCCAGAAGTTGAACCTCTTGCTGCCTATATGGCCAAATAGGACATAAGGGAGGGATAGCAACTTACACAGGTGGGCTTGCTGCACTCTTTGGAGTGGCTTATACTGTACTGGTGCACACCTTCACCCAGCACTCACCTGTGGCTTCAAGTAGTTATCATTCGACAGCAGCCACACCCCAGCAAACTGCTTTGAGTAGGCCAAAGCAGATGAGGGGAACTGTCAGGTCTTCTACCTTCTGCGACTTAGGGATTTGTCTGCCCTGGCATGTGAAGACTGCTTCTGGTGGACTTGGCAGATGAGACCAATCTTGGATCCAATAGTCAGCATCGTATTATGGAACACTTAGAGTTCAAGAAGACATCCTGGTCACCCATGTCAGAGGTGCCCCCAAGCCTGGTTGTGAAAAAGACACTGAGACTAAGATGCTTTTGGTAAAGACTGTTTATTGTGGGGCTTACTTCTCCACTCTAACAATATCATAGCCAGTACTGGCTGAATCTTTACATGCATGCCTGAGGATAATCAATACCAAACGCCTGTTAACCTTATGACCTTAACTACTAGATTTTTAACATCCATCAGCAGAACCTATTAGATACTAATGATCCGCTGCATCTGGACGTATCCTCAGCTGTCTAGACTTGTCTTGTCACTGGAGCAAGACAGGTCAGGACGAGAGATTGAGGCTGATAATGCATAACTCTCCCTCACTATGATCTAGTTCATGCACAAGTCATGTTCATAATCTTTCTATCATTTGTCACCCATCATCCATCTGTCCTGGGGTGTTGGGCAAGTGACGTAGCAGCAGGTGTGGACTTATTGGGAGCTGCAGCCGTGAACCTGCACATAGGTGGCTCAGGCCATTGGGTCGTTTTTCATTTGAAGGAAGCAGAAGTAGAACTCAGCAGTCTCCTGAGTGACTGAGCAACCCTTTTTGAGGCCTGCACTCTTCACCTCCCTAGTTTGAGAAAAGGTTCCCCAAACATTCTGTTTCACTTCCCTGGCCAGGAAGGGGGTCATTGGAAAAATCAGAGTTGGCAGTTGTAACAGCAATGGTCTTATGATCCTGGACCAGACCCTCAAGTTTTTGGTTTGATCTAGGTAGGGACCAGTAACCTTTGTTTAAAGTGGACAAAGTTTGCAATTCAAGACGTCTGCTAATAGATTCCATGGGTTTTGGAAAAGCAAAAATAATCTTCACTATACAAGGTCAGAAAGATAAAACAAATTACAATATCTATAGTATAATCTAACATTCAGGGTTAATATGAGGTGCATGTGAATTACTAGGCAAATTGTGTTTGAACATACCACACTGAACAATAAATGGCAGATGCAACCCAAGAGCAGATCCCATGGATTTGTCAGTAATTTACTCAGACATCGGTAAACACTGAGACAACCAATGTCATTGAAACACTCTCGCTCGCTCTCCATACATTGCTTTGACTTCGGCTGTCTCACCAGTCCACCTTACAGGGTTTCTTTCATCTCCTGAGATTCCATTCCTTAATTCCAATTCTGCATTCCAGCCCCAACTCATAAGCCCAACTTCAGCTCTTCGGCCACATGGACCAGAACATCACTGTTCCAGAGGGTTACCCTTTCCCCTATGGTGGAGTCACCAACCTTCTGCCGCCTTTGATTTTTAGGGTTCCTCCTGAGCCCCCTCCATGTAAAGCCTGCCTGCTGCAGCCATTTTTCTGCTTGGCGCCTCATTCTCTGTCCCTCTTTCTTCTTAACTGGGATCTCTCCTTGTCTCCTGCCGGGAAGTTCTTTTTGGGGCTCCTCTCTGTTCCCTTCTGGGACTCATCTTGATTATGGTGCTCTACTCCTGATTACCATGATTGGGATCTTAGTGCCTTTTTTTTGTTCAAAGGCACATTGGGCCCATCCTTGACCTGGAGAGCTATAAATTACCAGACTGCATATACACCGCCCATTCCCAGCCTGTGCATGCATGGAACTCCCAAGGCATACTGATGGCTGTAGTTACCAGCCTTCCAATGAGGCAGTCTGGATCTCCTCAGTGTCCTTTTGCTGAAGCTAATTAGTTTACTGCCTCCCTAATCGCACCAAGATGTGCCTGATGCACCCACGCTCAATGCATTGACGCACACAGACACTCTGCTAGATTGGCCACCGTATTAATTCAAAACTATAAGTTTCAGGATCTACCCTGCTAACTGCCCCCAGGGCATTAAGATCTAGAACATTTCCATGTCTCAAGATTCAACCAAGCAGTCACGAAGGTATCTCTCAGAAAAACCCGAGGGTCACCTGTGTGTAGTGAAAATTGACACTCACTGCATTGACTGGATGACCTTTGGGGATATAGTGTATCCCACTATTCTGGAGGCCCTGCCTCTTGTAAGCAGTAAGATTGATTTGATGGAAAACAAGGTTACCCAAAAACTACTGGAGGAAAAACATCACCGTTACAAGGTTTACTTCAGTGACAAGTCATCACTGTCCAAGTACGATGCCTACCAAAACATCTCAGGACTGTTCAGTGCAAACTCAGATGCAAGACGCTTTCTGCTGAATCAAAAAGCAGGCAAACTTTAGTCATATGCAGACCACAAAGCTTGGAAGAGATTCTGCAATGCTCTTGAGCCAGTATCCTGGGGCCCATAAACCAATTTATCACCAATCACATGCTTGCCGATGGGTAACACTGCTTGCAGACAAGGCCCAAATTGTAGAAAGATGGGCAGAGCACTTTAACCACATCGTTAATTGGCCTTCATCCGCTAATGAAGAAATAATCAACAGGCTGCATCAGTCGCTGTCTTGATGACCCTTCCACGCTGTTCAAAATGACAAACATGATCAAACTCCTGCCTAATGGCAAAGCTCCAGAAGCTGATGCTAACCAAGCTGAGGTCTACAAGGCTGGAGGTCTATGCCTGGTCAAGAAGCTCACTGAACTCTCTATGTGGAGCAAGGAACCATCCCGCAAGAATACAAAGATGCCTCCAATGACCAGCTGGCTGTACCAGTGGAAAGGAACTCGTCAATCTTGTGACAATCATAGAGGAATCTCACTCCTCTCCATTGCTGGTACTTTGCCAGAATCCTACTGAACTGCTTAGTGCAAGACCTTGACCAGGATCTGCTGCCAGAGAATTAGTGTGGTTTGAGGAAAGTTCAAGGAACCACTGATATGGTGTTTGCAGTTAAACAGCTCCTCTTCACGTCTGTTGACCTGACCAAGGCCTTTGACACAGTCAGCCATGAAGGCCTTTGGAAGGAAATGGAGAAACTTGGTTGCCCTGGGAAATTCATCACAACGGTTCAACAGTTCCATGATGGCATGCTTATGTGTGTCCTGAATGATGGAGTGTTCTGACCCATTTCCAGTCATTAATGGAGTTAAGCAGAGCCGTGTGCTAATGCTCAGCACTACATTTTTTCCATCTTGTTCTCCAGTGCTTTCCATGATAAAGACCCTGGCATCAGAATCAGATATCGCATGGACAGGAGGCTGTTCAATCTGAGAAGACCCCGGGTAAAGACTAAGGTCTCCAAGGATATATATCACGATTTCCTGTTTGCCGATGACTGTACACTAGCTGCCGGTTCAGAGGTAGACATGCAATGCAACATGAACTTCAATGTGTCGACAACATTGACCTTTACAGTCAGCACTAAAACTGAAGTAGTATACCGGCCTGCTCCAGTACATGACTAGAATCTGTTAGCGGTGGATAAGAGTGTGCAGCTGAGATAAGTGAACTTTTCAGTTGTCTATTTTGTCAATTAGACATATGCAAGAATTGCCAAAGCAAGTGTAACCTTCACCAGCGTCGACCATTAGTCTGAGAACGAAGAGGTTTAAGTATGCCTACCAAACAGTCTATGGAGCAATAGTCCTGCCCACTCAGTTTTTTGCATGTGAAACTTGGACTGTGCACCAGTGTCGTACCAAGAAGCTCAAATGCTTGAGTTTTTTTCAGAAGCTTCTGAAAATCAGATGGCAGGACAAAATACCAGACACTGAGGTGCACACTCAAGCTGGCATGCCAAGCATCCACGCTGCACTGAGACAGTCGCAATTGAGTTGGGCTGGTCATGTAGCTGGAATGCCTGATGCTTGCTTACCAAAGCAAATCTTCTGTGGGGAGCTTGAGTCTGGGTGCGGTCTCGTGGCGGTCATAGGAAGTGCTACGAGGACGATCTGAAGGAGTGTCACTTAGGAGTTTTGATATTGACTTTGGGTGTTCTGAGATGTTCGCCCAGGATTGCTGCACCTGGCTCAGCCAAGTGAGAAAATGGTGTGGCCTTCTTTGAAAGCAAGTGCACATCAGAGACTGAGAGAAAACGTAAGGAGAGACCCTGAGCCAGCAGCTCATCCAAGACTCAATCATCAGTATCCTGTCCTATTTGTAGTAGAAACTTCTGGGCACAGATCGGCCTTAGCCCTACCTACCCATTGGAACCTTGCCAAAGATCATCAAAAATTCCTACTGAATTCTGAAAATTTAACTTTCTTGAATGTTTTCAAGGAAACTTTCTTCCACAGTATTCAAAACAATTTGTAGATAATGCCAAATCACTACAGGATGTTGCGTGATGTAACTTAGTAGAGTAGCTAACTCATTAATTTGTCTGCCCATGCTTTCCATAGAAAAAGTTTCTAAGCTTGGTTGGGCTTTGCAATTCAGATAAGTGGAGAGAGGAGAGATAAGTGCGGAATCAGAGAAATTTTTCACTGCACCAATATTGAGTTACTGTAATTCAATGAGTAATTTGCGCTGAAAGGGAGAAAGATGGAAAAGAACCAGTGGACTGATAACATAATCTATTGGAGTTGGAAGTTAACAGACCATCTTTTTTCAAAGTGTAAAGTTTAATTACTGCCCCAGCTTAATTGTAACTTTTGATTTTGTCTTTGAAAGCCAACTTATTTAACGATCTTTGTTTCAAATTGATGGTAAAGGCCTGAAGATTTTAATATTGAAATGATTTCTCTTTGAAGTGAAAAAATCTCGCTGTACATGGGACTTATATTGTAGCTGGCAGAAATTAGTCTGATGATGGGCAACAGGCTATTATGTCACAGCTTTGAAAGGAAATTGTCAAATTTTTTACTAAGTTTATTTTAAACTCAGTAATTTTATATTTGATTTTCAAGTTGCAGCAGGCACTTCACAGTTTACAATCATTTTGTGGCATTTGCATTTTTACCAGGGTGTTGTGAAACTAGGAGTGAGGTTTTGAATCTTAATTAGCAATTGCCGAGGCAAAAAATGTAAATGTTTAACAAAATAGGTCATTCTGTCGCTATTGTTGTAATCAGGCATTTGCATTAGGATGTTTTGGCTATAGTAAAAAGTCTAACCAGTCAATATACAGCAGTACAATTTATATTGCTTTTAATTAACTTTCATATGCTGTTGTGTATTACAAATCTATTTTCATTTCACCTGGCAGGAAGATACTTCAAAGTAGTTACTGTGAACAATTTGTCAATGCAGTACTGAACATGCAATCATGTTGGTGAATTGTACTGTTAAGCAATGGCAATCTAATGCAGTACCTAAGGTGTAGAATATTTTGAATTCATTTTCCATTTTAGTGTAGTCGTGTTGACAGAATTGAAGGACCTTTTGGGTGAAGTATTCAAATATATTTTGACACAATTTGTACCCATTCTCAATATATGTCCGTAGTTTCCTCCTCAGCTGCTATAAGCAAAGGCAAGCAAAAACTGAAGACTGTGAAATGAGTCTAAGTAGAGTAGCAACATTCCTATGACTGCCACCTCCTCCCTTGTGGTTACATTGTATCGCATTTTGCAGCCATTCTCTTTAGTCTTGAGTTACTTCCTTTATACTACATCACACATCTGAGATTTGGAACCTTGAAGGATTTTGGTCGAGTAGCTGAGACTAAACAATTTTTGCTGATAAGATTTAAAGTAATTGTTAAAAGGCAGAAGTGAGAATGAGGAGAACATTTTTATGTTGAGAATTATCACTGCATGCAAAGACAGTGAAAGAATTTTAGTTGTAGCTTTCAAAAGGAAATTGGGTAGATACATGGAGATAAAATTACAGGGCTGTGGGGGAAGGAATTGGGTGGAAACAAGGAAGTGGGATTTATTAGAATTCTCTGAATGTTATGAAATGCAAACTTGCCTCATGTTAATTCTGAATGTTAGAGTATAAGTTAGATATTGTAGATTATTTTGCTTTTGACATCAGATAGTAAAGTTTATTTGTGGCTTTATTCTCTTGGTAAGTACCTGGGATTTCAAGGGCTACAAGTCCAGCATGCCCTGGGAGTTCCAGTGCATGTATGGAGTGGGGTGGACTGCACATGCTCAGTCCAGTGTTCCAGGTGCTTCGGGGGCCATTGCAGAGATCACCAGGGCATCTGTGTGGCGTGAAAACTGCAATCATGGGGCCCTTTTATGGCACCATAAAATGGGGAATCCTGTCAATCACTGGGGGAAGACCCAGAGAGGCAGCGACCACTGGGGAAGGAACCACTAGGGAGAGGAGCAAAGGAAGAGGCTTCAGGCAGTGAATGAAATGCTATGTGCTGACTCTGTACCAGTAGAGTTTGGAGAAGCCTGGAGAGCTGAAAAGGCAGTGGAAGGTCAGTGACACCGTGCTGCAGGCTGTTGGGGTAAAGGTAACCCTTTGGAGCAGTGGTGTTCTGCTCGGCATGGCTGAAGAGCTGGACTTGTGCCCATCGGTGCAGGAATATAGTCTCAGGAAACCAGTGGAATGCAATCTCAGGAAGACAGATTAAACCGTTAGGATGTGAACAGTCATCAAGGCAGTCCGAGTCAATGACTTTTGGAGGGAATTTGGAGACTAGATCTTCAAAAGCAAAGATTTTAAATCCTTCTTGGGAGACAGTTTTAGTAACACTGATGTATGAGTGGTTTGCTGTGGAATCTGTCTTGGTTGCATCTGCCATTTATTGTGCAGTGTATTGTATTCAACCACAGTTTTCCTGTTAATTCACATATACCTCATGTTAATTCTGAATGTTAGAGTATAAGTTAGATATTGTAGATTATTTTGCTTTTGACATCAGATAGTAAAGTTTATTTGTGGCTTTATTCTCTTAGTAAGTACCTGGGATTTCAAACATTATCACCTTTAGAATGAAAATTATTGGGGTCTCTCTGGGTCATACCAAAGCTGTTTCGGGATCATAACCTCCTTCAGTGCTGTTAAATTCTAATGTTGAGATGTAGGATCTTTGGCTGAATTATGGTGTTGTCCAGAGCTATGTAGCTCAAAAAATTCACGAAGGGAAAGTGAAAAGTTCTCTTGTAATGGTTACGGGACCAGTGTGTATAAAGGAGTGCTGTTTCTGATACTGTAATTGCAATAACTAAAATGTGAAATGGATGGTTCTGAACAGGAATTTCATCCAATTAAATATTGGAAAGATAGAATCATTGCTTTTGACCCTGCTACATATTCCATTTCCTATCCACTAATTCCATGCCACTTTCTGGCCACTGTCTGAGGCTGAAACAGATAATTTGCGATCTTGACTGTTAGGCCACTCATGCTCCTGTTACCTCTAGACTTCATTATTTAAATTCACTCCTGGCTGGCCTCTCATCATCCACTCTCTGTAAACTTGAGCTCAGCCAAAACTGCTGCCTGTGTCCTGACTTGTACCAAGCCCCAGTCACCCATCACTCCTGTGCTTGCCTACATTCGACCCCAGTCTGGCAGCACATTGAATTTAAAATTCTCATCCTTGTGTTCAAATCACTCCAAGGTCTCACTTTCCAAATCTTGGTAACCACCTCCATTCCTGCAGTCTTCTTTAAAAACTCTGCATTGCTCCAATTCTGGCCTTTTGTGCATTCCCGATGTCGTCCTTCCCACCATTGGCAGCTGTGCATTTAGCTGTCTGGGTTATATCCACTTGACTCATCTTTAAAGCATTTCTTAAACGGTATACCTTTGGTTAACCTTTTAGTCTGCCATCCTAGGATGTTTCAATGCAGTTGGATGCTAAAATGGTAGAACAAGAGTTTTATAGAGTTGAGCTTGGATGTGCCATTATTCATCACTCCTGTTCTGCTTTTCTTCTATTGGTGGTTTTTGCTTGTAGTTGGTCAAAATACAGTTTTACATATGTTCTATTTCCTTTACTATTTTTGCCTTTTAGATTGAGATTTTAGATAGCTTTCTTTCAAAACAGGAAGATTTTACTCTTCGTTTGTGTTTGTTAGGGTATTGAGGAATACTTTTCCTTACTAGTCCAAACCCAAAAATAGTCTTGAATTTTTCATCACTAGCATTTTTGACTTGGTTATCATCTATACTGTTCTTTACGAAGTTAGTCTCACAGTGTTCCTCAATTCACTCCCCTTTCCTATGCTGAAAGTGGTGATTTATGTTCCTGTTTTTAAAAATTTCTTGTCAGGATTTAGAAGGTGCTGGCACAGTTACAACATTCTTTATTCCAATTGTGTGACTTCCTAGGTTAGTGCTTGCCAAACCTTTTACCAATGTGACCCCATTTTAATGCCTCAGACTTCGTGTGACCGCAGGGTGAAAATTGCAGAGCGGGGGAGAATTGTTGAAGGTTGGGGTGGGGTGGGTGGGTTCAGAGCAGGGAGAGAGGTGGGAGAGAATTGTTGAAGGGTGGGGGGGGTGTTAAAACTGTTGCATTTGCCCTGAGAAAAGCGAAGATCTGCCTTTTTACAGGCTATGACTGTAGCAGCAATTGGGACTCAGAACAGACCATTAAGCCATGTCCACCACCAAAAAGAGGAGTATTTAAAAGGGCCTCACGCCTGTCAAAACTCAGTCCCAGCTCAACGGCCACCATTGCTAGTTTAGAACTCATGACCTCAAGAGCTTGTCCCACAATCCCACTGGGGGTTGCACCCCAAAGTTTGGGAGTACATGTCCTAGGTTAACCGTGCATTGTGAACTAGAGTTGCATGTAATTGACACTGGGTAGGAGTGGTAAGTTTCTTTTGTAATATAAATGGAGTACCTAATCATAGTTGCTTATCTGTATTGTGCATTATTCAGTGCAGTCGCTTGTTGTGTATACATTGAATTATCTTTCTTTCCAGCTGATTGGTTGACAAGTAGTTGAATAATCCACAGGGGGGAATTCTGACGTTGTGTTTTATAAATAGAAATGAATGTGACAAACATTGTATTAGCAGCTAATTGCCAAAGAATTCCAAGACCAGCGTTCAGCTTTGATCATATTTTTGAAGAATGTCAATAGATGCTAATACTGAATGTTTAATCACGGCTGCCTATTAAAATTTTAACAATAATGTTGGGAAGATCTAGTGTGGAGAGGGCAGCAGAATGTATGTGAAAGTGGAATAAGAACGATAATATCTGTAATGGGCAAGTTGAAGGTATTGTCTGACATCAACTAATATGCCACAATGTACCAAGCCACAAAAAGGTCAATGACAGGGATTTTGTTTTGTGGCAAAGGAATGGCACTCGTCATTCAGCTCTGACAATTATCCAGGGTTTTTGTGTGTCTGTCAGCGGAGATTTCAGCTGGCTTGCATCTTTTCCAGAGCAGTGCCCTCTAAAGAGGATATGCAGTATCTATGAACAGGATAAACCACAACAAGGCTCTTTAGTCAAAAGCTCCAAAAAAAAGGTTTGGAAGCTAAAGGCTGAAATTTAAAATTCCTAATTGCAGCAGAAGACTTCATAGGATTTCTTGGAAGTCCAGCTTCAATTCCTAGTGTGCAGAGTCAACAAGCCGAACTGGAGTGAGCTAAAACTTTTAAATTCCAGGATAAAGCGAGTTCTGAGAAATTCTTAAATAGTTTGATGGTCAGACTTGGCTGTTTAAGAACCCGGTTGGAAGGGCCAGATTCTGAGTCGGAGCCTGAATATGTAGTGTCCAGGCTTGCCCTGAGAAGGAAAAACAAAAAAAAATTAATTCTGAAGAACCGTGACCAAGGAATCAATTTTAAAGACCAGCAAAGGCCAACACTAAAGCATAGTGCTGAAATGGAGATGTCAGCAACCAGTTGATCCAAGCAACCATTGTTCAAAATTTTTTCAAGGCTGAGCGCAAGTCTGCCAAAACTGGCAAGCATGGGTAAACCCTTGGTCTTCAAACATACCATCTTGAATTTCAGCAACTTCTTAAAATTGAACCAACACTTTGGATTTTGGATCAAAAATCCAACTTATCATATCAGTTTGGACTCGTCCAAGGGCTAGACCTAACAGAAAATTGAGTGTCCTGTGGAAGCGAATTTTTAAACTAACGGAGCACATCAGGTCTAAGTTGAAAGTCAGAAAAAGGCCAGATTAGTGCCTTTTTATATTGATTTGGTGAACTTGCTGAAGAAGTAATCCTAATGCAGTGCATTGATGAATCCTCAACCAGCTTCAATTAAATCTTTGAAGTCTTTGAATATTTCAATCTTCAAGTAGTGGAGTGCACAGCATTTAAAAAGAAGCACAAAAACCCCCCCCAGTAAAGTGCTGAAAGGACAAATAACAATACTTTGGTAAACCACACAAAGGCGCCAGAGAGGCAAAGAACTTTTTGGAGATCCCGACACATTACCTGAATTGCAACAGCAGGTGACAGTGTGGGACCAGCAGTTAGCTGTGAATGGAGGAAAGCTATCTGAGACCCAAAATAAACAAACCCTGCAAAAGGAGAATGAAATAAGGTTAGGAAATGTTTGTATCAGAACTGAATTGGAAGATTTGAAACGCAAGATTCAAGCTTAGTACATATCTTTGGAAACGTATGAGACATTAAAGTTGATGAACCAAACCATTCAAGATCTGAACAAACAACATTGAGGTGTCACTTATGATCCCCAGCTGAGATTATCCCTGAACAAAGCTGATCCCAGAGTGGAACCCAGCTCAGTAAATCCTATCTTTTATTTGTTTCTTTAGATACATGGAGATTGGCCACTGAACAGAGTTACTGGAGTCAGCTAATTAACTTGTAACAAAAGAATAAGACATTTATTAAACAAGAAAAGGTAAACTATATTACAATACTCCACCCACAAGTATACCTTTACAGATATATACAGATTTTTAACAAAGTTACAAAAGCTATCTTATACCCTAATGTTCACAGTGAGTACATGTAAAGCAATGGCAATCTGTCGTCAGACACAGCATACTTGAAACCAAATGACAGATGCCACCTCAACCAGATGCTATGGATCTCTCCTCATCTTTCCCCAGACGCTTGTCACCTTGTGAGCCAACCAGTCTCACTGCACTCCATCTTTTACACTAGGGTTTCCATTCTTCACTCTCCAAGACCTCGCCATGGAATCTTCTCCCAAAACCAACACTTTCTCTCAGATGCCTTCTGCAAGGGTTCAGCTCCAGGGTTTCAAACTCTCCTTCCGACATTCCTTTTCCCTGGGCCACCACCAATGCTGGGACAGCATTCAAGCTGTCTTCCATGCATGCACTCTCACCAACTCACCTGTCAACAGTGCCATTGCTTCACATGCCTGTAGCAAAGAGTTACAGACCTTCATTTGTCTCTTTGGGCCTTCTTGCCTCTTGCAAGCTGTTCTTGCTTTAAATCTGCTTTCTGCAGCTTTTGTTTCTTTAAACCTGAATGAAGCTTGGAGCCTTTCTCTCTGCCCCTCACTCTCTTGGTTAACAGGATCATTTCCAGGTTCCTGTCCATCCTTTGATTACAAGGTCTGCTTGGGATTTTCTCATGTTTTACTCCCCTGGATTTTGGAGCCTTTTCTTTAGCTTGGGACTGGCTATCTGTCCCCTTTTCTCCAGTCTCTTCTGGCAGCTACTTTCAAAACCAACTGAACAGCTTCCAAAATTAAACTGCTGTTTTTCTTGTGTGTGTGTCTGCAGGAGGGACCTGCTGCTTTGGACCCCTGTTGCTGGGCAACAGCACTTTTTTCTAGCCTTGTTTGCTTAACTTAGCTGACAGTCGTAAAACTCTTTCGTTAGAAATGCAAGCACCTTTTAAAGTGAAACTCAACTCAATTTGACCTTTCTTAACACACAGATACAGAAATACAATTGAAACTTGAACTTTAAAGATAAAACTCATTCCTAACACCTACAAATACCAATATATCCTAGTTCAACTATCTCTATTTCCTAACAGTCACATATACAAAAAAGAGACTGCAGAGCTCAAGAAAATGGTTGGGTATTTGGAAGAAAACTTGGAAAAACATTACATTTCCAAGGAGATAAATGAATAGAAGAAACCCAAGAACCCTAAATGACAAGAGAAAGTAGAAGTTCTCACAAAAGAGCATGAGTTTGAGAAACAATAATCGAAGCAGAATGCAAGCTTGAATAATAGCACAGAGGAATTATACTCTGCCGAGGAAAAACTGATCAGTGCAGAGATTTGACCTTAACGTATGAAAGATGTGTAGATGAAAAACAAGAACGAATGAGAACACTGGAATGTCACTCACAGGTAGTAGAACACTTGATAGAGGACTTGAAGCACTTAAATGATGAACTTGTAGAAATAAATTCAACAAAAATGGATTTTCAGTTAAAACTTGATGAACTTCAAACATCTGAAGTCTCTTAAGTATCGAACAAAAAGCCAGGAACAGAATGAATTGCTGATGAATTAGAACAGTTTCTTGAAAGCAGAATTAACAACCAAAACTCATGAACTTCTTAAGCTTCAGTCCAATCTGAACAATATGAAGGATGCAATGCACAGTATAGAAGAGCTAATCCAGATTTTAAAAGCAGAAAATGTGAATTCTATAGAACAGATTGAAAATTTAATGGATGAATTGAAAGAGACTAAGGAGCAGTCAGTGACCATTGAAGAAAGATTCCAAAAAGAACTGAGTGCCCAGATGAAATTGCTTAACTCACTTACTCTGAAACAAAAATAATTCAACTTGCTAGAGTTGTTACTGAGCTGCATGAAAAGTTTCATAAGTTCGACAAACAACTAGAAAAGAAAAAATAATCAAAAATTTGGCTAAAATTGTGAAACAAGTGGAAATGCAGATCCCATTGTTGAAAAGTGAGCTTCCATATACTATGGTGAGCTGCACAAAGGAAGAAAAGGATAAAGCACTGTGGGGATGAACACAACATTTGTCCAGCCAGAAAAAACAGCATAAATCAACAGCTACTTGTCACCACAACTGCCAAATCAACAAAGAGCAGTTCAATACCAAGGGATGGAGAAAGAGGATAAAAAGATGCCAGAATAACTTCCAAAACAACAGTTTACCTGCAACAACAGAGCCTACCATTTCGACAGTAGTGCAAACAAGATATGGATGGGTTATAAGCCCTCCAGAATCCCTGAACCTGTGAATTCTGACTTAAGGAGGGAGATGGAGTGGTAATAATGATGTAAATGCATGAGGTAACTTGATATACATTAGATAAAGACTGGAGGCTGGTGGTGGGGGGAGGTGAGAATAAATGTCTGGCACATAGATGGTTAAAGTACAGTACCTCCCACAGATGTGATAGAACACGTGCACTTAGGGGTCAGTCTAGTGTTGGACAGAGCAATGTGCACCAGCAAGCATAGAGACAGCTTCAAGCTTGACCCCTTAACTGTTTAATTGTACGTAGTTCTGGTAGTTAAATACGTAGAGTTAACCTACTTAAGACTACAAAGACTTCATTAAGACCTACTAAATGGTATCCAACAGAATTAGTAGATAAGTGCTCCAAGTTCATGTCATTATAGTGATTACAGTGCTGAGTTAATTGTTAAAGATGGCAATAGGATACCCCTATGGAGGAGCAGGATATCTCTGACAGCAATTTCTGAACTTCCACATTTAACCCTCCATCTATGGGCACCAGAGTTGCTGTCGGATTTGCACTAATAACGGCGAGTGCAGATAGCTTCGCTGTTACCACAGCAAAATCCAGGTGATTGTTTGACTCTTAACAATGTATTCCCTCGTGTTAAAATATATTAAAGCAAAGTTCTATAAACATAACTTGTATTTATAGAGCACCTCTAACATAAAAATTCCATGGCTCTTGACAGAAGCATTATGAAATAACATTTGCCACTGAGCCATTAAGACGATATTCAGGCGAATGGCCAAAAGTTTTGTCAAAGTAGATGGCTTCGATGGGGGGGGGGGGCACTGTGTGGGTTGGGGTATGTGTCTTATTATGTAACACTCTCCTGTGCAAGTTTAGTTTTAACTCGTCTTCTATGCACAATGCCACCATTCTTATACTTGCTGGGTATCCCTGTTTTCTGCTGTTTAAAAACAAACCAAATAAGTACACTTTCTTCTAGAAATGTAGTGACTATTTAGTCAGTAGTGTCTTGGTTATTGTATTCAACTAGTAACCCTTGAGTTTTAATCTTCCCTTAGCGTATTGGGGAATTTAATTTGATGAATTTGTGAGCTGACAGAACTGAGTATGCCCAATAGTAATGGGCATTATTAGATTCCAAGAGTAATATAAATTCATTTTTTTAAATTAGATTTATTTTAGGAAAGGTGGGGAAACCAAGAATAATGTTATGGACAGGAGAGAGACAAGCAAACTATTTATTTCCTCTCTCCAACTGTCCATAAAGTGAAGGTGTTTTGAATTATTTTTAAAGTAAGCTGTGGCGTGTTTTCCCAAACTCTCGGTCTGTGAGATCCTTTCCATTAATAACTCTCAAACTCAGGTTATGATTAACTCAGAAGGTTAGTTCATTTCACATTCAAAACCCTGGGGAGGAGTGTTTGCAAATTCCCTATACGCACTTGCACACAGAAAAGGGGGATAGAAAAATGAGTTTTACAACAATGGACAGTAACAGTCCAAGAACCACAAATTAATATTAGTTCATGTGATTTCCAGAACCAGAGTCCAATCAGGAGTTCTTCCACTTAAGAGCTTGAGTTCAGCTGGCCTGAAAACTGGAGTTGTAGAGTTCACTTTACAGTTGGTGCAGATACTGAAAGATGAAGTAGATACACAGAGACTGAGTCATTTCTGCAGGCGTCAGTAGGAAATCTTCCAGCAGAGAGAGGCTTCAAGGAGCAGGCTGTTGTTCTGTCTGGAATTCTACTTGAATGTTCATTGGTTGGATGTTCAACAGCAGACTGCCTGTGGGGCCAAAGATAATGTTAAAACTGTCCAAAAGGCCAGAGGCATAAGTCATGTGACATAGCCCATTAATGGTTAATTGGAACTTAAGAATCACTTTCTGAACTTCTGGCCAGACTTCCACTGTTCCTTCAATGACCCCTTTTGAAATGGACCTGGACAATCCCAGATGTGAGGTGAGTCTGTTAACAGTTCTACAGGCATAAATGAGTTTTGATCTCTCTTTTGTGATAATTCAGGTTGGGAAGCTAGTTTGTCTGCACTTCCTCTGCTTTCATTGATTGCAAGGGGTCTGTACAACGAGGTGAGAGATTCCACAGGCTGAGTGGGGAATTCTTTTGTTTTTGTGATTCCCAGAACAATGGGCCAGTCCTGTGGTCATGTGATTTGTAGCAGCCATCTTTTTAATGTGACAAAAGAATAAAGTTTTAGATTTCTCATGTCAAATGGACCCAACATTAAGATAAAAGCAAAAAACTGCGGATGCTAGAAATGCAAAAGAAAAAGAAAAATACCTGGAAAACCTCAGCAGGTCTGACAGCATCTGCGGACAGGAACACAGTTAGTGTTTCGAGTCCGTATGACTCTTCAACAGAACTAAGAAAACATAGGAGAGAGATGAAATATAAGCTGGTTTAAGGGGGAGGGGGGGTGGGACAAGTAGTGCTGGTTGGAGGGCCAGCGATAGGTGGAGGTTGCCAAAAGATGTCATAGACAAAAGGACAAAGAGGTGTTGACAGTGGTGATATTAGCTAATAAATGTTCTAATAGCTGACATTAAGGGACCCAAACAATAAGTTTAATTTATGTTTTGGAACTAAATAAAGTGGGAATTTAGACTGGGAATGGAAGAAGCAATATGGGTGATGTAACATAAAATTGTTGTTTGATTAATATTATAAAGGATCAGTGGTGCATCAATGCCTAAATTATATCATTGGCGCATATCAGTTTCATTGTTCCTTTGCTGCTGTTAAACTGCAAATATAATTAAATCAGAGTTTGGGCTTGACCTGACATCGGAATAAAATGGAATGAGCCTTCCTGGAGTAGAGAGTTTTGGTCCAGTTTACACTTCACAAATTAATATTGGCGTGGTCTGGTCTGTTTTGGTCATCAAGCCTTTGTTTGGATTCTTCCTTATTTTGTTACCAGTTTAACATTAGGAATTGCCATATGGAAATTTATGGATGTAAGCATGCATTCCACCATCTAGACACAAATGTGTTGGTGGTGTTATGCATCCTACTGTACAGCAGAGTAGATCATTAACATGACTCGGAAATAATTCCTGTTTATGTAACATATACTACAACCCTTTCTTCAAAAGTATATGCCCTAATTCAGAATTTTCCAATGAAAACTTATGGTATCTGCAAACAGGATAGCATTATAAAGGAGCTACATAGTTGGTTAATCTCACCATACCGTCTCAATGGTTTGAGCATATTTTAATTCCACAGCCATTCAATGACTAGTCAATAGTAGTAAGTTCTATTAGAGTTTTTGAAAGAAGCAACCATGGCTACATTTCCAAAGTACAGGATACTTGGAACGATTATAATGTACTTAGGATGTCCTTAGTTTGTGAAAGGTGCAATGTAAATGCAAGTTATTTTTTTGTTATCTAGCTCAGCTTAGTAATGCACTCTCTTTAGAGTCACAAAGTTTAACATTCAAACCTCGCTAAGAAAATAAGCATTTAATCCAGGCTAATATTTCAATTGGTGGCGATGTCTTATCTGACCACAATGCTTTTTAAAAATGTGCAAAAACCTTTGTTTTTTCTTTCTATCTTTGTTAAACTATAATTTACCTTAAGTTTGTTAATTAAAATCGTAGACAAACTATTCTAGTTTTCATTGAAAATGCACTGTTAATCAGTGGCTGCACTACTGGGGATGTCAGCTCTTATCTGTCATTCAATACAAAAGCAAAAAGCTGTGGAAGCTGAAAATCTGAAATAAGAACAAATAAATTCTGGAAATATACAGGTCAAGCAGTATCTGTGGAGGGAAATAGTTTAAGTTTTTCCAATCAAGACAACTTTTCATCAGAACGATGCACACCGATGCTACCTGACGTGCTGAGTATTTCCAGTGTGTTTTTGTTTTTATTTCTTGTCTGTCACTTGGTGCTTTGTGAACAGTCTATAGTGAACTATGCATAGGATTTTCACAACATTTTGGCTTGTGCTGAAGTGTATTTTTAAGAGTGAAATTTCCAAACAATAGTGTAATTTCAGTTAGGATCCATTGCTGTTACTAGGTATGAATAGACTTTTAAAAAATCATGAGTTTTTTGTGTTTTAATTTGCTCATTGTTCCAAACATTGCCACCAGCAGTAGCAAGTCTTTACTCATGAGCATTTCACTCAACTGTTATATACACGAGAGGCCTGTTATCCACACTTCCAGGTGCCACCAAAATACATGCTGGATAAAGCTTTGCATTGGCCATCCCTTCATTGAAAAGGGATTTGTTAAAGGTATCTGAAATAATCACAGTAATAGACAAGGTAAGTGTAGATTTTTTAATTGTTAGGCATGTGACTAATCACACCTGGAGTATTGTGTACAGTTTTGGTCTCTTTGCCTAAGAGGGATTATACTTGCCATAGAGGGAATGTAGCAAAGGTTCACCAGACTGATTCCTGGAATGGTAGGATTATCATATAAGGAGCGATTTGGTCAACTAGATCTGTATTCACTGGAGTTTAGAAGAATGAGAGGGGACCTCATTGAAACATATAAAATTCTGACAGGGCTAGACAGACTGGATGCGGGGATGATGTTACCTCTGGCTGGGGGATCTAGAAGATATGGGTAGGCCGTTCAGGACTGAGATGAGAAATTTCTTCACTCAGACAGTGATGAACCTCTGGAATTCTCTACCGCAGAAGGCTGTGGAGGTCAAGTCATTGAATATATTTAAGAAGGAAATAGATTTCTAAACACTTGGGGCATCAAGGGGTTTGGGGAGAGAGCAGGAGTATGACATTGAAATAGAGGGTCAGCCATTGTCATATTGAATGGCGGAGTGGGATTGAATGGGCCAAATGAGCACCATCTCCTATTTTCTATGTTTCTGTAGGCATTAGATGCTTTAAAGAGTAGATTAGATGTAACTTTGGCCTGCAACAATCTGTCAGAATGTGTAGTGTTTTTGTTGTGTTTGGATCGGCTTAGCATTGGTTAGCAAACCAATAATGGATACCTATGGAAAAGTATTTGAAGAAAGGTCATGCAAAATTATTCTCTAAGAAAGGCAGGCCAGAAAGGCAAAATGGATACTACTGCTACTAAGTCATTGTTTTGGTGCTCATACGAATTGCTATATGAAAAATGACCATGATCCATCTAGTTCACTCTCTACCATCCTGATAATCATGGTAATTACTCACTAATACCAACGCCTACAGTCTGCTGTAAGTCAGCTTTGTAACACAAGATTGATTTTATTGAACTTATTTGTATTGAACTAGTCAGCTTTCCTGTTCCAAGGATGTTGCTGTACTTCACGTGCAAGACTAAGATTTGGGTACCCTTATCAAATAATTTTATGCATGCACCAGATTGCTCTCCTTTGTTATGGAGGTTCCTGTGCAGCTCAAAATTCACCCTCTGTTAAGAGGTATAATGTATTTAACTGTACTGCCACAATTGAAACGGACATAGCACAAAATATTTTTTTATATACTGCAGACAGCTGAGCTAAAAATATTAGCAATCTTTATATAATGACCTCTGATATCTTGAATTCTAAAATGAGAATTGTGTAAGTACAGTCTGAATTTTGGCATGCTGGAATGGACATTTTTGGATTTGTGCTTCTGTGGAACTTCATGTAGAGCAATTTGTTTTACTAAATTTTGATTTTTTTTTTTAATAGCCAGTAACCTGTTTAAAATAACTTTCAATACTAGATAAATCTATTCCTACTGGTTTCCATCATACTACATTTTACTTTAGGATAAATACCACTAAAATCAATGATCCTGCCTTAACAGACAGTAAAACTTGAGGAAATTTGCAAGTAAATTGCATTATGTTTAACCAAGTCTTGCATTTCTCACTAATCACTGGAGGTTTTGAAAGAGGTGAATGCATTACATTGACGTTCTATAGTTAACAGTGGGGTGAAATCCGAGTATTGAAAAATGAAGACTTTGCAAGCCTTTTCTACCTCCTGGGCAAACTTTTTAAGACACTAGCTATTTTGGAATTTGAATATTTCTGTCGCAGGATTTAGAAGGGACACTCTGCTGATTATTTTAAATACTGAGAGAAAGTAATAGTGGGAAGTTGTTCAAAATAAGTTAAAAGCAAATTTGGGAGGTGAACATGAGATAAATGTGAAGTATATAGTGCAATGCCCACCAGTTGTGAATTTGATTTGACGCAATGATGCTCGAAGGTTGTGTGAGATACTGAAATGCTTGAATAGTAGCGAGGATGCAAAGACCCAACCAACAATTTGCCACTATGGAGTGCAATTTCGATGGCTTGTTTTACCTCAGAACTTAACCCCATGTCATTCCAATTCGTGCTCCTCCATTTAAGGGGAACATCACAATGACAAAAGAGGGTTGAGTAAATCTAAATTATTAGAACTATAATTCAGGTTAAATGTTAAATACAGAGCAGTGTTGGATGGACCAAGCACAAGTACATCCTTTATTGAGTCAGTCACAGAAGGCTTCCACTAGCTGATCAGGTGGGTATTATGACCTTTGAATACTTTCCTATTTTTAAGACTTCCTCCCATGCAAGTAGCTAATCGCCAATAAGTTCTTGTATTTCTAAAGCAATTAATATAACCTATATTTTTAAAGCTTAGCTATCTTACTAACAGAATGTTTATTTCCATTTTCAAAGCTGCTTTTGTTCTTGCAGCTGTTATTAGTCTGAACACGGTTCTGCCTTTTGCAATTGCCATACTGCCAGTTTCAATTGCACACTAAATACAGGGATTTAGGTCTGCTGATTTTTTTTTTAATGCATGAAATGATTGGATTCACAAATGTTTATCAAGTTTAAGCACAACTGGTAGAGTATGTACAGAAAGTATGTACACTTAATCTGAAAGAAGTACTTAAAAAGTATACAGTTCAAAATGTTTTTACTGTTCCCTATTCTGATGGTTTCTGAATTCCTACTTGTCAGATCAAAAGTTGCTTTATATGGGTTTCTTGCTGGTAAGGTTATGTTTCACCATTGAATTTCTTGCAGCTGAAATCTTGAATGGCCCCAGTTTTAATTCACAACGATCCTTGTTGGAATTTGCTGGTAATCCAGATTATTGTGAATTTCTTTAATGATCAAAATTGTGCTAAATTCCTAATGCAGTCAGCCTATGGGGAGCATTTTGAAATTGTAATTCTTTTGGTATAGCCCTTCAATGTATATCATTTGCCCCAGTTGGGTAAAAGTTGCTAATAGGTTTCAGGAGCTGGAACCTTTTCAGGTTGAATATGTGTGTTACAAAACAAGTTCACTTCCAGTTTTAATTTATATTAAGAGCTGTTCTTGTACTTTTTAGTCTACTGTTTCATTTTCTATTTTGGTGGTAGTTAGAATTTTTAGTGAGGCCAGCTCTGGATTTTAATGTTTGAACTTTGTGAAAAATAGGTTACCTCCCCACACAAAATGTAACATGAAAAATTGATTAAAACTGCAATATTAACTCCAATCTTTGCAATTTTGCACAATACATGTATGCTAACTGATATTTCCTTTGATACAGTTACAGATGTAGAACTGAAAAGATTAAAAGATGCCTTCAAGAGAACCAGTGGACTTTCTTGCTACATGAACCAACAAGCCTTTGTTAGGGAAGTACTTGGAGATGGGGTTCCACCTAAAGTTGCAGAGGTGAGTATTTAAATGTATTTGCACAGTGTGAATGATAAAATGCAATAAGCTTAGAACCCCAACCGTGCTAGCAAGATGAAGATCGCTCCTTCACCCAGCATGTGGAAGTTACTAGAGAGATTTAAACAAACTGGGATTATTTTTATGTAGGAAGAAGGATAATTGAATAAAGCTGAGTTTTAAGCTCTTGCCATGCATTTCAGCAGATAGTAAAAATGTATGTTGCTGGTACCAGTTGTTCTGTCAAAGCTTATTCAAATCTAATGTTATCTAAGAACACAAAATAGGAGAAGTTGACCATATGGATTGTCAAGCCTGCTCTGTCATTTAATATGATTATGGCTGATTTTGGGCTTCAACTCTATTTTCCTGCTTTCTCCCATATCCCTTAATTCCCTGAGACACCAAAAATCTGTCTTTCCCAGGCTTAAATGTATTCACATAAACCCCTTATCCTGAGACTGTGCCCCTGTGCTTGATTCCCTGACCAGCCGAAACAATCTGCATCTACCCAGATACCTTCAGAACTTTGTAGATCTCAATGAGATCGCCTCATGCTTCTATAGAGCGTATAAGCCTAATTTACTTCTCATGAAAAGACAGCCTCCTCATCCCAGGGAGCAATTTGCTATACCACCTCCAATGCAAGTGTATATTCTTTCCTAAATGTGGAGATAAAATCTGCACACCTTATTCCAATTGTGGTCTCATCAAAACCCTGTACAATTGTAGTAAGACTTATTTATTCTTGTACTCCAGTCCCCTTGCATTAAAGACCGACATGCAACTTGCCTTCCTGATTGCTTGCTGCACCTGCATTCTAACTTTCTGCATCCCTAGAAAAAGCACATCTAAGTCTCTTTGAACAGCGTTTACAAAAAAAAATTCTGCTTTTCTATTCTTACAGCCAAAGTGAAAAATTTTACACTTCCCTACATTGTACTCCATTTGCTATTTTGTTGCCCACTCACTCAACCTATCTATAACTCTTTGCAGCCTTTGTGTCCAACCTACAGCTTACCTTCCCATTTAGCTTGATATCATCAGCAAACTTTGATACTCTGTCTTTATCCTAGTGACATCACAGGAAAGCTGTGACCTGATTGGTTGGTAGGAAATTTGCACCAAATTTGAAAAATAAACTACAAAGCTAATTAATAAATTAATTATTTAAGTCGAGATGGCTGGGCAGGTGATGTGCTGTATGATGTGGGAGCTGGCAGATCCCATTGCGAGCCGCAGTGACCACATCTGCAGCAAGCGTTGGTTGCTGGATGAACTCCGGCTCAGAATTGATAAGCTGGAGTTCGAGCTCCGGACACTGTGGCACATTCGGGAGGGGGAGAGTTACCTGGATGCTTTGTTTCAGGAGGCGGTCACACCCGGTAGATTAAGGACCTCAGGTTCAGTCAGGGTTAGCAGGGTGTGACTGCAAGTGAGGCAGGTAGAGGGATCCTGTGTTCAGGAACAGAGGAGCCTCAGCTCTTGACCTTGTCCAACAGGTACGAGGTACTTGCTCCCTCTGTGGATGAGGAACAGGGCTGTAGAGAGGATGAGCCAGCTGACCACGGCACCGTGGCACAGGAGGCCATTCAAGATGGGGGAGCAAAAAGATAAGTGGTAGTTGTAGGGGATTCTATAATTAGGGGAATTGATAGCATCCTTTGTAAGCAGGATCGAGAGCCCCGCATGGTATGTTAACTGCCCGGTGCCAGAGTGAGGGACATCTCTGACCGGCTTGAAAGGATATTGGAGAGGGAGGGGGAGGATCCAGTTGTTGTGGCCCACGTCGGGACAAATAACATAGGTAAGACTAGGAAAGAGGACCTGTTTGGGGATTATCAGGAACTAGGAACTAAAATAAAGAACAGGTCCTCAAGGGTTATAATCTCCGGATTACTACCCGAGCCAAGTGCAAATTGGCATAGGGATGTGAGAATAAGGGAAGTAAACACGTGGCTAACGGAGTGGTGCAGGAAAGAGGGGTTCCATTTCGTGGGGCACTGGCATCAGTATTGGAAGAGGAGGGATCTGTACCGTTGGGACGGTCTCCACCTGAACCGATCTGGGACCAATGTTCTAACGAAAAGGGTAAATAGGGTGGTCAACAGGACTTTAAACTAGAAAGTGGGAGGGAGGGGAGGGAAGGGTAAAACTCCAAGAAGTATGACTAATGGGAAACAAAGCAGCAGGTTAGCGTTGGGGGTGGGGGGGGGTGTGGATTCAACTTCATGGAAAATTATGAAAAAACTGAAAAGAAAGGAGAGCCCAGGAGAGGCTATTAAAGTCCCCAGAACACAAAATAGGACAGAGTGTTTGGAAAGGGCTAGGAATCTAACTTCAAGCACATCAAATAAAGGGACGACAATGAGAAAGGGGATGGGAAATACAGGATTGAAGGTGTTGTATCTGAATGCACGCAGTTTACGAAATAAGGTAAATGAGCTTGTGGTGCATATTGAAATTGGCAGGTATGATGTGGTGGGCATCACGGAGACATGGCTGCAAGGGGATCAGGACTGGGAGCAAAATATCCAAGGATATACATCCTATCAAAAAGATAGGCAGATTGGCAGAGGGGTTGGGGTTGCTTTGTTAGTAAGAAATGAAATTAAATAGATAGCAAGAAATGACATAGGGTCAGATGTAGAATCTGTTTGGGTAGAGTTGAGGAACCGCAAAGGTAAAAAAAAAATCCATAATGGGAGTTATGTACAGGCCTCCGAACAGTAGTCAGGATGTGGGGCACAAGATATACCAGGAGATAGAAAAGGCATGTAAGAAAGGCAAGGTTACAGTGATCATGGGGGATTTCAATATGCAGGTTGACTGGGAAAATCAGGTTGGTAGTGGATCCCAAGAAAAGGAATTTGTGGAATGCCTACGAGATGGCTTTTTGGAGCAGCTTGTGGTGGAGCCTACTTGGGAACAGGCAATTCTAGATTTAGTGATGTATAATGAGGCAGATTTGATAAGGGAGCTTATGGTGAAGGAACCCTAAGGAGGAAGTGACCATAATATGATAGAATTTATCCTGCAATTTGAGAGGAAAAAGCTGGAATCAGATGTAACGGTATTACAGTTGAATAAAGGCAACTACAGAGGCATGAGGGAGGAACTGGCCAGAATTGACTGGGAGATGAGCCTAGCAGGAAAGACAGTGAAACAGCAGTGGCAGGAGTTTCTGGGAGTAATTTGGGGGAGACAGCAAAAATTCATCCTTAGGAAGAAGAAGCATTCTAAAAGGAGGACAAGGCAACCATGGCTAACAAGGGAAGTCAGGGACAGCATAAAAGCTAAAGAGAAAGCATACAATGCGGCGAAGAGCAGTGGGAAACCAGGGGATTGGGAAGCCTACAAAGACCAACAGAGGACAACCAAAAAGGAAATAAGGAGGGAGAAAATTAAATATGAGAGTAAACTAGCCAGTAATATAAAAGAAGATTGCAAGAGTTTTTTTTAGATATATCAAGAGTTAGAGAGAGGCAAAAGTGGACATTGGGCCGCTGGAAAATGACGATAGAGAAGTAGTAGTGGGGAACAAAGAAATGGCGGAGGAACTGAATAGG
Organism: Carcharodon carcharias; assembly: GCF_017639515.1. NCBI lineage: Eukaryota > Metazoa > Chordata > Chondrichthyes > Lamniformes > Lamnidae > Carcharodon > Carcharodon carcharias. The sequence goes on from NC_054476.1 coordinate 118,036,343, forward strand.
TACTTTGCGTCAGCTTTCACAGTGGAAGACACGAGTAACGTCCCCAAAGTTCAAGAGAATCGGGGGGGGCAGAGGTGAGTATGGTGACCATTACCAAGGAGAAGGTGCTAGGAAAACTGAAAGGCCTGAAGGTGGATAAATCACCTGGACCAGATGGATGACAGCCCAGAGTGCTGACGGAGATAGCTGAAGAGATAGTGGAGGCGTTAGTGGTGATCTTTCAGGAATCACTGGAGTCAGGGAGGGTCCCAGAGGACTGGAAAATCGCTAATGTAACCCCCCCGTTTAAGAAGGGAGTGAGGCAAAAAACGGGAAATTACAGACCGATTAGCCTGACTTGAGTCGTTGGTAAGATTTTAGAGTCCGTTATTAAGGATGAGATTTCAGAATACTTGGAAGTGCATGTAAAATAGGGCAAAGTCAGCATGGTTTCATCAAGGGGAGGTCATGCCTGACAAATCTGTTAGAATTCTTTGAGGTGCTAACGAGTAGGTTAGACAAAGGAGAGCCAATGGATGTTATCTACTTGGACTTCCAGAAGGCCTTTGACAAGGTGCCGCACAGGAGGCTGCACAGTAAGATAAGAGCCCATGGTGTTAGAGGCAAGGTACTAGCATGGATATAAGATTGGCCGTCTGGCAGGAGGCAGAAAGTGGGGATGAGGGGGTCCTTCTCAGGATGGCAGCCGGTGAAGAGTGGAGTTCTGCAGAGGTCAGTGTTGGGACCACAGCTTTTCACTTTATACATTAATGATCTAGCTGAAGGAACTGAGGGCATCCTGGCTAAGTTTGCAGATGATACAAAGATAGGTGGAGGGACAGGTAGTATTGAGGAGGTTGGGAGGCTGCAGAAGGATTTGGACAGGTTAGGAGAATGGGCAAAGAAGTGGCAGATGGAATGGGCAAGTGTGAGGTCATGCACTTTGATAGGAAGAATAGAGGCATGGACTATTTTCTAAATGGGGAGAGAATTCAGAAAGCTGGAGTGCAAAGGGACCTGGGAGTCCTAGTCCAGGATTCTCTTAAGGTTAACTTGCAGGTTGAGTCAGTAGTTAGGAAGGCAAATGCAATGTTGGCATTTATTTTGAGAGGACTAGAATATAAAAGCAGGGATGTGCTGCTGAGGCTTTATAAGGCTGTGGTCAGACCACATTTAGAATATTGTGAGCAATTTTGGGCCCCATATCTCAGGAAGGATGTTCTGGCCCTGGAGAGGGTCCAGAGGAGGTACACGAGAACGATCCCAGGAATGAAAGGCTTAACGTATGAGGAACGTTTGAGGACTCTGGGTCTATACTCGATGGAGTTTAGAAGGATGAGGAGGGATCTGATTGAAACTTACAGAATACTGAAAGTCCTGGATAGGGTGGACGTGGAGAATATGTTTCCATGAGTAGGAGAGACTAGGACCCGAGGGCACAGCCTCAGAGTAAAGGGAAGACCTTTTAGAACAGAGATGAGGAGAAACTTCTTTAGCCAGAGAGTGGTGTATCTATGGAATTCATTGCCACAGAAGGCTGTGGAGGCCAGGTCATTGAGTGTATTTAAGACCGAGATAGATAGGTTCTTGATTGGTAAGGGGATCAAAGATTACGGGGAGAAGGTGGGAGAATGGGGTTGAGAAAGTTATCAGCCATGATTGAATGGCGGAGCAGACTCGATGGGCCAAATGGCCTAATTTCTGCTCCTAGGTCTTATGATCTTATGATCTATGTCATTAATATGAATTGTAAATAGGCGAGCCTTGCAGCTGTCCTCCATTCCCTGCCTGCCAACTTGAAAAAAGCCCAAGTTATGTGCACCCTCTGTTTTCTATCCATGCTGAAATATTACCCCCAACTCCATGAGCCCTTATCTTGCCTATTAACCTTTTGTGTGGTACTTTATTGAGTCCCTTTAGGAAATTATGCTCCTCTACCACATAACTGTTATCACTGAGTTCATCTCTGCAATTTCATTGGGCTCACCCCTATGGTTCAATGTCTTAAAAGAAAGCAACCCTAAATATTAATTAACTTACATGTACCAAATAAAATAACCTCTGATATTTTAATGAGAAAATTAGTTTGACAAAAATGAAGCATTTTGTCTTGAAATGTTTGGCTCCTTTAATTCTGTGATAGCACATTTGAAATTAAAATCAGCTTAACTAATGGAAAAAACATGCCCTAGTTTATTTTGATACAGGACTTGAAAACTTTTTGTGTGGACTAGATCTTAGGGTAGAGGAGGGGTAAGCTACGCAATTCAAAGACAAAAATTTCACAGAATTATTTTGACCATGCAGTTGATTCGCTGCTCTTTTGGAGCCAAACATCTATTTCAATTTAAACAAAAGGAAAATACTGAAGATGCAATTTAAACTTGTTTTGGCCCGGCAATTATTTCTCCACCCATATGGTTCAAACTGAAAATCTGCCTGCAGCTTCTTGAGAGATGGTCAGGCCAGAGATCTTGCATGGAGTAGCGAGAGGGGAAAAAATGTGATTGTGTGCTATAGCAGACGGTTGATCTTAAAAAGTGGAGTAAAATCTCATGTCATATCTACTGTACAGATTTCTTTAGCATTTAAAGCTGAATGACAGTTTAGTGCTAATCTATCATTTTCCAAAGTGAGGCTTGTGTTGAAAAAGCTAAACCAAAATAAAATGAGTGTGCTGTTTGATATCTGAATACATTACAAATTTATTTAGATTTTCTGACAAGTGAAAGCACCCTGGGAACATGGGAATGAGGGTTCAAATATGGCAGTGGTTGATGACACAAAGAAAAGAATATTTAGTTTAAATTCTGATCCTTTACAAGCTGTCTGAGATTTTGCAAATAAGGAAATGAGGCTTCAGCTGAATGTTACAGCATGGGACTGGTTGAATGAAGCCACTCACCTCTTCCTTTATGATGATTACATCAGAATGCAGCAATCCATTAGGTAGTTCAGTTTTGTTTGTTTTCATTCTGATAAGTATAAAGGGAAGTTTTCTGCTATTTGCTACTATAAATGAACTTTTAAACACCATTTCCACCCAAAAGTTTCTAAATTTGCTACAGTACAAAGTGGACATCTACCTAGCCCAAAAATGAAGGACAAATTTCTTTAAAGGCTGGAATATTTGGTACTTGTCATTAATGACTGCTGGCTTTCTAAAGGTTTGCTACAGCTCTCTGTAAAGGAAATGTCCTGTTTTTCCAACAAAATAGTTCCACTTTATTTTGATTTTATTATGTTTCAGTGGAAGATCTTGAAAGTTTCGCTCAATTTATGTGGATATTAGGATAGATTTTATGGCTATCAGACCTCTTACTATGTACTATAAGTTGTCTGGAAGTTAGTGAAATGTTTTAACAGGCATTTGGTTATTGAGTAAAAAGGTACTTATTAGCATTTGTGGTTCAAAGTGCACTATATTTATGAGAAAATACATGTTAGCCTGCTGCTGACATTGTACATATTAGGATCACTGAGATTGTACACAACAGTGCTTTGTGTAAATTTATTGAAAAAGGAAATTCTTTATGCAATGTAAATGTGATTCTACTGCCACATGAGCAGCAAAAGACTTGGAAATGGTATTCACTTGTTCTGGAGGCAGCTATGCTGCTGCTATTGTTGGTGACAGTAACCTTTATGGCTGACAGAAGAAGCAGCAAAGCTCTAGGGAGTTGGAGGACGAGACACCCGAGCTCCAGAACATTGGAGACAATGAAGAGAGCAGCGCACCCCAACTTTGCCCACAACCCGAAGAGGCCAGCGCACCCCAGCCCCAGGAATCTGAGAGCAGTAAGCGCTCAGCACACCCCAGCTCTGGGAAGCTGGGAGTAGCAACGCCCCAGAGGGGGAGAGGATCGGAGAGACTTCTCCAACAGAGAACAATTCAAATCTCGTTCCTTGCACGAACCTCCAGATGCCACCTGAGCGGAACATCTCCAGTGGGGTGGTTCAGGACAGTTTCCTCAGCTCATCAAAAGTGAGGCAATTTGTAAATACTATGGGTATGCAGGAGCAGACCAAAGGTCTGGAACTCTCAAAGGCAGCAGGTTTGGTAAGAGACTAAATGCTTTAAAATGGGTGTAAAGATTGTATCCATAAATGTGCGTAGCATTAAATCTACTATGTGATGTGTTGCGACCTTAGACTACCTTGTCAAGGTCAAAGCTGACCTGTTTCTGCATGAGTGTGCGATACCTCACCTCAGCTCCTACAGGCAATGGTCATGATGGTGGTCCCATGGGCCATCGATCTGGTCGGGAGGAAGTGACTCACATTCCTCTGGCCTGGGTATTCTGCTGCGGGGAGGCAACTTCACCATCTCAGAAGTTAAGGAGGTGGTGGGCGGGTGCCTCCTCGTAGCAGACGTAATGTACAAGAATGTTCCACTCCGGTTTATTAACGTGTACACCCTGGCACAAAAGGGCGAGCGGCTGGCGGTCTTTCAGCAGCTCCCACTGCTGCTGGCGACCTCCATGCCGGTCATTCTGGGCAGTGACCTCAGCTGTATCATCGATGCGGCTGGACGATCCGGCAGGGCCGACAGCAGATTGGGCGCTGCATCCGGATCCCTGATGGAAACAGTTAAGGATGCCAAGCTGCACGATGTCTTCAACAACCCTGCAGACGGAGCGCAGCGTAGATACACCTGGTCATGGCCAGACGGGTCCATCCGTTCTAGGATAACCTTCCTGTTTGTGTCCCGTGCATTCGCAGTCAGATCCACCGACATCAAGCCAGTGTTCTTCTCTGACCACTGCCTGCTTCTGGCTGACTGTCACTTAGAGGAAGACCAGAGGGTTGGCAGGGGGGCATGGAAGCTAAACGTGCAACTCCTGACCCCAGAGAACATTGAGGAGCTCGAGGGATTACAAAGGCTGGAGAACCGTGAAACCCCTCTTTGAGTCCCTGACACATCAAGAGGTTTTTCATCCTCAAAGGCATCCAGAAAGCTAGAAAGGAACAGGGGTACATGTCCTGACTCCAGAAAAACAGGCAGAACCTGCTCCGGCTGCAGTCAATGGGGGTCAATGTCAAGGAGGAGCTCCAAGAGGTGAAGAGCCAACAAGCCTCGCTCTTTGCCTCGGAGGCCTCCAAGATCATCTTCTATTCCAGAGTCCGGTCCGTGGAGCAAGATGAGACATGCTCATGTTTCTTCTTCCAAAAGGTACACACACACAGCTTTGTGATCAGCAGCCTGAAGGAAGAAGACGGCTCAGTAAAGTTATCGCAGTCTGACATTTTGAGGATCAGCAAATCCTTTTATGCCGGATTGTATGATGTGAAGCCCACAGACAGCACGGCCTCCCAGTCCTTCCTGTCCTCTATCACGGAGGTCTTGGACGACAGTACACGGGAGAGCCTGGACAAATGGCTGACGAACTGACTAAGGCCCTTGAGTTCTTCAAGAAGAGTAAAACTCCTTGGAAGCGACGGCTTGCCAGCTGAGTTGTATTTGGCTCTGTGGGACTGGATCGGCCCAGACCTGCTAGACGTGTGCGAGAGTATGCTTCTGGCCGGCAACATGTCAGAATCCATGAGGAAAGGCATCATCACCCTCATCTACAAGAACAAGGGGGAAAGGGAGGGAATTCGAACTTGGCAACCCATTTCACTATTGAACGCGGACTTTAAGATTCTGTCCGAAGTCATCGCCAATCAGGTCAAGTCCGCTCTGGAATTGGTGATCCACCCTGACCAGTCCTGCGCTGTGCCTGGGACGAAGATCTCTGACAGCCTCACGCTACTCAGGGATACGATTGCCTTTGTGCAGGACAAGGGTGTGGACACCTGCCTCAGCCTGGATCAGGAGATGGCCTTTAACAGAATATCACACACCTACGTGGTGGATGTGCTCTCCAAAATGGGGTTTGGGGAGGGAATTCGCAATTGGATCTAACTGCTTTAATCCAACTGCTCTACACTAACATCAGTAGCGCAGTCTCAATCAATGGGCGGGATTCAGATAGCTTTGCTATTAGGCAGGGCTGCCCTCTCTCCCCTGTCTGTTAGTGTGTTGCATAGAACCCTTTGCTGAGTCCATCAGGAAGGATCCATGCATAAGAGGAGTGACAACCCCAAGCAGTGGAGGCACTCAGGTCAAAGCCTCCCTGTGCATGGATGATGTCGCTGTCTTCTGCTCAGATCTGCTGTCGGTGGCAGACTGATCCACATCTGCGACCAGTTCGAACTGGCCTCGGGAGCCAAGGTAGATCATGGGAAGAGCGAGGCCATGTTCTTTGGAACCAATCCTTTGTTCACCGTCAGGACTGACAGCCTGAAGATGCTGGGGATATGGTTCGGAGGGACCGGGGCATGCGTTAGAAACTGGAAGGAGCGAGTGTCTATGGTGCAAAGAAAACTGGGCATGTGGGAGCGATGCTCCCTCTCTATTGCGGGTAAGAACCTGGTCATCAGATGTGAGGCACTCTCGCTGTTGCTGTGCATGGTGCAGGTCTGGCCCATTCCAGACTCCGCGCTGGTGATCACCCAAGCCATCTTTTGCTTTATCTGGAGATCGAAATTGAATCGTGTCTGCAGGGACGCAATGTACAAGCCTCTAGATAAGGGGTGAAAAACATGCCCAACATCACCCTCTTACTTTGTGTGGCTGCATCAAACTGTGTGTAGACCCCCGGTACGCAAACACCAGGTGTCACTACGTTCTACCTGTCCCCGGTATTGCAAAGGATGGGTCTGGCCACACTGCTGTGGAACACTCCAAGTAGTTGGACCGTGCCGTACCATCTGTCCTTTGTGGAAAAATTTATGCAGAGAAACACCTTTGACCACAAGGCCATCAGGCCGTGGTCGGCGCATAACGTCTTAGAGCCCCTGCGGGAAAAGGAGAGGGTGGATCCTGTGGGATAGTTGCCCGAGCAGACTATCCAAGTCATTTGGCAGAATGCCTCATCGCCAGAACTTTCCAACAAGCACCAAGAAGTAGCTTGGCTGGTGGTGAGAAAGGCCCTCCCCGTCAGATCCTTCCAACACGCCAGGAGTCTCACCCCCTCTGCACGTTGCCCTCGAGGTGGCTGTGGTGGGGGTGAGACCGTTGTTCACCTCGTGGATTGTGCCTTTGCAAAGAAGGTCTGGAGAGAGATGCAGTGGTTTCTGTTGAGGTTCATCCCGAGCTGTTCTGTGACACAGGACTCTGTGCTCTATGGGCTGTTCCCAGGGACACACACCGAGACAAACATCAACTGCAGCTGGAGGATCGTCAGCTTGGTGAAAGACGCTCTTTGGTCTGCCCGAAACTTGTTGGTCTTCCAGCGCAAAGAGTTGTCCCCGACCACGTGTTGCAGACTGTTCCGAGGTCCAGGACTACGTGCTGAGGGGTGCACTAAAGCTTGGGGCAGCTGCTGCAGAGGCGCAATGGGGAAAGGTCGCTGTCTAAGACCTTTCTGCCATAGTGCACCGAGGGACTGGGAATTGTATGGAGCCCCTCGGGCTGTACAGCTCACAATGAATGTATGCATTGAATACTAATTGTATTATAATTGTATTGCAGCACCTCAGAGTGCAACATGATGTATGTTGATAACTCCAATACCATTGTCTGATTGTCTGTAATGACCATATTGAAATTAATGTAATATTCATTGATTGTGTTGCTGCACCTAGTGATCCATGTGCAAAAGTTGAATCTGATTGTACTTTTTATGATAGCGGTTTTGTAATGTTCGTCCAGATATTTTATGAATAAAGTATATTTTTCAAGAAAAGACCTTATGGCTGTGGCAGTGGAGTCCACAGCCTAATCATGTAGAACAGCCATTGGGGGTGGAGGAAGATATTATTTCCTTTCTCATTGAATTATCTTTCCCTCATTTACTGTGAACATTGATTCCTTGCTGGGCTACGCCTTTAAGGGGTCAAATAGCTGTTCATATATTTGCCTAGAATGCAGCAAATCACTGGAAGGAATTGGGTATTATGCAAAGAGGAGAACGTAAGGGCTTAACTGTCATGTGAGGTTGATTTTTCCTCGTCTACTGCAATTTTGTCCTAGCTGAGACCCTTAATTCAGCATAAACAAGATATTAAACCTAGTCTTACAGGTCTGTATAGCATAGCTACGAATTGTCTGAACAAGTTTAGCCTTTGTAAAGTTTTCAGGCATACTTGATTGTTTACTCTTCCTTCAGTCTAACAATTTTCCACATACACACACACAACTCAATTCCAGGTACCATTGATTTTTTAAAAAGCTGCCGCTTGATTTCTGACTATAAGTGAGAAAAGTTACTGAAAGAGATCTGAAAGCTTGTGTGAGTTGAATATTGTTCCTTGATTGCCATTACAAAGCCCAAATGTATAGATGTTGGGAAAGAATACCATTGAACTTGGCAGTGATAACCCATGGATGTAAAACTGGGATGTAACCGGAAGAAAGCAAGACACCAGAAAGCCACTGTGACCTACCCAGCGTAAAAGCCATCTTTTTGAGGAGAAAGGAAAAAGTTCCTAATATTTTAATTTCCTTTTCTCCTAAATGTAATGCATTTCAAACTTTCTCATTCGGGTTTGCTCATTGAAATTAACAAGCAATACCTGTACAATCACAACTGCACAAGACCAGACATCAAATCAATATTAAGTACAAATAGATGGGATTTCTCTCACACCCATTTATCACCTTTGCAGAATGATATTTGGGTGATGTGGATTAATAAAGGGACTGGATCAAAATATGAAGAAAAGTACGAATCTATTCAAGACCAGTTTTAATAAATTTTAGTTGTGTAATGTGATCAACCAATAAAGACCAAGCCTAAACTGGTGTATAATGTTTCCTGCAAAGTAACTGGCTGCTTTGACTCAGGCCTTGAGGGGAGTGGGTATCACTGTGGCCTTTAAGTCAAAGATTGCAGGTTCAAATCCCTCTCCAGAGCCTTAAGCATATAATCTAGGCTGAGCATTTACTAAAGCACCAAGAGAGTGCTGCCTTGTTGAAGGTACCAAATTTTTGATGAAAAGTTAAATTAAGGACCCATCTGCTGATTTAGATGAATGTAAAACATTCCATGGCAGTCAAGTGGAGCAGGGGCATTTTCCTGGTGTACTGGCCAACTTTTATCCATGAGCCAACACCATGAAAATGGATTACTGGTCATTTATCTCATTGTTTGTGGAGTTTTGCTGTGCACAGTTTGGAGGCACTTCAAAAGTAATTTGATGAATATAAAGTGCTTTGGGACAAGTTGAGGGTCTGAAATGTGCCGCCACCTTGCATTTTTTTTTAAAAAGCTGTCTCAAAACTCAATTTTGTGACCAAATCTTTAGTCCCTCTCCATGTGTGCACGCGCACCCTGATCACCATTTGTGCTTGGTGTCTATTGATGGAAGGTGAAAGAGCTATAAATTATTTTTGTATTTGAAAACCAAGTGCATGTTCTCTGCAAGCTGCTGTTTTGATCAAAGTGCATCTGTTCTTATTGCTAAGATGATTACTCCTAGGTTACAATGCTGATAATTTGCACCTGAACCTGAAGATGAATGTCTTGCACCATTAAATTTTGATTAGAAAAGTAGTAAAGGAGGAAATGAGATAAATGGACCATCCTTTACTTTTTTAAGAATGTATACATTTGTGTGTAATGTTGAGTGGATCTGATCAGCTCACCACTTCCTGTCGCATGGTGTACAGTTTGCCATCGTTGGTTATTGTAATTCTTGAGAAATTGTAGAAACCTGTTGCTCACATCTTTTCTTGGAATCATATTTGTCAATGTATGCTTACTGGATTATTCAAGAGAATTAATTTACTACCAAAATGTAACACTCAAAGTTAAACCAATCTAGTAATATGGAATACTTGGTTTTCAAAAACCTTTTGGCTTGTTAACCCTAACTTTGCATTAATTCCTTATAATGGTCCTCACTTACTTAAATTGTAATATATTTAGCACTAGTGATGAATCTTTTAATCTGACATTTGGGCACCAAAATAAATAGTCCATTATAGAGTCGTGGACCCGAGTAATACAGTGGACAGAATTTTGCTAAAACCTAGGAAGTTCCGCTGCCCAGACCAAAAGCTGGTCCTGAGCTGATAGAGGCGACTACTGGTAGGACTACAGGGATTGGAAGAAGGCACCTCCATGTTGAGGTATCCTCAAAAGCCAGGTAAGTTTTTAAAAACTATTTTGGGGGAGGCAGGCTGGCCCTGGCTATCTCAAAAACTGTACAGTTTTGGTCTCTTTGCTTAAGAAGGGATATACTTGTATTGGAAGCAGTTCAGGGAAGGTTCTTTAGGTGGATTCCTGGGATGAAGGGGTTGTCTAATGAGGAAAGGTTGAGCAGGTTGGGCTGCAATTCTCTTTGGAGTTTAGAAGAATGAGAGGTGATCGAATTAAAATGTATAGGTTCTGAGGGGGCTTGACAGGATAAATGCTGAGAGGATGATTTCTTTTGTGTGGGAATCTAGAACTAGGGGGAACAGTTTTAAAAGTAAAGAATCTCCCATTTAAGATGGGGATGAAGAGTTTCTTCTGAGAGTCATTAGTCTTTGGAATTTTCTTCCACGGAGAGCAATGGAAGCTGGATCATTGAATATATTCAAGGCTGAGGTTGGACAGGTTTTTGATTGACAGAGGATGCAGGGCAAGTAGAAAAGTGGAGTTAAGGCCACAGCCAGATTAACCTCATTGGCTAAGTGGGCTCAATGGGCCAAATAACCTCCTGCTACCTCTTATGATTGGTTGGAGAGTTGAACCCCCTTATGGTGAGGTCAGAGCTGCAAGATTGGCTGTTGCCACTGGAGTGCCTCTGTGGGCCATGGCTAGCCATTAAGGAGCCTGCCCGTCCCTTCCCCCACGCTCTGGGAATCTGCTGGGAGACAGCTATTGTTCACCCAGTGGTCTCTCAGTGCAACAGGAACAGCAAGTGACGTCTGATTGGCCAACTAGTTGGTTTAATTGGTTGCCCACCACCAGCTGCACCACTGACCTACCTGCCATTGAGAATATCCCATGGTGGCAGGAAGCCATTAGACTCCTCTGATGCCTTCCGTTGCCATTTTATGAAGTCTCTCACTCCTATCTCCCAGCTAATCCCCAGAGGGTTGGTAAAATCCAGTCCATTATTTCTATTATGATTCTGTAATTACATGTATGTAAAAAAAAAAATGCAGGAAGGAACTTACATTAGTCCATCCAGCCTATCTCATACATTACGCTTTAAGTAGCAAAATTATATGCACATACCCCACCCAGAGCTACATGATCCTCTGGAGTAGTGAAAAACCAGCTGAATTCCAGGTCAATTGAGGGAAAGAATTCCTCTTGGATCTCTGTAGGTGATCAATACAAGGAGACTACCCTGACCCTGATTAACATTATGAAGTACCTACCTCTTATATGAGATGATCTCTTCCCACGCCAGAAATAGGTCCACCTCTCACTTGAAGGTATTGATTGAATTTGTGCATTTTTCATTGTTATGTATAGCTTGTGCTAAGGCATTTTATCAGCTTTGGCTACAACTAAACCTTGAATATGGTTGATCGTTTTTTAATATATGCAATAGCGGTTAAGTTTCTCTTTTCCTTTTCTAGTTATTGAATTCCTACATCTTGATTGAGGGGGGAGTGTTTTAACTGAATTATTTGCTTTTTTTCTAAATTGATTTCTTTTTGATTCCAGAAATGTTTTGTATTTGAAAATGTAGATATGTAATTTATATGTCAAATTTATAATTATTCTTGGCTACAAACTTTAATGAACTTTGTATACAATAATGTAAAGTGCAAAATATACTGTGCTAGATTGTAGTTGTGTATACATTTGCTGCATGGTTGATGTCATGATTAATCTCAGGACTGATTCCAGTTAGATGGAGTGGCTCTGATGCGTTGTATTGTTCGCAGTTATAGTCAGTCCCCAACTGGTTTTGGTTGTGCCAGCAGTGCTTTGGAAGTTATTTTACTAGGATGGTTTGGAATGCATTCTAGATGCTAGGGTACAGTTGACTTGAGAGCCAGCAGCTGCCAGTGGAATAGGACCAGGAAACAGATTTTGACAAATTTATCTTGGATTATCTTTGGGAATTTATGTTTTTCATGGACTGGTATATGTTTTCCATAATGTCTCAGTTCACTTCACTTTGGCCAAGTCAGATGGTGGTCATGCTGAGGTGCACTGGCTGATTACAGTGAAAAGGAATCTTAGAACATGCTCATATTGGGCTTCGGGTCAGTGTGAGCTGGAATGCCTTTTATGGAAGGGTCATGGAAGCAGATTCAGTAGTAACTTTCAAATCTAACAAATACCTTGAAGGGAAAAGATTTACAGGGCTGAAGGGAAAAGATTTACATGGTTACAGGGAAAGAACAGGGGAGTAGGATGAACTGGAAACCTCTACCAAAGAGCCAGCATAGGCTCAAAGCATGGTGGGCCAAATAGCCCCTGCTCTGTGTAGCGGCATTCTATAGAAGGCTTGTATAAACTTTCTTTATAAAGTTCAAGTGGTATTGAGCTGTTTAAGCCATTCTCTTTTACTTATGTTTCAGTGAGGTGCACCAGCTTAAAGCAAATGAGTGTGTGTTTGAATAGAACAAGTCCCAGAGAGTAAATAATGCACAGAAGGTATCTCTTGAGGGATGAAGCTTGTCTCATTCTCTTCCCTAATACCCCCCAATCCCCTACGCGTTCTTACTGAGTTTGTTGTGGGGAGTAAATAATGTTAGATTGAGAGTTTTCTACTTATTTTGCAGGGTAGAGTAGTCCTTGAAATCTAGGAAGAATGGTCTGAATTATGAAACTGATTATATAAGCTAATTTATTTTGGGGGTTAAAGGTGCCCAGTGGACAAATGCAATATAAACAATGTTTTAAATACAGAAAACTGAATTTTAAAGCAGTACCTTCCATTGGGTAATTGCAACAAATTAATCTTTTGTAAAAGGAATATCCATTTTTTAAAAAAATTCCTCTTCTATTATTGCTAAGGGAGAAGTTAATGAATGATACAATTCAATAATTTTTTTATTCATCAAGAGAATTGATAATGTGAAGAAATGTCCTCAAGAATCATGGGTCATAACAAGCAAAGTCTTCAAAGAAAATCATGCTTAAAAGTTGAATAACTGTATTTCACTACAATGCCTGGGTGCTCGATCAATTGAAGCGCTCAAAAGTGAACTACAGGTTGAAAATCCTTTATCCGTACATTAAAAACCGAACTCTCTTTGAAAGGCTATGCAGTTAATTTGTATGTTAATAAAACAATGTAATAATATATTACAGGTGTCAGCAGGTAAGAATTAAGGTGCGAGAGAATTAGCAAGTGGAGCAACAAGCTAGTATTGTAGACTATAGCTCGCCTGGGCTTAGGCTATTGTAATGTAAGTAGGCCTACATATAAATGGCAGATTTGAAAACCGAAAATATCTGAATACCGAAACACAATATGTCTGGAGGGTTTCGAATAAAGGAGACTTGACCTGTACAATAGTGAAATAATGTGGGGATATCAATTTATGGCAGCAAACAGATGCAAGATGGAACACTAGTACTGAAATAGTAATTGTATGATGTAATGATTTTAGAGGACAGTCCTATTCCTACGTTAGATTTATTAGTCGATGTTGGTCTTGTGTCTCCTTCGTTATTTGTTTTATGAATTCAATCTTCAAGAAGTATGTGCAGGAAATAGAATAATGCAAAATTAACACAGGTACTAACCTATCTAGTAAGAGCAGTTTTATTTCACTGCAAATATTTGAGCTAGATTAGATCTGAAGGTATTTACCCAATATCAGTTTTGATGTGCTCAGATTTAGACAGATTAATGTGTTAAGTGCTTTGAGAGAAAGTTAGTTTGAATTTAGGTACATGTTATGATGTGTGTACTTCATCCACTTCAGAAGGAGAAGAAAGGGAGGCAAATGAGTGAACTTAATGTTCTTGGCACAATTCTGTGGTTCTCCCTGAGTCGGCCCAAAAAGGAAACCATAAAATTAGCATGGCATTTAAACTGCTGCAAATTGAGAGAATTTACCCTTATAATTTCTAGCTTCAGTCATTGGGCAGTTGAAGTGAACTTTTAAAGGTTGAGCCTCCCTAAATGGCCCTGTCAGAACTCAGGTCTTCACTGACCTACATTGGCTCCTGTTCTATCATCATCTTGATTTTAAAATGCTCATCACTGATTTCAAATCCTGCCATAGCTTCCCTTCCTTCTATCTCTGGAACCTCCTCCAGCCCTACAACCTTACAAGATTTCTGAGCTCCTCCAATGCTGCCCGCATGGGCATCCTTGATTTTAACTGCTCTTCCATTGCTCATACCTTTAGCTGCATTGGCTGTAAATTTTGGAATCTCCCCCCCCACCCCTCTTAAAACTTGCTGTCTTTCTACCCTTTTGACATGCCTTAAAACCACCTACTTTGACCAAACTCCTAGCTTCCTATCTTAATAATTCCTTATGTGGTGTGGTGTGAAGCACCTTGGGATGCTTTACTATGTTAAAGGTATGGGCACATCTATTTTAGTGGATAGAGTGCCTCATTGAGTTCCCTGCAAATAGAAATTTTTTAAATTCACTTCTACTTGCTCAATAGAAAATATGTTCCCATTAAGAAATAGGAATTGTGGAAGCTCTAGCTTAACTTTCTTGCTGCTGCCAGTAGCAGGTACCTTTTTGAGGCAGGTCGGTTGGAAAGATGATTCAATGATTCGAAAGGGCCGAGAGCATAGAGCCAAGAAACATAAAGCTGTGAATGGAGACATGTGCAATGCAGGTGTTAGTGCTGAAGGCAGTTATGACACTTAGGATTTGAGTAATGTGTGGTGTTCCTTTTTGAAAACTAGACTTGAAAATTTTCAGACCATTTTTAAATCAATGGTAGATTTGGAATGCAAAGTGGATAATTTAGAAATGCCAGGCTAATCCAAGGATGAGTTTCATAACTCTCATGCTTTTGTCACCTGTGAATTGCAGTGTTTTTGTTTGAGTAACTATATAATTTTTATCTCCAATATTCTGAATTTTGATTGAGTTGGAAGGATGGGCTATGAAATCCACATCAAGTTTCTCCGAACTGGATCCTCTAGCCTCTTGAGATCAAAAGTTGAGTGTCTTCTATAAATTGCAGTTCTAGTTTTGTGTAGCAGCAGTTAGTGTTAATGAGCAAAACTACTTCAGTGCTTTTGACCTTGATTGTTTCTGTTTGGCGTGAATGCTCATTCACTTGGTGGTCTGCAAATTCCTGAAAGCCCTTTTCTTATCTGCTGTATGTCAGAGCTGAGCTTTATTTCTGTTCTGCAATGCAGGGAGCTCAAATGATTCATGAAGTGGTCCTGCTGATGAGTGCTGTTCATTTAGGATAAGAATATGTGGCCCCTGCAGCAGATGCACAGATCACTCGTGTGTTCACCTCCCCCTTATTGCTGCTCATCTGCTTCATTTGTGTTGGGTGCTTCAGTAGTTGACATCTTCTGACTGTCCATTTCAGAATTCCTGAGGTGTATGTTTGTGAGCTAATGCTTGTGGAGTTAGCCATGCTTTACAGGTGTACATGAAGTACAAGCTTTTACTTTATCTCTTTAAGGGCTGTTGCTTTGGAAGGTTCCTTACATGGAGGAAGGAACATGATAGCGGTCCTCAGGAACTGTTTTCGTGTGTATTCACAAGGCCAGCATATTGTTATTCTGCTGGTCAAATATCTCAGTATATCAGCAACTGAGATTGAAGAGCATAGATGGTACAAGCCACCAGATTCTCCCTCACCTACATCCTCAATGGCTTACACCCAAGCAATTTGTTGTGCCTTATGGAGAATGGGGCAGCACCAGTAAGCCAATCGGGTTTTTTTGGTGCTTGATGACCTCAAACACCTTTTTAATAATAGACTCCTGTCAGCATCAGGATGTGATTTTTTAAAAAAAATATTATTCAGTCATGGGATGTGGCTGTCTCTGGCTCGGCGAATATTTATTGTTCATCCCCAATTGCCCTTGAGAAGCTGGTAGTGAGCTGCTTTCTTGAACTGCTGCAGTCCATGTGTTGTAGGATCGCACAGAGTGCTGTTAGGAAGGGAATTCCAGAATTTTGACCCAGCGACACTGAGGGAATGACAATATGATTCCAAGTAAGGGTGGTGTGTGGCTTGGAGGGAAACTTGCAGGTGGCAGTGTTCCCATGCATCTGCTGCCATTGTCCTTCTGGGTGGTAGAGGTTGCGGGTTTTGGAAGGTGCTGTTGAAGGAGCCTTGGTGAGTTGCTGCAGTGCATCTTGCAGATGGCACGCATTACTGCCACTGTATCAGTGGTGGAAGGAGTGAATGTCTAAGGTTTGGAAGGGGTGCCAATCAAATGAGCTGCTTTGTCTTGGATGATGTTGAGGTTCTTGTATTGTTGGAGCTGCACTCATCCAGGCGTGTGGAGAGTATCCCATGACACTGCGGCTTGTAGATGGTGGGCAGGCTTTGGGGAGTCAGGAGGTGAGTTACTTGCCGCAGGATTCCTCACCTCAAACCTGCTCTTGTAGCCACAGTATTTATATGGCTAGCTGAGTTCAGTTTCTGGTCAATGGTAACCCCCAGAATGTTGATATTGGGGGATTCCATGATGGTAATGTCATTGAATGTCTAGGGGGGGTGGTTAGATTCTTTCTTGTTGGAGAGGGTCATTGCCTGGCACTTGTGCAACGCGAATGTTACTTGCCACTTGTCAGCCCAATCCTGGATATTGTTCAGGTCTAGCTGCATTTGGACATGACTCCTCAGATAATACTGAAGCAGTCCATAAATGGTGCTGAACATTGTGCAATCATCAGCGAACATCCCCGCTTTTGACCTATGATTGAAGGAAGTTCATTGATGAAGCAGCTGAAGATGGTTGGACCTAGGACACTACCCTGAGGGACTCCTGCAGTGATGTCCTGGAACTGAAATGATTGACCTCCAACAGCCACAACCATCATCCTTTGTGCTAGGTATGACTCGAACCAGCAGAGAGCTTTCCCCCAGCTCCCGTTGACTCCTTTGTGCCACACTTGGTCAAGTGCTGCCTTGATATCAAGGGCAGTCAATCTCACCTCACATTTGGAGTGAATTGAACTGGCTGAAGACTGGCACCTGTAATGCTGGGGAGCTACTAGGATGGATTGTCCACTTGGTACTTCTGGCTGAAGATGGTTGCATATACTTCAGCCTTGTCTTTTGCACTGATGTATTGGGCTTCCCCATCATTGAGTATGGCGATATTTACGGAGCCGTCGTCTCCTGTTAGTTGTTTAATTATCTGCCACCATTCATGACTGGATGTGGCAGGACTACAGAACTTAGACCTGACCTTTTGGCTGTGGGATTGCTTAGCTCTCTCTGTCATATGCTGCATCTGCTGTTTGGCATGCAAGTAGTTCTGTGTCGTAGCTTCACTGGGTTGATGCCCCATTTTTAGGTATGCTTGGTACTGCTCCTGGGATACTCACCTGCACTCTGCACTGAAGAGTGCTTTCCAATGCCTAGCTTACATCGCACTTCATGAGTACTGATAATGACACAGCGGGGCTTTTCTCTTCTTTCTGCAGTGACCTACTTAGCCTTCGCTTCCTTCTAAATGAGAGTGAGAGATTTTGTTTTTGCATATACTTGTGTGTGGAATAGTTTCCAAGTTTGATTATAAGATGTAATCTACAAGTTTGAATGACAGTACAGCTCACTGGAATGAGAATTGCCTACTACTAAATATGGCATCTGATTAAAATCAAACTTACACTTTGTTAACTGTAAGAAGTGGCTGAGCGAAGCTATTGCAATGATCCCATTGGCTTTGTGGCATGACTGGTATGTCAGGACAAGTTCTAATCCTATGTTTGAAGTGTGGGTGGGTGGAGCAAACAAGAGACTGCACATGGAGGCAGAGGACGTGTTTAGGGTTCTAAATGAACATTTTGCATATGCCTCTACTGTGGAAGATACTGCTCGAGTCATAATGAAAAAGGTAGCTGGGACACTCGAAGGGTTAAAAATTGACAGAGGTGTTAGAAATACTGGTTGCATTTAGTTTATAAGTCACTCAGACCAGGTAGGATGCATCCAAAGATACTGAGAGAAGTAAGGGTGGAAATTGCGGAGGAATTTGCTTGAATATTGTTGAAGGCAAATTTTGTTTAACTTGATTGTGTTTCTTGAGGTAACAGTGTGTTGATGAGGGTCATGCAGTTAGTGTTGTATTTGGACTTTTGAAAGATGTTTGAAAAAGTGCCAGATATTAGGCTTGCCAGCAAAGTTAAACAAAAATTGCTGGAAAAACTCAGCAGGTTTGACAGCATCTGTGGAGACGAAGACAGAGTATGACTCTTCAAAGTTAAAGCCTAAGGAATAAAAGGGACAGTTATAGCATGAGTATGAAGTTGGCTGAGTAACTGACAACCAAGTACTGTAGTGGAGAATTGGTTATTTATCGGACTGGAGGAAGGTAAACAATGAGGCTCTCCATGAGTCAGTAATATATATATTGGACTAGAGTGTAGGGTCAGACATGTGACAGATAAAACTTAATGCAGAAACGTGTGAAGTGATACATTTCATTCAGAAGAATGAGGAGAGGCAGTATAATTGAAAATATACAATCCTAAAGGGGATGCTGAACAGACAGAATGGGGAAGATGTGCACAATTCATTGAAAGTAGCAGTGCAGGTTGAGAAAGCAGTTAAAAAGGCGATTGCATCTTTATAAATAAAGGCATAGAGTAAAAAAGCAAGGAAGTGATGATGAACCTTCATTAAACACTATTTTTGTCGCAAATGGAGTATTGTGTTCAGTTCTGGGCACCAGCCTTGAGGAATTATGTGTAGGTATGAGAAAGGGTGCAGATAAGGTTTATAAGAATAGTTCCAATGATGAGGAATTCCAGTTACATGGATAAATAAGCTGGGTAGGTTCTTAGGAAAAAGAGGGTTGCGAGGAGATTTGATGGAAGTATTCAAAATCATGAGGGGCCTGGACAGATCAAATAGTGAGAAACCTTTCCCATTGGCTGAAGGGTCAAGAACCGGAAGACACCAGATGAAGGTGATTGGCGAAAGAACCACCAGCTACCTGAGGGAAATATTTGTACACAGTGAGTGCTTAGGATCTGGAATGCACTGCCGGAGAGTTGGATAAGCCCCTGAAGGCAGAAAACTTGCAAGGTCACAGGGAAAGGGTAGGGGAGTCGGACTAGTTGAGTTGCTCTTGCAGTGAGCTGGCACAGACACAGGAATAACTAAATAGCCTCCCTCTGTGCTGTAACCAGTCGATGATTCTAAATGTTGACTGGAAGCTAAATACCCCCGCACAGGGATGGTTCACAGCAATATTGGCAGAGTTGTGCATTGCATCACCCAAGGAAAGGCAAGAGAAGATTTTTTTAAATTTAAGAACCACTAAGATCTCACTGAACTGGCAGAGATGTTTAGGAAGGAAATTCTTGGACTTAGAACTCATGCAGCTGAAGGAATGTCTACCAATAGTGGAGTGGGCAAAATCGAGGATTTTCAAGGTTCCAGAATTGGAGGAGCTCAGGCATTTCAGGATTGTGGAGCTGGAGGCGAATAGAGGTATGGGGAGGTGGGACCATGAAGGCATTTGGAAACAAGGATTGAGAATTTTAAAATTGAGGCTTTGTTTGATTGGGAGCCAGTGTAGGTCAGCAAACACAGATGATGGGTGAATGCGATTTGATGGGAATGAAGAAATGAACAGCGGAGTTTTAGATGACCTCAAATTTACAGAGGTTCGAATGTGGCAGGCAGCTAGGAGTGCATTGGAATGGTCAAGTCAAGAGGTGATAAAAACATGGATAAAGGATTTCAGCAGGCATATGCACAGGCAGGGGTAGATTTGAGCTAAGTTATGGGGATGGAAATAGGCGGTCTTAGTGATGATACAGATACTTGGCTGGAAGCTCATCTCTGGTTCCAATATGACACCAATGTTGTGAACAAATACAGTTGTGTAGAGAGCAGTGGAGTCAATGGCTGGGAGCAAAGCTTCTGGTGGGGTTCATGACTTCAGTCTTCACTGCTTATTGGAGGAAATTTCTGCTCATCCAGTACTGGATGTAGGATGAGACTCTGTCTATTTAGAAACAGTGGGAAGATCGATAGAGATGGTGGTGAGATGGAGCTGTCTGTCAGGGTACTTGTGGAAACTGTTCCTATGTTTTCTGATGATGTGGAGGGGTGACATGAAGATGAGAAATAGAAGGGGGAAAGGATAGATCCTTGGTGGACATAAATTGTGAAAGCTGCTATCAATGGTTCCCTGGCTAAGTTTTGATTGATAAGAATGGAACCAGGCAAATCCCATTTCACCCAGCTGAACGATGGTGGACAAATGTTGGAAGAGGTTAGTGTGGTCAACCTTGTCGATGGCTGCAGAAAGGTAAAGAAGGATAAGAGAAGAGAGTTTCCCTTTATCACAATCACATGGATTGCTACTTGTGACCTTGTTAAAAACTGTTTCAACACTGTGATAGAGGTTGAAACCTGATGGGAGGGATTCAAATATGTAGTTCCAGTAACAATAGGTGTAGATTTGGGGAGTAACATCATGTTCAGTGACTTGGGAGGATGGGGATGTTGGGAATGGTGAGTTTGCAAGGATGGATGGGATTTTTACTGATATTTCGGTGTTTGTCCCTTTAAAATTTGGGTCATTAGTTTGTGACGAAGCTTGGAACCCTTTTCCCATGTACCAAGTTTGCTTATTTCATGCTCGCAGCATTGCCTGCCACTGTCCATATGTCATTCTCACCACTGTTAAAACTGAAACGTATCTTCCTCCTCTAATCTCTCATAACTTATTGCACTGCACAGCATTTGTTTTTGCCTCCATGAATCACCAGGGGGAAGTTTCACTCATTTTCAGATGATGTATAAATACATTAAATTGTTGATGCAACTATCATGTTTTTTTTTAAGTTGAGATTTTTACTGCCATTTTGAATATCAAATGCCAGTCCATTTTTAAGATATTTTTTAAAAACCCACACATTAATGATTTTGTCAATGACCAATTGAATTAGAAAGCTATTAACTGATGATACAACGGATTAGTATCAAGGTAGATAGAACACTTGGAGAGTTGGATAGAATTAGAGTATGTAATAGTAAGTCATTAGAAGGGGTCAGAGTAAAGGGGAAAGTAAAAAAGCCTAAATCATGGCTAATGTGCATCTATGTGAATGCACAGAGTGTGGTTCGTGAGATTGGTGAACTACAGACATAGTTGACAAATTGAATTATGATATTGCTATAACAGAGATCTGGCTCTAAAGAAGGGCTGTCTGGGCATTAAACACCTTGTAGCCAGGAATATTTAGGAGAGACAGGAAAGGAAGAAAAGTGGAGGGGGTGAGGGCACGGAGGTGTGGCAGTATTAATTAAAGATGGCATTACGGTACTGGAGAGAGTACTGTTCCAGAGGGGTCAAGGACGGAATCTCTCTGCTTAGAGGTAAGGAATGAAAAAGGTGCAATAATATTGATTGGTATAGTATATAGACCACTGACTAGTGGAAGGGATGTAGAAAAACAAATCTGCAAAGAAATTAGAGAGGTGTGAGAATTATAGAATATTTATAATGGGGGACTTCAATTATCCAAATGTATACTAGGATAGCAATGGTGCAAAGGGACAAGATGGGCGAGAGTTCCTGGAATGTGTTCAAGATAATTTTCAGCAGCAGTATGGTTCCGGTCCAAGGAGAGGGAAGGCACTGTTGGACCTGGTTCTGAGGAATGAGGATAGCCTCGACCTTCAAAATACATGTTGGTGGATTGGGCAGACAAGTGGCAGATGAGGTTCAATGCAGAGAACAATGAAGTGATTCACTTTGGCAGGAAGAATATGGGGAGACGATATGAAGTAAAGGGAGAAACTCTAAAGGAGGTGCAGGAACAAAGGGACCTCGGTGTATACGTACAAAGGTAATTGAAGATGGCAGGGCATATTGAGAGAGCAGTTAACAAAGCATATAGTATCTTCGGCTTTATTAATAGGGACATTGAGTACAAGAGTAAGGAGGTCATGTTGAACTTGTAGAAGACACTAGTTAGGCCTCATCTGGAGTGCTGCATCCAGTTCTGGGCACCATACTTGAGGAAGGATGTGAAAGCATTGGATAGAGTACAGAAGAGATTCATAAGAATTGTTCCAGGGATGAAGAACTGTAACTATGAAGATAGATTGGAGAGGCTGGGACTGTTTCCCTTGGAGAAAAGAACGCTGAGAGGAGACTTGATAGAGGTATTCAAGATCCTGAGGGGTATGGACAGGGTAAATAGTGAGAAACTGTTCCCACTCAAGGGAGCATCCAAGAACTAGCTGGCATAGATTCACAATAATTGGAAAAAGGAGTAAAAGTGATGCAAGGAAAATGGTTTTCACCCAAAGGGTGTTTGGAGCCTGGCATAAACTTCCTGAGAGTGGTGGAGGCAGATTTGATCAAGGTATTCAGAAAGGAATTGGATGGCTATCTGCAAAGAGAGAATGTGCAAGGTTACGGGGTTAAGGCAGGGTAATGGGGCTAGATAGAATGCTCTTTCATAGAGCCAGTGCAGACTCGATGGGCCGAATGGCCAGCACCTGCCCTGTAAAGAATCTGTGATTCTTTAAAATGTT
The DNA here is from genome assembly GCF_017639515.1 of Carcharodon carcharias. Lineage (NCBI taxonomy): Eukaryota > Metazoa > Chordata > Chondrichthyes > Lamniformes > Lamnidae > Carcharodon > Carcharodon carcharias. Next base: position 118,058,943 of record NC_054476.1, read on the forward strand.
CGGTACACTTAACTACCTGTGACAAGTCGTAGTGATTGCTTTAATAATTGAAAGAGGACGAAGGTGGAAACTGATGACTGCAAATTGATTGCTAGCTGGTTATCTTTGCTTTTGCTTGTTGCTTGCTAATTTCACTTTTTAATTTTCTTGCATTCCAGTCATCTAGTTCCAAAATAATGAAAACCATTAGCCCAAAGCAACAAAACATCTAGTATATTATGCAGTGAACATTTAGCATCAGAAAGTTGATAGTACGTTAGTTGACGTAACTGGTATGACCTATATGCCGACTAAAGTTGTTACTTTGGGAATTGTTCCGTTTGTGCCATTCCATGAGATCAATAATTGGTTAGACCAGAAATGAATGACACAGTTTTAAATTGCATAATGGTGGATTGCAAGTTCTCCTCTCTGCTGTTTTATGGATATGTTTTTCAGCCTCTAAGAATGCCAGCTAGTGTTCAGTCAGGATTGTGATAGAATGTATTGTAGTTTTCCTAGCAGCAATCTACTAATGCATGTCTTGAGTTTGTCAGCAGGAGGTAAACCGACAGATATCGCCTTAACTTCTGCAGCTGTTATAATGCTGAAGGCCAGGAATATTTTGACATAAAATACATTTAAAATGTATCAATGTTACAAAGAGCAAATAAAATGCACAATTTAAATTCCATTACATAGAAAGTTAAAACTGCTAGAGTCTTTCCTGTCAAGCCCATTTACCACTTGGACTTTGTAAGCTAATGCTCAACAACACTTAGCTATTGAATTTTAATGAAATAATTAAACTAAGAACTAAATGTAATTCATAACTCCATGCATGACCTTTCCTTATGCCACAGGTGTATCCCAGTTTGGTGGGTCAGTGGAAGTGGATTCTGCTGTCAAATATTCTTATTAAAGTTTACAATTTGCAGTTACACTATATATATTTTGTTAATAAATTGTTTCATAAGTTGAAAAGTAAAGCATCATTTTGGAACGACTGTATGTATTTGGTGTACTGTATCTTTTAAAACCCACACATGAATGCAGTTGTGAATGTGTCAAAACAGAACTTTGCTTTCAGCCCTCAGCGTCATTATTGCTTCATTAGCAGCATCAGTGTTGTTGCATTTTTCTTTAACATGTAAGAAAAATACATGTGACTGTTAGCTTTTGTGATTGAATTCATTGGGAAGCTAATAGTTTCAGGGGTAGGCTATAGATTCTTTTCAATAACTATACATCATTTTCCATCCCCCTTGTAGTGATAGTTAATTTGTGATTCTGTAAGATTTGCTCTGTGTTCATTCTTGAGCAAATACATGTCTTTGCATTGCTACAAATGGCTTGAATGGAAATTGTAGCTTTGACCAGTGGTTGCAGATTACACGCAGTTGACATCTTGGAAATCTATTTTGTATCTGTATCTTTCAAAGTTATACTGTGGAGTTAAGTTTTGTAAAATGCAGCATTGCTGACTAACTTTGTTTGTGGATCTCTTTATCTTGGTTCCTAATGCCTTTTGCACTTGCAGCAACTTAGAAGTTCCAGGACAGCATCCAGGACCAGGTTTCATTGGTTCTACTTGGGTGAAATTCATTTCATTGTTTTGTTCATGTGCAGTGTTTTTTTAGAGCTGGCAAGTGAGTGACAGTATGAATACTGGATCTGATAATGTTGGGAGGGTGTTAGCTACAGAACTCTGTTAAAGAAGCCTTCGTAGTCATATGTAGGTTAACTTTAAGTCCTTATTAACAAGTAGAACTATTTACACATGTACAGGCTAGGAGTTATCTCCATGCTTAGGTCTTAACCCATCTCTGCTCAACACCACACTGACCCCTGGGTCTGGGTCATGTGCCTCCCTACAGCGCTGTGTGGGACTCACATTAACCTTGTATGTGCCAAGCCCTTATACAACACTACCTTCAAGCTTTTATCCAATGTATAAGGAGTTACACAAGTTCACTTCATGTCTTGCAGTATCAGTCTCAAGCATTTACATTCTTACCACATTATTGCTATTCCTGTATTAGCACTATTACAACATTCTTACTACTCCATCTCTTTCCCCTCCCCCCCTCAAGTCCTTGAATTTACAGGTTCAGGTGGTCTAAAGGCCTTATAACTCTTCCATATCTCGTTCCCCGTTCTCTCGGAGAAGTGAAAGGTCTTGTTGGTTTTGGTTCTTCCTGTTGGTTTGGAGATTGCATTGGCATTTGGGTATGCTTTGCTTCTTTACTTCCATTCCTTTGTATTGAACCACACTTGGTAGGTTCGGCTAACTCATTTCTTACAGGGTGGGCAAACATTGTGCTCATCTCCATGTTGTCTCTTTCTACGTGTAAGCCATCTCAATGTATATGGACTTTGACATTTCAACAATGGAACCTTCATTCACACCTGTTTGACAGTTTAGCCAATTTTTGATTACTTTCATTTTTTCTAGTTGTTTTTTGAGCTTACAAGTCTTTTCATTCAACTCAGCAACTACTCTGATAAGTTGAGTTGTCTTCAATGGAGTTACCTGAAGTTTAACAACTTCACCTGGACATTCAGTTCTGTTCAGAAGGTTTCTTGCCTGGTCACTGACTCTTCCTGTTTAGATTCAGTTCATTTGTTAGAGCGTCATTGTATTTGTTAGAATTCTTGTTAACTGCTTTTAAAGTCTAGATTTGCCCTTTTGCACTATGCACCTCTTCCATCATGTTGTTCAGGTTGAACCAGAGTTCAATAATTTTATCAGTTTTGATTATAATTCTGCATTCAAGCAGCTGTTCTGATTCTTCAATTCCTTCTCCTGTTCCAGACATTTTTCAATGTCTTCTAGAGACACCTGATGCTTGAATTTCATCAAGTTTTAATTGAAAGTCTACCTTTGTTGCTTTGTGCAAATTCATCATTTGTGTTTCAAGTCATTGTTAAAGGGTTCTACTTCCTGTGAGTGACACTCCAGTGTTGTCAATTCTTGTTTTTCCTTAAATTCATCTTTTGCGCACAAAAGTTGATTCTCTACACTAATCAGTTTTTCCTTGGCAGAGTATAATTTCTCAGTGCTATCCTTCAAGCTCACATTTTGTAATTGCACTTCTACCAGCTGTTTTTGAGACAACTCATGCTCTTTCGTGAGAACTTCTACGTTTGCTTGCCATTCTATGTTCTCAATTTTAATCTGTTCATATATCTCTGGAAATGTAATGTTTTTCCAAGCTTCCCCAAATGTGCAACTGTTTTTTCAGTGCTGTCTCTTGTACCCCTCGGCTTCCTCCTGGAATATAGATCATTCCTGAGTCTTCTCTGCCAACTGGTTCCTCAGTTCTTTGACATTAAATTCACATTGTTTAACTTCGTAATATTTCAGAGGAACGAATTCTGACCTGAGGGATTCTTGTAGTGTGTGAAGGCCCTTCAACAGATTTTCCTTTTCATTGCGAAGCATAGTTGCTTTGTTTTGAGTTTTCTTGTAATTTAACAGTCCCATTGAGTTTGTTCTGCTGTTCTGCCATTCTGCTTCTCGAGGTAGTCTTTATTCTGTCATGTTGCTGATTGGTTATGTATTGTTTTTAAATTTGATCCTGAAGGACAATTAGCTGTTCTTTCAACTGTTTATTTTCTTGTTCAGTTCTTGTCTTCTCTCTGTGTTTGTGTATTGCTTTGTCACTACTGGTAGCATTCAATGTCTTTTTTTAAACTTCTTGTGTTTTTCCAGGTGCATGTATTTGTTCTTCAGAGTTTTTCAAGGCTGCAACTTCCTGAGTACCTTTTCTGCCGGCTGTTGTGCCTGACTGTACAGATGGTTGAGTTTTCCCAACTCCCGTTTCAATTTGCCAACTGCGTTACCCATGCTAGAAGCATGTAGCATGGGTGATACAGTAATCATGGGTGACTTAATCTGCATGTAGACTGGGTAAACCTAATGAGTACTAATGCTATGGCAGACAAGTTTCTGGAGTGTGTTAGGGATGGTTTTATAGGGCAGTATGTTGAGGACCTGATCTGAGTATAGTCTATTTTAGATCTAGTATTAAGTAATGACAAAGGGCTAATTAATAATCTTATTGTAAAAGAACTTTTAGAGATGAGTGACCATGATATGATAGAATTTCATATTATGTCTGAAAGTGAGGTAGTTTAATCTGAAGCCAGGGTGTTAAATTTGAACAAAGAAAATTAAGAAGGTATGAGGGGTAAATTGGCTGAGGTGGATTGGGAAAATACATTAAAAGGTATGACCGTACAAATGCAATGGACAGTTTTTAAAAAATTATTATATAGTTTACAGCAATTACTTTAAGGCACAAAAGCTAAAAAGAAAAGTCAGTCAAATATGGCTAACAAAGAAAGCTAAGGATTGTACACGATTAAAAGGAAACAGTTATAAAATTTACAGAAATTGTAGTGGATCTGGGGATTGGAATGAGTTTTTGAATACAGCAAAGGAGGACCAAGAAACTGATAAAGGGAGAGTAGAATATGAATATAAACTAGCAAAAAAAAATGGATTGTAAAAGCTTCTACAGGTATGTAAAAAGGAAACATTTGGTTAAGACAAATGTGGGTCCACTATAGGAAGTCAGGCGAATTTATAATGGGGAATAGAAAAATGGTACAGAAGCTAAATAATTACTTTGTGCCTGTCTTCACTGAGGAAAATACAAAAAATCTCCCAGAATTAGAGATCCAAGGGAGAATGAGGAATTGAAGGAAATTAGTATTAGTGTGAAGATTGTATTGGGGAAATTAATGAGACTGAAGGTTGATAAGTCCCCAGGACCTGATGACCTACATCCCACAGTGTTGAAAGAGGTAGCTGTGGAGATAGTGGATGCATTAGTGATCATCTTCCAAGATTCCATAGATTCTGGAATGGTACCTGCCGATTGGAAGGTAGCAAATGTCACTCTACTATTTAAGAAGGGAGGGAGAGAGAATATGGGTAACTACAGACCTGTTAGCCTTACATCAGTCATAGGGAAAATGCTAGAATCTATTCTAAAGGATGTGATAAATGGACTCTTGGAAAATAGTCTAGCCACAGACTTGGGCGACTGCTTTGTGGAACACCTTCGGTCTGTCCGCAAGCATGACCTGGACCTCCCTGTTGCTTGCCATTTCAACACACCACCCAGCTCTCAAGCCCATATGTCCATCCTTGGCCTGCTGCAATGTTCCAATGAAGCTCAACACAAACTGGAGGAACAGCACCTCATCTTCCGGCTAGGCACTCTACAGCCTTCCAGACTTAACATCGAGTTCAACAACTTCAGATCATGAACTCTCTCCTCTATACCCACCCCCTTTCTGAACTCCCTTTTTCCAATAATTTATATTTTTTAAATATATTTTTCTTTTCCCACCTATTTTTAAATGTATTTTGATCTATCGTTTTATCTCCACCTTTTAGCCCATTTCAATCCTTTCCCCCCACCCCACCCGCACTAGGGCCATCTACCACTTGTTTGTCCTGCTTTCTACCCTTAATGTCACCATTAGCACATTCCTTAGATAATATCACCACCGCCAACACTCCTTTGTCCTTTTGTCTATGACATCTTTGGCAATCTCTTCTTTGCCTCCGCCTATCTCTGGCCCTCTATCCAGCTCTACCTGTCCCATCCCCCCTCAACCACCTTATATTTCACCATATTTCTATATTTCTTTAGTTATAATGAAGAGTCATTCGGACTCGAAACGTTAACCGTGTAGTTCTCCGCAGATGCTGTCAGACCTGCTGAGTTTTTCCAGCTATTTTTGTTTTTGCCTTGGAAAATAGTGATCTGATTGGGCACAGTCAGCATGGATTTATGAATGGGAAATCATGTCTGGAGTTTGTTTTGAGGATGTTACTAACAATTGATAAAGGGGAGTCAGTGGATGCAGTATACTTGGATTTTCAGAAGGCTTTCTATGAAGTCCTCCACAGGAGGTTGGTTAGCAAAATTAAAGCACATGGGATAGGAAGTAATATACTGGCATGGATTAAAGATTGGTTAACAGGTAGAAAACAGTAGGAATAAATGGGCCATTCTCACATTGGCAGGCTGTGACTCGTAGGGTACGACAGGAATCGGTTCTTTGAGCCCCAGCTGTTCACAATATGTATCAACAATGTGAATGTGGGGACAAAATGTAATATTTTTAAGTTCGCAGATGGCAAAGTTAGATTGGAACGTGTTGTGAAGAAGCTCCAAAGAGGCTTTAAGAGAATTTGGACAAACTTAGGGAGTGGGCAAGAATGTGGCAGATGGAATGTAATGTGGAAAAATGTGAGGCTATTGACTTTGGTAGGAGGAATAGATGCGCAGAGTATTTCTTAAATGGTAAGAGATTAGAAAGTGTAGATGTACAAAAGAACCTGGGTGTCCCCATCAATAAGTTACTGAAAGCTAACATGTAAGTGCAGCAGGCAATTTGGAAGGCTAATGGTATGTTGGCTTTTATCGCAAGAAGGTTTGAGTGCTAGAGTAGTGATTTGCTTCAGTTGCATAGAACCTTAGTTAGACCACATCTGGAGTAGTGCGCACAGTTTTGGTCTCCTTACCTTAGGAAGGATGTTATTGCCATAGAGGGAGTGCAACAAAGGTTCACCAAACTTGTTCCCTGGATGGCTGGACTGTCCTTCAAAGAGAGATTGGGGAAACTTGGGTCTGTATTCTCTATAATTTTGAAGAATGAGAGGTGATCTCATTGAAATCTACAAAATTCTTAAAAGGTAAGAGAGGGCAGATGCAAGTAAGATGTTCCCCTTGGTTGGGGAGTCTAGAACCAGGGGTCACAGTTTCAAAGTAAGGTGGAAGCCATTAAGGATTGTGATGACAAGAAATTTCTTTACTCAGCAGGTAGTAAATCTTAGGAGTTATCTCCCCCAGAGGACTGTGGAAGCTTAGTCATTGAGTATGTTAAAAGCAGAGATTGACAGATTTCTAATGCCAATGACATAAAGGGGTATAAATGATGTGGGAAAGAGGCATTGAAGTGGATGATCAGCCATGATCATATTGAACAGCGGCGCAGGCTCAATAGGCTGAATGGCCTACTCATGCTCCTATGTTTCTATGTTCCTTACTGTGGAGTTGAGGGTTGTTATTTCCTCCTGATACCTTTGTGACACCTTTGAAATTTGTTTGTCTAGATCTCGAATAGTTTGGTTCATTAAAGTCTTTGGTTTATCGTAAGTTTTCAAAGGTATAGAATGTTTTCGAGCCTTTTCTCATTTTCCTTCTGCGGGGTTATTTTGGATTTCATCAAATAACTTGCTGTCATTCAGAGTCAGCTGCTCACTCCGCACTGCCACTTGCCGTTGCAGCTCGGGTAATGTCTAAGACTTCCCAAAAATATATTTTTAAAATTCATTCTTGGGATGTGGGTGTTGCTGTTTAGGCCAGCATTTATTGCCCATCCCTAATTGCCCTTGAGAAGATGGTGGTGAGCTGCTTTCTTGAACTGCTGTAGTCCATGTTGTGTAGGTACACCCACAGTGCTGTTAAGGAGGGAGTTCCAGGATTTTGACTCAGCGACAGTGAAGGAACAGCGATATATTTCCAAGTCAGGATGGTGAATGGCTTGGAGGGGAGCTTCCAGTTGGTGGTGTTCCCATGTGTCTGCTGCCCTTGTCCTTCTAAACTGTCACATTCGTGGGTTTGGAAGATGCTGCCTAAGGAGCATGGGTGAGTTCCCGCAGTGCATATTGTAAATGGTACACGCTGCTGTCATGTTGGGAGGGTGTTGGTTGCAGAACGGTGTCTCTTAGAGGTCTTTGTAGCCTTCAGTAGGTTAACTATGTCTTTATTAACAAGTAGGGCTGTTTATACATGTACAACAAAGGGTACAGACTCGGAGCTATCTCCATGCTTGAGTCTTAACCTGTCTCTGTTCAACACTACACTGACCCCTGGGTCTGCGTCATGTGCTGCCTCATACCAGTGTGTGCGTGGTACTGTACTCAGTTCCACATTAATCCTGTATGTCCCAGACCCTTACATAACACACACCTTTACAATCCAATGTGGCAAATGACTTTGGAACATAGATTGTTTGCTGCCTCTGCAGGGAACTTTTTGGCTCCTTCCCTTGCCTTCTATATGGGAGCCAACTGTCAGTGCACTTGAAAATTCTACTGTAAGTATTTTATTCCTACAGCATGGACTTGTATCTATTTACTGTTTTGGAGACATTAGTTTATCCTATAAAGAAATCACTTTGTTTAAATCTAAATAAAGACGTGTGATTAATCCACAGCTCTGATTTGCATAGTAGACCTGTTTTGTGACATCAGTAAAATGTGTTTTTCCTTTGCTAAGCAACGAAAATACATTGCGTTCTGTAATGAGATAAATAAACATAAAAACCAGCTGACACTCTGTGCATATAAAGTAATTGAAAAGCTTTCTTTTGTTCTGATAACAATGAAGAATAACTTGAAAAATCATTGTATAGTGTCAACTTGACCTTGGGTTGCTGCTATGACTTCAGCGGATAGCTCTTCAAACCAGTCATGGATTCAGAGCTGTGCAAGCTAGATTGGTGGATCCAATTGTCTGTTTGATTCTTGTATCTAATTGTCGTATCAAGCTAATTCTGAAAAATGCTGGTGCCAAAAATAAGCATGTCAATAATTGATTACAAAAAAATTCTTGCATATAACTGTATCAGCCTCAAAGTTCTTTGTTTAAAAAGTTGCACAATATTATGAATATGATTGTGCTGGTGCAGGGTTACAAAGTATTGGCAGCACAGAAATAGGCCAGTTGATACAACAGGTCTATATTGGTGTTATTCTCCATCTGAACCTCCTTTCCTTATTTAAAGTAACCTGTTTTAAGTTCATGGTCCTTGACGTGTTTAAATGCTCGAACCCTTTCTGACCACAGCCTTTGCATTGGGCGTTTTGCTATCCAGCTAATAATCACACCTAACCTCTGGTTGTTTACTGACAATAGGGAAACTCAGTTTGCATCTATGATTGCTTTTCCAGCATCATCTCGGTATTTATTGATTTGCCTTCTAAACTTGTCCAGATTATTTTGCATGCTAACCAACTCTCAGCCTAGTTACCTGCTATAGAACTTTGTGCCATCAGTAAATTTGTTTGTGACAAATACAGCTACCACCTTTGTCTATATGTTCATTGTTAAAAGTGAGCGCAGCAGAAGCTTAGAACAAAATTCAATAAGACTCTACTGGCCACCTCTGCCTTTTCCCCCAGCATACCTATTTATTTATCACTAGGCTATGCTTAGTGAGCAATGTTAAATCCAATTTGTGTTCATCCCGTTCCTCTTAAAAAGCCCCCAATGACTGCCAAATATTTGTTTAAAATTTAAGCAAAATATTTCCACTTGGGTAATCTTTGAAATGGTAACTAAGCTATGGACAAAGAATTGTATAAGATTTGATCTGTGACTTATTGATTTTAAAACTAGCTTGCTTACTTATGATATGTTTGCTCTTTAGATAAACATTAATAGAGTTCCATAAAATGCTTTTGCAAATTCTCCATTTCAGGTGATAAACTAATTGGCCAACCCTCTTCCTCCACTCCACCAGTGAACTCCTTGCCTCCTCCCTCTTTCCTCCAACCCCCATCCCCCACCTTTCTAGCCCCACCACATTTGTGGAATTGTATGTCATAGATTCTAAAATTGGATATTATGGTTCTAAATTCCTGTGGATCTAGACGCTTTACTAAAAGGGAAGTTTATCATGTTTGCTTGTGATTTTTGGGTGAAATCAGAGTACATGTCATTCCATGAAATGGGGATTGATCAGCTCTACTTTTGATGTTCCTTATATTTATTCAGTGAAAGTTGTCGTGATTACCTTATTTATTTTAAAGCGTATAGGTTCTTGAAAGCTCATTTATAGGTTGCAAATTGAACTTGACATTTAACGTTTAGCACTGATATTTTTAAATAGTGCAAAACTGCTATCAACTGTATTAAGCTTTCAGTTCAGAGTTTGAATCAATAAAATTAACTTCTGTTACTGTAATCCCAAAAATGTGACTGCTGCCATCAATTAACCAGTTTGATATGAGAGGATCCTGAATGGCCTATGCAAAGCAGACTTAAACCTTAGGGATGCTATCACAGAAAAGCATCCAGATACTGGTGAAGGTACTTGTGTCTCTTTAGGAAATTTCAGAGTATTTGTCCAATAACTTTTTTTTAACTGGCTATCCTAAAATTGGTTTAAAATTGTTTCTGATTAAACTTCTATTTAAGCATCGTTCCCAGCAGTAGTCAGCCTGTACAGTCATGAATGTTTTGCTGCAGAAATTATTTAAACTTTGTCTTAAAACCTGAATCAGTGACTTTAAACTAAAATGCTTTGCCCCTCTTTCAGCTTGGGGCTCAGTAAAACTTTGATTCATTCTGAAACAAAAGATTGAGGAAATGAATTTGTGTTACTGTTTAGATTTAAATTTTGCTTTCTTTGTGGTGCGTTGTTAGCTTTTTCAATAAGAGATGCTGCAAGTATCAAGTTCCTGAGCTACTGCCTTTTTAGTGCCATCTTGAATGTTCGTCTATTTACTGTTGCCTATTGATTTAAAAAGCTTTGTATATTAGCTCATTATGGTACTTAGGATATAAATTGCCAGACTAGAGTTGTTTTGGTAATCTAGTTCTAATATCCTCACCATTTTCAGGACATCTTGTCTGTTGTTGAAGGCAGCAATTGATATCCCTGCTTATGACCACAAAACTCTTTAGAACTAAGAATTGCTTTTCAGTTGGAAGGTCTTGGCGTTAGTCTAGGCTTAGCCTTTACTGCCTAAACTGCTGTTTAGGCAATAGCTCATTTTGTCTTGTGGAGTTGTTTTACAGGTCCCCCATTCTTCGACTTTTATTGATGTTAAGTACAGTCTATGTATAATTGAGCTTGTTATTAAGCAACCAGAATAGAAATAGATTTTGCTCCTGAAAGAAGGCGATTTGCATTACATATGGCTTTATGATCACCAGATGTTCCCAAGGTGCTTTACAGCCAATGAAGTACTTCAGAAATGTAGTCACTGCTGAAGTATAGGAAACCCAAAAAATCATTTAACTTGGGCTCATCATGGATCTAATGAATGTGTAGATTCTTCAAATAAAGTTGGCAGTGGTAGCTTTGATTCTCTTCTGGGAGATGAGGGCTTTTGACATTTACACACCATTTTAGATGCCGTCACAGGTAGCACCTTTGTATTTTAGGTAGATAATTGGTCAATGACACCAAGGTGGGTAAGAAAGTAAGTTGTCAAGAGGAGGTAGAGAGTCTGCAAAGGGATATAGATTGGTTAAGTGGGCAAAAATTTGGCAGATGGAGTGTAATGTGGGAAAGTGTGAACTTGTCCATTTTGGCAGGAAGAACAGAAAAGCAGCATATTATTTAATTGGAGAGAAGTTGCAGAACTGGGAAAGAAGCCCTACTGAGGGAAGATGAGCAGCTGGAGTCTAAATAAAAAGCAGAGCCTCAAAGGTGATAATCTCTGAGCCATGAACAAATTGGTGCAGGGTAAATCAGATTAAAAGGTTAAGTATGTGGCTCAAAAACTGGCGTGGGAGAAATGGGTTTTGATTCATGGAGTACAGGCATCAGCACTGGGAAAAGTAGGAACTGTACCTTTGGAATGGTCTTCATCTGAACCATGCTAGGGTGCGTGTTCTGGCGAGTCAAATAACTAGTACGGTAGAAAGGGCTTTAAACTAACTAGTGAGGGAAAGGGCTCAAGTTTGGGAAGATCTAAATTAGAGAAGGTAGGAATAAAGGAAATTATGACCAGAACATGGCAGGGAGGGACAAAATGTACAGACCTAAGAGTGCATCAGATAAGGCTAGAGGTTACCAAAATTGTAAAAAGATGAACTAAAGGCTCTGCATCTGAATAGCGCATGACATTCATAACAAAACAGATAAATTGACAGCACAATTAGAAATAAATAGGTATGATCTGAAAGCCATTATAGATACATAGCTGCAGGATGTCAAAGACTGGGACCTGAATATTCAAGGGTACATGACACTTGGGAAGGACAGGAAACTAGGAACAGGTGGAGTGGTAGCTCTGTTAATTAAAGATGACATTGGTACAATGGAGATCAAGATGTAGAATCGGGTTGGGTAGAGATGAGAAATAGTAAAGGTGCAAAGTTACTTGTGGGCATGCTTTATAGGCCTTTTTAACAATAACCACACTGTAGGATGGGGTATATAGGAAGAAATAGCGGGGTTTTGTGAGAAAGGTAGGGCAATAATCATGGGTGATTTTAATCTACACAGATTGGACAAATCAAATTGGCAAAGGTAGCCACATTTAATGAGTTCACATTTAGCACCAACCAGAGAACAGGATGTACTAGTAATGTGCAACGAGATGGGATTAATTAATGACCTCAGTGAAGGCACCCCGAGGTAGCAGTGATCTTAATTTGACATTTAGTTTGAGGGAGAGAGGAGCGGATCTAAGACATTTTATAAACTTAAATAAGGGCATTTATGGGAGCATGATGACACAGCTGGCTAAAGTGAACTAGGAAATTAGGTTAATGGATAGGTCAGTAGTGATGCAGTGGCAGACATTTAAGAGTACATTTCAGAACACTCAGAAAAGATGCATTCCAGTGAGGAAGAAAGACTCTAAGGGAAGGACACGCCAGCCATGGCTAACTAAACAAATTTAAGATAGTATCAAATTGAAAGAAAAGGTGTATAATTCCACAAGGATAAGTGGTGGGTCAGAAAATTGGACAGAATATAAAGAACAGCAAATAATGACTAAAAGATTAATAAGGACGGAGAAATTAGATTATGAGAGAAAGCTAGCTAGAAATATGAAAACAGATGGTAAGAGTTTCTCCAGATATTTAAAAAGGAAAAGAGGAAATAAGTTAGTGTTGATCCTCTAAAGATTGAGAATGTGGAATTAATAATGGAAAATAAGGGGATGTGGATGAATTGAACAGATATTTTGTGTGTCTTCACTGTCAAGGGTACAAATAACATCCCAGAAATAAATGTGAATCAGGAGGTGAAAGGGAAGGAGGGACTTAAAACAATTACAATCACCAGAGGAAAGGTACTGAGAAAATTATTAGAACTAAAGACTGACAAGGTCCCAAATCGTGATACTTCATCCTAGGGTCTTAGAAGAAAGTATATACATAGGTTTTTTCCCCCTAAATTCCATAGATTTTGCAAGGGTCCCATCAGATTGGAATAGCAAATGTAGTGACTCTATTCAACAAAGGAAGGAGACAATGCAGGAAACTACAGGCCAGTTAGCTTAACATCTGTCATAAGGAAATTGCTGGAATTTATTATTAAGGAGGTTATAGTGGGGCACTTAGAAAACCTCAATGCAATCAAGATGGTTTTGTGAAAGGGAAATCATGTTTGACTAATTTATTGGAGTTCTTTGAGGAAGTAACAATCAATGTGGATAGAGGGGAGCCTGTGGATGTGCTGTACTTAGATTTCCAGAAGGCATCCGACGAAGTGCCATATCAAAGGTTACTATGCAACATAAGAGCTCCTGGTGTACGGGGTAACACCTTACCATGGGTGGAGGATTGGTTAGCTAATAAGAAGCAGAGAATAGGGAGAAATGAGTTTTTTTTGGGTTGGCAGGAAGCAGTGAGTGGAGTGCCATAGGGATCAGTGCTGGGGCCTCAACTATTTACAATTTATATGAATGACTTGGATGAAGGAACCAAATATATCGTTGCTAATTTTGCTGATGACACACAGAAAGGTAGGAAGGTAAGTTGTGAAGAAGATATGAGGCTACAAAGGGATATAGGTAGGTTAGGCAAGTGGACAAAGATCTGGCAGATGGAGTATAATGTGGGAAATTTGAAATTGTCTGCTTTGGCAAGAAGAATAGAAAAACAGCTAATGTTATTTAAATGGAGAGAGATTGCAGAACTCTGATGTGCAGAGGGACCTGGGTGTCCTGGTACATAATTCACAAAAAAATTAGTATACAGGTACACCAAGTGATTAGGAAGGTAAATTAAATGTTGTCGGTTATTACAAGAGGGATGGAATATAAAAGTAGGGATGTTTTGCTACAGTTGGACAGGGTGTTGGTGAGACCACATTTAGAGTACTGTGTACAGGTTTGGTCATCTCCTTTAATAAAAAGGTATAAATGCATTAGAAGCACTTCAGAGAAGGTTCACTCAACTGATACCTGGGATGGGGGCGTTCCAAGAAAAGGTTGGACAGGCTGGGCATGTATTATCCATTGGAATTTAGAAGATTGAGAGGTGATCTTATTGAAACACATAAGATCCTGAGAGGACTTGACAGGATGGATGCTGAAAGGATTTGTGGGAGAGACTAGAACTAGGGGACATGGTTTAAAAATGAAGACATAAGCACTAGGGGACACAGTTTAAGAATAGGAGGTCTCCCTTTTAAGACAGAGATAGAATACTTGTCTATATGAGCTTTTCTCCAACACTGAAGCTCATCATCCAGGACAAAGCAGTCCCCTTGATTGGTACCCTATCCATCACCTTAAGCATTCACCCCCTCCATCACTGACGCTTAGTACATACTGAGGCCACTATGTACAAGATGCTGTGCAGCAACTCACCAATGCTCCTTCAACAGCACCTTCTAAACCTGCGATCCCTATCACCAAGAATGGCAAAGGCAGTAGATGTATGGGAACACCATCTGCAAGTTCCTCTCCAAGTCCCACACCATCCTGACTTGGGACTATATCACCATTCCTTCACTGTCATTGGGTCAAAATCCTGGAAATCCCTCCCTAACAGCACTTTGGGTGTACCTGCAGATGGACAGCAGAAGTTCAAGAAGGCAGTTTACCACCATCTACAAGGGCAATTAGGGATGGGCAACAAATGTTGGCATGAATGAAAACCTGTTAAGAAATGTGAACTTATTTCCTTCCAGGAAGAGGCCAAGGACACCATTTCCCTGCACATGTGGAACATGACGGTGATAGGCTGCACATGCTGCATTCCAGTTTTGCTTTTCCAGTTAAGGGCTCGGTCACCCAGGACATCGAGAGTATGCCTGCATGGCATGAAAATAGCAATCATAGGACCTGGTTTTGGACACTATAACAAGGGGAGTCCTAGGACAGGGGGGTGGGAACTGAAGGAGGACCTAGAAAGCAAGTCCACTGGGGAGAGAAACCACTGGGTACCTTGAGAGGCTGAAGAAGAGGCTCTGGGCAGTAAAAATGCTGCTGTTGGTAGGCTCTAGGTGGTGAGGGCTCGGGAAAAGCCCTGAAGAGCTGAAAAGACAATGGAAGGTTGGTGACTCTGTGCTGCGGGCCATTGGTGCCAAGGTAATGCTTTGGAATAGTGGTGTTCTGCTTGGTATGGCTGAACAACTGTAGTTGTGCCCATGAGTCAGTGCTGGAGTACAGCCTCAGGTAACCAGTGGATTATAGTCTCAGGAGAAAAGATTGAACCATCAGGAGTCAAGCAGTCATTGAGGCAGTCCGCAGTGGAGTGACTTTTGGAGGGAATTCAGAGGCTAGATCTTTGAAAGTGAAGGCTGAAAACCCCTCATGGAAGACAGAGTTTTATGACATAGTGTCCACTATGAGTTGCACAGGCATCTGGGTGTTTGCTGAGAAATCCATGGGATCTGCCTTGGTCACATCTGCCATTGAAGCTGCAGCGTAGTGTTTGACCACAGTTTGCCTGTTAATTCACAGGTTTCTCATGTTAATTCTGAATGT
The DNA here is from genome assembly GCF_017639515.1 of Carcharodon carcharias. Taxonomy (NCBI): domain Eukaryota; kingdom Metazoa; phylum Chordata; class Chondrichthyes; order Lamniformes; family Lamnidae; genus Carcharodon; species Carcharodon carcharias. The sequence goes on from NC_054476.1 coordinate 118,074,634, forward strand.
TAGAGCATAAGATAGATGTTGTAAATTGTTTTGCTTTTCTAACTTAAATAAAGTTTATTTTGTTTAAAAACCATGGAATCTTGTGGCTTAGTAAGTACTTGGGATTTTGAAAGTTGAGAAAGGTTGACATGTAGTTAGGTGGTGATACTTGAGGAGTTTGGAGAAGGAAAATAATGTTGGTGATGGGGTTGTAGTTTGGAAGGGTGCATTTATTGAGAGGGTATTTTGATGAGAGGTTGATGATGGCAGACTTAAAAGGAAGGGAAAGTAGTTGAGGAGCAGGAGCTATTTAAAACTGCCAGCCACCAAAGGATTAAGGAAGTGAATTTGGATATTGTGGAAATAGGTTCAAGAGAGCAGATTGGTCTAATGCCAGTATCATTTTTCAAATGCATAGATTGGCCATGCTATCATTTAGTCACTCGGGAGACAACCCAGATTTTGGACTGACCAAATTACTGATGTAATGCCAAAATCCCCCCACCCGCATTGAATTTTGTAGGGTTATTTTAAAAGGCAGTAAAGAGGTACTTTCCCTGAACTTTAATTCACTTTCAACCAATGTGTGAATGGAAAGTGAAAATAAGCATGGAGGAATTGGTCCATGAAAAATAATAGAATGGGGGAAACAACTAATAAAATTCTCATTTTTATCACGCTTCCTTTTCACATGTTAAATTACACAATACAAGAACTAGAACAAAAACAGAATTACCTGGAAAAACTCAGCAGGTCTGGCAGCATCGGTGGAGAAGAAAAGAGTTGACGTTTCGAGTCCTCATGACCCTTCGACAGAACTTGAGTTCGAGTCCAAGAAAGAGTTGAAATATAAGCTGGTTTAAGGTGTGTGTGTGGGGGGCGGAGAGACAGAGAGACAGAGAGGTGGGGGGGGGGGGGGTGTGGTTGTAGGGACAAACAAGCAGTGATAGAAGCAGATCATCAAAAGATGTCAACGACAATAGTCTGCTTCTATCACTACAAGAACTAGAACTGTTTCTGGTATTTTAGTAATGTTAGCTGATTTTCCTTGGGAGCATCAGGAATGGGAGCAGAAGTAGGTCTTTCAGCCCATGAGCCCACTGCACCACTCAGTGAGATCATGGCTGCTCTTCTGCTTCAACAACATTTTCCTGTTCTATCCCCATATCCCTTGATGTTTTTAACATGAAGAAATGTATCAATCTTGAACTTAATGACTGACCCTCCACAGTCCCCTGGGGCAGAGAATTCCAAACATTCATCAGCCCCTTGAGTAAAGAAATTCCTCCGTCCCAGCCAAGGAAACATCCTGCATCTACCCTGTCGAGCAAGATAAAACCTTTTCCAAAATGTTCATTCAAGTCCAGAGTTCCTTGGATCTTCATCACTCTAATGCTTATGTATTGCAGTAATTTCCTTGTTTAACTGTTTAGATTAAAATTGTTTTCGTAATTCAACAAATGGATTCTGATTTAGGGAAGTGGCGTTTCATTGTTCATCAACATTTTAAGAACTGGTCTCCACTGTGTAATATGAGATCTCAAATTACACGGACCTGCTCCTTATGTTTACTCTACTTTAATTGCTGTTTTGCGATGATGGCACATTTCTAAGACAATTTGATTTGTCTGTGATTGCCCAGCCCCCATGAGTTTAGTGAAGCTGATGAATGGAGAGTCTATGTTCATTCTGACCGCACTTATATTGTGTGGAAAAAGAGTAGTCATGATTATTTTCATTTGCTTTTGATTGTTTTTGACTGTTCTGTTCAAATGAAGACTTGATTCTTAAATGTGTTCTGTTTATAACACCATATTATTCTCAGACACCTTGACATTTTGCGATTTCATCTTTCTTGATATTGTGATGAATATGTAATTTATGGTTCATGTTAATATTTTAAAGGTAATGTTTATTTCTGGGAAGATTGTTGTTGTGAAGGTGAGGTAACTAAAATGCTGGGCTTTAGAGATTTCCAGAACACCTAATAAAAAATGGCAGTTCAGAAGATTACCCATGTTTATTTCAGAAAGTCAGAATATGAGAGATGGTGTCATAAAGCAGTAGCTGGGCTTACTTAGTTGACAAGCTGGAGACGTGATGTCTACTCAGCTTGCAAAGAGCCAAATTAGTTTTAAAGCATTTGGTTTTCCCTGAAAGGCAATGTCATCATGGAGATGGGTGGGGGATTTATCTGTGTTTTCTGGGAGAGGGTGTTGATTTCAGTTTACACCGCGTGTGGTTTGCAGCTCAGAGAAGCCTGGAAAGCTGTTAGCAGGCTCAAGAGAGATCCTGGGGAGTTAGAAAATTGGTGGAAGGTCTCTAGTTCCGTGCTAGAGACGGCTCAAAAGAAGTCCTGGGAGCCATTTATAGCTCACTGCTGCCAGACAACAGGAGTTCGGAGAAATCCAGAGGCAGGGCCAGCTTATTGAAACTAATGATCTGCAAAAGACTTGCAAGTGTGCTGGCGATCAGAGGTGGGAGTGCAGCTTTGTGATTCCTGTGGAACGCAAGTCTCAAAAGAAATTGGATCATTTGGTCAGCATTCACTGAGGCAGTCTGAGTTGGAGCAGCTGTTGAGGGAAATCTGAGGCTAGATCTTCGAAAGTGAAGAGTTGGAATTCCTCATGAAGGAGACAGATTTTGTGACTCAGTCGTCATTGACGTCTGGGTGGATTGCTGACCAGTCTTGGTTGTGTCAGCCATTTAATATGCAGTGTGGTGGTTCAAACATAGCTTGCTTGTTAATTCTTGTTTACCTCCATGCCCATTCTGAATGTTAAAGTATAAGATAGATATTGTAAATTGTTTTCGTTTTCTGACTTTGTATAGCAAAGTTTATTTTGTTCTTTTTTTTGAAACAGTGGAATCTTATGGCTTTATTCTCCTAGTGGGTAGCTGAGATTTCAAACTTTGCCTACTTTAAACAAAACGTTACTGGTCCCTAAATGGATTGTAACAATATAACACTACTTTTTGCATCCAACAAAATTTCGACTATCACTATCTTAATTTAAAAAAACCCAGAAAAGCTATAGGTCTAATTTTTCTTTTCTTAAGAATTTCTTAGTCAATGTTACAAAACCTTTGCTCTTTTTAATAAAATAATAATTGCATGAGGCATAGTTCAGTTAGAGTACGGCTTCTATGTAGTTCAACTCTGTCACAGTTCAGGATTTCTTGGCTATTTTTCCACAAAGTTACACATGAATGGATTTGAATGTGTTTTGAGCTGGAGCTTGCACGAAAGGGAACAAAAAATACTACAAATGCTGGAAATAACAATAGAAAAAGCTGGAAATACACATCAGGCCACGCAGCATCTGTGAAAAAACAGCAGTAGTCAACAATTTAAGTCTTTCGCCTAAGGAAAGTCAATGTTTCGGGCTTATGGTTTTGAGGAAGAGCCAAAGGCCTGAAATGCTGAATACTGCTGTTTTTCCACGGATGCTCCCTGACCTGTTGGGTGTTTCCATTGCTTTCTGTTTAATAGTGATTTAGATGAGAGGAATTTGAAATATGGGATTGGCATTTGTTTTGCACACAGATCCTAAACAATGGCCAATTCATTGCGATATTCAGTTATTTAGTAAGGCATCTAACTACTTCGTATTGACAAACTTTTATGATGTCTGAGGGTTAAGGAGTTTTTTTTTAAATCAGAGCGCATGGCATGAAAGGAGCAGTCAAGAAACTCTAAGGAAAGGAACTCTAGCCTGAGCAGGAGAAGATAGTTCACTTTATGTTAATAAAGGGCCCAATGAAGTGGGTTGGTGCATACTCTATATAATCATTGTTAGGATCCAGTAACTTGTTTAAAGTAGACAAAGCTGAAACCCCAGTTACCTACTAGGAGAATAAAGCCGTGAGATTCCACAGCTTCAAACAAGCAAAACAAACTTTACCATGCAAAGTCAGAACAGTAAAATAATTTACAAAAGCAATCTTATACACTCACATTCAGAATTAACATGAAGTAAATATGAATTAACACATCTTTCTGCATATTTAATGGCATATGCGACCCAGCCAGATGTCAGTGACCATTGAGAGTCCCAATATCTTGTTAAAATTCTATCTCCCTCATAAGGGATTCCAAATCTCTACTTTTAAAGACCTAGCCACTGAATTCCCTCAAAAGCTGCTCTGACTTGGATTGCCTCAATGACTGTTCACCTCTCGATGATGAAACCTCTCCTCAAGACAGCATTCCACAGGATTCATGAAGCTTCATTCCTGCTTCTAATTACCAGCAGAACTCCAGCTCTCTGCAGACCACTAGCTTCACTAAGCTGGCACTGTCCTAAGGTTTCTCTGAACTCCTTTCTCCCAAGTCCCAGAGCTGTTTCTGAGCCCTACCCCCGTCCAGCACAACCTTCCATCACCTTGGCTCCCCAGGCTTCTCCTGAGCCCTAGTTCACCGGACAGCTTCCAGGGCTTTTCTGAGCCCTACCAGCTGCTAACAGCAGCACCTTTTCAGTATCCAGCCTCTTCCCCTGCTGCAGAAAACTTCTCCCAGCAGATAAATTGAACCAGAGAACCTTCTTAAGCTCTACCCATCTCCATGATGACCTAGCCTACTTTGATCCATCTTGCCTTTCTAGCTGTTAACTCCTTAAGTCAACATGGCTCCAACCTTTTAAGTGTAATAGACCCTAAGCTTGCTTAATTGCATTTATCCCATTTTCTACAGTTAAACTTTAATCTTCTCAAGATTAAAAACCATCTCTAAATTTTAGCATGAACCATGAACTAGATATTTGTCACGTAGTATGCAAACTGACTGTCTCTTCTAGTGTTAACTCAGTGAGTGTTCATTGAGATTGATAAAGTACAAAAGCATAAGAAATGGAGGTTGGGTCCAGAACGTGAGGTTTTAATGTTAAAGTACCGGCTGCTGCTGCCAATGCCTGTAAGTTGCAGGGAGACAAATCATTTAAATTGATGAACTTCATTGAAACTGAGTTTGACATTTGGGACAGACCTGAATTTGTATCATTTGGTGGCAACTAGACAAAGAGCAGAAACAATAAGATCTAATAATGTCAGCCAGGTAAAATCGAATGTTGGCAACAGGGTAGTGAAGATTGTTGGAAACAACAGGACACCGTGAGTTGAAGAGCGTTGAGAAAGAGTAATAATGTTTATGTGGGGTGGGAGTGAAGGAAAGAATATACCAGCATGAAGGCAGATGAGAGTGCAAAAGTGTCCTCAGTTGTCTGAGGAATCCATTCAGGTTGCAAAACTGAACAAGAGTAGCTACAGTTAGCGTGATGACCTCAGAATCTTTCTTCTGCCCACTCTCCCACAACAAAAAATTGCCTTAGTGAGGTCTTCGGTATATGGTTGCAAGATTATTTTAAAATGTATTTTGTGGAATACATCATTTTCCTGTCTAAGGGTAATTGTTTTTTATATGTGACTTTCTTGGCATATATTTCTTCCTGTCTCACTCAAAAAATTTCCTGAAAGTTCCTTAAATGTAGTCACTTTTTCATCATGAATTGCAGAATGTATAATCTGTTTATAACTGTCCTTACTAAATGGGCTACTAATTTGAAACTAGAAAATGTTATGTATGATTTTTTTTTTGACTAAAGAGATATACTATGAGCAGTAGGTTCTTGCATACAATCTAATAAGTGTTACCACATCCACAGAGAAATTTTACAGCAAGGGCTCCTTCAATAAATGTAAATAAACATAAATTCAAGAGTTCAGTTGTATGAAAATAGCACTTGCAAGTATTGTAGGACAACTTTTACGTATTTACAATCGAGGCCTTCTGACCTTGTCAATGCACTTGAAAGAGATCTTTGTGGGTGGGAGGGAATGTGCTATCATATGTCCATATGACATTGCATTATTGTGATGGTACATTTTGCTGGAATTCATCTAATCATATTTAATATTTAGCTTAGTCTAAGCTTTATTTGTCAAACATTTTTTGTATAGATTGTGTTCAAATTCTTTGTTCTTTAGTCAGACATCCTAGCAATGTACTTATGGACAACATAACCTTTGCAAAGTATGATATTCTGTTCACAGATGCTGAAGTTCGTCTCAAGAAAAGAACTAGCTAGTTTTTTTAAGACATTTTTTGTGGAATGTGAGCATCACTGGCAAGGCCAGCACTTTGGTTTGGGGAAGGGTTTTGCCCTTTCCTAAATGCACTTCAGAAGGTGGCGTTGAGCTACCTTCTTGAACTGCTGCATCAACAGTAGTCTTAGGAAGGGGGTTCCAGGTTTTTGAGCCAGCGACTATGACGGAATGGCGATTATAGTTCCAAATCGGGATAGTGTATCGCTTAGAGGGCATCTTGCGAGTGATAATGTTCCTATTTGCCTACTGAAATTGTCCTTCAAGATGGTAGAGGTCGCAGGTTTGGAAGAAGCTGTTGATGAGTCTAGGCAAGTTACTACATGCATCTTATAGATGGTGCACAAGCGGTGGAAGAGGTGAGTGTTTAAGCTGATGGATGGGGTGCCGATCAAGTGAGCTGTTTTGTCTTGGATGGCGTTGAGCTGCTCTCATCCAGATATGTGAAGTTTATTTCATCAAACTCCTGACGTGTCCTGTATCAGGGATGAGAAATTTTCACCATATGGCAGATATTTGACTTTGGCATCTTGGAAATCTGTCTTTTTAAATATATGTTCTAACCTTCGGGGCTAGCCTAACACTCTGGGCTTAAAAAAAATCACAACTTTGCTCTCAGTCAGTGAAAGTGGGAACTGACCGCAGAGTAATAATTGGAGAAGCAGTGAGCACAGGACAGACAGAAGTGCTCCTCCAGTCAGAGATTCTGTCTCTCCCACAGTCATTGCTCCAGCTCCTCCAGTCGCATGTTCCCACCCTCCCGTTCTTGCTGTTCCTCCATAGAGTCTATGATTGGAGGAGCAGCAATGGTGGATGGAAGGGAGCTAATGATGGAGGGTGAGGAGCATTATTTTGGCTGTCACCATGCAGACTTGGTGCACTGACACTGATCGCTTTTTGCCTACCTGCTGGATGATGAGGCTGAGGAGAAGCATATAAAGAAAAAAAGAGGAGGGAGCTGCGAAGTCTGCCAAATCCCACCAGTAATGAGGCAAGGAGTAGGTCCTTGGGAGCCGCAACTCGGCGTTGCACCAGCCCAGACTGGCTGCTGTCACTCAGTCTCTTGCCAGCCTGGACCCTACATCCACTGCTCAAGCAGCTCCTGGGGACCTGGCAGGCACTAATTTGACCCCCTTCACTTCTAGTGGTACTGCGTTAAGTCACCAGTGAATTACCTGTTAACAGCTGTGGGGATGTTGAGCGAGATGAGTGGTGTAGCAGTGTGTGGGGTAATCACAGTTCAGGCATAGGGGCGGTTGTGCATACTGATTGGGGGGTAGAGATGGGGAGAGGGGATATTTGTTCTCAACTCTGCTGCATACCGACTCCCAAGCTATTGAATAAAGGCAAAATACTGTGGATGCTAGAAATCTGAAACAAAAACAAAAAATGCTGGAAAAACTCAGCAGGTCTGACAGCATCTGTGGAGAGAAAGAGAGTTAACATTTCAAATCCGTATGACTCTTCAGAGCTAAGACAAGTAAAAACATCGTGAAATTTATACTGTTTAAGGGGGGTGGAGCAGGTGAAGCTGGATCGAAGGCCAGCAATAGGTGGAGGCAAAGGAGAGATTGCCAAAGATGTCATAAACAAAAGGCCAAAGGAATGGTGGTGGTGGTACTGGCTAAAGAAAGTGCTAATGGTGTCATTAAGGATAGAAAGCAGAATGTGATAATAGCCGGACAAGGGTAAGCATTCTGGAAAGAATAACATGATCAAGTGACAGATGACCCTAGTGGGGGTGGGTGGAGGGAGGGGATGGTGGTGGGAAAAAAGATCGAAAATAGGCTAAAAGCTGAGGATAAATCAATGAATAAAAATGAAAATAATTTTTTAAAAATAAGTGGGGAACATATATATATATTAAAATTTAAAAATAAAAATGAATGTTGAGAAAAGGGGATTAAAAAGGGGTGAGGATGGAGGAGAAAGTTCATGGCCTGAAGTTGTTGAACTTGATGTTAAGTCTGGAAGGCTGAAAAGTGCTTAATCGGAAGATGAGGTGCTGTTCCTCCAGTTTGCGTTGAGCTTCACTGGAACATTGCAACAGGCCAAAGACAGACGTGGACATGAGAGCAGGATGGTGCGTTGAAATGGCAAGTGACAGAAAGGTCTGGGTAATGCTTGCGGACAGACTGAAAATGTTCTGCAAAGTGGTCACCCAGCCTGTGTTTGGTGTCTCCAGTGTAGAGGAGACCACATTGGAAGCAGCGAATGGTTGTCTTATCTCTGAAGAAGAGTCATACTGAGTCGAAACGTTAACTGTCTTTCTCCCCACAGATGCTGTCAGACCTGAGTTTTTCCAGTTTTTGTCCCAAACTCCTGAACCTGGCTGTCCTCCCACATCAGACTAGACATGGCAATCACATGGAGACATCCTTTGGTGCTCACACTGCAGTTAATGCACAGTGACCATAGGGGTCTCCCTCCCTCTCCTTCCCCTTGCTGCCCACAATGGTAATGCCTTTGAATGTCAAGGGGAGATGGTTAAATTCCCTCCCGTTTTAGTTGGTCATTGCCTGGTTCTTGTGTGGCATAAATGTTATTTACCACTTATCAGCCCAAGCCTGAATGTTGTTCAGGGTCTTGCTGCATGTGGGTATGGACTGCTTCAATAACTGCAAAGTTGCGAATGACGCTGAGTACTGTACAGTCATCAGTGAACACCTGGTATGAATCATCCCCAAATCTTCTGGCTACATGTTGAGGGAAAGTCACTGCTGAAGCAGCTGGGGATTTTTACGGTTAAGACTCTATCCTGAGGAACTTGGCAGCGATGCCTTGATGCTGAGGTGAGTGACTAGCAATAACCAGAGCCATCTTTCTTTGTGCTAGATATGACTCCAACCAGTGGTGAGTTTACCTCCTGATTCCCATTGACTTCAGTTTTGCCAGTGCTCCTTGATACCACACTCAGTCAAATGCTGCCTTAATGTCAAAGGCACTCGTCACTCTTGCCTTACCCACTGAGTTCAGCTCTTTTGTCCAAGCTGCTGCAATGCCGAGTGACAGCTCCCTAGGACCTAGTCCCAGCCTCATTACTGGTGGGATTTGGCAGACTTCGCAACTCCCTCTTTTTTCTTTCGTTTGAACCAAAGTTGTAATCAGGTCAGGAGCTAAGTGACCCTTGTTATGATCTTTGGCTAGACCCTGGAGGGAGAGATCCGGTTAGGGACCAATAACAATGAAGTTTGAGATTTAAGATGCTTACCAAGTGGATAAAGTCACAAGATTCCACAAGTCTTGAATAAGCAAAAATAAACTTTTCTGTACAAGGTCAGAAAGATTAAAAAAAAGCAATTTACAAATCTATTTTCTACTCTAACATTCAGGGTAGGTATGAAGTCCGATTCCTTGGATTTCTCAGCACCCCCATCCAGACATCTGTCACATTGTGAGCCAACTAATCTCACTGAAACTTCATCTTTTTCACGAAGGTTTCCAATCTTCACATTTGAAGATGCTGCCTTGGAATTCTCTCCAAACTTTGCTCCCACTTGGGTGGCATTAACAGAGGTCCACTTTGTAGGGTTTCAGGCTTGCCTTCTGAAGTTCCATTTCCCTGGATTCCCGAGTACACTCGAACACTAGCTTGCAAGCACACTTACAGATCGATGGCCATGCCAAGCAGAACACCACTGCTCCAAAGGGATACCTTTGCTCCAACGCCCCTCTTTACTTAAAGTCTGCTTCCTGCAGCTTACTCTTTCAAGTTGGAGCCTGTTTCTTTGCTCCATTTTTAAAAATTAACTGGGACCTGTTTCTGTCTCTTTTTTTCCTTTGTGCCACTTATTGGCTGGCAGAATGCCTCAAACTGACTGCCTCAAGAAGAGCTGTTCACTGACCCTTGAACTGATCCGGTGCCCTATCAAAACACTTTGAGAGACCCACCCTTGTTACTAGGCAGGAGCCAGCATAGCAAGCATTGGAACGTCCTATACCTTAAATGTTACATTCCACACAGAGTGCAAATTTAGTACTTGGACACACAGATCAATGGATTTCATGACAACTTGATGGAGCTAAAACTGGGCATGTGAATAGGCAATTGCAGAATAAGTGCTGCTTGATAGCACTGTCAGTGATGCTGCTGATGATGGAAGTAACTAACAGTGAAGTAATTGACCAGATTGGAGTTGTCCTGCTTTTTGTGGACAGGACTGACCTGCACAATTTTCCACATTGTTGGGTAGATGCTAGTGTTATAGCTGTGCAAGAATGGTTTAGCTAATGGTGTGGCTGGTTCTGGAGGATACATCTTCAAACTTAATTTTGTGAACCTTAAGCATGTTTTGTCTACTATTTTCTTTGAATCTTTTGTAGAAACTGATTAAAAATATCCTTGTAATCTTGGGGAAAATAAATTTGAAGACCTTTTAAGTGAGCTCTTATATGTACATTGTGATTTAAGTACTGGAATTTAACAGGCATGCTTTACTGAATAAATACCAGCAGCATATTTCCATAACTTCTAAGGCCAGAAGTTCATGTCATATGAGAACTCAGGTTTGGAAGGGTTGAGGAGCTTTTATATTCAGCACAGTCATGATCAGGACTACTTCAACTGGTGTGATTCAGTAAGTTGAGCAAGTAATCAATTTATCTCTCTCGCTATTGAAAGCCAAAAGATGTTTAAAATATGAGATGCAGCAATTTTCCTTCCCTGCTCCTACTGTCATTGTTAATTTAGGATGGTTGGCCATTGACCGTATTTTGTATTACTATACCTTCAAACTTGAAATTACTCCTATTTACTTTGTTTCCGATATCAGTTTCAAGTAGCTTTTTTTTGCTGGACGGCAGACACAGGCAGCTCAGACCTTCATGTTAATCAAACTGAATAAGCAGAAACCTGCTTTTGGGGATAAGACCAAGACACAACAAGGGAAACTTTGCATTTGTTCAAATGTTTTTTCATTGTACTTTTAACTTTTAGAAAATGTAACTTGTGACAGAAATCATTTTAGAGTTAGCTACTCGTTTTAATATTGTTGACTATCTCTAATGACTGTGATTGGCAGAGAGGAAATAAATAGTTTTTTTTCCCCTTTGGAACTGGTTGCATATTTATTAAAATATAAATTGGAGAGCATTATTTATATTCTTCAAACTTCAGAGGTGAATATATAGCAACTCTCCAGTAGGACTTTTCTTAAAGGCACAGCGGTAAGTTGGCTCACAGGTTTAGGTAGTCAGAACCCCACCAGAAGTTCTGGTGCAATACTATTGGAGACTGACAACTGAAGAAAGGTATTTGCATTGTCTGTTCATAATACATTAAAAATCTTGCATCTGTATCCTCTTTTTTGCCTGCTAAATCTATCTTTCTGTTGTCAAATTTTTGTCACACTTTTGTCATTTTTCTCATTATAAATTCCTGAGCCCATATATGCAGTGGAATTGCCTGTTTATACTTGTCATGCAATAATTGCGGCTTTCTACTGGTCACAGCACTGTAGCACCTCAGTTTTGCAACTTCCAGCTCCTTAGCTGTACTACAGAGACACTCCAAAATCTCAGCCAGTTCCACAATTTGGCCATGCTTCTATATTTTGCTATGCAAGTTGTCTTTAATTTCCTTTTTAATTATAAAAATAAATCAAAGCATGGTGTAACAATAAGAACCAGATGTATGACTTCAAAATTTGGGCTGAATTGCATCTGCCTGTTCTTGTAAAAATTTAACATTATTTCACCACCTTGTGTCCAATGGCAAGTCAGAAAAGTCTTTCTTACTCTTTGAATGTAGCTCATTTTTGAAGTATAAAACACTCACCCACTGTACTTATTCACTAACCTGGTGTTTTTGCACTCATTGCTTTGTTAGTTATGTGATGCACTAAATCTACTTCTGGACAAAGGAACTTGACATAACCAAAATGAGCCTTTATGTAGAGTCCTTTGGAGAAGGGTCATCAGGTGTATGCACAATGAAATCCTATGACATGTCCTGAGATGATTTTCCACTTAGGGATTGAAAAAATGTGCATACAATAGGTAATCTTAGAATTGTGATTGGTTTGGTATTGTTGGGCATTAACTAAGGATCAAAGCACTTTTATGAAAAGTGGAAATGAGAAAGTTGGGTCATTGGAAGCTGAACTTGCTTGTCGAATACAATTTTTTAGCAAGCCATGAGGCTCTGTGGACACTTAGCTTGTGAAGACATTTTAAAAGGGGCATTATGCTGCCTTACAGAAATTTATATAACTACATCAACTAACAGAAAGATCACTGGGTGCTTCACATAAACTGATGACAAGCCACAAAAGAGGAAATTAGTAGGGGTGACTAAGTGGATGGTAGGGAGTCTCAAAGGACAAGAGGGGGATTTAGGGATAGAATTCCAGAACATGGGACCTTGGCCATCAATAATGGAGTGAAAGGAGAGGAAAGAATTGCGCAAGAAGCCAGTCTCAAGACAAACAAAGGAAAGTGGGGTAGAATAGAAGTAACATTCCACCTTTACTAAACTTGTTTGAAAATAAAAATGCAATTTGTCCTAGCAGTTTCTTCCATTGTTTCCCTCTGCCAAATTAATGAATGTGGCTCTTCTCCAATTAGGTTCCTCACTTAAAGCCTATTTACTCTTTTAAAAATAACCCCAGAAAGTGTATTAAATATTAAAACTACTTTCACTAAAATTGGTTGGCAAAAATTGTAACAAATGCAATAAATTAAAGTTGGAAAAGTGCATGCCTTCTAAACCTTCTGAACAGAAATGGGTACCAATGCAGCATGTAGTTGAGAATAGACCTCAAGCGCAGCCTGATTGAGGTCCCTCAATATAAACTGGCTATACTTTCCATTATTTGTCCTAGCCAATCTGTTGCATCACCAAATCACATCTTGGTTTATTCCCCACACACTTATGGCACCTTCTCATTTGAGCAGCGCAGTTCATTTCACCTTTCATAACTCTCCTTCCTTCTTCCCTTAGATTCTGCACTGAATGACAGTTCATTCTGATTTCAATCTCCATCTCAGTTCCCCTCGTCCTTTCTTCTTGGAGTTTAATATCTCCTAACCTTCCTAAGCGGCTCCCTTCATATGAATTCACCCACCCATTTTCAGCACCCCCTCAACCTGGCCCCTATGCAGCACTCTCAGTTACAGGTCACTCTGGCCATTTTTTTTTTTTGTAACACTCAACTTCTACATGCCTTACCCTGTTCCAACCCCAATAATATGGCTATAATTTCCATTATTTGTCACCATAAACAGTTGTTTTTGATTTGCTTCCCCCTTTATAAGCAGTGGTGTATTTCCCAACCCTTCAGTTTTGGTGTGATCCAATTTTCTATTAATAACCCCACAGCAAACCCAAGATAGAATGAACTCAAAGGATTAGTTTATTAGCACACACTCAAATTTCAGGAGGAGGGTCACAACATTGCCTCCTTTGCATTTATACAGCAAAAAGGGATAGAGAAATGAATGATTTACAGTGCAGCAACCACAGAAAAGAAAAATTGTTTTGCGTGGATCCAGCGTTCAAAATCGAAGTCCAATGAGACATTCCTTCATGGAGGTCAGTGGGCTGAAAACTGATGTGGTATAATTCACTTTACCAGTGATGTTGATGTCACACAATGAGATAGGCATGCAGAGATGAATCAGTCTTGTAGGCATTGGTACAGAAGTTGCCGCCGAAGCAATGTAGATGGGGCCAGTGGTTCGATCTGAATAGAGCCCCTTTTCTGTGAGGCTGCTTGTAGGATGGTAAACAGCAGCCCGAGATTTTTGCAGTACAACAAGGCAGTGTTACTGGTTACACAAGCTACAAGTCCATGTAACATGACTCCCACCTCCATGTTGTCTTTGACAAGGGTTCTGTACCCCTTGTCTGGGTCCCCAAGATGGTTAAATGTCTCAACCATTTAAGAATTGAAAGGAAGTTTGCAGAACCCTTTGTCCTAGTAGGCGAGTAGTCTGTGGTTGGTTAACCTTGATAATGAAATGCAGATGGCATTTGTTTAGTTCGTTGAATTTGGTCTGTGTAGCCCCCAGGGCATCATGTGTCATTTCATGAACAACGGCTGCAAGTTTCGGCATTACTGCCAGGTAACTCCTTTTGTTCGGGGGTCACAGACATATCTTCAGCCATTTTAAAAGGTTTTTGTCCAGTTTTTAAAGTTTTAGGAATAGCCATGAAGATATCTATATATATTTTTTAAAAATACACAGTGTAAGCTCTTAGTCCCCTCACATGCCTGCAGTTTATATTGTGATGACCAATCAGAAGACGTTATCCCCTTATCCAACCACTTTTACACACACCCTTCACTTCCCTGCCCTCACCTCTACTATTAATTGCATATTAATTGGTGGTTAATTATATTCAGGTACTGGATATTAAAATATTAAACGATGTGGTAGCAGAAAAGAATGAAGGTGCAGAAATGGTGGTAGTTGAGTGACTGGTAAAGTTGAATTAGAGGACAGGAATGAAAGCAGTTACAAGGTGCAGAATGTTTTTTGAATGCAACATAAATTGTGAAATGAGCTGTTTGTGGAAAGAAGAAAATTAAGAATTAATGTAAATGTATGGTAAAGGTTTTGAGATATATTTATGCATTAAGAAGGGAGATCTTGGGGTTTGAGAGTCTTAAGTTGTGGGAGTGGTAGTGGCAAAACATGGTGGTAAGTTGGTGCTAGGACATAGGAGTTGCAGAGCTTAGAGTTAGCTTCACAACAAGAGTGACAGGAAAGAGCTTGTGGGACATAGTAGCATTGACATTTCCAATATTCCTTCACCCTAGCACGTATGAAGAGGTGGGTGGTGAGCAGAGGGGCGTGAACTGCCTAGGTGCAGTCCTGGGCATGAACTGTCCCAGGATACATACAAAATGGGAAGATAGTATTGGTTTGCAGTTTGTTACCTCCAGACTTGGCTATTGCAATGTATGCCTAGCAGGCATCCCACATTCTATCCTCGGTAAACTTAAGGTCATCCAAAATTTGGCTGTCATTGTTTTAACTCGTACCGAGTCCTGGTCATCCATTACCACTGTGTTCAATGACCTAAAGTGGCTCCTGGTTAAGCAACAATTGTTTTCAAATCGCTCCATGGCCTTGCTCCCATCTCTGTAATCCCCTTTGGCCCTGTGACCCTCAAATATTTGAGCTTCAGCCTGTTGATAGAACGATTAAAATCAGAAACTACCTCTGACGGCCATGTCTTCAGCTGCTTAGGCTGTAAGCTATAGGATACCTCCATAACCCCTCGTCCTTTCTAACTTTTTCCTTGAAGGCGCCCCTTAAAACCTATTCTTTTTGGTCCAGTTTTTTGTCATCTGCCCTTATATCTCCTCAAGTGGCTCTGTGAAATTTTTAATATAATGCCTTTGTGAAATGATTTAAGACGTATTATGTTAAAGGCATTTTTGTAAATAGAAGTTGTTTGCTGTTGAAAGGGGCAGTCCTGACTTCTATGAGCAGGAAAGGAATGAGAGGATATGGTGGTAATGAGAAAGTGGTGCTCCGATTTGGGAAGAATGAGAAGAGTATTAGGCTGGAGTGTTGGAATAAGGGTGTTGAAATGTAGGATATTGTGAATGGTAGTGGTAAATTATGGAAATAGTGGGAGTGGGTTTCAAGGTCTAATGAGTGGTTGTCTTGAAGCACCATGGAGTGAGTAATGGGCTATGTTGATAAAGAGGGCTAAGCTATGTAGCAGCATTGGGCTGGATGTAATGTTTTGACAAAACTAGAAGCATAATTGCAGGATTTGGCAACACTTCTGATATATGTACAATGATGCTAGGACTGACCGTGGAATGTTAGACCATCAGAATGTGGTGGCTAGTGCTGGCTGTGAAAGGCTAATGTGAGGGAAATATGTGGGATATTGGTGAGGAAGAGGAAATAAAATCAGCAAAATTGGGAGGGTGGTGAGGGGATTGAGGTCTTGGGAGTGAAGAGAAATGGCAGCAATGATCATTGACTGGGGGAGACAGTTGGGTGATTGGTGGGCAGGGGTGTTGACAGCTGACACGAGAACTGACAAAAATGCATTCATCAAAGGCAGTAGAAGAAAACCAAAAGATGTAATGTGCCCAGCAGGTGGTGCCGTGGACTGTTGATGTGGCCTTGAGGGAGGCAGATGCATGTTGAAGGTAGCAGAAAGGCAGAGACATTGGAACAAAAACAAAAATTGCTGGAAAAACTCAACAAGCCTGACAGCGTCTGTGGAGAAGAAGACAGAGTTAACGTTTCGAGTCCGTATGACTCTTCATCAGAGACATTGGAGCTTGGGTGTAAAAAGAGAAAGGCATGGGTACTCAGTGTGAGTGGGTTATGTAAAAGGGCAAAGCATAGGCAAGCAAATTTAATATCAATTTTTTTAAACGAAGTTTGCATATCACTGGATTTATGAATTTATTCAAATTTATAAAAAATATCAGTTACATTGATTTTAGTGTTCAAAGGCCGAGTTGCCTCCCAGTATTTACATTGGGGGTGCTGCAAGATACAGCTGTTCGTGGTGCTGGTGTTTGAAACTGTTCATAGTATGAGAAGTAATCCTAATACATAATTGCAAATAAGCAGTTTACATTACAATATGGCACTCTGCTCTGTTGGCAGCTGTCAAATTCTGAGTTTGTCTGACATTTCTTATGATTTTATGATCTGCTTTTTGACCATGCAATCTTTTCTGTAGTTCAGTTTTATATATTTTAGCGAAGACTTCATTAGCTTACTGTTAGAAATATTGTGGATGTTAGAAATATTGAGGATGGTAAATATAACTCATTTGGCAAATAAGTGGTGAAATGATCTTTTGAGTTTTTCAATGTGCCAATGGAAAAACAGATGCAGGGCTTATAACTGAAGTCACAAGACCTATTATCTGGTGGTGCACCATGTTACTGCAATGATGTATTGTGACAGGACATTTTGTCTGATTCCTGGTCTGAGGGCCATTTGGAAGTATGTTGCTTTTCTAAGAGCGATAAAAGGGAATGCTTAGGGAACTCTCACACTTTGCTGACAACCAGTTCAGCAGAAGTAATATATCTTGGGGATATGGTATGGCCATTTTGCTTGATCTGGTTCTAGTGCGGGAGCATGAGTTTAAAAAAACTCGTCCAATGTTTATGCATAAGGACTATGGACATATGGGACTGGGAATCCTGCTGCCTATTTTGGCACTGAAAGGAGTATGGTGTAATCAAGAGTGAGAAGAGAGGTAAGAAAACATTCATTAAAAATGACTCACTTATTGTTATGTCGATTTTATTTTTGAGGGGGTAGTGGTGGGCAATTATATATTTGTGGGATGTGGGTGTCGCTGGCTAGGACAGCATCCCTAATTGCCCTTGAGAAGGTGATGATGAGCTGCTGCCTTGAACTGCTGCAGTCCATGCTTTTTATGCTGCAGTTAGTTCGATGACTGCAGTGAGAGCATATCAATACTGGTCCATTTGATACATTTCTTTCATAATACCATACTTGCACTTTTTATTGTAATCCTTCAATATATCAGGCTTTGCAAAGAATTTTAGATGTTATCAAGTGAAATATAACTAAGAAAATGAATATAGCTTTACTTGTGGAATATATTGAACTACCTCCTTTATTATTCATTGTGACGTAATAGGGCACTAAGGCTGCTTGACATTTTTCCACATACTTTCACTACCTTCTCTTTGTGGTGGTTATTGTGCTGATAGTTAATTGTATACCATTGGAGGTACATCATGTAATGCTTCTGTTCCTGCAGTTTTAGGCCTTTAAAAGAACCCAGAGTTTAAATGGAAAAGCTTTGCCAGTGTAGTACTGGCTGGCATTTTGAAACTTTGCCACTGGCTGTTACTCACACCTTATTGGTAAACACTTTTACAACATTTAAAAAAAACATTTTTAGGAAATGGGCATCACCAGCATAGCTGGCATTTATTGCCCATCCCCAGTTTCCCTTGAGAATGTTGTGGTGGGCCACATTGAATCACTGCGGTCATTGTGGTGAAGGTGCTCATACAATGTTAAATATAGAGATCCAGGATTTTCACTGGGCAACTAATGCTGTTCCTTCCAAATATGTCCAAGTGAAGAGTACATGGAAGGGAATTTGGCAGTGATGGCATCCCTAGGCACCTGCTGTCCCAGTCTGCTAATTGTGGAGATCAGAAGTTTGGAGGTGATACTGAAGAAGCTGCCGTGACTTGGTACAGTTTATCCTGTAGATAGTGCACACTGCAACCATGGTATATCTGTGGTTCAAGGGGAAATGTTTGGCACCAGATCAATCAAGCAGATTATTGTGTCACTGAACTTCATTAACCTTCGTTAGTGTTAATGCAGTAGCACAAAACCAGGCAAGTAGAGAATACTCCATCACACTCCTGACTTGTGCCTTGTAGGTGATAGAGAGGCTTTGGGAAATCAGGTGATGCTCCACTTACTGTAGAATACCCAGTCTCTTGAATTTTTGTAGTAGCTACACATACATGTGGGCCTAATTGAGTGTCTGCCCCTTACTGACCCCCAAGGTGTTGATGGTGAAGGACCCAATCCTACTGAATGTGGTTGGGTGCTTTCTTGTTGGAGATGGTCATGAATTGGCACTTGTAAATCCTGAATCTTTAATGAGAGAGAATCTTACCATCTTGCCATGACATTCAATAGCATTTCCATTGCTGAATCCCCATCAACACCCTGAGACAAGCCATATAAATACTTAGGTTACAAGAACAGGCCAGATGCTGTGAATTGTCCAGTGAGTAACACAGGTTCTGACAATATCTCCCAAGCCTTTTCACCTTTTTTAAGTCAGGCTTGTGATGGAATATTCCCCACTTGCCTGGATTAGTGCAGCTCTGTCAACACTCAAGACACTCAACATCACCCAGGACCAAGCAACATACTTGATTGGCACCCTATCCACCACCTGGCACACTGGCACAGTGCATACCATCTACGAGATGCGCTGCAGAAACCCACCAGGGCTCCTTCAAAAGTATCTTCCAAACTGGCAACCTGTATCACCTAGAAAAACCAGCAGCTCATGCAAACACCAGCATCAGGGAGATCCTTTCCAGGCCCCACACCATCCTGATTTGGAATTATGCCACTGTTCCTTCACTGTCACTGGATCAAATCCTGGAACTTCTTGCCGAACAGCACCTGGGACTCAGCAATTCACAAAGGTGATTTGCCACAACCACCTCAGGCAATTGGGAATGGACAATAAATGCGACTCTTGCCCCACATCCAATGAACGATTTTTAAAGAGGTTATTACCACTTAGTCAGCCCACGCCTGGATGCTGACTGAGTCTTGCAGCATGCAAACATGAACTGTTTCATTATCTGAGAAATTGAGAATGGAGCTGAGCAATTCGACCTTGCAATAGAAGGAAGGCTATTGATGAAAAAGCTAAAGAAGCTTGAGCCTAGGCTGCTGTCCTGAGGAATTCCTGCAGCAATATCCTGGACTGAGCCTCCAAGAGCCATTAACATCACCCTTTGTCACTCTGACTCTGAGTAATCTCTCTCATCCCATCAAATCCTTGGTGTTATACTCAATCAAATGCTGCCTTAATGTCAAGAGCAGTTAGTCTCACCTGCATTCAGCTCTTTATGTCCATGTTTGACCTGAGACTAATATGGTCTGGAGCCAAGTGGCCTCCATGGATCCCATGCTGAGCATTGGTGAGCAGGTTATTAGTGAGTAAGTACCACTTAATATTGTTTACAACTCTATTTCCATATCTATAGTGATGTTTGAGAATGGGTTGATGGGGCAGTAATTGACTGGGTCAGAATTGTCCTTCCTTTTGTGTACAGATCATATCTGGACAATTTTCCACATTCCATGTTAACTCTTGAGCAAAGGTTTACGGCATCACAGGTGAGATATTGTCAGAACGTGTGTCCTTTTCTGTGACCAATTTACTCGGATGTTTGTTCATCATTCTTGACATCTGCAATGGTGAGAACTGAAAAGGACCATTCACTTGGTACTTCTGTTGAAGAGAAAAAAACTGGGTGATATATGGCGAAAGAGCCATTGGCAAGTTTAGATTTACCAAGTGTTAATTGGTTGTAACTTTTCATCTGGTATTGAATTTCATTGGAAAATTCCACTATTAATCTGCCATTGATGGAGATATCTCTAAACAGGAAATGATTATATGTCCCTGTGTTTTGTTTGATCTCCTCGCCATCTCTCAGGAATAATTAAGTAACCTTTCCCACAGGCCTCTGCAATTTCCATAATCTCTAATTATTTGAAATCTTGTTGAACTCCTTGACAAATGTAATGAGTGGCTCTTTGGAGTAGCAGTCTATCTCTGAAGCATGTAGGTCCTTCTCTCATAGAATATTGAACTTTGCTACTCCATTAAAGCATAGGGCGTTTAACAGTTGTGCATACTTACTGGTAGCTATAGCCAAAACTCTACCATCACGAGAATTAGCTATTTGTATTGATGAGGCATTTGATAAGGTACTGCACATAAGGATACTTATTAAGGTAAGAGCCCATGGTGTTGGGGATAGTATATTGGCATGGATAGAGGATTGGCTAACTAATAGAAGACAGAGTTGGGATAAGGGGACATTTTCAGGATGGCAACCTGTAACTAGTGGAGTGCCACAGGGATCAGTGCTGGGGCCACAATTATTTACAAGATGCATTAATGACTTGGATGAGAGAAGTGTATGTACTATCGCCAAGTTTGTGGATGACAAAAAGAGATGGGAGTGCAAGTGTTGAGGATGACAGAGAGTCTACAGGGGTATATAGACAGGCTGTGAGTGGGCAAAAACTTGGCAGACGGAATATGATGTGGGAAAATGTGATGTTGTGCACTTTGGCAGCAAGAAAAGAGGAGCTGAGTATTTAAATGGAGAAAGACTGCAGAAAGCTGCAGCACAGAGGGATTTGAGGGCCCTTGTGCACGAATCCCAAAAAGCTAGCATACAAATTCAGCAGGTAATAGGGAAGGCAAATGGAATGTTTGCCTTTACTTCAAAGGGAATGGAGTATAAAAATAGGGAAGTCTTGCTAAAACTACACAAGGCCCGAGTTAGACCACACCTAGAATACTGTGAATAGTTTTCGTTCCCTTATCTAAGGAAAGATATACTAGCATTGGAGGCAGTCTAGAGAAGTTTAACTAGGTTGATCCCAGGTATGGAGGGATTTTCTTATGAGAAGATGTTGAGTAAGTTGGGTCTGTGCTCATTGGAGTTTAAAGGAATGAAAGGTGACCTTAGGGGCTTGACAGGGTAGATGCTGAGAGGTTGCTTCTCCTTGTGGG
Source organism: Carcharodon carcharias (assembly GCF_017639515.1). Classification (NCBI taxonomy): domain Eukaryota; kingdom Metazoa; phylum Chordata; class Chondrichthyes; order Lamniformes; family Lamnidae; genus Carcharodon; species Carcharodon carcharias. Next base: position 118,095,980 of record NC_054476.1, read on the forward strand.
AGAGTCTAGGATCAGAGGGCATAATCTGAGTAATAGGTCGCCCATTTAAGACAGAGATGAGAAATTTCTTCTGAGGGTTGTGAATCTGTGGAATTCCACCGCAGAGGGCTGTAGAGGTTGGGTGATTAAGTATATTCAAGGCTGAGATAGACAGATTTTTAATCAGTTATGGGGAAAAGGCAGAAAAGTAGAGCTGAGCCATGATCTCATTGAATGGTGGAGCAGACTCGATGGGCTGAATGGCCTACTTTTGCTCCTATGTCTTATGGCCTACTATAATTGTGTTTTAACAGCATTCTAATAACATACCACATGTTGTATTGCTGCCCAGGTACATAACTGATGGTTATAAAAGAATTTCATCCCATTGATTGCTGTGGAGCACAGGTTGGATGGGCAATAGCTTCAACCTATCAACATGAAGTATATAATTATCATGGCTATGGTACATTTAAAGGCAAACCAGAATTAATATTTCAAAACGAAATTGTGTAGGAAATGGGAGTTTAGATTTTTACAAAATGTTTACATAATCCCATAGAACTATTTAGAGAAAAATCTAAGGTTAAGAAGTAATTAAAGTATAATTTATCCATTTTTTATTTTTATTTCTCTAGGTCATTTATCATTCATTTGGTGGAACGTCAAAAGGCCTTCATTTTAATAACCTGATAGTGGGGCTGGTCCTCCTGACAAGGGGAAGGGATGAAGAAAAAGCTAAGTGTAAGTACTCCATAACCATCATTATTATTATATGTTTAATGAAAATGTCAATTCACAGATTAAAAACTATGGTAAAGATTGTACTCTATTGGAATTGCTCCCTGATATAATGCAAAAGTTCATTGTTTTCATAAGCAGTGTTGGAATGCATGTAGCATTCAAACAAGATGAACTAATAGTGCAAATAGAGATAAACAAGTGTGATCTAGTAGCCATTACAGTGACATGGCTACAGAATGAGAGATTGAGACCTGAATATTGAAGGGTATGAAGGAAGTTAGTAAAGGTGGAGCGGTTGCTCTGTTAATTAAAGACAACATTACACAATAGAGAGGAATGGCCTAAGTGCAGGAAACCAGGATATTGAAGCGGTTTGGGTAGAGATGAGGAATGATAAAGGCAAGAAGTCACTTATGGGAGTGGTGTACAGGCCCCATAACAGTAATATCACAGGATGGGGTATCAAAGAAGAAATAGTGGGAGCTTGTCAGAAAGGTGTGATGGTTATCATGGGGGATTTTAATCTACATATAGATTGGAACAACCAGATGGGCAGAGATAGCATAGATGACAAATTCATAGAATGTTTTGGGGATAATTTCTTAGGTCACCATGTGGACTGCAGTGGTTCAAGGAGGCAGCTTGCTGCCACTTTCAAGGGCAACTAGGGATGGGCAAAAAATGCTGTCCCTACCAGGGAAGCCCACATACCATGATGGATAAAAATAAATAAATCACCATGTTCTGGAGCCACCCAGGGAGCAGGCTAACTGGACCTGGTATTGTGCAATGAGCTAAGATTAATGAATGACCTCGTAGTGAAGGCACCCGAGGTAGCAGCGATCATAATATCATTGAATTTTACGCTCGGTTTGAGGAAGAGAAGACTGGGTCTAACACTAGTATTTTAAACTTAAATAAGGGCAATTACAAGGGCATGAAAGCAGAGCTAGTGAAAGTGAACTGGCAATTTAGGTTAGGGGATAGGTCAATAGAGATCCAGTAGCAGACATTTAAGGGGATATTTCAGAATACACAATGGATACATTCCAACAAAGAAAAATTCCAAGGGGAGGATCCATCATCTGTGGTTAACTAAAAAAGCTAAAGATAGTATCAAACTAAAGAAAAAGCATATAATTGTGCAAAGATAACTGGTAGGTCAAAAGATTGGCTAGAATATAAACAACAGCAAAGAATGTCCAAAAGATTAAAAAGGAGTGAAATATTAGAGTACAAGAGAAAACTAGTTAGAAATATAAAGACAGTTTCTATATGTATTTAAAAAAGAAAAGAGTTAACAAAGTGAGCATTGATCCTATAGAAAGTAAGCCTGAGCGACTAATAATGGAAAATGAGATGGCAAATGAATTGAGTAGATATTTTGCATTGGTCTTCAACTATAGAGGATAAGTGACTTCCCAGAAATAGATGTAAATCAGGAATTGGAAGGGATGGAGTAACTCAAGAAAATTACAATCACCAGGAAGTGTAACTTGTCAATCCGCAGTTCCAACAATTTGCTAAGTTCCGGGTTCTGATGGATTTCATCCTCGGGTTTTAAAAGAAGTGACTCGTGAGATATTTGATACATTGGTTTTAATTTTCCAAAATTCAGCAGATTCGAGGAAGGTCCCATTAGATTGGAAAATAGCTAATGTAACTCCTTTATTCAAAAAGGGAGGGAGACAAAGCGGGAAACTATCAGCCAGTTAGTTTAATATCTGCCATAAGATGTTATTGCCCCGTTATAACATCTTCAATAATAGCTTCTAAGATAACTTCAAGGTAATCAAGCAGAGTCAACATGGTTTTGTGAAAGGAAAATCATGTTTAACTAATTTATTGGAGTTCTTTGAAGAAGTAACAGGTGCTGTGGATAAAGGGAAGAATTGGTGGATGTGCTGTACTTAGTTTTTCAGAAGACATTTGATAAGGTCCGTCATCGAAGGTTATTGTAAAAAATAAAAACTCATGTAGGGGGTAACATATTAGCCTGGATAGAAGATTGTCCAGCTAACAGGAAACAGAAGGCATAAATGGCTCATTTTCTGGTTGGCAGGATGTGACAAGTGGTGTGCCACAAGGATCAGTGCTGGGGCCTGAACTGTTTACAATTCATATAAATGATTAGGATGAAGAGACTAATGGTATTATTGCTAAGTTTGCTGATAATACAAAGGTAGCTAGGAAAGTAAGTTGTGAAGAGGACTTGAGGCTACAAAAAGATATAGTAGGTTAGGTGAGTGGGCAAAGATCTGGCAAATGGAGTATAATGTAGGAAAATGTGAGGATGTCCATTTTGGCAGGACGAATAAAAAAGAGGTATATTGTCTAAATGGTGAGAGATTGCAGAGCTCTTAGATGCAGAGGGATCTGAGTGGCCTAGTGCATGAATTGCAAAAGGTTAGTATGCAGGTGCAGAAAGTAATTAGCAACGCTAATGGATGTTCTTTGTTGCAAGAGGGATTGAATACAAGAATAGAGGGGTTATGTTTCAGTTATACAGGGCATTGATGAGACCACATCTGGAGTACTGTGTACAGTATTGGTTTCCTTAATTTAGGAAAGATGTAAATGCATTAGGAGCAGTTCAGCGATGGTTTATTAGATTAGTACCTGGAATGGGCAGGTTATCTTATGAGGAAAGGTTGCACAGCCTAGGCTTGTAGCGCTGGAGTTTACAAGAGGTGACTTGATTGAAACGTTTAAGATCTTGAGGGGACTTGACAGGGTGAATGTGGAAAGGATGTTCTCTCGAGAGAATCTAAAACTCGGGGGCACCGTTTCAAAATGAGGGGATGCCCATTTAAGACAGAGATGAGGAAATTTTTTCTGAAGGTTGTGAAACTTCAAAATTTCCTTCCTCAAAAGGTGGTTGCGGCAGAGCCCTTGAATATCCTTCAAGGCAGAGGTAGATAGATTCTTGATAAGTAAGGTATTGAAAGGTTATTGGGGATAGGCAGGAATATGAGGTTAAAATCAGATCAGCCATGATCTTATTGAATGGCGGAGCAGGCTTCAGGGGCCAAGTGACCTACTCCTCCTAATTGATATGTTCGTATGAATTTGGTGCTTAAAAAAAACTTGAATGTTCAGGGTGACTTTGGGTTAAGATGAATAGACTATAAATCTTTTACAGTGATAAATAACCATCCATCACTATGCAGCTTTCAATGTCCATCTTTCATACTTACACAGTCAGCTCCAAATGTGCCAGTTGTACTCTCTGTAATAAGTTGGGAAATGATCTTGCAAAAGGATTGCATTATGCGTTACTCCAGTTGTCTCTGGAGGCTCAGAGTTTGGTTCTACTATGGAACTCAAAAACATGCCTTATTGAAGGCCAGATAATCTAATTGAAATAGACAATCGAATTTGGCACAATAACGCCCAAGTTCTAAAATGGCATGTTTAAAGGATCAAGAATTTGTCAACATTTTGGAAAGCCTGTAATTTAAAGATATCCAGCAATAAGAAGCAGTTTAACCACTGGTGTTTCCCAATAATTTTAAGTGAATAAATACTACTTGATTAAAGACTCTCTTCCAATTCGGGGAGCCCATTTGCTATTTTTACTTGTCACCTGGGGTGAGCACATGGTGGAGTGTGGTGGTATTCTATGGTGGCCTCATGAAGTGTGCTTTGAAAGTGTTGCCTACTTGGAATTTTAATTTTTCCAAAATATTTTTCATCAATTTTTTTAACCCATGGAGAGGGTTTCTTTCATTCTCACTTTAGTATGAAAGGTCTGCAATCCATACATGTTGGTGGTCAACCTCATTTCTCTGTCTTGTGAAACATTGTATCTGAGCCTATTTTTAATCACTGGAAAGCATAAAGTTTCATGTTATCCACTTATCATTCCATTCAATGAAACTCAGTATATCTGTATGGAGTATCAGTTCTCTTTGCAGATAGAGCAAGGAGATATCCACCAATATAGGTAGCTAATTATTTCATTGTAAATCGAAACTTTAAATAGTTAATTTCCAAAAAGTATCAGTAAATTACGTTGAGGGGTATGCCAAATTATCTTTCTGGCAGGGTTGCTCCACTGGGAACATTGGAACTCATTAACCATAGGAGTTTACAGCACAGCAGGAGGCAATGTGGCCCATCATGTCTGTGCTGGCTTTTCACTAGAGCATTCCAATGCTAATTCCCCAGTGCTAACCCATGACCTTGTTTCAGTATTTATCCAATATCCATTAAGCTGCAAAAATCTTTGCCTTAACTGTTTCCTCTGAGGCATTTTATGCTGCAACAATGGTAAATAAATACCTCCTAACCATTCCTTCACTCCCTTAGTGATAATTTTAAGTTGCCCATCCCTCATCATTGATTACCCCAAGCAGAGGGAATGTCTTTCCCTATTCACTCCCAACAAAAACATTTTGATAAGTTTTAAAAACCTTTACTAAATCACTTCTACTAGCCTTCTCTACTTCAGAGGAAATAGCCCCAGAAATGCAAGTTTCTCCTTAAATTATCTTCCCATCTAAACCTAAAATAGACCCTTCCTTCCCCTTCGAAAGAATTATGCATTTGAAGCTCTCACTTCCTCTCTTCACCGGAATCCTTCAGTGTCTTTACTTGAAGGAGGAAACATTTCACAATCTCAGGATGTCACAAAGTGCTTTATAGTTAGTTCAATACTTTAAGTGTAGTTGCTGTTATATTGCAGGAAATGCAGGTATATTCCTTTATTTGTTTTTTTCTCTTGAAATTTATATTACCACACACTTAATCATGTTAATTGCATCTGCAACTTGTCTGCCCATTCTGTCAACCTGACTGTCTAACTGAAGCTTTTTATAAACAGTCCTTACTGTTAGCCAAACCTCCCTCATGTGTCATCATATTTCGAGGAGTGCTCCTTCTGTCCAAGTGTAAATTAGCTGTATAAACTAAGAACAGATGTGGACCCTTGGCATTGCACCATTTTGAATTCTTCTTTACTCTGAACAACACCCATATTTCATGAATGTCAACAAATTTTGTATCCATTTCTTGAAAAGTTATCTTTTTTTCTCTAGTAAGCCTCGTCATATTATCAAAATCCATACACTAGGCATCTATTGCATCCCCTTACCTAATTGGCTCCTCCTTCAAATAAAAGTGCATAAATTTATGAAACAAGGCGTTCTTTTAAATCTGGCAAAAAGCCCTTGAACAACATGCATATTTCTAAATCTACCTCCACTTTAAAAATATTCAATGACTCCGCCTCCTCCACCTTCTGAGACAGTGTGTTCCAAAGTCACACAATCCTCTGAGAAAAAAAATTCTCCTCACCTCAGCCCTAAAAGGGCGACTACTAATTTTAAAACAGTGCCTCCACATTCTGGTTTCACCCACAAGAGGAAATATTCTTTCCACGTTCACCTTGTCAAGGCTGTTCAGGATCTCCTATACTTAAATCACCCCATGTTCTTCTAAACTCCTGTGGAAACGAGCGCAGCTTGTCAAAACTTTCCTCATAAGACAACCCACTCATTCCAGGTATCAATCTAGTAAACCATCTATGAACTGCTTCCAAAGCATTTATATCCTCCTTTAAATAGAACAAAACTGCACAGTATTTGAGATATGGGCTCACCAATGCACTGTATAACTGTTATGACACAACAGTTGGTAAAGCTGAGTTATTTAAAAAACCCAGAGGGAAACTTTAAACAACTTTCATAACCTATAGATATAAAAACAAAAAAACTGCGGATGCTGGAAATCCAAAACAAAAACAGAATTACCTGGAAAAACTCAGCAGGTCCGGCAGCATCGGCGGAGAAGAAAAGAGTTGACGTTTCGAGTCCTCATGACCCTTCGACAGAACTTGAGTTCGAGTCCAGGAAAGAGCTGAAATATAAGCTGGTTTAAGGTGTGTGTGTGGGGGGCGGAGAGATAGAGAGACAGAGAGGTGGAGGGGGTTGGTGTGGTTGTAGCGACAAACAAGCAGTGATAGAAGCAGATCATCAAAAGATGTCAACAACAATACTACAATAGAACACATAGGTGTTAAAGTTAAAGTTGGTGATATTATCTAAACGAATGTGCTAATTAAGAATGGATGGTAGGGCACTCAAGGTATAGCTCTAGTGGGTTTTTTTTTTTATTTTATATAATGGAAATAGGTGGGAAAAGGAAAATCTTTATAATTTATTGGGAAAAAAAAAAAAAGAAGGGGGAAACAGAAAGGGGGTGGGGATGGGGGAGGGGACTCACGACCTAAAGTTGTTGAATTCAATATTCAGTCCGGAAGGCTGTAAAGTCCCTAGTCGGAAGATGAGGTGTTGTTCCTCCAGTTTGCGTTGGGCTTCACTGGAACAATGCAGCAAGCCAAGGACAGACATGTGGGCAAGAGAGCAGGGTGGAGTGTTAAAATGGCAAGCGACAGGGAGGTTTGGGTCATTCTTGCGGACAGACCGCAGGTGTTCTGCAAAGCGGTCGCCCAGTTTACGTTTGGTCTCTCCAATGTAGAGGAGACCACATTGGGAGCAACGAATGCAGTAGACTAAGTTGGGGGAAATGCAAGTGAAATGCTGCTTCACTTGAAAGGAGTGTTTGGGTCCTTGGACGGTGAGGAGAGAGGAAGTGAAGGGGCAGGTGTTGCATCTTTTGCGTGGGCAAGGGGTTGTGCCATAGGAGGGGGTTGAGGAGTAGGGGGTGATGGAGGAGTGGACCAGGGTGTCCCGGAGGGAGCGATCCCTACGGAATGCCGATAAGGGGGGTGAAGGGAAGATGTGTTTGGTAGTGGCATCATGCTGGAGTTGGCGGAAATGGCGGAGGATGATCCTTTGAATGCGGAGGCTGGTGGGGTGATAAGTGAGGACAAGGGGGACCCTATCATGTTTCTGGGAGGGAGGAGAAGGAGTGAGGGCGGATGCGCGGGAGATGGGCCGGACACGGTTGAGGGCCCTGTCAACGACCGTGGGTGGAAAACCTCGGTTAAGGAAGAAGGAGGACATGTCAGAGGAACTGTTTTTGAATGTAGCATCATCGGAACAGATGCGACGGAGGCGAAGGAACTGAGAGAATGGGATGGAGTCCTTACAGGAAGTGGGGTGTGAGGAGCTGTAGTCGAGATAGCTGTGGGTGTCGGTGGGTTTGTAATGGATATTGGTGGACAGTCTATCACCAGAGATTGAGACAGAGAGGTCAAGGAAGGGAAGGGAAGTGTCAGAGATGGACCACGTGAAAATGATGGAGGGGTGGAGATTGGAAGCAAAATTAATAAATTTTTCCAAGTCCTGACGAGAGCATGAAGCAGCACCGAAATAATCATCGATGTACCGGAGAAAGAGTTGTGGAAGGGGGCCGGAGTAGGACTGCAACAAGGAATGTTCCACATACCCCATAAAGAGACAGGCATAGCTGGGGCCCATGCGGGTACCCATAGCCACACCTTTTATTTGGAGGAAGTGAGAGGAGTTGAAGGAGAAATTGTTCAGCGTGAGAACAAGTTCAGCCAGACGGAGGAGAGTAGTGGTGGATGGGGATTGTTCGGGCCTCTGTTCGAGGAAGAAGCTAAGGGCCCTCAGACCATCCTGGTGGGGGATGGAGGTGTAGAGGGATTGGACGTCCATGGTGAAGAGGAAGCGGTAGGGGCCAGGGAACTGGAAATTGTTGATGTGACGTAAGGTGTCAGAGGAATCACGGATGTAGGTGGGAAGGGACTGGACAAGGGGAGAGAGAAGGGAGTCAAGATAACGAGAAATGAGTTCTGTGGGGCAGGAGCAAGCTGAGACGATCGGTCTACCGGGGCAGTTCTGTTTGTGGATTTTGGGTAGGAGATAGAAGCGGGCCGTCCGAGGTTGGGCAACTAGTTGCCCAACCTCGGACGGCCCGCTTCTATCTCCTACCCAAAATCCACAAACAGAACTGCCCCGGTAGACCGATCGTCTCAGCTTGCTCCTGCCCCACAGAACTCATTTCTCGTTATCTTGACTCCCTTCTCTCTCCCCTTGTCCAGTCCCTTCCCACCTACATCCGTGATTCCTCTGACACCTTACGTCACATCAACAATTTCCAGTTCCCTGGCCCCTACCGCTTCCTCTTCACCATGGACGTCCAATCCCTCTACACCTCCATCCCCCACCAGGATGGTCTGAGGGCCCTTAGCTTCTTCCTCGAACAGAGGCCCGAACAATCCCCATCCACCACTACTCTCCTCCGTCTGGCTGAACTTGTTCTCACGCTGAACAATTTCTCCTTCAACTCCTCTCACTTCCTCCAAATAAAAGGTGTGGCTATGGGTACCCGCATGGGCCCCAGCTATGCCTGTCTCTTTATGGGGTATGTGGAACATTCCTTGTTGCAGTCCTACTCCGGCCCCCTTCCACAACTCTTTCTCCGGTACATCGATGATTATTTCGGTGCTGCTTCATGCTCTCGTCAGGACTTGGAAAAATTTATTAATTTTGCTTCCAATCTCCACCCCTCCATCATTTTCACGTGGTCCATCTCTGACACTTCCCTTCCCTTCCTTGACCTCTCTGTCTCAATCTCTGGTGATAGACTGTCCACCAATATCCATTACAAACCCACCGACACCCACAGCTATCTCGACTACAGCTCCTCACACCCCACTTCCTGTAAGGACTCCATCCCATTCTCTCAGTTCCTTCGCCTCCGTCGCATCTGTTCCGATGATGCTACATTCAAAAACAGTTCCTCTGACATGTCCTCCTTCTTCCTTAACCGAGGTTTTCCACCCACGGTCGTTGACAGGGCCCTCAACCGTGTCCGGCCCATCTCCCGCGCATCCGCCCTCACTCCTTCTCCTCCCTCCCAGAAACATGATAGGGTCCCCCTTGTCCTCACTTATCACCCCACCAGCCTCCGCATTCAAAGGATCATCCTCCGCCATTTCCGCCAACTCCAGCATGATGCCACTACCAAACACATCTTCCCTTCACCCCCCTTATCGGCATTCCGTAGGGATCGCTCCCTCCGGGACACCCTGGTCCACTCCTCCATCACCCCCTACTCCTCAACCCCCTCCTATGGCACAACCCCTTGCCCACGCAAAAGATGCAACACCTGCCCCTTCACTTCCTCTCTCCTCACCGTCCAAGGACCCAAACACTCCTTTCAAGTGAAGCAGCATTTCACTTGCATTTCCCCCAACTTAGTCTACTGCATTCGTTGCTCCCAATGTGGTCTCCTCTACATTGGAGAGACCAAACGTAAACTGGGCGACCGCTTTGCAGAACACCTGCGGTCTGTCCGCAAGAATGACCCAAACCTCCCTGTCGCTTGCCATTTTAACACTCCACCCTGCTCTCTTGCCCACATGTCTGTCCTTGGCTTGCTGCATTGTTCCAGTGAAGCCCAACGCAAACTGGAGGAACAACACCTCATCTTCCGACTAGGGACTTTACAGCCTTCCGGACTGAATATTGAATTCAACAACTTTAGGTCGTGAGTCCCCTCCCCCATCCCCACCCCCTTTCTGTTTCCCCCTTCTTTTTTTTTTTTCCCAATAAATTATAAAGATTTTCCTTTTCCCACCTATTTCCATTATATAAAATAAAAAAAAAAACCCACTAGAGCTATACCTTGAGTGCCCTACCATCCATTCTTAATTAGCACATTCGTTTAGATAATATCACCAACTTTAACTTTAACACCTATGTGTTCTATTGTAGTATTGTTGTTGACATCTTTTGATGATCTGCTTCTATCACTGCTTGTTTGTCGCTACAACCACACCAACCCCCTCCACCTCTCTGTCTCTCTATCTCTCCGCCCCCCACACACACACCTTAAACCAGCTTATATTTCAGCTCTTTCCTGGACTCGAACTCAAGTTCTGTCGAAGGGTCATGAGGACTCGAAACGTCAACTCTTTTCTTCTCCGCCGATGCTGCCGGACCTGCTGAGTTTTTCCAGGTAATTCTGTTTTTGTTTTTTCATAACCTATATTTTCAATTGGCATGTTTGAGATGCAACTCTGAATTTCAGCATAAAACTACCTGTTCTCGAGGGGTTTTTATATCAAATTACATGAGACATTTATTAATTTACACAAGTTAACCATATACACATGGTTACAAATTACTACTATCATAACTTTAACAAATTCTCAAACAAATCCCCACTAAGGCAACAGCAACCCTTAGACTTTTAGCAGACCCCAGGCAAAGCATTTTCACCTTACAAATTCAAAATGAGGTTCATTTCACTCTGTTCCTTTACAGACACAGTGGTAGGCTTTGATGTTATATACCTTTGCTCTGCACACACACAACTGCTGCCTGTTATAAAAACAAAAAAACTGGGGATGCTGGAAATCCAAAATAAAACCAAAATTACCTGGAAAAACTCAGCAGGTCTGGCAGCATCGGCGGAGAAGAAAAGAGTTGACGTTTCGAGTCCTCATGACCCTTCGACAGAACTTGAGTTCGAGTCCAAGAAAGCGTTGAAATATAAGCTGGTTTAAGGTGTGTGTGTGGGGGGCGGAGAGAGAGAGAGGTGGAGTGGGGGTGTGGTTGTAGGGACAAACAAGCAGTGATAGAAGCAGATCATCAAAAGATGTCAACAACAATAGTACAAAAGAACACATAGGTGTTAAAGTTGGTGATATTATCTAAACGAATGTGCTAATTAAGAATGGATGGTAGGGCACTCAAGGTATAGCTCTAGTGGGGGTGGGGAGAGCATAAAAGATGTAAAAAAAAAATAAATTTTTTTTTTATATTTTGGAAATAGGTGGGAAAAGGAAAATCTATATAACTTATTGGAAAAAAAAGAAAAGGAAGGGGGAAACAGAAAGGGGGTGGGGATGGGGGAGGGGGCTCACGACCTGAAGTTGTTGAATTCAATATTCAGTCCAGATGGCTGTAAAGTGCCTAGTCGGAAGATGAGGTGTTGTTCCTCCAGTTTGCGTTGAGCTTCACTGGAACAATGCAGCAAGCCAAGGACAGACATGTGGGCAAGAGAGCAGGGTGGAGTGTTAAAATGGCAAGCGACAGGGAGGTTTGGGTCATTCTTGCGGACAGACCGCAGGTGTTCTGCAAAGTGGTCGCCCAGTTTACGTTTGGTCTCTCCAATGTAGAGGAGACCACATTGGGAGCAACGAATGCAGTAGACTAAGTTGGGGGAAATGCAAGTGAAATGCTGCTTCACTTGAAAGGAGTGTTTGGGTCCTTGGACGGTGAGGAGAGAGGAAGTGAAGGGGCAGGTGTTGCATCTTTTGCGTGGGCTTGGGGTGGTGCCATAGGAGGGGGTTGAGGAGTAGGGAGTGATGGAGGAGTGGACCAGGGTGTCCCGGAGGGAGCGATCCCTACGGAATGCTGATAGGAGGGGTGAAGGGAAGATGTGTTTGGTGGTGGCATCATGCTGGAGTTGGCGGAAATGGCGGAGGATGATCCTTTGAATGCAGAGGCTGGTGGGGTGATAAGTGAGGACAAGGGGGACCCTATCATGTTTCTGGGAGGGAGGAGCTGCCTGTTATACCCAGCACATCTCATTGAATGTAAATTCTCATTGTATCACCAGACCCTTTGAACTCCACCTCTTCTAACAATAAAATCCCTTCCATAATAACAATGTTATTAGTAATGTAATATGAGCAAGGTGCCAGATTTCATTCCCCTTGAATCTTCTATTCAACAAAATGCAAATACACGCTACCCCTCTTACATCTCAAAACTACTATATGTCAAAGCTCCCAGACTAGCTGTCTTTAATCCAGTTAAGACATGCGCAGACACACCCACAGACTAAACCTCCATTTTAAAAAAAATAATGTCCAACATTGTATACATCAACAGCTTCATGACAATAACTGAAGCATAGCATCCTTAACTTTTATGTTCAACTCCTCTCGTAATAAAGGATAGCATTCCATTAGCCTTAATAACTTGCTGTAGCTGCATACTAACTTTTTGTGACTTGTACACGAGAATACTTAGATTGTTTTGCACCTCGGATTTCTGCAGCTGATTTTTGTTTAAGTAATACTCTGCTTTTGTTATTCTTCCTGCCAAAGTGAACAACTGCACCTTTTCCCACATTATACTCCATCTGCCAGATTTTTGCCCACTCACTCAACTTGTCTATATCTGTGCAATTTTCTATGTCCTCTTCACAACATTCTTTCCTACCTATCTTTGTGCCACCTGCAAATTTGCCTTCACTCCCCTCATCTAAGTCATTGATATAAATTGTAAAAAGTTGAGGTCCAGGCATAGTCCCTTACGGGACTCCACGTCAGATTCTGCCAATCAGAAGGTTCATTTATGCATAGTCTGTTTCCTGCCAGCCAGCCAATCTTCTGTCCTTACTGATATGTTACCCCTTACACCATGAACTTTTCCACAATAACCTTTGACGTAGCACCTTATCAAATGCCTTCTGGAATTCCAAGTACTGCGTGTCTACATGCTCCCCTTTATCCACAGTGCATGTTACTGCTTCAAAAAAACTCCAATAAATTGGTTAAACATGATTTCTCTTTCACAAAACCATGCTGACTCTTCCCAATTACCTTGAGTTTCTCTAAGTGTCCAACTATAACTTCAATGATTGATTCTGACACCTTCCCCATGACGGATGTCAAGCTAACTGGCCTGTAGTTTCCTGTTTTCTGCCTCCCTCCCTTCTTGAATAGAGGGGTTATATTTTCTACTTTCCAGTCTGATGGAACCTTTCCAGAATCTAGTAAATTTTGGAAAATTAACACTAATGCATCCACTACCTCATTAGCCACCTCTTTTAAGACCTTAGGGTGAAGTCCATCAGAATTTCTTTTTCCCGATTAACCTTTTAGTCATTCTCTGACATTCTTTATATTCTGACCAATCATCTGACCTGCCACTCATCTTTGTGCTTTTTCCTTAAGTTTGATACTTTCCTTAACTTCTTTAGTTAATCGCGGGTGATGGGCCCTCCCATTAGAATTTTTCTTTATGGTAGGAATATACTTATTCTGACTATTTTGAAATATCCCCTTAAATGTCTGCTACTGCTTCTCTATTGATCTATCCCCTAGTCTAGTATCCCAGTTCACTTCAGCTAGCCCAGCTTTCATGCCAACATAGTTGTCTTTATTTAAGTTTAAAATGCTAATCTGAAACCCACTCTTCTCCCTTTCAAACTGGATATAAAATTCAATCATATTGTGGTTGCTGCTACTGAGTGGTGCCTTAACTGAGTTCATTAATTAATCCTGTCATATTACACAATACTAAGTCTAATATAACCTGTTCTCTGGTTGGTTCGAGAGCATGTTGCCCTAAGAAACTATCTTGAAAGCATTATATGAACTCCTCATCCAGCCTACTACTGCCAATCTGATTTTTCTAGTTTTTATGTAGATTAAAATCACCCATGATTATTGCTGTCTTTTATCACAAGCACTCAATATTTCTTCTTGTCTGCTTTATCCTACATTTTGGCTACTGTTAGGGATCCTGTAGACCACTACCACTAGTGACTTCTTTCCCCTACTATTCCTCATCTCACCCACACCCTGATCTCCTGAACCAAGGTCATCTCTAACTATTGCACCAATGCCATACTTGATCAACAGTGCTACCCCTCCACCTTTCTATATTTGAATGTCATATACCCCTCAATATTCAGGACCCAATCCTTGTCCTCCTGCAGTCATATCTCCGTAATAGCTATCAGATCATATTTATTTATTTCCATGTGCGCTATCAATTCACTTACTTTGTTCTGAATGTTACGTGCATTCAGATACAGAGCCTTTAGTTTTGTCTTTTTGTTATCTTTGTAACATCTAGTCTTCACTATTGATGTATTCTTAGGTTTATTCTCTCTGCCCCTTCCTGCTATTCTATGACCCACATTTCCCACATTATTATTATTATGGTCTCCTGCCTTGAATCTATGCCTTGATTTGCTATATCTACCCAAATTGATTACTCTTTTTAGAAAATTTGTTATGCTTAATTATTTGTATCCACGATTACTGATTTAAAATGGGAACAGCTTTGAAATTATTCCAGGAAAATTAAAATAGCTAAAGAAAATGATTACAAATTTTAAAAGTTGAGAAAATAAATTAATGAACCACAACAGCTGCTTTGTTACTTTTCTTCCAGCAGATGAAAGCTTCAACTATGTTTCTCTGCTCCTAGTGAGTAAATGCTTCAACAATATCTAGCATTAGAATGTTCAAATATACCATCAACTAATCATTCAATTACCCAAGGTGGCCATTCCCATTGATTGCAAATTCTATTTCCTCAGCTCTATCAGGCTTTGATACTCAATTGAGTTTCTTTTACCAACCCTCGGTTTTCTCCTATCCTCGAATGCAGTACTCGTCTCTACCCCTGTGGTCAAAGTCTCTAATATTTTATACCCTTTATCAGGAGATGGCGTCAGTTTATTATAATGACAGGGATCCTATGAAGTTTCTTTTTAAAAGCACAGTGCCCAATTGTATTCCATCCTCTTGGCTTAAACCATGATTTGAATTCACCCAGAAAACTGCCCATCTTTCTTTCGCTTTCTGCAGTAATCTTCCGTTATGTTAAGCCTCTTACAGCTAAATTTCCAGAAAAGGATGTTTGTATTTTATTAGAGCAATGTGCTTCATCTTATCTCAATCCAAGGCCTATTCTTCATAAAGAGCTAGAGTTTCTTGCTGGCCTGAGTTATCTGTCGTTTATCTCAATAGTATTTGTTTTCATCTCTTGGTTTGGCAAGTTCAGTGAGTATGATTTTAACTAACTGACAAAGAAACTTTTCTTCCATCAGCACTATTTCTAGCTTCCCAAGACACGCTGGTTGAATGTCAAGCTTAAAAATTGTCAGAAGGCATTTTTTTGTCTTGCATCAAGAAGCAGCCTTGGATGCATTCTAAAGTGAGTTCTCCACTTTGATCACACAGAATCATAGCACAGTAGGAGATAATTTCACCAATCAAGACTGCAACAAGGAGCAGTGCTGTTAGTCCCATCCCTCTGCTTTTTTCTCCAAATGGCTGCAATTTGTTCTCCTTAAAGTATTTATCCAATTCCCTTTCATAGGTTACTGTTGAATCTGTAACTAACATACTATCACGCAGAGGGGGCTTTAATCTAAATAGAGTGGGGGAGGGTTCTGGAGAGGGGATTCGTAGGCTTGCAAAGCAGAAGGATATGGCAGCATTGCAGGGCAGCTATTTAGATAATGATACCCAGCGTGTGACAGGAAGGGACAGAGTGTACAAACATTTAAAAAAAAGCAGTAAATAAGTTCAAAGAGGGGAATATGGTAAAAATTAATAGCACTTTACTTGAATGCACATAGTATTCGGAACAAAATGAATGAATTGACGGCACAAATAGAGGTTAATGGGTATGATCTTATAGCCATTACAGAGACATGGTTACAAGGAAATTAAAGCTGGGAACTAAATATGACTTTTAGAAAGGACAGGCAGGAAGGAAGGAGAGGGTGGTGGGGGAGCTTTGTTAGTGCATGATGGAATAAGTAAGCAAGAAATGATCTTGGATCAGAAGATCCGGAATCCATATGGCTGGAGGTAAGGAATAACAAGAGGGAAGATGACGCTGGAGTAGTCTATAGGTTCCTGACCAATAGCTATACTGTAGGACAGAAAATAATTCAGGAAATAATGAGAGCATGTAAAAAAGGCAGTAGATTAATCATGGGTGACTTTAATATTCATGTAGATTGGGAAAATTAAATTGGCAGAGGTAGCTATGAGCAAGAATTCATACTGTATTCAGGATAGTTTCCTAGATCCGTATTTTATGGACCCAGCCAGGGATCAGGCTGTTTTGGATCTGATAATGTGTAATGAGGCAGGTTTAATAAATGATCTGAGTAAAAGATCCTCTAAGAAACAGTGACCATAACATGGTAGAATTTAGCATTCAGTTTGAGAGTGTGAAACTTTGGTCGGAAACAACTGTGCTAAACCTAAATAAGGGTAATTACAAATGAATGACGGCAGAGTTGGCTGGAGTGGACTGGGGAAGGAGTTTAGCAGAAAAAAACGGTTGATGAACAATGGCAGACGTTTAAAAAGATAGCTCATGACTCACAATAAAGATATACCTCAGTGAGGAAGAAGGATTCTAGGAAGGGAATAAACCAACCATGGTTAACCAAGGAAGTTGAGGATAGTATCAAATTGAAAGAAAAAAAACATACAAAGTGGCAAAGTTTAGTGGAAGTGGGAAAGTTTTAAAAACCAGCAAAAGATGACCAAAAAAGAGGGAGAAAATAAACTGAGGGTGAACTTTCAAGTAATATAAAAACAGACAGTAAGAGCTTCTTTAAATATATAAAAAGGAAGAGAGAGGCCAAAGTGAACATATGCCCATTAGAGAATGAGGCTGGGGAAATAATGGGGAACCAGGAAATGGCAGAGGAGTTGAATAAATACTTTGCATCAGTCTTTGCGGTAGAAGACGCTAATAGCATTCCAAAATAACTAAATAATCAAGGGGCAAAAAGGGAGAGGAGGAAATAAATACAATCTCTATCACTAGAGAAAAAGTACTAGGGAAACTAATGGGGCTAAAGGCCGATAAGTCCCCTGGGCCTGATGGGTTGCGTCCTACGATATTAAAGAAAGTAGCTACAGAGATCGTGGATGCACCTTAGATTCTGGAAAACTGCCAATATAACAGCCTTTTTCAAAAAGGGAGGGAGACAAGAAACAGGTAACTATAGGCCAGTTAGCTTAATACCCGTCATTGGAAAAATGTTATAAAGAATGTAGTAGAGCATTTAGAAATGCATAATATAATCAAAGAGTCACTATGGCATCATGAAGGGGAAATCATGTCTGACAAAATTATTAGAATTCTTTGAGGTGATAACAAGCAGGATAGATAAAGGGGAACCAGTAGTTGTAATATATTTGGATTTTCAAAAGGTGTTCGATAAGATACTGCACATAAGGCTACGTTAGATAAGAATCCCTGGTGTTGGAGGTAGTATATTAGCATGGATAGAGGATTGACTAACTTATAGAAGTCAGTTGAGAGGAGTTCATTTTCAGGATGGCAACCTGTAACTAGTGGAGTGCCACAGAGCTGGGGCCACAATTATTTACAATATATATTAATGACTTGGATGAGGGAAATGAATGTACTATCGCTGAGTTTGCTGATGATACAAAAATAGGTAGAAAGGCAAGCAGTGGGGAAGACCTAAAAAGTCTACAGAGGGATATAGACAGGTTAAGTGAGTGGGCAAAAACTTGGAAGATGGAATATAATGTGGGAAAGAATGAGGTTATACATGTTGGCAGGAAGAATAGAGGAGCTGAATATTATTTAAACCGAGAAAGACTGCAGAAAGCTGCAGCACAAGGGATTTGGGGCCCTCGTGCATGAATCCCTAAAAGCTAGCATACAAGTTCAGGCATTAGGGAAGGCAAATGGAATGTTGGCCATTATTTCAAAGGGAATGGAGTATAAAAATAGAGAAGTCTTGCTAAAATTATACAAGGCACTTGTTAGACCAAATCTAGAATACTGTGAGCAGTTTTGGTCCCCTTATCTAAGGAAAGATCTTCTAGCATTAGAGGTGGTCCAGAGAAGGTTATCTAGGTTGATCCCAGGTATGGAGGGATTTTCTTATGAGGAGATTGTGCCTGTACTTGTTGGAGTTTAGGGGAATGAGAGGTGACCTTATTGAAACAAGATTCTTATGGGGCTTGACAGGGTAGATGCTGAGAGGTTGTTTCCCCTTGTGGGAGGGTGTAGGGCCAGAGGGCATAATCTCAGAGTAAGGGGTCACCCATTAAGATCTAAAACAGAGATGAGGAGGAATTCCTTCTCTGGAATTTTTTACCGAAGAGGGCTCTGGAGGCTGGGTCGTTAAGTATATTCAAGGCTGAGAGAGACATTTTTAATCAGTAAGAGAATCGAGGGTTCTGGGAAAAAGACAGAAAAGTGGAGTTGAGGATTATCAGATCAGCCATGATCTCATTGGTGGAGCAGATTCAATGGGCCGAATGGCCCGCTTCTCCTACATCTTATGGAATTCCAAATCCTAACCACATGTTAGGTAAAAAAATATTCCTATTGTTGCCTCTGCTTCTATTGCCACTTTAAATCTATGCCCACTGGTTATAGACCCTTCAGTCATTGGATATGGCTTCTCATTATTTATTCTATCTAAACTCTTTATAGTTTTAAATACTTATATAAAATCTCCTCTTAGCTTTGTGCTCAAATGGAAATTACTTTCTGTATGGCTATATTTGATTCTAGTCTAAAATCACCCAAAATTATTTTATTGTTATAAAAATCTGAAGATGCTGTAAATACACAGCAGGTCAGCCAGCACCAATGGAGAGAGAAAGAGGTTAACATTTCAAGACCATGATTTTTCTTCCATCAGAACTGGCAAATGTTAGAGATGTAACAGGTTTTAAACAAGTACAGAGGCTGGGAAAGAGGTGAGGAAGGAACACACAAAGTCTAAGGGTGGAAAGCAGAAAAGTTCAAGTCGCAAAAAAGGTGATAATGCAAGGCAAAAGGGAATGGTAGTGGGATAGATAAAAGGTGGATCTAGAAGAGGTGTAAATAACAATAGCAGCATCATTACCAATAGCTGCTGTCTGAAAAAATGGATGAAGTGATCACTATCTGAAATTGTTGAACTCCATGTCGAGTCTGGAGGCTGTAAAATATCTGTTCCTCACGCTTCCGTTGAGTTCCTTTCGAACAATGTAGGAGGCAGGGGTCAGAAAGGTCAGAGTGGTAATGGGGCACAGAATTTAAATGACTGGTGACCATCAGCCTTGGGTCATGTTTGTTGACTGAACGGAGGCGTTCCACAAAACGGTCACCAACCTGTTTGATGCCCCCAGTGTAGAAGCAACCACATCACGAGCAGTGAATACAATATACTAAATTGAAAGAAGTACAAGTAAATTCTTGTCTTGACTTGAAAAGAATGTTGGAGGCCCTGAACGGTGGGAAGGGAGGAAATAAATGGACACGCTTTGCATCTCTAGTACGTGCAGAGGTGGATGCCGTGCGAAAGGAGAGGTTGTTGTGGGTAGAGCAGGGTGTTGCAGGGAGGAGGAAGTTATATTTGGTGGTGCTGTTGCACTGGAAATCGCAGAGGATGATGGTTGAATATTGAGGCTTTTTTATTGCTCTGTTCTTGAATACATCCCTGAATTCTTTACAGATCTCCACCTTATCTCATCTCTGGTACCTGGTTGCCTGTGTTGAGCATCAAGAACTTCACCCATCTACTTCTTAATTTAGTAGGGATTCTGCCCTCTGTCACCTTAGCATTCTAGCACTACTAGAATATTTCATTAATATGCCCTTGTTCCTACCTAATCTCTCCAGAAACTAGTATAATCAAGAATAAAGGTTCCCAGTCATGTCCAAACTTAAGCCATGCCTCTGTTGGTGCTAAACCTGGTATCTTTCCTTAGTTTTCAATGTTTCTAACTCTCCACATCTGCCTTGAACGTTTTGTATATTCTAATACATTCCATTCAATTATAACAGCTTTTTTGGAGCATGGGCTCTTTTTCCTAACTCCCTTTTTGATATCCCTTATCCCATCTACAATTATATTTTTATCCCTTGCTTCCTCATCCTGCTTTTTGTTTTCAGTCTGATAGTATTTTCCCTTTTTAGCCTTGTCTTTGTGCACCTGTTCCAATAGATTTATTAATCCTGCTTTCCATCTAGTCACAAACATAGATTTTTCTAATAACTCCTATGCTATTTTTGAAACTTCTCCCACTGCTCCCTTTAGCCTTCCTGAAAGGACATTGGTGCTGTTTCAATTCAGATGAAAGTCACTCCTTCAGTAAATTATTTCCCATGCTCCAGAAGTTTGTTGTAATTTGTCTAGAAGGTGAACCTTCCTTTGCTCAACAACTTGGTAGTGACCCATTGGCTTAGTTCTGTCGAAGGGTCATTAGGACTCGAAACATCAACTCTTTTCTTCTCCGCCGATGCTGCCAAACCTGCTGAGTTTTTCCAGGTAATTCTGTTTTTGTTATGTATTCTTCCTCCTTATCATGTTCCAAACCCAGCACAGGAAGCAATTAAGAGATTACCACACTTGAAGTTTTTGTTTTCAATTCTGTGCTCAACTCCATAAACTCCCACAATGCGTTTTTGTCTGCCATTGCTTCCATAGTGGAACATAGTTTATGGCTGTCTGGCAGCATCAGTGGAGAGAGAAACCATCTTAAAGTTTTGAGTCTAATATGACACCTCTTCAGTAATTTAAATTTGTCTGACTGCTGCCCCTGGCAGTTGTCAACCACATTACGTTATCCCGGTGTCCTGAATTGTCTAACGCAGTCTCAAAGTGATCTAGTTACGGAGTTTGTGTTCCAGAAATTCCTCATCCCCTCTAATGCTGCAAAGCATGACTAAGTGCTCAACTTTTTGGCACTTCATACAAATGTGCTTCCTCTTGAGGATATAAGATGGTTCACATATTGTAAAACACACACATCCAGAAAAAAGAAAATGAAATATAAATAAAGCTGTAGTGTGTTCTGAATGGTACCAAAATGTGAGGTATTCTGATAGCTAGCTTTTATTTTAGAAAATGAAATAAATGTAGAAGTCTATTACAATTTTAGGGTCCCTGCAAGGTCATCTCTTTGCATCTAATTTTTAAACAAATAAAGTGTTAGCCTGGACTTTTATTAACACTAAACATGTGCAAGAATCACAAAGGCTGGTAATACTCAGATCAGGCAGCATCTGTGGAGAGAGAAACAGAGTTAAGTTTTGAGTCGGTGCAATTAGAAGTGCAACAGGTTTTAAGCAAGTGAAAAAGGGGAGGGTGGAGAAAAACAAAAGAGAAGATCTGTGATAGGGTGAAAGATGGGAGAAATTAAATGACAAAAGAATTGGTGGTGCAGGATCAAAGGGACTGGTCATGGGACAAATAAGCAAAAGATGTGTTTGAAGGAGAACTGCCATCCAAAGGCATAAATGAGACTAAAATCAAAACCTTCAAAGAAAAGGGGGCTGAGGTCACAGTCTGAAGTTGTTGAACGCAATGTTTTTGGAAAGCTGTAAATTGCCAAATCAAAAGATGACGTGCTGTTCCATCGAATGTCATTGGAATACTACATGTAAATTGCTGTTTCACCTTGAAGAAATGTTTGGGGTTTGGCTGGTGAGGAGAGAAGAGGTGACATGGCAGAAATTGCACCTCCTTGCATGGAAAAGCACTGTGGGAAGGGGCGTTGGGGGTAATTGCCGAATAGACCAGGGTCTCATGGAGGCAATTGCCTCTTTAGCATACTTCCGTTGAGGGGAGGGGAATATGTGTTTGGCGGCGTCACGCTGGAGATGGCAGAGAATGATTTGTTGAATATGGAGGCTGGCAGGATGGAAGGTGAGGATGAGGAGAATGCTGTCATTGTTCTAGTAAGAAGGGGAAGGAGTGAGATTAGAAGTGCAGGAAATGATGGACATGGTCAAGGGCCCTGTCAACCATGGTTGGGGGGGAGGGGGGATCCTTGGCTGAAGAAAAAGGATGACATATCAAAACAATTGGTATGGAAGGTTGCATCATTAGAACAAACGCAACAGAGACAGGAAATTGGAAACTGTTAAAGTGTCAGAGGGCATTAGAAGAGTCACGGATGTAGGCAAGAAGAGACTGGACAAGGGAAGAAAAAATAACTGATAGGAAGAAATCAATTTACTTGGGCAGGAGCAGGCTGAAATAATAGGTCTATCAGGGCAGTACTGCTTATGGATTTTGGGAAGGAGGTAGAAGTGAGCAGTTCAGAGTTGGAGCATCATGAGGTTGGAGGTGATGGAGGGAAGACCTCCAGAGGAGATGAAATCAGTGGCACGCTTGGAGGCGATGACTTGATGCTTGATGGTAGGTTCATGGTTCTGGGTGAAGTCGGAAAGTTGGTGTTCAACCTCTGCAAGGTAGAGGTTAGTCTGCCAGACAACAACAGCACCACCCTTGTCAGTAATGTTAGTGTTGGACTTAAAAGAATGGACTGCAGCAAGTTCAGAGAGAGACAGGTTAGAGTGAGTGAGTGGAGCAGAGAGAGATTGCGACAGCTGATCTCTCACTGGTAGTTCGCAATGAAAAGATCCAAGAGTGGGTAAGACACCACAGTGAGGGGTCCAGGTGGAGGGACAATACTGGAGATGGGGAAAAGGGTCTGCTGTGCAGCAAAGACTCCTGGCCAAAGAGGTGGAAACAGCGATGAAAGAAGAGTTCAGCATGCTGACCTCAATTCATTGAGGTGGAGGCATAAGGGGATGAAGTTGAGGGTTTTGCTAAGGACAAATCCTTCAGGGTTAAAGAGCAAAAAGTCATAGCGTATTGGGAATACATGGCCAGGGTTAAGATTATTCGAAGGAATTGGAGTTAGAGAGAAGTAAAATTGTTGAAAGGTCAGGAGGGACATTTGTACCCATGAGTTGTTGAAGCTTGTGATCTTTTGTACCTGAAAGGAAGAAAAAAAATGCCCTCTGCCATTTCCACCAACTCCAGCTTGCTGGGACATAGAAAGTAGAAGCAGGAGTAGGCCATTCAGCCCTTTGAGCCTGCTGCGCTATTCAATATGATCATGGCTGATCTCAATGCCATTCTCCCACTCTCTCTCCATACCCCTTGATGTCTTTAAAGTCTAGAAATCTATCTATTTCCTCCTCAAATATATTCAATGACTTGGCCTCCACAGCCCGATGTGGTAGAGAATTCCACAGGTTCACCGCCCCCAAGTGAAGAAGTTTCTCCTCATCTCAGTCCTAAATGGCCTATCCCCTATCCAGAGATTTTGACCCCTTGTTCTAGACCTTCCAGCCAGAGGAATCATCGTCCCTGCATCCAGTCTGTCCATCCCTGTCAAAATTTTATGTTTCTGTGAGATCCCCTCCTCCTCTTCTAAACTCCAATGAATACAGGCCTAGTTGGCCCAATCTCTCTTCACATGACAATCTTGCCATCCCAGCAATCAGTCTGGTGAACCTTCGCTCCACTCCCTCTATGACAAGTATATCCCTTCTTAGGTAAGAAGGCCAAAACTGCGTACACTACTCCAGGTGTGGTCTCACCAAGGCCCTGTATAGCTGCAGTAAGACAACCTTGCTCCTGTACTCCAGTCATCTTGCAATGAAGACCAGTATACTATTTGCCGCCTTAACTGCCTGCTGCACCTGCATGCTTGCTTTCAGTGATAGATGTACAAGGACACCCAGGTCCCTTTGTACATCAACATTTTCCATTCTATCACAATTTAAATAATACTGTGCCATTCTGTTTTTCCTACCAAAGTGGCATCCCTCCCCTCTCCTTTCAGCATCCTGAAGGGACTAATTGCTCCATGACACCCTGGTCCACTTCTGAATTACCCTTGAGATTGCCCCCACTTCCCTGAGTACCTTCCTATGCAAGTATAGGAGATGCAGCATGCACACCGTCACCCCCCCCCACCTCCCCCGCCCCCCAAACTTTCATCACTTCTCTCCTCAGTGCCCAAGACTCCAAGCACTTGTTCCAAGTGAAACAGCGATTTACGTGTACTTTCTTTCAATTTAGTTTTCTTTATTTAGTGATCACACTGCAATCTGCATTCCGTTGGGAAGACCAAATGCATTTTGGGTGACCATTTTGTGGTACACCCATTCAGTCTACAAGCATGACCATGCATTTCTGGTCACCTTGCTCTTGTACTGACCTCCCTGCCTTTGGCCTCCTGCAGTGCCCCAATGAAGCTCAACGTAAGCTCGAGGAACAGCGCTTCATCTTTTGATTAGGAACTTTATGGCCTTTGGGACTCTCAAATGAATTAATCAATTTCAGACCGTAACCTCTGTGCCTATTTTGTTTCCCTTTTCCTTTCAGGTTTTGGCTTTACTCTCATTTTTCACATCTCTACAAATCTGTTGTTTCTTTATTTGTTCCACTACAATGCTTTTTCACCTTGCACCACCAACTCTTTTATGATCTAATCTCTCCTGCCTTCCAACCTATCACAGACTTTCCTTTCTGTTCTTTTCCCACCCTCTCCCTCTTTCATTTGCTCAAAATCTATTGGGTTTCTAAATTTCCCACTCATTAAAGGTCACCAACCTGAAACATTTACTGTTACTCTCTCTACAGATGCTGCCTGAGCCGCTGGATGTTTCCACCATTTCTGCTTTTATTTCAGATTTCCAGCATCCCCAGAACTTTGCTTTTGTAGTTGTAAGAATCAAACTGCCTCTGCTCACTCCCCTAATGTGGTAATTTCAGGAAGAAAAATCATTTTCTCTGACATCACAGGGCTGAACTCCAGCTGAGGCTAAACTTTGCTCTTTTGGCCGCTTACAACTCATTTTACACTTCCAATAGCTATTTATTAGATCAGGATGTATAGCTATCATTGAGGCTATTTGTAAGATTGCAGTTTGCATACTTCCTTCACATGAGAGCTTGGGACTTTTAAGTACCTGGTTGGCAGCCTCGCCAATCCATTTCTGCATTACAAGTGTGATGGCAGGTAGATAGGTAAAATGGCCAAAAGAATGTGATTGTCTAAATATGGGCATGCAGTAAATGAGTAAAGAAGTACTAAAAAATTTGTATAAAACATTGGTTAGGCCGTAGACTCTGAAGTTTTGGGCATCCTGTTAAAGAAAGGAAATGATAGCCATTTAAAGTGCTCAGCATAGATTCAACAGAAAATGCCAGGATTTGAAAATTATAGTTTATTTTAAGGGCGACTTGAGATGTTGGACTTATATCCACAGGAGCAATTAAAGAGGAGACAATGGAAAAAGCATACGTTTTTTACAGCGTATTGATAGCATGAATAGCGAAAGACTATTTTCACTGATTTGAAAGGCGGTATCAAGAGATCAACAATTTTAAATGATCCCTGCAAGTGAGGAGAGACTTGAAGCGATATTTCTTTATGCAGAATGTTATGAGTATGAAATACTTTGCCCCAAAAAGTGGCTGAACTATGGGCAGTTGTTTGTTTTAAAGAAAAAATGGATAAATATTTGAAGGAAGAAAAATGCAAAACTGGGAAGAGAGGAGCTGTGGAGATCATCTTGGATTACTCCATCAAAGAACTGTTACAGACACAATTGGCTGACTAGATTTCTTAATTGTGAACTTCTGCAATTCTGGCTTTATATTTGTATGTGGAGATGCAGTAAGTGAGGAAGATAGTGTCTAATAACTATGATTTTCCTAATTATTTGAATAAATGGCAACTTTATTTTCATATCTGGATCAGTTATTTTTTTCTAACCTAATAAAGCTATGGGATACCAGAAACTTATTTATGTGTTGTGTGGGGTCTTAATGCTATCTCCTCCAGATAGAAACCAAGCTGTATAATGGAATGAGGCTTTTAATATCGCAGAGTTCAGGAAGGTTGTTTTTCCCCAGTTGTATGACGACAAATTCCTATTTTGTTCAAAGAATCCAACAGATTAACAGTGTAACCTAATTTGGCTGTAATTATGTAAAAAAAAAAATACTGACCATAGAACACTCAAACTGACAAAAGATCCAAATATCTCTCATGTATCACAATTGCTGTTTCTGTTCAAAGTTAACGACACTGCTCACGGCCATTTAAATAAAATGATAAAGTAATGGAAGATTATTGGTGTCCTTGACAAACATTTAGAGCACTAGGAGGAAGCAGCTTGTATTCCTCAAACAGACCCACCTGGATTGACTAGTTGATGACATTAGTATCTGTGACAATTGCTACAGATTAGCCTTCTCATTTTCCTGACTCTGGATGTAAGGACGTTCTTAATTTGAGGGAGAAATGAAAATGGGAACATAATTTACAATTTACAGAAACCAGTCCCTACTTTCATCAAAATATTACAATTATGAATTGCATTTTAACTTGTATTTAATTCTTTTACAGATATTTTTAACCTCTTTGCTAATGAATCTGGGAGCTATGTCGTGCGAGAGGAGATGGAAACCATGTTACGGGCCTGTGATGGTGAGGTTCAACTGGGAGTTAAGAAGTGCTTTGTCGAGGTAGGGGTTTGACACTTTGTTTACATACCTATTAATCCAACTATTCAAGGCAAATAATGCTGCAGATGCAGGAAATCTAGAACAAAAATAGATCAGTGCATTTCACATTTTCTGTGTAAAGGATTGACAAGTTAATGTTTCAGCTATGACATTTTATCATAAAATATGACACATGAACAGCTCCTAAAAAGGAACAGAGTAAGGGAAAGAGAGAACACAAAAAATAAACAAAAGAATGCAGTGATTAGGTGGAGAGCAGGTGATGGTTTAACTAACTTGGTGTAAGACAAAAGGAGGAATGATGAGAGCCAGAAAACGCATGATTAGTGGAATCAAATCGGGGAATTGTGAAAACCTAGAGAAGTAGCACATGCTCTTGTGGCCCAGGAATCTGCTTTGCTTTGCCATTTTTGCCTCTGCACCCACTTTATTGGCCAGCAGGATTCCCCTGCGCATCAGATACTTCTGTCTTCAGGACTCCTGTTCCATTTGAGCCCCACCCTCTGGCCTCCTGCTCTTCCTTGGATCTTTATATTGAGAACATGACATTGGTTGCATTGGTTTCTTCACTCGCCTTGCTCGCTCTAATTTGGCCAAGGCATTGCCCTGAGGAATGAGTCAATGAATGGCTGTCATTTATTTTGTTTAGCTGAAACAGGTGCAATGTATGTACATGTTCTTTGTCTGCAAAGAACAGGGCCCTGTATATTAATATACATAGCTTCCAGTACACACTAATGTGACACATTGCGAGCCCAACTGACCATCTTAAATTGGTTGACATTGTAATCCTTAGCACATTGAGGATTTTTAGCAAATGTTGTCCAATCATGGAATCACATCTAACGTTGGACACTCTGTTTTGAGTTCTGCAAGCACAAACTGGTTGGGTACAGTCTGTACCCTGCCCATTGCGAACAACGGCTGGGACATGCTGTTTGATACGATCTGCCAGTCTTTGGGACGTGCAGCCTACCTACCTAGCATCACACTGGCACTGAAATGCATATATCATATCACTCATTTGTGATAGGCAGAACGTCTTTTTGGGTAAATACACTTCAGTTAACAGCGTGTCACTGCCCCTTGAAAGTATATACAGGAGGTTTGCTTTTGCAGAACCGTTAGATGGCAAAACCCTTTTGAAGCTGTTCTTCTGGCACTGGTAGTGAGCGTATCAGCATTGATTGTGAATTGTTTAAGCCTCAAACCTATTTTCAAAAGATGGCGCATTTGTTTTATTAATATTGCATATATTTTGTATTATGTGATGAATATAGTGACCCCAATAGTCATGTTTGGTGAGCGTTGAAATCAATATCTCCATTTTCATCAGGACAACCTGCGGAGGCCTTGCTGCTGCTTTGAAATGTCTCCAAACACTATCACTGATGTTCCATCTAGCTGACCTTTTCCTTACATAGAAAAACTTTTCCCTTGACTCCGCACTTTTTCTAGATATAAGATGTTGCAGTGTGGTCCTACCCTTATCTGTCTTTCGGCAGGATTTTCCGCACCCACCAGCCGCTGTGATCTTATGGTCCTGCCGCAAGTCAATGGACTTCTGGCTGGGACGCCACCTCACCTGCGGTGGGTCCCAGTCACAACGGGTCTGGAAAATCCTGGCCTTTGTGTTGGATATGTTGGACATTCGTTGTTCCAATCACAATCGGGTCCCCTCCTAGTATCCATTTCTGTTATTTCTTGATTCCCCTGTATTTTTTCCAACCTCCCAAGTATCCTGTATGTTATGCTGACAATGCTCCTTTTTATTGGCCACTTTTATTCTCTCTCCAACTCCCATTCTATTTATTCTTGGCCTTCTGCACTGTTTCAGTAAAGCTCAACATAAGCTTGAGGAACAGCACCTCTTTGAGCACTCTGCAGACACCTTGCCTTAACGTCGACTTCAACAGCTTCAAGCTTTAATCAGAGCTTCCATTTTCTCTAAAGCAGTAGCTGCCTGTAAAATAGAATGGGTGTGGCAGTGCATTTGGATAAAGGAGCACATGGCATGGAGATCACCCGAGACTAAAAGTTTTCCAGTTCGATATCGAATTGAGTGCATTGTATAATCCCCATTTAATATTCGTTCCAATTTTTTAAAAATGTAGAAAGAGTGGAATAATAGGATTAGAGTAATTAGAATAATAGGATTAGAGCAGCAAGGCCTCCGCAGGTTGTCCTGATGAAAATGGAGATATTGATTTCAACGCTCACCAAACATGACTATTGGGGTCACTATATTCATCACATAATACAAAATATATGCAATATTAATAAAACAAATGCGCCATCTTTTGAAAATAGGTTTGAGGCTTAAACAATTCACAATCAATGCTGATACGCATTAGAGTTTGAAGACCTAATCTCTGAAAAGATGTAATGGAGCAAATAGCCTCATCCGTGCTGTAGTTTGCATAATTCTGCAAGGGCAATGTGCAAATACAACAGAGTAATAAATAATTGCCACCCCTATTTGAGGGTTGAGTGCTGATTTAATGCTTAATCCTTTATCAGAATGTTAGTTCCAAGTAGGATTGAACTTACTGTGTCAAAATTTGAGAATTTCTGGCTGCTGAAATAAGTTACAGTTGACAGGCTAGTGGCTCAGTGGCAAATACCTTTGGATTTAAGGGCTGTGTTAGGCTTGAGTTGCTTTCTGTGATTGAAAAAGTTTTCAGTTTGCTTTTCATGAAGATAGCTTTGTATCTAATATTTTCACTTATGTTTGGAAGGGGTCTAAATTGTTTTGTTTGAATTGTAGCACCAGCTTGGTGATTGCAAAGTGGCATTGAGGACTGCCATGGTAAAGCACAGAGCTCATATATTCTGCCTCTGCCTAGAGAGGATGTGTTTGCAAGTGCTTACCAAGGGACAAAGTGGGAATTAAACTTTTTAAATGTTAATAAGCTAGACAGGAAATGGGAAATGGAATTGCATATACAGCTGAAAAATATCATAAAAACAAAAAAACTGCGGATGCTGGAAATCCAAAACAAAAACAAAAACAGAATTACCTGGAAAAACTCAGCAGGTCTGGCAGCATCGGCGGAGAAGAAAAGAGTTGACATTTCGAGTCCTCATGACCCTTCGACAGAACTTGAGTTCGAGTCCAAGAAAGAGTTGAAATATAAGCTGGCTTAAGGTGTGTGTGTGGGGGGCGGAGAGAGAGAGAGAGATGGAGTGGGGGTGTGGTTGTAGGGACAAACAAGCAGTGATAGAAGCAGATCATCAAAAGATGTCAACAACAATAAAACAAAAGAACACATAGGTGTTAAAGTTAAAGTTGGTGATATTATCTAAACGAATGTGCTAATTAAGAATGGATGGTAGGGCACTCAAGGT
Organism: Carcharodon carcharias; assembly: GCF_017639515.1. Taxonomy (NCBI): domain Eukaryota; kingdom Metazoa; phylum Chordata; class Chondrichthyes; order Lamniformes; family Lamnidae; genus Carcharodon; species Carcharodon carcharias. The sequence goes on from NC_054476.1 coordinate 118,126,019, forward strand.
ATAGCTGCATTGTTCCAGTGAAGCCCAACGCAAATTGGAGGAACAACACCTCATCTTCTGACTAGGCACTTTACAGCCATCCGGACTGAATATTGAATTCAACAACTTTAGGTCGTGAGCTCCCTCCCCCACCCCACCCCCTTTCTGTTTCCCCCTTCGTTTTCTTTTTTTCCAATAAATTATATAGATTTTCCTTTTCCCACCTATTTCCATTATAAAAAGAGAAAAAGAAAAAAAAAATTATTTATTTATTTTATTTTTTTTTTACATCTTTTATGCTCTCCCCACCCCCACTAGAGCTATACCTTGAGTGCCCTACCATCCATTCTTAATTAGCACATTCGTTTCGATAATATCACCAACTTTAACTTTAACACCTATGTGTTCTTTTGTTTTATTGTTGTTGACATCTTTTGATGATCTGCTTCTATCACTGCTTGTTTGTCCCTACAACCACACCCCCACTCCACCTCTCTCTCTCTCTCTCTCTCTCTCCGCCCCCCACACACACACCTTAAACCAGCTTATATTTCAACTCTTTCTTGGACTCGAACTCAAGTTCTGTCGAAGGGTCATGAGGACTCGAAACGTCAACTCTTTTCTTCTCCGCCGATGCTGCCAGACCTCCTGAGTTTTTCCAGGTAATTCTGTTTTTGAAAAATATCATATCCTTGTAATTGGTAATGGAAGTCAATTGGAATTTGGTGCAGGTAGAACAAGTTTCATTTATATAACATACTAACTTGGAAAATGCCCTAAGGCACATCATAAAAGCATAATCAGGGAAATATCAACACTAAGCCAAAGAAGGGGCTACCAGTAGGGATGATTAAAAGCTGCTTGAAAGAGGTCAATTTTAAAAGAGCCTTAGTGTCCTAAAAAGATTTACATTTTGCCAGTACTGCATGGATAAGAAAAGTAAAACAATTTGAAATGCAAGATGTAAACACAGACTGGAGGATTCCCATCTTCATCTTCTGCAGTAAAGATAATACTAGCATAAAAACAAAAAACTGCAGATGCTGGAAATCCAAAACAAAAACAGAATTACCTGGAAAAACTCAGCAGGTCTGGCAGTATCGGCGGAGAAGAAAAGAGTTGACGTTTCGAGTTCTCATGACCCTTCAACAGAACTGATCTTTCTTTACAAGGAGAGGGAAATATAAGCTGGTTTAAGGGGAGGGGAGGGTGGTGTTAGGATAGGAGCAGATCATTAAAAGATGTCACAGACAAAAGAACACAGGAGTTCAAGTTGGTGATATCTAAACGAATGTGCTAATTAAGAATGGATGGTAGGGCACTCAAGGTATAGCTCTAGTGGGGGTGGGGGAGCATAAAAGATTTAAAAATAATGGAAATAGGTGGGAAAAGAAAAATCTACATAAATTATTGGAAAAAAAACAAAAGGAAGGGGAAAGAAACAGAAAGGGGGTGGGGATGGAGGAGGGAGCTCAAGACCTAAAGTTGTTGAATTCAATATTCAGTCCGGAAGGCTGTAAAGTGACTAGTCGGAAGATGAGGTGCTGTTCCTCCAGTTTCCATTGGGCTTCACTGGAACAATGCAGCAGGCCAAGGACAGACATGTGGGCAAGAGAGCCGGGTGGAGTGTTAAAATGGCAAGCCACAGGGAGGTTTGGGTCATTCTTGCGGACAGACCGCAGGTGTTCTGCAAAGCGGTCGCCCAGTTTACGTTTGGTCTCTCCAATGTAGAGGAGACTGCATTGGGAGCAACGAATACAGTAGACTAAGTTGGGGGAAATGCAAGTGAAATACTGCTTCACTTGAAAGGAGTGTTTGGGCCCTTGGTCGGTGAGGAGAGAGGAAGTGAAGGGGCAGGTGTTACATCTTTTGCGTGGGCATGGGGAGGTGCCATAGGTGGGGGCTGAGGAGTAGGGGGTGATGGAGGAATGGACAAGGGTGTCCCGGAGGGAACGATCCCTACGGAATGCCGACGGGGGTGAAGGGAAGATGTGTTTGGTGGTGGCATCATGCTGGAGTTAGCGGAATTGGCGGAGGATGATCCTTTGAATGCGGAGGCTGGTGGGGTGATAAGTGAGGACAAGGGGGACCCTATCATGTTTCTGGGAGGGAGGAGAAGGCGTGAGAGCGGATGCGCGGGAGATGGGCCGGACACGGTTGAGGGCCCTGTCAACGACCGTGGGTGGAAAACCTTCGTTAAGGAAGAAGGAGGACATGTCAGAGGAACTGTTTTTGAAGGTAGCATCATCGGAACAGATGTGACGGAGGCGAAGGAACTGAGAGAATGGGATGGAGTCCTTACAGGAAGCGGGGTGTGAGGAGCTGTAGTCGAGGTAGTTGTGGGAGTGGGTAGGCTTGTAATGGATATTGATGGACAGTCTATCACCAGAGATTGAGACAGAGAGGTCAAGGAAGGGAAGGGAAATGTCAGAGATGGACCACGTGAACATGATGGAGGGGTGGAGATTGGAAGCAAAATTAATAAATTTTTCCAAGTCCCGACGAGAGCATGAAGCAGCACCGAAGTAATCATCGATGTACCGGAGAAAGAGCTGTGGAAGGGGGCCGGAGTAGGACTGGAACAAGGAATGTTCCACATACCCCATAAAGAGACAGGCATAGCTGGGGCCCATGCGGGTACCCATAGCCACACCTTTTATTTGGAGGAAGTGAGAGGAGTTGGAGGAGAAATTGTTCAGTGTGAGAACAAGTTCAGCCAGACGGAGGAGAGTAATGGTGGATGGGGATTGTTCGGGCCTCTGATCGAGGAAGAAGCTAAGGGCCCTCAGACCATCCTGGTGGGGGATGGAGGTGTAGAGGGATTGGACGTCCATGGTGAAGGGGAAGCAGTTGGGGCCAGGGAACTGGAAATTGTCGATGTGACATAGGGTGTCAGAGGAATCACAGATGTAGGTGGGAAGAGACTGGACAAGGGGAGAGAGAAGGGAGTCAAGATAATGAGAAATTAGTTCTGTAGGGCAGGAGCAAGCTGACACGATCGGTCTACCAGGACAGTTCTGTTTGTGGAGTTTGGGTAGGAGGTAGAAGCAGGCCGTCCGAGGTTGGGCGACTATCAGGTTGGAAGCTGTGGGAGGAAGATCCCCAGAGGAGATGAGGTCATTGACAGTCCTGGAAACAATGGCTTGATGTTCAGTGGTGAGGTCATGGTCCAGGGAGAGGTAGGAGGAAGTGTCTGCAAGTTGACGCTCAGCCTCCACGAGGTAGAGGTCAGTGCGCCAGACAACAACAGTACCACCCTTGTCAGCGGGTTTGATGACAATGTCAGGGTTGGACCTGAGAGAACGGAGTGCAGTAAGTTCAGAGAGATAGAGATTAGAATGGGTGAGAGGAGCAGAGAAATTGAGACGACGAATGTTGCGCCGACAGTTCTCAATGAAAAGATCAAGAGAAGGTAAGAATCCAGAGGGAGGGGTCCAGGTGGAGGGAGAATATTGGAGGTGGGTAAAAGGATCCGTTGAACGGGGAGAGGATTCCTGCCCAAACAAGTGAGCCCGGAGACGAAGACAGCGGAAGAAGAGTTCAGCATCGTGCCAAGCCCGAAATTCATTGAGATGAGGGCGTAAGGGTATGAAACTAAGTCCTTTGCTAAGCACTGAACATTCAGCGTTGGAGAGGGGAAGGTCAGTGGGTATAGTGAATACACAGCTGGGGCTGGGATTGGAAGACAGGATGGGGACGGAGGGACAGATAATACTAGCAGCAACTTATCTCTGTCTAAAGGGATTGATGATTGCTTAGCACTAACATGCTACTTCAGCATTTGTCAACCTAATGTGTTCTGGTTGATTCCCTTTCTACTTCAGAGACAGGCAAAGTTTGTGTTTTTCACTCCATATTTCTTGAAAGACACTCAGACAAGGAACATATCACACGAGGCAGCTTCTTATAAATTGCATCTCTTGCAGTACGATCTTGTTCGTTACTCAAATGATAACCTCTCAAAGATCAGAGAACCCTCATGTAGATTGTCCCTTGTATTTGTTGGATTGGCCCATAAGTCAGTATTAATTAATAACCATGTTTGATCTCGGTTTTCTTGGGCCTTTAGAAGAATGTGGTGTATAAGCAGTAACTTCTCTACGTTATGTTTAATCATGCTATTTCAACAAAATCAGTATTCTGCAAAGAACTGGACATACCACCCTTTGTGTAAAAGAAATGTGGTTTCTCACTCTCTATTTAATTCATTGTGGTTCCAGTACCTAGGTTTGTACAAATTAATTTGCCCATTTAATGAGTTGAGTCAAGGTGTGTTGAAGGGTCATGAGGACTCGAAACATCAACTCTTTTCCTCTCCACCAATGCGGCCAGACCTGCTGAGTTTTTCCAGGTAATTCTGTTTTTGTTGTGGAGCTTTACTAGATGGTTTTAGGAAATTGTTGTTAAGGCAGCATAGTAACTGTTTCGGGCTGTGTGGAAGGAGAGTGAAGGGAGATTTTAATTTCTTACTTTGGGACTACGCACATTACACCAATTTTTCTAATTTTTTTACACCTGCCATCCTTTCGCGTAGCTTAGTAAAAATGCATGCATTTTTTGTTTTCTGGGCATTATGCTTATTAGAGTTTTGTTTTAACCACGCAAATTTATTTTGTGTAATGTTCCTAGCACAGCCAGGTGATACAACCTGAACTAAATGGTAGATCTTGTGGTATAATGTTCAAACCTCATGTGCCACCCAGTTCTCAACAATCACCTCAATTTTAATTGTTACAACACCTTTGAGTTACTGGATATGCTTTCTCTGGCTTTGGCAAATACTGACAAATAAGATAATATATCACGTCCCCTCTCTGTCAAAGTGGGTCATCACTTGAGTCGGTGCATTGTTCCACCTTCATTCTTTTTTGATCTGCATCCAAGCTAGTTTCAGAATAGCATAATAACATTGTGCGTAACGTGCCGAGTGCCAAGCCTACTTGCCTTTATTGTTCCACCCTTTAGCATGTATAGATAGGATACTGGTACAGCCATTTGTAAGGGCGCGCACCATGTAATTGTGCAGGGCGGGCACTGTGTAATTGTGCAGTCAGGTATTATGAACTAAAAGATGATGAATCACTTAAAATCATTGCAGCACAGAAGGACCCACAATTGTTTCTGCTGGATCTTTGAGCTAGCCACTTAGTCCCAAATCCCAGTCATTTCTCTGTAGCCGTTACCTTTTATTTTTCAAGTAGTTATCCATTCCCTTTTTAAAAACTATTATGGATTCTCCCTCCACCACTGTATCTGTTGGGGCATTCCATGTCCTCTAACAACTTTTTGTGCATTTTTAAAAAAAAAAGTCCCCTAACTCTCCTTGCCTTTTCATAAAGATCTTAAATTTTACTCTCAGACTTACTGATAATTGGAAATTGCTTTTTCATGTTTGTCATGTCAGTAACTTATATATAGGGCCTTTTAATGGCAATTATTTCAAAGAGAAATTAACTTTACACATTTGCCTGAAAATGGTCGACTTATGAGCACCTTCCAGATAAATCACATGGCTTTGCAAAATGAATTAATTTAAACTTCCCACTTATTGTAAACAAAGAATTCCAAATTCCAAAGACAGTATTGTGGCTGCTCACTTAACTATTTTTGGGAAATCTATGTTGGTAGCTCCATGTCACAAATACTATAGGTGGTGCTTGGTAGATCAGTCTATTTTGGTTAAAGTTAAGTACTTTAGGCAAGATTGTTCCAAATAATTGAGGATTCTAGATCATAATCAGATTCATCTTCATTTCATGTTGAATATGGAGACATAACTAGTTTGAAGGAGTATGGTAGTTTATGCAAGAATAATAGTAGTTCTTCAAAACGATGCTAGTATTTTGTCAGGGGGCTTATCTGAAAAGAGGTGATCAATCGAAGTAAAAGGTAAAATATAGACATTTGTTTAGTATTTGGAGAAGTTAAAACAATTGAAAATTTGATCTAGTTTTAATTTTAAATCTGTTTTGTGTTGAAGTTGATGTTTAGTGATTTTAAGGCTTGATTAAATGTTTTTGTATCAAATATGATACTGACATAACATGCTGTATTTACAATAGGTTAAGCCTCCTGCTAATGCACTCAGGAAATATGCTGGAAGGCCATATCACAAAATAGTGCACACTAACCTAAGATTTTCCATCTATTGAAATTATAAACATAAAAGATCACAGTTTATGCTACGAGCAATTCAGCAAAAATTTACACCTAACGGTATTTGAAGAAAACCTTTTAAAGTTTTCTCAGGTGGCAGTGGTATCTACCTTCAATGTATCATTTTAGGCGTACCCCGCTGGTGCTGCCTTTACATGTCCTAAATATATATAAAAATTATTTTATATTTGTTCCTAAAAGGTAAACTTTGCATCAAAAGGCCTATTTGGGAAGGCAAGGGTTTATATCAGCAACAATGTTTGGATGTATTAGCCTAATTATGGATCATGTAATGAAATGTGTAGGTTTACATTTGCCTATCACTTTTTGTATATTAGCAATTCTACTTCCCGATTTGCCTATCTTGCACATTTCATTGTCCCTATTGTTGTCTTCCTACCACATTTTCTAGAGTGCTCTGCTGCTGAAAAGAATGGAGGGATGATATTGGTTTAGCTGTAAGAGACAGAGGGTGATGACAGAAGGCTGCTTTAGTAACTGGAAGCCAGTGTCCAGTGGCGTACCACAGGGATCTGTGATGGGTCCCCTATTATTCGTCATTTATGTAAACGACATAGATGACTATGTGGGGGGTAAAAATAGTAAGTTTGCAGATGACACACAGATTGGCTGGGTGGTTAACAGTGAGGTGGTGTGTCTTGGGCTACAGGAAGATATAGATGGGATGGTCAAATAGGCAGATAAGTGGCAGATGGAATTTAACCCTGAAAAGTGTGAGTGATGCACTTTGGAAGGAGTAATTTGACAAGGAAGTATTCAATGAACGGCATGACACTGGGAAGTTCTGAGGAACAAAGGGACCTTAGCGTGTGTGTCCATAGATCTCTGAAGACGGAGGGGCATGTTAGTGGGGTGGTGAAAAAGGCATATGGGGCACTTGCCTTTATCAATTGAGGCAGAGATTACAAAAGTAGGGAGGTCATGTTGGAGTTGAAAAAACCTTGTTGAGCCCACAGCTGGAGTACTGCGTGCAGTTCTGGTCGCCACATTATAGGAAGGATGTGATTGCACTAGAAGGGGTGCAGAGGAAATTCACCAGGATGTTGCCTGGGATGAAACATTTAAGTTATGAACAGAGGTTGGATAGACTTGGGTTGTTTTTGTTGGAGCAGAGAAGACTGAAGTACAACCTGATCGAGGTGTACAAGATTATGAGGGGCATGGACAAGGTGGATAGGGAGCAGCTGTTCTCCTTAGTTGAAGGGTCAGTCACGAGGGGCAGGAGGTTTAGGGGGATGTGAGGAAAAACTTTTTTACCCAGAGAGTGGTGACGATCTGGAATGCACTGCCTGGGAGGGTGGTGGAGGCGGGTTGCCTCACATCCTTTAAAAAGTACCTGGATGAGCACTTGGCATGTCATAACATTCAAGGCTATGGGCTAAGTGCTTGGGATTAGGTAGGTAGGTCAGGTGTTTCTCAGGTGTCGGTGCAGACTTGATGGGCCAAAGGGCCTCTTCACTGTGAGATTCTGAGATTATTGCTGAGCGTCATAGGATTAATTGCTCATCTATGTTGATTCATGTTAGCTCAGCCAGGTCATCACAGGGAAATGGTAACGTAGTAACGTGACTGAGTTAGTAATCCAGAGGCCTCGGCTAATGCTCGGGAGGCATGGGTTCAAATCCCACCATGGTAGAAAGTGGAATTTAAATTTAATTAATCTGGAATATAAAGCTAGCCTCATCTGATTCACAGATGTCCTCTAGGGAAGGAAATCTGCCATCTGTAACTGGTCTGGCTTACATGTGACACCAGATCCTTTGCAATGTTGTTGACTCTAACCTGTCCCCTGAAATGGTCTAGCAAGCCACTCAGCTCAAAGGCAATTGGTGATGGGCAACAAATGCTGGCCTTGCCATTAATGCTCACATCCCCATGAAAAAGTAAAGAAAAATAGTAAGTTAAAATGGACCTAAGTATCATTTAGGCTAAAGAAAAGATTTTAAAAAGGCTTCTAATTGCCATCCATAACTCCTGCTGAAAGGTTTGTCCATAGATATTGGGAGAGGGAAGGATTGTAATGCTCTGACAATCAGAATGTTTTGCCTTCCATTTGCACAGCATATTTTATTTAGACTGATCTCTCGAATATGACAATATTGAAATCTTTATTCCTTTAAACTCAAGTGCTTTGCTTGTACTGTGGAATTAAAGCTTGATAAAATATGTTCAAGTCCACATTCCACATGTGGAAAGTTTTTTTCAGTGAATATTTGGTGCGAGAAAGTGTGCAGAGACTAAGTGAAAACAAGTCTCCATTTCCGACTCCTGTCACAGAGATAGCTGGCCTCCTAACTGGGCACCCAATTAGCAATGAGTTTTGATAAATCTGTTTATTATCTTTATTTTTTGAAAGATCTAGCCTGTATCTTTTCACATGGTGTATAAATGAACTTAGAATTCTATTTCAACGTTTTGGGTGCATTTTTTGGTCCGTTTTATAAACTGATGTTTTGTAAGACATAATATGGAGTATGTAATTGTGTTGTGTCATGCAGAATGTGAAGGAAAATCACTTTACCCAGTAAGTTTGGTTCACTTCAGTTTAAGAAGGCACTTTGGAGGAGGGACGAGGACCGGAAAGAGAACTGACATCAGATCATGACTACGTAACAGGAATTTTGTGGGCTGCCAGCTGTAATCGTATGCATCGGATACTTTAGCTTCCTCTTTTGTGTGGTTTTCTTCTGGGGTTTCCCCACCAACTTATGAACCCATGTGAGTTTGGTCACTGTAGACACATTTAGAGGGAGTGGTTTCTTCACAGTATATATACTCAGTTTTTTTTTTAAGTACATACATATAGGTATTCTGACAGTTGGACTGATCTTGTTCCACACATTGCTTTCTCAAGTCAATACACTAAGCCAAGGTTGTTTAGATGGTATACTCGTTGTGGATCTGTGGCATGACATGATAATAAGGGCATGTGCTTGATATAAAAACTTTCCCTTAAAATGAGAAAATACTCGAGGATTATATGAAGAATGGTGACAACAGCACGTGTGGTGAGTAATAGTTTTACTTGATTAATTAAGGACAAGATCTTCAAGATCTTACACAAACTTGTGTTGTATTTTTGCAGTGAATCTTGAAATATCTGAATAATCTAGCATTTATGTATAGGAATATTTTTGTCTGATTTCCCTGCTGTGAAGCACCTTGGGACATTATGCTATGTCAAAGATGCAAGTTATTGTTGAAATGGTACAATAGGAACGTTTTCAATTGAATTGGCTTAATGATTCACAGTTCATGTATACGTATAATAATAGTGAATAACGTACTTTTTAGAGTTCTTATCAACCTTACCCCATTTTTCTTTTACTATTTGGACTTAATTTCACTATTTTTGACCAATGGTCAGCTTTCAGTTGGCAAGATGTTCTTTGACCCAAACCCCAACATTGTGTGAAGTATCCGAGATAATGGATTACAGGTTGATCTTTTTATTAATCATTGACTTGTGTACAGGATCCCACCACGTATCCCTAAACTCTTAAAATCAGCAGCAAAACACCATATTGATAGTGTTGTTCAGTTAAACTACTGATGAGATTGTACAGAGGCATAAAGTAGATTAGCAGATTAGGTATTTTGGAACACCTCACTTTATACCATGTATTCCAAAACAAATGTTTTAAAAGTTTAGCAGAGCAGCTCAATAACTTGGGGTAATAGGATCCCATGACTAAAAGTATTACATTAAAATACATAAACACTGTATTTCACAATTAAGAACTTCAATCAAAATAGGTTCCAAATGAATCTGGGAGTCCCTCAGGCTGTCAATCAATACCAGTATCAAAGATGTTCATGCCATGGCAGCAGCTGGATTATATACTAACTTGCATCTTATTCAAATGTTGCACCAGCAGTCAGCATCTTGGCATAAATATGGGTGTAGCATAAATAGAGGATCTTAAGACTTAGCATGTAGCCTGTGCCCTGTGGACAGCATGACTTTGGCATTATCTGGTGGGAAAATAAGGCTAGAATCTTCTAAAATAGTTCCAAGCCTCATGCATTTTTGAGTAGAATAGAAGCAGGTGTTTTTTTTTAAAGATTGTTCCAAAGCATATTAACCTTTCTTCAGTAAGGAGGAACAAACACCTTTAAATTGTTACAGTACTAGATCTAGTTAAACTTCATATGGAAAGTTGTTAACTTAGTTCAAATAAGGATGAACAAAGTATGCTATTTGGTATAAAGGAGCAAAATTATCAGGCTAATTTCTCCAAGTGAAGTGTCCAGTGATATCTGTATTTGTTGTTAAAGCAAAAATAAGTGGAAGTATCAAAATTTGGTAAAGGTTAATAATTCTGTGATTTTTTTTTCCAAAATGCGATTCAGTTCATATTTAATTTTTTTAGATGGTGAGATAGCTATTATACTTCAGAATACCAGATACTGAAGGATAGAACTGGAGCCAATCTTCACACTTTTATGTTTGTTTACAGAGTTACACATTATAAGCATACACCTCCTCACCCAACAACCACGGTTTTAGTCTTTTTCAAGGAATTCAAGTAAATCACCAGTTAATGTATGTATACTATTAAACACAATACATATACAATTAACAATTGCTGCTTTAAAGATCTTTGAACAAGACAGATGCCAAAAATCAAAATGCAGTTTCAAAGTAACTTGATATTTTTGAAAAAGATTCAATAAATGCCAACATTCACCTAATCAGTGGGACATTGTTTTTGATGCCTTTGTCATTATCTTAAACTGTCATTTTAACATCTCTAGCATTGGCATCCATCCTACCAGGGATTTAATGCAAGAAATTCTTTTTGTTACATCAGTCAAAAATGCAATGGGAAAGAATGGTTTAGTGTAGAACTAAGACACTTTAATGGTGGTGTTTCATTGACAAGGCAACATATGTGTGTCTAATGTTTTTACATATGACTTGATTTTGCTTCACCCTTTGTGCAGGTGATACTTTTGGAGCTAAATAGCTCTCTACAGCTTTCCTTTACTGTAGCTGAAAGGACTATCTTGTTAAAACTAGGATATAAAAATGTTGGTCTTAAATTTTTCACTAGTTGTGTTAGAATCATACAGCACAGACAGAGATCATTTGGTCCACTATTTCTATACCAGCTCTTAGAAAAAGCTATTGAAATACGCCTATGACCCAGCAAATTTTTCTTTTTTTCACATAGGACCCAATTTCCTATTGAAAACTATTATTGAATCTCCTGCCACTCTTTCAATTAGTGCCTGTCAATTCATTGCTTGCTGTGTAAAAGGATTTCTCCTCATCTCCACCCTGGATTTTTTACTGAGGATTTTTTCCATGTCACTTTAAATGTTGTTTACTGTTCCTATTTTATGCATCATAGTTCATCAAGAATGTGATTAATTTAAATGCTTGATAATTTGATTAGCTAATACTTTTTTTTAAAAAGTGAAATTAGAAAGGCTTAGGAAATGTAAGTGGCAGAGCTGCTATTGGTGTTATATGACCTTCATTTTTTTCCTTTTTGTTGTGAAGTATGGGATTTCCCTGAGGAAATTCTGGGGAATTTCAATGTTTTCTACGCTGTCAAGGTGAATAATTCCTCTTGTGAAATATGTCTCTGTAATAGCATTGGTTGAATTTATGTCATATCAATTTTGTTTTGTTCAGCACTGGTCTATGTGTTCAAAAAGGTAAAATATTAAAAAATGTTCTCTTGTATTTTTATCTTAGCATTTAAAATAAGTGAGTAGTCTCAAGATTGCAAATGTTGTTGCCTTCAGGTTGTAGAATTCCATGACAAATTAAATATTGCAGCACTTAAGATTATGTGACCATTCCAGACTGAATCCTCAACAATCCTATGGCACTTCATCGCACAGAAAATATATACCCCCTCCCAGGAACAGTTGGAGAACAGCCAATAATAGAAAGCAATCCATGTGAAAGCCTGCAAATGTAAACGATGAATTTCAAAAAAATTAAATCCCATAATTACTGTATCCCTTCTGTGAATGCACAATTCTTTGCTCTAAAGTAAACAATTCCCCTCCCTTCCCCGACTCCATTCTAATCAAAGATGATTGTTGCCCCCACCCTATTAAGCATTTATGGAAGATTCCATCAGCTACCACGAAGCAGTATTTGTGACAGCTCCCATTAGCCCCACAAAGGATTTTGATAACCTCTTCTCCCGCCAACATCCATAAAGTAAAGTTATTTGAAAACTATCCACTCTACAGGCAAAAGTAAATCAGTCCCCACGCTGAACAGTCAGAAAGATGTTCATTACACACACACGCGCAGACGCACGCGCGCACATCCACCTCCACGCGCGCGCGGACACATCTCCACCTCCCACGCGGGCGCGGACACATCTCCACCTCCCACGCGGGCGCGGACACATCTCCACCTCCCGCGCGCGCGCGGACACATCTCCACCTCCCGCGCGCGCGCGGACACATCTCCACCTCCGGCGCGCGCGCGGACACATCTCCACCTCCGGCGCGCGCGCGGACACATCTCCACGCCCCACGCGCGCGCGGACACACCTCCACCCCCCCACGCGCGCGCGGACACACCTCCACCCCCCCACTCGAGCGCAGATACACCTCCACCCCCACGCGCGCACACCACCCACACGCCTCCACCCACGCGCGCGCAGGCGTGCCTCCACCCACGCGCGCGCAGGCGCGCCTCCACCCAGAAGCGCGCAGGCGCGCCTCCACCCAGAAGCACGCAGGCGCGCCTCCACCCACCCACAGGCACTCGCACGCCTCCACCCACCCACAGGCACTCGCACGCCTCCACCCACCCACAGGCACTCGCACGCCTCCACCCACCCACAGGCACTCGCACGCCTCCACCCACCCACAGGCACTCGCACGCCTCCACCCACCCACAGGCACACGCACATCCTGTTTACTTGTATCCCACAACATGCAAACCACCTTCACCTGAATACAGATGTCTGCCTCACCTCCCTATGTCCAATGTCATGCAACATTGACATTTTTGGTGTTTGTGTAATGGTATGTACCTTTTGGTGCCATAATAGAGACGTTTTTGCCATTTCATCTGTTTCAGTTTACCTGTCCATATCATTGACTATGATTAGTTCATTAGTTTATAAAATGTTATCATTTCATTAAGAATTTTTGTGCGCCAATGCGTTTACATGATCATTTAAATTCTTGATCCAATTGGCAATCATAATCAGAGTTTTTATAATCAGAGTGAACTCTGAACTCAAAAACAGAATTACCTGGAAAAACTCAGCAGGTCTGGCAGCATTGGCGGAGAAGAAAAGTGTTGACGTTTCGAGTCCTCATGACCCTTCGACAGAACTTCAAGTTCTGTCGAACGGTCATGAGGACTCGAAACGTCAACTCTTTTCTTCTCCGCCGATGCTGCCAGAGCTGCTGAGTTTTTCCAGGTAATTCTGTTTTTGTTTTTGTTTTGGATTTCCAGCATCCGCAGTTTTTTTGTTTTTATCTCTATGTTTTGAACTCTGAACTGTTGGTTTGAATTATTTCATTGTATTGCAGCCTCCTCTGAGGTAAAGTTTAGCCCTCGCATATGAAGGTATGGCTGAAATGCAGAATCAGTGCAGTTAGTGAGTGATGGTCAAGCCTTCACCTGGAACTGACGGGATAGTAGGAGTCTGGAACTTGCTCCTTGAGGCTCATTCGGCGAAAGCTGCCCTCTGAGTAGGGTGACTTTCTCACACCCCCACTGGCACATTCACTGGCAGGGCTTGTAGGGAGTGCTAGTGCGTATCACTGACCTGCAACCCCGACTTTGAATAGAAATTTGAGAGCTATAGGACTTGGATTTCCATTGGTGTGGCTGTCATTTGGAATATCCAATCAAAGAATTATGCCTGTTAATACTGCTTAATGGCATGAATCTCCCAGCCTGCATTAAGATTTGTATCAACTATGCACCATTATAAAATGTGATGCTGCTGATCATGGATGTTCTATATTTCTCTTTGCACTTCCTTTCCCAAGAACTCTTTGGGTAGGTTTTTCAGGTTGATGAGAGGAAGTGTGGCCCGCTCGCCGTCACGTAAAATGACGAGGGGATATGTTGGGCTTGCATCCCAGCATCACCCGCGCCATTTAGATTTTCAGTTCAGCAGTCGCGCAGCCATTAAAAAACTAATTAACATGATTGATGGACCTGCCCGTCCAACCTTGTGGTTGGCGAGCAGGCTGGGAGCCTAGGCGGGCTTCGGAAAAAAACATGAAACCTCATCCACGGGTGGGATGAGGTTTCATGACGGTATTTAAATTTTAATTAAATGTTTAAATAAAAGTTATGGACATGTCCCAACTCATGTGACAATGTCAAAAGAGGGAACATGGCAGGGAAATTTTATCACCTTTATTGAAAGTTTTAAATTGGAGCCGACCTTCGAGGCAGCACTTTGCCTCAGGGAGATCTGTGCGCCCCCGCCCCCCCCACCATCACCCGACACCTGCACAGGGAGCGCACAGCACTTCCTGGCAGACGTCACGCTGGGTGGGCCTTAATTGGCCCGCCCACGTAAAATGGTGGCCCCGCCCAGTCCCGCATTTCCACCCCCCCCATTGGGGGGGGTGGAAATGCTGCCCTTAAAGTATATTAATAAGAGGGCATTGATTAACTGGCTATTGATCCACTATTTGAGGTTGAAATGAAAATATTACATACCAGAAACCTGATGCTTGATTTTGGGACAGGGATGGGAATTTTGCAGTTGGGGTACTGCTTGGCAGGCAATTGGTGTGGCATGGCCAACACAGCAATGGGACTTGCTGAGGTTTGGGGTGCAGGCGGAAAGGTTTTTGATGGGTCTCACATTTGTGGGGAGTGGAGTGTGGGGGCCATTGGAGAGTGCATTGGAGTGGTTGAGTCTAAAGGTAACAAAAAAAGCAAATTGATCTAATTCCTTTTGAAAATTCTGACAGCCAAAGCCCATTGTACACAAGGTCTACAATAAGTTATTTCCTGCCTGGTGCCTGACTACTCCATAAACCAATTATGAAGGAGGAAGTTCTAAAGAATATCTTGCATAACCCAGTACAGAAGAAAATAGAAAGCAAAAGCAGTGATGCATTTGAGTGCAAAAGTTGTTATGCCTCAAAACAATTGAGCTCATTAGGCATAAATAAATTACTCTTTTGTTTAACTTCATTACATAGATTCTAACAGTTCATTTCTTCATGAGGACAATATGGGTTCTTAGAAAATCAATGTCAAATGTGGAACTAAGCTACTAGCAGGAAAGTCCTCAAAATGAGCCCAGTTGTGTGATCTCAGTAGGGTTGGCAGGAAGGGAACTTCCACATCCTGAGCTCAGGAGCGAAAAAAAATCTGATCACTCTTCCCCAAATCTCTCCTGCAAAATGCATGGATTCAGGCACTGCCATGACGCTTCTCAAATCACTTGAGCAAGGATCATCACTTTGTGATAGGCATCCAAGTAACGATACCCAGCAAGACCAGATGGATATAAACGATTAAACTGTCTTCAGCACTGCCAAGAACTATCTCAAAGAAATTGAATGTAAATTTAATTTAAATTCTATTTGGTGTCATCTGTAACTCACTCCAGGACTTGAACATAAAAATTAAGGTTGACATTTGAGTACTGAAGGATTACTGACCTATCAGAGATGCCATCTTTCAAATGAAACATTAAACTGCGATCCTACCTGGCCCCTCGGGTAAAGGATGCCATGACACCTTTTCCAAAAAAAAAGTTATTTTTTTGTTCCTGACCAACAATTATCCCTCAATCAATATCACAAAAATAGATTATAAGGTCATAATCACATTGCTATTTGTAGGAGCTTGCTGCTTACAAATTAGCTGCCATGTTTTCTACATTGCAATACACACTGCACTTCAAAAGTCTTTCATTCTGTTCAGCCCTTTGGGGTGACTGGCATTTGTGAAAAATGCTTTATAAATGCAAGTCCTTCTTTGATGAATAGCTGACACTTGGATTGGTTAAAGATACCATAGAAAACTTTGGTGACTGCAGGCCACCTTAGATTTTTATCGTGAAACCCAGCTTAGCTGATGTCTGGATTGTATCTTACAACAAACTGTCACCACATGTCATGTTCAGCACTGTTGTTCTGCAATTAATCATGCATAATAGAAAAGGATCTCACCTGAAAATACATCAGTGTGTCTAATATCTGCATTGACCAGGCCTCCATTCTTGTGATTTTTTTTTTGTGGTATCCTAAAGGAACTTGGATAACCTTGAGAATTCCAGAGCCAGAATCAGGCACTGAATTATGATCATGATCCTCTTCATCAGCTCCACCTTAACTTTTAAAGTTCAGAGTAAAACTGCCTTCCATTTGGTTGCTCACGAATCCAAAAAAAATCATTTGAGCTAATCTTTAAGTCGCAGGAGCAGTAGTATAATAGAATTATATTCTGTTGCTATCCAAAATATTCTTCCTCCACTCACATAATTGATATACCTTGATTTAAAATTGAACCACAATTATGAAATAAACACAAGATGCTGGAAAATCTCAGGCCTGGCAGCATCTGTGGAGAGAGAAACAGAGTTAACATTTCGAGTCCAATATGATGATTCTTCAGAATTGAAGAAGAATCATATTTGACCCGAAGCGTTAACTGTTCCAAAGAAGAGTCATATTGGACTCCATATTAACTCTGTTTCCCTCCGCAAATGCTGCTAGACCTGCTGAGACCAGCACTTGTTTTTATTTCCAATCTCCAGCATGTGCCATATTTTGCTTTTATTTTAGTAATTATGAAGTATTTATTTTTAAAAAGCATTCATTTGTGATATTGAATTGTCCTCTTAAAAAACGATTATGCTTTTTTATATTAGAAAGAAATAATAGTGAAGAAATACCATTGCACTATGTTTGAAGCCACTGGGTTAGAAGCAACATTAAGTGGCATTGGAACTTGCTGGTTTTTGAATGTGTTACAAGTTGTATTTTACAGTTTTGAATGTTCAATTTTGCAGACAAGATGAGTGAATCCTGAGAAATGTTATATTGGGGATGTGACTCAAATATAGTTCATATTGCTAAGTTGAAAATATGGTAGGTTTGCGTGTAAAGATCTGGAGTGCCACCAGTTCTTGGTGGTTCAGAGCCAGTACTACTACTTCATTATTCTTGTTGTCCAGTGACCAGCTATGTTTAATTTCCCTAACTACTTCTTCCCCATTACTTGTCTCCACTAGCCCTACCCTGCTCTACATTACTTTTCAGAATATTAATTTCCAGGTATACAAGATCTTGCTGTGCATGACCTCACAATGGATAAATCCATCAATATTCAGATGCTGATAGAAATGTGGTGTGTGGATTAGCAAACCATGTACGTTTTTAGCATGCTGTTTCCAGAGCTAAGCTTCAAACATGGCATTCTATCCATTGCCAAGACTGTTTATATCCATTTCTACAGCATGACCCATCTCATCCACTCTGCTGTTGAAACCCATGTTCCCGCTTGCCATCTTTAGATATCTCAAGTCTTCCTTTCTGACCTCCCACCTTTTCATCGACTACAATTGTACAAAGCTCAGCCAAATATATCCTGCCCCACTTAGTGATTGTGCCAGTCTGTGGTGACATGCATTGCCCCTCTGTCTCCAACGTGTTGAATTTGAAGTCCAGGAGCAACCAGGTACACTGCAGGCCACAATATTTTCTGTTATTAGGATATAGTCAAGGGCTTTTGTTGTAAGATCTCAAACTGAACACATTAGACACTGCTCTTCTTCCAATTAGAGAAACACCTAAAAACTACTAATATTGTGGCAGAGAAGTATGAACCTAGTAAATTCACAATACTTTTTTGGGCTGGATTGGAATGTAGACAATCCATGTTTTGTTTCTCCCAAGATATGCATTGTATCTCTGCTGGTGCTAACCATATAAATGTGGGCAGAATATGGATGTTAGTTTGCGATGCTGACACAACCAAAGCAGAAGCAGTAACAGAGGCATTGAACATGGTTTAGTAATGTTAATTCATGTTAAGTACGAGGTGGCAAAGGGTCCAGTTTATTTCTGTCTACTTAAAATACAAGTTTGAATTTGTTTGTATTTTTTAAAATCTGGTTATGTACTTGCTTTTAAAATTGACTTGACTTAGCGCTCTCATATTATTACTACTACTATAACAGTCAAATCATGTTATGTAATTCTTATAGCACAACAAAATATCCCTTTAAAAGAATCCTCAAATATTGTTGAGGGGCAGAGGGGTGGAAACGTGCAAAAATATTCCTGTCAAAAGGGTTTACTTTGTAGTCAAGATTCCTTGTTATTGAATTGCAGATAACCATTTAATTTACCTAACTCTGAAAGATTTGAAAGCTAAAAAAAAATGCCTACTGTTGAATTACCTGGTATGCCAGTGCATCTGGCAACAGAGCACATGTAGAAAGTCAATTTCTTTAAAATGAAGATTTCTAAAACAGTAATTTTATAGCTATAAAATTCACTTTGCTAGTCTAGACAAATAGTTTTAAAATTCACTGTGTGTGCTAAGTATCTGCTTCTAAAATTCAGAAGGTTGAAGTATGTGGTCTCGTGAAGATTATTCTCTATGCATATTGTTGACTGGCCACATTCACTTTTCCAGCTTTACTTTTGGACCATAATTAAGATAAACTTGATCTAAATGTATTGCACCAGCCATTGGTAATTAGCTTTATCAACACCCTCAGAAATTTAAGCATGCTTTAATAGTGCAGTCTAAATTATTTTGTTTGCAAATCCGTGCACAGTAAATGTGTTTAATGCAATTTAAGCTTTTAGTTTGAGTTTGAAGTTTTGAAGTGTTTGGTCCATTCAAAATGAACTAATTTCAATAAATATTTATCAGAAGTTGTTTGAAATCCATCATCCACACTTGTATGAAGGTCTTGAAATTCCTTAGAACTCTTCAACCAATTATAACCTGGCACAATATATTTAGGAATTTAATCTTTATTTCACCCACTAACACACTGCTCAAGGATTGAGTCACCTCAAGTCCATTATTGATTTTTGATTAAGCTTCTACTGAAAGACATGTTTTCTACTGCAGATTGCCCTCTGCCACTCCACCTCCCACCCCTAAACAACAAGATTTTGCTGCAGCATACTGAAATCTTGTATGTTTCCCTGGCAAGCCATGCTTTCTTATTGTATCGCACAGATATTAGGATAGCAGATGCTATATTTATTTTCATGGCATCAAAAAAAAAATCAAATGCCATAATAATTACCAGATTGGTCTCCTGCCTATACTTTCTCAAGAGAATTCACCACAAAAGCCTATTTTAGAAATTTAGTTTTACATCTCTATTAATATTGCAAATATGTTTTATATCAAATATCTTTAACATTAAAAACTGTTGAAAACATTGTTTAAATAATCGTTTTTCAAACCACATTGGTCTGCCCAGTGTTAAAAGGAATGTGCAAGTTACAGAACCTGAGATTCAAAGCTAAGTATATGGAATAAAACTTTGTACCCTGAACAATATTTCCGTGTAAATTACTATTAAAGTGAAGCTATATGTGCTTCACAAGTTTCAGATCAAGTCATTAAAAACATGTGCGGCACCATGGTAGCTATGGCTGCTTAACGCTGTTTTTCATATTACATCAGTTCCATTTTTCAGTGCATGCTTGAATTTTTTTTAAATTCATTCCATGGATCTGGGTATCAAGAGCAAGGCCAGCTGTTGTTGCCCATCCCCATTTCCCTTTGAGAAGATGGTGATGACAACTGAGTAGTTTTCCAAGCCTTTTCAGAAGGCAGTTAAGAATCAAGCTCATCACTATGCGCCTGGAGTCACATATAGTTCAGTCTGGGTAAGGATAGCAAACTTCCTTCCCGAAAGGACGTTAGCGATCCAGTTGGGTCACAATACTGATTCTAGCTGCTGCTTCCAGATTTATTTAATTAACTGAATTTATATTCCCCAATTGCCATGATGGATTTGAACACGTCTCTGGATTATTAGTCTAAGCCTCTGGATTACTGGCCCAGTAAGTATGTAAGAAGAAAAAGATTGGTGAAGATGAACGTTGGTCCCTTAAAGTCTGAAACGTGAGAATTTATAATGGAACAAGGAAATGGCAGAGCAATTAAACAACTACTTTAGTTTTGTCTTCACGGAGGAAGACAGATAACTTTCCAGAAATGGTAGGGAACCAAGGGCCTAGTGAGAAGGAGGAATTGAAGGAAATTAGTATTACTAAATAAACAGTGCTGGAGAAATTAATGGGGTTCAAAGCTGATAAATCCCCAGGGCCTGATAATCTTCATCCCAGGGCACTAAAGGAGGTAGCCATGGAAATACTGGAAGCATTGGTTGTCATCTTGCAAAATTCTGTAGATTCTGGAACAGTCCTGGCAGATTGGAGGGTGGCAGATGTAGCCCCACTATTTAAAAAACGAGGGAGGGAAAAAATGGAATTACAGATTGGTTAGCCTAACGTCAGTGCGAGGGAAAATGCTAGAGTCTGTTATAAAGGATGTGCTAACAGGACACTCAGAAAATATCACTGGGATTAGACAAAATCAACAAGGATTTATGAAAGGGAAATCATGTTTGACAAACCTACTGGAGTTTTTTGAGGACGTAAGTAGCAGAATAGATAAGGGAGAACCAGTGGATGTGGTGTATTTGAATTTTCAGAAAATTTTGATTAAGTCCCACAGAGGTTAGAGTGCAGAATTAAAGCACGTGGGATTGGAAGTAACATAATGGCACGAACTAAGAATTGGTTAGCAGACAGGAAACAGTAGGAATAAATGGGTCTTTTTCGGAATGACAGGCAGTGACTAGTAGGGTACCGCAGGGATCAGTTCTTGGGCCCCACCTATGATTTGAATGAGGGAACCAAATGTAATATTTCCAAGTTTGCTGACGACGCAAAACGAAGTAGGAATTTGAGTGGTGAGGAGAATGTTAAGTGGCTTCAAGGCGATTTAGACAGATTGAGTGAATGGGCAAATACAAAACAGATGCAATATAATGTGGATAAGTGTGACGTTATCCACTTTGATAGGAAAAACAAAATGGCAGAGTATTATTTAAATGGTGATAGATTGGGAAATATTGATGTACAAAGGGACCTGAATGTCCTTGTATGCCAATCACTGAAAATAAGAATGCAGGTGCAGCAAGCAGTTAAAAAAGCAAATAGTATATTGGCCTTCATTGCAAGCGGACTTGAGTACAGGAGCAAGGCTGTCTTATTGCATCTATACAAGGCCTTGGTAGACCCTGGAGTATTGTGTGCAGTTTTGGTCTCCTTACCTAAGAAAGGATATACTTGCCATAGAGGGAGCGAGTGCAACAAAGGTTCACCAGACTGATTCCTGGGATGACAAGATTGTTGTATGAGGGGAGATTGGTCCAACCAGGCTTACATTCACTGGAGTTTAGAAGAATGAGAGGGGTTCTGATTGAAACATAAAATTCTGATGGGGCTGGACAGACTGGATGCAGGGATGGTGTTTCCTCTGGCTGGAGGATCTAGAACAAAGGGTCACA
This sequence comes from Carcharodon carcharias, assembly GCF_017639515.1. Classification (NCBI taxonomy): domain Eukaryota; kingdom Metazoa; phylum Chordata; class Chondrichthyes; order Lamniformes; family Lamnidae; genus Carcharodon; species Carcharodon carcharias. The sequence continues at coordinate 118,147,699 of NC_054476.1, forward strand.
TTCTCAGGATATGGGCTAGGCCATTTAGGACTGAGATGAGAAACTTCTTCATTCAGAGGGTGGTGATCCTGTGGCATTCTGTACCACAGAGGGTTGTCACTGAATATATTTAAGAAGGCAATAGATTTCTAGACTCTAAAGGCGTCGAGGGGTATGGGAAGAAAGCAGGAGTATGACATTGAGATAGAGGATTAGCCATTATCATATTGAATGGCGGAGCAGGCTCAAAGGGCTGAATGACCACCACCTATTTTTTTTTTCTATGTAACATAACCAATGTGCTACTGCACCCTCCTATAAAAGTGATTATGATTACTTTGTAGATTTTGTAGATACAATTCTAGTTTAAAATTTTGCTTTTATTTCAGGGAGAAAAGGTAAATTATGAGAAGTTCAAGAATTGGCTCCTTCAGAATAAGGATGCATTCACATTTGCTCGATGGCTACTGTCGGGGGGAGTGTGTGTCACCCTTACTGATGATAGTGATACACCTACCTTCTATCAAACTCTGGCTGGAGTCACTCATTGTAAGTATTTTTTTCAAAAATATGATGAATCAATGATTGAATTAAGTCTGCTGATGTCCAAGTGCATTGACATCTACGATGATTTTTGAAGTGTTAGCCTTTATTAAAGTCAACATGCAGGCCTTTTTCTTTCTGTGAAGGGTCGCATTGATTTACAAGCTTTTTGTTACTACATGCTGCTTGCTGTTTTCTGTTGTTTTCTCTACAAACAGCTAGCTGAAAAGGAGGTCAGCATTTGTTCATCATAACACAGAGTAAATGTGGCTAGAGTTAACCCAAGGAAGGAGGCGTAAAAGTTCCCCTCCAGTGATATCAGAAGTGGGTCTATTGCCCATGATCTACTTCTCCTGGGTGACTTTCACTTCCCATTAGGGATATCAATGAAACAAGATGTCAGTGTGCTGAGTGTCATATTTATTAAGAACACAATGCTTCTTGCTGCTCATTGACACAAAATTTGAGCATCTGACAATGGTAGTAAAATACAGGCATTCTACTTGTATCTTTTCAGCAAATTTTAATGTTCACTTTTTAATTTACACAAAGAATGGGGAAAAATGGGTGTGTGGTGGAAATGTCTTCAAAAAACAAAGCTAATTTTTTGTCTCGTTGAATTAATGGGATGTTTGTAGTCTACGCCAATGGAAATGCATCTAATTTCCAAAGAAAATTGAATAATCTTGAGAGAGATTCTGTCAGTACATATCTTGTAAGCTTTTAATTGAAGTGAAAATTTTTGTGCACCAATGTTATTCTACTTCAGTAAAAGAAAGTCCAACTGACATGTTAATATGTGCTAGAACATGAGTGACCTTGAAATGTTGACACACTTTTCAGGAATACAAAAAATTTAACACATATAACACCTGCAAAATCCATATTGATCAATTAGAGGTTGAACATTCTAAAGTGACTTTGAAACCAACATAATTTGTTTGGTCAAAGGTGGTTGTAAATAAATAAGTCTTTGAAGTTAGTGTGCAAGATCCTTGTCTATTATGAAAACAGACTTTTGAGTGGCTCAGTTGGAGATTGCAAACCAGATGGAGATAAGAGTAGCCATCGCAGTAAAGTTGAGATTGTAAGTCTAGTAAACAGCGAAGAAGGTAGTAATAGATTTTAAGAGGGCATAGACAAATTGGTTGAATGGGCCAAAATGTGACAGATGAATCTCAAGGCAGAAACGCGTGAGATGATATGTTTTAGTAGGAAGAATGAGGAGAGACAATACAAGTTGAATGGTAAAATGTTAAAGAGGCTGCAAGGACAGAAAGATCTGGTTGATATTGGTTGTGCACAAATCTTTGAGGGTGATGGGGCAGGTTAACAAAGCAAGTGGGATTCTGGGTTTTATAAATAGATGCACATAGTATTAAAAAAAAGCTTAATTCCATATAAAACACTAGTTCAGATTCAGCAGGAGTATTGTATCCAATTCTGTGTGCCACAATATAGTAAAAATGAGAGGATACAGAAGAGATTTACTAGGATTGTTCCAGGGATGAGGGATTACAGGTATATGGATTAACTAGAGAAGGTGGAGTTGTTATTCTTGAAACTGAGAAGAATGGGAGATTTGATGGAGGTGTAAAAAAATAATTAGAGTTTAGATAAAAGGAAGTAAAGAGAAACTGTTCCCAGTGGCTGGAAGGTCGATAACCAGAGGCACAGATTTAAGATGATTAGCAAAGAATTAGTTTGTTGAGGAAAGCGTTTTTATGCAAAGTGGTTAGATTTGAAATGCACTGCCTGAGGTTGGTGGAAACAGATTCAATAGTAGTTTGTAGGAATTGGATAAGTAATTGAAGGAAAAGAAATTGCAGGGTAGAGAGCCCATGAGTCGAACTAATTGGATTGTTTTTCAAAAGAGCTGTTGCAAATTCGTTGGGCCAAATGGCCGTCTTCTGTTCTGTAGAGTTTTATGCCATGGAACGATTAGTGACGATGTCTTGGTTGTAGTGCACCAATTACGTTCCAGAAAAAAAGGGCTTTAATCTCTCAAACTTTTTTTAATGCGAATAGTTTTGTGGGAAATTAAAGGAGATCTTTGTACTTCAAACGCCTTGTACGTGCCATAGAAAGCATTAGAGCAAAAGTAAAATGAATTGGATGCTGGAAAACTGAAATCATGGGTGGGATTTTCTGCACCGCCCACCGCCGGGATCTTATGGTCCTGCCTTAAGTCAATGGACTTCTTGCTGGGGCGCTGCCTCACCCACGGCTGGTTCCGTCCGTGTCAGGGCCAGAAAATCCCAGCCAAAGTATTTTTTTGTTTCACCATTCTTAGATTGGAGATTCATTTAAGGCACTATCCAGTTATTCCAACAGTAAGGTTCCTCTGTAAGATTGTAAGCATCATTTACATATGGACCGCCATGTTATTTTGAAGAAGCTACAGCAGGAACTACCACATGAATTTGCATATCTATAAATTATAAACTTTCACATTTGTGACTAAGTCTTTAAGGGAAAAACCCTGCAAAACTGTTAAAAGACTGACATTCTATCATTGAATGGTGACTTAAATGATGAACAAAGCGTGTAATTGAATAAAAGAGGTGACTTCACTTTCATGTTTGAGTTTTTGTGCAACATATTTTCTTTTGTTCAGTGTTATTACCTATTGCTTAAAGTCACTGGCCTGAATTTTCCCATTGGCGATTTGGGGGCGGGGCCCGCTCGCCGATGAGAAAATGGTGCGGGATGACGTCAGGAGGAACCCCCGACGTCATCCCGGTCCTTTTAAATGTTTAGGAAAGCGGGCAGACAGCGAAATCAGCTGTCCACCCACCGACTTGTCAATGGCTAATTGAGGCCATTGACAAAGTAATTAAGATAATTAAAGACCTGCCCGTCCAACCTTAAGTCTGGCGGGCAGGCCAGGAGCCCCAGCGGGCTTCTGATAATACATGAAACCTCATCCGCTGGCGGGATGAGGTTTCATGTCCGTTTTTAAAAACTTTAATACATTTTATGTGATATTTATTAACATGTCCCATCTCGTGTGACATTGTCACATGAGGGGGACATGTTAATTTTTAAATTTTTCAATTTTTAAATTTTTCAATTTTTAAAGTTTTCTGGACTTTCCCTGAGGCAGTACTTAGTCCCAGAGAGCACTTTGACAACTTGGGATCCTCCACCTCCACACACACACACACACACACACACACACACACACACACACACACACACACACACACACACACACACACACACACACACCCCCGCCCCCCCCACCGCCCTGCACAGGAAACACAGAGCCCGCCGTGTCGGGCAGGCCGTTGGGTGGGCCTTAATTGGCCCACCCACTCAAAATGGCGGTAGGCCCTGTTTCGGTGGTGGAGCCCGCACGCCCACCAAGGGCAAAATACTGCCCACTGTCATAGTCATGACATCTTGAACTGATTACCGATTGGGGGAAAATCTAACTTAAATATACTGTTCCAATATTTTAAGAAAAATCAGAACAAAAAACAAAAACTGTTTATCATTGCTATATTAGATGCTCAACCATTCACAGTTTGTCAGTTACAAAGGATGAATGCCCCACTTCCTCTGAATAGTTTGAGATTTGAAATGGACGAGTGATAGCAGTGACTCTCTATTCAGCTGACACCGGCAAATAAACCTTCTTTTGTTTGACAGGAAGAAATTGCAAACGCATTCTAATGGCTTTGGCATACCAGACTATAATGTGTGTTCTCTACAGAAACAGCTACCAATCGCAGTTTCATGCCATTCAATGCATTTCACTTTTGGATATTTGAGCTTAGCCACACATCTTCCCCTTGACTGAATTTGCTGTACCAATAAATAACGGTGAGCACCATTGGCCTCACTGTTATTCTAGCTGGGAAATCTAGGCTATCAGAAAAAATAGAAGCTTCTGATTTCCCAAAATTCATACCTTTATGGGGTGGTGGGTGGGGGAGGTCTACCTTAACAAAATTTGTATACTCATGGTTGGTTTAGGCTTGTCGAAACCCTCTAAATTGGTGCAGTGTAGCACATTCTTTTCCCTTGTGGCCTGGTCAGTCATTCCGAAACATGTCTTAAGCATGCATTCCAGAAAGTAAGCTATTTATTGGGAAAGCACATTACGTTCACACGATTGGGGTCTTTGGTATTAATTGGGAACCACAGCTCTGGGGTGGTTGCAACCCAGGATTGCTTGACACTTGCATTTGTTTTATTTCAGCGTCTTTCACATAGCCACGTTAAATAAGCCTCCAGATGATTTGGAGTGAAATTCTGAGTTTCTATGGTGATCTGTTCTTCCATATGGACTTTAATGGGGGGTTCTTTATTGTTCTTTTCTGGTTCAACCTGCCTGGAGTCAATTTTATATTTAGATAGCTTTTTTGCTTAACATTTGTGCTTTACTGCAAGGTCCACTGTTATATATTTCACTAGTTTGTTTGTGCCCAGAGGGATTCCAAACAAAGGAAATAGTCTGTCTTTATTCACTGTATAAAAACTTACGCTGTTGCAATGCAATGTCTCATGCCCCTCATATAAATGATAGTTTTCCATCCATGACATTACCCTAAAGAATCTATTCTATATGCTCTCCATAGCTTCAATGTCCTTTCTTTAATGGGACAACCAAAACTACACAAGGTATTCTAACGGTAGCCTAACAAATACTACTTATAGATTTATGATAACTTCTGGCTTTATCTGCCTGCACTTTTAACATTTAAGGGATTTACATATTTGAACGCCTGGTTCTCTGCCTGTCTGTGTGTGCAGCTAAACATTGTTAATTGGATATGGCAAGGTGTGAACTGACACTGCAGCTACACTTAGTAAAACAACTAAACCACAGCTTCAGTGGGATATTCAATATTTGCCAATTTCCATCCGGGGTTTTCTTCCATTGTAGTAGCAAGTTGAAGCCCAAGTCATTAAGTGAATCCCACTGCTGGGGATTGATATTGCAATTGTATTGATCTTTTTCTGTTTGTTAATCTGCACGTTTGTTTGCCACTTGGATAACTTTGGGAATCTGTAGCTTGCATTTTCAACAAACCTGATGAGAACCAAAATTGACAACTTGTGGCTAAGAATATTTTCATTTAAACTTTTTATTTAGTAATCTAATATCACAATGCTGAGCGCATCCTAACAGTGTTAAACACAGTTTGGTTTTTCCGAATTATTTTAGTGGATCTGCAAATCTACTGAATTCAGTAACTCTTTTGCTGCTCGACCTGACATGATATGAAAAAGGCTTGCTGTAATTTGACAGTATTGAGAATTATGGTATATTCTGATGGAGGAAAACATAATTAATTAGCCTGGATTTTGGGATCAATAATAAAGGGATATTGCTTTCGCTCATTTGAAGGATGCTGCCCACAAAGATTTAACAGGCTGTGTGTTGTCAATTTTCTCTATTATAGAAACTATTTTCATTCTGGCACCATCTGTTGGGGACTCTGTCATCTACCAATAATGAACTCAACAATCAGACTGAGCAGCAAGCCAGAATGAAAAATTCTCAGATAATAAATCATGAAGTAAAATTGCTGAATTCATTTTTTTAGGCCATTTTACAGAGCGCAAAAATAAAAGCTGAGATATACAAAAGAATTGAGGTAGAAACTGAAATATCATAAAATCTTTTTTTAAAAGTTCTATTTAAAAAGTCTGTGAAATTTTGATCTTGGAATGTATACTCCAGATGTCTAATATTGTTGGGGCCAGAGAGGTTGTTTAGCATTAATTATGACCTTGTATGTCACTTAAAATCTGTCACACCTCATTCAATAAGACTAACCTTTTTCAATGTTCTTTTTATACCAAGAAAAATGAGTTTAAAAAGTTGATAATGTCAAATCACTGTTTCTGTTCTGAATGCATTTGCAAAGTCTGCAATACTGCACTCTGTGGAGAAGCAGTGTATCACTGACAACAACTTCTGGATTTCTGCGCTTAACTGTCAAAAGTTGCTACCAGTTTTAAACATAATGATGGCAAATGATGGTTACTCCATCATGACAGTGATGAATTCCAAGCCATTGTATTTATTTTTCTGTTGCCTCTTCTGGCACATTATCACCTGGTTCCTTATTTGTCTAGCTTTACTGTTAAGAGGTTCAGACTGTTCCAGACAACTATCAGTGACTCCTGTAGTGAGTGCTGTCAGATATGAGGATCTGTCCAGGTTGACATTCCTTTCCAGTAATCCTGCCCTCACTTGACGGAAGATCAAGTCTTGAGGCTTGAGCATATCTGGAATGCAACTGGTTTAGCTGACACTAGATCTGTCTGGAATGCATTAAGTGCTATCAGGCCTCACTTTCCTCTGTCAAAACTTCTCACTAATGCAGACTCAGCCTGGAAAGCAAGAATAACTGCTGGACTATTATTTTCCTTCACTACCCATCTTTTGAAACCGCCCTCATGTCCAACAAGGAATGTTCAGGTACCGGTGAACTAAACAAAATCGCTGAATTGTTACAGTGCAGAAGGAAGCCATTTGGCTCATCATGTCTGCACTGGCTCTCCGAACAAGCGTTATGACTCAGTGCCACTCTCCTGCCTTTTCCCCGTTACCCTGCACATTGTTTCTATTTAAATAATCATCTAATGCCCTCTTCAATGCCTCGATTGAACCTGCCCCCACCACACTTCAAGTACATTCCAGACCCAAACACACAAACTGTGTGGAAAAAGCTTTTTCTCATATCGTATTTGCTTCTTTTGTAAAACACTTTAAATCTGTGTCCTCTCATTCTCCATCCTTTTACAAGTGAGAACAGTTTCCCTCTATCTACTCTGACCAGCCCCATCATGATTTTGAATACCCCTGTCAAATCTCCTCTTATCCTCCTCCTCTCCAAGGAGAATAGTCCCAACTTCTCCAATCTAACTTCATAACTGAAATTTCTCATCCCTGGAGCCATTTTTGTAAACCTCTTCTGTACTCTTTCCAATGCATTCACATCCTTCCTAAAGTGTGGCGCCCAGAACTGCGCGCACTTCTCCAGCTGAGATCTTACTAGTGTCCTGTACAAGTTCAGCATAACCTCCTTGCTCTTGTCCCTATTATGCCCCTATTAATAAAGCCCAAGTTATTGCATACTTTATTAACTGCTCTCCACATGTCCAGCCACCTTGAAAGATTTGTGCACATATATACCCAGGTCCCTGCTCCTGCACACCTTTTATATTTATAGCCCTTATTTTATATTGTGTCTCCATGTTCATTTCATATTTCTTTGTATTGAACTTCATCTGCTATCTATCTGCCCACTCCACCAACTTGTTTATGTCCTTCTGAAGTACTAAACTGTCCTCCTCATAGTTTACAATGTTTCCAAGTTCTGTATCATAAGCAAACTTTTGAAATTGCTGCACACCCAAGATCTAGATCATTAATATGTATCAGGAAAAGCAAGAGTCCCTATACCGACCCCTGGGGAACTCCACTACAAACCTTCCTCCAGCCTGAAAAATATCATTAACTATTACTCTGTTAGCTATTACTCAGCAAGTTGTATATCCATGTTGCTATTGTCCTTTCCATTCCATGAGCTATAACTTTTCTCACAAGTGTGTTGTGTGGCATTGTATCAAGTACCGACAGTTCATCCAATTCCTCATCATTAATTTTGAACCCTTGTAGTGACAGAGTTTCTTCCTCTGTCACCATGGCTTGGGGAGCATCTGCCTCCCTGTTAAAGACAGATGCAAAGTATTTATTTAACACCTTAGCTATGCTCCCTGCCTCCATGTGTATATCCCCTTTTTGGTCCCTCTAACTTGTAGCACTGAGATTCAGAAAGTGCTGTGCTTCTTTCTCAAACACCCCTTTGGCCATCAAGTCAAACCTCTTCACAGGCTACCCCTACCCACTCTGCGATTGCATCTTTTCTTTCCTTCTCCTATCTTCCCTCATGTCCCCCCCTGAGCTTTAGTACAGTGGCCCCATCTACTGCTCCCCGATTCGATACCTACTAAACTGCTGATAACAGTTTGTCTTTGTGGCCCCAATGTTGCATGACAATGTGTATAATTACTTTTCAAGTACTTTGCACTTCCCTTTCAAAACTACCCCTCCTTCAACATCTTTGACCCTGCTAACTACCTCACTATTTTTAACGTCTCTTTCCTCTCGCCCCTGAACATGTCACCATCTGAATCCATCCCTATGTTTCCCACAACTTCCTGTTTGACCAGTCAGGTGTCTTCCCTGCCACAAAGTAAGCCATAAATGAATAACATCTTCAACTTTTCTTCAGTCTTTCACATGATCAACCATGCCATCTTCTGTGGTTCAGCTCGATTTTCCTTTGCTTGATTCCAGACTTGCCTATCTGATCATGGTTCTATTGCATCTCCAGCAAGAACTTGTCTTCTTTCCAGCCCCTCCCCGCCTACCCACCTTTACTTATGGAGTACTCTAAAGATCTATCCTTGCTCTTCATATGCCTGCTTACCCCCTTGGTACCATCATCTGTAGTCATTCGCATTCACTAACAGAAACCCCAGCTGTACCTGCCTACCACTTTTCTTGTTCCGTCCACTGCCTTTATGTTGTCAGACTGGTTATCCAATATCCAGTCTTCAAAAAGGCACAATTTCTTCCAGTTGAACATTGCTACCAATTTCATCTCCTATGGAATAGCATAAACCCTGGCACTAAGCTGTGAAAGGAATCAACAGTAGAGGTTGATTTGAGCTTGAAAATATTTGTCCTGACAGCTGTTATGAAGGCTTCTCATAAAATTAATTATGGTGTTTGCAGCAGCTGGTAAGCTTCTGTGAATCACTCGCAGACCAATCTATTCTGATTCTTTTGATCATCTGATTATGATTCATCTCATAATGCAATTTGATTTCTCTGCCATGAGAGATCATAAATAGTCAGTTTGATTTATATGTCATCTTTGAGTAGCTGAAAGAGGGAACAAGGATGTGGAGGAATTCAGTAAGTGCATCAATAGATGGGTTCCCAAAATTGAGCTGTGGGATATTCATCTGAAGTTCCTTTGTTTACTGTTTCAGCAAGGGTTAAATGAGCTAATGCCTCCACTAAAGTAGGTAGTTGCAAATAGATGCATTAGGCGTTCATTGACTAGCATCCCACAGGATAATCCCAAGTTGTATGTCTTTGCATGATACCGAATGGTATTTACAGTACTTGTGTGCACTTTGTGTAGTATAATACCACCAATAAAGAGTAAAATACCACCAACTGTAGAGTAAAAGTGTTCCACAGATAGTCAAGAGGAAAATAACCAATAGTATATTTATCTTGCAAAAGTTGTTCCACCTGAGTTCCAAAAGGCTTCAAATATCTTCACTTATTGCCTTGACCTGCCAGTAATATGGAATTTTTCACCTTGCATAAGAGGGACAGGTTAAGTTTTCCCTTTTTCTTTTGGGCTTGGTGATCCAATAACCCAATGAAAAGCAGGTTTTGAAAGCTCTGATTAGTTGGAAATAAGACAGTTTCATAATAAGGATTTTACAAATGAAGTGTGATGGGGAACAATACAGGAAGTATGTGCAGACTATGCATAATAAGACTATTATATATTAAAATCCTTGAGTAGGTCACAACATTCCATTTCAAACTATTTTGAAAAATTATATGTCAAACTCCATCAATGGGAGAACCTACTACAAATGTACATATTACCCATTTTGCCAGTAGGTAATGCTGTAATGGGAATTTTCGGGTTTAAATATCTTAACATTAGCTACAAACAATAGCAGAAGATTATATTTAAAAATGTCTATGTTACTGTTTGAGCTTGTGTGCAGTTACAGGCCCTGCCCTGCAAATATCAATTTAGAAGTGCATAACATTTTGAATTTTGTTATGTAATTTAATTTATCTAGGGTGATTAAGGTGATGAAGTGTTTTAAATTTTTAAAATCATTATCTGTTCTTCTAGGCTCTGTACCACCCCATTTCGCTATTCACGTATCTCTGTTGTTGCTCTTTTTGTTCACAGCCCCTCCCATTGATCATCCGTTATCTCCACTCCACCCCACCCCCACAACCTTGTCTATTGCTGGAACCATGTTTCTCGGGCCTTAATTAAGCCTAATCCATTTATTCAAGTAGACCCTCAGCTGACTTCTCTTCAGTTGCCTTGTGTAAACCAATAGCTACTCCCTACTTGACACCATTGTCTTTTTATTGTTCCCACAGGCCTGGCAAAATCCTAACACTGATCTCTTCCTTCCCCATACTCCTGTCCCCACTAATCACCATCTGCATTACATAAACCTGGCCTGAGTTTGCAGTGCCTTTGAGGAGAGTGATATGCAATAGCTGCAAGGCTGTTAATGATATAGTTACATATTATATTCATGAAGTTTATCGAGTTTTATGCTGTATGTTACGTAATTGCAAAGAAAGATATTGATATTTAAGCAAGGTTCACTGATAATATCAAAACAAAAAAACTGCGGATGCTGGAAATCCAAAACAAAAACAAAAATATCTGGAAAAACTCAGCAGGTCAGATAGCATCTGCGGAGAGGAACACAGTTAACGTTTCAAGTCCGTATGACTCTTCAATAGAACTGTTGTGTTGAAGAGTCATACAGACTCGAAACGTTAACTGTGTTCCTCTCCGCTGATGTTGTCAGACCTGAGTTTTTCCAGGTATTTTGTTTTTTTCACTGATAATATCTGCTATTTTGAAACATTTGATAGTGCAGCATGCAATTGTATTAAATCCAGTAACCATTGCTGTGAATATTGTAAAACAAATAGAACGACCTGCAGCTTAAAGATGACCATGACAAAAAAGGGGAATGTGTGGATTCTATCAACTTTATCTGACTAAAAGTATTAGATAATTCTACTGACCCTGTGCTAGTTTTGAGTGTCAGCCAAAAGTTTGCTATTGAGCCAAATTGTGGAAACAGTTTGACATGGCATCCCTGTTTGTAATGAAAGCATAAATCAAGTGCATTATCTCACACATTCCATTTAAATCAGTGTTAAAAACATACGATAACCTGTCCCATGCTTTTGGTTTGTAATGTTCTTGATTTTTGACTTCAAAATCACCTTTATTGACTTATAGGTTTTTCTCTCTCACTCCAACACACAGATGCATGGAATTTATTTTTGGCAAGGGCAAAAATTAATTGTTTTGTTTGTATTAAAATTGGGTTTTTACCTGGCTACATTTGAATTCCTGTACTTGCAAGTTCAATTAATTGATAATAGACAACTTTCAGAGAGCAGCACTAATGCAGCAATTTAGATAAATGGAGTTGAAGTGTTTGTAGATTAACATATGGATGCAATGCCCTGCAAAGTTGAGCTTGGTTGCAGAAAGGATCTGGCCTTTAAATTGATAAGTAGATTTTAGGAGTGATAACTGCAGTGCTCGAAAGTTCCTAAATCTGCTTAGATGTTCAGTTATATGTATAAAAAAGTCAAGGTTGACAAGCAACCAGTGTAATATGACAAAATCAATATCCACTTGTGCAAGTTAAATAGAAGTTTTCCTTTTGTCCCTTAAAGTCAGCAGAGAGGATTTTGACATCATATGCCAATTAGAGAAATTGCTTGTGCAATCTAATCATCAGCCTGTCGAGTTATCCTCTTAATTCCTGAAGCTGTATCCTGAGCAGATGGATTTTCTCCATGTAACCTTCTGGCCATCATACTGGAATGCCTCATTTTGCTGTAGAAATGGCAAAGATTTAATGTGTATAAATTGGGTGTACTTTGGAGTTTTATTGTCTTCTGCAGCTGGATAAACTTGTGCCTTCATTAAGTTTGTTTCAAAGGACACTTTGGTTTGAATATGGTGGATATAAATTTTAGACAAGTATCATCGGTGCGAATTGGATTATGGTATGCCTGTACTGCTGCCTGCCTGAAAGAATAGCTCCTGCAGGTGGGTGAATGAATATACATATTAGGCGCCGGCAAGTAATTGTACTTCCTGAAGTGTACCATTGATTTTGCTAAGAATGAAATTCAATTCACATTACAATATAAGAAAATTGCACTTAGTTATCTGTGTAACATAACGTTGTAATGATTGTGAAATTCCTATGAAATACGAAAAGGCTGCAGTTCCTTCAAGTTTATTACGCAATGGAAATGAAACATAATACTGAGTGCCTGTTAATTTTGTTTGTGTGACTTTAGAGATTTAATCTTGCAATGCAATTGGAATTTTGACATATTTAGACTAATGACTGCAGTTCTTCACCAAAGTTTCTCAGCGACTGTTGTGCAGTGGACTGTGTTGATCATACACAAATGCATGCATGTATGGACAACAAACAGCATACTGCATTTCTCTATTGCTCTTCGTGTACAGAATGACCTTGCAGCACCTTAGGTGACTGAGCACAAATAAATGGATTGAGGGCCAGATGAAAAGCAGGACTTGGGGGATACAGTGAAAGAACAGTTGAAGAGAAGGGCCTTTATGGGTAAATCAGAGAGGGAAGTTATGAACTGGAGGTCTTGAGGAATGGAGTTTTATAGGGCAGATTGTTGTAGCTGAAGGGAGTGACCACTAATATTAGAGAATTGAGGTATATACCACTGCTCGTAGAGCAGGACAATGAGGAGTAAGCCTGTATCTGAGAAATGAAAGGGACATATGCCTTTAGAATATTTGATGGAGTCGTTTAAACCATGAACAAATTTGAAAGTGAGGGGAAGGCTCTTAATTAATTTGGTTATTGGAACTTAACAAGACCAGGATTGATGGATACAAGCCTTTGTATAAATGAAAACATGGGTTTACTGGAGAAACAGTAGATCTGAGGGCTACTTGTATGGTTAACCACATGCTTTTAGATCATGTTGATATGGGAAGCATGAAAATGTTGGAGAAGGAAACCACAGATTGGAGCTCAGGGTGGGCAAGGGAAGAGGAGGGTTGCAGGTGATGTAATACCAGTAATATGAATGGCCTTGCAAGGTCAGAAAGCCAATAAAAAACAAAAAAGACCTTAGAAGTGGTTCAGACTGAGTGCCCACCAAAGGAAAGAGGTAGTATAAAGGAATTTGGAGTTTGGGGGCTGGGGAAGGGAAAAACGAAAATCTAAGATGCCAGAAACATGGGTGTGTTTTCTTTGAAGCTTAGATGAAAACAGGCCAACATCACCGATCCATATGCCCCCACACCACGACCAGTACCATCAAAGGGTTCATGCCCCGAACATCCACCTGATTCCTTTTCCCAAAATGCTGTCAGGCTCTTCGCCCTTTGCTTTGGAGAATATTGTTGAGATTTGTATTGTATTCAATTGTACTTGAATTGGATATAATTGTATTGAATTGTTTAACCAATAGACCATGATATGCAAGGATCTCTTCACCTTAAGTCTAGAATGTCCCAAATTTGTAGCCATAAAATTAGATTCAGTTGAATAAAATTGTATTTAACCCTCTGAAATTAATAGTTACATGGTTATGCTCTCAATGTATCAAACTCTCTTCTAGTTACTCAAGATCCCTGAACATTCTATGTTGTATAATTTATATTTTCTTTGTTTTAGCAGAGTCATTATTGAGATTATTTTTAGTTTTGCTTTTTAGATTGTCTTTGGGAAATGTGATGTCTTCTATAGTCACACTAGAAATAGGAGCAGGAGTAGGCCCATTCGGTCCATCGAGCCTGCTCTGGCTTTGAATAAAATCATGGCTAACCTGATAGTGACCTCAACTCCACCTTCCTGCCTGGCCCCGCCCCCTTTGCTTCCCCCCCACCTTTCCCATAGCCCCTTGATTCCCTTGTCAATCAAAAATCTGTCTAACTTGGCCTTGAATATATTCAATGACCCAGTCTCCACAGCTCGCTATGGCAGAGAATTCCAAACACTAACAAACCTCTAAAAGAAGAAATTCCCCCTCATCTCTGTCTTATATGGGAGGAGCCTTATTTTGAAACTGAGCCCCCAAGTTCTAGATCCCCACATGAATCAAAGACTCCCCCTGCATCAAAGACAGTGGAGATCTGACAAAGACAGAAAAGAACACTCTTGTCACTCCCTCTGCTCGCTGCTCTTGTTCACTCATCCCAGCTCACTGCTCCCTACTGCTTACTACCCCCTGCAGCAAGGAGAGCAGCAGTAGCAGAAGAGGGAGGAAGTGGGGAACGGTGGTAGAAGGCAGACTACGACGCAAAACAATGACGTCAGCAGGGAGAGAAACTGCACATGCACAGGTAGATGAAGTGGGTGTCAAGTTCCTGTTTGGCAGCAGGAATTAGTGTTATTGTGTGTAATTATATATGTATAATTTTTACATACAAGTGTGGATTAGGTCAGGCTAAATTCCAAACCTTATTTCTCATGTGGAAACCTAATTATCAATTAAGTAAAAGCAACAGATCTAAAACTGAGGAAAACATGGTTTTCCAAACATTGACCAATTCTTTTGTGGGCAATATTTATATAAAGCATGTTGAATTCAAATACTGCATCTTCATTGTGATGTGAAGAACAGAGATTTAACAATCTTTTGCTGTAGCTGGATAAACCAATTGGAGGACTGTATGAATAGAATGATTAAAAATGATTAAATGTTCTAATCCAAGTGGTTAAAACTAGTTCCTGCATGAAGAAAAGACCTTGGGTGTTTGGGTAATTCCCATTTGTTTGGTTCAACCCAAATCACTTCTTGTGCCTCATAGCCAGATCCAAAGTACATGAAAACTTGCTTCATCTTCAAGTTGGTGAATTTTTCATAGAAAATGTCTACCATAGCTTGGTTCACATGTCTTAATGGGCTCCATCTTGTGCTCAAATTCACCTTTGAAATGGAGCAGTCAAACGAACTCCCCTTCCTTGAGGCACTAGTTGAGAAAACTGCCAAGGGGTTCTCTACCATGGTCTACCGCTAGCCTACCTTCACTGGTCAGTATATGCATTGGGATTCTTAGGTCCAATCTGATAGCATATGGAACTGTATCGGCAACCTTGTAAAGAGGCTCATTTGCTCACCACACAAGCTTAATTCTTAAATTGGTTGCATTAAAGCCATTCTGCTGGATAATGGCTACCCTGATCAGATCATTTCATGCTATACATCGTGCAAACTCATGAATGGGCCTAAGGCTGTCAGTTTCAGCCCTGAAAATACCCAGGCTATCTTTTGTTTACCCTGGAAGGGCATGGTATTTCAAAGATTTGAGTAACAGGTAAAGCTGGCTGTTTCAGGCTGCTACTATGCAATAGCGACACGAGTGGTATTCACCACTAACAGGATGCTGCCATCATGCCAGAAAGACATTCTGCCTATCACACAAATGAGTAATGTGGTATGTGAATTTCAGTACCAGTGTGATGCTAGGTATGTAGGCTGTACGTCTCAAATGCTGGGCGGGTCGTATCAAACAGCATGTCCCAGCTGCTGTTCACATTGGGCAAGGTACGCTCTGCACCCAACCAACCGGTGTTTGCAAAATTCAAAATACAGTGTCCAACATTAGATGGGATTCTGTGTTTGGAAAACATTTGCTAAATAATCCTCAGTGTGCTAAGAATTATGATGACAACCAATTTAGAATCGTTAGTCAGGCTCTCAGTATGGCCCATTTGTGTGTACTGCAAGCTACATATATTAATACACAGGGCCCTGTTCTTTGCAGACAGAAAGAACATGTATGCACATTATGCCTGTTTCAGCTAAGCAACAGAAGTGACAACCATTCGATGACTCATTCCTCAGGGCAATGCCTTAACTAATCAGGGTTAAGCTGCCTAGTTTAAACTTCAAACAATGCTTGACAGTTAACTGTCAGTCACCATCACTGGTGCATTATCCATGGCAACGCCTCTACCATTCAGAGTCCAGTTCCCAACCAATCAGCGCACATTTCACATACAGTATAAATTATTGTTTTCCCCTTATATTGGTATTCTTGTGAAGTGCCCTGATGAGTGCAAGATGAAAAGCTTTGACATGTCTCTTTTTTTCAGCAATACTCATTTCAGATTTCCAGCAGCTGCAGTACTTTGCTTTTATTAAAGGAAAATTAATAGTGGAGACCAAGGAAATGAGCTGTGGAAATGGCAACATGTAGAAAAGACAAAATTTTAAGGTAAAAGCAAAATACTGCTGGTGTTGGAAATGCGAAGCAAAAACAGGAAATGCTGGAAACTCAGCAGGTCTAGCAGCATCTGTGGAGAAAGAAACAGAGTTAAAGTTTCAAGTCCGTATGACTCTTCTTCAGAGCTAAAGAGAAGTAAAAATGTAATGAAATATACACTGTTTAAGGGGGGTGGAGCAGGTGAAGCTGGATAGAAGGCCAGCGACAGGTGGGGACAAAAGAGGAATTGACAATGAGGCCATGAACTAAAGGGCAATGGTAGTGGCAAAGGTAAGAAAGCAGAATGTGATAATAAAACGGGCCAGCATTCTTTTTAAAAAAAAACATGAGCAAGTAACAGCCCTTTTGGGGTTGGGGTGGGAAAGGGGCGGTGATGGGAGGACAAAAGGGATGGAAAATAGGATGGGAGGGAGGGATGAAAAAGGGGATAAAACCATGGATTAATGAATAAAAATAAATGGATAAAAAGTAAAAATGAATGTAGAAAACAGGGGATTAAAAAAGAGGTGAGGATAGAGGTAAGAGTTCATGGCCTGAAGTTATTGAACTCAATGTTAAGCCCGGAAGGCTGTAAAGTGCCTAATTGATAGATGAGCTGCTGTTCCTCCAGTTTGTGTTGGATCATGTCCGAAGATTTTTTTAAAACTTTGATACAAAGTAGAATACGTTGTTCCTTTTTGGCAATGAACCCTTTGATCCATTTTGAACTAAAACAGAAAGCGATGGAAATACTCAGGAGGCAGCATCTGTGACTAGAGAAACAATTTTACATTTCAGGTTGCTGACCTTTCATCAGAACTGGAAATTAGTTATTTAACAGGTTTTAAGCAGGTGCAGAGACATGGAAGGGGGTGGGGGAAAGGTGGTGAAGAAAAGAACAAAAAGAAAGGTCTCTGATAAGGTGGGAGGCAGAAGTAATTAAATGACAGAAGGATGCAAGGCAAAAGGAGATGTTAATGGGGCACAAGGAAATAAAAAAATGGGTCCAGAAGAGGTATAAGTGAGCACAGCAGAACCATTACCAGCATCTGTTATCCAATAAATTTGCAGCAGTGGTTACAATCTAAAGTTGTTGAACTCAATGTTGAGACTGCAAGGCTGTAAAATGCCTAATCAAAATATAAGCTGCTGTTCCTTATTTCCTTGGAGCAATATAAGGAGAACACAAGGACACAAATCAGAGTGGGATAGCAAATTGAAGTAATAAGTGACCAGGGTCTCTGCAGACAGAAGGGAGGTATTCAGCAAGGCGATCACCCAATCTGCATTCCTCTCCCCCAATTAGAGGAGACCATATTGTGAGTGGCGGATATGGGATACTAAATTGAAAAAAGTGCATGTAGATCCCTGATTCACCTGGAAATAAAGTTCCACACATTGGACGTGGAGAAGGTGAAAGGACAGTGTTACATCTCTTGTGGGGAAAGTCCTGGGGAAGGGGAACAGTTGTTGTGGGTAATTGATGAATGGAAAAGGTGTCGCAGAGGGAATGGTCCCTACAGAGTACTGAAAAGGGCCAGGAGGGGAAGATTTATTTGATAATGGCATTGTGTTGTAGTTGGCTGAAATGACAAAGGGTAATGTTAAGTGTGGGGTGAAAGTTGAGAACAAGTTGACACTAGCATGGTCCTGGAAGAGAAAGGGGTGAGGAAAAAGGTACTGGAACTAGGAGAGACACAACTGAGGGCCCTGTCAACTGCAATGTGGGATAAGTCCTCAGTTGAGGAAAAAGGGATATAATGGAAGCACAGATGTTGAGGATAGCATCATCAGAACAAGATGCAACAGTGACACAGAAATTGGGAGAATGGAAGACAATCCTCACAAGAAGTACGGTGGGAGGAGGTGATGCCCACAATCCCGTAAATGAATGATTAAAAAAAACTTAAGTTGGCTGTGAGAGTCGTTGAGCATATCATAGATATTGTGAACAGCCAATCCCCAGAAATGGATAAATCAATTTTGAATGTTGCATAACTATTGCCATAGATAGAACTTGATATTTTTATGATGGTGTGCTTGCGTAGGGAGCAAAAGGAAATAAAATGAATACAAACACTAGCATAAAATTTAGCTGGGTGGCAAGTATCCCAGTTATGCTTTGGAGAGAAATGATATGAGTTACAAAATTCCTCCATTTGATGCTGAGTGTGCAGACACATGATTGGGAGCTTAAATTGGAACAAAGCACCCTTTCTAAGACACATAATCAAGCATAAACTTTGGAGTATTAAAATTGCTATAATATAGTGTATTTGCTGAATAACATTCTGAAGGCATTTCTGTTTGAACTCTAGTTTTTGTTAGATTTATTGTGAAATTAAAGATCAAGTTGCATGTGTTTAACAGTTAGAACTTGGCATTTGTAAATAATTCCATAATTACTACCCTCTTGGAGTGTGGACAATTTGGAAATCTTTGAATTATTTAATAGAACTTTTAATTATTTAATAGAAAATCTCTGCTTAATGTTGAGGAAAAATTTCAAAAAATATTAAAATTTTTGAAAGTTGTATTCAAGATTCATAAAGGAAAATTGTAAACTTTTTTAAAAATGTAAATTGCTTTTGTAGTACATAATATTTACTGAACCCTTGCATTGTTATCTTCCATACTTGCGTTTATTTAATGATTGAATTTCAGTAATGTGTCTGATGACATCCTATTAGGATGTCAAGGTGGATTGACTCTGCCTCAGAAGCAGCTGGAACAAGATAGTACACAGCCATTCAATGTAGAAAGATTTTCAGTTTTTCTAAACTCCAACTCTCAAGATAAATAAAGGGCCAGTTTGCCCCACCATGATGATCAGTAGCTGTAGCTTGACAGCGGGTACCAGCATTGAAAACATCACCTCACAATGATGCTTGATAGCTGCCTCAAATACGGCACTTGTGGCAGAACCTGCCTCTCATGGACTGATCTCTTCAACCATCAGCAAAAATGCACCTATCCCATCACTGCATGATTAGCTGCATGTCATCATCTCACAAAGTTGGAAGATGACATTATAAATACATATCTAGTATAAGGACTCAAAATGGTTAGCAGAAGAGCCCTTAGAGGATGGATAGAGTTTTATTTGTTAAACTCTATTTACAAGAATGGTTTGCAATATAAGAAAGCATCTTCTCCCTGGGTTCTGATGAAGAGTCATAGGGACTCGAAACATTAACTCTGTCTTCCTCTCCACACATGCTGTCAGACTTGCTGAGGTTTTCCAGCAATTTTTGTTTTTGTTTCCCCCCATCCATGTTGGCTATTCTTCCAGTAATCACCTACTGCTCCAGCCATCTATAACAGCAAAGTTGGGTCAGTTAGACAACTATCAGTGTCATTCTGAACAGACTAAATTAGATATGCTTTTATTAAAGTCAGTTGATTGTCAGCTCAATGTACAAATTCATAAAATGCAGCTCTGGCAGAGGTAGTTCAGCCCATCATGCCTGTGCTTGTATTGATAGCAGATATTGTAGACATTCCAGACATTGTATATCTGGAAGTCAGACTTACAATGAAGCTGTTCGACATGTCCTGTAACCAGCTACAAAAAAATATCTAAAGCTAGCTCAGTCCCTGCTGAGTACCCAAACCCCCACCCACGTACCTATTTAGGGGATCTCTGCTTAGGGGATTTTGAAGATAGCAATAAGTTGTGTTGGATGAGTTCCATCTCTAAAAATGTAGTGATATCACAGGTATTCAATAGGTAACATTTGTTTCACATAAACACCAGGCTTCTTTATTCGTGAGGTAAGTATAGTATCTCAATTACAGAATTCAATTTAATTGGAAAAACTTTAATTATATTATCAGCTGCTCAGTTCAAAAAGGGAACTAGATTTTATTTTCATTTCATAAAACCTTGCATAAAATCAAGTAGTTTGTGAATTGGCATGTACATGGCCATGGTTATTTCCCCACACCATCTAGTTCCTAGTCTTAGTCAAATTGATACAAACAATGCCTCACAGAAAGGGAGAAGAAAACTTGGGTCATCGACCACCTGCTTTTCAGAATTCTGTGAAAACTTAGCAGAACTTGTCTTCTCATTTTGCTTATTTGACTGTATATCACTTATCTCTTCTGCCACAGTTAATATGTGGTCCATGGAGCAAACAGATGCTAAAGCTCAAGTGACCATATCTTTTCTGCATTCCCCCCCACCCCACTACCAACTCTGGAACATAACCAATAAACAGCCCAAACCTTTTAAGAGCATAATTTAGATGTCAAACCTGTATAGCTTTCCAAGGCATTGTGCTGTGACCTTGGACTTACTATGTAAACTTAATGTTAATTGAATCAAGCAGCCAAATAATTAGCTGTTTTTTTTTAATCACTCCTGATTAGAAAAAACACCAACTCTTCAGCATTTGCTGTCATTACTTCTCTGAAACTGACAGTAACTCTGGAGTCCACATGCGCAGTTCAATGCGGATCTCCAGAAGTTACTGTCAGTGATATTACCCTTCTTTACAGAGTGCGTTGATGAAGTTTCCTCCAGACTGCAATTGAGTAGAAATCACTGCACTGATGAAAACTTTCCTTTTTATGCTATTGGTCTCGCACTAAAAGTAAAACCCCTCAAAGGTTACACCTTGCTGAATGAGCTGTAACTTGGGTAGGCAGTGGCATAGTAGTAATGTCACCGGACGAGTAGTTGAGAGGCTAATGTTCTAATTCAAATCCCACCAGGGCAGCTGGTGAAATTTAAATTCACATAATAAATCGGGAATAAAAAACTGCTCTCGGTAATAGTGACCATGAAACCATTCTTGACTGTTTTAAAAACCCACCAGGTTTACTAATGTCTTTCAGGAAAGGTAATCTGCCGTCCTCAAACTGGTCTAGCCAACATGTGACACCAGACCCACAGCAACGTCGTTGACTCTTAAATGCTCTTTGAAATGGTCCAGCAAGCCACTCAGTTGTATCAATCTGCTACAAAGCCTACAAAAAGAAATGAAACCAGACAGATCACCCATCATCTACCTAGGCACTGGAAACAACAATGGCAAGCCCAGGCCTGTCAACCCTACAAAGTCCTCCTTACTAACATCTGGGGGCTAGTGCCAAAATTGGGAGAGCTGTCCCAAAGACTAGTCAAGCAACAGCCTAATGTAGTCATACTCATGGAATCATACCTTACAGACAATGCCCCCAGACACCACCATCACCATTGCTGGGTATGTCCTGTTCCACCAACAGGACAGAACGACCAGAGGTGGTGGCACAATGCTATACAGACAGGAGGGAGTAACCCCAGGAGTTCGCAGCATCGGTTCTGGACCCCGGTCTCCTGGAATCAGTTCAAACATGAGTAAGGAAACCTCCTGTTGGTTTCCACCTGCCACCCCTTCATAGCTGATGAATCAGTACTCCTCCATGTTGAACACCACTTGGAGGAAGCACCAAGGGTGGCAAGGGCGCAGAATGTACTCTGGGTGGGGGACTTCAATGTCCATCACCAAGCGTGGGTCGGTAGCACCACTGCTGACAGAGCTGGCCGAGTTCTAAAGGGCAAAGCTGCTAGATTGGGCCTGGACAGGTGGTGAGGGAACCAACGAGGGAAAAACCTACTTGAACTCATCCCCACCAATTTACTTGTCACGGATGCATCTGTGCATGACAATATCGGTAGGAGTGACCACCCCACAGTTCTGTCTTCACATTGAGGGTACCCTCCATTGTGTTGTGTGGCACTACCGCCGTGCTAAATGGGATATGTTTCAAACAGATCTCGCAACTCAAGACTGGGCATCCATGAGGCGTTGTGGTCCATCAGCAGCAGCAGAATTGTATACAAACACAATCTGTAGCCTCATGGCCCAGCATATCGCCCAATCTTTCGTTACCATCAAATGGGGGGATCAACCTTGGTTCAATGAAGAGTGCAGGAGGGTATACCAGAAACAGCACCAGGCATAATTAAAAATGAGGTGTCAAACTGGTGAAGCTGCAACACAGGACTGCTTGCTAAACAGCGAAAGCATAATGTGATAGAGCTAAGTGATCCCACAACCAACGAATCAGATTTAAGCTCTGCAAACCTGTAAATCCAGTTGTGAATGGTGGTGGACAATTGAGCAACTAACTAGAAGTGGAGGGTCCACAAATATTCTATCCTCTATTGAGGAGCCCAGCACATCTGTGCAAAAGACTAGGCTGAAGCAGTTGCAGCCATTTTCAGCCAGAAGTGCCAAGTGAATGATTCATCTCGGCCTCCTCCTGAACTCCCCAGCATAACAATGTCAGTCTTCAGCCAATTCGATTCACTCTGTGATATCAAGAAATAGCTGAAGGCACTGGATACTGCAAAAACTCTGGGCCCTGACAACATTCCAGCAATCGTGCTGAAGACTTGTGCTCCAGAACTAGCTGCATCCTTAGCCAAGTTGTTCCAGTACGTTGACAACATTAGAATCTATCTGGTAATATGGAAAACTGCCCAAGCATTTCCTGTCCACAAAAAGCAGGACAAATCCCACCTGACCAATTACCATCTCATCAGTGTACTCTTGAGCATCAGCAAAGTGATGGAAGGGATCGTTGACAATGCTGTCAATTGGCGCTTACTCAAGCTACCTACTTACTGCTCTGTTTGGGTTCAGCCAGGGCCACTCAGCTGTTTATCTCATTACAGCCTTAGTCCAAACATGGACGAATGAGCTGAACTCTGGATGAGGTGAGCATGACATCAAGGCCGCATTTGACCGGTGTAGAAGCAAGGAGTCTTAGCAAAACTGCAGTTGATGGGAATCAGGCAAAACAATCCACTGGTTGGAGGGGAGGTGGTGGCGTAATGGTATTGTCACTGGTTGGAATCCTACCTAACACAAAGGAAGATGGTTGTGGTTGTTGGAGGTCAATCATCTCAGCCCCAGGACATTACGCAGGAGTTCTTCAGGGTAGAGTCCTTGGCCCAGCCATCTTCAGCTGTTTCATCGATGACCATTATTATAATGCTCCATTATAAGGTCAGAAGTAGGGATGTTTGCTGGCGATTGCACAATGCTTAGCACCTTTCATGGCTCCTCAGATACTGAAGTAGTCCATGCAAGTATGCAGCAAGACTTGGACAGCATTCAGATTTGGGCCAAAAGAGTGGCAAGTAATGTTCGCACCACACAAGTACGAGGCAATGACCATCTCCAGCAAGAGAGAATCCAACCGTCTCCCCTTGATATTCAATATCATTACCATCGTTGAATCTCCCAGTATCAGCATCCAGGGGAGTTACCTTTGACCAAAAACTGAACTGGACCAGCCATATAAATGCAGTAGCTCTGAGCAGGTCAGAGGCTGGGATTTCTGCAGAGAATAACTCATCACCTGACTCCCCAAAGCCTGTCCTCCATGCACAAAGCATTAGTTAAATATAATGGAATACACACTCTTTGCCTGGGTGGCTGCAGTTCCAAAAACACTCAAGAAGACTGACACCATCCAGGACAAAGGAACCAGCTTGATTTGCACTCCATCCGCCACATTCATCATTCACTCCCTCCGCCACCGACACACTGGCAGCAGTGTACACTATCTACAAGATGCACTGCAGCATCTCACCAAGCCTCCTTTGACAGCACCTTCCAAGCCCAAGGACAAGGGCAGCAGATGCAAGGGAACACCACCTGCAATTTCCCCTCCAAGTCACAGACCATCCTGACTTGGAACTACATCACCATTCCTTCACTGTTGCTAAGTTAAAACCCTGGAGCTCCCTCCCTCATGGCACTGTGGGTGTACCTACACCACATTGACTGCAGTGGTTCAAGAAGGTGGCTCACCACCACCACCTTGGAGGGGAGGCGGTGGGATAATGGTATTGTCACTGGACTGGTAATCCAAAGACCCAGGATAATGCTTTGAGGACCCGGGTTCAAACTCCTCCACAGCAGATGGTATTATTTGAATTCAATAAAAATCTGCAGTTAAAAATCTAATAACCATGAAACCATCGCTCATTATTGTAAAAACCCATCTGATTCACTAATGCCCTTTAGGGAAGGAAATCTGCTGTCCTTATCTGGTCTGGCCCACAGTAATGTGGCTGACTCTTAAAAATGTCCTCTGAACAAGGGCAATTAGGGATGGACAATAAATGCTGGCATAGCCAGCGTCACTCACATCCCACGAGTGAATAACAAAATATTAGGAATGGGCAATAAAAATGCAGGCCTAGCCAGCGACACCCACAACCTTGAAAAAATATTAAAAAACCTGGGCTTTTAACAGTGTACTTAGTTTATAATTACTGCTGAACAGCTTCCTGTTTTATTTGTGAAAAGTCAAGTTCTAGATCAAGTTAAATTCACATTTGTGAACTAACATTTTAAAAGAAAGTTTGAGCATCTACCTTAGTATTATGTATATGTCCCAATTATTTATTTCACTCTAAAATTTTAATTAAAAGCAAAATTCTGTATATTTTGCTTCTTGCTTTCCTGAATACTTCAGTATGATTGGCTGCTTATCCTGCTTTATTGTTACGGTTGCTGCACAATCACCTTGATTTGGCAATATATGTTAGGAGAGAGATCATCTATACCACAGAGATTGCTAGACCTTTGTGGGCAGCTTTCTTCAAAATTTGTAGGCAAGCATTGCTTTTCAGCTGACTGTGAATTGCACAATCAATTTTTAAACATTACACATAGTATTATTTTCACTTTTTCCAAAAAAAATCTTGCTGACTGTATAATGCATATTTGCATTCATGATTTTACTTTTTTTGTCAATTAAGGTTTTGTTGCATAGTCTCCACAAACACATTTATGTGTATATTGAGCACATAACAATAAGTCCACTCCAAGGCAGAGACAGAAAATGCTGTAAAGTAATTGAATTTCTTTAGTAGTTTATATGTAATACATTGTAGATTCTTCTTGAGTGAATTACATTGTGCAAGAAGAAGGGTAGGGGGTTTGACTTTAATTTTGAATAAAACCTTGGAGGTAACTAGCCTGGGGTTATGTGTGTACAAATCATTGAAAGTTGAGAAAGTGATTATAAAGACAGATGGGATCCTGGGCTTTTTTTAAAAAAAGAAATATGAGTACAGAAGCAAGGAGGTAATCATTAACTTCTGCAAAACACTGGTTCTGCCTCAACTAGGAGTATATTGTCCAGTTGTCCAGTTCTGGGCACTGTACTGCAAGAATGATATAAAGACACTAAGGGTGCTGAAAAATTTACGAGAATGGTTCCAGGGATGATGAACTTTGGTTACATGGATAGGCTGGAGAAGCTGGGGTTGTTCTCATCATAGAAAAGAAGGTTAAAGAGATTTGAAAGAGATGTTCCAAATCTTGAGGGGTTTATCTGTCTATGGAGTTGGTAATGTACTGGGGCTCAAGTTTGTATTGTAATATTAATAGAAAATGCTGAAAATATACAGCAGGCTAGTCAGTGCTGGAAAGATTCCGGTAGGTTCCATTATCAGCATTCTACTGTTTTCACCTGTGCACAATGTCATAATTTAGTGAGCGCAGTTTTATTTGCACTAAAGCTTTCATACCCATTCAGTTTAAAGTAGAGTTAATCAAGACGTATTACAAGAAAATTGTAATCTTTGTAATATTTGAAACTCATTTGTGAAATTAATGATTGAGTCATAGCTAATGCCAATTGTAGCGCAAAAGCTTATGTTGATTGTGATAATATCTTATGAAAAGTAACTTAATTTGAATTCAATTGTGCATATTTTTTGGTTAAAAGTTGCTTATACCTACCTTGTATGTGTTATTTGAATAATGAATAAAAGCATATACAGGCAGGTTTATCATAGTTCTTGATAGCTATGCTGGACACAATTTGAACAACTTAGAGACGTTCAGTTCAACAGCTAGATGACACGAGGAATAATTATAGTGACCCAGAATTTGTGGTTGTAATGACAGAGTAATTGTCAGCATTCGCAGTCATTATTGAAAAAAGCTGACAAATGATGCACGAAGTCATAATTACTGCTGAACAACCTGAAAAATTAATTTTAGAAGTCTGGAATGTCATTCTCTCCACTTAATAATAATTCCACAGATTGAAAAAAAAATTAAGTTTGATATTTCAGCTTTGACCTCAACTCCATCTTTTATTTCGCACTTTGATCATCAATCACTTTTTATTCATTGTACAATGATTTTTACTGCCTGGTTTGCATTGTGAGAATTCTTCTTCAATCTGGTTGCTCAGCCAGCATGATGAATTCACTGCTCCTAGCTATTTCTTCTATCTATTAGCCATGGCAGTCTTATAAAATGAACTTGGACAATCCCGCACCAATCTTTTCTTTATTAATTTATCTGTGGACACACCCAGGAGTTGGCACTAATTTGGCGACTTCATTCTAAAGTGATGAATAAAATATTTTTTATTGGAGATTTTGCAATTTATCCGTCTGTATACTGTGTGGTGAACTTCACGTGCATACCTAACGGTGCAATAACACCAATAGGCTTCAGTGTGATTTGCGCACACAGTTTTGGCAAATTCTTCAAACCGGAAGTGAACTCTTAACAATTGAAGTTTAATAAACCAAGCTGCATATGGTTTGTCACCTCTTTTAACCAGGTACATGGACTGAAACTGTTGTCATGAAAATACTGGCTTAGTTAGTCAGATTTTTCTCAGTAAATATGGCAAATTCACACTGTTTGCTACTGCAGAAATTGGTTACTGAGGTTCAATGCCAACAGCAGTTCTTGCAATAGAAAATGCACAGTTATTCCAGTACTTCAGGTGATCACATTGAGTCAGCTCTGACAAATCAGTATCAATTTAGATTGCTCTAATCCAGAATTTTCATTTTAAACTAATTCCCCACCTTTGGTATAAACCTAATTTTTGCTGATGTAGTAACTGTCATTTTGTTATACGCTGTCTCTTATCCATTTACATTGGTTTCCTTTTTAGTTACATAATATTATGCAATAGCAACCTTTTGCTGTAAAATCCTGGAAACTCAGATTTTATTTTTTCAGTATTGTTTTTGTGATTTTTAAAACTCCCAAAGAAGAAATTGAACTGAAATCTCATTATTTTTAAAACTTGTATCAAATTTGTTAATCCATCCCCTCCCTACCTACCGTAAATATCTTTCACTTGTGCATAACCATTTTCGTGTATGTTACATTATTACTGAAGTTGATGGATCCTGTTGTAGATTAACGGTATAGTATTCAGTTCAGCATCACTGCACAGGAGTGGAAGAGAACATACTTGTCTCCAAATCGCATTGAAGCACCCTGACAATTTCCTCTTTATAGCAACCAGTTTATCAACTCTCGAGTTCTTGGTGAAATTCAAATTCAAATTATCATCTTACAGATGCACCTAATGGACTTTTAATCAACATTTTATGTGGAAATGAAAACTCAACTATTTTGATTCTGTAAAAACATATAAACAAATCAAAAATGTGTTATATATCCACAAGAGAAATATGTTGAATTCAACATGGATTGCTAGTTTTAATAAGCCATCTTTCACAGTTATGTTATCTATGAAGGGTTGGTTTAAGATTTTTTTGCAAACTAACTTGGGAACTCTTCTTCAAATGTTTGAAGGAAATTTAATTGTGTGAAGTATAAGTTCTCCAAGGCTTACATTTAAAACTAAAAGCTAATTAATTGGCAACTGCATTCATATTTGTTTCAAAGATCATACTTGTGTATGATGACTCAATGTGTTTCTGTTGTACAATTGAGCATACAACACTGGATGTTTTTTAATTCTGCCATTCTCCCAAAATGACAACTTCTAGAAGAAATTGTGACTATATATATTTTAAATGCTTAAATGGGCTACTTGTACAGTAATTCTTTGTGCTGATCAATTTTCCTTGCCATTGCATCATTTCCAATCCCTGCCAAGCGATGTAATCTCCTGATTTTGGTTCTAAAAATAAGTATGTAAATTATTGTGTTCTTATGGAATTTCTGCAGCTGGAAACATGTAACCTTCCAAATTCATGCTCGTCATTTCCACAAATCATTGTACAAACCTTTCCAATCAGATTTTTGCTGCAAGTACATAAGCAAAAAGACCAAAACTTAAGCCACAAATGACAACCTTTGTGACTGTAACCACTATTACATTATTCCTTTTTGTCCTCTTTAGCCTGTAATGCAGCCTTTGGCGTGGTTGACCAGACCATCTTTTTCCAACACTTCTCTATTGTCCAACTCAATGGGTTCCATTACTATCAACTGACTGCATCTTCAGCACCTGCACCATTATCCCTGAGTTTCCCAAGGATCTGTCCTTGGCCCAGTCCTCAACTTCCACTTACATGTTTCCACCTGGTGACGTTATCCACAGGCATTAAGTTCAGTTTCAAGTCTGCAGTAACACCACCAACTTCTACTCCTCCTCATCATCCTCAGCCCTTCTAATGCCTCTCTGTTGCCAGACTGCTTGGCTGACATACAGACTTAGATGAAATGGTATTTTTTTCAGCTAAAGATTGGAGAAGATTGAAGTGACTGCTGTCAGCCCCCATTGTGAAGTCCACACTTCTGTCACTGATTTTATCCCAGTCCTCAGGCTGAACCAGACTGCAACCTTGGCATGCTATTCAACTTCGAGTTACGTTTTTGACCCTACATCTTTTCTATCCCAAAGATCACCTACTTCCACCTTTAATATTATCTACTTCTGCCCTGTCCTCACCCATCTGTCGCTGAAACCCTCATCCATGCCTTTGTCACCTCCTGGGTCCATTCATTCCATTGCTATTTTGAGCAACCCTCCCATCTTTCACCTTACATAAAATTGCTTCAAGACTGGCTTATAAATCGACCTGTCCTTATTGGTTGCCATTGCCTTCCAGTTCTGCGATATCTCAATTCTCATATTTGCCTTTAAACCATGCCTTAGCCTTGCTGCTCACTATCTCTATAAGCTCCTCCATCTCTACGACCACACTACCCCACAAATTTTCCTTGCCTCCGTCTCTGGATTCTTGTACCCTAACATTGCCAGCTGTGCTTTGTAACTACCTCCATGCCATATTCTAGAATCCCCTCTCCATATCTCTCCATCTCCTCCTCCAGATTTGAGACTTAAGTTAAAGTCTACCTTTTTGGTCAGTCTGGCTAACATTTCTTTTGGCTCTGTCCATTTTTCTTTGCCTCTGAAGTGTCTTGAGACATTTATTCATCAAAGGCACAATAAAAATGCAAGTTGTCAGAAATAAGTTCTAGATTTATAATTATTTTAAGCATGTTGGTAAGTATCTGTGATTTTTAATTTTAGAAATTTTATTTGAATTCAACAAATAAAATTGAATAGGCAATGGTGCAGTCCTATGCATTTAACAAATCAAAATTGCTGACATTTAAAGGATATGTTTGATGTTGATTTTATAACCAACAGTTTTAAATCACTTTAAAATTTTCACTGTTGAACCCCAGGTTTCTCATGCATGTGCTCTGATAATGTATCTATTTCTATTCACTTCTATTCACAGTGGAAGAATCTGATATAATTGATCTTGAGAAACGCTACTGGCTACTAAAGGCTCAGTCAAGGACTGGACGCTTTGATTTGGAAACATTTGTTCCTTTAGTTTCCCCACCCATCCATCCATCTTTAACTGAAGGTAATGAAACCTTTTACTGAGAGAGTAATGCATATTGGAAATATTTTACTGAGAGAAAATTGTATACTAGGAGTGAACTGCTCAACCGGAACCCAATTAAGTTCAAACTGTGGGGACTCATGCTTTGAAACACCGGGCTGTCCAACTTAAATTGATTCATTCGGATTTATTGTAAAATTAGATGCTGTGAAGTCTAGACAAATGGCCATAATAATCAATTATAATAAATTATTTGCTCATTATGTAGAAATGCAACCACAATTCAGGTACTTGACCTGGAGGATGAGGAAGAGACATGAGTAGGGGAGGAGGAGAGGAAGCAACAGAGGACAATGAAGGGGTCAATGATACTGGCCAACAGTCCACTTCCTTAGTGTGGAGGAAAGAGCAAGGAGGACAATGGGGTGGAGCTGGTGTAAAGAAGATTTACAATATAAGTTTTCTATTAAGTATGTTGTGTTGATTTGGGTAGAGGGATAAGTGGTTAGAAACATGAGTTGTTTTTCATGGGTTGGGAGGGGCAATTTGATCCTGATTGGAGGGGATTGAGTTACTGTTCACGTATTGAGAGGTGGTGTCCTGAATTCTAAGCAGGCATGTGAGAATGGGACAAGCTTCAGCTGTTGGTTGAGGGATAAGTATTGAACTGGACATGGGGGAGAACTCCCATGCTGCTCTATGAATAGTATCATGGGTGCTTTTATCTCGTAAGAAACCAGACAGATTCAGTTTAATCTCTTACCCAAAAGACACTTTCTGACAGTGCAATACCGCCTTTGTACTGAGCTTGGGCTGTACTGGTTGTTGGGGGTGACCAGGTTTCTGCTCAGCAAGCAAGGTTGGGTGCAGAGGCTGCCACATTTAAGTGATTTTTATTTGCTCAGTGAGGATCTATTCTTCCTGTAATCTTGGTTCACTAAGATTATCACTGAGTCATTATTGCCCTGTGATTGTCTCGAGCCTTCCACTTAAGATGCCCCACATGATTCTTGCTTGCCCAATGCCATCTGCCTGCACAATGGAAAGGTGGGGGGCAGTGAAGAGATCAAAATCAGGGGGGTAGGGGTGCATCATCCTGGTCACAAGCAGGAGGCGTTCTGTGTTTTCTACTCCATGAAGTTGGAGGAGGAGGACTGGGTACTGGGTACTCCAAAATCATCCAAATGTCTGCATTTTGATGTTCTGCATTCTATTTTGTCACTTTCTGTCTCAATGATAACTCAATCAATTCCATTCTTATTTTTTTCTGGAATTTTACCATGATTGCACTACTTCTAAATATTCACTGATAGAATCCTTTCCCCCATCCTCTCCATTACCAAGGCTGCCTACTTCCAACTCCATAGCATTGCCCATCTCTGCATCAGCCTCAGCTCAACTGCTGCTCAAAGTATTGTCCAATCCTGTTACCTTTAGCCCAGATAATTCCAATGCTGTCCTGGTTGGCTTTCCTCCTTGCACCCTCTGTAAACTTAATCTCATCCAAACCTTTGCTACCTGTGTCCTATTCAACACCAAATCCCATTCACCTATGGCCTCTGTTCAATGGCTTACATTGTCTCCTGACCTGAAAATGCTCTGATTTTAAAGTTTTCATCCTTGATATCAAGCCTCCCCTCCCCATGATTTCATCCTTCACTATCTCTGTAGTCTCTTCAAGACCTACAAATCTCTGTGTTCTCCCTACTCCTTCAATTCTAGCTTAGCAGATTCTTGATTTTCACTACTCCACCCATGTTCTCAACTCCTAGGCTTTAAGCTAAGAATTTCCTCCCTTTTCCTCAGCGCAGCTCAATGTCAAATTTTATTTGATAATGCCCCTGTGAAGTGCCTTGGAACATTTTACTTTGCTAAGCACATAGTTCGCTTTTGAAGATGTACAAATATTGACCACCCAGGTTACTTTACACTTTATCTGATTCCTGATTCTTGGGAGAAGGCATTTGCAATTTTCTTTCCAAATAGCAACTCAGTGCAGGAATTGTTGAGCTTTCGTTTTGGAGGTATCATGTAATTTTAGTTGCTGTACCTTTGCAATAAGTCACCTAACTCTACAGTCACAGTGCCACCTGCAGTCACAGCCCCTCAAGAATCCTGAGATTATTCACCATTTTTAATACATTACAGATTACAGGTCGAGTATCTTTTATCCAAAAATTCAAAAACCGAACACACCCAAAAGCTGCGTTTTTTTAAACCTCATTGACTTTTAACACTGGAAGTCTAGTTGTTTGTCTGCACTGTTTACCTTGTGATTTTTGTGGTGAACATGTCAAAAAGAAACATATTACAGGCACCATGTAATTATTATCCTGTAATGCATCTTTTTTAGCCATTTTATTTATTTTAAACGATTGCTAGCCTAGGCAGTATCCGAAAACCAACTTTATCTGAAATCTGAAATGCGATCAGCCTCGTGGGTTTCGGATAAAGGATACTTGACTTGTATTACACAGGGTCTAAGGTGGATTTGATTAAACTCTTGAACTAATACAAGTTTGTAAAGATAAACTCTACTTTTATTTAATATTTGATGTAAAAGTGTTTAATTTATAAATTATGTGGAATTCCTTGTGAGCAATACCATGGGAAATTGGAAGATAAAACACATATTGATTATATGTCACCTATAGTCCTAAACATATATCTGAAACTAATCTATGCAAGGCATTATTGCAGTAAATATCTCTTTATGAACTGTATTGTCAACTTATATCGGCATCCCCTACAGGTCTATTCAGCGCTTTTGATGAAAATCGTGACAATCACATAGACTTCAAAGAAATTTCTTGTGGTCTTTCTGCTTGCTGTAGAGGACCTCTTGCTGAACGGCAAAAATGTAAGTTTCAGCAGATTGGGCAATTGTGTGACGGATTAAAGAAAGCTAATTTGTTTGTGGTAGTGGCCACAACTTTTGGAAATGTGTGCAATTTAATCTGGTTTAATATATGGAAATGACATTTTTCATTAAAAAAAATTAATTTAAGATTTGAAATAAGTAAAAATATAAACTTACAAAGATAAGTTTGAAAACTGTTCATAGTTTAGATGGGTCACCACTTTGAATCCAGTAATTTTTAAAAATGTAATGCTAATTACTGCAGATTAAGGACTCTATTTTTGCTATAGGTTGTAGAAACTGGATTGAGAGTATCCATGGTAATTTCTTACAGGAGTTTTATAGCCGAGACATAGCTTATTTTTGTTCCATCAGTCTCTGTTGGATTT
This sequence comes from Carcharodon carcharias, assembly GCF_017639515.1. Classification (NCBI taxonomy): domain Eukaryota; kingdom Metazoa; phylum Chordata; class Chondrichthyes; order Lamniformes; family Lamnidae; genus Carcharodon; species Carcharodon carcharias. The sequence continues at coordinate 118,181,122 of NC_054476.1, forward strand.
GAGCCAGGCTCCAAAGATAGAAGGAAAATATCTACTTTCTGCTCTAGTCAGTCCTTGACCAACTGCTTTGATGAACTTTCATTCTACTTAGAGATAACTCGGTGTTAAACAGTTCAGGCTACAGTGGCCAATGATGCTTTATGCTCTGGAACAGGATAGTAGATCTAAGAAATATACTACATAGCTGATGTATAGGACTGAAGAAGGTGTTGCACAGCATCTTTTTAGCTTGTTCGATACCACAGTGTAAGTGGAAGCCCAAATAAAGAGTTTACAAGGCAAAGAGTTTTGATTTATAGCTTTTGAAAATAATATGTTTTCAATAAAATTAAAACTGGGAAAGATGGAAGTAGCAGAATAGATCTGTAAGCAAAAAGACAGTTCCGAGTTTTATACCCTGATGAAGGGTACATACACTATAAACATCATAACGTGGGTAAATGTGAAAATGTCCATTTTGGCATGGAGAATAAAAGAGGTGCATATAATCTAAATGGTGAGAGATTAGAGCCCTGAGATGCAGAGGGATCTGGGTGTCCTAGTGCATGAATTGTAAAAGACTAGTATGCAGGTACAGCAAGTAATTAGGAAAGCTAATAAAATGTTACATTTATTCAGAGGGGAATTTAATATGAAAGTAGGGAGGTTATGCTTCAGTAATACAGAACACCAGTAAAACCACATCTGGAGTACTGTGTATAGCATTGGTCATCTTATTTAAGCAAGGATGTAAATGAGTTGGAAGCAATTCAGAGAAGATTTATCAGACTAATATCTGGAATGGGCGGGTTGTCTTATGAAGAAAGGTTGGACAGGCTAGGCTTGTATCCACTGGAGTTTAGAAAAGTAAGAGGTGACTTGATTGAAACATATAAGATCCTGAGGGGATTTGACAGGGTGGATGTGGGGAGGATGTTTCCTCTTGTGGGAGAACTAGAACTAGGCGTCACTGTTTTAAAAATAAAGGATTACCTATTTAAAACGAAGCTGAGGCGAAATTTTTTCTGAGGGTCGTGAATCTTTGGAACTCTCTTCCTGAAAAGGTGGTGGAAGCAGAGTCTTTGAATATTTTTAAGGCAGATGTGGATAGATTCTTGGGGTAAGCAAGGGGGTGATAGGTTAGCACAGGTAGGCAGGATGCAGATTTGAGGTTACACTCAGATCCAGCCATGATCTTATTAAATGGAGGAGCAGGGTCAAGGGGCCAAATGACCTATTCCTCCTTCTTGTTCGTATCCAGTCTTTCCTCTTCGTAGCTGATACTGACTTGCTGTATTATTTCCACTAGTTTGTTTTATATCAAATTTTCAGCATTTGCAGCGTTTTCCATTTTATTTTAATATTTTATGTACATTTTTCAGTTTTTTAACACACACTTTTTTCATTTTTAAAAAGTGAAGAGTTCTTTGTTTCGTTAGTTTGTTTCAAGGTATTTGACACTGACCGAGATGGAGCTTTGTCTCGCACTGAATTAGAAGAAATGGTAGTTGCACTTTTGGAAGTCTGGAAAGATAACCGTACTGACAGTATCCCTGTAAGTAATAGTATCAATTTTTAAGAGTTCAAATAATCTTTCATAAGTGAAATACAAATTATTAAATTAGCAGACACAGGGATGATGGCTGAAACAGGACTTGGTGCGAGTGAAGGATACAGACAGAGTTTTGGATAACAAGATTACAGGTAAAACGGGAGATCTCCCAGGAGAGCATTAGGATAGTAAAATCAAAGGCATCGAGAGTTACAGCAGCAGATGAACTAAAACAGGCAGAGTTGAGAGCAGTGTTGCTGAGGTGGATAAATGCAGTCTTAATGATGGCACAAATATGTGGTCAGAAGCTTATTTCAAGAAAGTATCTCGCCAAGGCTGCAAACAGTCTGGTTTAACCTCAGCCAGTTGCCCAAGAGAGGGATGGAGTTGATAGGGGACAGAATTTGTGGCGGAGACCGAAGCCAGTGGGCTAGATTTTGCCATGGGCTTTGGGACTCTAACGTCCGGACCAAATGGCGGACCTAAGGCTGCATTTCAGGGAGCAAACCGAGTACAGGATCATGGAACGGCAGCCAATCCACTTTTCAGGCTGTCCCTGGGAAAGTTTCCTGGTGGCAGAAATGCATCAGGGAGCCATCCCAATGTGACTCCACACTATTCTCCCAACCACCCCCTCCTACCACATGTTGGGAAAATTCAGCCCAATAGATTCAGTCTTCCCAATATTTAGCTGGAGGAAATTTCTGCTCATCCAGCACTAGATGTCAGACATGCAGTGTGACAATTTGGAGACATTGGAGGTGTTGAGTTAGAATTGGGTGCATGTAGAAACTGACATTGTATTTTCAGGTAATCTACCTTTTGAATCTCCAGTAATGCCTCCTGTCTTACCATAGAACAGTTCATGGCACTTGTAAACTCGGGCAGAAAAATATAAAGGGAAAAAATTAGTATTGCCAGTTAAAACAACAAAATAAAATTAAATAATCAAAGCTTTTCACCATTCCCAATGGCAAAGACTGCGGCTTTGCTTGTACCTTTTTATCCAACACTTCCATGCAGGAGTGTAATACACAACCAGGACACCCTTGGTCTCCATCTTAAAGCTTTGTATCTACTTGAAGATGCCTAGCTCAAGTGTTAATGAAGTTTTTATTCACTTTCTTCAGGAACTGCACATGGGGACAGCTGACATTGTAAATCATATCTTGAAGAAGCATGACACCACTAAGGTAAATCTTTCTAGATTACGCATGTGTTGATATGAGTGTTGCATGTGACTTAATTGTCTTTGAAGTTTTTTTTTAAATTGCCATTGTTTAGCTTGCCTTCCATTTGTATGTTTGCAGTTGCTGTCAGAGAACAGCAGTGTGTTTCTACTGATGGAACAGATATTGACTTAAATTTCAAGTCAATCAACAGTGCCTTAGTACTTCAGGATTTTCTTGATATTAGTTTACTAGTTATAATTAGCACATTGGAATCAGCATTGTATTAATGAAAAAACTGTTCCATCACAATACTCAGTTTTTAAAAAATCTCTTTCAGGAAGTGGGTGTCGCAGGCTAGGCCAGCATTTGTTACCCATCTCTAATGCTTACAATTAGATATGCCAAGCTCAGTTGACATTTTGCATAACTAAAATATTAAGAAAATTCCATACTGAACTTCTTCATAAAAAATAATTTAATACTTGAAACAGTTTTCAAGGTGGGTTGGTGGTGACCAAGTCAATCATGAGGGAGTTGGATGTGGGAGGGGTATGATGGTAGCTTCCTGTGGAATGATGAACTGGATGGGCCATTGATCTCCCTCATCTGTACTGATGAAAAGAGGCTAAACCAATACACAAAAAAGACTGGGTAATCCTGCATTTTAACATCTATCTGAACCAATAAAAGCTTGGATTTAGCACTCCAAACTGAGAGATTAAAACTGCATAGTGAAAAAACTATGGAGAGGGGATCCTTAACAAATTCCAGTCATTTGTATGAATGGCGGTACTTTGATTCTTCCTCAAGTAGCTGACCAAAGGAAATACTTATATTACTCCAAGCAAAAATAACAAGTCATACATAGGCTCATTGAAAACGTGAATGGGTTCAGCTGTTGCATCCACTGGTAATAATTACGTTGTGATATGATTTTGTTTCACAGCCATTATGCGGTTTAGTGAGCGATTTAATAAGCTGTTAGTTTTAGGTACAAGTGATACTGTACCAGCTTGATGAAGTGATTAGTTTTCCTAATGCACAAAATCAGCATAATGCTCTTGGATGATAAGAGTTACATTTTTCAAATGAATAATGTAAGCCATACAATGTTCTTTTTGTTCTTTTTGAAAGCCGGTCTTTTTGTGTTCATGAAACATTCAATTGATACAGCATTTAGGTTATGTGAGCCTTTGGTGAGTCTGACAGTTGCCTTTCCCAGTATCCATTTCATTGAATTTTTTTCAGGCAAAGTGACATTAATCACTGGTTTTGTTTTGCTAAATGTTTCAAATGCTGTACCGGGTTTTGACAAGCTAGGTGTGGAATAAAAGCAGAGAATGCCAGAAATAATCAGCAGGTCCAGCAGTATTGGTAAACAGTAAAACTGTTACATTATTTTAAACTTCCGCTCTTAAGCTATGCAATGAAGGATCGGAAAAAAGAGGAATTGCCTATAAGGTGATAAGTTCATTTTTACATGTCTATCATGTGAAAGAGATGTTGAAAGAGCTTTCATGATATTCAAGTGTTAGACACAATCCTAGTGTTCAAGAAATGAATTCCTGTGTTCTAAGCAGTAAATTTACTAATAGAATGGTTACGGTGGAAAGGATATTGATCATGGATCATTCCAGATGATTAGCAGCTTGCCTAATTTTCAGATGTGATGGTAATAGGGCAGCAGTGAGAAGGGTAACAAGGATTATCTCTATAAATGATGTAATGACATCAAATTTTCAAGAGAAAAGAAATCAGACTTCAAGAAAGAAAGGTGAATGAGAAGGAATAGGATAGGGTAAATTTTGAGGCAAATATTTTAATGAGAGAGAGAGGTAAGACAGATGAGTATTTTTTGTCTTAAGGGTTGTTACTCTGTGAATTCTCTTCCTCAGAAAGCAGTGGAGACTGGGTGATTGAATTTATTCAAGGCTGAGTTAGATAGATTTTTGACAGACAAGAGAATCTAGGATTATGGGGGGTAGACAGGAAAGTGAAATTAAGACCACAACCAGATCAGCCAAGATCTTATCGAATGGTAGAGCAGGTTTGAAGAGCTAAATGGCCTACTCCTCCTAAGTCCAATGTTCCTATGCATCGGTGGAGAGAGAAAAACAGTTAATGTTCCGGGTCAATAATGTTTCATCAGAATAGGTGTGGAACTTGATGCAAATGCTGAGCAAGGCAAATTACTTGTATTATACTCTCAATAGAACTGACGTAGCTTAAAAAGTACAAAAATGTAACACATAAGGTGTTCCACCAATTTAATGGAAGCTGTGTTAATAGTATGATTTTATTTTAAGTTTGGTTTTCCTAGATTTTTCAACTGAAGCCCCAGTGAAAATAAATTAGTTTAGTTTGATGCATTAATTAGTTTGATGCATTAAATTTAAACCTGTTGTTAATTAGTGAAGTAACAATGCCACAATTGTTACATCATTGCCTTAGTAAGAATGTTAAAGCCTGAAAATGTTGGATCTGAGTATCCCTATTTTTAATGTAATTTTTGCCCTTTTTAACTTTCCTTTCCCTCTCCACCCAACATGCACTGTACTCCACATGCAAAATTCCTCCAAGCTATTTAATCAATTCATCTTTGGATTAGCAGTAAGTGAATGTGTGAGTATGCTGTGAAATGCTGCTGAGAGAAAACACCTGGCAGCTTTCATCAAAGCCTAATTGAGAGTGAGCTCTACATACAATGAAGCATGACCCACATGTTACCAATCTGATATAATGTGCTGTACATGTTGTACCATTATGCTGCCCCCTGCTCTGACCATTCTGCAGTCAATAGTTTTGCTCAGCTGTCTTTTCTTTGGCATTTTATTAAAAAAACAAATTAAATTAGCAAAACATATTTTGTGAAGTAGTTATAACCTTATAGTTTTGGATCATTGTCTTTTGTGATGGTATTGGAGGGTGGTGTTTGTTACATTGTTATATCTTTTGTCTTGGCTCATATTTCTTTTTCTGAGAAAAGGAAGTTGGGCTTGGAGAGGAAAAATGCTTGAGCCATAAACTTCCAAATCTATTAAGAAAATCTTGTACAGGCTATCAAATTATTTAATGCCTTTTATTTCATTGTGCTATTCATTTCCAGTTAGAAAAATTTTATTTTGAATTTATAGATCCTATGCAACTGAGAGATGTAAACTACTGATATTACATCATAGATTTTTACTTGTGCATTTAAAATTTGACTCTATTTGACAAATTGTCCAAAGTGGCTTTTTTAGCAAGGTATTTTACTATCTAGGTACATTGCTGTGACTGCTAGACCTTATAAGTTGGTTACGTTTTGGAATGTCTTTAATTCAAGATAAAATGCAGTACTGAAAAGGGGAAGGTGATAGTGTTGTGTTATTGTCACTGGCATTGTAACCCAGAGACCCAGGGTAATGCTCTGGGGATGCGGGTTCGAATCTCACCATGGCAGATGGTGAAGTTTGAATTCTGTAAAAATCTGGAATTATAAGCCTGATGATGACCATGAAACCATTGCCTATTGTCGTAAAAATCCATCTCGTTCATTAATGGCCTAATGGATGGAAATCCACTGTCCTTACCTTGCACAGACCCGCAGCAGCAATGTGGTTGACTTGTAAATGCCCTCTGAACAAGCTGAATAAATGCTGGCCTAGCCAGCAATGCCCACATTTACTAACAAGTACCGCTACTAGTTTTGCCTGATAAGCCTCTATGGCCTGCAAGTCCACCAAACACAAAGGAGAGAGCAGCTGGCTTTGCCATAGGCAGACTCTCAGGCAGTTAAATTGAGAGGCCCTGGAGCGAGTGAGACAGAGATTCGCTGCTAGGCTTGTGAAAAGCAAAAAAACTTTTGCTGCGAAAGCAGAATGCTAGTGAGAACGGATTCCCCATTTAAAGAGAATTGTAGAATTTTAAGCCCAGAGAAGTCGCCATTGTGTGCCTTGCTAATGGAAGTTAATTTGATTATGCTCAGGAGGGCTGATTGAAGGGACTTCTAAAAGGAATCTGGAAGACTTGCGCCAGCGTAACATGGAGAAGAGAAGCAATGTGGTTGACTCTTAACTGCCCTCTGAAATGGCCTTGCAAGGCCCTCAGTTCAAGGGCAGTTAAGCAACAAATGCTGGCCTTGCCAGAGAGGCCCACATTTCCTTTATTAAGGGAAAAAAGAGAGCCAGTGGGAACACCAGAAGGGATTTGGGACTTTAAAAACAAGACTACATGCGCTCTTAGCAGAAACATGACGTATAAACATGGCCAGGGGTTATCCGTTGTGTTAACTAATAAGGGATAGATTTTTTGTAGTTTAGAGTATTAGTTGCCTACTAAGTAATGTTTAGTTGATGTTGATTTTAGTTTGCATGGTACAGTAAAAGTCTTCAAATTTGAAATCTTATCCTATTCCTTTAAGTTGGATACTGGCCTGTCAACTCTTTTCAAAGTTATCGGCCTCTACGGGGACCTTTACAACATTCACAAATAACTCAATAGCTACTAGAATGGGGTGTCCAGCCTTTGTGGGCAGGGGGTAATTCCCTGCACCACATTTATCAAGTAGTATAATTTAAAATATTTTTAGATCAGATAGAGTTATGAGCAAACGTGACTGCCACTTCAAGATGTGGCCAACACAATTTCCTTTTCTAATAATATATTTCCACAGATATTAGTCAAACATTTTCACAATCTCTTGAATGAGACACCTATTCTTTAAATTGTAGAAATGTGTACATTTATTGGAAAAACCATTTGTTGAAAGTGCTTCTTATTGCATGCTCTTGGCTTTTTTCTGGTATCCCAGTTTATTCATTTGTGGCTCCAGTTTTGTCAAGACCATACAATGTCTTGCAGATATTCACTGATGAGCCTCAAGAGTAAGAGAAGGTTTATTTGTGAAAATACTTGTTCTCTCACAGTGAATAATGACAGCATGCACTGGGCATGACACTGCAGGCCTCCAAACTTCTGTAGCAAGCGCTAATAGAATGTCAGTATAATCATTATTCAAACCTCCTCTTCAGCCAATCATTACATTAAAATTTCATTTGAATCTCTGGTGGGCTCTCTTAATGGCAGGAAAATAGTTCCTAAGCACACTTCCAATTTATTGTGGAAGTGGCTGGCATTCTTAACAGGCACAGTCAATTCATTTCAGTTCTTTTTAATTGGCCTCAAGATTAGAATAATAAGCTTTTGCACAGTCAGAGTTCAGTCTCAAAATTGCACAAGTAGCTTAACTGTTGTGACATGATCTAGCTAGGTTCTTGTAATTCTGCGTAAATTCTTTTGAGTGTATTCACATGGCCTGTGAAATCTATTCAAAATGTGAAGTCCATGGTTCATCAAAGTTCTTAATTGCTTTATGAAGAGTATTTTGTGGCCTAACTTCTACGGCTGATTTCAGAATTAGTGATGCTTCAGGCACAATGCTCAATTGAATTTGGCAACCAACCTATGATTGCTAAAGCCTCTTATCACACAATGTAGTGGTTGCTGATGAACTGGCTCAGTACACCAGAATGAATAATGACAACAATGTATTCGTGTTTCCATCTGGGTCAATAAAGATAGCACAGAAAATAGCAAATAACAACAACAACTTGGGCCATCATCACAAGTGCCTTGGCGCTGTACTCTGCGTGGCCGCAGCACTTTGAATGATCAGGCCAACTAACTTGCAACCATCTCTTCTCGTGATCTTCCTTACAAGTGTGTTACACAGAAAGGTCAAGGTTCCTTCCCCTATCGTGAAAGATGCAATTCTCTATTTATTTTCTTTTCCTGGCACTCTTGCAAGCATGAAGAATTATAGTTATGAAGTCAGACTTGAGAAGAGAAGGCATTTTTTCTGATCTGAGAAGGTTGAAGGGTAATATTTTGGAGGTTTTGAAGGTTATGAGGGATAATTGTGGAGTATTGTGATTCAATGTTATTGGTCAGTGATTTGGCACTGAGGGGCATAAATTTAAGATAATCAAGAATTGGAGGTGAGAAAGAAATTATTTGTTAAGGAGTGTCTTTTACAAACTGGTTTTGCTTAAGAAAGGCTATTATGTGAAGAAAGGCATTGATGCAAACTTGATGGCTCAAATGGCTTGTTTTGGTGTACTCATAAAAACAAAGAATTAAAAACTGAGAATATAACCATACGAATTAGGAGCAGGAGTATGCCATTCGACCCCTCATGCCTGTTCCGCCATTCAGTAAGATCACGGCTGATCTGATTGTGGCCTCAAATTCAAATTTCCACCTATCGCTGATAATCTTTGACTCCCTTGTTGGTCAAGAATCTATTTACTTCTGTCTTAAAAATATTCAATGACCCTGCCTCCACCGGTCTCTGGGGAAGAGACTTCCAAAGATTCATGACCCTCTGAGAAAAAATTTCTACTTTGAGTCTCTCCCACAAGGAGAAACATCCTTTCAGCATCCTGTCAAGGCCCCTCAGGATCTTTATATGTTTCAGTAAGATACTCTTTCATTCTTTTAAACTTCAATGGATATATAAGTCCAGCTTGTCCAATCTTTCCCCACATCCCCCAATTTCGGGTATCAGTCAAGTGAACTCCTTTTGAATTGCTTCTAACGTATTTATAACCTTTCTTGGTATTGGGACCAACACTGTACACAGTATTCCTGATGTGGTTTCACCAATGCCTTGTACAACTGTAGCAAAGCATCCTTCCTTGTATATTCCGTACCTCTTGCAATAAACATCAACAATCCATTTGCCTTCCTAATCACTTGCTGTACCTGCATACTAACTTTTTGTGATTCATGTATCAAGGCACCCAGATTTCTCTGTACCTCAGTGTTCTACAATCATTCTCCATTTAAATAATCTTCTACTTCTCCACTTTGACAGGAAGAATAGAAAAGTTCACATTTTCTACATTATGCTCCATTTGCCAAATTTTTGCCTACTCACTTAACCCATATATATCCCTTTGCAGGCTCCTTATGCCCTCTTTGCAACTTACTCTCCTACCTATCTTTGTGTCATCAGCAAATTTAGCAACCATACATTCAGTCCCTTCATCCAGATCATTAATATAAAGTGTAAATAGTTGAGGCCTCACTGCTGACCCCTGTGACACTCTGCTTGTCACATCTTGCCAAACCAAAAATGACCTATCTATGCCTATTGTTTCCTGCTGGTTAACCAATCCTTGGTCCATGGTAATATGTTACCCCCTACACCATGAGCTCTTATTTTGCGAAGCAAGCTTTATTGTGGCACCTTGCCAAATGTCTTCTGGAAATCGAAGCACAGCACATCCACAGATTCTCCTTTATCCACATTGCTAGTTACTTCCTCAACGCCAATAAATTAGTCAAACATGATTTCCCTTTCACAAAATTGTGTTGATTCTGCATGATTGCATTGAGATTTTCTAAGTGTCCTTGAACATAGTTCCAGCATTTTCCTAATGATAGACATTAAGCTAATAGGCCTGTAGTTTCCTGCTTTCTACCTCCCTCCTTTTTTGAATAGAGGAGTCACATTCAAGAATGTACATGTTGCCTGTGCAGATGTGTTTTTGGGATCTAATTTTGCATTCTGTGATAATTGAGCTTTTGTTTTTCTTATTCAATGACAGATGGGACATTTAACACTAGAAGATTATCAGATATGGAGTGTAAAAAGTGCTCTGGCTAGTGAGTTTCTTAATCTCCTATTTCAGGTTAGTGCACAATATGCTTGCCAGCATAACAATCTTGTGATGTTTTATTTCTCTTTTAAGTTCTCTTGAATTATTTATTCCATTTGTCCTGTTTGTCTTAAAGTGGTCACAGTTTAAGTGGTCAATGCATCGGCCACTGTGGTACTGAATCAAGCAGACGAGCTCAGCCCTGATAATGTACAAATGTACATAATGTACAAAGTTGAACAGTTGTGTTTCCAGGATTTTCTCTCCCTTTTCTTTCCCCCTCAGACCACCGCACTCCCAAATTTTCTACTATGCTGCGACAATTGATAGGTCCCAAACTATTATTAGGAGTGAAACTTTTGGCCTTGGCATCATTGCACTGGAGTAGGAACTAGCCTGTGTTTATGTTCCTGATTGCTATCTGCAGACCTTTTGTAGAAAATGTCAATGCTAGAGTGAGAACTAGAGTTGGTTACCCTTAAATACCAAAGACTAGGCTCATGCGTGAAAAATTTTGTAGGAGATGAGACACTAGAGAGCAGTCCACAATGGAATGTTCTTAGCCGCACCGCAACCCCACCACCTTCTGATAAGACAGCATCTTCAGGAGAGGAGACATAACAGATGGTTATTTCCTTTTAAATGTTTAATCCCTAGAGTATCTAGTGCAGTTTGCCCAATACATTAGTCACAAGCCACATGTGGCTAATTGGAAATCCTGCTGTGGGTTATTATTTGGTTCGTAAATCAAAATTGATTCGTGGACACTATTGTTGAACATATGATCTGAATGTTCCTATTCATGTGGTGTGTATGTGCACTTTAACCATTTTGCCTGTTTGCTGGATAACTGGTAAGAGTCGAAGCGGAGTGAGAGTATTTTTTGATTTGCAGTGTCCGCCTTTCTTCCTTGGTGACTGATTATTGGCTGGCTATCTGTGAAAACGGTGGGTAACACATGGAAATCCCAGACTTCAGCATGGAAGCAGCAGCATTTCATGGATAGATGAACTATCACTTTGGTTATCTAGTTATCCGAATCAGTGAAAGTAAGCCCAACTAACAACAAGCAGCTCCAAGTGGGCATTTTGTGGCAAAATGCATCCATCTGCATTCTGAATGGAGAGAGTGGCATGCCTTTCTTGAGTCACCATTCACTGCAATGAAGTCAAAAAGCAGATTGCCACTGCTGGACAAATGCTTAGAAGCTGCACTAAGATGTCTGTCAGATAAATTCGTAGAACTTTGGAAGAAAACGGCTATAAAGTTTTGCCCTGAATGATGGTCAATGCTTGTTAAGGCGATAAACCCATGAAGCACCTTTACCTGCATTGTGTGCAAGGCATTTTCAACTTAAGTTGGTGCCTGTGGTTAAAGCAATGTTGTAATAACCTCACCCATGGCTAGTCAGCAATTTCTATCAGACGGTGCTGATTAAGTGCCAAGTATTCAGAGTAGCCAGTGGTCACTTTTTACCAAATGAATCACTGCTTAATATTTCTTTTAAAATTTTCTTTAGATGTTTGACTAGCAATGTTTTTTTCAGAGGAAATAAACTCTGGATTTTGGCATGCGTGGAATTTGCACTGACAGAAACAGGCTGCTCAAACTCTATCCTGACGAGGTCTGCAGAGCAAAGATTGTGTTTGGCCCAAGTGTACTTGTGAATCATGCTTTTGATACATATGTTTGTGATTTATTTGAAGATGAATTTGAGAAACAAACTTTAAGTTGTTCCCTTTTTAAGGAAGACAGACTATAATTTGAGATGTTCCTGGTGTATTCCTTGAAGTTCAGAATCACTGTTTTAAAATGCCTGCTTTGTCAAGATTATCAATATAGTATGATGGAATACATGAATGGTCCAAACTGCAATCCAGTTCAGGTACGGATGATAATTTGCCCAAGAATGTGGTGCGACAAGACATTTGTAGGTGAGGAATTTTTCGCTCACCTTTTTGCACAAGCACGGAACTGAAGTGTTTATAAGAAAATTGGATAATAAATGTCACTACATTGGCAGCAATTCAATGGCCCGTAACTTCTGAGCTCTCCAGCGTCACATTTAGGGGAGGGTACCCCAAAGATTTGCTGGGGAATTCCTCTGGGAAATTCCCAGGTAAGGGTTGCACCGCAATTGCCCAGAAGTGCACACTTCCTCTGGACAATTGCGCTGCGCTGGGAACCATCCAACAATGCAGTTTACATTGCAAACTTCAGATGGTAATGCCAAGGCTATAAGTTAAAAGAATTAAAACCTCTTCTAACTTCTGAGTAACTATTGTAAAGACCCAGACTGACCCCATGGTACTCCACACCCCCACTCCCCGACACTGGACTTCCCCTGCGCCCTCTGCCCCCCCTCCCCCCCCAACCCAACCTTCAACATATCCCCCACTCACCCGGTCTCTGGCTCGTGGGCCCCGTCCCGGCCTCCGGCTCGCATCCAGAACCCTTTCCACTTAGCTTCCGCCTGGCCTATCAATTTTCCTGGCCCTTTAAGCTTACCTGTTTTACTCCAGCAATGCCGTTTTTTAAAAAAAAAGGGAGCATGGCTTCCTTGAATCCGCTGGAGTTGTACTTCACTAGCGCTTGCAAGAAGTCTTTTGATGCAGGCTCCATGCAGCTCCAGCAAATGGAACTGTCAACGTGATTTTCAATACCAGGTAAGTGTATATTTGTTTCTTCTGGCTCCTGTGGCCAGCACTTTCCGACACTGGTCAGACATTGCAGCCCGATAAGTTGTGAGGACATTGAACAGTTAGTTCAAAGCATTGTCTTAGCTGTGAAAGATTTGATTGTCTTGGCGAGAAGACAGAACATTTCTTTCTGAAAAATAGAAAGATGTGTATTGCAGCAACAGTTATCTTTTTCCTTTCGTTCTGCAGATATGCCACATAGTTCTTGGCCTAAGACCAGCAACGCCAGAAGAAGAAGGACAAATTATCAGGTGCATAACTTTCCCAGTTAGAAATTACAATAAAGCAATTGGTGATGGCATAGAGGTATTGTCGCTGGACTAGTAACCCAGAGTAATGCTCTGGAGACTTGGGTTCGAATCTTACCACGGCACATGGTGGAATTTGAATTCAATAAAAATTCTGCAATTAAAAGCCTAATGATGACCATCAAACCATTGTCGACTGTTGTAAAAAAAAAAAAACCCATCTGGTTCACTAATGTCCTTTAAGGAAGGAATTCTGCTGGCCTTCCCTGGTCTGGCCTGTGACACCGGTTGACTCTTAAATGCCCTCTGAACAAGGGCAATTAGGGATGGGCAATAAATGCTGGCCTAGGCCACATCCCATGAGTGAATAAAAAAAATTGAGCCTCCTCCAACAATGTAACATTTTTGATGTATTTTAGAAGGTTACTTATTGTTAATATAATGTTATGCTTGAAATTGCATTTAGGTTATTTAACAAAAGAAACCTCATTTAATTAGAATTCTACATTCAGTGGAAATTGTTCTTTATAAACAAAAAAAAATTGAGGTATGAAGCATCATGGCAAGATATCCTCCCTATCGCCCCTCCTGCGGCCTGACAGATAAAATAAATAGAAATAATGGAAAAAGTACTTGGGGAAAATTGCTCCTTGAACACCCCCAAGGGACTGTGTGTTACCCTTCAAGGCACTTAGCTTCTATATGATACAATCTCTGTCCCCGTCATGAACCAGTCCAGCTCCCTCTTGAAGACGTGCAGATAGTTCCTCAGGGTAATGTCCTAGGCCCAACCATCTTCAGTTGCTTCATCAATGACCTTCCTTCCATCATAAGGTTCTGACCTTATGGGGATGTTCACTGATGATTGTGTAATGTTCAGCACCATTTGCAGCTCCTCAGATACTGAAGCAGTCCAAATGCAGCAAGACCTGGACAATATCCATGTTAGAGTTGACAAATGGCAAGTAACATTCATGCCACACAAGGCAATGACCATCTCCAACAAGGTAGAACCTAACCATCGTCCCTTGACGTTCAATGGCATTACCATGGCTGAATCCCTCACCATCAACATCCTGGGGGTTTCCATTGACCAGAAACTGAACTAGACTAGGTATATAAATACTGTCGCTAAAAGAGCAGGTCAGAGGCTAGGAACGCTGCAGCAAGTAACTCGCTACCTGACTCCCCAAAGCCTATCCACCATCTACAAGGCACAGGTCAGGAGTGTGATGGAATACTCTCCATTTGCTTGGTTGAGTGCAGCTCCAACAACACTCAAGAAGCTTGACATCATCCAGGACAAAGTAGCCTGCTTGATTAGCACTCTATTCACTCCCTCCACCACTAACACAGTGGCAGCAGTGTGTACCATCTGCAAGATACACCGCAGGAACTCACCAAGGCTCCTTAGAGAGCACCTTCCAAAACCACAACCACCACCATCTATAAGGACAAGGGCAGCAGACACGTGGGAACACCACCACCTGGAAGTTTCCCTTGAAGCCACTCACCATCCTGACTTGGAAATATATTGCCTTTCCTTCACTGTCGCTGGGTCAAAACCCTGGAACTCCCTCTCTAACAGCACTGTGGGTGTACCTACACCACATGGACTGCAGTGGTTCAAGAAGGCAGCTCACCACCTCAAGGGCAATTAGGGATGGGCAATAAATACAGGCCTTGCCAGCGACACCCACACCTCATGAACAAATAAAGAAATAGTCATCTCCCACCGAACCAGCCAGCAGCGCATTCCAGAGCCTCATACTCTATGACAAAAAAGAATCACCTGAAAACAAGTCTGTTCCTACCTTGGGAAAATATAAGCTCATGTACGCTGATTCTCTCCAATCTTTTAAACTGGAATAATCTAATAATAGACACACTATCCAATCTTTCCCTTCCCTTAAAGACCTCAATCTGGCTACTTCTAAGTCCACGCAGCCCTAAAGTAAATAGACCCAAGTTCTTGAGCCTACCTGAGTATCCATGGTTCCTGAAGCTGGTAAATCTTTTCGTAGCTCTCCCCTGTACCTTTTCCAAGGCCTGCTATATCATGCATCATGCAAGAGAAGCAAAACTGGGCACAGTGCCCCAGATGCAGTCTAACCAGTGACCAGTGTATGGCAGAATAGTGTTCTTGGATTTATATGGTTCAATTATTGTAATCCAATGCTCAGACATATCCAGATTGGTCATAAACCTTCAGTGATTTGCACACAATAACACCTACTTTTTCTTTCTAAACCTTTTTCATCATTGTTCCCTGCACATGATAGGACTATTCTGTATTGGCCCTACCAACATGCATGACATACATTTATCTAAGTTAAATGCTACTTCCCATTGTGCATCGCACTTTCCTAGTGCATCTAAATCTCTTTGCATTTAAATGTATATCTCCACTGTTCAGGTCATTAATAAAGACATTTGTGGGCCTCTGACAACCCCCGAGAGACACCAGTAGTTATGTGCCTCCAGGCTAATCCATATTCACTTAGTACAGCCTTTTGTTGTAAAAGTTAGCACATCAGTTAATAATCATAGCCTTGAAGTTATGTTATGCAATATTACTTGCTGAAGTCAAATGTTTTTCTAATATCTTAATGGAGGCACTTACAACATAGCATTGTTAAAATAGCATGCAATGTAACTTTGTGCTAATGAGTTTTGGGAATCCCTGCTTTTAATTTTATTCAGTTGCTAATTTTTATGTGTGTCTTGCATCTAGTGGATGGTTGGAAAGAGAAAGCAGACATGGCCTACAACCTGGACATAACTGGTTTCTGATTTCAGTGCAGTGGTGGCAGCAGTGGAAGGAATATGTGAAATATGTGAGTAATTACTGCACTTTTTTAATGTTTACTGTAACAGTCAGACTAGAGAACGCCACAGAGTCATGCTTTGTGAGATGCGAAGTAATTTAGAAAACGGCAAGCAGGCCAGTCATTTCATCTGGAGTCTAAAGCTTGGAAACAATTTATTCTAATAGATCTGAGGAAATGATTTGCACTTCAGCTTACCTGCTTCCAACAGCAGCATTTGAGCAGTGGCCTTGTCCTTATAAGGAAGGTTTCCAGTGAAGCATCACAACAGATTCACAACACAAGTAGCTAGGCATTGGCAAATTTATCAATCAACAAACATACTTCACCAACAGTAATTAACCAAAAAAGGCATAGCTGTTGGGGGTGGGGGAGAAAAGTGAGAATAGCTGAGAGAGCAGGAGGTGGAGGGAAGGGCTGTAAGAGCAGGGGGTGTTGGGGGGAAGGCTATTTAACTTGCAGGGTTTTTAAAGAAAAAGCACCTACCTTTTCACTTTTTTGGAGCAGGAATCAGGCCTCAAAGATCACTCACTTAGGCCATCCCAACATCTTTTTTAAAAGCATAAGGATTAAAGGAGCCTCGCAGCTGCAAACACTTGGTCGGAGCTCCACGGCAGTCATTGATGCCTTGTAACTCACGACCCACATTTTGGGAGGCTCTGCTCTAGGCTTTGTAGCCAGCTGATGCAAAACTATCATAGCAGTTGTATAACATATTGTACCTATGTTATGTAATACTCCTGTCCTTAAAAAAATCACATGCAATAGGCAACGCATTGCCAGTGCAAGTTTTGTAGAAGCTTTGCCTTTGATTCTCCTACTAAGAAGGTAAACTGATTCACCAGCTGTGCATGATTTTAAATTTTGCAATTTTACCTCTTTTTATATTTCATGGGCGTGGACATCTCTGGCTAGATCAACATTGCACAATCTCAGAACTGATTTGCTTGCGATAAGCAAATCCCAGTTACATGAAAGACTGCACCAATTGCCCATTTTTAGTGCAATTATGGTGTTTGTATTTATGCTTTGATCACAAACAGACAAATGGATGAAAGAATTACCTTGGGCCAAATCTTTCGGTGTCCAGATCATTAGAGACTGGACATATGATCGAACCCTGTGTAAGTCATGAAGCATTGACCAATGTGCGAATTACCCAGGAAGTTTGAACTTCCAATCTGTAATTCCACCGCTCCCTGGGACCCTCCACAAATGTCTCTGACTCTGAGCTAGAGTTGGAGACTTTGAATAGTTCCATGGGACCGACCTGGATAGTTACCCAGAAAATGTTACACTGATTAAATCCTAGTCTAACTCCTGGGTAGCTCCTGAATTGACCCCCCAAGCACACACATTGACAACGCCCCCCTCCCCCCAGCCCTGCCTGCTTGCCCGCCAACCTCCTTTCATTCCGCTGAATCCCTCGCCCACACCCATTTACCCCTCCAACTGATTCATTCATTCATCCACTAACATTCAGACAGGACCTTGAAACTTACCATACGCAGCTAATGAAAAGGGCACATATCCTGGCTTCCCCTGGCTCTAACTCTGCTTCCATCCCCAAGGGATGCTGTGTTCTGTATTTCTGGAAAGGCCAGGTTCAGGAGGCCCCAGAAGAAATGCGGAGAGCGCCAAGTCGGAATTCTCAAGTGGAGTAGCAATCTGTTGATGGCCACTCCTCAAAAGACCCGGGCCCTTAGTTTTACAGAGAAGCTTCTGCGCAAAAATGGCACAGAAAAGCAAATATGGCCTAAATGCCTGACAAAATAGTGTGCAAATAAATAGATGGGGATGTGTTTCATTTTTAACTTATTCATATATCATTATTTAACATAAATGATTTGAAGAAAATTAATACTTAGTTGGGAAATAAGGAGCTGGGGTGGGGGGCATGGGGAGTGGCCAGTGTGAGTAGTTTGGGGGTCAGTTCTGGAGTTATCCAGAAGTTAGACAAAGATTTAATCTGTCTAACATTTCCTGGATAACTATCCAAATAAGTCTCACGGAACTGCCCAAAGTCTCCAACTCTAGCTTAGAGTCGGACATTCACAGAGGGCCCTGAGAAGCAGTGCAATTGCCCATTGGAAGTTCAAACTTCCCAGTTTTTCCCGCATAGGTCAAGGTGCCAGGACTTCCACAGGGTCCTGTCACACATCTTCAATTCTACTTCCAGTCTCCAGCAATTGGGAGAGACTGGAAGACTGAGTCCAAGTTCTTTTATCCATTTGTCTGTCTATTCATGTTCAAAATATAAATACAAATACCATGATGGCACTAAAAATGGGAAATTGGTACAGTCTTTCAGTTAACTGGTATTTGCTTATGACAAGCAAATCAGTTCTGAGATTGTGCAATGTGAGGGGTTAAAATTCAAAATTTAAAATGCAGCACAGGTGGTGAATCTGTTTGCCTTAGTGGGAGAACCAAAGGTGAAACAACTACAACACCTGTGCTGACCATGTGTTTCACTGAACAAATAAATTTTTGAGATTAGTATTTCTTACATGTCATATTGCCAACAAATGCCACAGGCTGGATCCCATAGTTAGAAACTTATGGTTTAACATAGCAGTATATAATTATAAAGAATTAATACATTTTGTTGATGCATGTTAATTTGTTGTAAATTATAAGATAACCATTTGCACAATCAAGCAGCTTTTGTCTGCTGAATCTGTAAAGTCTTGCTCATAACATATTTACTGTGGAACTTGCAGAAGATAACTGAACTCTCAATACCACAACAAATTGATCATGGTATCAACTTCTTAGATTCATATAAGTTGTGTAAGAAACCTTAATGCATTCCAAAACATGGTCATCTTTCAAACTACTATTTTGTTGGAGTTCAGAAGTTAAAATCTATTATTCAACCAATAAGATGGGACACAATGAAACATGGGCTGACCTGTTCACTGTGTAGCTGTTACCATATGAGCAATGGAATGAGAAGTGATACAGAAGATGTGATAACACCATTCATCAGCACGAGCCTGAAGCTAGAGCATCCTTAAACATCTGAGTGCATATTGCCAATTCTCACTCCATGGTTATGTTTAATATCAGAATGTAATTGTGGAAATGGCACTTCTATTTTTGCCATTTTGCATAATGTATTTCAATTTGTAGTCTAATAAAAAACAAAATCTGCCTATAGTTAGAGCTAAAAATTTGAAGGTAAGATTAAAGGCAACAGAGATTAATTGTGAAACAATGGGTAGTAATAAATATTGTTTTCAAATGACTTACATTGTGATATTGAAGCTCTTTTTTGGTTCACTGTAGAGGTTATTGAATACAGAAGTGTTCTATTGTGCTTGGAATGTATATCCCTAAACCTGAGCTTAATTTTGGAGGTGGGAAAATAATTCTATTTTCAAATATTTTGTCTTCTCTCTCCAACCTTACTGCTTTTTGTAATTGCTCTCATTAAGAAGACTTATGCCCGAATAAAAAAAGAATTCCTTACTTTGTCATTCATGGAATACAGTTCTATGATATTTATAACAAGTTCGAGATTCATGTTCCCTGTGTGGACGAGAGCAGGGACTGGAGGGAGGATGAGCAAACTGACCATGGCACCGTGGTACAGGGAGCCATTCAAGTGGGGGGAGAAAAGAGAAATGTAGCTGTAGTCGGGGATAGTATAGTTAGGGGAATGGATACTATTCTCTGTAGCCAGGATTAAGAGTCCTGAAGGCTGTGTTGCCTACCTGGTGCCAGGGTTAAGGATATCTCATCTGGGCTGCAGAGGAAGTTGGAGTGAGAGGAGAAAGATCCAGCTGTTGTGGTCCACGTAGGTACCAATGATATAAGTAGAACGAGGAAAGAGGTTCTGCTGAGGGTATACAAGCAGCTAGGGGCTAAATTAAAAAGCAGAACCAAAAGGTAATCTTTAGATTACTACCTGAGCCACAAGCTAGTTGGCACAGGGTCAATAAGATTAAAGAGGTAAATGCATGGCTGAAAGATTCTCATGGGAGAAATGGGTTCGAACACATGGCACATTGGCACCAGTACTGGGAAAGAGGGATAAAAACAAAAAACTGTGGATGTTGGAAATCCAAAACAAAAACAGAATTACCTGGAAAAACTCAACAGGTCTGGCAGCATTGGCGGAGAAGAACAAAGTTGACGTTCCGAGTCCTCATGACCATTCAACAGAACTGAGTAAAAATAGGAGAGGGGTGAAATATAAGCTGGTTTAAGGTGGGTGGGGGGAGGGAAGTGGAGGGGGGATGGTTGTAGGGACAAGCAAGCAGTGATAGGAGCAGATAATCAAAAGATGTCACAGACAAAAGAACAAAGAGGTGTTGAAGGTGCTGATATCGATAAGAATGTGCTAATTAAGAATGGATGGCAGGACATGCAAGGTACAGCTCTAGTGGGGGGTGGGGTGAAATAAGACTAACAGGGCATAAAAGGTATAGATTTAAAAATAATGGAAATAGGTGGGAAAAGAAAAATCTATATAAATTATTGGAAAAAACAAAAGGGAGGGGGAAGAAACGGAAAGGGGGTGGGGATGGGGGAGGGAGTTCATGATCTAAAGTTGAATTCAATATTCAGTCTGGAAGGCTGTAAAGTACCTAGTCGGAAGATGAGGTGCTGTTCCTCCAGTTTGCATTGGGTTTCACTGGAACAATGCAGCAAGCCAAGGATAGACGTGTGGGCAAGAAAGCAGGGTGGAGTGTTAAAATGGCAAGCAACAGGGAGGTTTGGGTCATTCTTGCAGTCAGACCGAAGGTGTTCTGCAAAGCGGTCACCCAGTTTGCATTTGATCTCTCCAATGTAGGGGAGACCGCATTGGGAGCATCGAATGCAGTAGACTAAGTTGGGGGAAATGCAAGTGAAATGCTGCTTCACTTGAAAGGAGTGTTTGGGCCCTTGGACGGTGAGGAGAGAGGAAGTGAAGGGGCAGATGTTGCATCTTTTGCATATGCATGGGGAGGTGCCGTAGGTGGGGGTTGAGGATTAGCACTTCAGTGCTGCTTCATGCTCTCGTCGGGACCTAGAAAAAGTTATTAATTTTGCTTCCAATCTCCACCCCTCCATCATTTTCACATGGTCCATCTCTGACACTTCCCTTCCCTTCCTTGACCTCTCTGCCTCAATTTCTGTTGATAGACTGTCCACCAATATCCATTACAAGCCTACCGACTCCCACAGCTACCTTGACTACAGCTCCTCACACCCCGCTTCCTGTAAGGACTCCATCCCATTCTCTCAGTTCCTTCGACTCCATCGCATCTGTTCTGATGATGCTACCTTCAAAAACAGTTCCTCTGACATGTCCTCCTTCTTCCTTAACCGAGGTTTTCCACCCACGGTCGTTGATAGGGCCCTCAACCGTGTCCGGCCCATCTCCCGCGCATCCGCCCTCACGCCTTTTCCTCTCTCCCAAAAACATGATAGGGTCCCCCTTGTCCTCACTTATCACCCCATCAGCCTCCGCATTCAAAGGATCATCCTCCACCATTTCCGCCAACTCCAGCATGATGCCACCACCAAATACACCTTCCCTTCACCCCCGCGGCAGCATTCCATAGGGATTGTTCCCTCCGGGACACCTTGGTCCACTCCTCCATCACCCCCTACTCCTCAACCCCCATCTACGGCACCTCCCCATGCATACGCAAAAGATGCAACACCTACCCCTTCACTTCCTCTCTCCTCACCATCCAAGGGCCCAAACACTCCTTTCAAGTGAAGCAGCATTTCACTTGCATTTCCCCCAACTTAGTCTACTGCATTCGTTGCTCCCAATGCGGTCTCCTCTACATTGGAGAGACCAAACGCAAACTGGGCGACCGTTTTGCAGAACACCTTCGGTCTGTCCGCAAGAATGACCCAAACCTCCCTGTCGCTTGCCATTTTAACACTCCACCCTGCTCTCTTGCCCACATGACTGTCCTTGGCTTGCTGTATTGTTCCAGTGAAGCTCAATGCAAACTGGAGGAACAGCACCTCATCTTCCGACTAGGCACTTTACAGCCTTCCAGACTGAATATTGAATTCAACAACTTTAGATCTTGAACTCCCTCCCCCATCCCCACTCCCTTTCCATTTCTTCCCCCTCCCTTTTGTTTTTTCCAATAATTTATATAGATTTTTCTTTTCTCACCTATTTCCATTATTTTTAAATCTATATCTTTCATGCCCTCTTAGTCCTATTTTACCCCACCCCCACTAAACCTGTACCTTGTGTGTCCTGCCATCCATTCTTAATTAGCACATTCTTTTAGATAATATCACCACCTTCAACACCTCTTTGTTCTTTTGTCGGTGACATCTTTTGATTATCTGCTCCTATCACTGCTTGCTTGTCCCTACAACCATCCCCCCTCCACTTCTCTCCCCCCAACCCACCTTAAACCAGCTTATATTTCACCCCTCTCCTATTTTTACTCAGTTCTGTTGAAGGGTCATGAGGACTCGAAATGTCAACTTTGTTCTTCTCCACCGATGCTGCCAGACCTGCTGAGTTTTTCCAGGTAATTCTGGGAAAAAGGGAGCTATTCAGTTTGGACGGGCTCCACTTGAATCATGCTGGGACTAGTATCCTGGCAAATCATGTAACTAGGGTTCTAGTTAAGCCTTTAAACTAAATAGTTAGGGGGAGGATTCAGTTGCGTGGAAGTATAAAAAATCAAAGTTTAAGGAGAGGGTAAGAGTGCAGGTTAGGCTGATTGCTATCAAAAAGTGAAAGGAAGGGACTGTGTGAATGCCAAATTGCACCAAAGAATCATATAACAGGGAAAATTGACAATAGGGCAAACTTAAAGTCTTTGTATCTGAATGTGCGTAAAATTCAGAATAAAACTAATGAGTTAACAGCACAAGTAGAGATAAATAGGGATGAGTTGGTGGCGATTACTGAGACGTGGTTACAGGGAGAACAGGTTTGGGAGTTGAATATCCAAGAATATTCAGTGTTCGGAAGGATAGGCAGGAAGGAAAAAGAGGTGGTGTAGCTTTGTTAACAAAAGAGATCAGTGCTATAGTGAGGAATGATATAGGCACTGGAGAGCAAGACGTAGAGTCAGTCTGGGTAGAAATAACAAATAGCAAGGGAAAGTAATCCCTGGTGGGAGTAATCTATAGGTCCCCAAACAGTAGTTCAGCAGTAGGGCACAGTATAAACCAAGAAATACTGGGAGCATGTAAGAAAGGCACGGCAATAATCATGGGTGATTTTAATATGCATATAGACTGGACTGATCAAATTGGCAAGGGTAGCCTCAAGGGAGAGTTCATAGTGTATTTGAGATTGTTTCTTGGAGCAATATGTCGTGGAACCAACCTGGGGGCAGGCTATCCTCGATTTGGTTTTGTGTAATGAGATGGGATTAATTAATGATCTCGTAGTAAAGGATCCTCTAGGGAAGAGTGATCATAGCATGCTAGAATTTTAAGTTCAGTTTGAGAGCGAGAAATTGAGTCCCATCCTAGTGTTCTGGAGTTAAACAAGGGTGACTACATCGGCATGAGGGCAGATTTGGCCCTAGTGGACTGGGCAGGAAGACTATAAGGTAGGACAGTTGATGAACAGTGCCAGATATTTAAGGAGATATTCAATTCCTCCCAAGTAAAATATATCCATATGAGGAAGAAAGATGGTAAGGGGGGGGGGGAAAAGCATCCATGGCTAAGCAAGGAAGTTAAAGATAACATTAAGGCAAAAACTAAGGCATACCAAATTGCAAAGGTTAGTGGCAGGCTGTAAGATTGGGAAACTTTTAAAGATCAACAAAGGGTTACTAAAAAAAATAATAAAAAGAGCAAAGGTAAATTATGAAAGAAAACTAGCGCAAAATGTAAAAACTGATAGCAAAAGCTTCTGCATGTATATAAAAGGAAAGAGAGTAGCTGAAGTGAATGTTGGTCCCTTGGAGTACGAGACTGGGGAGTTAATAGTGTGGAATGCAGAAATGGCAGAGACGCTTAATCAATATTTTGCCTCCGTTTTCACAGTGGAGGACACTAGCACCACCCCAATAGTCACAGGTAATGCAGAAGATATAGAGAAGGAGGAACTTAGAACAATCACCATCACTAGAGAAAAAGTACTGAGCAAACTATTCGGATTAAAGGGTGACAAGTCCCCAGGACCTGATGGCCTACATCCCAAGGTCTTAAAGGAAGTGGCAGCAGAGATAGTGGATGCTTTGGCTATAATATTCCAAAATTCCCTGGATTGTGGAAAGGTTCCAGTGGATTGGAAAAATGCTAACATATCGCCCTTATTCATAAAGGCAGGGGAGGCAGAAAGTAAGAAACTGTAGACCAGTTAGTTTAATGTCTGTCGTTGGGAAATTGTTGGAATCCATTATTAAGGAAGTAGCAATGGGGCATTTGGAAAGTCAAAATGCAATCCATCAGAGTCAGCATGTTTTTATGAAGAGTAAATCCTGTTTGACTAATTTGCTACAGTTCTTTGAAGATGTGACAAGCAAAGTGGATAATGGAAATCCTGTGGATGTAGTATATCTGGACTTGAAGAATGCCTTTGATAAGGTGTCGCACAAAAGATTAATACACAAGATAAGATCGCATGGAGTTAGGAATAGTATATTAGCTTGGATAAAGGATTGGCTAACCAACAGAAAGCAGAGAGTCGGAATAAGTGGGTCTTTTTCTGGATGGTAAGCTGTTACTAGTGAGGTGCCATAGGGTTCGGTCCTTGGGCCCCAACTATTTACAATCTGTATTAATGACTTGGATTCAGGGATAGAAGGTACTATAGCTAAATTTGCAGATGACAACAAAGTAGGTGGGAAAGTAAGTTGCACTGAAGAAATAAGAAATTTACAAATGGATATGGATAGGTTAGGTGAATGGGCCAAAATTTGGCAGATGGGGTTTAACGTGGATAAGTGTGAGATTATCCATTTTGGTCGGAAGAATAAAAAGGCGACTTATTATTTAAATGGAGAGAAACTTCAGAATGCTTTAGTGCAGAAGGATCTGGGTGTCCTCATGCATGAATCGCTGAAAGCTAGTATGCAGGTACAGCAGGTAATAAGGAAGGCAAATGGAATTTTCCTAAAGGGATAGAGTATAAAAATAGGGAATTGTTGTTGCAATTGTACAAGGCATTGGTGAGACCGCACCTGGCATACTGTGCACAGTTTTGGTCCCCTTAACTTGAGGAGGGATGTAGTTGCATTGGAGGCAGTTCAGAGGAGATTCACTAGATTGATTCCAGAGATGCAGGGCTTGTCTTATAAGGATAAATGAGCAGTTTAGGCCTGTACTTGCCAAAGTTTAGAAGGATGAGAAGAGATCTAATTGAGGTATATAAGATGCTAAAGGGGATAGACAAAGTAGACGTGGAGCGGATTTTTCCTCTTGTGGGGCATTCTAGAATGAGAGGCTATAGTTTTTTGGCTAAGGGGTGGTAGATTTAAATCAGAAATAAGGAGGAATTACTTTTCTGAAAGGGTCGTGAATCTGTGGAATTCAGTACCTTAGACTGCAGTGGATGCTGGGACGCTGAATAAATTTGAGGAGATACAGATTTTTAATTAGTAACGTGTTGAAAGGTTATGGGGAGAGTGCAGGAAATTAGAGTTGAGGTCGAAATGAGATCAGCCATGATCATATTGAATGGCGGGGCAGGCTCGAGGGGCTGAATTGGTTACTCCTGCTCTTAACTCTTAATGTTCTTAGGTTAAATTTTTACAGTACATAACATAACATTGCAGATGAGAATGCATCAACATCAAATGAAGCGAAGCTGTAAGGTAATCAGAATATAATGAAAGTGTATTTTCTACTTTGAAGTATTTTAGAGTATCGAAAAGGTTCATTATTTTAAATGTCTTTAGCCATGTGTTTGACACAATTCAGGTTTTTCCTTCAATATTCATTTTTACAGCAAAAAGGACAGTTTCCCTCAGCAGATCCACATATCATATTAACTAAAACTTGCAACCTATGCGTAATGTGAATGGCATAACGTCATGAGACTAATAATTACCTTGTACTATGATATTTTGCATTGGAGTACTGACTGTAATCTTCACTTTGAAAGGTGATGAGCATCATGTTGTGGATCATGTTGCTCAAAAAAATTACAAATGAGATTATTACTCAAAAGAGGAACACAGCAAGGAACTCCTGGTTACAATGCATCTGTTGTACAAAACTTAACCTGCTCAAAAAATAATAGTCCATAATTTGTTTTTAGTGCTACTTACAATCTCATAACTGAGTTTCTGGTGAAGCATAGTTGAACCTTATGGAGTCTCTCTTTGCAGCTTCAGTGTTGAAATAACTGATCAAAGTAACGCCTAGGTCTTGTACTTTCTGGGCTTTCCAAAGACAGGTTATAATATCCAAAATTGAGACAAATCAAGTGCAGTCTGACACAACGGATATAGGAATTTGGTTTCCAGTATTGAATCCTTGATGGCTGAACCATTAGAGAGAAAGTTTTGCCATCTCTTCCGTTTTATCAGCTAGCAAAAAAAAAATCTGATGCCGTTGTGGATATTGGCAATTATATCACTGCAGAGAACAGCCTAGGCTAGATACACTCCTGTTCCTAACCGTTTTGAAATGCACATGTACCCGGATATTTTCAAATACTGTATGTCATCTTTGACACCAAGTCTAACATAGTCTGTTTCAACCATAATCAACTGAAACTTATTTTAAATTCATATTATTCAGCCTGCCTCAAGTACTGTCAAAAATTATCTTTTTTGAGGTGCAGTGCAACTTGATTCTGCCACGTTATAGTCTGCTGTTTTAAAACACTGCAGCCATTGCAGTAGTTTGAGAAAATAATGTTTGATGTGGTTTCATGTTTTTGCCAAAATATGGAAATTTAATGCTTCCAGCACGTTTTTTTTCAAATAATCTCCACATGGTTATATACTGGTTTTAGTGCCTTGAAAGCTGCTAAAATCCTCTCATAGAATAATATTTATTAAGAATAGGTTAGGCACTTTGGGCTATCCTAGAGGATGTCTAAGCTAATTAAAAAATGAAATTCAAAGTGCAGGACCTTGGTCCTTTCTTGTTGGTAAATAGTACAAGGGGACCAAAACTTGCATATGGGTCATAACTCTTATTTTGGAGGTTAGAGTTCATTGCATCTATAAAAGAACAGTATTGATTTTAAACTCAAATTCTTAGAAAGGATCTTGTGCTACTTTAAGTTTGTTATCTCCATCTTTATTGGTGGATATGGCTGTGGAATTAATATGTGTTACATTTGAGTTCTCAACATTTTTTTTCTGCTTTTATTACAGGAAACCAAGCCAGTCATAATAGAGCCTTCTTCAATAATGAATTTAGTGAAAAGCCACAACCCACTGCACCCTGTGGAACAGGGTGAAGATAAGCCTGGAGTGCAGAGTTCCTTCAGTTCTCCAGATGAAAGATGTTTGGACAACATATCAATTGCATCTGAAGCATCTGAGAGCACTGGCACTGGTAAAATGATTTTTGATTTGTAGGTTTTTCAATATAGTTCCTTTGAAACCTGAACATTTCATTTTACTGCACACATTGGAACTAGTTGCAAAAGTCAGAATTTCCCTTTGGAAAGAAGATTAACAATGTGGACTGAACTGAACAACTGTCTGATCCAAATTATTGTTGAGCTCTGAGTGAATCTAACATGGCATTTTGTTAATGGTCCTGGTTAGATTCCTGTGTAAATAAACAAATGAGAATTATACTTAAAGACATGTACCTTTAGTGAACTGTAGAATAACCTCACTGATGCTCAGTTTGGGTTCCACCAGGGTCACTCAGCTTCTGACATCATTACAGCCTTGGTTCAAACATGGACAAAAGAGCTGAATTCCAGAGGTGAGGTGAGAGTGACTGCCCTTGACATTAAGGCAGCATTTGATCGAGTTTGGCATCAAGGAGCTCAAGCAAAACTGGAGTCAATGGGGAATCAGGAGGAAAACTCTCCACTGGTTGGAGTCATACCTAGCACAAATGAAGATGGTTGTGGTTGATGGAGGTCAATCATCTCCATTCCAGGACATCACTGCAGGAGTTCCTCAGGGTAGTGTCCTTGGCCCAACCATCTTCAGCTGCTTCATCAATGACCTTCCCTTCATCATAAGGTCAGAAGTGGGGATGTTTGCTGATAATTGCACAATGTTCAGCACCATTTGCAGCACCCCAGAGTGAAGCAGTCCAGGTCCAAATGCAACAAGACCTGGACAATCTCCAGGCTTGGGCTGACAGGTGGCAAATAACATCTGCGCCACACAAGTGCCAGGCAATGATCAGCTCCAACAAGAGAGAATCTAACCATCAGCTCTTGATATTCAATGGCATTACCATTGCTGAATCCTCCACTATCAATAGCCTGGGGGATTCCATTAACCCAAAAACTGAACCGGACTAGCCATGTAAATACTGTGGCTACAAGAGCAGGTCAGAGGCTAAGAATGCTGTGGTAAGTAACTCACCACTGACTACGTAAAGGCTGTCTGCCATCTACAAGGCACAAGTCAGGAATGAGATGGAATACTCTCCACTTGCTTGGATGAGTGCAGCTCCAACAACACTCAAGTAGCTTGACATCATCCAGGACAAAGCCCGCTTAATTGGCACCACATCTACAAGCATTCACTCCTTCCACCACTGACACACAGCAGCAGTGTGTACCATCTACAAAATGCATTGCAGGAAGTCATCCGGCCTCCTTAGACCGCACCTTCCAAATACATGACCACTACCATCAGGAAGGACAACGGTAGAACATACCTGGGAGCACCATCACCTGCAAGTTCCCTTCCAAGCCACTCGCCATCCTGGCTTGGAAATATATCGCCGTTACTTCATTGTACGAGGCCTAAATCCTGGAACTCCTTTCCTAACAGCACTGTGGCTGTACCTACACCACATGGACTGCAGCAGCTCAAGAAGGCAGCTCAACACCACCTTCTCAAGGGCAATTATGAATGGGCAATAAATGCTGGCCTAGCCAGCGACGCCCACATCCCATGAATTAATGAAACAATTTTGCATAATTTTTATAATTTGGTTGTGCTGACCAAGTAGCTCCAATTCATTGAGTTAGGGCCATTTAGACTGCTCTGGCTGTGGCAAAGAGAGTTTAAGAACCACTGAGTGAGACAATACTAAATGGAAGAGATATTGAGCTTTAACCTCCAAGCTTCCCAGCGTCAGATTGGGGGGTACCCCAGAGATGAGCTGGGGAATCCCCTTCAAAAGTTCACAGGTAAGGTTTGCAGAACAATTGCCCAGAAGTGCAAACCTCCCCTAGGCAATTGCCCTGCATGAGGAACCATCCAAAAATGAGATGTAAATCTCAAACTTCAGATGGTTCTGACTGGGCTACACCAATAGTTACCCAGAAAAAGTTAGAAGAATTAAAATGACTTCAAATTTCTGGGTAACTATTGTACAGACCCAGGCCGACCCCTCCACGGGACTCTCCCCAACCCTGCACAGATCTTCCCCCATCACTCTTGATTACCCCACCTATGGGAGTACCCCCCAGAAGTCTTCCCCTAACTGCTACTGCCCCCTCCACGAGACTCCCTCCCCACCCCTCACCTCCCCCCGCTTGCAGGCCCAACTGCCACCCCCACCCCCACTTTCTGACTGGACCTAAGGGGCCTCCCTCCCCCTACCCTGAGGCCTGACACACCCTGACCTGACCCAATCTCTGTCTCCCAACCTCCTAATCCCCACCTCACCCCCTAGTCTCCGATTGTTTCCCCACTGCCACCCCCCAACCCCCAAATCCTATCCACCTAGCTTCTTCCTGGCCTGGCAAGGAGTTTTAAATTTCATGGACATTTAAACTTAGCTGGTTTATGGTAGCTCGTGCTGTAAAAAGGGGGTGTGACTTCCTTCACTTTGACTCAACTGGACTTTGCACTGGTCCCCAGGGACGCATTGCACTGCCGGGATCTCACCCAGCTTGAATCAGAAGGTTGGGTGAGACAGGCTGAGGAAAAGAATTAGCGTACGTAATTTAGCACAAAGTGACAACCTGATGCTGATTGCCACTCTGAGGAAGTTCAGACCCATAGTTGTGATAGGAACCAAAACACTTTTGGAGCACAGCATATTGTGTGAGGGAGCAGTTGAAGGCTGGAAATTAACTACAGCTTTCAAAAAAAGGAATGTTGATTGAAACTGCATGTGAATGAATGGGTTAAAATTTAATATTTCAGCTTGTTAGCATCCCTGGTGTTCTCAATGCCTTCTCAGCTCAGTCTACAATTTATAATAGAAGAAGTGTGAAGAAGAATTGCATCTAGTGGGTCCAGAACCTGGAACCAAAATTGCAGTTGTGTGTGGGTGAAGGAATATGTGAATCAATCACATTCATTATCTTCATTAGGAGTCCTGAGTAGAGCATAATCCTGATTGAAAACATGACATTTTTATCTGCTTGTCACTCAAGTACAACTAAGTTTGTGTGCAAAATTTTTTTGATGACCTTAGTGCACTGTTTGCGTACTGAAGCCTTTTTGAAATGTCTTTCTTTTATAATTTGTTTTAATTATTTATTATGAAATATCACTCTAACTGAAAACCTTCTAATGTTAACACATGAATTAGGAGCAAGAGTAGGCCATTCAGCCCCTTGAGCCTGCTCTGGCGTTTGATAAGATCATGGCTAATCTGATTGTGGCCTCTACTTTCCTGCCTTTGACTGCTTTGTCAGTCAAGAATTTGTCTAACTCAGCTTTAAAAATATTCAATGACCCGCCTCCACTGCTCTTTGAGGAAGAGAATGCCACAGACTAACAACCCGCTGAGAGAAGAAAATTCTCCATCTCCACCTTAAATGGGAGACTCTTTATTGTTAAACTGTGTCCCTTTATTCTAGTCTCTTCCATAAGGGGAAGCATCCTTTCAGCATCTACCCTGACAAGTCCCCTGAGGATCTTATATGTCTCAATACGATCACCTCTCGTCCTTCAAAACTCCAATGGAAACAAGCCTAACCTTCCCTCTTAAGGTAACCCCTTCACCTGAGGAGGGTGAGCCTTCTCCGCACTGCTTCTAATCCTTTTGTAAATAAGGAGACCAAAACTGTACTCCAGATGTGTTCTCACCAACACCCTGTATAACTGTAGCACACCTTCCCTATCTGCATATTTCATTCCTCTTGTGACAAACAACAACGATCCATTTGCCTTCCTAATCATTTGTTGTAACTGCATGCTAACTTTTTGTGATTCACGTACCAGAACATCCAAATTTCTCTCAGAATTCTGTAATCTCTCTTCTTTTAAATAACATGCTGCTTTTCTATTCTTCCTGCCAAAGTGGACAAGTTCATATTTTCCCACGTTATACTCCATCTGCCAGATTTTTGCCCATTCACTTAGTCTTTCTATATCCCTTTTTCAGATTTCTTTTGCCCTCTTCACAACTTAATCTTATACCTACCTTTGCATCATCAGCGAATTTAGCAACCAAAAATGCAGCCCCTTCATCCAAGTCATTGATGTAGGGTGTAAATAGTTCAGGCCCCACACTGATCCCTGTGACATTCTACTCCTCACATTGTGCCAACCTGAAAATGACCCATTTATGCCTACTCTCTGTTTCCTGTCAGCTAGCCAATCCTCTATCCATGCTAATATGTTACCCCTACACCATTAGCTCTTATTTTGTGTGGTAACCATTAATGTGACATCTTATCACATGCTTTTTGGAAATCCAAATACACCACATCTACAAGTTCCCCTTTATCAATGTTGCTTGTTACTCCCTCAAAGAGCTCTAATAAATTAGTCAAACAGTATTTCCCTTTCATAAAACCATGTTGACTCTGCCTGATTGCTTTAAGTTTTTCTAAATGCCCTGCTAGAACCTCCTTAATAATAGATACTAGCATTTTCCCCATGACAGATGTTATGCTAACTGGCCTGCAGTTTTCTACTTTTTGTCTCCCTCCTTTATTGAATAGAATTTTCTATTTTCCAATCTGATGGGACCTTTCCAGAATCTAGGGAATTTTGGAAAATTAAAGCCAATGCATCCATTATCTCAGCAGCCACTCCTTTTAAGAGCCAAGGACGAATCCCAGCAGGACCTGGGATTTGTCAGTCTTTAGTTCTAATAGTTTTCTCAGTACCTTTTCTCTGGTGAATGTAATTGTTTTAAGCTCCTCACTCCTTTTCACCTTTAGATTCACAATTTCTGGGATGTTATGTGTGTCTTCTGTAGGGCGGGCAGTTACAAAATATCCATTCAACGTGTTTGCCATTTCCTTATTTCCCATTATTAATTCCCCAGGACACACACAATAGAGGACCAACACTCACTTCAGTTACTCTTTTTTTCTTCTTAAACCCCTGTAGAAATTTATCATCTATTTTTATATTTCTAGTGAGCTCTCCCATACTCTTTCTCCCTAATTTTTAGCCACCTTTGCTGTTTTTTTTATATCTGTCCACTCTTCTAACCTGCCACTGATCTCGCAGAATCGTACACTTTTTTTTTCAATTTGATACTATCTTTTAATTTCCATAGTTAGTCACGGACAATGCCTCCTTCTCCTAGATTCTTTCTTTCTCACTAGAATGTGTCTTTGCTGAATGTTATGAAATATCCCCTTAAATCTCTGCCATTGCATCTCTACTGATCTACCCCTTAACTTCCTTTCCCAGTCCACATTAGCCAGCCTGGCCTTCATACCCTTATTATTTCTTTTATTTAAGTTTAAAATATTAGTCTTAGACCAACTTTTCTCTCTTTCAAACTGAATGCAAAGTTCAGTCATGTCACTGCTACTAGAGGGCTCCTTTACTACTAGGTCATCAATTAATCCTGTCTCATTGCACAATACCAGTCCTAGAATAGCCTGCTCTCTCGTTGGCTCTAGAACATGTTGCTCCAAGGAATTGTCCTAAAAATGCTCTATGAACTCATCTTCTAGGCTACCTTTGCCAAGCTGATTCATCCAAACTATATGTAGATTAAAATTACCCATGATTATCACCATATCTTTCTCACAAGCCCCCATTATTTCTTCCTGTATGCCCCATCCTACAGTGTAGTTACTGGAAGAGGACCTATAAACTACTCCCATAAGTGACTTCTTACCTTTGTTATTTCTTACCTCTATGCAAACTGATTCTACATATTGATCTTTAGAACGAAGGTCAGCTTTCACTTATTGTACTGATGTCATCCTTAATTAATAGAGCTGCCCCACCATCTTTCCTAGCTTCTGACCTTCTGAAATGTCATGTATCCTTTGAATATTCAGTTCCCAGCCTTGATCGTCTTGCAGCCAAGTCTCTAAAATAGCTATCAGATTGTACGCTATGTGCATTCGGGTATAAAGGCTTTAGTTCTGTCTTTTTACTATTTTTGCAACCTCTGGCCTTATCTGCTGGAGCACTCTTAAGATTGTATGCTCTGTCCCTTCCTGGCATGCTCTGATTATCATTACCCTTATTACTAACCTGCTGTCTTGCCTTGTCCTTTCCCTCCAATTGATCGCGTCTTCCCTCACTTGATCCCGCATCCCTACTATTTAGTTTAAAGCTTTCTCTATCACCCTTGATGTTTGGCTCGCCAGAACACTGGTCTCAGTGTAGTTCAGGTGAAGACTGCCCCAAAAGTACCACGCCCACTTTCCCCAGTACTGGTGCTAATGCCCCATGAATAGAAGCCTATTTTTCCCACATCAATCTTTGAGACACACATTCAACTCTCTAATCTTAGTTACCCTATGCCAAGGTTTAGGATGACAATAGAAAAGGACAATGGGCAATCCAGAGTAAGAATAGTTAACTGGGGTTGAGACAACTTCAATGGAGGAAGAACGGATAGACTGGAACCAAAGGTTGGTGGGAAAAGCTGTAGCTGAACAATGAGCTACCTTCAAAGGAGAAATAGTTCGGCCACAGTAAAGGTATATTCCTTCAAAAGGGAAAGGTAGGGCAAACAAAACCAGAACTCTCTGGAAGAAAAAGGAGGTAGAAATTAAGATAAAGAAGAAAAGGTGTGCTTATGACAGGTATCAGGTAGAAAATACAATTGAGAACCAAGCTGAATATAGAAGGATTAGAGGAGAGGTGAAGAAGCAAAGAGGGATTATGAGAAAAGACTAGAAGGCAACATAAAGGGGAATTCCAAAGTCTTCTCAAGGCACATAAATAGTAAAAGGAGGAGTAAGGCCGATTACGGGCAATAAAGAGCATTTACACATGGAGGCAGGGGGCATGGTTGAGATGTTAAATGAATACTTTGCATCTGTCTTTACCAAGGAAGCAGGTGCTACCCAGGCCTTGGTAATAAAGGAGGAAACTCTGTCACTAGTGGGTTCAAAACTGATGAGGAGGTATTGGGTAAACTGTCAGTACTTAAAAGTTGACAAGGCACCGGGATCATATGAGATGCATCCAAGGATATTGAAGGGAGTGGGAAATGCAGGGACACTGGCCATAACCTTTCAGTCTTCCCTAGACCCTGGAGGTGTCAGAGGACTGGAGAATTGCAGACATTACACCTTTATTCAAAAAGGTTGTAAGGATAAGCTCAGTAATTACAGACCAGTCAGTTTAACTTCAGTGGTGCGGAAGCTGCTAGAAACAGTTATTCAGGATAGAATTAATAGTCACATGGGAAAAGGTGGGTTGATTAGGAAGAGCCAGCATGGATTTCTGAAGGGAAAATCATGTTTAACTAACTTGCTGAGGTTTTTTGAAGAGGTAACAGAGAGGGCTGATGAGTGTTACATGGTGTACGTAGAGTTCCAAAAGGCATTTGATGCAGTGCCGCACAACAGACTTGAGAAAAATTACAGCTCATGGAATGAAAGGGACAGTAGCAACATGGATACGAAATTGGCTGAGTAATAGGAAACAGTGAGTAATAGTTAATGGATATTTTTCAGGCTGGAGGAAGGTTTGTAATGGAGTTCCCCAGGAGTTGGCATTGGTACCCTTGCTTTCCCTGATTATATATTAATGATCTTGATCTTGGTGTGCAGGAGACAATTTCAAAGTTTGCAGATGATATAAAACTTGAAAGCAATGTAAACTGTGAGGAGGACAGTGTAGAACTTCAAAAAGACAGACAAGCTGTTGGAGTGGGCAGATAGGTGGCAGATGAAGTTCAGTACAGAGAAGTGTGAGGTGATTCATTTTGGTCGGAAGAACATGAAGAATAAATATAAAATAATGAGTACAACTATCAAGGGTCTGCAGGCGCAGAGGGACCTAGGTGTACATGTGCATAAGTCGTTCAAGGTAGCAGGACAGGTAGAGAGAGCAGTTAGTAAAGTATACAGTATCTTAGGCTTTATTAATAGGGGCATAGAGTACAAGAGCAAGGAGATTATGCTGAACTTGAATAGGACATTAGTTAGACCTCAGCTGGAATATTGTGTACAGTTCTGGGCACCACACTTTAGGAAGGGTGTAAATGCATTAGAAAGGGTGCAGAAGAGGTTTACAAAAATTGTTCTAGAGATGAGAAACTTCAGTTATGAAGATAGATTGGAGAAGTTGGGACTGTCCACATTGGAGAGCAGAATGCTAAGAGGAGATTTGACAGAGGTGTTCAAAATCATAAGGGGCTGAACAGAGTAGATAGGGAGAAACTGTTGCTGCTCGTAAAAGGATGGAGAACGTGAGGGCACAGATTTAAAGTGATTTGCAAAAGAAGTAAATGAGATGCAAGAAAAAGCTTTTGCACAGCGGTTAGGGCTTGGAATGCACTGCCTGTAAGTGTGGTGAAGGCAGGTTCAATCAAGGCATTCAAGAGGGCATTAGGTGATTGTTTCTGTTTAAATAATGTCCAGGGTTACGGGGAAAATGCAGGAGAATGGCACTGAGTCATAATGCTCATTCAGAGAGCTGGTGCAGACACCATGAGCTGAATGGCCTCCTTCTGCACTGTAACGATTCAGTGATTCTGTGAATTTGCTCGTGGCTCAGATAATAACCCAGAGATTATTACCTTTGAAGTGCTGCTTTTAATTTAGCACCTAGCTGCCCATACTCCCAAAACAGAACCTCGTTCCTGGTGCTATCAGTGTCATAGATATCTCTGTGGACCCAACAACTGGATCCTCCCTCTCCCACTGCAAGTTCCCCTCCAGCCCAGAGCAGATGTCCCGGACCCTGGTAACAGGCAGGCAACACAGCCTTCAGGACTCTCACTCCTGGCTGCAGAGAACTGTCTCTATCCCCCTGACTATATTGTCCCCTATTACCAATGCATTCCTATTTATTCCCCCTGCTTGAATGGCTTCCTGTACCATACTCAGCTTGCTCATCCACCCTGCAGCCCCCATTTTCCTTCATACAAGTTGCAAGAACCTTGAACATGGGCAATTGCAAGGTCTGAGGCTCCTCCACTGCTCCCTTTTATGTCCCCATACTTGCCTCACTTTACGTCACATGCTCCTGCCCCTGGTGGTGGGCCAAATGAGAAGACTCTAGCATAAGAGCTTTGACTGAACAATGTGTCCAGGTAGTTTCCCCCTCTCTGCATCAACAGCCAGACTCCAACTCATTAATTTTGAGCCAACATTCAGATCTCGACAGCACAGAAGACTTTTAAAACCACCAGTCATATTAGACACCTACTCTGAAAAAAGTGCTGACCTAGTGCATCAGTGTTAGGACTTTTGCAGATAACATGTTGTGACACTACTGCTTCATCATGGAGCGAATTTACCTTCCATCCAGTTTAAAGATACTGTTTTAGCATTGTGTTCAAGGATTTTGATAGATTTTGACAAAATCCAAACCTTCCTTTTGTTTTAGCGAGAGTATGTTTTGTATGTGAAGGCAAGTAAACATCTGAAGATAATGTTTCCTATGTTTTTATTTCAGGTTTATACCAGTCTAGTCCAGCTAGTACTGATGCTTGCTTTACTAGACAGCACAGCAGTCTGGACAGTAACGGTCAATGTTTCCTTGGTGTCAACGGGAACATTTTGGCACAACTTGGTCCACAGAAACCAGGAGCTATCGATAACCAGTCACTTGTAATGCAAGGGTCTGTGAAGGTATTGATACAGTGCCTATAAAAATTAATTAGTCCTTAAATTTACCATGATGAGTTTTTCAATTTTCTGAATATTAAGTTTGTTGTATAGCTTGCGCGGGGAGACAGTGGCTTAGTGATAATGTCACTGGACTAGGGATCCAGAAGCCCGGGCTAATGCTCTTAGGGACAAGGGTTCAAATCCCACATGGCAGCTGGTGAAATTTAAATTCAGATTAATAAAAACCTGAACCTGAAAGTGATGGTGACCATGAAACTATCATTGTTTGTCGTAAAAACCTATTTGGTTCACTGATGTCCTTTAAGGAAGGAAATCTGCCATCTTTACCTGGTCTGGCCCATGTGTGACTCCAGATTCACAGTGGTTGACTCTTAATTGCCCTCTGAAATGGCCTAGCAAGCCACTCAGTTCAAGGTGGATCTTGCCAGTGATGCTCACATCCCATGAAAGAATTTTTAAAAATTCTGACTAAATGTTCAGCGAGTCCATGATTCTTGGTAATTGATTTTTAAATACGGAGCTGCGCAAAACGTTCCAAGATCTAGTCACTTTGACAGCTCAATATCATGTTCACTGGTGTAAACCTTAGCAAGCTAATAAACAACATAACCCATTCATGAGAGATTTAAATGAGTGAGGACAATGTACAGCAGAGCTCTAATAGTAGAGGTAAACAAACTTGTTTCTGATCTGGCCTTTTGCTTGACTCCAGCTCCTGCTGCTTTCCAATGAATTCAAATCTTTGCATTTATCAAAGATGCTTCAAGAAGCTGTTGCTAAGATGGTAGCATGAGGAAAAGGATGACAGATGGAATTCGGTGTCCATAAATATGCAGTGGTATATTACTCTTTTTAAAGCAAAATACAGTTTATTATGATGCTATAAATGACAAAAAGCTGGGCAATATATGAGAGCAGCAGGATTTGGGATTCATGTTCATAAGACCTCAAATGGACAAGGACATTAAAAAAAAGTTAACAGAATACTAAGTGGGGCCCACTACAAGGGTTAGCTATTGAATATTGCCATTTAGGAATAAGATAGCTGGGGCAGACATTATGATGACTGCTTGTGTATGGAGTGTAAATGGCATGGAAATAAGTGTTGTAAGTTTTATGGTGACTAACTTTCAGATGTATTCTAAATTTCTACACCTAGGTCAAGTTTGACCTTAAGATCATTTATCTAGAGTATTTTACCTTTTACAGTAGAAACAAAGTTTTCTTTTTAAAAAACCTTTGCCACAACTATTGTTCTGGATTGATAGGTACAGCAACAAATTTGAAACAACAGTCTGAATTAATTGCAAGCATAAATTTTTTGAAAGTGGTGCAAATAACTGTGGTGTCATCCATCAAAACCAAATTTGTTACCTCAGCAATTTAAAACTAAATTTAATCCAAATTTTATTGGAGCTTCATAAGAATTTTCATCACATCGTACTCTGCAGCCTTTAACACTTGACCATATCATTTTCCTCCAAGCCCTCTTTTCCATTGTCCAGTTGGGTGAGACTTGCCCATGCCAGGTTCCATTCCTTCCTATCCAGTTGTACCCTGAGAATACCTCCCTTGGCCCCACACTGCTACCTTATGAACCCCCTCAGGATCTATTCTTGGCCTACCCTTATTTATCATCTTTATGCAGTACCTTGAAAACATCATCTGAAGTTACCACATCTGTTTCCACATTTTGCTAACGACACCCAGGTCTCCAAAACCACTACTCCTCTTGTCTGCCCCCATTGTGCGGTTTAGTCAAAAAGCTGCTTGGCCAACAGCTAGTGTTGGGTATGCAGAAATTTTCACCAATTAAATAATGGGGAGACCCAAAACCATTGTCTTCTGCCTCCACCACAAATTAGCCTCTAATTCCCTAGCCATTGTCTCCATCATTCTCCCTGGCCACTGTCTAAGGCTGAACCAGACTGTTTGCAAACTTGCTGTTCCGCTTGACCCTGAGCTGAGTTTCTGCATCCCCCTATCCTCTCCACCATCAAGACTACCTACTGCCGGCAGCAAAGTTGAATGCATTTTATCTTGTTGCCTCCATTCAAATTGTTCTAAATAAATGGAAAAGGAGTGAGGATCCAGCAGAGCAGACAGTGTTGGGGGGTTGCTGGAGTGGTATGGCATTAACCACATTCTGCCAATTCAGAAAACTTGCCAGTTTTGCTTTCTCGCCTCTGGTTATCTATCCCTTTATCTTTGTGAATAATGCAGTATTCTCCTGAAGACTTTCAGAATCTTTGTTACTGTTTATAATAGTCTAATTTGGACTTAACAAACTTCGACACTTCGCACAGTTCCTAAGTCAAGGTTATTCGTCTATCCACATCTACGACATGCCACAGATCCATTTTTAAGTTTACTCTATTGTTTTCTAGTGTTTTTGTCAATTTCAATATATAGCATTGCTTTTCTTGTAAAGGCTCCTACGT
Organism: Carcharodon carcharias; assembly: GCF_017639515.1. Lineage (NCBI taxonomy): Eukaryota > Metazoa > Chordata > Chondrichthyes > Lamniformes > Lamnidae > Carcharodon > Carcharodon carcharias. The sequence continues at coordinate 118,220,688 of NC_054476.1, forward strand.
TAACTTTAGAGGGTGGACGCCTGAAACAGAATCCAGCTTTGGTTCGAGGCAAGGACTACGAGATTGTCCCAGAGCCTGTGTGGAGGGCACTGTATCATTGGTACGGGGCAAACCTGGCTCTACCAAGGCCTGTAAGTTATCTTTACCTTTGAATTTGTTTTCAATGTTTTTGTATTTGAAAGTTGTTGAAGAGTTAACATAAATGCTTACATATACTTTCAGTTTTATGGATTTTTTTTCTGAAATGCAAGTGTTTTGGAATATTTTATGGACTTCTGCTTGGCTTTTTTTTTAAATATAAGAATCTTTTAAAGTAAGTTGAATCTAATATGAACAATTGAAATAAATATTTTATTTTGAAGTTATTCATTTATTTACACAGCTACATCCAAAATAAGTGTATTTTAATCTATTGAGGTATTTGTTTAGAACGGAAGTGTTTTGATGGTTTGTTTAGGAAGCATGAGAAGGTTGCAATTGTTTGCAGATCAAATATCACAAATGAGGAAATGTTTTTTCGTTTTTATTTGCTCTTGTAATGTGAGCAATTCTGTTAAGACCATATTGCCCTTCCTTAGATGCCCTGACAGCATTGAAAATCAGCAGTTCTTGTGAGGCTAAGTCTCATGTAGGCTGGAGGTTGATGGGTCACTTCCCTGAAGGACATTAACTAGTGAGTTTTTAACAACAACCCAGCAGATTATAGTTATTTTTCGAGTTTCAGTTCTCACACTACTTGGTTTAGACAGCAATTTACCATGGTGAGATTTTAATACACAACTAGATTGCTAGTCTAAACCCATAACCACTCAGCTACGATGTTGTATTTCTTATGAATGATAATGTATTTAGGAGTATATCACACCAGTATATATTTTCACATATATGTTTAAACTACCCTGAGGTGGATGTGCAAAAAAAGTCTTTGAAAAGTAACCTGTAGTACTGTATTTTAACTTTGAAACCCTCAACTTCTTTTTAATGATTTAGTTGGTCAGGGGATAATTTTCCACTTTCATCTTCACTGCCTGTACCTTTGTTTTTCCCTGAGGAAAAACAAAAGAGAGTAAATTAGCTTCTATTCGGTTACAGGAGCTGACCAAATTGCGATGTTACGCACATTAATTGGCTATTGTAAAATAATTCAATCAAAAACTGAGAAGGTTTAGGATATAAAACTGCCTGAAATGAACACTGATTAATGTTAGAGAATTGAGTAATTTCATGATGCATAATTACTTGCTTAATGATTGAAAAATTGAGCACTGTCGGAGTCCAAAAGTGCCAATAGAGAAGTTTTCGGTTATAAGCATTGCAGGAATATCTGTACTTTTGTTCCTCCACTGTATTTCACTTTGCTTAATGATGAAGATGTTTTCAAAAATCTGAGAAATTCACTATGGCCCATAACTTGACCCCCCTGTCCCTCGGAAGTCCCCAGGTAAGGACTGCACAGGAATTGCCTGGGAAGTTCAAACTTCAGGTGGTTCTGACTGTCTTAGCATAATATTTACCCAGGAAAGTTAGAAGAATTAAAACCGCTTCTAACTCCTGGGTAACTAGAGTACTGAGCTGCCCACTACCCACCCCACTGAACCCCCTGACTATCTTCTGTTTTCCAAACCCCCCTCACAACAATCTGACTACCCTCCTGTGCGCCCCACCCCCCGACATCAGGCTACCTTCCAGCCCAACCATCCTTCCAGCCACTGCCCCCATCCTACTACCCTCTGAGCCTCCTTCCCCTCCCCCCCCGGCAATCTGGCTATCCTACTGCACCCCTGACTACCTTCACTTCCCCACCCTCAACTACCCTCCTGACCACTCTCCCTCCCCCAATCCTGCCCACTTACCTTACGTACTTAGCTTCTCCTGGGCTTCTCAAAGTGGCTGTGGACCTTTAAACTTTCCTGCTTTATGGTGGCTAGTACTGTAAACAGAGGGAAGGAACATTAGACGGAAGGTCTCAGGAACCCGCTGCTCTGCACTTTTCTGATGAGGCTCAAATTGGACGGTTAGGCGAGAAATATGCAGTGCATCCCAGTGTAAGCAAAAAAGAGCGGAGTGGCAATCCGACTAAGATTGCCACTCCTTGGAAGTTCTGGCCTAACAATATTGCTGTTATGCTGCCTTTTCATGAAACAAATGGTTGCTCCAAGTCACTGCACCTGGCTCATCTTTTCCAAAATCTTGGTAATTGTTAGCAAGTCATGTTAGATGTGTCAAGTATAGAAATTTAAGAGATTCTTTGTGGCTTCAAATAATTTGCTGTCACCATGTGGTCAGAACAGTAAGTATTAATTTTTATTTTTCTATCCTCTTAATTAGGTCATTAAAAACACAACAAATAATGAAGCAGAGCTAGAATTGTTTCCTCGCTACCTACTTTTCTTACGTCAGCAACCAGCCTCACGCACGCAACAGTCCAACATCTGGGTGAATATGGGTATGATGAGCCTGAGAACATTTCCTCAACATGCAACTAGAGGTAATGCAAGACTGCAGCAAGAAAGGGGAGCTATTAGCTCTCGAGTTGCTGAGTGCGAATTCCATTTGCATTACATTTTCAAATCAAGATTATACTGTCAAATTGAGGTTTCTCAAAATCCAGATGACCATTCAAGGCTACTTGTTCAGGAAAAACAATAGTAATAACAAACCTACTGTTGCACGGACTTTGAGTAAGATTTGGTCTTATGTAAAGCATCATTTGTGTTTGGGCCACAAACTGAAGACCATGTGCGCACAAATTTTAATACTTAAATCAATCATCTGTAAACCAGTGATCAAAGCAAGAACACAAAAACAGAGAATGGTCATTGTAACCAACACAATTTGATCTCTGTAACCCAATTCCATCATTAACTGTGAAGTGGAATAGAGCAGGGAAAAAACATCAACAGCATTAAATTGTTTGTACAGAAAACTGAAACATAACAGGCTGCATTTACCATGCTTATAGGTATTCTTGAGTGGACCCAGCACATAATGCTTGTCTCTATCCCTGAACAATGGTTTGGCAAGGTCTCATATGATAAACTTCCAAGATTTACCCCACAGTGATTTTTATGAGATTGAACTCTGGATTAAATTTAATCCAATCTACTTTCTTGCTGTAATCTTACATCTATACCTCTTAATTTGTGATTTAACTGGTTTATTTTTCTTACGCTCCATCTTTCAACAACAGTGTCACTACCTGTAGCCTTTTATAATTTACGTGCTCAAACATTCCTCAGAGAATTGTGTTATTAAACAATCAAATTGGTCACAGATTAGATTTTTAGCCTTTATTATGTTCTTATAAAGGAATTAATTTACATTCATGTTAAACTTGGGAAATGTAAGCTACCCTTTGCAAAATAAAATGGTCTTGTACGTTTTTTTATTTATTTTAACTTTAGTGTCCTCTTCCTCATTTCCCAGATTGTTATTACTAGGTCGCTGGGAATTCTACTCTAACTGACTTTGTGTCAAGTTTTTGGAGGTTTGCAATTTCCCCCATCCTCCTTTTGGGAAAGAGATTTGTCTGTACCCTGATGATGTGACTGAGATTTGGAACTTTCTGAATAAACAATTTTCAGTAGAAACCAACATCATTTTATTACATGATGGAACACATTACTTTATAATCCATTATGCCGTTGGTTTTGTAGGTTTTGACCTTAAAATTGAGTACATGCAACTGCAGTGTTAAAGGAGACTGATTGATTGATTTAGGTTTCTGTTATCAAATCGAAAATTCTTAACTTTTGCAGCTGTGTTTCACAGTCTTCAAACATCAAGTTGATTTAAAAGTACAGTAATAAGATGCTATGCTTAAATTGATTTTTCCATAAAATCATCGTCATGCAGAAAACAATTTCTTGTAATACAATTGTGTTTATTAGGTAGTTTTTATTCACAATTAAATTGATTTACAAAGCAGTCCGAATCCTGTGACAGTTGAATCATCTGCTTTCTGATTATTTGAAATTGCTACATTAAATCATTCTTCTAGTCAGATCATTTTCCACAGAAACAATGTATTGGACATTTAATTATCAATATATACATTAAATGGTTTTATAGTGTTAGTGACTTGGAAGTGAGAGATCATAACGATTAATGGACTGCAACAAATGTATGGAACTTATTTGCTATTAGCTTGATAACTGAGTATTATACAGGTATTAAAACAAAGGTATATTGTTAGCCTTATTGTTACAGTTCTTTCAATCAGACTGGTAGTTGGCTTTAGTTGAAATGGGTTTTATCTATTTTAATTGTAGTTGGTTGGTAATGCTCATAATGGCAATGTGTGTGAAGGAAGACTGGCCTTTTCAGACCTAATTTATAAGCAACATAATTTATAGCGGCATCTAGCAAAATGCCATTTCCATTGCTCATAGAGAAGTGGATGCCCAGCTGCAGTCTGAGGTGGCATTAACGTTATTATGTGTTATTTTGTATTTTGACAATTCTTTTATATCATGGCTTGTACATTTTCATGTTAAAACACTTGTTGTGAATTTAGGAAATGTACCTTCACCATCTTCTCCAATGAAACGAGTGTTAGCTTACACTGGCTGCTTCAGCCGTATGCAAACAATAAAGGATATACACGAATACTTATCTCAGCGGCTTCGAATAAAGGAGGAAGATATGCGACTGTGGCTGTACAACAGTGAGGTAAAACAATACTTTTAATAATTGGTCGATGGATTGCATTATGTTGGGACGGTCATGCGATATGTACAATTTTTTTTTGTAGAACTACCTTGCACTACTAGATGATGAGGATCACACATTAGAAGATTTGAAAATTCTAGATGAGCAGCACTTGGTGATTGAAGGTAAAGGCACTGTTTTCAAGAACAGCGCAAAGATCACTAAAATTAACTGATGCATTTGATGGTCCTGGATTTGAATGAATTTTTCATTTATGAATCATAGGCTAAATCATGGGAGCCATTCATTTCTTCAAATCTTCTGGTTTACTACATGGTAAAATAATTTTAAATCATGTTTTTGGCCTTAGAAAATGTTTCCTCCATCTTATCGTTTCTACTTAATATCATTAAGTTCCTATTTAAAGGTTAATGATTATCTAATATTTTGTTTGTATGGGACTACCAAAGTTATAATAAATCTTATTCCCTCAGTGTTGCCTTAATTGAAGCATCAATATCACATCCCCCATGATTTGGTGTTTGAGGATCTTGAGTTTACTTACTGAATGTGAATAAAGAAGCTCAGCTAAAATTATAACTATAAATACTTTGGTGTACATATTTAAATAGTCCATTTAAAGGAAAATGCCAATGATTGCTTAATAGAACCATGTTTTTGAGGAACGTATATCAACATTTTTCAGCATGTTCAGTCAGAAACTAATGTGGTATTTTAAGTCCATGTGTAGTCTATCAGAATGGTTGCAGCCATTACATAGAAACTACACTCTTAAGCCTTAAATTCTGCTGTCCATCCCTTAAGATTGAAATACAGATCAGCTTTTTGTATTAATGGTAGATTGTTATTCCCCCTACTTCCCTCAGCAAGATGCATTTTTCTGTTTTTCATTTTTTGTCCAATAAACCTGTAGATACTGGAGCATGATTCTTCGCACAGGAACTTTTTTGCTCTCTGGAGTTTTGCTTGTTAGATTTTTCAGTGTATTATTTAATAATGGTATACTATTACTCTCTGAAATCCAGTGAAAGCAATCCTGAATACTGTGGAACAAATCATATGGTACAGCAATGTTTCAGTTCGAATCACATGATTTGAGATCACAAGTCTGCAGTCTGCTGTTGTCTGGCATATAAGCATTGCTGATTTTTTCAAAAATCCAAAGATAGAACAAAATACCTGTATAATTGATTAACACATTGGTTAGAATAAGTTTTTAAAGACATTGTCTGAGTCCTTTGTGTGTCTGTCTTGCAGAATACTCCAGCCTTTCTGAAACCTTGAACATGCAGTTCACAATCACCTAATTAGCCCATGTTTTCTTCACTGGGCATGTATTTCCAAATCATTAAAGATGCAGTCGTATTTTTCATTATTCCATTTGCTGTGCTGTTGAAGCTATCAGAATAACTTTGCAGTTCACTGTAAATTTTACATGTCTCGGAACCAATTCATGCAACATTATCTAACTAGAAATGTAGGAATTGCTGAACAAATTAAAAACAACCAAGGCCTATCCAATTCACTTCCTACAATCCTGGTAGCTGCATGACACAGCAACATTGGAATTGTTGCCTAATCATAGCAATAAATCTATGTCAATTAATGTACTGTAGACCTTTGCACAAGATAAGGAAAAGCCCCAGTGATGGAAAGCTTTGGGAACCACTTGTCCAAAGTCACATGCTCCTCCTTAGCATGTTACACTTCTTAATTAAATATTTGAAAGCAACTTACTGCTGATATTTTGCACATAGCCACGGCAAACATTTTTGGCTAGAAGCCTGAGAATTCACTCCAAGTTTTAACCAATGATATTACTTATGGGCATATCATGACCCCCCCCCCCCAAATAAGTATGAATACACCCGTTTTATAATCTATATTCAGATCTATCCTTATCCCTTTCTGCAGTTGGAAATGTTATATGTTGGATTAGCTGACCATCCACTTACTTGTCATTTGGGACCATTCGTACCTCAGTCAGAAGTATTCAATTTTATAACTTTAGCAAATTACCTTTTTTTAAGTGTTTAATTTCCCAAAAAAGTGAAATTATCTAATTACTATTAACCTTCCTTCAGTCTGTTCCTGTAATGTGGGCACACAGCATTATTTAATGCCCACCCCTAGTTTCTTTAAGGTGGTAGTGGTATTTTGTCCCTTGAATTGCAGCAGTCTTGTGTTGGTGGTGTTCAGTTGATCATAGTAGGGAATTCCAAGATTTGCAAGCATCATTGAAGGAGAGACATTTGTCAGCAGAATGACAAATTTTTCATATGATGAAGCATACATTATTTATTTTGAACTTTCGAACTTGCTCGATACATGGTCGCATCTGTACGTTTTGGATAGAAAGTTAACATAATTAAAACTACTAATTTTTTTTTATTTTTGTGCAGTTGTATCAGGAATACTGTGGCAGAGTACAGAATCTTGAGCAGTTATTTAAAGTTGAGAATTATGCACTACTGATTTAAAATAAATTTTAGAAAATGCCTTATTCAGTTTTATTTCTAGATCGCCATTTATATAGCAAACGATATTAAAACCCTTGGACAAGGATAGTACCATTTATTTCAAGATCCATTCTTCTCTCCCCCTCCAACCCCACTAAGTTTTGAAAAAATCTCTCCAGTGGCATGATGCTGTAGCATGTTTGAATTTGTGTTTATGAACCACAGATTGATAGATGTCAGTTCAAGCCTGTTTAATCAGGAGCAGTGAATTCCTGACCTCGGCTGTATTACCGAGGTGCGGTATCATGATGAGTGATACTTATCCACATGGAGAAATGAAAGAGTTAGAAAATTAAAAGTATTTCTGGACTGTTTAACACACTTCTTCTCCCTTCCTAGTAGCCAGCTAAACAGCAACAAAATCCAAGAAACAAGAACCAAGGCATCTGGTTAGCAATGTTATGTACATGGAGCAGTAGCAAGAGAGAGGTTAAAAAATGAATGGCAAAGCATAAGTTATAAATATTCTGTCAAAACAGACTTTCCAGTTACCTAAGTTTGAGCATTGTTACAGTTCTGTCAGCCTGATGTCCTGCATTTCTTATAATAGTTCGCAACAAAGATATGAGTTGGCCGGAGGAGATGTCATTCATTGCAAACAGTAGCAAAATGGACAGACACAAGGGTAGGTACAAATATAGAATTTCAGCTCTTTAAGTATAGGTGATATGATTTATTTTGTGTTGTGAGGTCATTGAGCAAATTGCGGTCGACTTTCGCGATTCAAGATATTTATTTGAATTGCTGAAACTTTAGCAAACAAATCCATTGCTTGGTTAATTTGTTTTCGACTAATAATAATAATTGGAGGCATTTTTTTAAAGATAAAACCAAGGATTTTTCCACGTTCAATATTTTAGAAAACTGAACACAATGAAAAGGAAAATAAACTTTAAAGCAGATTTATGATGCCAATTTATGCCTCCTTTCCTTTTTATTCCCATAGGGACAATTATTTCTCATTGCAATTGCATATTTCATTTAGTCAAATGCAAATCATTTGAACATAATGATACATGTATGAACTTAAACTTAATCTGTTTGCTGTTGGCCCCACAATTATTTCTTTCGATAACTAATATTTATTCTAATATGTAGAAAGATGTAGCTCAGTGAGGATGGGTTTAGATGCGAAAATGAGCTGTTTCAGTTGGAACATGAAATATGTACGACACAAGTTCATGGTGTGTGATGCATATACTCAAAATATTTCGTTCAAAAGAACTGGAATTGTTTTGAATATGTTGATTTATAGGAATTAAAGAGCAATAATTCTTATACATCTCAAGGAAATGTTCGTAAAAGTTTTCTATTGAACCAAAGATCTATCATATTTCAGGTTTCTTGGAAAAAAGATTTTGGGAATCTTTTGTTCTGGTACACAGAGTGCTAGTAGGTGGCAGACCTGCAAACTGAATTGGTTTTTTTTTGTTTGGAATGCCACATTTCAAATCTTATTACTTATGCACATTTCTCCTAAAGAATTAAGAATATTATTCCTACCCACCCCACCAGCTCTTTGATATGTTTTGTAAGTGGGCTCAAAGCATCCTTGCAGGGTTGTCAACAGAATGCAGTTACATCTCAGTAGGCCAATATCATTTTGGAAGCCATCAATATATTCTGCTTAATCTCCTCAGGTATGGGTATTCTACCATCTCCAACCGCTTGTACTTGTACCTTCTGTTGACCATTTATCTATGCATCCAATTGGTAGTTGATTTGGCACATATGTTGCCTGTGCATTTTTTTTACTGTCAACTTTTAGCTATTTCGTCATGTTTATTCTTTGTTTCCTGCCACTTCATAAATCACGTAATTAGCTATAATACTTTTTTGTTCTAGTTCCAACTGAAAAGGGTGCTACAGGATTAAGTAACCTGGGAAACACATGTTTTATGAATTCAAGTATCCAGTGTGTCAGTAACACACAGCCACTCACGCGCTACTTTATCTCAGGAAGACACCTTTATGAACTCAACAGGTAAGGGTTTTAATTCAATTTATTTGTGGAAATTGAAATGTGCAGGTTACCTTTTCCTTTTGTTCATTTCAATCTCAACATAGTTTTTGGAATTCAATTCTGATGCGTACGAGAAAATAACAGCTGTTTCTTTACCTTGTGCGATTTGATAAACTAAAGTTGTTAAACCAAGACATTCCATAATTGAGAAGAGTTAGAATCATACTATATTTTTTCATCCTGAGCTTATTTCATAAAAAACTGAAGATGTTCTGGTATGTTCGAAGTAATTTGAGTCTGTCAAATTTTTACCCAAAGTGCCACAGAATATTTTTATTCATTGTTGAGGTGTGGGTGTTGCTGGCAAGGCTAGCATTCACTGCCATCCCAATTGCCACAACTGAGTGGCTTGCTTGGTCACTTTAGAAAATTAAGTTAAATGTTGGCATGAAACTGGATTCATATCTTGGCCAAACTGGATAAGGATGACTTTTTTTTTCCTTCAAGGAATTTGTGAACCAGTTGGGCTTTTCTAACAGCTGCATGTTTACTTTTATGGATGCCAGTTTTTATTTCTAGATTTTTCTTCTTTGCTTGCTATTTGTTTGACTCTCCACAGAATTGTGAAAGCCATAAAAAGAAATTAATTATATTAATTGGACTGCAGCAATTACACTGGCTCATAGGGCACTCGTAGTTGTCTGAACTTGCATCATAAGTAAAGTAGTTCAATCCAGAAAGACCACCTAGTCGATCACAAACAGTGAACCCAAGTTTCCAGCAATTTTGATGTTCGATTTTTTAAAAATGTAGAGTAACTATTTTATTTATCTGTAAAATACTTAGAGAAAGTTTACATGATAGATATATTACTAGTACCTGCTGTTGGGATGAACAGTGAGCACATGAATTTGTATTTTTAAATGCCATATTACTTAATTTGAAGCAAATATTTCTGAAATAACCTATTTGGTTTATACAAGAACTTTGTCTATTTTGCTTTGAGGTTCTGAATGCAGCCAGAAATGTAAATTGGGAAACAGTGGGAGGGTCCTAAAACTAATCCCTGGGCACTCTACTCAGCCTTAACAGGTGCACACTAATTCCTGTCCTTCAGACCATTTAAACAAAAAATTATCTATGGCTATCCTCATTTGTATCTGTCTTATGAAGGGAAATTTTGAGTTAATCAAGAGTGCTCTTGTATGCTCAACGATGGACGATTATGGTGCAGCATCGGCAGGGAGTTGGAAACAGCTGCTTAGTCTTTTGATTGAACTGTTGTATCAGGAAAACCTAAAAATGGGAATAATTTTCAAAACAAGGATAACAAATGCCTTTAAAAAGAAAATTAAACTTCTAAATTTTCATTTTAGGATAGTATGAACTGATAATATTTAAGCGTTATCTAATACTTAAGCTTTTGTATTTCCTGTTGAAAATGCAGCAATACATGTTTAATTATTTTCTCTCAATTTAACATGTACCAGATTGTCATGATTTAGCAAGATGGTAGCGTACATTTTGTATTGGATCGTTTCATTCTGCATTGGAAGTCGAGGATAATTATTAGCAGCTGCCCTTTTTTCTCATTTTATGTATTTCAGAATCTGTCAAGGTTGTGATTTGTTGCATGCAAATCTTCTTCCATAGCTGATGTATATTAATGGTTACTTTGCCATTATTTGTGCACATACCTTTTTTTTTTGCACTTGGTTAAAATGAACTTTCTTATATACTATCTGTAGGATATTTCTGTACTTGGTATTTGGAAAGTTGATACTTGATAAGGTTTCCCTCCGTAATCTTCCACCAAGGAATTTTCATAGGCACACGATGCAGTCAATGGCCGCATTAATTCAAAAAGTTCAACAGATTCTCCTTAAATGAATTGTTAGCGGGTGTGGAGATTAAGTTTATGGAAGATAGCTCCAGTCCTTTAATGGTTCAACTGTGATAACTTTTAAAAAATCATAAAATTCTTAGTATACTTTGAAATAGAGATATTAATCATTACTTTCATTACAAAGTGCTGATGCAGTAATTACTGAGAATTCCATGCAGAAGTGATTTGTTTTTAACTTCAGTTTCATGGCAGCAATTGCATGAAGATATAATTATCTTATTTATTAGCACACATCTAAGACATGCATTATAAAAAGCAATCTATTGCATCTTGTTGGCTTTTAATATCTTACAAATTGTTGCATTTCAATTAATTTTATGTGCTTGTAGGTCTTAATTCCATCATCCTCCATATATTGCAAAAAAAAAGCCAATTTACTTGTTTGAAAATTTCAAGGATTCAATTGTTCAATCAGTGATAACTGCATGACATTTCCTCACCTATTCATATAAACAACCCTCCCTGGACTGCTATATAATTTGTCTTCCTCACCCCCTCCCCCAACAATCTCCCTACACCCACCCCAATTATCAGTAGAGCTGTCACTCTGTTCCTGAGTAGTTAATCAATCATACCTGATAAAGTCAAATGATAACCTAAGTCCATAGAGATATTCTAAGCCTTTTCCTAAGATGATGTCAGGCTTCACTCAAAGGAAGCAATTACTTTTTTTTTAAATCTGTCTTCGTATGCATAAGGTTACCTACATTTATCTCTTACATGATGTCAAATGGCTCAGGCCTCACTCTGTGGGCAGAAATAAATCTATTTTTAAGGCGTAGTGGTTTTTTTGTCTGTCTTATGGAGCATGCACTCCTGGAGTTGATGTCTATAAAGAAAAATTAACCGACTGTCTTGCTGATCTATTCTTCACCTATATCTGAAAAGTGGAAAACCTTTAGGCAAGATGAAAAGTCAAGTTATTTATTTTGGAGCTTGCCAAATCTGTTTCCAGTGCAGTGAGTGGGTTCATCTTTTCTATCAGGTTACTTTTTTATGGTAGAGAAAGGATGCTGAAATGAAGAGGATTGAATACCTACCTTGTAAGATCCGTTACATTCTTCAAATGAATGATCCATCTTTGTACCAAAATCCCTTCAAGCAATTCCTTGGTCCCATTCTTATTAGACGTTCAGAATTTATTGTAAAGCTGAACCATAAAACTATATACCAGACAGCTGTACTGCCCCTTTTGGTTAAAAGCAGCTTCATGCAGCTCAGGAAAGGCCTTGGGGGCACTCTTAGTGGGAACGATGTCTTTAAGGGGCTACATCATTGTGACTTTGGGTTAGAAACTTGCAGTAGGTGGAGAATAATAGGACAGTTCAGTGTGATGCACTGAGCACAATGTACCCTACTGAGACATAACAGTCCCCTCCCTGGGACAGCTTAAGGTCAGATAATGAAGGATAACCTACAAGGTAATCTCTTATTTTTTGTTTTGTAACCTCATAGGAGTGTATTTTCTCCATGTGTAAGCTTGGACATTATACACCAAATTATAAACTGTCGTTGTACCCCACAGTGTGTAAAAGCTTTACCAGACGTTGTAAATTAGTTGACCAAGTTGAACATTTTTAGGCTTATCTAGATTTGTCTCTTTCACAGAAGTTGTATTCATTAAGTTACACAAGAAATAGGACCAAGAGTAGACCATACACCCTGTCGAGCCTGCTCCGCTATACGATACAATCATGGCTGATCTTGGGCTTTGACTCCTTTTTCCCGTCCCTCCCAAAACCCCTTAATTCCCTGAAACCAAAAATTTTTCCATCCCAGCGTTAAATGTATTCAGTGATGGAGCATCCATAACTCCCTGGAGTAGAGAATTACAAAGATTCACAACCCTTGAGTGAAGTAATTTCTCCTCACCTCAGTCCTAAATGATCAGCCCCTTATCCTGAGACTCTGCCACCCTGTTTTAGACTCCCTGGCCAATAGAAACAATCTCTCAACATCTACCTTATCAAGCCCCTTCAGAATTTTGTAGGTTTCAATGAGATTCCCTCATTCTTAAAACTCCAGAGAAAATAAGCCCAGTTTACTTAGCCTCATCGTAGAACAACCCCTTCATCCCAGGGACCAATTTAGTTAACCTGAACAAAGATATCAAGCTGACATGAGATCTAGCTAATTTTCCTTCTAAATTTGGTCATGTTTGAGACACTTTAGCTATTATCTTAAACTATAAAAATTACTCAAGTTAATTGTGTTTATTGTAATTTGATGCAGGATATCTATTCATGCAGTCAGTGACAGTAATACTTTGCCCAATAATGAGCAGTTTTAACAGCATGAATGAATTTTGTAATATCAAGTATACCAGAGAGCCTATTAAAATCCATGACATTTTATCACTAAAGACTCATAAGGTTACACCTGCATAGCCTATTATCTAAAATTAAAATGATAAAAATGTGCCAAGGTAATTGCATTGAGTCTAATCTTGTTTTAAATCTTTCTGAATAATGAATAGAATTGTCCAAACATTTTTTTTAAACTTTCAAAAGCTTGACGAGAAAGATACTGCCCAGATATAAATGTTGTTTATATTTTTGAATTGTTTTCGAAATTTCAACATAAAATAACTTGGTTATCAAACAATAAAAACGTTGCTGACTGTTGCCTTTGAATATTCGAATTAGCCAATATTTACATATGATCGTCTTCATTTGTGTTGCGTCTCCAAACCACACAATTTTGGTCGGAAAGAGGAAGACCATTTGGATTGCATATCTTATCTTTGCCACAACTTTTGCTGTTCTTCATCAGGGTGGTCTAGGACCCTTGCTATTTATTTTTCTTTCTCAAGGATGAATGCTTTGTAGCCCAAAGCGGATTCATATAATACCCTCACAGAGAACTAACAAAACTTGGTAGCTAAGGAGAAGGAACTTCTGAGGTTCATCAAGTTGGTTCCATTTTGCCAGATTATTAGAACAGAAGTCAGTCACTAAACTCAGCAGACTACTTTAATTTTTTTTAATACTGCCAAGGTATTAAAGAAAATATAATGTGGTGTAAACTGTACCCTAGCTAAATTTTAACAAAGTTAATGCCAGTTTTTAGGTTTTTGAGCACTCAGAGTGGGAAAGTGAGATTGATGCAGATGTTCAGCCATGATTTCATTAAATGGCGTTGCAGGCTTATCGGGCAGCATGGTCTGCTCTTGCTCCTATATCTTATGTTTGGTTTGTACTTTCTGTTGTTCAGCTACCTTTTTAGGTGTATCTAACATTAATGAAATAATCTCATGTCAACCAAAAATGTAAATTTTCTGTAAAATAACCAGTGACTCCAGATTTTTTTTTTAGCTAAATGTTTTTATTCACAGTCTAACATTTTCATAACATAAGAATAGATAACTGCAAGGTTGGTTTGACTGTCTGTGATTTAATGCAGGGCTAACCCATTAGGAATGAAGGGTCATATGGCCAAGTGCTATGGGGATCTTATCCAAGAATTGTGGAGTGGAACTCAGAAGAATATAGCACCGCTTAAACTCAGGGTAAGGGAACACATTATTGTAAAATACTTCGCAGAATAAAATCTTTTGCATTGGCAGTTCGATTTGTGAACTTTCTGTATTTAGAAAGATGTTGCATAAGTAGCAGCTTCATATTATGGAACCATAAATGTTGCATGAGTAGCAGCTTCATATTATGGAACCAATGAGAAAATTTGTAATGAATCATTCTCAAATTTATATTTATTTTATGCTGCATTAAATATTGCTGTTAAATAATTTTGTACAGCACAGTAAAATGAATGTGATGGAGTTTTCTGTAAGTATGGAAGTGGTAAAATCAAGCATTGATTTTTGCTTAGTTAATGGATATGGTATTCTTACTACAAACCAGAAAAATAAATGTTAAAATGAAAAGCATTAATGTAGAGGGCAATTGGATTGGGAGAAGGAACAGAGAACAGTGAAGAAAAATTATTTCTCTCAAACTGTAACTACGAAATAACCAATTTATTTAATGCTTATTCCATGTCAAGATACTGATTTTCTTTATTTCGTGATTTATCTTCAGTGGACAATAGCAAAATACGCTCCAAGATTTAATGGCTTTCAGCAGCAGGACTCCCAAGAGCTCCTAGCATTCTTGTTGGATGGTCTTCATGAAGACCTCAACAGAGTTCATGACAAGCCATATGTAGAACTGAAGGATAGCGACGGTCGTCCAGATTTTGAGGTTGCAGCAGAGGTCAGTTGCTCTCTGTTCAGAACGTTTCATCTCAAATGTTACATGATTAAAAGATATACTCTTATTATGGTGTGCTGATAGTTCTAATGTAATTGTTGGTCTGTATACAAATTTAAATTTGTGCTCATAATACTAAACTGGAGATGGCCAGTTCTGTAATTTTATAGCATTTAGCATAAATGCCTGTAAGGATTCTGCAATACACTGCTGTTAAATTAAGATCTCATTTTGCTCATACTCAAGGATAGAAATCAAGCCTTTTTTTGTTCCAATTTTTTTCTTTCCCTTCTTTAAGTCAATAAGGTCAAGATATCCACAAGAAACTGCATTTTTCACTGATCTTTGAAAATATTATTGCTGAAAACATTTGCATTCTGCCTGAACTTATTTCTCATCTTGTAAATCACAGGAATGTACCTGGGTATAGATTAGAATCACTGGCAGTATTTTATAATTTGATGCATAGGTGCCAATTTTGTTGAAGGACAGACATTTACCCTGAGGGCTGTTGGAATCCTGCTGTAGGATTATACTGCATAATTAATTGGTCAAAACATTGTGTATTGTGAACTACAAATCCAAGTTTCCTACCTAAATATTCAGCCAGATTTTTAATTCCTTACATCCTATCAGCGAATGCAATAGCTTAGCAATGCCAGTTTTTCAACAGTTGGGTCTGTTATATCATTGCATTTAGCTATTTTAAAAAAATAAGTAGCTGATACATTGCTGTTACCTTTTATGTTCAAGTGCTTATAGATTAAAAATTGCAATATTAGTGAATTTGTTTCTTCAATTCTACTTTATTAATGGAAATATAAAATAGTTTTGCATTTTCTGCAATATTAAAGACTTTAAAAGCCTAAAAAGGTACTAACTACTTAACTGGTAAAGCCATGCATTACTGTGAAACTTTTATTTTCTTACTCTTCTAGGCATGGGAAAATCATTTAAGGAGAAATAAATCAATTGTGGTTGACCTGTTTCACGGACAGCTAAAATCACAAGTCAAATGTAAAACATGTGGACACATCAGTGTTCGATTTGATCCATTCAACTTCTTATCTTTGCCTCTGCCAATGGATAGCTATATGCACTTGGAAATCACAGGTTTGTCAGAAAATAATGGCTGTAATTTTTTTCATTTAAGAGAAATTTGAAATTGGTAAAGAAATCTTTTTGGGCCATAAATTATTTTGCTGTTGAATTCGTTCAATCTGCACATTTATTTGTGAATACTGCTTTTAGGGGTAATATAAATGTTGATATTTACAAGGTGACAAAGAGCACACTTTTGCTTATTCTCAAACACAAACAATACAGAAAATAGTTTGACTTAAAGTCCCCTGAAATTCCAAATGAAATGCCTGCCAGAATAGAAATTGTGATATTTTGTCTCCTGTCTTTCCTCTGCCCTTAGAAGTGAATGCATTTCTCTGTACATTGATGAGCGCTTCCAATATGCCTTCCTTTTTCCACAACTGAGGATTCCCCACCAGCGTGGTTCACAGCTCCCTCCACTGTGTTCAATCTATTTCACTCTCCTTCCCTTCAGAATCATAATAGGGTTCTCCTTGTCCTCTCCTTCCACCCCATCTGCAGTGCATCTTATATATGGTACACACTGCTGCCACTATGCATCAGTGGTGGTGTGAATGAATGCTTGTGGATGGGGTGCCAATCAAGCGGGCTGCTTTGTTCTGGATGATGTCAAGCTTCTTGACTATTGTTGGAGCTGTGTTCATCCAGACAAGTGGAGGGTATTCCATCACATTCCTGACTTGTACTTTGCAGATGGTGGACAGGCTTTGGGAGTCAGGAGGTGAGTTACTCGGCACAGGATTCCTAGCCTCTGATGTGCTCTTGTAGCCACAGTATTTATGTGGCTAGGCGAGTTCAGTTTCTGGTCAATGGTAACCCCTCCAGGATGTTGATGATGGGGGATTCAACGATGGTAATGCCATTGAACATCAAGGGGCGATGGTTAGATTCTTTCTTGTTGGAGATGGTCATTGTCCAGCACTCCTGTGGCACGAAAGTTACTTGCCACTTGTCAGCCCAAGCCTGGATGTTGTCCAGGTCTTGCTGCGTTTCAACATGGATTACTTCAGTATCTGAGGAATTGCGAATAGTACTGAACATTATGCATTCACTGGTGAACTTCTCTACTTCTGACCTTATGATGGAAGGAAGGTCATTGATGAAGCAGATGAAAATGGTTGGGCAGAGGATACCACTCTGAGGAACTCCTGCAGTGATGTCCTGGAACTAAGATGATTGGCTTCCAACAACCTTAACCTTCTTCCTTTGTGCTAAGTATGACTCCAACCAGCAGAAAGTATCCCCCCAATGCCCATTGACTCCAGTTTTGCTAGGGCTCCTTAATGTCACACTGATGTCAAGGGCAATCACTCTTGCCTCACCTCTGGAGTTCAGCTTTTTTGTCCATGTTTGAACCAAGGCTGTAATGAGGTCAGAAGCTGACTGATCCTGGCAGAACCCAAACTGAGCATCAGTGAGTAGGTTATTGCTAAGTAAGAGCCACTTGATAGCACTGTTGATGACCCCTTCCATCACTTTACTGATGATTGAGAATAGACTGATGGGTCAGTAATTGGCCAGGTTTGATTTGCCCTGCTTTTTACACACAGGACATATCTGGACAATTTTCCACATAGCTGGGTAGATACCAATGTTGTAGCTGTACTGGAACAGCTTGGCTAGGGGCGCAGCAAGTCCTGGAGCACAAGTCTTTAGTACTATTACAGGAATATTGTCAGGCCCCATAGCCTTTGCACTATCCACGGCCTTCAGCTCCTTCTTGATATCACGTGGAGTGAATCAAATTACCTGTGATGCTGGGGACCTCCAGAGGAGGCCGAGATAAATCATCCACTCGGCACTTCTGGCTGAAGATTGTTGCAAATGCTTTAGCCTTATCCTTTGCACTGATGTGCTGGGCTCCCCATCATTGAGGATGGAGATATTTATGGAGCTGCCGCCTCCAGTGAGTTATCCACCACCATTCACGACTGGATGTGGCAGGACTGCAGAGCTTAGATCTGATCCATTGGTTGCAGAATCACTTAGCTCTGCCTATCGCTTGATGCTTATGCTGTTTGGCACGCAAACAGTCCTGTATTGTAGCTTCACCAGGGTTGAAACCTCATTTTTAGGTATGCCTGGTGCTGCTGCTTCTGGCATGCCCTCCTGCACTCTTCTTTGAACCAGGATTGATCCCCTGTCTTGGTGGTAATGGCAGATTGGGGGATATGTCAGGCCATGAAATTACAGATTGTGGTTGAGTACAATTTTGCTGCTGCTGATGGCCCACAGCGCCTCGTGGATGCCCAATCCTGAGTTGCTAGATCTGTTCAAAATCTATCCCATTTAGCACGGTGGTAGTGCCACACAACACAATGGAGGGTAACCTGAATGTGAAGATAGAATTTAGTCTCCACAACGACTGTGTGGTGGTCACTCCTACCAATACTGTCATGGACAGATGCATCTTTGGCAGGCAGATTGGTGAGGATGAGGTCAAGTATGTTTTTCCCTCTCATTAGTTCCCTCACCACCTGCCGCAGACCCAGACTAGCACCTATGTACTTTAGGACTCGGCCAGCTCGGCCTGTGCTGGTGCTTCCGAGCCACTTTTGGTGATGGACGTTGAAGTCCCCCACCCAGAGTAGATTTTGTGCCCTTGCCGCCGTCAGTGTTTCCTCCTAGTGGTGTTCAACATGGAGGATGATTGATTCATCAGCTGAGGGGATGTGGTCCATGGTAATCAGTATGCGGTTTCCTTTCCCATGTTTGACCTGATGCCATGAGACTTCATAGGGTCCAGAGTTGATGTTGAGGACTCCCAGGGCAACTCTATCTCGACTGTATACCACTGTGCCACCACCTCTGCTGGGTCTGTCCTGCTGGTGGGACAGGACATAACCAGGGATGGTGATGGTGGTATCTGGGACATGATCTGTAAGGTATGATTTTGTGAGTATGACTAGGTCGGGTTGTTGACTCGTCTGTGAGACAGCTCTCCCAATTTTGACACAAGTCCCCAGGTGTTAGTAAAGAGGGTTTCGCAGGGTTGCTAGGGCTGGGTTTGTCATTGTCGTTTCCTGTGCCTAGGCGATGTCGGATGGTCCGTTCAGTATCATTCCTTTTAATTGACTTAACAGCTTAATACAACTGAGTGGCTTGCTACGTCATTTGAGAGGGCATTTGGGTCAAAATCCTGGAACTCCCTTCCTCACAGCATTGTGAGTTCACCTGCACTACATGGGCTACAGTGGCTCAAGAAAGCAGTTCACCACCACCACCACTACCTCGAGGGCAACTAGGGATGGGCAACAAATGCTGACCCAGCCAGTGAAGCCCATAGGCCCACCCCGTGAATGAATAAAAAAAATTAAGAGTCAGCCATATTATTGCGGTTCTGGAGTCACATGTAGGCCAGACCAGGAAAGGACATTAGTGAACTAGGAGGGTTTTTTCGATAATCAACAATGGTTTCATGGTCATCATTAGACTTTTAATTTTAGATTATTATTGAATTCAAATTCCATCATCTGCCATGGTTGGATTCGAACCCGGGTCCCCAGAGCATTACCAAGGATCTCTGGATTACCAGTCCAGTGACAATACCACTATGCCACCATCTCCCCCAAAAAGCATTTTTAGGATTTTTTTTGTTTGTTTTCCACTTTCTCATTGTTATTGTTTCTGTCACACTCTTGCTGTCCTGTCATTTTTTTCCAATCTCTCCCTCTTCCTTCTGTCATTCTTTTTCTCTGTCATTCTTTCTTTCTCAAAAGTACCAGCTTCTATATATGAACTAACCTCATCCCAAGACTTACCAACCAACAAGAGGACCAGTGAAATCCTTTTGTTCTTTCATTACATACCAGGACATTTCTTAAGTGTTTGTGAGGATTTGTCAGTCATTTTACAAACTTGTTATTTATCTTTCAATTATACTACTGTATATCCTATTAGTAAAGCATAAAGCAGGCATTATTCTCCCACAATCCCAGCATACAATTCCAGGATGGTCAGTTACATGATAACGCAGTTCTGAATTTTGCCCTTACAAGAAGGGATGGAATGTTTTCACACTCATTATCAGTCTCGAGCATCACTTTTTAAATGTTTAAGTTCAACATTAAATTTCTTATGACAGACTATTACTTCAGCACTGATTCTATAAAATGTGTTCATGCAATGATGTATTTCTAATTTGGTAGAATACAACTTCAGGATCATTTTACATGACTTTAGTTTCAGAAAATGTTCACCACAACTTTTATATATAAATTGAAAGAAGTGTATTTTGTAATACTGGATGGAGAATAGCTAATTAGAGCTCAAAGAACTTTTACTTTTAACTAAGGCACTTAAGGACTGGTGCCCACACTACTGATCCCTAGGATAAAAAGATCTGTGCCTGAGTAATAAAAGGAAAGTGAATGGAGGATGAAAAATGTTGAAATGTATTTTTACTCTTTTGAAACCTCAACACTGAGCACATGATAGTTAGAAAAAAATGGTTATTAAAATTGATGCATGGACAATGCTGGTAAAAGTTTAAGAAATGAAAGCTGTTCGTATATAGATATGAAATTTATTCTGTTTTTCAGTTATCAAATTAGATGGTTCCACACCAGTGCGATATGGTTTACGATTGAATATGGATGAGAAATATACAGGTCTGAAAAAACAGTTAAGTGAATTGTGTGGACTGAAGTCAGAACAGATCTTGCTGGGAGAGGTTCATGGTTCTAACATAAAAGTGAGTATACATTTTGCAGAAATAACTATACCATGGGGCAGCTAGCTTAAAGATTTTATTTTACTTATAAAATGTGTGTGTTTTTTGTAGCTTAAAACAAAGTCCTAAATCCTTAAGGTAATCCAGACAATTGTTACTGTGTAACAACTTCAGCTACAGTTGGAAACAAGTGAAATTTAGGAAATTGAAAGAAAACAGCAGTTAGATTTGAGAAATGTTGATGGAGAGTGATTATTAAAGCAGACAGTATAAATTGATTGAAGAGGCAAGAGTCCATATAACCCTTGCATCAAATGAAAATGCTATTTTAGTTTTTTTAATGGAATTAATAAAAAAATATTATGAATCAACCAGTGACCAAGCCAATGGTGAATTTTATCTTTTTAATCAGAATTTTCCTCAAGATAACCAGAAAGTGCGACTGTCAGTGAGTGGTTTTCTATGTGCTTTTGAAATCCCTGTTCCAGGATCACCAACCTCTGCCAGTTCTGCTGTACAAACAGGTAATAAATAGTCAGCTGAGATGTGGATTGGCATAAATATAATATGGATAAATTGTAGGTATTAAAATTTAACATCCACATTAGGTTAAAGATACTAAGTCCTCATATTTTGTGACTTTCAATTATACATAAACCAGATTCTATATGGCTAATATTGAATGCAACAAACCAACACTATCAACATAATCAAAAAGTTGGAATAGACACATAGAAATTTTCAGTCACTCAGCTGGCCAAGCAGCATCTGTGGAGAAAGAAAGGCAGGGATAATGTTTCAGCTTTGTGACCCTTTGACAGAACCAGACTGACAAATATTTCTGTATTTCTTGGTCTTTGAACATTACAGAAAGCTGAAATTATCTGGCTCAAATTGCTGTAACTAAGGCCCAGTTGCCAAGCTGTGGTGTTGATTAAAAATCCATGGAAAACCACAGCTTGTACTGGGTTGCAGGAGGCTTTGTAATCACGAGAGAACTTTTTCCAATTGGTTTTGATTTATACAACTTGTTACGGTGTCAGTTGGTAAAATGTATACGACAATTGGCAAGAAATTACTGTTGGTAATATCAAGTTTAATGTGTTAATATAAAAATTTTGTCCCTCTGCTATTCTAATGGAGCCTGTAATCTGCTTATTGAATTGGTTCACATCTCTATAAAAATAGCAGTGAGGAATGTCATACAAATGCACTAAACATTAACCTACTATTAGCAGTAACCATAATAGCTTGCCAGTTAATCCCGAAGGCAGTGAAAATTCTCTGACCGAATTCCTCTTGCAGATAGCATAATAAATTTTGATTGCTATATATATTTGATAGAAGAAAAGTTGGAATTCAATTTTTTTAATATATTTTTCACATAAGCTATTGAACTATATTATCTTTTGTTAGATTTGTCCCAGGTGCCATTAAGTAACGGAAGGCATAACCAGTCCTCAAATGCAAATCCAATGAAACCAAGCCTCATTCCCAATGGAATTCCGAGTACTGTGGTGCCAGCTGGGATTGATAAGAATCTCTCTAATGGACTGCCTAATGGACATTTGCCAGCAGTTACTGACAGCCCTTTCATAGGATATATTATTGCAGTTCACAGAAAAATGGTAAGGCTTCTAAGCAAAATTGCTGCATAAAACTTAATTGACAATTAAACTCTATCTTTCATCGAAGGCAAGAAAGATGCAATTCATGTCAAATCTTACAAAATATGAATAATTTATTCTCATGTTTCAATTTTGTAAGGTATGTAAAAAGTTCATAATGTGCTGTAAAGAGGCAACTTTGATTTCTCAATTAAAAGCAATTGTAAATATTCATTATCTGAGGTAGTGGTAGATCAAAATGTAATATTCGTTAAGGTTTAGTGTATTATTGTAATGAAAAATTAATTTTTCGTGTGTACTTCCATGGAGCTGTCTGTTTCTAAACGGAGACTTTTAATTTTGAAATTTGGTCCTTGTTTTTAGCCTGAACTCCAATACCATTGGCTACTTTTGTTAAAACCTGTCAAGCCCTAGAACTCATTAAGATGACATTAAACCAGTAGCAGCCCCAAGTTATCTCATATCTTGTGCAGAAAGCTAGAGCTGCTGAAATGAACTCATGCTTAATATCTTAAGTGTTAAAGTCAGTTATTAAAAATTAGAAAATATGGGTATTAGTATCAATGTTATTGTCCTGATCTTGTGTCCCTTTAAACCCCTTGATATTTGAGATCATTCATAGGCTAAGAAAATAACAAAGGTCTTGATATCTTTGCTATAACATAGTCAACTAATAAGGGAAAGTACTGAGAATTCTTTTTATAAGAAATTGTAATTACTTTGGAATCCTATTGATCACTTATGGAAACATTATGACTTATACCTTCAAATATTTATTTTTAATACAGATGCGGACAGAATTGTATTTTCTGTCCTCACAGAAAAATCGCCCCAGCTTATTTGGCATGCCACTCATTGTGCCCTGCACTGTACATACTCGCAAGAAGGACCTCTATGATTCTGTGTGGATACAGGTTTCACGGCTTGCCAGCCCTCTGCCACCCCAGGAAGCAAGCAACCATGCTCAAGACTGGTCAGTGCTGATAATGACATTTTATGAGAGCCTATTGTAGGGGGAAAACGATAACTGTAGTTTCTGTGCTGCAGTATCCATCAGTCACACTTTCCATTATGTAAAACAGTTTTCTGATTGTCAGAAGAAGGCTGGATTATGTTGTAGCATGTAGTGCCAACTAATTGTGGAAAACACAAACTAATTTTTTTTTGTACCTGAACTCATTAATTTTTTTGAGCAGTTGTACATGTTTGGGTGTTCAAAGGAGCCAGCCTTCATTTGGCCTATGCTGGTTGCTGTGTAACTATGGAGCTTAGAAGGAACATTGGATGCAGGGGAACAGCTGGCACCCATGGTAGTTTTGTGCAAAGCCCATTAAGACCTAGCAACATTTTGTGTCTTGCATAGTGAGGTGAAGTGACAGTTTTGATGCTTATTATGCTGTTCTATGCAGTTCTGATGCCTTTGGTGTAGAATTCTATCATGTGAGCAAGTTATCAATTGAGTGGAAATTGTAGTTGCTGCAAAAAGTTATATTATAATTTTAATGCAATTCTGGTCACTTTTTATATGAATGGCAATGGTAATTAATAAGGATATAGTTAGATTACACTCTAAGTGAAACATAATAGTGTAACATTACCATTCAATGAAGAAGTATGTGCTTAAATGAGCCGAAGGAATACAAGTTTGGGACTGTGGTTCTCTTGATTGCCACTGGCAGTGTCATACCTGCAGTAGAGGTTATTTGCAAATCAATTTTGAGCAGAACCTACAAGTTGGGTGTAAAAGAGCCTGCGAGATCAGTTTTCCTGAACATATTCAGCAAGTTGAACTTGGGTCCAAAGTGCCAACCATCTCTTCTGAATTCCAAAATTTGACATTGTGACTACAGCAATAATTAATTGTGCTGGCAAAAATCCAGATTGAAAATCTCCGAAATTAAACCAAATAACTACTATGTTGTTAGCCTTTCAACCCGTACTGTTTGCAAACATAGTTGACTATATAGTGCAAATAAACTCTGATTTTTTTTAAACAATTACTACTTCAGCCTGGGGCTTACCTTGTTCTAATCCTCTTTGTGCAAGTGATCTGAGCACATCACACTTTTTCCCACAAGAAAGTCAGAATTGGATCTGTACTACTACTCTGCATATATTGCATTGATTTCCATATTGAAATGAGGCCATGCCAATTTTGGACAAGCACCATAGACTAACCTTAAAAGACTGTTGGGAAGATGGCACAATGACTGGAGAGCCAGAGACAGCCATCCTTTCTGGTGTCATGTTGAATGGCAAATCTATCTGATCATTTTCACTGTTGAAGTTGCCTTGGTTCAGTGGTAGTACTATTGCTCCTGAGTCAAAGATTTGTCGTTTAAAATTTACCATGTAATATTAAAAGTAATCTTTCAGTGCGTTACACCATATATTGTTTCCCTGGTTAATATATAGTGTATTCTGTATTCTAGTGATGACAGTATGGGCTATCAGTATCCATTCACTCTTCGAGTTGTTCACAAAGATGGAAATACATGTTCATGGTGTTCGTGGTATAGGTAAGAAAAAAAACTAGCCAGTTTTATTTCACTATTTCAAATTATAATGAAGAATTTGCAAGATAGTCAATAGTTTTATGATATACTCAGGTTTTACATGAAAATGGTTATGCATTTAAGGGTGCATTATTGTGTGTATAGTCTAATAGTTTTGCACTTCCACAAACAAGGTGAACTAGTTTTAAACCCCAGCCTTAGCTGACATTTATTTGGCTAATAATTTGTCAATCTTAAGTGTAGTCATTGTCTCATTACCAATCCAGAGACAAGATCCCATGCTAACTGTGATATGTATTTCAGTTGTCTTATCAGCTCACCAGAGAGTAACATCAGTGAAGACCATGAAATTGCTCACAACCATCAACCTTCCAACTCTGTCACAGGTTGCAGAGTCTTTTTGGTGATCAGAAATTGCAAAATGTTGGGAAAAATACATTCTTTTGGAGATATCAAATATTTTACAGATTGAAGCGTAGCAACATGCAGAAAATATTTAATGATAATTGCAATTGCTACTCATAATTTGTTGATCCATTATTGATAGTTATATTTGTACAACACTTTATCTTGAACAGCATTCATGCTTAACTTTTAACTTTTGTTCTGGTGTAGATTTTGTAGAGGATGCAAGATTGACTGTTCTGATGAACGAGCTTCTGTTGGGAATGCTTACATAGCCATTGACTGGGATCCAACTGCCCTACATCTTCGCTATCAAACATCACAAGAGAGGGTAAATATATTGCTTTATCCGTAGGAGTATTTTACCTGTCAATATGTTTCTTGTTACTCCAATTTTTACTGCTTTTCTCGTGTTTTAAATAACAAGTTCACACAATGTTATTATAAATATAGAAATTATTCTGCCAGAACAATCAAATGGACAATGTGCAACACAAAATTATTACAGAGGCTGTGAATAAACACCATGCATTTTAATTGTCCTACGTGGCTAGATCTGTGAGGAGCACGAAAGTGTCGAACAGAGCCGACGAGCTCAAGCAGAGCCCATTAATTTGGACAGCTGTCTCCGGGCATTCACTAGTGAGGAGGAGTTGGGGGAAGACGAGCTCTATTATTGTTCAAAATGTAAGACCCATCGCCTGGCAACAAAGAAGCTTGATCTCTGGAGACTTCCACCAATTCTGGTACTGTACTGAAAAGTCACTTGATCTTAATTAATAAATTAACCAATGGAAGATTCTATCACAATCTCACTCGAGACCGATAAATATCAAAAAGATAATTAAATTCCAGTGACTGACTGAAAGGATCACATGACAAGATTTCAAATTTTAAGATTTTTACTGTAATGAACAAACTAAAAGAAGCATTGACTACTTTTGTAGGCAACTTTCCTTTAAACTGCTGAAAAGATTCCCGCATGTGGCTTTTATAGCACCTGAAATCCCCCACCATGTTTATACTTTGTCCCTTAAGTGGACACTCCACTCTCCAGGAACCAGTCCAAAGCTATTCTCAGCTCCAAATGGCTTTATCCTTTTTCCTTTTCCAGCTGGATATTTCCTAATTCCCAAACTGACTTTTCAGTGAGGATTACCCTGGAGATTCCTCCCTCCAGCTAAAGCTAGGCAAATCTTCCAGTCTCTTATAAATCCTTGTCGACTTAGTCTTTTCAATCTGAGCACAAGCTCCCACCTGCATTCTATATGGCGAACAACAGAGACTGGCAGCATCTATTGCTCTGCCCTCTGACTCAGATTCTTGTAAACTGTCCTGAATATGAGGGTCAGGGCTTTCTTAGGAAAACGTATACCCCAATCCTACAACAGAATCTTCCCCTCGCATAGCCCATTTCAATGACAATTTGAATCATGTAGGCCTTGTATCCAGGTAGAAATGCTAATTTGTATCCTCTAGACTGCCAACTCCATTTTACCTTGAAATTAAAGTTTAAATTATAACTGTTTATAAATCAGGCATATAAAATCAACTCTCTGTGAGATTTGGAGACTAAGGCCTGGGTTTTTTGCAACAATGTTGTGAAAATTGTGGAGGAGATCGAAATCTGGAAGTCCCGCCCTGGAACATAGCACATACCATTTTTATGGGGGTGGTCTCGTTTCATGCATGCACTTTTGTGGAGGTAACTGCCCATATAAATCAGCAGCTTGCTCCATTCCTGTGATTTTGGTGACCTAGGTATGTGAAGTACCTGGTAGGAGCAGGTCTGAACTTTACGAATTTGTTTGAATAGCTTGGGTACTGTTCAGAGAGGTGCAGGGACCCCTTTGTAATTTGCTGCAAAGTTGTATCAATTGCCACAGAAGTGGCATATTCAAATCAACTGTCTGCTTTAACCCAAGGGTGTTGGAGGTTGGGGCTGCTGGACGTGGCAAGGCAATTATTTTTCCCTGTACAAACTTGTGCACCCAGGTGGCAGGAAGATGTTTCAGATGGGTGCATTGCACTTTGTGCCAAGAAATATACAAGAAAGACATGGCACCCTCGCATATAGGTGCCAAAGAAGCAAATTGTGTTAGCAAGCAGAGGCCAGATGGAGGGCACAAGGTGAAGAGGAAGTGGCAGTGTTACATGCACCTGGAAGGAGGAAGAGGAGAGGGAAGACAACCAGGTATTACCCTGTGGGTAGGATGTAACGACCTCGAACGTCATACCTCAGTCCTGAAGGTGACTGAGGTTAAGCTGTGAAGTGTTCACTGACATGTGGTCCAGCAACAACTTGAATCATACTCTTTTGGCCCCCATGCCCTGCTGTAGCTGCAAAAGTAACCATCTCTCTCAATTTTTATACCTCAGGCTTTTTCCAGGGCTCAACAGGAGACCTGTCTGGTATATCCTAAGCAGCAGCACAGCTGCATTAAGGCAATAACTGATGCCTTGTGTGCTCGTGTGGGGGAAGCACATTGATTTCCATGTTAATTTGGCATCTCAGAAGCAGAGAGACATGGCTTTCGCCCAATTAGCAGGCTTTCCTCAGGTGCAGGGTCACATTGATTGCACCCATGGCGCCATAAAAGCTCCAACACAGCATTCGGACATCTTTCATCAATCAATAGTCCTTCCACTTGCTCAATGTGCAGGTTGTTTGTGACCACAATAAGGTTTCCTTCAAGTCTATGCAAAGTTCCCTGGTAGCTACCACGATTCCTTCCCAACTCCCTCAGCTATTTCACCCACCTTCATGGGTCTGTGGTTGGTTTCTAGGGGACTTGGCTAATGACCCCCCTTTCGAAGCCCTCAAACTGATGCAGAGCGCAACTACAACAACAGCCATGTTGTCACTGGCTCAATTGGCATTCTAAAAAGGTACATCGATGACTCAAGTGGAGCTCTGCAGTATGCTGCAGCAAGACTATCCAGAACAGTAGTGGTCTGTTGCATGCTACATAACATCGTGCAGCGGAGGGCACTACAAGTGGAAGAGGAAGATGCCATGGCCAGAACTTGAGCCTCTGAGGAGGATGAAGATGAAGAGGAGGAATTACTTGTCCATTCAAAGGATTCTGAAACTGAGGAGGATGAGGTGCCAGTGGCAAAGCTCATGTAGCCACAGTTGATTATGTGCAGGAGGGGCTCATCACCAGACATGTTCTTCTGCAGTTAGAATCGCATATGGTCCTCCAAAATTACACTTGCCATCAGACAGTCTTTGTTAAGCTATTTCCAATTAAACTCATTGAAAGCCACACTTACTCAGGGGAATGCCCACTCCTGACAAGGGGAAAAAGCAACATCAATGAGTTTGAGTCAGTCACATTAAAATGAATGCAGCCCACACCATCATAATCATTGGCCTCAACATCATTAAGAAGCCCTTCACATAACTGCCAGTGCCTATAAATGAAGTGCCAAAGCCACCACCCTGTGCATACTTGAACCATGCCATAATGCTGAGAGTGCCATTAGGACTTGTGACTTTACACTCAATACATGCTGATATGATTGTATGTGCCAACATACATACAGCTAAAGCATTTTGCGCAAGATGTGGCCACAACTGTGCAATCACAGCTCTTTGATTGAGGTTGCGGAGCATCGGTTCTGGCCAATGGTCTAGTTTCTGGAGTGGGTGCTATATGCAACATTTAATAGCTTCCATAAATCTTGGCTACCCTCACAAAGCACATCCTCTGCTGCATGGAATGCGGTGGCATCCAAAGTAGAGGGGACATCAGATGAGCAATATTCCCTGGAGCATACATGGCATTGCCTATACCTAGGCCAATGCATAATACTTGTGTGTGGATGACTACTATGCATCCAGCACTCATGCACCTGCTGACCTCCACCTGTTTATGGAGTCTGATTATTGAACCTCCGTCAAAGTCAAGCATGGATGTACAATGAATGATGCAAGAAGATTTTCAGTCTTTGAACCTTTATGTAAAAGACAAGAGAAGGAAGAAGCCTTCCACTGCCTCTCAAATATGGCCACACCCTTAATTCTGATGATATCAATACGAGATGGACCTCAGCGTGCCATATTCAGTGTCACTGCTAAGAATGTCCTTATGTTAACATTTTTATTGAGTTTCATGGTGTATAAACACACACATCTACAAGCATATGTATGTTTACTCAAAAAGTGCTCACTTGTGATATTTGCAAACTGAAAAGTGTAACCCACGATGAATTATTAGTGCTTTAGTCAAGTTGGTGCCCTGAACACACACACTCATTTCAATGAAGTGTGCCATTAACTGCCCATCTCTGTTGGGCTTGGAGGAGGTGGAGGCAGGTTGCTAACTACTTGGTCTATATAGTAATGAGGAGTGTGGTAGCTGGCCTCATCATGCAGGCACCTGTTGGGGACCACCTACAGACTGCAGCCTCTGCATTGGCCAGCATGGTCACAGGCACCTTTGGAGCAGACAAGGCCCCTGGCAGAGGAGCTAGGGAGGTGGAAGATGAGGGTGTTGAGACCTCCAGTGACATCCATAGCCACGAGTTGGCCCTCAGCTGAGGTTGATGGGACTGACTGATGGTATGCAGCAGTCATCCATTCCAGTAACTGCTGTGCAAACAGTGCAACTGCCCTGTTCAGGATATGCAGTTCCTCATGTATTCCGTGGACCATCAGCACTTATACCCTGAGCAGACTGATCCAGGCTACTGAGGGAGACTTGCATCCTTTACTAGCCAAGACATTATTTTGCATCCACTCCGAGTGCTGTTGCATGTGTGTCTCCATGATAGTGGCCAATCTCTCATTGTTGGAGCTCATGCGTTTGAACCCCCAGGAAAGTGTGGAACATATAACTGCGATGGACTCTGCCATTTGCAGTCCTGAGGCTCCTACTATCTCAGGCAAGTCTGGTAGACGTCCACACATGGGGTTATGTAAATACTGTACCCCAAATGGTGACTCCTGAGATTCCATGTTCTTGTCCAATGGAGCATCATTGTGACTTTCCTCCCTCCTCCGGGGGAAACTTGCAGAGATATCTCTGACTCTGGTGCTGTACCCTTCACCCTGTGCCACTGACTCTACACATGCACTGCACCCCTCTGGTATCTGTGTTGGCGGAATGTGGGATAGTCAGATGTGATGCTGCCTCCTCAGACATCTCTTCCTCCTCTTGATGCCCAAGGGTTGATCTGGCCTGAGGATGTGAGAGCAAAACTGGACCTGTGAGAGAGACAAAAGCCTTTACATAGTGAAAGCACTTTTTGATGCATGTCATTACCTTTAGCTGTCCTTTTAAAGCAACCCCATCCTTGCACTCACTCTCATGCCAACATCCCTTTGTGCTCAGTGAACAGGCGGCATGATCTTCACCCTTACCATCATGTCCCAAGGTGCATTTACCACTGCCTTTATCACCTAATGACGATTCACCATCACTGACAGCCACTCAGACACCCTGGCTATTTGCATTGCCATTTGTTCCACTGCTCTAATGTGGTTCAGCCTAGCAACAACCACCCTGTCTGAGCCATCTCATTGGTGTTCTTCACCCTCTTCGACTGCAAAGACAAAATGAATTTATGTTAGCTTGATATATAGTGCATGCAAAGATTATTCTCAACGTGTCTGCATCACAGTGCTCATGCACATCTGTCCTTTGCACACCTACATGAGCAGCTTACACATTCAAGCTGCAATGTTGTAGCAGAAATATGTGCCAAGTCTCGTACCTTAGCTGCAGGATGCAGATGTGACCTCCTTGCTTAGACCTTGTGATGAGGCAAGCTACTCACCTTGCTGGAATGCAGCAGGGCACTGAACCATTTACGGCACTGTATCCAAGATCTCCAGTGCTGTCCTGCGCTCATCACAGCAGAAATCTCAAGCTTTGTGCTGGCTGGAGGATTGCATCGGCCAGCAGAATGCAGCACTTCTCTCCTCTTCTGCACTTAGTTGCCTAATATTTGGAGATCCTAATATATGAACCTTGGGGCAGCTGGACCCATTCCTTTCCCAGCATCTCCCCTCTGTAACATCCAATCAAGGCAGAGAGGGTCATGAGCCATGCATCTTATAATGCAGTCATTCATTTTTGTAAGCTTATATGCACTAGCTATTTTCCACATATCATCAGTGAGTACTATTAGGGTGTGGTGGAGGAAATGGCCCTATACAAATGCATGGTGCTATGGATGTTGCAGCTGCCACTGCAAGGTATCATGCTGTGCTCTGCAGCCACTGACAGCTCTACTAACTTACACTCTCTTAGTCACGCTGTTATGCCATGACAGTGTACAGATGTGAGGGGACCTGGTCAAGGGTCAACTGTGTGGGTGCATTCTGATAGATGGGTGGCAAGAGAGCAAGGGGATTGGCTAATAATCCTGGAACTGTTATCATTTATTTGCTGAGGCATAGCAGCTAACTACATTACTGCAGAATATCTTTACCAGATAGAGGTGCTGAGATGATGCCAACTCCATGGCTGTGACTTGTCAAGGCACTCCATGATTTAAGTGCTTCAGTGCAATACACTATGAATAGGGCAGTAACAATGACAATTTTTTCCTAGGGAACACGCATGATGAACCATCCGTTCCAGAGTCAGCTAACTATTGGTCAACATTTACGTTGTTCACACTCACCTTACAAGTTAGTGACATCTCCTGCAATGCTCTGACATTTCAACATGGATTTCCTACCTCACAAATGGGCCTTTCTGAAGGCCCTCCTTTTATATTCACCCAAGTTGCCCAACCCACGCAGGGCCTGCCTCCTCCTCCTACTATAGCAGCGCCCACCACCACCATGCCCCCCACCCGACACCAAAAATCTGACGTCCGGGGCCACTTTTATGGACATGGGTTCACTGAGCTAGAAATCCTCCAGTCTCTGCCAACCCAACACAAGAATAAAAATTCAGACCTAACAGTCTATCCACGGTAATTACAGATGCCCTTGCCATTGTCCACAGGTGTGAATATCTTGCACTTTTTCCCAGTAAAACAACCTGAGACACCCTTTAACCTTTAAAAACCAAGCCACTCAAGCTTGTTGTTAGGCAGAGTTCAGAAGAGGTCACATGAACCCTCTTCATTCCTCCACTTTACCCTAAATTAAAGAGAGTTCCAAAACACAACAATCTTACATTTATAACAGTTAAAATACCAATTTCTCCCCAATACAGAATGCAAAGAACTAATTTGATTCAAGATGTGAGGTTTCAGTAATTTTACTGAATGTTATTCAGCATTAAAACAGTGATTTTTCATTTTGCTGAATGTTGCATGCCAGAAAGTGCAGATGTTCTGAAAACTGGAAAGGGCGTTCATTACTCATACATTATTACGAATAAGGTTTTGTAATACATGCAAGGACTAAATTGATGAACAGTAAGAAATTTAAGAGACACCAAGACAAGTCTCATCAAGCATTTACAAATCAAAAAGAGTTTATTTCTGTGTTTTGTACACTAACCTGGGATTATTTGCATTTTGCTTATATTTAGATAATTCACTTGAAAAGATTTCAATTTGTTAATGGCCGTTGGATCAAATCACAGAAGATTGTTAAATTTCCCCGTGAAGCTTTTGACCCCAGTGCATTTTTAGTGCCACGGGAGTCAATGCAAACTGAACAGCAGACTGCTCAAGTGGAACTGAAGAAACTAGATTTGAGGAACTCCCAGGGAACAGGGACTGGCGGCTCTGAACTACAAGCTGGTGTAAATTTGAGTATTTTGAATTTAAAAGGTACATCATTTATTGTAGTATTTTAACTGTTATGTTGTTATGCCATAATCCTGCTTGCCTGTCATCTAAACTTCAATTTGGATTATATTTGCACATTGCTGTTGTAATCTAAAATGTCTAGCTGGAGATGATTATTTAATGACTAGATTTAAACAAAAATTGAATGTGGCTGCAATTTTCAACTGTCACGGCAGTATAAATTTTAAGTTTTACAGCTTGATCTAGCCTTAGTGTTACAGCAAATATTTAGTTCCGTAACAGGAGCTTTTCATAAACTAAGCAGACCCTATGGGGAGAAAATAATTATTTTCTGCTTTTGTTTTTAATTTCAGCATCTCCAACTTCAGGAAGAAAAAATCATAATTCATCAAACAAAAGCAACAGTCCTACGAACAGCCCAAAACAAGGAAAAAACAGAGGTCGACTCCGCTTACCACAACTTGGCAAGAACAAACTGTCAAACAGTAAAGAAAATCTAGACAGCAGCAAGGAGAGTAATTGTGATATGGATCAAATATTGGAGATGAAGAATGTCAGAAATGCTCATTTCGACCAAGTGGTAGATGTCACTGATAAGGCAAACTGTTCTGGAGGAGACAATGAGGGAATAATGCAGGAGATTGTAACAGCACAGGACAATGAGTTGATTTTAGTCAATGGAGTGTGTCACAATAAACAACAGAATGGATTTAGAAATTGCAGTTGTAATGGAGAGTGTGAAAGCCACATGAATGAAGATGTAACTACAGATGACCAAAGAGTTCCACTCCTTTTAAAGCCTCTATATAACTTATATGCAATTTCTGTAAGTACAGTATTTTTTAAATCTATTTGAATAAACTAAATAGTTTTCTAATAAACATTTTGATACTAAAATACTTTAACTCTCAACAAAACTTATATAGTTACAACTTTTAACTGCACAGCAGCTTTAACAGTAAATTTAGCTACAGTAATTTAACCAAAAACATGGACATGATGATTTGTAAGTTACTGGGCGATAGCTAGTGTAGACCCATTTGCTGGTAAAATTAATTGAAAGTTTTAGAACTTATCAAAAATTCAGTTTCATCCTTTTCCATTGCCAGTTCTTTCAGTAATTCAATTTGATGATCTCCATGGGAAACAGACATCTGTTTACTGACTACTTTCACATTCTATCTCTGATTCACTGGCACTCATCAATATTGACTGCCAGTCCGCAGTATAATTTTCTCAAGCTTCCCACTGAAAGTTAACATTTGTCACCACATTGGTTAAGTTCCACATATGAATCTGTTGACAGGCTAGTTGAGGGTGTTTGATGCTTCACTCACCAATTCGTACAGCTCCTACTAGTCATGAACCTTTAGTGTAATGTCATCATCAGTACCAATCCTGGAAGCATATGATAGTGGCCCTTGGTCTTGAATAGGCCCCATGCTTCATCCCTAGAATATGATCAATGTCTGTTATAAAACAGGACTGGGCATATGATCCTGGAATATTAAACTTTACATGGTGTCTTGTTGATAGTTCATGGAGCCTTTTTTTTTGTCTCTTTCTCCCACCTTGCTCATTAAGATGGACTATCCAACTTGAACCAGGGAAGCTGAGAAACTTTCAAAAATGACTGAAACATATACAATTCAACCATGTCCCTCACTCAAGAGAAGTTCCTGATATAAAAAAAGTTACAAATGAAACTACAAGATTCTTGTTTGAATTAAATGGTTTCACCCCTGCGTTAAACACTTAGTTATATACATCTGTATTCTGAGACAGTAAAGGAACTAAGCTATTTTCTGTGAATGAAAAATGTTTTCTAAATCCTTAATGAACTATCATAAAGAAGCTAATACCAAGATATATTATGAAAAAAATGCTTATTTTTGTTACAGTAGCTACTAAACTAAGCAGAGAAAAAACAGCCAGGCCCGATCTTAATTTAAAAGCAAAATACTGCGGATGCTGGAAAACTGAAACAAAAATAAAAATAGCTGGAAAAACTCAGCAGGTCTGACAGCATCTGCAGAGAGGAATACAGTTAATGTTTCGAATCCATATGACTGTTCATCAGAACTGAGGAAATATAGAAATGAGGTGAAACATAATATATATATTTCACCTCATTTCTGTATTGCCTCAATTCCAATCT
The DNA here is from genome assembly GCF_017639515.1 of Carcharodon carcharias. Lineage (NCBI taxonomy): Eukaryota > Metazoa > Chordata > Chondrichthyes > Lamniformes > Lamnidae > Carcharodon > Carcharodon carcharias. The sequence goes on from NC_054476.1 coordinate 118,256,160, forward strand.
TAATTCATTTTCCTGTTTTCCAATTGAATCTAGATTTAAGTCTTTTAATGCCAGCTGGACAGCTTGCTCACAGAGCATCACTTGTAGTTCATCACAGGGTAGTGCGCAGTACTGTGCAAGCAGGCTGTTTGTTCATTTCCCCTCCTCCAGCCACCCCTCAAGAGCATATTTCCCAGAGAGAAATCGAACCAGCACTTCCTTCCATGTCATGAAGATGAGTTCTCAAGCTGTAATGTCACTGCATTTACCCCATCAACATTTGTAAAAAATTCAAAAGCCAGTTTAACTATCACAGAGTGAAGGCTGATGGTTCAGTTATATCCCTAGGTCAGAAATAAGTAATTAGACCCATCGTGTGTTCTGGGACATAACTGCACATTTATGTTGGAAGATTTATGCTGGTTTGAGTGCACTTCCACAATCTATCTAAATCCAGTTGTATTCTAGTCCCCTCTTTTCTGAGGTCCTAACTCCACTGGATAACTTAATGTCATTCACAGATTTAATAATTGCACTATCGATGCTCTTTTCCAGATTCTTAATGCACATCATAAACCAAGTCCCAGCTCTGAACCCGGGGCACCACACGAGTGACCAGACCCCATTGGGAAGTAATCTTAAAACCCTTTTGCTATGGTCCTGTAGCTGACTTATAATTTCTCAGTATCACCGATGATACCATAGGAATTTATTTTTAGTGCACAGCCCCTCATGAGACACTTTGTCAAAGGCCTTTTGGAAAATTAACTGGATATCTATTGGATTTCCCTGATCCAACATTCTAATGTCTTTGAAAAATTAGATCAGATTTTTCACAGGTTCAGAAGAGAGAGATCATCTATGTTGGATATCCCCTATTGAAACAAAATAATTTGGATGATAATTTAAGTGGATAATGGGAATATAAACCAGCCTAACTTTCATCTTTATCAAGCTTTCATCTTTATCTCTTTAAACTTACATCTTTTTCTTTTTTTACAGTGTTTCTTTAATTCTGGTAAACAAAGTTAATTTTCTGTGGACATTTTTGCTCTTTCCTCATACAAAATAAGGTCTAAAAGCTCAAATGTAATTTCGACAGAATTTTTTTAAAAATCTGCTTAAGTTCTATTCCTGTCATTTTTGAAATTGCTTCATTTTTGAAGTATCTCAGTTTTGTTTTTTTAATTGCATACTGTTTTCTGAAAAGATAAATTCTGCATATAACAGAAGCAACACAATTATGCCTCTTACCAAAACAAAACTATTCTGTTTTGTTTTTTATTTTACATTTTAGTGCCATTCAGGAATCTTGGGAGGAGGCCACTACGTCACATATGCCAAAAACCCCAATGAAAAGTGGTACTGCTACAATGATAGTAGCTGTAAGGTAAGTTTATGGAGCAGTTCTGTATTGTCTGCATATCCTTTCAGCTAAAAAAAAGTTGAAATTGTATAAATTGAACACTCATATTCTGGTATTTCAGCATATATGCCTTGGTCTGCATTCAAAAAATGCACACTTGGCAAATTCAATAACTTTGATTTCTATGGTACTTCTCTTGTACAGAGGAAAGAGAAAAGAGAATGAAAAAACATATAGTCAAGGAGTAAAAATACTGTCAAATGGAAAGGTTTTAAGAAGGTTTTCTTTAAGGAGAATTACAAGGAATGGAGAATTTTAGCTGTGAAGAGAGATCGGGTAGGCTGTTTTCTTTGGAACTGAGGAGATGAAGGAAAGATATAATTGAGAAGTACAAAATTGAGGGGCTGAGATAAATTGGATAGGAAGGCCCTGTTTCCCTTAGCAGAGAGGCCAACAGCTGAAGGGCTTATCACCTAGAGGGTGGGGGGAGAACTGGAGCTCTGCTAGTAGGGTGGAAGAGGCAGAAACCCTCGAGGTCATAGATGAAGCAGCTGAAGGGAATAGGACACTACCCTGTGGAACTCTTGCAACGATGTCCTGGGTCTGAGATGATTGACCTTCAACAATCAGAATCATCCTCCTTTGTGTTAGGTATGACTCCAAGCAGTGGTGTGTGTTTTCCCCTGATTCCCATTGACTCCAGTTTTGCTTGGGCTCCTTAATGCCACACTCAGTCAGATACTGCCTTGATGTCAAGGGCAGTCACTCTCAACTCACCTCTGGAGTTCAGCTGTTTCATCCATGTTTGACCTAAGGCTGTGATGAGGTCAGGAGCTGAATGGCCCTGGTGAGACACAAATAGAGCATCAGTAAGCAGCTTATTACTGAGTAAGTGCCACTTGACAGCACTGCTGATCACTCCATCACTTTGCTGATGATTGAGAGTAGACTGCTGAGGCGGAATTTGCCTTTTTATATTAGGTAGCGTGAATTGAATGGGCTGAAGATTGGCACCTGTGATGCTGGGAACCTCAGGAGGAGGCCGAGCACCCACTTGGCACTTCTGCTGAAGATTGTTGCAAATGCTTCAGACTTGTCTTTTGAACTGATGTGCTAGGCTCCCCCATGAGGATATTTGTGGAGCCACCACCTCTAGTTGTTTAATTGTCCACCATCATTCATGACCAGATGTGATAGGACTGAGAGCTTGGATCTGATCCATTAATTGCAGGATCGCTTAGCTCTGCCTATTGTATGCTACTTTTGCTGTTTGGCATGCAAGTAGTTCTGTGTTATAACTTCACCAGGTTGACCCCTCATTTTTAGGTATGTCTGGTGCTGTTCCTAGTATGCCCTCCTGCACTCTTCATTGAACCAAAGTTGATCCACCAGCTTGATGGTAATGGTAGAGTGAGGGATCAGCTAGGCCATGAGGTTACAGATTGTGGTTGTATACAATTCTACTGTGGGTCTGGAGTCACATGTAGGCCAGATCAGGTAAGGATGGCAGATTTCTCATTAGTGAACGTTGACAGTATTAGTGAACCAGGTGGGTTTTTACGACAGTCAACAATGGTTTCAAAGTCACTATTACCGAGACTAGCTTTTGAATTCCATATTTATTAATTGAATTTAAATTCCAGCAATTGCCATGGTGGGATTTGGACCCATGTCCCCAGAACATTAGCCTGGGCCTCTGGATTATTAGTTTGATGACATTACCACTACGCCACCACCTCCCCTTATTGCATTTCACCTTGTTTTTTTTCTGCCTTCTCTCCGTAACCTTGCAGATTGTTTCTTTTCAAGTAATCATCTAATTCCCTCTTGAATACCTTGAATGAACCTGCCTCCACCAAACACTCAGGCAGTGCATTCCAGACCCTAACCACTCACTGTGAAAAAGTGATAACTCATATTGCTTTTGCTTCGTTTGCCAATTACTTTAAGTCCGTTCCCTCTCATTCTCTGTCCTTTCACAAGCGTAAACAGTTTATACGAACATACGAATTAGGAGCAGAAGAAGGACATTTGGCCCCTTGAGCCTGCTCCACTATTCAGTAGATCATGACTAATTTGTTTGTGTTTTGAATTCCATATTCCCATCTCCCTCCAATAACCTTAGATTCTTGTTAGGCAAGGGAATCAGTCTACCACTGCCTTAAAAATATTCAATGACTCCATCTCCCAACGCCTTCAGAAGCAGAGTATTCCAAAGTTGCGCAAACCTCAGCAAAAAAGTTTCTCCGCATCTCTGACCTAAAAGGGCAACACCTAATTTTAAAGCAGTGCCCCCCTAGTTCTGGACTTACCCACAAGAGGAAACATCCTTTCTAAGTCCACCTTGTCAATACCATTCAAGATCTTATATGTTTCAATCAAGTCACCCCTCACTCTTCGAAACTCCAGTGGAAAAAGCCCAGTCTGTCTAAACTTTCCTCATAAGAAAACCCCCTTGTTCCAGGTGTCAATCTAGTAAACCTCCTCTAAGCCACCTCCAACACAATTACATTCATCCATAAACAAGGGGAGACCAAAACCGTGCACAATATTTGAGATGTCTTACCAATGCCCTGTACAACTGAAGCGTAACATCCTGGCTTTTATGTTCAATTCATCTCCTAATAAAGGATAGCATTCCATTAGCCTTCTTCACTACTTGCTGTACCTGCATACTAACTTTTTGTGACTCATGCACGAGAACACCTAGATCCCTCTACAGTTGTTCTCCTATTAAGTAATACTTTTTTATTCTTCCTGCCAAAGTGAGCAACTTCACATTTCCCTACATTATATTTCTCTGCCAGATTTTTGCCCTCTCACAACCTATCTATATCTGTCTGCAACCTTTTGTCCTCTTCACAACATACTTACCTATCTTTGTGTCATCTGCAAATTTAGCTACCATGTCTTCAATCCCCTCATCTAAGTCATTGATATAAATTGTAAAAAGTTGAGGCCCATGCAGGATGCCACTCATTACACCCTGCCAATCAGAAAAAGATCCATTTATGCATATGCTCTGTTTTCTATCACCCAGCCACTCTTTCATCCATGCTAATATGTTACCACCTACACTATGAAGCTTTGATTTTCCACAATAATCTTTGATGTAGCACCTTATCAAATGCCTTCTGGAAATCCAAGTACAGAATGTCTACAGGCTCCCCTTTATTCACAGTGCATGTTGCTCCTTCAGAGAACTCCAATTAATTATACCCCTCAATATTCAGGACACAAGCCTTGTCATCCTGTAGCCACGTCTCCATAATGGCTATCAGATCATATTTATTTACCTCAATGTGCACTATCTACTGTCCAGATCCCTCAAAAATTTGAGTACCTCTATCAACTCTCTTCTCAGCCCTCTTTTCTCCAAGGAAAAGAGTCCAACTTTTCCAGTCTATCTTCATAACTGAAGTTCCTCATGCCTGGAACCATTCTCATAAACCTCTTCTGCACCCCCTCTAATGCCATCAGATCCTTTCTAAAATGCAGCGCCCAGAACTGTATGCAATATTTCCAGCTAAGGTCAAAGTAGTGTCTTTCTAAGTTCAACATAACCTCCTTGCTGTTGTACTCTATGCCCTATTAATAAAGCCTATGATACTGTATGCTTTATTAACTGCTCCCTCAACCTGTCCTGCCACCTTTAATGACTTAGGCACAAACACACCCAGATCCCTCTGCTCCTGCACTCCCTTTAAAGTAGTACCTTTTATTTTATACTGCCTCTCAATATTCTTCCTATTAAAATGTATCACCTCACATTTCTCCGCATTGAACTTCATCTGGCACCTATACATCAACTTGCCTTTGTCCTTTTGAAGTTCTGCACTGCCCTCCTCACAGCTTACAATGCTTCCAAGTTTTGTTTTGTTCACAAATTTTGAAATTGTCCCCTGTACACCAAGGTCTAGATTGTTAATTTATATCAGAAAAAGCAAGTGTCCCAATACCAACCCCTGAGGAGCTCCACTACAAACCTTCCTCTAGCTCGAAAAACATCTATTAACATTACTGTTTCCTGTCAATCAGCAAGTTTTTTTTAAACATGTTACCACTGTCCCTTTTATTCCATGAACTATAACCTTTCTTGCAAGTCTGCTATGTGGCACTACATCAGATGCCTCTTGGAAGTCCATATACACCACATCAACAGCAATGCTATTATTAACTCTCTCTCCTACCTCTTCAAAAAACTCCAGCAAGTTAGTTAAACACTATTTTCCCTTAGGAAATCCATGCTGGCTTACCTTTATTAACCTGCATTTGTCTGTGACTTTTAACCCTGTCCCAAATGACAGTTTCTAGAACAAAAACAAAAATTGGTCAAAAAACTCAGCAGGTTTGACAGCATCTGTGGAGAGGAAGACAGAGTTAACGTTTCGAGTCCATATGACTCTTCATCAGAACTAAAGAGAAATAGAAATGTGAAATATAAGCTGTTTAAGCAGGGTGGGACAGGTGGAGCTGGATAGAGGGCCAGTGATAGGTGGAGGCAAAGGAGAAATTGCCAAAGATATCATAAACAAAAGGTCAAAGGGATGTTGACAGTGGTGATATTAGCTAAAGGATGTGCTAATGGTGACATTAAGGGTAGAAAGCAGGATGAGCAAATGTGGGGGTGGGGTGGGGGGAAGGGATCGAATGGTGACTTTAAGGGTAGAAAGCAGGATGCTTCAATCCCTTTCCCCCACCCCACCCCCACTAGGGCCATCTGTCACTTGCTCATCCTGCTTTCTACCCTAATGTCACCATTAGCACATCCTTTAGCTAATATCACCACCGTCAACACCCCTTTGACCTTTTGTTTATGATATCCTTGACAATCTCTCCTTTGCCTCCACCTATCACTGGCCCTCTATCCAGCTCCACCTGTCCCATCCCCCTTAAACAGTTTATATTTCACCACATTTCTATTTCTCTTTAGTTCTGATGAAGAGTCATACGGACTCGAGACGTTAACTCTGTCTTCCTCTCCACAAATACTGTCAGACCCGCTGAGTTTTTCCAGCAATTTTTGTTTTAGTTTCAGATTTCCAGCATCTGCAGTATTTTGCTTTTATTTTATAGTTTCTAGAAGTTTCCCCACCAAAGTTAAATTTACTGGTTTGTAGTTGCTGAGCTTATCCTTCACCCTATTTTGAACAAGGGTTTAATGCTTGCAATTCTCCAGTCCTCTGGCACCACCCCCGAGTCTAAGGACGGCTGAAAAATTATGGCCAGTGTCTCTGCAATTTCTAGTATCACTTGACTCAATATCCTTGGATGCATCGCATCTGGTCCTGGTGTCTTGTCCATTTTAAGTACAGCCAGCATCTCCAATCCCATCCCCTTATCAATTTTAAACCCTTCTAGTGACTGAGTTTTCCCCCCTTTTCACCATGGCCTGGGTAGCAAATTCTTCCTTGATAAAGACAGACGCAAAGCATTAATTTACTACCTCAGCCATGTCCCCTGCCCCCATGCAGGGGACATGGCTGAGGTATTAAATGGAAATCCCCTTTTTGGTCCCTAATCGGCCACCATTTACTATTTATATGCCTAATAGGATAATTTTCAGTTTTATGACTCTTTATTTCTTGATGGAATGTCATTCTGCCTTATTCTCCCTAATGCGCCTCCCCCCACACCCCCCACCTCCATTCCTGTAACTTTAACCTATGAACTCAATTATTCTTCATTCTTTCTCCTTTGCAGGAGGTACATCCCGATGAAATTGATACTGATTCAGCCTACATCCTTTTCTATGAACAACAAGGTGTGAACTATGCACAGTTCCTGCCAAAGACTGAAGGCAAGAAGATGGCAGACACTAGCAGTATGGATGAAGATTTTGAATCTGATTATAGAAAGTACTGTATTCTGCAGTGAATGTGTCCTTCTATTCGTAAAATGCCATGAGATTCCAGAATGACTATGTGGCAACAAAACACTCCCAAGATGAAAGTTTCAGGGTTGGACAGGTTTTCTGCTCAAAATGTACTGCTTCTGCAAAATTACCCTTTGTGATTATGAAGCACAAGAGAAACATGTGGAAGTTGAAAACAGATGGTGATACTGATTTTCCAGTTGTTATTTGCAACAAGTGTCAGTAGCCAATGTGATCTGCTACCTCCTTTTCTTAAACTGTTTTGAGTTTCATGCATTGTGTTGACGAGACCAGAATGGTAGCAAGCCAGAAAGAAATTTAAACCTACTAAAACTTGGGCTACAGCATTTTAACTGTAACAGAGTTATCATTAACTGTGTAGATTATATTTTCCCCTAGTGAATTTGGAGTGAATAGTTCACGAAACACAGTTTACATTTGTTACCTTTTTAACTACTACTTCAGCTTGTATTTTTAATGTTACATAGTTGTAGGAAAATTACTATTTTAAAACATTTGTGTAAATTCTCCAGAATAAATTTCTTTTGTTTAATGTAATTTCCTGAAAAATTACAAAATATGTGCCATGATTATTTAAAACCCTTGACACAAGTAAGAATGAATCGAACTGAACCAATTTAAACAAGTAAAAAGGTAATGTAAAGTTGGGTTGTGTTTCTTGAATTTTCCTCGCTGTTCTGTTGATTTACATGTTCCTTAAACCTAGAAATAATTTGTTTAAGTCAGAATATGCTACTCTGATCTTGGCATTTTCTGTTCTTTTAACAATTCATATTTATTATGAATATAGAGTAAACCATCTTTAGGTCATATGTTTAATATTTTTCATTAGGTTGAAACTAAAGAAACCTGATTTTTAAAGGTTTTGATAGTATTACATTTAAATTTCACCTGCATTTTCAGCACTGCTCTATACCATATGATTTGTTCAAGTCGGTATTACATGATAAATACTTTGGGCACAGGATTTCTGTTTTTTACTTTAATATCGGTTTGGATTTTTAACTTGATGTCATTACTTGAGCTACAAAACACCCATACACCTAGATTCAGTTAAAGCAGGACTGTTTTTTTTGGCACCAAAAAAACAACTTAGCTAGCAGAAACAGATGATTTGTTGATCTATTTTACTATATTCAAAACTGGAACAAACATTTGATATCCAGAGTTAGGTACTATAATTGAACAGTGTTTTACCTTCACAGGTTATTGCAATTCCCGCCCAATGTGATTTTTATTGATATCCTGAAACATCCTACAGCTACTTCAGATGGTCTTATATATATAATATATATATATATGTGTGTGTGTGCGTATTCCTATAAAGACTACTAATTAAGCTCTATTGAAGAGGAACATTGGCAAATACAATGTAACATGGAACAACTGGCTTCTTTCGTTTTGTTCCTTTGCATATTTGCACTCAGTATGTAACAATTCTCATATACTGATTCTAGAAATAATGGCTAGATTCTGTGCCTCATTGCTTGGTATTCTAAATCAATCTAGCCATGCTTTCTCTACACATAGTAACATTGAAGCAGAGATTATGCACTTAACGGTTATGTGTATTTTGAATATCCTGACAAACGTACAGGTGCACATTATGATTCAAATAAGAGCAGTAATTTTACATTGTGTTTCCAGAATTGTTCCTCTTATGTTATACAAGAGTTTAAAACAAAATACCTGAGTGATTGTGTGAAAAATTAATATTTTAAACCACCCTCTCAGCCACAGCCCTACCATAAGGGCAGGTAGTGCAATCTACTGCTGTATTGTGTTCTTACAAGTCCGTTATAGATATAATGGTTGAAAAATATTCTTTTTTTATTAAATTAAATCATTAACTGCAGAATTTATTAATTTATCTGAGTAACTACATTACATCTTATTTTGTAAATTCTTGTAAAAAAAAACATTGACATTGCACTGAATTAATTGGAAGATTTTTATGTACATAAGTGCTCTGTAAATAAACAAATAGCAGTGATGTATTGTTATACGAGCTGTAAAAAATGTACTGGTAATTGTATATGGAGTGAACCTGTTCATCTGTAACTATTAAAAACAATAAATACAGTGGCTGGAATGACTGACTTGAATAAATATGTAAACAGATCTTTTTGATAATGCAGGAAGCTGTGGCTAATGGAAATTTGTCAAAAGCAAGTTCTTCATTATAATTTTGCAAATACAAAATTTGGTATTTAAGGTAGTCTACTTGTATGAAATTGGAGCCTCATTGTGTAACAACTATACAGGGAACTGAAACATATATGAATCCCATTAAAAATGCATTTATTTTTATAGTAAATAGAATGCTAAATAGTACACTGAGTTACCATGGGTATTAAATACTTGTGTGACCTAACAAACTGCAAGGTTATTTTATCCTACATCAATATTGCCCAATATATTAGCACTCGATATATGGCTAATTGGGAATCCAGATGAGGATAATTGAATTTTTGATTAAAAAATGAATACTTAAACACCTTTGGACATGTGACCTTGATATGCATATTTACAGCGTGTATGCATGTACACATGAATCTTATTCAGTAATTTCTTTCAGACTATTCTATCCTATGTTCTGTTAGAACACACTGCTCCAATTCAGATCATCCATCTATCACACGACCATTAGCGCGGATTTTGCTGCTCCAAGCTGATCTGCTGTCTCAATGAATCATCGCTTGCCAAGAATTTCACACTATTATTTAACAACACTCTTATCTAAGTAGTTTTCATGATCTATGTTCAAAGTGAAGTTTAAAATCCCTGTTTCTACTGTAATTGAAACCAATTACTGTATTGTTTTCTTTCATGGGACCTGGGCATCGTCGGCTAGGCCAGAATTTTTCTTGCCCATCTCTAATTGCCCTTGAGAAGGTGATGGTGAGCTGCCGCCTTGAACCTTCTGCAGTCCAGGTGGTTTAGGTACACCAACAGTATTGTTAGGAAGGGAGTTCCAGGATTTTGACCCAGTGGCAGTGAAGCAACAGCAATGTAGTTCCAAGTCAGGATAGTGTGTAGCTTGGGGGAGGGAAACTTATAGGCGGTGGTGTTCCCATGCATTTGCTGCTCTTCTCGGTGGCAGAAGTTGAGTTTGGAAGGGGCTGTCTAAGCCTTGATGAGATTCTGCAATGCATCTTCTAGATGGTAGAAACTGCTGTCACATTGTGTTGGTGGTGGAGGGAGTGGATGTTGAAAGTTGCTGGATAGGGTACAAACTGGTGTTGAGCTTGTGCTGTCGGAGCTGCACTCATCCAGGCAAGTGGAGAGTATTCCATCACACTCCTGACTTGTGCCTTGTGGATGGTGGACAGGCATTGGGAGTGAGGAGGTGAGTTACTCTCCACAGAATTCTCAGCCCCTTGCCTTGTAGCCAGAGTATTTATATGTCTTGTCCAGTTCAGCTTCTGGTCAATGGTAACCCTCAGGATGTTGATAGTGGGGGATTCAGCAATGGTAGTGCCATTAAATGTCATGGGGAGATGGTCTTTCCTTGGCATGTATGACTCTAACCAGTGGAGAGCTTCCCCTTTGATTCCCATTAACTTCAGTTTTGCTAGGGCTCCCTGATGCCACATTTTTTATGGTATGACCAGTGCTGCTCCTGGCATGCCCTTCTGTACTCTTCTTTGAACCACGGCTAGTTCCCCCATTTGATGGTAATGGTAGGGTTGGGGGATCAGCTGGGCCATGAAGTTACAGATTGTGATTGTGTACAATTCTGCTGTTGCTGATGGCCCACTATGCCTCATGGATGCCTGGTCTTGTTGCTAGATCTGTTTGAAATCTATCCCATTTAGCATGGTGGTAGTGCCACACAACAGGATGGAGGATACCCTCAATGTGAAGATGGGACTTCTTCTCCACAAGGATTTTGTGATGGTCACTCTTACCAATACTATCATGGAGAGATGCATCTGCAACAGGTAGATTGGTGAGAACGACGTCAAGTGGGTTTTTCCCTCTGTTTCCTTACCACCTGCTGCTACCCAATCTAGCAGCTGTGTCCTTGAAGACTGAGCCAGCTCGGTCAGTAGTGGTACTACTAAGCCACTATTGGTGATGAATATTGAAGTCCCCGCCCACCCATCCACCTACCCAGAGTACATTGTGCTTCCTCCAAATGGTGTTTGTCAGGAGTACTGATGCATTGCAGAGAGGGGTGGTGTTGAAGGTGGCAGCCTGTCCATGTTTGACCTGATGCCACGAGAGTTCATGGAGTGGCTGGGACAGGCCCTATCTAGGGAGGGTGGTGGTGTCAGGGATGCTGTAAGGCATGATTACGTGAGTATGACTGTCAGGTGGTTGCTTGACTAGTCTGTGGGACAGCTGTCCCAATTTTAGTTTCATGGCCATTATTACTGAGACTAACTTTTAATTCAAGATTTATTAACTGAATTTAAATTCCACCAGCTGCTCTGGTGGGATTCAAACCAGTGTCCCTGGAGCAATATCCTGGGCCTCTGGATTTCTAGTCTGGTGCCACTAGGCCACCACCTCCCCTGTCGAGTGGACAAATTTAGCTAGCTCTGAACTGAGGCACTAAAGCCCTGTTGCATTTATATTCATGAAAAATAGCTGCTTCTTTGGTCAGAACCTTTCATTTCTGAAATGCAGTCTCATTCTTTGAGGAGGTGACAATTCAAGCCGACAGTGGGACATCCTTGGTGTGGTAAAATCCATTTTGCAAAGTTTCACAAAGTTAACTCTGAGCAGTTATTTAGAGTAAATCCTGGGAGTGGATGAGAAATTGGCTAAAGGTTATAAGGCAGCAAGCATTCATTAGCGTTGTTATGTTGAGGATGGTGTGAGGGGGGTGTTGGCAGTTATTGATTGGGGTTTCCAGGCTCCTTGTTGAACAGTGACTTTGTAATTTATAACTGACTTAATCACCTTGCTTTAAGCAACTGAATTCAAATTTGCATTTAATGCCAAACTAACAGGGCAGAAGAATCACACAAGGACTCAAATTACAGAATAAGTTGAACAAATATTTACACAGAAAAATGGCAGATGAAATTTAATTCAGACTAATGCAGAATACATTGGGGGTAGCAAGAGGGGCGAGTGACACATGCTTCATGAATGGTGTTGAAATAATTAATGATGGAGCTGAAAGAGATCTTGGAATCTTTCAAGAACATGATATAGGAGCAAGAGTTGACTTTACAGGTTTGCCATTCAATAAACTCATGACTGATAATCTGCCTCAACTCCACTTTTCCACCTGTTCCCTTAATTTCCTGAGAAACTAAATCAACTGTCTACATCAGCCCTGAATATTCTGGGCAATGGAACATCCACAACACTCATGGTTAGACAATTCCAAAGATTAACAACCCTCTGAGTGAATAAATTTCTCCTCGTCTCAGTACTAAATGATCTATCCCGTATCCTGAAACATCGCAGCAGGCCAAGGATGGACATATGGGCATGAGAGCAGGGTGGAGTGTTGAAATGGCAGGGAGGTCTGGGTAATGCTTGCGGACAGACCAAAGGTGTTCCACAAAGCGGTCACCCAGTCTGCGTTAGATCTCTCCAATGTAGAGGAAACCGCATTGGGAGCAGCGAATGCAGTAGACTAAATTGAAGGAAGTGCAAGTGAAATGCTGCTTCACTTGAAAGGAGTGTTTGGGCCCTTGGACGGTGAGGAGAGGGGAAGTAAAGGAGTAGGTGTTGCACCTTCTGCGTTGCATGGGGAGGTGCTGGGGCAGGGAGTTGAGGTGTAGGGGGTGATGGAGGAGTGGACCAGGGTGTCCCGGAGGGAACAATCCCTGCTGAATGCCGCTGGGATGGGGGTGAAGGGAAGATGTGTTTGGTGGTGGCATCATGCTGGAGTTGGCATTCCCGTATCCTGAGTGTGTGCCTATGTTCTAGATTCCCCAGTCAGGGCAGTAAATACTCAGCAGGTTAGGCAGCATCTGTGGCGGCAAAAGCAGAGTTTTCATGTCCATGACCTTTCATCAGAACTGTCTACCTTGAAGTTCTGCTCTTCTCCACAATGGAATTTGCATTTGTCTCTTTTACCTTTTCACCTCAATTACTTACAATTTCCCCTGTATTTATTCAAAACGTGCTTTCACAGCCACCTCTTCCTCAGCAACGCTCTAGCTCCAGCTTACTCCCTTCATATTTTGGATCCTCCATAATTATAGATATCTTAGATATTCATCTTTCCTCAAAATGTTAAAGATCCACACTCAGTGCCATTCTCACCACATACACGCTCTCGATCTCTCTCTTCACCAGGACCTACTCACTCTATCTCAAAGCTGTCCTGCTCAGCAGTTTTATTCCATCCTTTGGCTGCTGAGACAAAAACATCTTTTCAGATATGAAGGATTGCAAATTTCAACAACTCATGGGCACCAATGCCCCTCCAGATCTTTCTTTTCCCCCCTTCACTTTGACCTCATCCCTTCTTCCAATCTTGCCCCTTGGGTCTTCATGATACCCTCTGAACTTCCACTCACTGACTCTGAATGATCTGTCCTTCACAAAGGCCTCAGCTTCTTCCCGGTATGTGCCCACCTCACTGAATTTCAATCTTGGCATGAGGTTGAACTCATCTTTGGTCACATTCACCTCAGGTCTACTTCTCTGGCCAGGAGTCTTCCTTCCTGCACAGAGGACCTATAATGTTGGAAAGAGGATGTCCTTGAAGGAGCAAGGACAAAATTGATTTGATTAGACTTCAGAAACATCATCCTCGCTTCAATGTACTGACAAGAATGAGAAGCGAAAAGGGTATGATCACACTAATGGGCAATGGGCCTCCAAATAAGGAGAGAAAAATTGATAGTGAGCAAATCTACATTGAAATCACAGAGATATGCAAGAACCATTGAGTGGTGTTATTGAGGGACCTTAATTATCCAAATAATGTTAAAGGGAAAGGAAGAGGAGCAATTGCTAATGTCAAGAAAGTTCTTCTGAGCACAAGTATGTATTTGGTCCTGCTAGGAAGGTGGCATTCCTGGATTTGGTGCTGGGGAAGGAGGTTGACCAAGTGGTTTCAGTATCTGTGGGCAACATTTGGGTAAGAGTGATCATTATAACATAAGGGATAGATTAGTAATAGAGAAGATCAAGGAACAATCTAAAGTTGAGCTTCTAGTTTGGAAGAGGGCTAACTTCAATGGAATGAGAGGAGTTCTAGCTAGGGTCAAACGAAACCAAAGACTGACAGGAAAAATGGTAACACAACAATAAGTGATCTTCAGAAGGAGAAATTTCAGGTACAGGCTAGGTACGTTTCAACAAACAGAAAAGGTACCAGAGCCAAAGCCATGACTCCCTGGATGATGAGAGGGGTAGAGAATACAATGAAACAAAAAAGGGTTATGATGCATGTCAGATGAATTCTTTGTGTGAAAATTAGGCCAAATACAATAAGCCAAGAGGGGAAGTGAGGAGGAAAGTAAGACCAGCAAAGAGAGAATATGAGAATAGAATGGCAGTTAACATTGTTGTGGAGTATCTAAAAGACTTGACACAGTGTCAATAATTCAGCAATAATATTCAGCAATAATACTTTATTATGTACAAGTGTGCACACACGGGAAATGCTCTTTCAGAATGCTCTAAAAGGCAATTTGAAGTTACACAGTTTTTGTCAGTTATATATACCATCTTTTGGGGTAACTCATCATTAACACACAATTTTCTTATCTTAAATGTCTAATTGTTACATCCTTAATTACAAAATACTTTACAGCATAAACACAGACTAACCTGTTCATCACCGCTACAGTTCCAGAGGAATTTGTAAAACAATCACGGAATGACCTGACCATTAACACAAATGATGCTCTAAAATGTGTACTTTGCCTGATGTTTCACTGCAGTGCCTAACATTCTGCGTGTCTTGACCCTGAGGTCAAACTATCAGTTATAGACTATTCATCAACTTCCTGGCCTGCCTAGAAGGTCATATTCATTTTAGTTTTTAAACTGCAGACACTTATAAAATTTATATCTGTAACTTGGCCAAGCCTAGGTAATCCCATGATGCATCCCAATATGCCTCTTCAACATAAAAGGGGAATCAAAAATCTTCTACCATCATGTAAATGGTAAGGGGTGGGATGGGGCCTATTAGGGACAAAGAGGTTAATTTATGCTTAGAGGCACAGGGCAAGGCTAGGATACTTAACACTTAGTATTGGTATAACTAGAATACTTAATAAATAAGTATTGGTAGAAGCAGAGATGGTAGAGGTAATGAATGGGGCGAATATTATCGGTATTGCATTTATATAGCGCTTTTCATGATCTCCAGACCCTCGCAACACTTTACAACAGGATATTTTCTTGAAGTGTAGCCATTGTTGTTATGTAGGAAATGCAGCAGCTAATTTGCACGTAGCAAATGCCTACAAACAGTAATGTGATAACGCTATTACAATACTGATTGAGGAATAAATGTTGCTCAGGAATAACCCCCCTCCTCTTCTTTGAAATTGTGGCACAGAATTCCCCCAAGCAGGCAGATGAAGGACCTCGGTTTAACACCTCATCCAAAAGGCAGCACCTCTTGACAGTCCAGTACACCCTCAGTATTGCACTGGAGTGACAGCCTTAATTTTGTGCTCAAGCTTTGAAGTGGAACTTGAACCCATAACTTTCTTGACACAAGAGCTAGAGTGCTACCAACTGAGCCACTGTACTGGAAGTGCTGGCTATGCTTAGAGTAGATAAATCACTCGGTCAGGATGACACACAGTATAAGCTACTAAGGGAATTGGGGGTGGAAATGATCTAAATTTTTGATGAAGTAACAGAGACGATGAAGGGAATGCATTGGATGTTATCTGGATGGATTTTAAGAAAGCATTTGACAAAGTAGCACATAAAAAGCTGGTCAATGTAATTGAGGCTCATGGAATAGTAGAGTTACTGTGAGCTTGAATAAAAAATTACTTTAAGGACAGAAAACAAGTCATGGCAAATGGCTGTTTTTCAGACAATGGAGTTCACCAAGGTTCAGTGCTAGGACCACAGTTTTTTTTACATATATAAATGACTTGGATATTGGAATACAGAGGAAAATTTAAAAATTTTCCAATGATACCAAACTTGGAGGAATGGAAAACTATGAGGATAATGTCAATTGAATGCAACAGGACATAGATAGGCTAGAAGAATGGACAAACAAGTGGCAGATGGAATTTATTAGAGAGGTGTGAGGTGATGCATTCTGACAGAGAGACAGAAAGAGGCCAAATATACTTATCATGCCTCTGTTCTAAAGAGTGTGCAGAGACAGAGGGACCATGAGGACAACTGCCATGGGTGTCTCGGCTGCATCCACACACATATGTGAGCAGCCTGTCTCCTCCTCATCCTCAGCCACATGAGGTGCACCCCATAGGACAGGCTGAGATGTAAGACAGCCATGTCAGTAGTCTCACTTACTGGCACACTTTGTTGTGATTGTAATCAATTAAAATGATTCAATATAATGAAAAGGTTAATGCTGGACCCAGACTTGTTTAATTCCAATGATTAATGGCTTTTTGGCACACAAACGATGAGTCAGGGAGGGACGGATATTGAGTGTATTACTTGAAATAGGGACAGCTGGAGAATTGTCTTCCAGACAATGTGGGGAACAGTGAGAACTTTATGCTTCGTATGCTTCTTGAATTTGTCCATTCCCTTGGGAAAGGTGAGTTTATGGCCATTTGTCTACCAAAATAGGGCCCTCAGGAGAAACATGCCTAAATGGATGTGGGTCAGATCCTGATCAATATCTTTAGGCACTAATCAGGCTCGTGGAGGGTCTTGCAAAGCTGGGTCACCAACTTCCTCAACATCCAATAAGTGTGTTTCCCCTCTGTTTCTCCTTCATTAAGGTTCACATCTCTCTGGAGGGCTATATTGTGAAGAGAGTAGCAGACCGTTACAATTCAAGAAACCCTTGAGGGACTATACAGGAGGGCTACCCCAAACTGGTCAAGACACTGGAACTTCATCTTGAGGAATCTAATAGCCTGCTCTATGGCAGTCCTTATACACAGATGGCAGCTGTCATAGCACCTCTGTACCTCAGTGGAAGGGTTAATTATAGGTGTTAGCAGCCATCTCTTCAAAGGATAGCCCTTGTCCCCTAGCAACCATCCACATATTCACTCCAATGGCTTAACTGCAGCATTTGTGATTGCCTAAGGATGAAGGAGTCTTGGCAGCTGCATGGACATACACATGGATGAAACACTTCTGATGGTTGCACAGCATTTGAACCTTGAAGGAGTGGAACCCTTTCCTGTTCATGAATGCCCCTGGCCTTTCTGCCTGTGTCTTAATAGCCACATTGGTTTTTTTTAATTCATTCATGCGATGTGGGCTTTGCTGGCTAGGCCAACATTTATTGCCCATCCCTAATTGCCCTTGAGAAAGTGGTGGTGAACTGCCTTCTTGAATTGCTGCAGTCCATGTGGTGCAGGTGTAACCCAGTGCTGTTAGGGAGTTCAAGGATTTTGACCCAGCGACAGTGAAGGGACCGTGATATATTTCCAAGTCAGAATGGTGAGTGACTTGGAGGGGAACTTCCAGGTGGTGGTGTTCCCATCTATCTGCTGCCCTTGTCCTCCTAAAAGTCCGTGGTTGTGGGCTTGGAAGGTGCTATCTAAGAAGCCTTGGTGAATTCCTGCAATGCATCTTGTAAATGGTACACACTACTACTACTGTGCATCAGTGGTGGAGTGAGTGAATGTTTGTGGATGTGGTGCCAATCAAGCGAGATTCTTTTTCCTGGATGGTGTCCAGCTTCTTGAGTGTTGTGGGAGCTGCACTCATCCAGGCAAATGGGGAGTATTCCATCACACTCCTGACTTGTGCCTTGTAGATGGCGGACAGGCTTTGGGGAATCAGGAGGTGAGTTACTTGTCCCAGGATTCCTAGCCCCTGAGCTGCTCTTGTAGCCACAATATTTATATAGCTAATCAAGTTCAGTTTCTGGTCAATGGTAACCCCCAGGATGTTGACAGTGGGAGATTCAATAATGGTAATGCCATTGAACGTCAAGGGGCGATGGTTAGATTCTCTCTGTTGGAGATGGTCATTACCTGGCACTTGCGTGGCACGAATGTTACTTGCCACTTGTCAGCCCAAGCCTGGATATTGTCCAGGTCTTGCTGCATTTGGACATGGACTGCTTCAGTATCTGAGGAGTCATGAATGGTGCTGAACATTGTGCAATCATCAGCAAACATCACCTCTCTGACCTATGATGGAAGGAAGTTCATTGATGAAGCAGCTGAAGATGTTTGGGCCTAGGACACTATCCTGATGAACTCCTGCAGTGATGCCCTGGAGCTGAGATGACTGACCTCCAACAACCCCAGCCATCTCCCTTTGTGCTGAGTATGACTCTAACCAGTGCATAGTGTTCCCTGATTCCCATTGACTTCAGTTTTGCCAGGGTTCTTTGATGCCACACTCAGTCAACTGCAGCCTTGGTGGCAAGGGTATTCACTGTCACCTCACCTCGGGAGTTCAGCTCCTTTGTTCATGTTTGGTCCAAGGCTGTAATGAGGTCAGGAGCTGAGTGGCTCTGGCAGAACCCAAACTGGGCATCAGTGAGCAGGTTATTGCTAAGCAAGTGCTTCTTGATAGCACTGTTGATTACCCCTTCCATTACTTTACTGATGATCTGAGAGTAGACTGATGGGGCGGTAATTGGTTGGGTTGGATTTGTCCTTCTTTCTGTGTGCCGGACATACCTGGGCAATTTTCCATGTAGCCATATTGATGCCAATGTTGTAGCTGTACTGGAACTGCTTGGCTAGGGGCGCAGCAAGTTCTGAAGCACAAGTCTTCAGTACTATTGTCGGAATATTGTCAGGGCCCATAGCCCTTGCAGTATCCAGTGCCTTCAGCCATTTCTTGATATCACGTGGAGTGAATTGAATTGGCTGAAGACTGACACTTCTGGCTGAAGATTGTAGCAAATGCTTCAGCCTTATCTTTTGCACTGATGTGCTGGGCTCCCCCATCATTGAGAATGGGGATACTTGTGGAGCCTCCTGCTCCAGTGAGTTGTTTAATTGTCCACCAACATTCACGACTAGATGTGGTAGGACTGCCGAGCTTAGATCTGACCTGTTGGTCGTGGGACCACTTAGCTCTGTCTATCACTTGATGCTTTTGCATCAGGTATACCTGGTGCTGCTGCTTCTGGCATGCCCTCCTGCACTCTTTACTGAACCAGCTTTGATCCCCTGCCTTCATGGTATTGGTAGAGTGGGGGATATCCTGGGCCATGAGATTACAGATTGTGTTCAAGTACAATTCTGCTGCTGCAGATGGCCCACAGCACCTCATGGATGCCCAGTCTTGTGTTGCTAGATCTTTCGAAATCTATCCCATTTAGCACGGTGGTAGTGCCACACAACATGATGGAGGATATCCTCCAATCGGCAATCTCCTGCACCAGAGGGAATCCAGTGATGGAGGCAAATCCTATGCCTGTGTGGCTCCATTACTGGATGTATTGGATTACTCAATGTAATCCAATACCTTCTGAAACAGTGAATCAGTTACCTCCCATATTCTGTGATGATGAGATTTTCTGCCACCTCTTGAAAGGACTGTGAGGCTAAGAAATTTAGTGCTGCTGTTATTTTAATGGCTACTGGCAGGACATGTTGACATGCCTGGTCAGGAGTGAGGTAGCCCTCAACAACTGTGCTACCATTTGCCTTGATAGATGCATCCTTCAGTGGCATTGATATTGTCAGATTCAGGAAGCTCATTCGTTGTCCTGATGCAGAGGGTATCATCTTCGTTCCCTCCCTGCTTCACATGCAACAACTCTGTGCGCCTCAGCACCAATGACCTGTATTTGCTGTGGGAACGGCAGCTCATCACTGCTTGTCTCCAACTCTGAGTAGCTCAGCCCAATATCAACAGACAGCCTTCCTTGCCTCAAGAAGGACTATCATAGCTGCCTGGACATTCCTTCTAGGCCTCACTAATCCCTGTAAGGTTACTCCCCACAAAAGGAGAGTTAACTCTGTGTAACCTCTGCATTCTTAATAGCCACTGCATGATCAGCTTTCTGACTCCCCCCTTTTATGCAGAGATTAAATGGGCCACCTCCATGACTGACTATTACGCCTTGTGGTTCCCAGAAGTCCAAAATGATCATACATTTTGGCACAAATACTGGAGCTTTTGTAGAGGATATTTTTCACATCTCCCTGCATGTGGTGGAACGATATATCGTTGCTTTAGTACAAAGGCAGTAGTGAGTGATATGGCATTCAGGATACACAGGAATGCATGCGCACGACAATATAGTTCCTCAATAATATTATAATGCAACACTGGTTCCCTACTCGGATGCTGCCTCCTATTCAGGGGCGCAACTTTGGTCCCTGCGCCTCTGAACTAAAATGGTTTTAAGAGACTTGTTTGGGTGATGAATTGATGAACTGCCAGATTCTGGCTGGTAGTCAAGACCTGATGCTTCAAAATTGGAGATCCGAAATTGTGGCCTGGCCCTCCTCCCCCAAACGGAAATCAAGCCCCAGGACTCTGAAATGTTCAGCCAATGACCTCTTTCCATTTGGAGTGAATGGATTGCAGGGCGGAACGAATATTCGGCGGGGAGTGTCCGTCAGGAGTTTTTAGCAGTGGCGCTCGGGCGGAATGGAGGTGTAAGTTTTAATTAATTTTGCTTCAGTTTTTTTTGAAATAAACGTCCGTTGTAAATGATGGACAGTGGGGCTGGCAACGTTTAAACTGAGCCAGGTACCCGGGACAGGGAGATAAACAGAGTCTCCAACTCCCTTTCTGTGATGATTCCAGATTTCCCTCTTCATCAGTTTCTACCCTCACTCAGGCTTCTCGATACTTCCAGAAGCCGCATTTCAATCTTTTACTTTCACTCCACTCCGGACAAGTTGTTCATTTCGGTTCAGCTGTGTGTGTGTGTGTTTAACAGGCTTCGCAAAGAGCCCCGCTTTTTGGTGTAAAATCTCCCTCCCGAACACGAGCACCTCCTGTGAAAAGCCCCCGCTGGGAGATTCCGCCGGGAAACTTCAGCGAGTGGCTGCCGAGACCTGATGTTTTAAATCAATGCTTAATTATATTGTATTCATTAAAATAAAATAAATAATTTTGTGCAGAAAAGCTTGGCGAGGGATAATAGAGGTTATGAATGAATTGTGAGGGGTACAGACCTGTTGGGCCGAACAGCCTTGGCTTTTTTTTTTCTGCGCTGGAAATTCCGTGTAAAGGGTGCGTGTGGATGAGGGGCAGGAGAGGCTGTTGACAAGTAATGTTAATGGTGCAACAGGTTAGAGCAGAACCTGAGAAGACCAGTCAATTGGACTGCAGAGAAGAGATGGTGTGGATGAGAAGGGACAGTGAACTATATCACGATGCCTTTTGTGACCTAGGCCAACACTATCTTAGCGCTAAAAGAAAAACAGAAATACTTGGAAAAACTCAGCAGGTCTGGCAGCATCGGCGGAGAAGAACAAAGTTGACGTTTCGAGTCCTCATGACCCTTCAACAGAACTAAGTAAAAATAGGAGAGGGTGAAATATAAGCTGGTTTAAGGTGGGGTGGGTGGGAGAGAAGTGGGGTGGGGTGGTGTGGTTGTAGGGGCAAGCAAGCAGTGATAGGAGCAGATAATCAAAATATGTCACAGACAAAACAACAAAGAGGTGTTGAATGTGGTGATATTATCTAAAAGAATGTGCTAATTAAGAATGGATGGCAGGACACTCTAGGTACAGATAGCTCTAGTGGGGGCGGGGTGAAATAAGACTAAAAGGGCATAAAAGGTATAGATTTAAAAATAACGGATTTGGTGGGAAAAGAAAAATCTATATAAATTATTGGAAAAAACAAAAGGGAGGGGGAAGAAATGGAAAGGGGGTGGGGATGGAGGAGGGAGTTCAAGATCTAAAGTTGTTGAACTCAATATTCAGTCTGGAAGGCTGTGAAGTGCCTAGTTGGAAGATAAGGTGCTGTTCCTCCAGTTTGCGTTGAGCTTCACTGGAACAATGCAGCAAGCCAAGGACAGACATGTGGGCAAGAGAGCAGGATGGAGTGTTAAAATGGCAAGCGACAGGGAGGTCTGGGTCATTCTTGCGGACAGACCGAAGGTGTTCTGCAAAGCGGTCGCCCAGTCTGCGTTTGGTCTCTCCAATGCAGAGGAGACCGCGTTGGGAGCAACAAGTGCAGTAGACTAAGCTGGGGGAAATGCAAACAAAATGCTGCTTCACTTGAAAGGAGAGTTTGGGCCCTTGGATGGTGAGGAGAGAGGAAATGAAGGGGCAGGTGTTGCATCTTTTGCGTATGCATGGGGAGGTGCCGTGGGTGGGGGTTGAGGAGTAGGGGGTGATGGAGGAGTGGACCAGGGTGTCAAGGAGGGAATGATCCCTATGGAATGCCGCTGGGGGGGGGGTGCGAAGGGAAGATGTGTTTGGTGGTGGCATCATGCTGGAAATGGCAGAGGGTGATCCTTTGAATGCGGAGGCTGGTGGGGTGATAAGTGAGGACAAGGGGGACCCTATCATGTTTCTGGGAGGGAGGAGAAGGTGTGAGGGCGGATGCGCGGGAGATGGCCCAGACACGGTTGAGGGCCCTGTCAACGACCGTGGGTGGAAAACCTCGGTTAAGGAAGAAGGAGGACATGTCAGAGCAACTGTTTTTGAAGGTAGCATCATCAGAACAGATGCGACGGAGGTGAAGGAACTTAGAGAATGGGATGGAGTCTTTACAGGAAGTGGGGTGTGAGGAGCTGTAGTTGAGGTAGCTGTGGGAGTGGGTAGGCTTGTAATGGATATTGGTGGACAGTCTATCACCAGAGATTGAGACAGAGAGGTCAAGGAAGGGAATGGAAGTGTCAGAGATGGACCATATGAAAATGATGGAGGGGTGGAGATTGGAGAAGGGTCATGAGGACTCGAAACGTTAACTTTGTTCTTCTTCGCCGATGCTGCCAGACCTGTTGAGTTTTTCCAGGTATTTGTTTTTGTTTTGGATTTCCAGCATCTGCAGTTTTTTGTTTTTATTAGCGCTGGCAATGTGATTGAAGAGTTTGGAACAGGGAGTCATGCAGCTATAATTGCAGCAATTCTCAGTATAAATTATTTATTTTGTCTTGGTTAATCAGGAAAGGTAGGTAAGAGGGAATTCCCTGGTTAATACATTGATTTAGCCAACCATATTGTAAGATAGTCAAACTCCATTGGTTAACCATACCATAGGGAATTGAATGTCCTCGTCTTCACCTTCAAATTTCTCCATGACGTTCATCACTTTTCTTTAGTAATCTTATCATCAGTGATAGTCACTCATTTCCCATACACCTGTATCTTGTTACCTTCCTTCCAGTTTTCAAGGATCTTTTAAGACCCTTTTTGACCGTGTTTTTGCACCTCCTCAGCTACTTCTATATTCCTTTTCCTCCTGCTCAGAGGCTACTTTTCCATTGCATTGATTTGTGTCTCTGTACATGAGGAACAATGTAGAAAGAGAAGATAAAATTATGTCCTGGGTTCAGATGCACTCAGGGTGTTTTTCAAGTAGCAAAACTAATGGTTATCCCCTTGAATCATGACAGTCTGAGGCAAGTGCTTTGCTGAGGAAGGAAACAAACTGGTGGCTTACTGGCATTTGGAGAAACTGGTCTAAAGAGTCAGGGGAAACTGAAGCATATTGAAGGGGACTTGGTGGCTTGCTACATGAGAGCAAGGTGGGATTTTAAGGACAAATTTTCTTTTAAGGTCTGACTTGATTTATGATTCCTTTTTATAAATTAAACCTTTAGAATTGTCTGTCATTGGTTACCGAAAGAACAAATGTAAGTTGTGACAATTGATATTAACAGCTGGCACAACCAGATTTGGCACCCTTTTGCCTATAATACAAAAAATTAAAAAAATGCATAGATAACCAGCTGGGAGTTTTAAGGCTGTATTTTGATAACCGAATTCTCACCATAAAGGGCTCAAATCAATCAAACTCTGAAGATAGGAAACCAATTCCTGTTTTGCGTAATTCATTCACCATCTACTGGCAGGAGGTGGAACACCCACATTCAGCACTATGTTTAAAATTAGACTTCGTCTCTGCCAATGCGAGATGACTGCCGATACCCGCTTGTGCACTTGACTGCGCATGCGCAGAAAACCAATCACGCCATTGCAAACGCATACTGATTTTTAACAGCTGTGGAAAGTAAAACCACACGTTTCCGTGGTTATTGTTAACAAAACTATGTATGTTACAAATTGTGCAAGAGAAAGCATTGGGTTGTATTTGACTGTATATCAAAAAAGCAGAGAAGAGTAATGTTTCAGGTACTGGTGAGTGAGCTGACAAGGTTTGTATACAATATGCCAAGGGAAAAGATAAAGCTAAAGGAAATCACCAAGGCGAAAATGGGTATTGTATTTTGTTCTGAATAGAATAGCCCTTTCTGGTTCCAAAATCCACTCCCAAGGATTGTTAATTTAATTTGTTCTTCGGTTTCAGTTCTCATTAGGATTGCTGCAAGTTTGATATTTGCTTTCTTTTTTTAAAAAAAAGAGAAACTAAGTGGAGAGGATGAGTGTCAAACTGAGGTTGGGGGAATGAGTAGAGTTCTGATTTCCATCACTCGTGATAACATCATGGAGCAAAGCGATACAACTGCGCATACTATTAGCAGCAAACACAGCCTTAAAATTAACTTTTGAGTCCCACATTTAATGAACATCAGTTTCCAGCTAAAACTTTTAGATTCGGGTGTTCTTTCAAAATGAGACAGCATTGGGCAGTAGCGCTAAAATAAATATTTGCAAGTAAATTGTCTTAAATTATTTATACTTTATATTAAAAGAGGGGGATAGTATTAGTGAAAGATACAAAAATTAAACAGATGAGGTAGTTGGTTATTTTCAATGAAACCTTTTATTACATTCTTTCTTCTACTTATTGATGCAGTCCGTTGCATTGATTGTTGACAGATGCCTAACAGGAATTGCGCTTCTATATGGTGCCTTTAAGAGAGAAAAAATATTTCAAGGAACTTCTCAGTGGTGTCATTATGCAAAAATGAATGCTAAGCCAAAGAAGGAGATTTTAGAAGGGAGTCACCAAAGGCTTGGTTAAAGGGGTCAGCTTTATTTAGGGTCTTGCAGAAGGTAAGAGAGGTGTAGGAGTTTGGGGAGGGAATTCCAGAATATGAGACCTCGACAGCTGAATTACAATGGTGCGATGGAGGTGGAAGGGATTGCACAAAAAACCCGAAATCAAGAGTGCAGGGAGGGTGTTATGTGGATGGAGTAGATTGCAGACAGAATTAAGGGTAAGGCCACGGAGAGATTTAAAAACAGGGAGGAGATTTGTAAGTTTGAGACTTTGGGAAGCTGCAAGCCAATGTAAAGTCAAATACGGGTACAATATATGAGCACATAATGTAAGGGTAATGCTACTGGACTATTAATCCAGAGGCCTGAACTAATAATCCAGAGAATGAGTTCAAATCCTACCATTGAGAATTTTAATAAAATGCTGTCAGTAGGAAATCCCAAAATGCTTCAGCAATCCCTTTTAGGTAACAAAACCTGCTGTCCTTGTCTGATCTGGTGGATTTGTCAGCAGGTGATGATGGCATTGGTTTTGAAATGGAGGGAGACAGTGGTTGAGGAGAAGAAACTATTTATAGTGGCGGCTAGCATAACTTGGATAATCAGTTTAATAGAAATGGGGTCAGGGAGCAGAAGGTAGGTTTCGTGTCCATGGCCCAGCTATCAATGCTCGCCATTATAAAGGGGTATGTCAGACAGTAACTGCAAACATTAGTCTGGAGTTTACAAGTCGTGTACTGGTCCACACAGGTGCTGTTAAGTATGGAAATCAGGAAGTTGCCCTGCTCCTCTACAAGTTTCAGTACCCCAATACTTCACTGAGAAATTTGGCATTCACACACATGCAAGGGCGTGATGTTATGATCTGTCCACTAGGTACCCATTAAACACGCCAGAAAAAGTTGAGGCTTGTCGATTCAAGTATAAGTGAATTTTTAGCAGCAGAATAAGTTTAATTACAGCCAAACAACCTCTCTGGCACCGAACATTCACTTTTATAAGTGTGATATTTCATTCCTTCAGATTTTAAGTACCGTTGGAGATTTAAACAAAACTAAAATAACTTTTTTAAACAATGTTCCTTTCTGTCTCTTTAATCTCTCTCGTTTATTTTCTTTATTTTTCTTTCTGTACATAATTTTGCATAGGACCATAAGACGTAGGAGCAGAAGTAGGCCATTTAGTCCATCAAGTCTGCTCTGCCATTCAATGAGATCATGGCTGATCTGATAATCCTCAACTCCACTTTCCTGCCTCTTCCCCATAACCCTTGAATGTACTTAATGACCCAGCCTTTACAGCCCTCTGTGGTAAAGAATTCTGAGAGAAGAAATTCCTCCTCATCTCTGTTTTAAGTAGGTGTGCCTCTGCTTTGAGATTATGCCCTCTGGTCCTAGATTCTCCCACAAGGGGAAACAACCACTCAGCATCTACCCTGTCAAGCCTCCTAAGAATCTTATATGTTTCAATAAGGTCGCCACTCATTCTTCTAAACGCCAATGAGTACAGGTCCAACCTACTCAACCTCTCCTCATAAGAAAATCCCTCCATACCCGGGATCAACCTAATGAACCTTCTGTGGACTGCCTCCAATGCCTGTATATCTTTTCTTAGATAAGGGGACCAAAATTGTTCACGGTATTCTGGGTGTGGTCTAACTAGTGCCCTGTATAGTTTTAGCAAGACTTCCCTATGTTTATACTCCATTCCCTTTGAAATAAAGGCCAACATTCCATTTGCCTTACCTATTACCTGCTGAACTTGTATACTAGCTTTTTGTGATTCATGCACGAGGACCCCCAAATCACTCTGTGCTGCAGCTTTCTTCAGTCTTTCTCCATGTAAATAATATTCAGCTCCTCTATTCTTCCTGTCAAAGTGCATAACCTCACACTTTCCCACATTATATTTCATGTGCCAAGTTTTTTGCCCACGCACTTAACCTGCTTATATCCCTCTGTAGACTCTTTGTGTCATCCTCACCACTTGCCTTCCCACCTAATTTTGTGTCATCTGCAAACTTGGCAATAATACATTAATTTCCCTCATCCAAGTCATTAATATATATGTTGTAAATAATTGTGGTCCAAGCACTGATCCCTGTGGTACTCCACTAGTTACAGGTTGCCATCCTGAAAATGCCCCCCGTTTCCCAACTCTGTTTTCTATTACTTAGCGAGTCCTCTATCCATGATAATATACTACCCCCAACATCATGGGCTCTTATCTTATTAAGTAGCCTTATGTGTGGTACATTAACAAACGCCTTTTGGAAATCCAAATATATTATGTCTACTGGTTCCCCTTTATCTATCCTGCTTGTTACCTCCTGAAATAAATTTGTCAGGCATGGCTTCCCCTTCATGAATCCATGCTGACTCTGCTTGATTAGATTATGCATTTATAAATGCTCTGCTATTACATCCTTTTATAATAGACTCCAACATTTTCCCAATGACAAATGTTAAACTAACTGGCCTATAGTTACCTGTTTTTTGTCTCCCACCCTTTTTGAATAAGGATGTTACGTTGGCAGTTTTCCAATCCTCTGGGACTTTTCCAGAATCTAAGGACTCTTGGAAGATTACTACTGGTGTATCTGCTAACTCTGCAGCTATTTCCTTTAATATCCTCTGATGCAACCCATCAGGTCCAGGTGACTTATTGGCCTTTGGTCTCATTAGTTTCCCCAGTACTTTTTTCTCTAGTGATAGTTATTGTATTTATCTTCTCCCCACCACCCCTTTTGCCCCATGATTATTTAGTATTTTTGGTATGCTATTAGTGTCTTCTACTGTGAAGACTGATGCAAGGTATTTATTCAACTCCTCTGCCATTTTCTGGTTCCCCATTATTATTTCTCCAGCCCCATTCTCTAAGAGGCCTATATTGGCTTTGGCCTCTCTCTTTTTATATATTTGAAGAAGCTCTCACTGTCTGTTTTCATATTACTTGTTAGTTTACCCTCAAAGTTTATTTTCTCCTTCTTTATTTATTTTTTGGTCAACTTATGTTGGTTTTTAAAACTTTCCCAATCATCTGGCCTACCACAAATCTTTGCCACATTGGATAATTTTTCTTTCACTTTGATACTATCCTTAATTTCCTTGGTTAACCATGGCTGGTTTAACCCCTTCCTAGAATCCTTCTTCCTCACTGGGATATATCATTATTGTGAGTCATGAACTATTTTCTTAAATGTCTGCCATTGTTCATCAACCGTCTTTTCTGCTAAACTCCTTTCCCAGTACACTCCAGCCATCTCTGCCATCATTCCTTTGTAATTACCTTTATTTATGTTTCGCACAGATGTTTCTGAACTAAGTTTCTCACTCTCAAACTGAATGCTAAATTCCACCATGTTATGGTCACTGTTCCCTAGGGGGTCTTTTACTCTGAGATTATTTATTAAACCTGCCTCATTACACATTACCAGATCCAAAACAGCCTGATCCACAACATATGGTTCTAGGAAACTGTCCCAAAAACACTATGAATTCTTGTTCGTTGCTACCTCTGCCAATTTGATTTTCCCAATCTACATGGAGATTAAAGTCACCTATGATTAATATACTGCCCTCGTTATTTCCTGATTTATTCTCTGTCCGACAGCATAGCTACTGTTAGGGGGCCTATAGACTACTCCCACCAGTGCCGACTTCCCCATGTTATTTCTTACCTCCACCCATATGGATTTCACAGCTTCTGATCCAAGATCATTTCTTGCTATCATACTTATTGTATCTCGTACTAACAAAGGTACCCCACCACCCTTTCCTTCCTGCCTGTCCTTTCGAAAAGTCACATACCCCTGAATATTTAGTTCCATGCTTTGTTCTCCTTGTAACCATGTCTCCTTAATGGCTATAAGATCATACCCATTAATCTGTATTTGTGCCGTTAATTCATTTATTTTGTTCCAAATACTACATGCATTTAAGTAAAGAGCCTTTAATTGTGCCGTTTTACTGTTTTTTCTCCCTTTGACCCTATTTGCTGCTGTTTATTAATGTTTTCCACTCTGTCCCTTCCTGTCACACTCTGGGTATCATTACCGCGAAGTGGCTGCCTTTCAATGCCGTCATATCCTTTTGCTTTGTATGCCTACTTATCCCCTCTCCAGAATCCCCCACCCACGCCCCCACGCGGCCTATGTCTTTATTTAATTTTAAAGCTCTCTCTACAGCCCTAGTTATTCAATTCACCAGGACACTGGCCCCAGCATGGTTCAATTGAAGCCCATCCCAGCTCCCTTCTACCCCAGTAATGATACCAGTGCCACATGAACTGAAACCCATTCCTCCAACACCAATCTTTGAGCCACGCATTTAACACCTTGAATTTATTTACCCTATGCCAGTTTGCCTGTGATTCAGGTAGTAACCCTGAGATTATTACCTTGGGGGTTCTGTTTTTCAATTTAGATCCTAACTGTGCAAATCCTTTCAGCAGAACCTCCTTTCTGGCCCTATCAACGTCGTTGGTACCAACGTGGATGGCGACAACTCGATTCCTCCCCTCCCACTCTAAGTTCCTCTCCAGCCCTGAGGATATGTTCTTAACCCTGACACTGGGCAGGCAACACAGCCTTTGGGACTCACGCTCACGCATTGAATAAATTATTCTAACTTACACTTCCTGCTTTAGCTTCTGTGTGTCTCAGTAAGGATTCTAAAATCTGATTGGTTGACGAGTAACGCTGTTGCTTGTTCTGTTCATACAAGTCCCAAACCTCATGTAGGGAGCAGTGCCCGTTTTGACTTTCTAAAGACCACAAATCGCAGTTTAAAAGCCCACAAGAATGCCTGTGGGCAAGCGTAATTAAAGGTGAGCGCCATTTGTTCACTGCTTTCGTAAAATCCAGGCCAGTGCGTTTTCTTTCATCAAATCAGCAATTTTATTTAAGACAGTTGCATAGTAGTTTCCTCTATTGCACCAAGGAGATGAAGTTGTGAACCGTATTTCAATGACCAGTGACACATCAAACTTGATCCACCATTCTGCTCCCCTGTAATGGTTCAAGTTTGTAATGACACCTTGATACTTTAACTACACCAATGACATTATGTTCTGAGGCAGAAAAATCACCGTTTGTCATGGTAAGAATTGCTTTTCATTTGTCCAGAACGATTACAATGTTTTGACCTCTGCATCTTGAATGCCCCCTTCAGCCTCTCAGCAAGTATTGGTAAGGTTATCTAAGCATTGGAATTTGCTTCATGTTAGATTTGAAGGAATAGTTGTCACAGAAGTAACCTTTTTCTTAATTTTCCCATTAGTGAGTAATTTCATTTTGGCTGCCTACAAAACTGACACATATGGTGACAGAAAAACTTCTCTTTACAAGCATTATTAGGTTAGAATTTGACAGCAAAGTAGGTCTGATCAATATAAATAAGACACCATAAATACAGCAACTTGTATTTATGTAGCTCCTTTAATATAATAATATACTCCAAGGCACTTCACGGAAGTCTTTTAAGCAAAATTAGGCACCACAAAGTATTATTAGGGAAGATGTTCAAAAATTTGGTCAAAGAGAGATTTTAAGGAGCATCTTAAAGGAAGAAAGAGAGGTAGAGAGATTGAGAGAGGGCCTTGGCAGCTGAACGCCTGGTCACCAATGATGAAGCAATTAAAATCTGGATGCTCAGGATTAAAGTTTCATTTTCAGTGTGAGCTCTTCACAATGACATGCTTCTATTGCAACTAATGTCCCCAGCTGTTTGAGAATTCAAATGGCATACCCACAACCTCACTTTTCTCTTTGGCACTTGTCTAAAATTGCTGCTTTTTGTCTCTTGGAATTGTTGGCCCCCTCAGTGCGGTTTCCTACCCTTCATATTTTTTTCTCTGCTGTTGTCATCTTGATATCACTTCATGTTCTTTTCCCTGGCAATGGTATGGATTCTTTGTCTGGTAGGCAGTCTCTCAGGATCAAAAATGATTTGCTTCCACTCCGGTTTGAGGTATAGATTACAGATGATGTGAGCTCAAATAACACAACATCCTTGCTTTTCTTTTTCTGACCAATCAAGGCTGATTACCAGACATTTTTAATAGACAGGCACAGCATCTATTCGCAGAGAACAACACAAACATTTTTCTTGACTAATCAGTCTGTTATGAAACCATCTGAGGCTTCATTGAATTGCAACAATGCCTGAAATGGGCCAGAATCATATTAATGGCATTACGAACTCAGTATACTTCCACCTCCCTAACTCTGACTTACTCTCCTCCTTTAAGACTCCCTGTAAAGCTTACCTTTTTGAACAAGTTTTTATTAACCCCTCTTAATATCCTCTTTGGCTCAATGAGTCTTAGGCTGATTATGCCCCTGTGAAGTGCACTGGGGATGTTTTGCTAAGCTAAAGACACTATGTAAATTGCAAGTAATTGAATTGGATCAATGTACTTGCAATTCTTAAACTACATGCTTTTTCAATATGCAGATAATTAATATACTGAAGGCCTTGTGTTTAATGTGTGCTTTTTGTACTCATAGTAATTAATTACTTCTAATGCTATGTTCATCTGAATGGTTTTGCATTTAAATGATATGTATCTGTCCTTGCCTTTGAACCTTCCCATCTCTAAGATAGATGGCAGTGTGGTCCAATTTTTTGGCTTTGCTGTGGTCCCGATGCTGGTTCTGTTGAATGTGTGAACTAGCTTTAAATTTGTTTTAAGCACATCAAAATCATTCAAGTTATTAATACTACATAAAATGTTTTAATATTTTTGAAGCAGTCCAAGTGCAACAGAATTTAAAGCCAGTTAAACACTTGATGAACTTAAGACTGGTTTCAGCTCCCAACACGCCCAGTCTTTTCTAGTGCAGGGTAGGATCCCTGTAGGGAATTCCCCTGCTATGTAGGAAATCCTTTTATTTAAACAGATTGGGTTTTCTAATGTGGGAAAGCATTGCATTTTTTTTATTCCTCTGGGGAATAGAGGGGAAGTATTTGTTTTCATTCCACCAACTACTATGCCTGTGCCTCCTCCCGCTCCCTCCACTCTACTGGTGTCATTTGCCATCTCAATGTTTTTTCTTTCTGCTGTCTCCACTTGTGTCTTTTACTTCTGCTCCCTTCTATTGCTACCCTTTTCACTCTTCTGTGCCAGCTGTTGCTGCCATTCTGTCAACCTGTCAATTTATTGCTCTCATGCCTCTCTTGTCCCCACTCCCATTCCATCCAGCAGGACTTTCTTCTCAAAGCCCCCTACTCATCCATTTCCTTCTGCAAGCTTTGCTGCCTCTACCCCACCCCAAACAACATTTTTCCTGCATTGTTAAGCTACTTTCCCTTCCCTGCACTCCCACCATAGCTTGACTCTTTTTCCATATTTGTTACTTCTTCCATACCTAATTATTCTTTCTACCAAACCTAAAAATTCTTCTTCACTTAATACGTATACATTTTACTTTTCCTTCACCCTTCTTCTCTTCATTGTCATTTGCACCTCAATCTTTCACTGACCACCAAACTCTCTGCAAATCCTAACTTTGTCCTTCACTGTCACTCTTCCCAAATTCCTGCCTTTCCATACACTTAACTACCAATAACTTTTCCACAGTCCTATTTATTTTCTCTTCTTGGTTCAACTAGCGGTTTACACTTCTCCAACCTTCAGCTGGCGCCTGTTACAAATCTAGCTACACACTCCAAACAGCACCATCCCTTTTGAAAACAAATCCTCTACTTAACACTAGGGGCAGAATTTTATTGGCCTCCAAGTGGTGGGAACGGAATTGGGGTTGGCGGGGGGGGGGGTGGGTGGTACTGTAAGATAGTAGGGAGCCATTATTAAAGCCCGAGATAAAATTCAGCCTCATGCATCAACCTAATGCCATGTGAACTCACTAACTCGCTAACACTTGCATGAATATAAAATTCCAGAAATATATTTTTATCATAACATGTTTATTATAACATGTCTATCTGCAAATTACTCCATATAATAGCAAGGTTAATCTACACATTGTATTTGCTATATATGTTTTTAGACATTTTAACATACTCCATATTTTCAACTTTATTTTAACTCGCATTTCCTTTATTTATGACCTTCTACACATACCTATTGAGCTTCAACATACAACGTCATCTGATTTTCACATGGTTAATTTAACACTAACTCCTGACACTGAACAGGAACAGTTGCACATGCGTATTTGACATCTCCTGCATCTGCTGGCATGTGCTCAATTTCTTACACAGTTGATGCCATTGATGTGCAGCCATCAGCTGGTGGCGGTGCTGATTCATGTGTGTTGCCCTGTCCACCAATGACCCAAACCCTTGCCACCTAACTTGCTGCTTCACTCCAAACCCTCATCTCCCACTTGCTGGCCCTCTCCCAAACCCTCGCTGTCTCCTCCTCACGCCCCTGCTGGAGCCCTACCTGCCTCTTGCCTGAGCCCTCGCTTGAGCCCTCAGTTGCTGCCTCTTTCCTGCACCTACAGCAGCAGTTAGATACAGAGAAGCTGTCCAGTACATTGTCCCATCACAGTCCCCAGGAAAGGTACAACATGGATCTCATGCAATAATTATCTGATACTTAGCTGTTTAAATATTACCATTCTTATTTTTTTTAAAAAGCTAGTCTTTTTTGAGATGATTAATTATTGTTTACAATTTCCAGTTCAAGGTGTAAGTCATTTCTGGCTGAGTTTGGCCTACACCCTCTTTGATGCTAGTAGCTGCTTGGGACTTCACCAACAATAACATCACAGGCACTGCAGCTGCTGTGTGAGGAGTACGTCCTCTTCAGCTGTGGCGTCCCAAACTCAACCTTAATTTTATTTGAATTTCTGTACAATTTCTTTTACTATTTACACTATTTAACTTTCATTTCTTTATTTTTAAGCAGCATTCAGGACAATCGAACATTTTCCATTATACTATTTGTGATGACTGCCATTTTAAGATCAGTTCAACTGAGTAGGGGTCATGTGATCTGTTCAACTAATGTGTAGCTAGCGTGGGGGAATAAATTCTAGGGAAGGTGTTTCCTAAGAAATGGTTGCGTGAGGGGTTGGCTAAATACAAGCAGCCACAGAAGCTCTTGTGTAAATAGTTTGTTTTGTTTGACTAAGAAGCCTCCCAGAGTGTGTTTCTACAACAAAAACAAAATTACCTGGAAAAACTCAGCAGGTCTGGCAGCATCAGCGGAGAAGAATAGAGTTGACGTTTCGAGAAGGGTCTGATGAAGGGTCATGAGGACTCGAAACGTCAACTCTTTTCTTCTCCGCCGATGCTGCCAGACCTGCTGAGTTTTTCCAGGTAATTCTGTTTTTGTTTTGGATTTCCAGCATCCGCAGTTTTTTGTTTTTATCCCTGTGTTTCTACACTATTTAATCCGCCTTCCCTTTATCAAAAAAGACATAAATATGCCCACAATCAGGGATTTGAACCTGAAAATGCCCCAAATACTCTAATAAAAACCCAATCTGACTTCAATTGGCATAATCAGTGGACCTGTTAATAAGATTATTTTGCATTGGCTATAACTATATACCTGACTTGAACTAAAATTGACCTGGATTTTGTGGTAGTAATGATGTAAGCCTGCCAGCGTTTGGCATGATTATTCTCTGAAACTGACAACAATTTTTGGTGTTCACATTGCAGTAAAATGCAGAAGCTCAGAAGTTGCTGTCAATGATTCTTTGCTTCTCCATAGGATGTGCTGTTGAAGCCCCCACAGACTGCACTTAGAAATCATGGCATTGACAACAGCTTCCCCTTTTATGCTGTAGTATTGCTGTTAAAACTCCTGAAAAAGTTATGCCTAATTAATGAGGTGTAACTGGATTTTTAATGGTGCAGTAAGTTATAACTACTGTTGAGAAACTTCTCTGGCCCTTGAAAACTAATACCATATTCATGTTATGTCAAATTTTTCCATTCTGATAATTCAATTTTTTTTCAAAGCTATTTTTAAGTTTGTTTGATACTTCAGCTTCTAATGATTATGCCCCAATTTGTTTCACTCTTGATAAAATGTATGCAAAGTGAAGCATAATCATTGCGTTTTACTCCTTAATTTGTTCTCTGTGAGAATGCTTCAATGTGATTGATTGCTTACTCTGCTTGATAAAAATCACTGTTGTTGGACACTGGAAATCTCCCTGGCATGGCACCAGGTTCAAATTAATGTTGGGAAAGGTGAAATCCACACCACAGTGATTACACATTTCCATTGCAAATTCCAGACCATGGAAATTTTACCTATGGTGGCTAAGTACTAAATGGGAACAGCTATCAATGAATACTGGAGTGTGTTCGCTCACTGCTGAGTTATGGCAGTTTGAAGCTCATAAAAGCAATCCTGTACTCAATAACTTGCCTTTTTTGCGTAATTTTTTTCAACTCAAAATTTTATCCTTTCTAATTTTTTCTATTTCAGAAAAGATGCAAATGCTGCAATGCTGAGTAATTATGAGGTAAAGTTTCAAATCTTTGTATACATTTCAATGATTGAAAAATAAATTCTGTTGTACGGCAGCTAGTTTAATGCTGCTAAATTGCAGCACGTGCCATTTTGATGTGAATCTTGCTGCAGTCTATGATTTTGTTATGTGAGCAGACTTGTTCTGCTCACCGTTCATCCCATATGTGACAGATAGAAGTATGGGAACGTTAAGCTATCCTCACTTATTTGTTCATCACAAGAGTTATATAAATTCATCATTTGCTGCTTCTTGCTCCTGTTCTAAGAGCCAAAATGATTACATCTTTTCCTTAGCTGTAATATGCATAAAGACAGTTTGAAGTGTCTGTCGGAATACAAAGTTCCCACATAAGGAGTCCAATTCCTTATGAATGAAACTAATTCCTAGGATGGAGGGATGGTCCTATGAGGAAAGATTAAATACAGTGGACCTTTATTCCTTGGAGTTTAGAAGAAAGAGAGGTGATATCATTCAAACATGCAAAATTCTTACAGGGCTTGACAGGGTAGATGCAGGAAGGATATTTCCCTTGGCTGGGGGGGTTTGTCTAGAACAAGGAGACATGGTCTCAGAATAAGAGGTAGGCCATTTAGGACTGAGATGAGGAGGAATTTCTTCACTCAGGGTTGTGAATCTTTGGAATTCTCTGCCCCAGAGGGCTGTGGAGGCTCAGTCATTGAGTATGTTCAAGACTGAGATTGGTAAATTTCTGCATATTAAAAACATCAAGCGATACAGGGATAGTGCAGGAAAATGTCGTTGCCGTAGAAGATCAGCCACAATCTCATTGAATGGCGGAGTGGGCTCGAAGGGCTGAATGGCCTACTCAGGCTCCTATTATTTATTATGTTCTTATGATTCATTTTCTTCATTCAGCAAGGAGCCCTGCTTCCAGGCAATGCAGGCCGGAGCTTTGTAACTACAAAGTTGTAACCCTGTTGCCAGTTTGCATGCCCTGTAGGCATAATTCCCCTGCTGGAGTAACAGGATTGCTAAATCACCCCTATAATGTAATACATTGAAATCTCAGCTGAGAATCCATACCTATCAGAAGTCTTTCATCCGTTTGTTATCCATTGTAGGTCTTTAAGCTTCTGACTGATCTTAAAGAGCAACGGAAAGAAAGTGGAAATAAGAAACATAGTGCTGGTCA
The DNA here is from genome assembly GCF_017639515.1 of Carcharodon carcharias. Lineage (NCBI taxonomy): Eukaryota > Metazoa > Chordata > Chondrichthyes > Lamniformes > Lamnidae > Carcharodon > Carcharodon carcharias. The sequence goes on from NC_054476.1 coordinate 118,293,129, forward strand.
GCAGAATCTCAACACAATAATGTATGAGGTAGGCGGAATACAGCAATTGTGTGTGTCAAAGTTTGCACTTTTCTCACCCCAACTTTGTCATGTGCAGGAAAGAGAATTAGTCCATCATGGATGAACTTTTCACGGACCTGAAACTTTAACTCTGTTTTTTTCTCTGCAGGCGTTGCCAGACTTGAGTGTTTCCAGCATTTTCTGTTTTCATTTCAGATTTCCAGCATTCGCAGTATTTTGCTTTTTATCTCAGCAATGGCGACCATGGGCTGGATTTTATGGAGTGCCGGGGTCCCCAACCTCCACCTAAAAAGTAGGTGGCAAGCCCACCCACCATAGTGACGGTTGCCCCTCGGCAATTTAACGCTGGGAGCAGCATCAGTTGCTTTAAAGCGAGGCTTCCGCTGCCATCTTGGGAGGATGTCATGCCTTAGAAGATTGCCAGCCAAATGGATGGCTGGCAACTCTGTGGTCCTTTCAGTACCAGGTGGGAGCAGCGGGTTGACCACTGCTAGGACCACAAGCAGTCCTAACGCAGGTCAGTGAGACTCAAGGGAAAGTCCAGGATATCGCTGAGGCCAGTCCGAACTTGTTGATCTTGAGCATATATTTGTTCTGCATAACCACCATTATTTTACTAAGATGTTACAATGATCCCCAATTTGGTATCATCAGTGTGAGGTTAAGAGGTATAGAATATAAAAGTTGAGATGCAGTAGTAAATCTATATAAAACCTTTGCAAGACCAAAGTTGGACCGCTTTGTGCTGCTTTGAGCTACATGCTATAGAACAAATGTTGAGGCAATTGAGAGAATGCACCCCAAATTGACAAGGATGGTGCTTGGCTTGAGGGAATACAAATATGAAGACAGACATGGAAAATTGTGGCAGTTTTTACTAGAACGGTGGAAATGATGGGCTGATTTGATAGAGGTATTTGAAGTTATGAAGGGATAAAAAGACAAAAAAGATACTTACATTTATATAGCTCCTTTCATGACCACCAAATGTCTCAAAGCACTTTACAGCCAATGAAGTACTTTTGAAGTGCCACTTTTGCAATGTGGCAGCCAATTTGCACGCAGCAGGTTCTCTCAATCAGCGATGTGTTAATATGTTTTTGTGATGTTGATTGAGGGATAAATATTGGCCAGTACCCTGGGGAGAGCTCCCCTGCTCTTCTTCAAAATAGTACCATGGGATCTTTTGCGTACACCTGAGAGAGCAGAGGGGGCCTCAGTTTAATGTCTCATCTGAAAGACAGCAACTCTGATAGGTCAGCAGTGTTGGAGTGTCACCTTCGATTTTTGTGCTCAAGTCCTGAAGTAGGATTTGAACCCACAACTTTCTGACAGAGGTGAGTGTGCTACCGACTGAGCCACGGCTGATATACTAGACAGAGATAGACTAGACCCTTCAACCACTGAAAAAAGTTTGAAACAATATAGATATAAAATTCAAAATAAGAGATTTAGGATAAAGCAGAAGAAACTCTTTTGACATGGAAAATTTTGAAACTGAAAAGCACTGATGGACTTAATCATTCAAGGAGATACCATTTCAACATCTACAAATGGATTGGATAGGTGTTTGAAAGATAGGGGATTAAAAATCTGAGCATTTAATGGACACATGGGATTAAGACTACTTTTTGAATAAAGGATAAAACCAACACTGACTGGTTGGACTAAATGGCCTGTGACAGTGTAGTAATTTCAGTGTAAAGTGTGACTCTTGTGATTTTAAAAGCTGTGTGAACAAACGGGTCCAGAACACCTTATCACTCTAAAAGACTAATTTCCTGAAATCAAATTGATTCAGGAAATCTGTTTCTGAATGTTAGGTAAGGTTTTCAAATGAACGAACAACAATTCTTTCCAACTCAGTGCGAGGGTCTCACGAGTTTGGTTTCTTTGAGCACCTTTGGGGCTCCAGTCATCCTTCAGTTATTTTTTCAGTTAGAATCTTTTTGCAGATGTTGGTGGTGAGAAACACATAGAATTTTGTTATAAGTGAAACAAATATTTGAGTTATTAGTGTCATGACGATGTGATGCATGCATGTGGAATGTTAATTTTTAATTTCATCGGCTGGTCAGATATATATTGAACTTTTTTAAAAGGCCTTTTGCCAAGCAAAGACACTGTCTTTAAAATGGCTGTAAAGGTCACCTAAGCAACAAATTGGCCAAGTCTGGAAACTTCTGAATGTGGATTTTCCAGGAGACATAACCATAAGCAGTTCCCCATATGGACTTCACATCTGCCATTATCGACATTCTATAAAACATAAGAACAATGGACCACTAGATTTTCTGACTATAGAAACTACTAAGGGCAATGGAGGACAAATGAACCTATCATGCAAGGAGAGTGCTAAGGACCCCTATCTGTTTCTATAGCATCTTGATAGCTTTGAAAATGCGCGATCAAAGCTCATTTCATTAAAATGGAACACTCTCCATTGTACACCAATAGCAGCTGTCATATGACCGAAAGCCCCTTATGATTAAGCTTGTCTGTTGTTACTGTAACAGAAGAAGAAGTCTGCAAATGGACCAGTAGCACCATCTCTCTCCTTTCTGCCTCAAGTGCGCAACCCTATCTCTGTTACATTTTAGAATACATCATAGAGAAATTCAGTCAGAAGGACTGCCTGCTTATACTGGAGTCAACAGGAGTTCTGAAGGACAGTTTAAAATTCCAAAGCAGCGTTTCCAGGGAAAAATGATCACAAAGAACTGCCTCAACCATGAACAACAATAAAGAACTCGAGCAGTGAATTCCATATTTTGCCTTTTATCATTGAATATTGATTTGGCTAGAAGTTAACCTCCTCTACTGTGTAACTTATAATTTTGCATGCTAATGTATATGTGTCTGTGTTGTGAAGGTTGAAAGATGTGTTTACTTCTTTAAATTTTTTTTATATCTTTACTTGTGTGGGTTTTTAGCTCAATAAAAACTAGCTCCTTTATGTTTAAACTTTAGAAAGCCTATCGGACTGAGTTCTTTGCAATCAGCACATAAATGGTTAAGTACAGACACTGAATTGATACCTTCATCCTTATAACTTTCAAAAAAATCCATTATGATCAATCGAGGAGTGGGAAAGACAGTCCTGGCATGTGTCCTCACCAGGTTGTAACGTTAGATAATCCCTTGTAGCAACTGTACACTAACAGCAGCAGTATTGCACCAGGCTGAACATCTTGTTGCCTAGGAAACCTTACAGTTAATGTTGTCTCCTGCATTCTTTCAGCAGCAGTGGACATGCTTCCATAAAGCACACCAAGAGAGTAGATTGCTTTATTTCATTCTGTAGCGAAGGATGTGAAGATCTGCAAGTCTCTTTAAGGGGCATGGTCATGTAGGACAGGATTAGATTCCAAAGCAATCTAAAAACCTAAATTACACCGAGCAACAGTTAAACGGCATGTATTTGTAATGTAGATTAGGCAACATCTCCATAAAAATGCTGATTAACCTGCTCTTCAGTATAATTTAGTGTTTTTTTTTGGATACCTAATCAGAATTCAATGTGGCTGGACTACTGACTAATTTTAGATGAGGCTTTTTTTTGCCTTTATTTCTGATAATGCTGTTCTGTAGTTTTTTTTTATTCAATATAAAAGGAAATATGTTCCAATCTGTAAAATCTCACTTCTGCATTTTGGTGAGCACATGAAATATTAATGCTGCTAAATTTTAAAGCAAGAGTTATTCAGAAGTGATATTTCACTTTGAAGTGTTTCAGCCATCATCAAAATACCAGCCCCTGTTTCTAATCTCTGACTACATATCAGAATGTTAAAATATGGCAATTTTTGTATTTGTATTGTATTGATTTAACCAATTGAGCCCCTGATGTTTCTAGTTATATTCCTTATTATGTTTTTGATATGGGATCATTTTTACCTCTGTTTTCTGAATGGATTCCTTGACAAAACTCCATGGGTCAGGGATCCACTCGGAGGGCAATGAATGTCTGTAGAGCAGTCTAGAGGGTTTCTTTACTGCTTGGACTGAGAGCCTGGTGGTTGGGGTTCAGTTGCCTTCTTGTCAGCATTAGTTCACAGGCTTCCAAGTTAGAAAACCTGCTTGGACAGAAGGACCACATGAAGGTTGCTGTCACCCCTCCCTACTGTCAGCACCTCCAGAACACTGGAGCCAAGATCAAGATGAGAGTGAATCTCATAAAGAAACTGCAGGAGCAGTTTTTTATTTGTTCATGGGATGTGGGCATCGCTGGCTAGGCCAGTATTTATTGTCCATCCGTAATTGCCCTTGTCAGAGGGTGTTTAAGAGTCAACCATATTGCTGTGGGTCTAGAGTCACAGGTAGGCCAAACCAGGTAAGGACAGCAGATTTTCTTCCCTAAAGGACATTAGGCTAATACACTACACACTGCTTCACCTATTCTGGTCTACCCAAAAGCAGAGTACTGTTGCTCAAGCTGGCTCAAGAGCTGCCAGATAAATGTGGCAGATATCCACCTCTGGGAAGTCATGAGGATTGTTTCTGAAACATTGAGACCAAGGCAGCTTGAATGGCTTACTGTGCGAGCATGTATTGAACCTCCTCATGTTTGTAGGGAAAACATCTTCCTCAAATGAGAGGATTCAATCAAAGCAGTCAAAAGAGAATTAGGCTGTCATCTGAAAAGGAAGAATGTGCAGGACTACAAGGAGAAGGTGGGAGAATGGCACTAAGGGAATTGCTAATTGGGAGAGCCGGTGCAGACAAGATGAGCCAAATGGCCTCCGTCTGCCCTGTAACAATTTTGTGACTCTGTAACAAAGAACACATTGATTGACCAATTTCTAAAATTTTAAAACTGGACAAAGCTTCTGTCATTTTAAAAGATCAATGTCTAGCTGTGACCCTCGAACAATAAGAGCTATTTGGCAGTATCACAGAAACTTTAGCCTCGTTATCTCTGGAGAGAGGCTAATGACCCCTGTGGGCTGAGGAGACCAAATTCAAAGGGAATTATACAAAAGCCATCAATATTTCATAAGCCTTGCCTGGCCAACTGGAGCTGATTCATCTGCTAGGACAAAAGGACCCTGTAACCTCCCGTTTAGACTTGATGGTTGGAACATTAACAATCCCAGTAACCCAGACAAAGGGTTTGTCACCATTTGTCAAAGCCAAAGTGGAGAGGTAATATGACATGACTGCTCCCCCACAACCCCTCTAAGCTGGTGGAACCTGTAAAATTGCCTTGTGGAGCTGCAAAGCTCAGTCTGCCATCTTTCCATCTATCAAGCAGCAGCACAGAAAAGGGGCTCTGTCCAGCTTTGAATGTCTGGCCCATCCACACTGTTTCAACTAGACCTTTTGTGCCATTGCCTAAAAGATTGATTGATTGATTGATCCCTGTGTGCCTATTTCAACATGGAAGTCATCGCTAATGGAAAAATGAATTATCCAGCATCAGTTTTCAGCCTGGCTCCCTCTGTGAAGGTCTACACCTTTGGACTTTTGATTCTGGACTCTGGACACATGTAAAACAATTCATTTCTCTGTGGTCTTTGCCACGTAAATCTGTCTTTCTCTATCCCTCTTTACTGTATGAATACACAAGGGGCTACATAGCAACCAAACATCCCCTCACCCACCTTGCATTTCAAGTGTGTGCAAATAAACTAACTCCTTGAGCTCATCCTATCATGAGTTTGCTGTGGGGTTATTATTAGGAATTGGGGTACAACAGAAGAGAGGGATTAGGAAATACGCCACCACATAAAAAAGGGGAAGTCAAAATCAAAACACCTTTCTGTTTATGGATGGGTGGTGAGAGGAGAAATCAGGGCTGTTTAATTCAAAACCCCTCCTGCCCATAACAATTTATGATCCTTGACCAGGTCCCTAAGTCTTTGGCCAGGTACAGCTAGGGACCAATAATGTTTTGCTTAAAGTAGAGAATGTTTGAGATTGAAGACACTTGCTGAGCGAAGAAAACCGCAAGATTGCATGGGTTTTGAACAAACACTGCTCCAAAAGGGTGCCTTTGCACCAATGGCCTGCAGCACGGAGTCACCAACCTTGCATTGTCTTTTTAGCTCTTCAGGGCTTTTTCTGAGCCCTCTTTGATTACCAGGACTTCCTTTGAGCCCTCTTCACTTAAAGTAGACTACCCCCAGCCCTTTCCCTATTTGGAGCATTTTTTTTTTGCTCCTCTCTTTTTAACTGAACTGGGACCCTCTCCTTTATTCCCTCCCTGGGGCACTTCTTCTTGATGGCGCTCCGCTCGTGGTCTCTTGACCTCAGTATTAGCGCCATTTCCTTATGCACAAGCACACTAGGCCAAAAGAAATCTAAAAGTACTAATCTGCGCATGTGCAGCCTGCTCCTGGTCTGTATTTGTGCAGAAGCTCAGATCTGTCAGGAGTTGAATTTCCTGACCTCTGCACGCTCCAATGAGGTAAATTTAGGTTTCATAAAAGATTGAGTATATGACATCGTTCTAGGGCTTGCTCATATAGCAGTTTCCGATCTAAAGCAGCATTGATGTGCTTTCTGTCATGTTACAAGTGGAGAACTGTAATGGTCCTTATGTTGCTAGCTCAAGAATACCATCCTACCCACTGCTGTCAAAACCCTCATCCATACCTGTTAACTAAAGGCTCAGTTTCTCTAATGCATTTTTCACCAGCCTCCCTAACTGCACTCTATGTTAGTAGCTTTAAGCTCGTTCAGTACTCTGGCACTTGTATATTATACTAAGTCCGGCTGCACTATTGTTTCTATCCATGCTGATCTCCATTTGCTCTTCGCCCCCCCCCCCCCCCCCCTCCCAGTTTGTCTACTTCTGAATTCTTGTCCTCGTTACTCCGATCCTAAGCCAGTTGGTGAAGATGAAACTGGACACTAAAACTTTAATATGTTTAATCACAGAATGCAGCATTACAAATGTCTGCTTTCTACCTACCAACACAGTGCTCCAGCAGTCTCTCTTTATATGTTCTCTTAAGTACTTGTTTAAACAATGCCATTCACGTGTGTGTATCTTCATATTATTAGCTTATCATTAACAGTCCTCATTCTGAAATCTCTCTGTAGGCTGCTTTCAACCTGTCACTGGAATTGTTTCTACTTTGATTTTCCAACATACTCCCTTTGGTCAAATGTTTATTCCATTTTCTGCTCTTTGATACCAGAGTTTTTAGTCATATAATCCTGTATTCTAGATTTCATATACTAAATCTCTCTATTGCATTACCTTTCTTCTAACAGTCACCAGTTTCTTCAAAGGCACCCTATTCATTTATGTTTTTTCCTCACATGTACTGGAATGTTTTGTTGCATAGAAGACATAAATACAATTTAGTTTGGAACTGAGTATACATTGAGATTTGTACCTCTCATCATCTATATCTTTAAAACATTTGGGTACATTGCAGCTAGTTTTCCTTTAAAGAGTTCCTCTATTTCTGAACTTTAATATCAAACAGTTAGCTACATATATGGGATAATCCTATAGGGTTCATTATGCAGTAGCTGATAATATTTTTATATTAATCAAATTTTCTTTTTGTCAGGTGCTCAAACAAATTCAGTTAGACCCCATTTGACCTAAGTTGATGGCAGATGGTCTCTAATTCAACTGTATTTATCACCGAGCACTCATAATATTTAGAACGTAAGAGTGTCAGTTGTTAATAATAAAAATGCTATTCTGAGATTGAGTTAATATGTGCTGAGTCTAAAGAATGAGTATAGAAGGACATCTAATCTTGCCTGACCTGCAAATGCTTGACATTGTCAAGAAGTGCACAAAAGATCAAGTTGATTTTTCCAACCCTCATCACAATCCTGGATTTTATCCACTTTTATTAAATTAATATGATATACAGAGGATAGTATAAAGCTGGGAATGAATTGGAATGCAGTAAATAAGGAAGACATTGTAAACTGCAAGACCTAGGTTTATCACCTAAATGCTGAGATTGAATTATTCCCAGTGGTTATTCAGGCATCCTGTGGAGAACAAATTTGAATTTTGACATTTGCAGCTGATGTCTTTATTTTCATTGTAGGAAGTGGAATTTAAATTAATATGGCAATTTTTGCTGAGATCCTGTTTTTTGAGTATTTTGACCATCGTTCCCCCCCCACCATCCATCTGCATTCTATCATTTGCACATATCCAATCGTAACTGATGTAGCTGGTGACGTTATAGATGCCATCAATATTGTTCCTTTGTGAAACATCGGTGTGTTTGAGAGAAGCGGGAAAGCATTCTTCCGCATCAGCTGCAGCTAACTAATTGAGTCTTCATGGAAAACTCAAATTCTAATGTTATTATGATTTAAGGTTAAACCTAGGTTGTAAATTTAGTGTAATAAAAACAGAAAGTGCTGGAAATACTCAGTAGTCAGGCAGCAACTGTGGAGAGAGAAACAGAATTCACATTTCAGACCTGATTTTTGATTTTTATTCATATGGCTGGGGAAGCAGTTGTAGTTGGACGTTGAGGTTCACAATCCATTCAACAGTTTCAGCTGATGCAGTGTGAATGGTTGTGATACCACCAGGAATGGATCTATTGGGGAGGAGTTCAGTATGTGGACGATGGTCTAACTTTGATGGTCACCGTCACAATTTGAGCTGTTCCTCATGTTCCACTTGTGTACCAAGTGGATGCATCTTCCCTGGCCTGTCCTCAAATTGTTGTGGTTTGTCCAGATTTTCTGTGGAAGGTGAAACTCAGGATTTCACAACTCAGGTCAGCTACCAAGTTGGTGATTGTTTTAAAAATAATATTGTTTCACAGGATGTGGGTGATGCTAGCTAGGCCAGCATTTTTATTGCCTATCTCTAATTGTCCTTGAGAGGTGGTGATGAGCCGCTTTCCTGAACCAAAGCAGTCCATTTGGTGTAGGTACACCCACAGTGCTGTTTGGGAGGGAGCTCCAGGAAATGACCCAGCTGCCACTGTGCTGGTGGTGGAAGGAGTCGGCATTGAAGGTATTGGATGGGGTGCCAATCAAGCGGGCAGCTTTGTCCTGGATGGCGTCAAGCTTCTTGAGCCTTGATGATGAAAGGTCATGTAAATTCAAGTTTAAAAACTCAATTATGCTTACTCCATTGCTTATCATAGTCCTTCAGGAGATACTTCCAGATGTGTGTGCTGCAGAAAATTACCTGATTGCCACTGCATGTAAATTTACAAAGCATTAGTAGCTCCTGTTCACTATTTCTATGTAACATGCCAGTGTTTTCATGAAAACAATAACTGCAACGGGCAGTGTGGAACAAAGCAGAAGAGATGGAAATAGATTATAATTTGTATTGGAGAGTTCTGCATTATAGAGGATATCAGAGTGCTTGACTTGTGTACTACATTTCATCCACAGACTTTAAAGTATTTGTCGAAAACACCTTGCAAATATCAGACACCAGAAATCGTAACTGAGTTTCTTACAGCCATGCTTCCGCAAAAACTGACCAAGTAAGTCCACTTATCCACTTCACACTATGTTTTTGCCCATTGCATTGACTAAGGTATGTTAAATCAAAGTAAGCTGTTAAGGACAAGAGAGAAAAGCAAACTGAACTTCTTTATCCTCTTGCCAACTGTCCGTAGGCAGAAGGTGTATTTGAATAGTTTTAAGTAGGCTGTGGCATGTTTACCAAACACGTTTTTTTGTGATCTAATTTTATGTAACTCAGAACAAACTTGTGTTATGATTAACTCAGGAGGTTGGTTTATTTACACACTCAGACCCAGGGAAGGAGGGTTCGCAATGCCCCACTCCACTACACTACACTACAACACACACATATATATGTATATGCATGTGCGTACACATATGCGTGCATGCAGTAAAGGGGGGGCATAGAAAAAAGAGTCTTAAAACTATGAATAGCAGTGAACTTGTATGAACAGTAAAGGAACCACATAAATGAACATTAGTTAACGTGAGTCCAGAATCAGAGCCCAGTGAGGAGTCCTTTCACATAGGAGCTGGGGTTTAGCTGGCTGAAGACTGGAGTTGTAGAGTTCTTTTTACAATTGGTGCTGATAATGCATGATGAAGTTGATACACATAGACTGGGCCAGTTCTGCAGGCGATAGTAGAACATCTTCCAGCAGAGACAGGCTTCGAGAAGCATGCTGTTGTGTTCAGCCTGGAGTCCTGCTTCATGGTGTTTATAGGTTGGATGTTAAACAGCAGGTTCCTTGTGAGGCCAAAAATGTAATGTTAAAACTGTCTAAAAGGCCAGAGGCTTGGGTCATGTGGCCCATTAATGGGTTGATTGCAATTTAACAATCAGTTTCTGTGCTTCTGGCCAGAATCCATTGCTCCCCCTTGAGAGAGAGATGAGGTGGCGATTAGCATCTCTTCAGGTATAACAAGTTTCTGTCTCTTTTGTGATAGTTTAGGTTGGGGAGCCAGTTTGTCTGCACTTTTCTGCATTCCTTGATTATGAGGGGCCTGTATAATGAGGTGTGAAATTGCACAGGCTGAGACAGGAATTCCTCTGTTCTTGAAACTGTGGTCAAATGACCTGTAACAGCCACCTTGTCCATTTTAAAAACCAAAAAAAAGTAAAACTTGAAGTACATAGTTTTGATTTCTTTCATGCCTAATGGGAATGATAAAACAAATAATGTGTAGGGAATGTGAAATTAAGCACAACGGTTCTTTCGAAGAGTCAGCAGAAACACAAAAGACCAAGTGACCTCTTTCTGTGCTGTAATTTTCTAAGATTCTATGCTGACTGATCTGCATACTTCCAGTACTTTCTGCCTTTATTTTATTGTTCATACTATTTTAAAGGTTTTGGGGAGTCTAATTCAGGATATTTTCTTGCTCATTGAATTTGGCTAAGAAACCAATGGACTAAAAAAGAGGAGGTATGATGTTCATGTTTTTTATTCGTTCTTGGGATGTGACCATCACAGGCAAGGCCAACATTTATGCCCATTGCAAATTGCCCAAATTGGGAAGGCAAGGGTGACCAGCCTTCTTGAACCACTGCAGCTGTGTACTAGCGCACTACCACCATGCTAAATGGGAAAGATTTCAAACATATCTAGCAACTCAAAACTGGACATCCATGTGACACTATGGGACATCAGCAGCAGCAGAACTGTATACAACTGCAATCTGTAACCTCACGACCTGACACAACCCCCCACTCTACCATTACCACCAAGCCAGAGGATCAACCCTGGTTCAATGAAGAGTGCAGGAGGAAGCAGCACCAGGCATACCTAAAAATGAGTTAACAACCTGATGAAGCTGCAACACAGGGCTGCTTGCATGCCAAACAGTGGATATTCTGGCCAAATTGTAATTAGTAGTCATTGACACTCTGCCTAGCAATCTTTTGAACTTTACTTCGAGTGGCTCTTCTTGCATTCAGAGCCTTCTCGCTTGGATTTCTTTTGTAATTAATAAAAGAGCGGACCACTTGGCTTCAGTGACAGGTTCCACCACTGTGATGTTAGCCTTGAGCCAGTCAGCACTTTTCAGCTCTTGCTTCCTGTATGTTGAGGGTATGGTATTGTAGATGATGTCTTGAAGTATGTATCATTTCACCCTGCACTCAGGCGAGCTCCTGTTCAATCAAGCCGAGGAACTCTTGGTTTTTATCTGGTTAGCAGTATGACTGACATTGATACGAGGACAGCATTTCTGCTTTGAATGAAAAACTTCAAGGGTTGCGTCCTAACACTGGTGCACACCAGGGAGTGATTTGTATCACAGTCAACATTGTGGTAGCTGTGTATGTTGAGAATGCTTTTCAGAGAGGCACATTTGGTGGTAATCAGATCCAGCTGGTGCTAATGTCTTGATTTTGAATGTCTCCAGGACACCTTGTGGCATAGTTTGTTCCGAAAGAAGATGTGAGTTACATAAAACTCTTTGAAGCAGCAAAACTTAAGTAGTCGTTGTCTGTTCTCATTTATCGTTCCATAGCCATGATATCCAGGCAGGAGGGCTGTGCCTCATCATCTGCGCCCACTCTTGTGTTGAAATCCCACAGTAGGTAGAGATGTTCTGATTTAGGGATTCTGCCGATGGCAGTGTCAAGCTCCTTGTAGAACTGGTCTTTCGCCTCTGTAGTGGAAGACAGCTTTGGGAGCATAGATACTCATGAGATTAACTGGCCCTGTTTGAGTTGAGTGATGGATGGAGAGTACACCTTCTGAACCATTTCTGGGGGAGGGAGGTTCTATCATCGAGAGTAGTGAGTTCCTTTACAGCGCAGCCTACACCTTCCTCACGTCTTTCCTCTGAACTCTTCTTCTGCCAGATAAATGCATAATGTTTTACTTTCAGTAATCCTCTCTTGGCAAGCCTTGTCTCTTGTAGGGAAGCTATGTCAGTGTTCAGCTTGTCAAGTTCTATGTCGAACATCTTGCGTACATTATGGACCAAATGCAAGTTTTCTGTCAATCCCATACACATGGTCCAGCTTGCCAGTCAAAGAGTTGACATCTTCTTTCTTTTTGTTTGTTTCATTTATTTGCCTGATGTGACGGATTCCATCCACTTTTTGAGCAGACGATACTTGCTTCAAGCATCTATTGAAGCAGATGAGCCATGGCAGGTCAGCACCTTACTAGTTTTCGGCTGCCCGACTTTGAGGTGGGCGATTGCTGACCAGTGGGACAGTGGCCCTCCCCACCATCGGAGACAACCCATAGCATCTGTTCTGTACGCCATTCAATTTGGGTTTATCACTCGTAGCTACTGCCTCCCGTGTTCCGTTAATGTGCTGCTACAAAACTGGGGTGGCCTCTCCAGGGCTCAAGCATTGGCAAAAATTATGGAGACCCTGAACTGATCAAACAGTGGTGAGGAGGGGAGTTTGATACAGTCGATGATTGACCAAAGGGAGGTCAAAAATCATTGCTGTCATGCATACTTTATGAATAGTTGCTTCCCTGCACGGCGATGTAAATCTATGTCCCTGAGTGTTATATGTTCCTTAACATTTGTATTTAATTATTATCTAAACTTTTTTAAATGCCAAGATACACAGCAAGAATTGGCACCATATAGAAGTGATGCATTCCAAATAGAGGCAGTAAGCAGTGGAGAGTTTAAAGAAAAAAAGTTCAATTTGCTCAATTTCAACTGCATTCTGTCGTACTGTTTAAAGAGTAGTGTAGTTGTAGAAAAATTTGAAACTTTGCACTTTGCTAGCCTTGTTCTGTTCGAAAGATTATGCATGGTGGCGAATATCCTGCAAGAAGAAAAAGGGAACATTGGGAGAATAATATCTTGCATGCAATTTTTGTGTCGCTAAGATGAAATTTAGTGGTTATACTAGATAGCATAAAGATTGAGGTCCTGATTATAAACTACATTAGATTTGAAAAAGCTGATGGCAAGCAGTTCTTTCGGTTGCATCGACCAATGTAAACAGCATAACTAATTGTGCTCCAGCAGCAACAGAGACTCACTTTATTAGCTTTGAAAACTCAAACCAGATTTGTCAGCTCAACATTTAATGGAAAATGGTGTTGGATGCAAAACTAAATTGGAATGGTAGTTGGGAGTGTGGTACAGCTTTACTTTGATGAAGCCAATGCAGCAAAGCAATACTGTTTTTGAGACATTCTGATGGCTTGTTGCCAATCTTATAGATGAATATTGCTCTTCAGCCAGCCAAAGTTGTGCTTTACAGATGTGATTGCTACTGGATAATTTAGTGAAATTCAATATGATATAAATGTCAAGACTTGCAAGCAGTCTGGCTAATATTCTTTGAGGACATCTTAAATGATTTTAATGGATACTTGTCTGGCTTAGTGATAAATAATTGAAGTCCACTAAGAAGGTTCTCCCTGAGGATATTATCCACTTTTAAATAGTTTTATGAACAAAGCCAGATTGTAAGGGAGAGGGCAGCACATTTCACAGGTGGGCTTGCTGCAACCCCTGGAGTGGCTCATCCTGTGGCACTAAGTAGTTAGCATGTGACAGCAGCCACATCCTAGTATGCCATTTCAACGGGCAGGCCAAATCAAGTAAGCATTGCTGTCAGGTCTCCTACCCGTGGCAACTTAGGGATTTGTCTATCTTAGCATGTGAAGACTGGGTGGGTGAGACCAATCTAGGGTCCAACAGTCTTGAACATGGGTCAGCATCATGTTGTGGAAGCAAATCACGAGAAACACAATACATAGGAGCAGGAGTAGACCACACAGCCCATTAAGCCTGCTCCGCCATTCAGTACGATCATAGTTGATCTTGGACTTCAACTCCATTTTACCGCCTGTGCCCTATATCCCTCAATTCCCTAAGAGTCCAAAAATCTGTCTATCCCAACCTTAAATCTATTCAACAATGAAGCATCCACAACCCCCTGGGGTAGAGAATTCCAAAGATTCACAATCCTGTGAGTGAATTAATTTCTCCTCATCTCAGCCCTAAATGATCGGCCCCTTATCCTGAGGCTATGCCCCCGTGTTTTAGATTCATATTCATATATGAAGAACGGACAAGACATGGAAGACATCCTGGTCAATCATGGCACCTGGATCTATCTCCAGCCATCTAGACTCATCTTGCCACTAGACTGCAATAGGTCAGGATGAGACAGGCTCACAAAGTACAATCCTCCCTCACTATAATGATTTCACATGCAAGTCATATTCATCATCTTTCCATCATCTGTCATCTATTATCTGCCACTTGTCCTCTGGTGATGGATGACCGAAGTAGCAGCAGGTGTGGATTCACCGAGAGCTGTAGCAGCAAACCTGCACACAGCCAGCTCAGGCCATAGGGTCATTTTTCACTGGAAGTAATCAAAAGTGGAACTCGGCAGCCCCCTGAGCGACTTAGCAGCTGGTTTCTGGACTACACCACTCACCTCCCTACTATGAGGAAAGGGGCTAGAAAAAGTGCCCTAAACATACATTTGCGTGATCAGCTGGCCACAGCTGGCAGGGATCCAACAACATGGTCGTAATTCAGTTTTAAGAAAATGAAGGTGACAGCTAGTGGCGCATGGAATGTGAGCGCCCTCACATGGATAATCCCACAGCTGACAGACCTGAAAGAAGAACTGTTCTTGTTGACAGAGAGTTGGCTGGGTATAAAAGATTCTACAATGCTCTGAAATCTGTACACGTGGAAAGGAGCTGGCCAACTTTGCAATAATCCGAGAAATCTCTCTCCTCTCCTCCATCGGCAAAATCTTTGCTAGAATCCTTCTGCACTGCTAAATGCAACATCTCAACAAAGACCTGCTTCCTGAGAGTCAGTGCGGTTTTAGAAAAGGTCAAGGAACCACTGATATGGTGTTTGCTATGTGCAGCTCCAGGAGGAATGCAGAACATGGACTTCTACACCATGTTTGTTTAGCTGACCAAGGCCTTTGACACAGTCAGTCATGAGGGCCTTTGGAAGGTAATGGAGAAATTTGCTAGCCTGGGAAATTCGTCACAATGTTTTGACAGTTCTATGACAGCATGTTTGTGTATATCCTGAATGATGGTGAGCCTTTGACCTATTCCCAATCACTAATGGAGTTAATCAGCTTTGTGTGCTAGCGCTAACCCTCTTCATGTTTTTCTTCATCGTGCTCTGCAATGCTTTCCATAATGGCAATCCTGACATTGAGATCAGATATCGCATGCAAAAGAAGCTGCTCAACCTGAGAATTCCAAGCAAAGACCAAGGTCTCCAAGGGCATACTTCCTGATTTCCTGCTTGATGGTGCCTGTTCACTAGCTGCCGGTTCAGTCCTAGGCATGTAATGTAGCGTGGACTTCGACTATATAATCAGTACAAAGAAAACTGAAGCAATGTACCAGCCCGCTCCAGGAAAGTCCTATCTCAAGCCCAAAGTTTCAGTCCATGACCAGAACCTGGCAGCAATAGATAAGCTCACTTATCTTGGCAGCATACTCTCTCTTGAGCTGGCTATATTGATGATGAGACCTATGCAAGAATTGCCAAAGTAAATATAGCCTTCGGACTTCAAACATCAGTCTGAGAATAAAGGGGTGTACGTCTGCCTAACAAACTGAAAGTCTGTAGATCAATAGTCCTGCCCACTCTGCTCTGCTCATGCAAGATTTGGACTGTGTACCAGTGTTACACCAAGACTTTTACTTGAACTGTCTTCAGGAGCTTCTGAAGATCAGATGGCAAGACATGCTCACCCAAGCTGACGTGTCAAACATCCACACCACATTGAGACAGTCACAGCTGAGTTGGGCTGGTCAGAAAGCCAAAATGCCTGATACTCGCTTGCTAAAGTGAATCTTCTACCGAGAGCTTGGGTCTGGGTGCGCACTCATGGCAGTCAAAAGAAGTGTTATTAGGACACTCTAAAGACTTCACTTAGACGTTTTGATATCAATCTCAAGTCCTGGATGAAGCTCACCCAGGATCGCTGCACTTAGCACAACCAAAAAACCGGGCCACCTCCTTCGAAAGCAAGCACATTTCAGACACAGAGAGAAAATGTAAGGAGGGAAAATACCGAGCTAACAACTCATCCAAAACTCAATCATTTGCAGTACCTTGTCCTATTTGCAGCAGAACCTTCTGGGTGCATATTGACCGTAGCAGTCACCTACATACCACTGGAAGGCTCCCAAACACCCCGGATGATGAATATACCCTGCTTCGCCTTGAAGGTTGAACAAAGCCATTTTCAACTTGTAACAATGTGCTATTTGTAACATTCTAACCTCCGTTCCTCAGACCAAACGCAGAATACCAATTTCTAGTTAAAAGGTTTCTTTAAAAAAAGTATTACAACTAGGAAACTTTTGTACTTTGAGGTCATTTTGGTTTATTTAAGTAAGACATATGTTCATCATGTGTTGCATAGAGAGAGAGAAAGCAGCTGATTTTTCTTTGACTTCATAATTCAAAAATGCAATTGTTTTTGCTGTTGCAGTATTTATTTATGTACTTGCTATGAGTAAGCACGACCTTTATCCTTCTGTTACCAATGCAGTGAAACCTCCAGTTTCCTCTCTGTTGAGGTTCCAAACACTTATGTCCCCTCTCAGTGCTTCCAGGCCACAGACTATTCAACTTTGTACAGTCAAATCCCTTCAGAGCCATTGCAGTGTTTTTTGAACCACAGCACCACCAATAATGCTATCAAACTCCAAAACCCTCATCTGTGCTTTTAAGCTCCAAGACCACTACTATTTTGTTGCAAAACCTCAGTAACCCCTACAAGTGCTGTTAACACTAAAAGCCCTCTCATTCCCATTGTATTTAAAAGTAGATATTTATTTAAAATTTTGTATCTCTTTAAGGTAATCTTGCTGTGCATCTTGGCAATTCAAAAAGGTTAGATAAAAATTGAATACATATGTTAAGGAATACATAACACTCAAGGACACTGATTTTACTTTCACAGAAAATTGGACAGAACTGTGGAACTCAATCCCTTCCCCCAAATCCAGGAATACTATATAATAAGAGCGCAGTTTGTAAATTAGTACCTTTGTTACATTGTGCAGACCTGGCATGATACCTTTATTATCAAACAGCATATCCCCTGGCTTAACATGAGCAATACAACAGGAGTTCCACTGGTACGGGGGTTCCAAACTGTGCCCTCGGGGCATCCATAATATCTCTGGGTGGGTATGCAGACGCAATTGTCAATGTATCCCCTCCACACATGATCACTGTCTCGCAAGCACCCTTTGTCCATTTGTTTTCTCTCGCACTTGGCAGCTCCACTTATTATCACTCATGAGCTGTTCCATCTTCATTTACAATGATGTACGTTATGGAAACCACTCTGCAGCTATTCTGACTTTAGGAGCCCATGGAAATGTCTGGCCAAATTCACTATAAGGCAGTGAGTAAAGCAATTTAAAAGAAAAAAATTACTCAATCTCAGTGAAGCTTGCTCTAGAAATTTGCCTGTTTCTTGCCCACGGGGAGGCAGAAGTTGTTCATGTTCTCTCATTTCACTGTAACTGGTTGTGATTTGCCATAAATTCGGAGCTGTGCACTCTCTGTCACCAGCATTGATGGCACTGTGGCCAGTTAAATAAAAGGGTCTTCAGGGCTTTCTGGCAGCATTTGATCAAGTTTAAACTTTCTGTAAATGGAGCTGCTGCTTGCTTTGTTAAGATAATTTAAAATTAAAAGAAAGTCTTACAATTAAGAATATTACCAAGGTCATCGCAGGCTAGCCATTGCAGGAGATGGTGAAGGCTGGTCTCAAGTATGTTGGAATATTCTTTGCATTCATATGATCAACTATTAAAAAAAACAATCTTTGCTTGTTATTGCTCAAGGTTTTCTCCTTTGTAAAACCCTTTCCCCTATCTTTCATTGTACTAATTCTAACTTTATTAATTTTTAGGAGGTATTCATATTATTTCATATTTTGGAAACAGTGATTTTATCTTGATTTCTAGACTTATCTTCACCAATTTCACAGGCTGACTGATCCAGTCTCTCTGTAAAACTGATTAATTTTTTAAGCAGGTGCTGATCCCAGTTTAAATCTGAACCACATAACTTGACCAAAAAAATTCATTAAAATGTGAACTATTTTAATCTAAAATTTTATGTATTAAAGGAACAGTGTTCAAAACATAATCCTATTTTCATGATGCGTGTCATCTTATATATGGACAGGATGCTTTAAAAATAATGCATCTGGAGGAAGAGAATGTTCACTTAAAAAGTCGGCGTTTCGTAGATACAGGGGTTACAAGAGCAAATGACAGCCAATGCTGAGTATTGCATTTACTAAAACTGGTTTGGGGTAGGTTTGCTTCTGCAAAACAAAGCCCTCCACATTCTTGAACTCTGCAGTATCTGGAAATGTCAAATAGTAAGGAATGATCAAAATTAGAATGGTACCCTAATTATTAATGGTAGATTCAGGTTGAGTAGACTGACGGACCTGTCATCCTAGATTTAGGTAGTACTGGAAGGAGAGGATGTTACTGTACCCATTGAAATGTGAACGGGTGGGACTGCGAAACGTTCGCATTTTTCTGCAGCACCCATGCCAGAAGACTTGTTGATAAAAGAACAAGAGAACCTCCTGAATATTTCAACTGATGATAGATTCAAGATTGAATTCCAACAAAAGCAGTTCGCTGAGCTTTGGAATCAAATGCGAACAGTTCCCAAATAATCAGTCAGGGCTGTCAAAGTATTGATACCGTTCGCTACAACTTACCTGCATGAGAGTGGACTTTCGTCATTCACTGGAACAAAATCAAAATATCATCAGTGCCCCACACCTTGAGTACTGTTCGGTTATGGTAGTTGAGGCACAAGGGAGCTATTCAAGTACTAAACATAACTCAGAGAAGCTCCACGAGACGGATTGAAATGTCTGACAAAAGTTGAGAGAAACTTGAGATTTTCAGACTTTCTTGATCAATCAAGATTCTAAATAGCATGTAAAATTCAGATTTTGGAAAATTATTTCAAACCAACTTAAGAGCAAGCTGAAAGCATTACAAA
Source organism: Carcharodon carcharias (assembly GCF_017639515.1). NCBI lineage: Eukaryota > Metazoa > Chordata > Chondrichthyes > Lamniformes > Lamnidae > Carcharodon > Carcharodon carcharias. Next base: position 118,312,578 of record NC_054476.1, read on the forward strand.
GCAATAGAAAGGCTGTGAATTCCTCCTTTCATGTATCTGAATGAATATATTAGATCTCTCTCCTTCTCTTTAAGGTAGACTGACAGCATTTTGTTTTGTTAAAACTAATAACGAGACATTTTAAAATATAATATGAACTTTTCGACACTGTAGACTCTATATTCTTTAAGACATTTCTTAAAACCTACCTCTTCAGCCAAAATTCTGGCCATTTGTCCTAATAGTGCCTTATGTGACTTGGTGTCTAATTTTGCTTTATAATGCTCCTGTGCAGCGCTTTGGGACATATTATTACATTAAAGCACTTTATATGAATAAAGGTGGTTGTTGTCATATGGCTGGGATTGTAAGTAGATGGTGCTTGATCTTTATTTAGCTTGCTTTCTTTTCTCATTGGCAAACTGTAAAGATAATCTTTGCAAGCATTTATTTCCAGGAAGATTCCTCATTTGTTGCATGATCTTGATCTCTGTTACAGCAGAAAAGCTCCTGTTTCCCCCTCCAGTGTTGGCATTAATATGCCACATGGTGTTTGGGGTTCCTTCCCTCTCTGCTAAAAGTCACTGAAAGAACTCACCTGTGCACAAGTTAATTTTTCATATAATTCCCTGGTGTATTAATACAACTCTTACTCTGTAGTGGCAGCAGCTGCAGTTGTATTACGTGTCATGTCTCTGTGGTTTTGCTAGAAATGGAACAACACTGCCATCGTGGAGAGAATGATGAGTAGCGATCACTGTAGCCACGTGCCATTTAGTCACTTCAGCACTGGTTAAATTATTTACTTTTTGGCTAATTTGATGTGGAACAAATGGTGTTCAACAATTTGGTGAACAGACATCAAATCTGTTTTTTTGCCCTAACTCCCTATGCTGCTATTGTTTTATGATAGCAACTTGTATTCATCTATGAATGTATTAAACCTTATGTCTGCATACACGTTCTGTCAACTTTTCCATTATCAACTTCTACAGGTTTATAAAGGAGAAGGCCTATCTAAATTTTCAGGCTGCAATTAAACCCTTCTCCAATGCAGTGACTTGGACTATAAGTAATTTTCGTTATAAATATAGATGTAGCTATTGATAATGAAGCTGTAAGAACAAATGTAACAGCCCAGATTTTCACCATGACAGAGAGCCTCAAGGTCATGATGAAAATGGTGGAATTGGCCAAACATCATAAGCCCACCCCCTAACACAGCACTTTGCGGGACAGGAATGGGGTGCATGTTTTGTGCATGCACAATTTACAGAAGCAGCTGACCATTTAAGTCATCAGCTGCATCCACTGAAGTGGGATTTTGACAGGCCAGGTGTTTCAAACCTGACATATGTAGATTAGACCAGGTATGAGCTGGTTTGAACCTTCTGGATTAATTTGCATAGCCAGGGGTACCCCTTTGGAGAGGTAAGTTAACCCTTTAGATCTGGCCCCAGGATACCTTTGACGGAGGCTAGGTGCCCTTTGGAATTGTTGCAAGTAGCATAAATTAGTGTAAAAAGTGCATAAGCCCATTACTGTCAAGCTTATTGGAACTGTCAACAGACCTGTCAAAATTAACAGCTAAAACTGTCAGAAGGAGCTGTCAAGACATTTAAAAGTCCTGCCCTTTAAATCTTTGAAAAAAATGTCTGGAGTGTTTAAAAAAAATTGTTTGCTATTTCACTCTATCTGTTGACATAAGCCTGAAGGTTTCCATTACTGCATTAATGCTGCATGACTGATTTCATAACCATCCATTATCACAGTAGGGTGTCTGCTATTTCACAGTTTTATTGACAGCTCCAAAGGTTACTGATTCCTTGATGTGAGACTTTAAATTCCAATGCTTGTGTTATAAGGGATTGTGCACTTTAATGCAATGTTTGCTGTTATGAGACTTTATTTAGTTGAAGCAATGTAAACGTAGTAAATTGGTTTTTATGAATGTGTGTTTTTTTCAAATAGTGAAGTCTGCAATAGACACTTTATTTTGTAGAATTTTATTTTATCTCATCTCTGCATGGGTCCTGAGATCTGCCCATGGTGAATACCAGGTGAGTTAGCATGAGAGGTGTATGGGCAAAGGGTGGTTGGGGGGTATGGGTTGGCATGAGTTGGCACTAAGTTGGCAGAGGGGCTATAAAGGGCCATGGGGAGGGGCAATGTGTGGGGGAGCATGAGGTGTCATGGATGGGGCATGGGGATTGTGTGAAGGGGTGAGGACTGGAGAGATGTTTCATGTTTTAACTTTCGTTTTTAAACTTTGGATACAGTGTTGGAGTTCCGAGGCAGGCCTTCTAGCCTGCCTCTGCACCCAGCATCCTTCTCTGCTCTTCCCGGGTCACCTGCCCCGACTTCTAATCTGGCCCACCCCACAAACTGAAAATCTGATATCTCAGTAGCCATTTTTAAAGGTCTGCTTCGTGGAGCCAAGAATTCTCTCGTCTCTGCACACCAGACCTGGGAACAAAAATCTCAGCCAACATGTCTGATTTTCAAAAGCCGAATTGTATTTGTGTGCTGTGCCCCAAATATTGGTCTGGATTTTGCATTTGTACTGTAAGCGGCATAGGTTGTGGGTGTAAAGTCCCCGCAGACTGCAATCATCTTGAAATCACTGAACAAATGAGGACTTCCCCTTTTTTTCATTCAAGGGATGTGGGCTTCACTGGCTGGGCCAGCATCTATTGCTCATCCCTAGTTGCCCTTGAGAAGGTGGTGGTGAGCTGTCTCCTTGAACTGCTGCAGTCCATGTGGTGTAGGTACATTTTGTAAAATATTTAGGCATTGAACAGGTTAAAGTATTAAACCAGTATGCAGTGAGAGTGCACAGTTGCGGAGCAATAGGGAATGTGCTGCACAGCGAACTAACAAGCCGCACACAAGCAGTGTTCCTTTAAATTGCATGCACGAGCAGCCACACATCAATCTTAATGGAACCATGCAGTGCAACAAACCAGCTACGCACAGCAAACAAAAGTTAGAGGAAGGGTTGCTGGTAGAGGTAGCCAGGAGACCAAAAAGGGGTACACACTCAGCAAGGTTGCGAACCTTAGCACTAGTAAATATCAAATCCTGAATATCTGGTGTTTGATTACATCTGTTTTTATATACTTTATATAAAATCCTTGGTGTTTAATTTTGGAATTGTTTTCAAAGTGACATCATCCAGAGCACTTTAGATTTTTAGACATCAGTCATATTTTCCAGCTTTTCCCATCCTTTCCCTTGGTTCCTGCTAGGACCAGACTGCTTCACAGTTCTGTTTCTATTTAATTATGACTCCTCAGTTTGTGAATGCAAAAGAAAAGCAGTTGACTATGGATTAAAATTGAATTACTCGGGTGAGAAAAAAAAACAAAATTAGGAGATCTGTAAGGAACCAAATCAAAAGAAAGAAATGAAAGAAGTTCAAACTATATTATTCACAATGGATAATCAAAAGGTTTATTTTGTCTGCAGTGATTTGAGCAAGCTTTAAAAGTTTTCTACTTCCTTCTGCAGGGACAGATGCCCGTTTTCATATTAATCTCTTGTCCTAATTAGGTTGGTATAGTCAATTCTGAAATGTTGTCTTAATAAATTTTTTTCTTCAAAAATGCCACAGATGTCTTGAATCCAAGCTAGAACTCCCAATTCAAAGTCTGGAGATTAATGTTGTGCGTTTGCAATTTCTGTTTGTAGAGCACTTCTATACTATGCATTCAAAACTAAATTAAGCAGAAATGTAAATCCAGAGCAATGTTTTAACCATTGCTTATATTATCTGTCTAATTAAACATATTGTATCTCACGTCCTAATGCTGTGACGTCGTCTTCTGTTGACAGAACCTCGCATTCTGTAAACGAGCATGCAGAACCTGACACACAACCTCAAGTGTGCACATAGCCCCCAGTTTGATTTGGGATTTTGGAGAATTTTTTTGAGGCCTCATCTTCAGACATGCCTGAGTCTCATAATCATATACATATGAGGGCCTAAATGATTCTGCCACGTTTTCCTATGTTTTGCATAGCAGTAACTAAACTGGGAGGCCAGTTTAGTACCTTAGGTTAGGTAACTCAATGCTGGGTGTAATAGTTTGTCATCTGTATTGTCGAGTTATTTTTTTCTTCACTTAACATTTCCAAGGCTTCTGATGATAGGTCAACAACCTAAAACGTTATCTCTGTTCCTCACTCCACAGGTGCTGCTCCACCAGCTGAGTATTTCTAACATTTTCTAGTTTTATATCTGGGGGTCTTCATTGCTCAAGTGCATCTCTTTTCACTCTACCCAAAGCCTGTGTGCATGATTAAGATTTTAATATGCAACATTCATCTGTAACATTCCAAATCTGCAGCTATCTACTTGGCACATAGGAAAGACAGGAAGATGGATCATGCTCGGTCAGCTCCCATATTTCTGCCTTGCCCACATACTGAGGACTGTGGGGCAGCTGTTTCACCAACATGGGAATCAGGAGACCAGTCCAAAATGTTGGCATTGGAAACCATTTCCACTAAGACTCAACTATCACCTGCCGATCGCTACATCAGTGACTACCCTGCAGAAGTACTTCAGTGGTTATGAAAGGCCTAATATAAGTTCAAGTTCCTGTTTTTTCCTCATTCTTCCTTGATTTTTATCAAGTGCTATGCAAAGCACTGATGCTGATCTGGCAGGGTGCTCACTTTTGCTTGCGATTATTGCATACATTTCCCCCACTACAATAATGCACCAAGTAAAAGGTGCCATTGTTATTTTATACCTAAATGCACAAATTCTGGGTGCTTTCCTTAACTGAGTAAAATGCAATGTTTCTTATTCTGACCTGGAGAGTGCTTCACAGTGGGCACCAAGGTTATCCCTAATATCTTGTGTTCTCTGAAGATTCTCTGTTGCATCTGGTGACTGACACACCCATTGAAAGACCAAGCCCATGCAGTGAGCTGATGACCTGCTTTACAGCTTCCTCTCTTGTCTCATCCATTTGCTCCTTCTCACCTGTGACTGGTGCTTCATCCATAACCCCTTCTTCAATCTCTCTAAATAATTGCACCATGGTGTTGAATGTAGAGAAGCAGCATGCTAGAAGTTGCATTCTGCCAGTGTTTGAGTCTAGGGCCCTTAGAAAGGACCCAAGGAGAAAAAAAACTTATTACAGTTCATTGCACAAGACAAAATCTTCAAAGACATAAGTACATCGGACATTATTTATTTGATGCAGCTTAACAAAAAGTGGATTACTGCCATTTGGGGAAGATCCAAGAGACAGGAAGGTAATTACTGAGTGGTGTCAACAACCCTCCAAACTAAGTGTTGCACTGTCTCCCTGGGAAACATCCGGAGTCTTCATTTTCTCGTTTTGAGTGAATTGCTTGAAGTTTGAAGCAACGACAAACAAATCTGCTTTTAATGCAGCAAAACATCCCAAGGCACTTTACAGGGGCATTATTAAACAAAAATTGATACTGAGTAACATAAGGGATAGGTTTTCAGAAGAATCTTAACAAAGTAAATAGAGGTACAGAGGTGGTGAGCTTTGGTAAGTGAATTCCAGAGCTTTAGGGCCTCTGTAGCTGAAACAAGCTGCAGAATGTTGTTATTAAAGCTGGGAATGAGCAAGAAGCCAAGATTGGAGGAGGGCAAATCTCTTGGAGTGTTGTAGACCTGGAGGAGATTAGAGATAGGAAGGGGCGAGACGATAGAGGGATTTGAAGACTAGGATGAGAAAGTTATTATTGACGTATTGCTAACTCAGAGTCAATATAGGTCGGCAAGCAAAGAGCTGATGGGTGAACAGGATATGGTCTGAGTTGGGATATTGGGTAAGCTTAAATTTACGGAAGGTGGAAGATGGGAGGCTGGCCAGGCAGTGTGTTGGAACAGTCAAGTCTAGGAGAAACAGCATGGATTAGGGTTTCAGCCACAAATCAGCTGTGGCAGAGATAGATCTAGGCAATTTTATGGAGCTGGAAATAGGCAATCTAGTGAGTGGCCATCCAAGCAAGAATTGTAGAAAGGGATTGACACGTTGTTGTCATTGAATCCCCAACAATCAGGAACAATCAGAATAATTCCTTGTGCAGGGTTGCCTATGGAGAAAAAGGCAGCAGGAGTGCAAAAGAGAGTCTCCTCACTTGGCACTTAAGTGGGTGCTGAATAATTCTTCCGGATTTGCACCTGAGTCTGTGGCCTTGGGGATTGGCGCTGACCTCCTTCCAAGAAGCTTCAACTGTAACCTTTACAGGAGGGTGGTTCATAGAAACCTCTGGCATAGAAGGAGGCCATTTGGTGTGTCCCCCCTCCCCCGGTGTCCATGTTGGCTGTAAAGAAGTTATCTAGCCTAATCTCACTGTCCAAGTTTTGGTCCGTAGTCAAGTGCTTGCAAAGATGTTAAGGATTTTTGCCTCTACCATCCTTTCAGACAGTATTGATCAAGCTCTGAAAACCAGAGGTCAGGCTCCTCTTGCTGAGTGCACTGCCTACTCATATGATTATTCAGGACATGATAAGCATTCTGGAGTTCCCACACGGCATAGAATATTCATTCAATGAGACTGAGGTGCTCTGCCATGTCTCTCTTTATTAAACTACTACCTAACTTACCAGAATTGAAACTTAAGACTTGTCCCTGCTCTGAACAAAAATCCCTCACCAGCTCCTCACCCTTAATTCCAGAATTTCTATTTGAGGCCTACTCTCAGGAACTTGCTTCTTGTAACTCTCCCACTTCTCCTCTGCTCTTTCCACTGCACTCTCAGGCCTGTGCTCCCTTTCCTCTTGGTTCTCCATTTCTGTTCAGGTAATATGTAGGTTAAGTTAAATTTACCTGTAAACATCCCCCCGCCAGCCCTCCTTGTAATATGGTGGCTTCCTTCTCTGTATTTACAGTGGCATCACATTCTCAAATTCCCTTGGCATTTGTTTATGTGCTCTGCCAATTCTGCAGCTGCCAGAATTGGGAGGGCTGTCTCAGAGACCAGTCTAGCAACAGCTGGACATAGTCATCCTCACAGAATCATACCTTACAGATAATGCCCCAGACACCACCATCACCATCCCTGGGTGTGTACTGCCCAACCGGCAGGACAGGCTCAGCAGAGGTGGCAACACAATGGTGTACAGTTGGAGTGAGTTGCCCTGGGAGTCCTCAACATCGGCTGCAGACCGCATGAAGTCTCATGGCATCAGGTCAAACAGGGGCAAAGAAACCTCCTGCTGATTACCATGTACCGCCCTTCCTCAGCTGATGAATCAGTACTCCCCCATGTTGAACGCCAGTTGGAGGAAGCACTGAGAGTAGAAAGGGCGCAGAATGTACTCTGGGTGGGGGCTTCAATGTCCATCACCAAGAGTGGCTCAGTAACACCACTAATCACCGAGCTGGCCAAGTCCTAAAGGACATAGCTGCTAGACAGGGTCTACAGCAGGTGGTGAGGGAACCAACAAGAGGGAAACACACACTTGACCTCATCCTCACCCACCTGCCTGCCACAGATGCATCTGTCCGTGAAAGTATCATGACCAAGAGTGACCATTACACAGTTGGAGACCAAGTCCAGCCTTCACATTGAGGATACCCTCCATCGTTATGCATGGCACTACCGCTGTGCTAAATGGGATAAATTTCGAACAGATCTAGCAACTCGACTGGGCATCCATGAGGCACTGTGGGCCATCAGCAGCAGAATTGTACTTGAACACAACCTGTAACCTCATGGCCCGGTATATTCCCCACTCTACCATTACCATCAAGCCCAGGGATTAACTCTGGTTCAATGAGAAGTGCAGGAAGACATGCCAGAAGCAGCATCAGACATACCTAAAAATGAGGTAAACCTGGTGAAGTCACAACACATGACTATTTGCATGCCAAACAGCATAAGCAGCAAGTGATAGACAGCTGAGCGATACCACAACCAACGGATCTAAGCTCTGCAGTCCTGCCACATCCAGTCATGGTGGACAATTAAACAACTCATTGGAGGAGGTGGCTCCACAAATATCCCCATCCTCAATGATGGGGTAGAGCAGCACGTTTGTGCAAAAGATGAGGCTGAAGCATTTGCAACAATCTTCAGCCAGAAGTCCCTAGTGAATGATCCATCTCAGCCTCCTTTGGAGGTCCCCAACATCACAGATGCCAGTCTTTAGCCAATTTAATTCACTCCACTTGATATCTAGGAACGGTTGAAGACATTGGATACTGCAAAGGCTATAGGCCCTGACAATATTCTGATAATAGTACTGAAAACATGTGCTCCAAAACTTGCCTTGCCCCAAGCAAAGCTGTCCCAGTACATCTACAATATTGGCGTCTACCCGGCTATGTGGAACATTGCCCAAGTATGTCCTGTAATCACAAGGCTCCTTCGATAGCACCTTCCAAACCCATGACCATTACCATCTAGAAGGACAAGCGCTGCAGATAGATGGGAACACCACCATCTGGAAGTTCCCCTCCAAGTCACTCACCATTCTGACTTGGAAATATATCGCTGTTCCTTCACTGTTGCTGGGTCAAAATCCTGGAATTCCCTTCCTAACAGCACTGTGGGTGTTCCTACACCACATGGACTGCAATGGTTCGCCGCCACCTTCTGAAGGGCAACGGGATGGGCAATAAATACTGGCCCAGCCAGCAAAGTCCACATCCTGTGAATGAATAATTTTTTTTAAATGATCCCTTTCAACAATTATATTCCAGTTTGAATGTTGTTTGCCAGTGAGGAATTTGCTCTTTAATTTGTCATCTTAAATGCAGCTGGTCGATCTAGTTTTGCACCTGGCAACAAGCCAGTTTGTAGGTCTGACTCTTTGCACACATTCTTTCATTTGTTAAGAGCCTTGTTTAAATAAAGAGACAGAGCCTATAATTACACAATTCAGCACAACTCATGCCACAAGTTTGTGCAATCCCTGGTTTGCCAGAATTGCAGAATTGGCTCTCCAGTGTTATGGTTTGTTAATTCGCTGAAATAAGCAATGTAACCATTCTGAATCGTTGAGAAGTGAATCCCACAGGTTCTCAAAGAAATGTAACCTCTATTTAAAGTCTAGAATTTCACTGGATTACGTTGAATTATTTTTTTCAAAGCAGCTCCTGACGGTATTTTTATTTCTGATCCAAGAACGTATAATCCTAATTGGCATGTAAAACATTTAAGAATTCACCCAAATCATTACTTACAATTATCTGAACTTTAGTGTCAGTGCCATGAACAATGTTTCTTGCAGAGCCAACGTTCGTGTCAGTATGTGAAACACATGTTTGCTGGGCTTCCGTTTCAATATTTTTTGTCTGCATTTAATTATTTGATATTGTTTTTCAGTACTTGCGCTACTATTTTTTTCTGTATATTTTGGAGATTTAAAAAAAAATCAGCCTATGCTTGCTCGTATGACCTCAGCTTTGGCGTGTCACTCCTCAAAGAAATTTGCATGCAGTTCAAACAAAGCATTCATTCTGTATATTTTGATAAGCATAATATAGTTGCTGTAAGGTTTGGAGCATTACAACTGTGTTTCACAATTAATTTGGATCATTGGTGTATCTTTATGTTTTCAATGTTATATGTTCATACAATGAATCTCCCAGTCATTGTGCATTAGAGAATATATTGTTTTACATAAAATATGTTGCATAAAACAAAAGCAAAATAATGTGAATGCTGGAAATCAGAAATAAAAACTAAAAATGCTGGAAATAATCTGCATGTCAGGCAGCATTTGTGGAGAGAAACAGAGTTAAGGTTTCAGGTTCATCAGAATAATATGTTATAATATTTTAATAGGTTTCATAAACTGCATACTACACTGAGTTCTTGTTCAAAGCAAAGATGACTATGGGATTCATCATCCGGGATATTTGGTGGGTGTGGTGGTTTCTGCTAAGGCTGATTTTTGACCTTCAAATAAATAGGATACCTCAGATGGTTAAGTTTTGGACAATTTGCTGGCTCGGATTTCCTCCTTACGTTTTCTTTCTGCCTTTGTGACGCGCTTGCTTTTAAAGGAGGTTGCACTATTTTTTATTTGGTTTTGCCAGGTGCAATGATCCTGGGCAAGCTTCTCTCAGGACTCAAAGTTGATATCAAACCCGTAAGTGAAGCATTCAAGGTGTCGTAGGGCTTCCTTTGACTACGATGAGTGCACACTCCAGACTCAAACTCTCCGTAGAAGATTAGCTTTGGTAGGAAAATGTCAGGTATTCAGGCTACATGACTAATCCAACGTGATTGTGACTGTCTCAATGTGGTGTGGATGCTTGGTATGCCAGCTCGGGTGAGCACCTCAGTGTCTTGTCCTGCCATCTGTTTGGCAGAAGCTTCCAAAAGCAGCTCAAGAACTTCTTGGCATGACTCTGGTACAGTCCAAGTTTCCCATGCGTGGAGCAGGGTGGGCAAGACTGTTGCTCTTTAGACTTTCAGCTTGGTGGGTAAACTCTTTGTTCCCAGACTGATGTTTGAAGTTTTCCGAAGGCTATACTTTGGCAACTCTTACATGTATCTTGTCATCAATATAGACATTTCAAGAGAGTGCTGGGGTAACCACTGCTGACAGGCTCTGGTCATGGACTGAAACCTTGGGCTTGAGATAGGGCTTTCCTGAAGCAGGCTGATACATCACTCCAGTTTTCCTTGTGCTGAAGTTGAGGCCAAATTTATCACATGCATCGGAGAGCAAGTCCATGCTACATTGCATTCCCAACTCTGAACTGACACTTAGTGCACAGTCATCGGCAAACAGGAAACACGAAGTATGTCATTGGAAATCTTGGTCTTTGCCCGGATTCATTTCAGATTGAGCAATTTCCTGGTCCAGGTGATACCTGATTTTGATGCCAGGATCAGCATTAAGGAAGGCACAGTAGAGCATGGCTGAGAAAAACATGCTGAAGAGAATTGGCGCAAGAACACATCCCTGCTTAACTCCATTCATGACTGGGAATGGGTCAGAAAAGTCACCATCATCTGGGACACAGACGGACATGTCATCATAGAACTGTTGAACCATTGTGATTAATTTCCCAAGACAGCCAAATTTCTCCACTGCCTTCCAAAGGCCCTTATGGCTGACTGTGTCAAAGGCCTTGGTCAGGCCAACAAATGTGGTGTACAGGTCCATGTTCTGGTCTTTGCATTTCTCCTGAAGCCATCTAACTGCAAACACCTTATCGGTGGTTCCTCGACTTTTTCTGCATTGATACTCTGGCAGAAGATCCTGGTCATGTTGTTGCATTTAAGCGGTTAGAAGGATTCTGGCGAAGGTTTTGGCCAGCGCTGGAGAGGAGTGAGATTCATCTATGATTGTCACAAAATTGGTGAGTTCCTTTCTGCTTGTACAGGAGGGCATGCAGGCATCTTTGTATTCTTGCAGATTGGTTCCTTGTTCTCACATAGACTGAAAGAGTTCAGTGAGCTTCTTGACATCCAGCCTTGTAGACCTCAGCTGGGATAGCATCAGCTCCTGGATTTGCTCCTCTACACGGGAGATTGATTGCAGTCATCGTTTCTAACACCATGGGGGGGATCATCAAGATGGCAGTTGATGGTAACCTGTGGATTGTTTCATCGTTGATGGACGAAGGCCAAATGAGAATGTAGTTCATGTGCTCTACCCATCTTTCTAGAATTTGTGAACAGTTTTTACCTGTCTGCACTGAAGATTGAACCATTTGACAAGGGCCCATAGACAGATTTCAGAACATCATAGAATCTCTTCTAAGTTTTGTGATCTGCATATGACGGAAATTAGTCTGCTTTCAGATTCAGCCAAGTGTCTTGCATTGGACAGTCTTGCAGCTGTTTCAGTAGACATCATGCTTGGATAGTGATGACTTGTCATTGATGTAATCCTTGCAGTGGCAATGTTTCTCCTCTGGTAGTTTTTTGGATATTTTAATTGTTTTATTGAACTAATCTTGATGCTTACAAGATGTAGGGCTAAGGACCTCTTGAGCAGTGGAGTTCACTATAACTCTGAAGGTCATCTAGTTATCATCAATGCTGTGAGTGTTCATTTTCACTGTACACAGGTGACTCTCGGATTTCTCAGAGATTCCTTAATGACTGCACGTTTGAATCTTGAGACATTTAGACACTTATAGACCTTCATGCCACGAGATACAGAGGGAGATACATCTTGATGTTTAGCTTTGAAATGATAATACTGTGGTCAGTAAGCAGTCAGTGCTGCACGCAGCTTTTGTTACATGCATGTCCTGCCTGTCCCTCTGCCTGGTGATGATATAGTCAGTTAAATGCCAATACATGGAATGTGGGTGCATCCAAGATGTCTTGTTGCAATTAGGGAGACAGAAAACTGTGTTAGTGATTAAGAGCTCATGTTCACACGTTTTCAGCAACAACTCCTAACCCTGTTTTTTCCAATAATCCTACGCACTTCACACACACAATGATTTGCAGCAACTCTTGTGTTGAAATCACCAAGAATGTCCATAACTGTCTCAAACAAGAAGTGGAGATAACATAGAATTTGTCATTGACTTCATCAGAGTTGGTCATGGTAGGGGCATAAATACCAACGAGAGTTGCTTGCTTGTTGCTGTGCAAGGGGAGTTTAAGCACCATCAGACAATCATTAACAACCTTAGAAAGGACAGTCAACTTACTAATGAGGTGGTTCATTGCAGCAAAGCCTACGCCAGCTCCATGCTGTTCTTTTCCACAGCCACTCCCAAAGAATGTGTAATCTGCACTGATATTCTTGAGCTGACCCTCCTCAGGTAGATGAGACTCAGAGTGTGGTGATCTGAACATTGTACCTCGCCAGCTCTCTTCGGACGAAAGTAGTTCTTCTGTCTGCTGTGACATTGTCCATGAGGGTGCGCACATTTATTGCACCCATAGTGATCAGTGTCACCTTTACTCTTTGAGATTGACTTACAACCGCATTGATGGGAGGTGCTTGTTTAGGGCACCTTTTTTGGCCCCTTCTTCATACTAGAGAGGTGAGCAGTGTGATCCTGAAAAGGATTGCTCAGTCGTTTGGGGTTGGTGAGATCCACTTCTGCTTCCTTTTAATGAAAAATTATCCCACAGCCTGAGCTGGCTATGAAGTGCAGGTTTGCAGCTAGAACTCCCAGTGAATCCACACCTGGTACGTCGCTCACCCTGCCATACATTGCCACAAGAGTTGTGACAGTTAAATGATAGATGACAATTGATAGAACAATGATGAACATGACTTATATTTGAATTGGATTGTAGTGAGAGAGAGTTGCATAGGCTGGAGAGAGATCTGGATGCAGTGGGCGACTGAGGTGTCTTCTGTGAATTGTTGAGCTCTATGCATTCCACAACACAGTGCTGACCTGCCTTCAAGGCTGTTGGACTTTAGATTTGTCTTGGAGGCCCAGTCCACCACAACCAGTCTTTGCATGCCAGGCTAGACAAATCCATAAGTCACCGAGGGTAGGAGACCAGATGGCTACCCTCACCTGGTTTGGCCAACCCATGAGGCGGTTTACCGGGGTGTGGCCGCTGTCTCATTCTTAACAACAACTTGGAGCTACTGGTGACATGTGGATGAAGGCAAGGACCAACACGAGATGAGCCACTCAGAGTGCAGGCAGCCTGTGAAAGGTGCTACCCCTTCCTTACACCCCACTAACTGTGCTTAAATAAGTCCAAATTTTATTGCTCTTGTAGGAGTGATAGTGTTGGGTTAAAATGAGCATATTTTCATGCAAAATCTGATTATTAAAAGTAAGTTTTGTTATGTTCATTTTGTTTATTAACCCTTTTTGAATGAACAAAACACAAAAGATGATAAGGTGGATGTTTCTGATTGCACTTAAGTAGTAGGCAGTGTGTAGCAGTTGCTGGGAACTGGGGGAGGCTTTCTACTTTGGGAATGAAGATGAAGGTATGTAGAATTGGTGAGTGAAAGGATTTGGTGAAATTGGGGCAGGGCTGTAAAGGGAATGGGAATGCACAATCTAGAATTGGCAGTTAAGGTATCTTGTGAATTACAGTGTTATGGTCTGATGTGAGTGGCAAAGGGCTATGAGGGTATGACAGCACTGGGAAACCTGTATTATTTAAAATAAATGCTGCTGAATATGAATTTTAGATAATACAGATCTTATGACTGTGAACTGTCCTTTCACACCCCTCTCCCCATTTGACTGGGTCCCAGGACAGCCTAGGATTAAAATGTCAGGACTTGGAGGAAGCTGGGGAGACAGCAGCAAAAGTCTGGGTGAGGTGAATATTTTAAAATGTTCTTTAAAATACATTGCCCCAGTTCTCCTCACTTGACCCAACTTGGAAGGACCTTAAATCTCTTTCTTCCATCAATCCTGAAATGCTGCTAACAGTATTCTTGTTTTGAAAAACTGACTGCAAGTTCAAAGATCTTTCATAATCAGTGCATGGAGTGAGGGAGGGAGTCAGGGTGGATTAAGGTTAGAGGTCAATTATATGGAATGTAAATTGTAGGAAAAAATATTAGGGGAGTGCCCAGCCCTTTTGACTTGCTCTCTTGAATGCCAAGAGCTGGATGGACTTACACACTTGTATAGTTAAGTTTTAGTGGATTGAAGATCTGCAGTTTGAGTCCCAATACATGCTGAGTTAGCTGATAGAAGTCAGGACAGTGGTAGAGACATTAACAGTGGCTTTAATGTCCCTCAATTAGGGAGGAGAAAATTAGTTAGGATCCCCACTGCGACTTGCTGTTCTGGTTGTTGTAGTTTGAGGCAGAATCAAATTTGGTTCTGATGCATTCTGCGGTAAAAATAGCCTCTGGGCACTTAATCCACACATGAAGTACAGAGGGTGTTTGACTCCTGTGTAACTAGCTCCACAAGAAGTTACAGCTTCTAGAAGAGGGGAAAGGAAAAATGTATGGGAAAAGAACAAAAGCAATTAGAGTACATGCATCTGAATTTAAATGTCAGTAGTTTTGAAAGATGCATATTTTGGAAAACGTATGTAGCCACTAGCTATGTTTTACATAAACAAAACCAGTTGTACATTCATACCAGAAGTAATGATCTCACAGCTCACACTGCACTTCTTCATTGCTGAAAAGCAAAATACTGCAGGCACTGGGATCATAAAACAGAAAATGCTGGAAATACTCAGCATGTTTGGAGAGAGAAACAGAGTTAATGTTTCAGATTGATGACCTTTCATTGGAACTTGAAAAAGTTAGAGATCCAACAGGTTTTAAGCAAGCTCAGAGGGAGGGGTAAGAGCAAAAGAGGGGGTCTGTGATAAGGTGGAAGGCAGAAGGAATTAAATGACAAAAGGGAAGATGCTGCATGGCAAAAGCACATGATTCTGTGTTAAGTAAAATAGCAAAAAATGGGTCTGGAAGAATTGTAAATGGGAATAGTGGAATCATTACCAACAGTTGCTATCCAAAAAATGAGAGTAAGAGGTTCTGATCCAAAATTGTTGAATTCTGAGCCTGGAAGGCTGTCAAGTGTCCAATTGAAAGAAGTAGTGCAGTTCCTCAAACTTATATTGAGCTTCATTGGAACAATGTAGGAGGCCACAGCTGGTTATAATTGATTGTTTGCATGTTATTCAGTCTTGAATCTCCAGCTGCCAGTTCAGTGCTTTTTCACTCTTTTTGGAACATTAATGTGTGTACAGATTTGAAATAGATTGAAGGCATTCTGAATAATATTGTTCCTTTTTAAGAATTATTGTGAGCATCTGAGGGACAGTATTTTGTTACAAGTTGTTAATTTATTTTTAGTTTCAAAGTAATAACATAGTTATTTAGACATCTTTAAGTTCCTGTTGGATTCTTTATGAAAAGAACATACATTTACATAGCATGTTTCATGACTTCGATGCTTTATAGCCAATAAAGTACTTAGAAGAGAGTCATTGTTATACTGTAGGGAAACACAGTACCCAATTTGTGCACAGCAGTCTCCCAGAAGCAGTAATGTGTCACATGACCATATAATCTGTTGTGGTGTTTGTTTGGGGGTAAATATTGGCATGGGCTCCAGGAAGCTGCTGCTTTTCAAATTGTGCCATGGTTTTCATGTTTCAGTGTCTCACCTGAAAGATGATACCTCTGACCGTGCAGCCTTCTCTCAGCCATCTTAAATTACATTTTCAAGTCCCTGGAATAGGACCTGAACCCATAACTTTTTGACTCAAAAGTTCCACTACCAAGCCAAAGCTGGCAACTTAGATTAGGAATTTAAGAGTAACAGTTGTCAAGATTGAATTTCTTTGTCCAAATGCCTAGTTTTTGCTGTAAAATTGAGTTTTGTCTATTGGCCCTCTCGCCTAGACTGAGAAAACTTTGGTCACAAAAAGCCTCCTTATAGTTTGAGAATAGTTTGAGCTTTAAAAAATTTTGAAATTAAAAGTGGGTATCAATAAAATTGACCATGAAGCTGCCAGAGTGTTGAAAAACTCCATTGGTTCTCTAATCTTTCAAAAGGAAACCATACCCAGTCTGGCCCACATGTGACTCCAGTTCCACAGCAATGTGGTTAACTCTGAACTGCCCTCTGAAGTGGCCTAGCAAGCCACTCAGTTGTATCAAAGTATTACAAAGGCCCACCTTCTCAGGGCAACTAGGGATGGGCAATAAATTCTGCCCTTGCCAGCATTGTGCACACCTGAAAATAAATAAAGTTTAAAAAAAATACTTAAAACTATGTACTCCCTGCCCAGAGGAGGTTGATTATAAATGGGATAATGGGCTGGTTTCAAAACAGTAAACTCCACAGGAAAAGTTATCTATCCCTGACTAGCTAAAGAAGTTGAGGTCTTCACAGAATCACAGTGCAGAAGAGGCCCTTTGGCCCATCGAGTCTGCATCGACACGTGAGAAACACCTGATCTACCTACCTAATCCCATTTACCAGCACTTGGCCCATAGCCTTGAATGTTATGACATGCCAAGTGCTCATCCAGGTACTTTTTAAAGGATGTGAGGCAACCTGCCCCCACCACCCTCCCAGGCAGTGCATTCCAGACAGTCATCACCAACTGGATAAAAAAGTTTTTCCTCACATCCCCCCCTAAACCTCACCTTGAACTTATGTCCCCTTGTGACAGACCCTTCAACTAAGGGGAACAGCTGCTCCCTATCCACCCTGTCCATGCCCCTCATAATCTTGTACAACTGGTATATAACCCTGTAGTTTATGGCACCTGGAATGTCTGTCCAAGTACTTATTAAATGTGATGAAGGGTTCTGCCTCCACCACCCTTTCAAGCAGTGAGTTCCAGACCCCCCACCCCCATCCTTCTGAGTGAAAAAATTACTCTTCTCTTCCTCTCTATTCATTCTACTAATTACTTTAAGTCTATTCCCCCTGGTCATTGACCAATATATTGATACCTTCCTGCAACCTACAACTTTCTTCCTCACTATCAACCATGCAGCCAATTTTTGTATCACCTGAAAACTTCTTAATCATTCCCCTTACATGTAAGTCTATATCATTGATGTATACCACAAATAGCAAGGATCCCAGTACTGAGCTCTACAGAATACCGCTGGAAAGCAGCCTTCCGGTCACAAAAACACCTGTCAGCCATAACCCTATGCTTCCTGCCACTGATCCAATTTTGGATCTAACTTGCCACTTTCCTTTGGATCCCCTCAGCTTTTAATTTTCTGATCAGTCTGCCATGTGGAACCTTGTCAAAAACTTTGCTGAACTCCATGTAGACTACATCAAACACACTATCCCCATCAATACTCATTGGGACCTCCTAAAAAAATTCAGTCAAGTTAGTCAGACATGATCTTCCTTTGACAAATTCATGGTGACTCTCACTGATTTATCCACGTCCTCCTAAATGACGATTTATGCTATCTCAGGACTTTCTCCAGTAATTTGCTTATCACCAAGGTTAGGCTGACAAAGTAAAAGTAAATAAGTAAACTAGCAAGAAAAGTAAAAACAGATTGTAAGAGCTTCCAAAGATATGTATAAAAGGGAAGAGAGTAGCAAAAGTAAGCATGTGTCCCTTTGAAGCTGACACGAGAAATTATAATGGGGAACAAGGAAAAGGCAGAGTCATCAAACAAATATTGTGGCTGTCTTCATAGTAGAAGACACATAAAACATTACCACAAATAGTGGGAAATCAAGGATCTATTAAGAGTGAAGAACTTGAAGTAACTAATATTAATTAAGTAAAAATTATTTAAGTAAAAATACTGGAGAAATTGATGGAACTAAAAGCCAACTAACCCCTTGGACCTACATCCAAGGGGATGTAATGACCTACATCCTAAGGCTCCAAAAAAGGTGGCTGCAGAAATAGTGGTTATGATCTTCCAAAATTCCCCTCATTTGAGTTGAAGGTACTTTTCTAAATCCTTTTTTCAATACTCAATCCTTCTTTTTAGCCCTTTGGAGATTTTCTTTAAAAAAGCTGATTGTCACTACCAGCACCCGCCCCCTCTGTGCCACTCTCAGACTACAGTTATGCTTCAGTACAAAAAGTCCCCATTTTAAGTTACCTCATTAAGCTTCATTCCTCTTTAACGATGTGAATATAATGGGGCCAATACGCGCATTTAATATTGGGACTTCTGTTTTAGCACCGTTTTGCACTTTACATAGCATCGCAGGACGTGTTTGGTGCCATTTTGAAATAAGTGAGAGGAGAGACCTCTCTCCTTGCACTTGAAGCAACAGTGACTTTTTCTTAAAACTCAACAGTACAACTATGTATGAAGAATATCTTTACCAACGGTATTCACTACATGGCCAGCATTTGCCTTCCGTGTCACCCTCTCTCCAACCCTCTTGCTCACCGACCTCCCTACCTACCACCCCTCCTGCTTGCTGCCCCTCCCACTCATCACCTCTGCCACTTGCCACTCCCCTCCTTGACTCTCGCAGCTCTTACTCCCATCGATCGTTTCCTGTCTCTCACCATTCCTCTCCCAAGCCTTCACTTGCACCGAGAGTTCAGGAGAGGGAAGCGCCACACGAGAGGGAGGATCAGGGAGGGAAACGGTGAGTGGGAGAGGCAGTGAGTGGGATGGTTGTGGAGAGAAGCAGCAAACAAGAGGTTGGTGAGCAGGAGGGTCAGGGACGGAAGTGGCAAGCAGGAGGTGGGTCAAGGAGGGGGAACAGACAGTGAGTGTGAGAGTCGAAAAGGAGGAGTTTCAGGGAGGGAAGCGGCAAGCAGGGGGGTTGATGAGTGTGGGTGGGTCAAGAATGGGGACAGGTGGTAAGTGGGAGGGAAGCAATAAGCAGAAGGTTTGAGGAGCAGGAGAGGCAACGAGTGGGAGAGTCAGGTAGCATGAGAGACAGCAAATGGGAGGTAAGTAGAAAGTTGGCATATTTATTTTATTGTTTAAATTTTATTTTATTTTACAAAGTTATTTCATTTACAAATATTAGAATTTAGGAATGTACAATATCTCAACTTACAGGACATAAATTTAATTTTTTTCCAACAGGCAAGATCCCATAGAACCTAACTACAGCTTTTGCATTGGTTGTCTTGGGGAAAATTTGACTTGCTTAACGTTGTTTCACTTAAAGTTGCACTTTTCAGGAATGCAACTACAGTGACAAGGAATTACTATACAGATATTAGGTACCGCATGCATTTACTGAACAGGAACAAGAATATATCGCTTTATTTTCTTTAGGAGTTTGACAGTTGCCTGTGATATTTCAGAAAATAGTTCCTCCTTTTTAAAAATACACGCTATGGTTTGCATATCCAAAAAATGTGGCACATGTAGGTTCATGTCAGCAATTTTCCAGACAGCTAGATAAGTGACCTTAGTCAGATCGCTATAGAGAAGGCCAGGTGCTCCCCCGTAGGGAATTAACCCTGTTCCAAGTTACTGTATATTTGCCTCATAGTTGCGTGCACGTAGAGAACATTGATAGAGATCCAGAGGCCAGTAACCCTTTAGGCCTTACTCTTAGCAATAATCAGAGGAAGGGGATGGGAAAAAGTGCAACAGAAAGTAGTAACAGTTACAATTTAAACTTCCTCCCAGTACTCTGTAAGTTTACCTACTTCTGTAGCAAATCAAAATTGTCAGCTTTATATGTGCTGCACGATCAAAACTTGCATGGCATTTTACATCAGAGACCACAGTGGCTGTGTTGCCCTGTCCTCCCTGGTAGATAGAAAATAGCGCACTGTCAACCATAACATTTAGGCCAAACTACTAGTTAGATTTATTTACAGGAATGATTATACAGAAGTAAAATATAGAGCAAGAAAGTCGCATTATAATACCTCACATGCATTATCATTAAACAGTTTCAAAAACAAGTTTGAATCCTTCAAAGCCTCAAGAGTATGTAGTAGGGAATGAACTAATGCTGTGTCTTAGTTCAGTTATATTTTTGAGTTCATACAGGCACATTTAATAATCAGAGGTTTCCCTTATTAAATAATTAGATTATAAGTCACTTATAACACTCAAGTAGATAGCTTGCATTTATTTAGTGTCTAACTCAACAACTATAACTTACATTTATGTTGTGCATTTAAAATAGTTAAACATTCCAAGGTATTTAACAAGAGCAATACCAATAAAAACATTTTTGAAATTTTAGACACTGAGTCACAGAAGAGGAAATCTGGATAGATGGCCAAAAATTTGATCGAGGAGGTAGGTTTTGAGGATTATCTTAAAGTAGGAGAGGGAGGTTGGAAGTGTAATTAGCAAAACTGTTGACACTGAACCAAAGTAGGAGACATTTAGGGCGGTGACCAAAATCTTAGTTAAAGAGGTAGGTTTTACTCAGTGCCTTTAAGCAGAGGTTTTGAGGTGGAATTCCGGAACTTAGGGCTTAGATAGCTGAAAGCCTGACTATCAATGGTAGAGCGAAGGAAGTTGAGGTTGCACAAGAGGCCAGAATTGGAGGAAAACGGATGATAAATTTTAATGAATATGAATAGCAGTCACATTTCTCTTTATCGTTGTTTAGGACACCTGGCCACAACCGATCCCGTTCTTAATGTCTGGTATAACTTCACAGGTTTGCACAGTTTACATTTTAACATGAAAAACCTGCCCATCAAGCTTAACTATAATCATTTTCTGATCAGGCAACAACATCATAAAGGCTAATCACCCCACAAAATGAATGACTATCTCTAAATAATATTGCGTATTATTCTCCCTGGCACCAAGACAAAAGAACTCTGTCTCATTCAGCAAATCAAAGTTAATTTTAAATTAACATTATTCTGTTAATTTAAAATCAATTAAATGTTATAACACAAATATGAATATTTGAGGCATTACAAAGCTTCAGTAAATCAAGTGACCTCAATATCCAAAATAGTCCATATGAATTATGATTGATGATCAAACCAAAATTAGCAGATCCCAGGATAAAATAAATCAAATAAGTATAAACATCCCCAAACAAGTCAGAATTTTGACCAGATCTGGTATATTATCCTAACCTGGTTTGGTCTTCATGTGACTGAAGACCCCCACGACAATGTAGTTGACTCTTAACTGCCCTTTGAAATGGCCTAACAAGCCACCCATTTCAAGGGCAATTAGGGATGGTCAGCAAATACTGGCCCACATTTGGTGAAAGAATAAAACAAAAGTTATATTGCACTAGCCAGGATGATCCAAGAATCATGCTTATCTGATTTGGAAGTCCCAAAACTGCAATTCTACATTTTAAACAAAGGACAGCAATCTTTCTATTTAATGAACAAAAATAAATCTGTATCATAAAATAACACTGACTGTCAAGGTAAATTACTTGCAGTGAAAAATAGACAGACAGTTAAAATGTGATGTCTACCATTATGAATGCTTCAATGAGGGTGAAGTTCTTCGATACATGTGTGACCTCCAATCAGATTGAATTCTTTCCAGTAATTGAAAGATGCAGTTGGAATGGAGTACTTGATTTAAATAACACCAAAAATAGAGATTAACTAGTTATACATCACCTGACTGTGGGGCATCAGAATGGTCACCATGGTTGTATACATGACATCATTCACTACACTTCAAAAGTAACTTTTGAAATGTTTTGATATTATGGTAGTATAGAAATGCAAATATTGTATGATGTTGTCAAATCACAAGAATAATCTTCCTCCTCTATCTTTGCACATCTATGCAGGAAAAACGATAATTACTATTTCTTTAACAATTTCATTTTTGTTCCTCTACTTTCCTACCTACAAATTCAACCCAAGTGCTGACCAGTCTGGAAGAAGAAATTGCTGACATGAGTCCTAAATTCGCCAATTTTAATCTGTCTTCCTCTCATATTTTAACTTGAAATAGTTTTCTAAATGTATTTCTCTGTACACACAAGGTTATTTTATCTATCTCTATAGAGCTTTCCAAACCGCTTCCATCCATGGATCAAGAGCTCACATTTCTCCCATCTTTCTTTGTAATGCAGCCTACTGATAACGATATAATAATATGGTTTATGTCCTATTTGTTTTGATGTTTGCTGCTTCAGTGTTTTGACACGTTAAGTGACAAGTCTACGAACTCCCAATGAACTCTTTTGACTTCACCCATTTCTGTTTGAGCAATATTCACAGAGTACATGGGTGAGATTTTAGTTCATTTAAAACTGATCCACTTGCACAGATTTAAAACCAGACCCTATATGATGCCAGTCTTTTATCTAGTGCTTGCCTGTATTGCTTATCTTATAGCAGTGTTACGCCCACTTCCAGATTATCTAACTTATTTTTAGTTTGTGCTTGACTAACTCTAAAATGCCCCAACAGTTCACTCTTCTGCTGTCAGGTTGCAGTATTAAGAGGAGGAAGGCCTTCAGATAATACTAAAATATTCTCTGGAGTGGCAGGAAAAACATCAGTTCCGGCTACTGCTCCTGATTCACTGTCACCTGGCGGAAAATAGACTATGTGCTTGAAATCTTTTCTTTTATTAATAAATGTTTAATTTAGTTTTATAAAACCTCAAGTTGTGGCAGTTTTATTACTTCCAAATTCAGGGCATGCATCTCGAAATAAAATACAAATTGCAAAACAGTTGTGACCACGTGATCAGGTTTCCCTTGTGGATTTGATCCGTCTGACGCAACATCTGCCACGTCATAACAGTGCACTGAATTCAGAAGCAATAAATCCACCAAGACTGTTACAGATTTTTTAAAAAACTAAATTAAGATATTTAGTAGCAAGAGAAAAGATTTCAAGCACATAGATATGACTACAAATTACTACTATAAAACCTCCTAAAATTCCTAATTAACCTGACTCCCAGTTACATCCCTTTTAAGGCAATGGTCCAAAACTAGATTTTAGATTAATTAGCCCAAATTAACCCAATATTCTGGACAGTGGAATTCCAAATGACTTTTCTCCAGCTCCAGTTTCTGTAGACAGGAGACTTATGCACAAATGTTGGAGGCTTCATTAAGACTATTTCACACATTTCTGTTAGATCTTACAATGCCTTCCCTTGACACACAGCTTCATTCTCCTTTATATATGTTTCTCCCTTTTTAATATGTAAGTTCCATTGCTTCCGTATGTCTTTGGAACTTTACCTTTCTCATAAATCTTTTCATGTTGCCAATATTCTCATTAACCCTTTTGAAATTCAAACCTCCGTTCATCTATTTAAAAATGCAAATTCCTGTCACACCTTACATACTAAGACCCAACCGTGTTTATCTGCTTAAAGACACTTTTACACCTTACTTCTTTTGATAACTTCAACTTGCAGTCTGCTTGGCTTTAAACGTAATTGAATCACTCTCTCTCACACACACACGCACACACATACACACTGACTATTTATCCCATACACCTACTTTACAATAAACCAGAAAAATATTATGAAAATTATTATACCTTCATGACATCCCTGCCCCCCAACCTCCAAGCTACAGCCTTCCCAACCTCCGAGTTATGGGCCTCCCCACTCCCCGACCCACACTCTCGCCGAATCTCCCACTTCCTGACTCACCTTCTCGCTGCTTCCCTCACTTGGACCTGCGTTCCCAGTTGAAGATCCAGATCTGATCCAAAGCTGGAGCTCTGATGTTGTGCAAGTGCGAAACCCGATGGTGGAGAAATACTGAGCTGGGGCTGCTGCAATCCATGTTTTTTTTTTTAAACGCTTCTGCCTCGCTACTCTTTTCCCGAGCCTTCACTGGAGGGAGCATTTGAAAATAACTTGAATTGTAGCAGCTCCAGGTCGGCACTTCTGCACCATCAGGACTCACGCTTCCACAGCATCAGAGCTCTGGCTTGGATCTGGATCTTCAAACGGGAATGCAGCTATCGGAGAGGAAAGTGGCAAGAGGGTGAGTTGGGGACTGGGGGAGGCCATAACTGAGGTTGGGAAGGGGGGAGGCCACAACTCGGAAGGTTGGGGAGTGAGAGCACCTGCAGCGACTAGGAGGCCTAGGGAGCAGGAAGTTTGTCAAGCAGGATTTGTGACGAGCAAGAGATACTGTAAGTTGAAAGTTACATTTTTCTTATATACTTTTAAACTTATTTTAAGTTATTTCATTTACCAATGTAGGAATTTAGCAATGTAAAATATTTCAACTTGGGGATATACTGTTTTAATATTTCTTTTTTTTTTGAGAAGGAAAGTCTAGTATATTCCTTTTATTTGCAGAGAAAAGGCCCTTGTGTGTGAAAGTATGTTGTTTCTAGCAAGCGTAAATGAGCCACATTACGAGCTTAGCTGATTTATCTTAGCTATTAGCACACTTGAAATTGTTCAGCAAATGCTGCCCAATCGTGGAATCACACCTAACAGTACATATTTTATTTTGGGTTTTGGAAGCACAGGCAGGTTGAGTATGGCCTGTACTCTGCCTATTACGAACAACTGAAGTAACGTGCTGTTTGATTCAATCAGCCAATCATTGGGATGTACGGCCTGCATATCTGGCATGACACTGGCACTGAAATTCATACACGATGTTGCTCAATTGTGTAGTAGGCAGAACATCTTTTTGGACTGATGGTAGCAACCTGTTAGTCAAAAATACCACTTGCGTAGCCACTGCATAGTAGCTGTGTGAAACAGTTTGTTTATCCTGTTGCTCAAATATTCGAGATACTTTGCCCTCCAAGGTAATTTGTGGTAGACCAGGCACTTTACAGGACTAAAAGTCTTTGGCCCATTTGTGAGTTTGCACGATACATAGGACAAACAAGGCACAGGACAAACAAATACATGATGAATGGTAGGACCCTGGGAAGTACCGAGGATCAGAGGAACCTTGGTGTGCATGTCCACCGGTCCTTAAGGTAGCGGGACAGGTAGATAAGGTGGTTAAGAAGGCATATGGGATATTTGCCTTTATTAGCCAAGGCACATAATATAAGAGCAGGGAGGTTATGCTGGAACTGTATAAGACGCTGGCTAGGTCACAGCTAGAGCATTGTGTGCAGCTCTGAAATCCGCATTATAGGAAGGACGTGATTGCACAAGAGGAGATTTACTAGGATGTTGCCTGTGCTGTAGAGTTTTAGTTATGTGGAGAGTTTGGATGGACTGGGATTATTTTCATTGGAGCAGAGGCAATTGAGGGGGGGACATGATTGGGGTGTATAAAGTTGAGTGGCAGAGATAGGGTAGATAGGAAGGAACTTATCCCCTTGGTGGAGCAATCAATAACCAGGGGGCATAGATTTAAGGTCAGGGGCAGGAAGTTTAGAGGGAATGGGAGGAAGAATTTTTTCACCCAGACGGTGGTAGGAATCTGGAACTCACTGCCTGAAAGGGTGGTAGAGACAGAAGCCCTCATAACATTTAAGTAGTATTTGGATGTGCACTTGCAATGCCAGGGCATACAAGGCTATGGGCCTAGTGCTGGAAAATGGGATTAGAAAGTTAGGTACTTGTTTGACCGGTGCAGATTCAATGGGCCAAAGGGGCTTTTTTCTGTGCTGTAGACCTCTATGACTCTATGACAGTGATCAATAATCTGATCAGAATAGCCATTGTCCTGCAGGATAGCTTTGATGCACCCTGTTTCTGAGTCAAGCTTGCAAGATGAGCAAATGGCTAGGGCCCTATATACAAGATTACTGATGAGGCCAATTTTATAGCGCTTGGAGCTATACAAATCCCAACAAGTATATTGACCAGTGAAAGTTAACTTGCGATAATAAGTAGTGGAGAACTTAGTCGCGGATTTCTCAACTAACAGGTTGAGAAAAGGGCGCAGGATGGAGTGTATTAAGGTGTATAAGGAGATTCCTACACGTGGCTGCAGATTCAAAGATCATGAACGTTTCATCTACGCTTTGGAAAAATGCATGGAGTAGTAGATTAGGGCTCATTCCATGAAAAACATGGTTCTTGTGGAACCTGATCAAAATTTTAGTGAGCACTGGACCTAGAGGGGATCCCATGGCTACACCATCTTTTTGAACATACATGGTGTCATTGAAAGTGAACTCGACTGCACTAGTCACTAACTTCATAAGTTCAATGAATAGCAATTCAGAAAATGGTACAACTATATTCCGCTATATAGCAATGCAGCATAAATGTCAATAGTTTCCCTCAGCCGCACGCTTGTAAGTAAGCTCACAATGTCAAATGAGCACATAGACAAGGCATTGTTATCAAAATGTAAGGTTGCGTATATTCTTCGCAAAGGTGTATGTGGCAAACTTACTAAGGACTGGCAGTAGTAATTCACTCAACCATTTGGCCAATTCATGCTGCATTTAACCGGTCATTGATAAAATAGGGCATGTAGGACATAATGGGACATCACTTTTGTGCATCTTCAGCCCATACACATATGGACGTAATGAGCGATAAGGGCGATTCCTATCATCTACGTCACAAAGCAGCTCATTACTTTTAGACAAGACCAACAAATGTTTTCGAGCAAGGGCGCATGGTCATACTTGGCTGCAGATCCTATTGGTACAAATTTGAAACTCTTAATGAGAACCGTGTGTATTTTGTCAACATAACCATGCTTATTTAGAATGACTATCTGGTCCCTTTGTCGGGTTTGCAAATATGTATATCTCATCTTCGTCTCATCCGACGCCTCAACAAGAAACTTTTTCTCTTTCTCTCAAGTGCTAAGGAATGCAAGCTCATCGACACCGACACCCATCTCGGACCCTCCACCCCTGCCTGTCCCTCTGTCCCCACCCCATCTTCCAATCCCAGCCCCAGCCGTGTATTCACTATACCCCCTGACCTTACCCTCTCCGACGCTGAACGTTCAGTGTTTAGCAAAGGACTTAGTTTCATACCCTTACGCCCTCATCTCAATGAATTTCGGGCTTGGCACGTTGCTGAACTCTTCTTCCGCCATCTTCGTCTCCGGGCTCACTTCTTTGGCAGGAGTCCTCTCCCCATTCAACGGATCCTTTTACCCACCTCCAATATTCTCCCTCCACCTGGACCCCTCCCTCTGGATTCTTACCTTCTCTTGATCTTTTCATTGAGAACTGTCGACGCGACATTAGTCATCTCAATTTCTCTGCTCCTCTCACCCAGTCTAATCTCTCTCTCTCTGAACTTACTGCCCTCAAAAAATCAGTTCTGTTGAAGGGTCATGAGGACTCGAAACGTCAATTCTTTTCTTCTCCGCCGATGCTGCCAGACCTGCTGAGTTTCTCCAGGTAATTCTGTTTTTGTTTTGTATATCTCAGTTAGCCCTGAGGCCTCGCAACACCACCAGATATTCATGCCAAACTTAATGACACTTCCAAAAGGTCAGTGCTGGGACCATTGCTGTTTACAGTTTACATTAATGATTTGGAATCAAGAACACAATTTCTAAATTAGTGGATGGCATGAAATTGGGGGGGATAGTCAGTACTAAGGAGCACTGCAAAAAAAATTGTGGGAGGGCAAAACAAATTTGCAGAATTGACAAATAATTGGCAAATGAAATTCAATATGAGTGTCGGTACATTTTGGCAGAAAGAATAGGGAGTTCACTTATTACTTGGAAGTCTAGGTGGGATAGAGGAACAAAGGGTTCTCAGAGCACAAATATACGCATCACTAAAAGTTGCACCACAGGATCAGCAAGGCCGTTAAAACAAAGCAAACCAAACACTGTTTCATTTCTAGAGGGATAGAATTGAAAAGTAGGGAACTTATGTTAAATCTGTATCAAATCTTGGTTTGATCACACTTAAGAGTACTGCACGCAGTTCTGGTTGCCATATTATAAAAAGGATATACGGGCACTGGAGAGGGTTCAGAGAACCTTTACAAGGATGAAACCAGAAATATGTGGGTATATCTATATGTCGAGAAAGGATGGATTTCTTCTCATGAGAAAAAGAAGGCTAAGGGGTGACCAATGGAAGTCTTAAAATGTTTTTTTTAAATTATGAAATGTTTTGAAAGAGTGGGGAAGAGCATAACTAAAAGCCATCAATATAAGATAGTCACTGAGAATTCTAATAGAGAATTCAGAAGAAATTTCTTCACCCAAAGAATGGTGAGAATGTGGAACTCACTACCACAGGATGTGTTGAAGCGAATTGTATAAATGCAGTTGAGGGGAAGCTAGACATGCATATGACAGAGAAGGGAATAGAGGGTTATGACAGATTTAGATGAAGAAAGATGGATGAGGTTGAGTGGAGCATAACACTGGCATGGACTGGTTGGGCTGAATGGCCTGTAATTTTATGTAATACTCATCTCGGACTCATGCTGCTTGTCTACTACTAATTGGATTGGAAGTCCTGCTGCCCAGCAAACAAAGAATCTTGTTTTGATGTCTTTAGACCAGTTCAAGCATGGGAAATTATTTGGATTTCTGGGATATCCATCCACTCTCTTGCTATTTCACCTGCCCCTCCCCCACCTCTTGCCCACCAACCATTGCAATTTCCCCACTTCCTCCTGAGGAGTATAGTTCAGTGGAGGGTTTGTACCATTTGTCATATGTAGCCCTTCAGGATGAATTTTACATCAAATGTACTCAACTGCAAATCTAATTCTGTCCCTGCCCGACATCCACTCATGCACACTATTTTGGTGGTGTTTGCTGGAGTTAATCACGAGCAGGAGCCCTGGCTGTGTTTTCCTGTCCTCCAGAGCAGACATGTGGAGGCTAGTTGTAACATTCCTTCTGCTGCCGCACCTGAGATCAGCTGACCCAGTACAGATCAGACATCAAGAACATTGGATCTCCTTCTTTGCGTGGCTCAGTTACTCACTGAATGAGTTCAGGATTTTCTTCAGTGATCACATTATTGATTTCACTAGATTGTCTCCTTAACAATGAGGGGGCTCAACAATGGATGTCAGTTTCCGTCCTTCCAGTAACCAATGACTTATACAGGCAAACTGTATGCAAGTGTTTATCTTTTTTTCTTTGGGGTTTTACTTAAATGGGGCTGGGCTACATTGAATAATGAATTTTTACCTACTGGCATTTCCTATGATGTTTCATTAACCAAACATCATGTGAAACGTGGGCACATTTTTCTTTGGCATTGTGATACTTTGATTAAAATAATGGCTGGATATATGGAACTAAAATGTTTGAATAATGCTCCCTAGGAACAAATCTTCAAAACGTTGGATTCAGTAGGTAGTTAAGAAGTTTTTTTCAATTGTGCCTGAAGGCTTTCTAGTTTTTTGGTGGAATGCAAATAACTCAATGCCAAAAAAGCTTATCAAAGATTTTTGATGCAAAGCTTTTTTTAAAAAGCGGTGCATTATCCTTGGAGTATTTTTTAAGGATTCTTTATACAACACTTTATAATTAATTGCCCTCATTCTAATTGCATCTCTAACTTCGTTGGATATCTATCCAAGGCATTAATACTGCTTTTTCTTGATATTCCATTGCTGACATTAGTGAATTCAATTAGACAAGACTGAACTTACCAGAAACACCTGAGGACCATGGCTGAGCACAAGAGAACATGAAATCTTGCTGTTTGAAAGCATATCTGTTTCTAGAATAGTGCAGCTCAAAATTACTATGTCTGGAACATGTTAGCTGAGTTCAGAAGATGCAAACAAAATCAATTGAAGCATTGTTTCTATTCAACATGTAGGGGCCAATTATTTGATGGTCTAGGTGGCATAATGGTAGGTAGGGCTGAGGTGCTTGTTCATTTTCTTGGTATGCTTCTTTCGTCTTGTTTCACTTCAGTAATTAAGTGCTATATTTTGGGCTCCGTTTAAACTAGCCATCATTATTAACACCTGCCACTTACAAAGGGCTCTGTAACTTGTAACATGCCTTGTGCCTCCCTCAAAAAATTCAAAAGTTAATTGAAAAATTCATTAAAATTGAAAACATCTGTAAAAGAAACAACACAGGACTAAAAAATGCTACAAATGTTGCAACAAACAAAATATCAGAAAATAGAAGATAAGAAATAGGAGCAGGAGTTGGCCATTTGGCCTTTTTGAGCCTGCTCCACCATTCAATAAAACCACTTTTGATTCTCAACCATTGTCTAGCTAGGTGAGATTACCCTCACTTATTTTTATTCTTACCTATCCAACTACAGATAGAGCATCTCCAACAATTGCTTCTCTTTTCTCCCACTGCATCATAACCTCTGGAATCCCCAAGGATCTATCCTTGGCCTCCTACTTTTCCATGTCTATATGTTAAATCTGAAGACATGGTGTCAGCTTCCATCAACATCTAGTTCCATCTTTCCATCATCAACCTTGACTCCTTCTCACTGTCTGTATTGTGAGCCTGCTTGTCCAAAAGTCAGTCTTCGATGAGATGCAGTTTCCTCCAGCTAAATATGGAGAAGACTGAAGCTGTTGTCTTTGGACCCAGTTACAAGCTCTGTATCACTGCCATTGAGTTGATTTCTGCCCTTTTCTACAATCATGGATTGAACCAGACTGTTCATTTTTGTCCTTTTTCCTCTCCTCCCCATCCTTAGTAACTGTGCAATAAGAACATGAGAGGAGTAGATCAAATGGCCCTCTAACCTGCTCTGCCATTCAATAAGATTGTGAACTCCTATACCCACTCCACTTTCCTGCGTTATCCCCATATTCCTCAATTTCCTTGTGCTCAAAGATCTGTCGATCTTTGACTTAAATATGCTCATTGACTGAGCATCCACAGCCCTAAGATAGCAAATTCCAAAAATTCACAACTTCTGAGTTTAGAAATTTCAACTCATCTCAGTCCTAAATGGCTGACCACTTTCCAGAGACTATGACCCCTATTTCTAAACTGTGCAGTCACTGATCCTCCAGGACCTGTATTCTGGATTTCCTTCCCTAACATTTCCACCTCCCTCCCCTCTTAAAGATCCTTTTATAATCCGGTTTTTTGATCAAGCTCTTGTTTGTCCCATCTAATATCTTCTTTAGCTCAGCATGAATTTTTGATTACACTGTGAAGCACCTTGGGATTTTATTTTACCATCAAGGTGCTATATAAATGCAAATTGATGTTAAAGGCACTATATAAATGTAAAATCTTCTTTGGGGGGCATATGGTCAAATTTTGACATTAGTTAAAGAATATCTGACAGTTGTTGGTCTGTCTATATAGTAATTTAAATATTGTGGAACTCAGCTGGCAACATGGAGCCTTATTGGCTGGGAGCGTTTATTGTGAATGAAGGACCCTGCACCGTGCAAGAGCAAAGTAAATTTCCAGCTTTTTTTTTTAAGACAGCACTAACAATCTTTGTCATATCATTTGAAAATTGTGTAAGTGGCTCTTGTGCACCCCAAAGACCTTCTCACTGTAGTATTAGGGTTGTAAGGGGGAATGTGGGGGACTGTGTCAGTGGTACCTCCCATAATGATGTAAAAGACACATGACCAAGAGTCGAGAGGGAGGATGTTTCTAGCTTCAGCAGAGAAATAATTATTCATGTTATATCTGTATATAGTTCAGTTATATGTAATGAAACAGTTACTGTTTAGACATACCAATGTCTCAACAATCATTCCTCAGCCAATCCAACCAACATACAACATGGTGGCAGCTGTGAAGGACCCCAAAACCTTGAGAAGTCATTTTTAAAGAAGATTGCAAATCTAACCTGGAAAAATGGCACTAAAATTGCAGAACTCAATAAGGCACAGTTGAGGAACTCCAAAGCTGCTCCGTAGATGAAGTGGAGGCAGGAAGAGTCAGAAAATCAACTGTTCAAGTCATTCAGGGCTATGCCAGAGCACGTGGTGTTCCATGAAGAAAATCGCGATCCAGCGATTCTTAGGCTTCGGGTCAGAGAACCAAGTAAAGATTGTAGAACTGGTGAGCAACACTTAAAAAGGGTTTAAAAAATCTTTATTTTAACAGTACATTAGACAGGCAGCACTGGGAAAATCACATCTCCAACAAGTGCAGGTTTTGAAAAATCTGCAGTCTGGGTCCGAGGTCGGCACTGTTACATGTGACTGAGGCAGCACAAATGGGGAGGAAAAAAAGGCTGCAAATACTCGATGCTCCATGGGAATGGAGTGAAGAGAGTATTGCCATAACTTATAGCAAAGAGTTTTCAAGGCTTTGCACTGTTTGAGAAACAAATACCTAAAAGAGATCGTGACCACTGCGGGTTTCGCTGAGAGGTTGATCAGTGCAGGAAAGGTGCAATTACTGGAAAGAAAATTTAAAACTTCAAGTAAACTACCTAAAAGCTCAAAAAAAGCCACTGATCCCAAACTATTACTACCGGAGAAGTTTGGACATCTGGTAGGACCAATTCAAACTCAAAACTGGTTACTTTGGAGGAAAAGATTCATAAGATTCCAAATTGCTTCAAGGTTAGACAATAAGTCTGAAGTTGAACAAGTCAACACATTTATTTACTCCATAGGAATGGTAGCAGATGATACTGCAAGACAGGCCATTAATGAGACCTCTGAAAAATTTGAAGAAGTCTTAAAAGCCTTTGATAACTATTTCCAGAAGGAGCAATTAGATTCTGGAAAGGTCCAAATTCAACAAAAGGGTCCAGAAAGCAGGTGAACCAGTAGATGCTTTTATTAATGACCTACAGACTGGCTGAAGGATGCGAGTATGGAGACCTAAAGAACAAAATTAATACGACCACATTGTAGTCGGCATTACACACACCTCCCTATTAGACTTATTGCAATCTAAGGAAGACCTAACCTTAGAGTAAGCAATACTTGGTGAGACAAACTGATGTCCGTAAACAGAACAGGGCAGTGCTGAGAGGTGAAGAAAAGCCTTGGCTCAGGAAACCTCCTTAAGCCCAGGAATGTAAAAGAAGCATGACAAAAGGTACAATTTGGAGGGAAATTACAAGATGCCATCAAGCCATGCCAGTGCCATGGCACCAAAAAGACCCACAGGCACAAACCATGTCCTACAAACATTGCAGAATGCTTTCTGTGCAAAAGAATTGGCCATTTCAGGAAGATATGCCGCAATAAAACTGCTAACTTTACAGATGTTAAGGAAGAAGTCCTCACGCATAAGGCTGTTAATGAAATTGAAGAATTCCAACCAGATAAGGAACAAAAATGTTTCCTGGGTGAGATCAATGACCCTAATTATGCATTCTGGAGGGCAGATATATATATCAATGGACATATAATCAACTTTTAACTGGATACTGAAGTGAGTGTAACGGTTTTATCAGACAGTGGTTGCCAACACAATTCCTGTGCAGCCAACAGAAACCCAGCTTTATGGCCTGGATAGGGATCAAACTACAAGTTAAGGAAAGTTACAGGCAATACTCGGTACAAATGCAAGCTGATATTGGAAACATTGTGTTCTACAGAATCAGGAATTCTCTCTATGTAGAAAAGCCTGTATAG
The DNA here is from genome assembly GCF_017639515.1 of Carcharodon carcharias. Lineage (NCBI taxonomy): Eukaryota > Metazoa > Chordata > Chondrichthyes > Lamniformes > Lamnidae > Carcharodon > Carcharodon carcharias. The sequence continues at coordinate 118,346,272 of NC_054476.1, forward strand.
ACCTTAATCTTATGAGGAAAGTGGATGAAGTCAATCAACAAGAGTCCAAAAATGATGTCAGAAATGAATCCCTGAAACTATCCAACTGCAACGAAGACCTGGATTTGGACTTCAGTGCTGATTTTTTGATGCTCTTTATAGAGATCGAGAGTCCAGTGGTTTTATAGGAGGATCTCCAGGATTGGGTGAGAGGACTGGCTCCACCAAATGCACAGTGAACCAATCCGTCCAGAGAAATTATGAGAATGACACTGATACCTCTGTAATACTGCTTCAAAAGTGAAAGATGGAAATCCGGTGATGGAATACTCTTGTTCAAATACCACATTCGTCCAACAGCGGTGACCTTCTAGAAAGTACATCTGCACCTATCCATCCATCAAAAGTGGTCATCAAGGATGCTAGCAGTCAAACAAATCCAAAACTAGACAAATAACCAAACCATGCAATGTTCACCTTTTCCTTGTGGGAAGAAAGTGACCTTATTGATAAACCAGGTCTGCTGGATTTTGAGGGAAACCAAGATATTGATAGGGTGGATTCTTCACCAGCTTCCCATCCTACACTAAGAATTATTTCCAGAGACACAAGTCCACAATTATCTGAGAGTTCAAGAACAAGTGATTACAAGGAGTCATTGCTCCAGAAGTAAGGAAAGACAAGAAACGTCATCCAAAGGATGGAGGGTGAATTCAAGAGGAAAAGATAGAGAACATGCGAAACATGAGCATGGTGGCAGCTGTGAAGGACCCCAAAACCTTGAAAAGTCAGTTTTAAAGAAGATTGCAAGTCTAACCTGGAAAAATTGCACCAAAATTGCAGAACTCAGTAAGGACAGCTGAAGAGCTGCTCCATAGATGAAGTGGAGACAGGAAGAGTCAGAAAACCAATTGTTCAAGTCATTCAGGGCTGCACCATTGCATATGGTGGTCCATGAAGAAAATCACAATCCAGCGATCTCAGGCTTCGGGTTGGAAAACCAAGCAAAGATTATAGAACTGGTGAGCAACCCTTTTAAGAAGGTTACCCTTTAAGGAGAGCATAATTTGTAAAATGGAAGGAAATGTCAAGTCTATGTGCCAGTTTGTGCTCAGCTCTAAATACAACAAAATCTTTTGGCGTTTCGTGAAACTACACGTACTCTGTCTCTCTCAGCTGTGCATTTCCTTTGGACGTTCGCTACATCCAGTAAACTTTGTTTCTGCTCAACTTTCTGAAGTACTCCAGTGTATTCTCCTGGCCCGAGTTTATTTCTATGACCTGGATCAACACTTCGCTTAGCTTTGTTCCATTTACAAAATTCCTCCTCCTATTTTTCCAAATCTACACACACGGAGTGCAGTGTTGGAGTGTTTAGTCATTTGTGAAGTTTTTTTTTAAGCTGATAGTTTGTTTCATTTACACTTCCTTTTGTGCATTAATGGCTTTTTCTATATTTGGCACATTTTTGCATTGCAAGACTTGTATTATCGTTTCTTTCCCCACAACAATTTTGCCTGGAGCTGTGGCTTTATTGCACAAAAATTATGAACGTTCTCAAGTAGGGAACTGCTCCCTTGACTGTTGTGTTGTCTTGTGCAAACAGATAGGTAGTCTTAAGATGCTTTTGTCCAATGAGAGACATGTGCCCAACTTGCAGGCAGGCCATGTGTCACTGAGTGATTGTGTAATTCAGTGTAGAATTCACAACGTTAGTGATTTGATTTATGAAGTCCTTGGAAGATGTAAGTATGGTATCCTGAAGGTGTGCCAGACTGAAGTATGGATTATGCAAGTGCTGCAGTGATGGAACTGCAAGGGCAGAATATGAGTAATAGTTCATTACTATTTAATAGAGGGTAACGAGTATTTGAAAAAACTGCCCAGGAGTCAAATAACAAGGAAACTTTTAAGGATAAATTGGATAGATTTTTGAAGGAGTGAACAATTAAGAGGTATTAGTTTGGGATCAACAGGGTGGATTGTCAAGACTTTTCTAGACCTAAACTTTCCGTGTTGCATTGTGACCTTTGCTTGAGCTTGGAAAGTAATTTTGAGCCTTTAAAGAGATTCCAACATTTTTTTTACCCTTACGTATGACCGCTTCCCTTTTAAGTGGATGCGTTTCTTTAAGACTGAGTCTTATGATTGCACAATTTCCATCACAGTCCCTGCTTGACAAAATTGGCCGTAATATGTAACATATATTGCTATCTGTAGATAGCTATAAAATGTGTGTGTAGATTTAAAAAAATAAGAGGAGGAATTTTGTAAGTAGAACAAAGGTAAGCGAAGTGTTGATCTAGATTCTAGAAATAAACTCGTGAAGGGAGAATACACTGGAGTACTTTGGAAAGTTGAATGGAAACAAAGTTTACTGGACATACCAAACGTCCAAAGGAAATGCACAGCTAAGAGAGACAGAGTGTGTGTGGTTTCGCGAAATGCCAAAATAATTTGCTGTACTTAGAGCTGAGCATAAATTGACACATAGACTTGACATTTCCTTCCATTTTACAAATTATGCTCTTCTCTGCAAAGTGACACAATAGAAATAAATTATTATTTATAATATTTAAATCTAGAACTGCTATTCATTTGAGGGGTTATTTATGAAATAATAAACCGCTCATGCCATTGATGATAAAAGTGTTATACCATGTAATGTACAATATATTTTTCTGTTGCTAATTTGGAGAAATGTTAAAACTAACAAGCTCTCATTTTAAGACTGCAAGGTTTAATTGCTGTAAATAAACACAAGCCTGGGGGCTAATTAGAATTGAGTTCCTTTCTGCTGGGAGAGATTTGCAGATTGTCACATGTTTTTAAATTCCTGGTGTGGCAATCTTCAATTGGAAGCAGTATAGTAAGGAAAATTTGTAATTTCTTGTGAGGAGAAGAAGCAAATCTCTCTCAGGAAGAAGTCAGTTTTTCTGATTGGCAGCAAAGGAGACAGAAACCGTGTGTGAGCTGGCTAAAAAGGTTTAAAACCTAATAACCTATGAATGACTGAGAGATGCTAAAGAACTGGATATTTTCCCAGAAGTAGCCAAACCATAAACTGGGGTGGCATTGCTTTAAAGCAAACTTTGAAAATTAACACTATCAGGCTTGTCGTGACCCGAGAGAGAGGGTGCATAGAAGTGTGCCTTACTGGTGATAATCGTAGCTGTGTGCCCAGAGGTGAAAGTTATTGTTGGATAGGATTTCTAACCTCCTCTGCATGAATAAAGAACTGTATATTCTGGAACTGTATTGTTGTAGAACACTATACATGCTGATTGGGACTGCTTGTGTTTATGTAAGATGTATCTTTGCTATATCAACTATTCAAAGAAAGTGAAATTTACCTTTTCATTTGAAGTATTATTTACCAATTAATTGAAGTTTAATCTGCACTGCTTCTGATTGTGTTAAAATAAAAAAAATACAAAAAATTAAATCTTGTTGGTAATTTCTTCAGATAGTAGTCCAGATTGATCTCTACAATTCCACGATGGAATGGTAAAAATATGAAGCATGAGTAAAATAATCCGAAACACAGTTTTTAAAATGTGGGGCATGAGTTAATAAGGATGGAGTGTCAGAGGTGAATGACATTGAAGAGGATAATAAAGGAAAAGTCATCTTTGGGAAGAGAGGCAAATGGCAAATCCGAGTTGGGACAACGGCAAAACCAGCTGGGAGAAGCTATTGGAAATAAGCCCAATTTTAGTAAACCTGAGGAGGGTGCTGCTACAGAGAGCTGTGCCATTTGCCCTGGAGATAGAGGTAAATGGACATAATTGGAAGAAAGCGGTGATGGGCTTTTTTTTTTAAGTTTTACAAATAGCATGAAGCAAACGTAGCAGAAAAGTATAGGAAGGATGAAACAAAGGAAGTGCATGCTTTATTCAACATTTGTTATATGCTAACTGATTTTGGAGCACATTTGTGTGATGAGTGATGTGTCTCCAGTACTTCAACTTTTATACAATATGTTTTGGACAAAAAGAACACATTGCATTTTGATAATAGTACAGATATGTAGATTAATTCTACAAACTTTGTTGGTTGCAATTTAGTAATATTTCATTTATACCAGTCAGGTGAGGCACAGAGCAAAATTACAAGTTATCACAGAATGGTTACAGCACAGAAGGAGGTCATTCTGCCCACTGTGTCTGCTGGCTCTCCAAAGGAGCAATTCACTTAGTATCATACTCCACCTTCTCCCCATAACCCTGCACGTTCTTCTTTTTCACATAATACAATTTCCCCTTGAATGCCTCAATTGAACCTGCCTCCATCACACTCTCAGGCAGTTCATTCCAGATCCTAACCACATGTTTCTTTTCCTCATGTTGTTATTGCTTCTTTTGCAAGTTACCTTAAATCTGTGCCCTCTGGTTCTCGATCCTTCTACCAACGGTAAAAGTTTTACCCGATCTACTCAATCCAGACCCCTTGTGATTTTGAACATGTCTATGAAATCTCCTCTCAGTCTTCATTTCAAACAGTCCAAACTTCTTCATAACCGAAGTTACTCATCCCTGGAACCATTCTTGCAAATCTTTTCTGCACACTCTCCCTAATGCCTTCACGTTTTTCCTAAAGTGCGGTGCTCACAACTGGATTCGATATTCCAGTTGAAGCCGAACCAATGTTCTATACAAGTTTAACATAGCTTCCTTGCTTTTATACTCTATGCCCCTATTAATAAAACCTAGGATGCTGTATACTTTATTAACTACTCTCTCAACCTATCCTGCCACCTTCAATGATTTATGTACATATACACCCAAATCCCTCTGCTACTGCACCCTCTTGAGAATTGTACCCTTTATTTTATATTGTCTCTCTGCATTAAATTTCATCAGCCACATGTCTGCCGCTTCCACAAACCTGTCCACGTTCTTTTAACATTCTACGCTATCCCCCTCAGAGTTCACAACACTTCCAAGTTTTGCATCGTTTGCAAATTTTGTAAGTTCTGTCAAAACATGTTTAACAATAACATCAGCACAACACCCAAAGGGTTTGGAACATAATTTACTGGGTAATGATAATTTTCTGATGAAAATTGCAGCAGCTGAACTATATAATGAACTTAAACTTTGAGTTGTTTGTAACTGCTCTAATTAACATGATTCAGCTGTGGATCCTGTAGTTCCAAGAACACAGAAACAGCACCAGACTTTCTACTACATCCTTGATTTATCAAAAGTAGACAAATAAACTGATTTGGGTAGATAACCTACTAGTCTTTAATAGCTGAAACACTCAGGCTTTTGATAAGGGATTAAAATCAAAGTTACAAAACATTAGACAAGCTTCCTGCTTTACTACAGTGGTCAAATGTTATGTAAGTTTTATTCCTTTCTAAGAGTGGTTCTCCCTGCCATCACCCCTCCCCCACCAACCTCTACTGACTTTTGTTGCACACACAATTAGAATAAGATTCTGAGCACATGGAGTTATTGTTCTCTCTAGAATTTAAATAAAGTTTTTGTACCACCTGGAAAATTTAGAGGGTACAGGTTGCCTGCCCTTTTATAGAACTAATTTAAATTCCTTAGAAATCAATGAAATAAAATGCAGGTATATTGCATAAAGGGCAGGTGATCTGCTCCACCAGATTACTGCCCAGGTGGTGAAAATGAAAATCTACCCCACTTATTTTATTAGGGTGGCTTGGTTCTAGGGATTGAGATTGCTCTTCACTTTTTCTCCCTTCACAAATGTTTCTGTACTAAAATGTAATGGCTAGGGTTTGTTATGACAATGCTGGGAATTGTCATGGCCTTTGTATTTCTCTTTATAACATTCTGAATGTGAGTTTACAAAATTGCAGTTTGCAGATGTAAAATAAATGAATTATTGCATTCATGCTAAGGTGCTAGCCTAAGGCTATAAGATAAAATGAAGCCTTCATGTGACTATCTTAGAGTATCCCAAACTTGTTGAAGTGGCATATCAGGATGCACCATGGGATCATCCAGGCTTGGCCAAGTTGTGGGTATAGGCATTTGCAGTTTGAAAAAGCTAGAATGAATATGACCTTTTGACCAGACCAGGAAGTTGGTGACTAGCTAATGGGTCATTCCATGATAAACTAAAGGAATGTGACCTTTGGGTCAGGATAAAAAAAGCTGATGAATGGTCTATGAATTATACTGTAATAGACTAAATTGCTTAACCTCAGGATCAAGCTTAAGGTGTGCAGATGACTAGGCATTGCAGCAATATGTCAGGATAGATGAGCAAAGTTAATGTTTTGGAATAAACTGGATATTGTTTGTGTTGGAAAACTCATTTATAGGAACAGATGTACCAAGCAGGTCATTTCATGTTTGTGTTGTAAACCTATTGGATGTAATTATGGATGTAATGAATCAGATGTACAAGATAAGAACATTGTGAGTTAATGATGATGTATCCTAAAAATGGTATATATAAAACCAACAGAAACTGTTTAACTTTGAATTGACTTTTAGAGCACTTTGAAAGAGCACTTTCCGTGTGTAACACATACTGAATAGAATTGCTGCTTGTCTCTACCTGCAGCTTTATGCCAAGTGTCATTTAGATACTCTACAACATTGGTATTGTTATACAGCACACAAAAAATGTTTGATTCTTGAACACTGCTGTTCTTCATTTTTTTAAACTTTTTTTAGTTTCAACTTTCTCAACAAGAATAAATGCATTTTATCAATTTTTTTTGCAAAAATGTGTGTGGAGATGTAAGTTAGGAATGTAAAATAAGCCAACTTTAGCAAACACTTGCATCTATATTTTATTAGAAAGAGTAGAAGCACAAGTCCACATGTGAATGTTGTCCTGTTAAATATTGTGCTCCTGTTATTTGATAGTAAGACTGTGGAGAGGAAAATCCTATCTGTTCAAATTCTGACTTTGTACTTAATTTTATAAGCTGTTGAACAGCATGAAGTATTGAATATCTTGAGCATAATTCTGTGGAGGTGCTGATTTATTGTTGTCTATCTTTCAGGGCAGAGAAACTTCAATTGCTGAATCACAGGCCATTGACTGCAGTGGAGATACAGTTGGTAAGTTCAACTTCTTCAGTTCCATCAAAAGATAAGAAAAGTAGAAAGTCATGTACAAGCTGAGAAAAATACTCAACACAAAAACAGAATTAACTGGAAAAACTCAGCAGGTCTGGCAGCATCGGCGGAGAAGAAAAGAGTTGATGTTTCGAGTCCTCATGACCCTTCAACAGAACTCGGTGAATCCAAGGAGAGGGGTGAAATATAAGCTGGTTTAAGGTTGGGGGGGGGTGTGGTTGTAGGGATAAGCAAGCAGTGATAGGAGCAGATCATCAAAAGATGTCACGAACAAAAGAACACAGAGGTGTTGAAATTGGTGATATTATCTAAATGAATGTGCTAATTAAGAATGGATGGTAGGGCACTCAAGGTTTAGCTCTAGTGGGGGTGGGGGAGCATAAAAGATTTAAAAATAATGGAAATAGATGGGAAAAGAAAAATCTATATTAATTATTGGAAAAAACAAAAGGAAGGGGGAAGAAACAGAAAGGGGGTGGGGATGGAGGAGAGAGTTCAAGACCTAAAGTTGTTGAATTCAATATTCAGTCCGGAAGGCTGTAAAGTGCCTAGTCGGAAGATGAGGTACTGTTCCTCCAGTTTGCGTTGGGCTTCACTGGAACAATGCAGCAAGCCAAGGACAGACGTGGGCAAGAGAGCAGGGTGGAGTGTTAAAATGGCAAGCGACAGGGAGGTTTGGGTCATTCTTACGGACAGACCGCAGGTGTCCTGCAAAGCGGTCACCCAGTTTACGTTTGGTCTCTCCAATGTAGAGGAGACCGCATTGGGAGCAACGAATGCAGTAGACTAAGTTGGGGGAAATGCAAGTGAAATGCTGCTTCACTTGAAAGGAGTGTTTGGGCCCTTGGATGGTGAGGATAGAGGAAATGAAGGGGCAGGTGTTACATCTTTTGCGTGGGCATGGGGAGGTGCCATAGGTGGGGGTTGAGGAGTAGGGGGTGATGGAGGAGTGGACCAGGGTGTCCCGGAGGGAATGATCCCTACGGAATGCCGATAGCGGGGGTGAAGGGAAGATGTGTTTGGTGGTGGCATCATGCTGGAGTTGGCGGAAATGGCGGAGGATGATCCTTTGAATGCGGAGGCTGGTGGGGTGATAAGTGAGGACAAGGGGGACCCTATCATGTTTCTGGGAGGGAGGAGGAGGCATGAGGGCGGATGCGCGGGAGATGGGCCGGACACGGTTGAGGGCCCTGGCAACGACCGTGGGTGGAAAACCTTGGTTAAGGAAGAAGGAGGACATGTCAGAGGAACTGTTTTTGAAGGTAGCATCATCGGAACAGATGCAACAGAGGCGAAGGAACTGAGAGAATGGGATAGAGTCCTTACAGGAAGCAGGGTGTGAGGAGCTGTAGTCAAGGTAGCTGTGGGAGTCAGTAGGCTTGTAATGGATATTGGTGGACAGTCTATCACCAGAGATTGAGACAAAGAGGTCAAGGAAGGGAAGGTAAGTGTCAGAGATGGACCACCTGAAAATGATGGAGGGGCGGAGATTGGAAGCAAAATTAATAAATTTTTCCAAGTCCCGACAAGAGCATGAAGCAGCACCGAAGTAATCATCAATGTACCGGAGAAAGAGTTGTGGAAGGGGGCTGGAGTAGGACTGGAGCAAGGAATGTTCCACATACCCCATAAAGAGACAGGCATAGCTGGGGCCCATGCGGGTACCCATAGCCACACCTTTTATTTGGAGGAAGTGAGAGGAGTTGAAGGAGAAATTGTTCAGTGTGAGAACAAGTTCAGCCTGATGGAGGAGAGTAGTGGTGGATGGGGATTGTCCGGGCCTCTGTTCGAGGAAGAAGCTAAGGGCCCTCAGACCATCCTAATGGGGGATGGAGGTGTAGAGGGATTGGACGTCCATGGTGAAGAGGAAGTGGTTGGGGCCAGGGAACTGGAAATTGTTGCTGTGACGTAAGGTGTCAGAGGAATAACGGATGTAGGTGGGAAGGGACTGGACAAGGGGAGAGAGAAGGGAGTCAAGATAACGAGAAATGTGTTCCATGGGGCAGGAGCAAGCTGACACGATCAGTCTACCGGGACAGTTCTGTTTGTGGATTTTGGGTAGGAGGTAGAAGCGGGCCGTCCGAGTTTGGACGACTATCAGGTTGGAAGCTGTGGGAGGAGATGAGGTCAGTGACAGTCCTGGAAGCAATGGCTTGATATTCAGTGGTGAGGTCATGGTCCAAGGAGAGGTAGGAGGAAGTGTCTGCGAGTTGACGCTCAGCCTCCGCGAGGTAGAGGTCAGTGCGCCAGACAACAACAGCACCACCCTTGTCAGCGGGTTTGATGACAGTGTCAGGGTTGGACCTGAGAGAAATGAGTGCAGTAAGTTCAGAGAGAGAGAGATTAGAATGGGTGAGAGGAGCAGAGAAATTGAGACGACTAATGTCGCGCCGACAGTTCTCAGTGAAAAGATCAAGAGAAGGGAGGGGTCCAGGTGGAGGGAGAATATTGGAGGTGGGTAAAAGGATCCATTGAACGGAGAGAGGACTCCTGCCCAAAGAAGTGAGCCCGGAGACGAAGACAGTGGAAAAAGAGTTCAGCATCATGCCGAGCCCGAAATTCATTGAGATGAGGGCGTAGGGGTATGAAACTAAGTCCTTTGCTAAGCAGTGAACATTCAGCGTCAGAGAGGAGAAGGTCAGGGGGTATAGTGAATACACGGCTGGGGCTGGGATTGGAAGATGGGGTGGGGACGGAGGGACAGGCAGGGGTGGAGGGTCCTAGATTGGTGTTGGTGTCGATGAGTTGTTGGAGCTTGCGTTCCTTAGCATTTGAGAGAAAGAGAAAAAGTTTCTTGTTGAGGCGTCGGATGAGACGAAGAATAAAATGAAACTTGGGGCACGCGCAGCTTTGAAAAAGGGTACGGCGGTGCTGCTGGAGGGAGAGGTCTAGTGTGTTCATATGGCGGCGCATGGCACTGAGTGTGGATCTCAGAATGTGACGGGAACAGCAGTGCGAGAAACGTATTATGTCCCGGAGATACATGTAATCCTGGGTGGGTTCGAAACATGAGGAGTGGAATTTCAGTTGAAATCCACATGGGGTAAGTCAGAGACGGAGACAGTCACTGAGAAAGGAGATATGCGTGTGAAAGCGGGTTTTAGTAAACACCTTGTCAAACACCAGGAGAGAAATGGAAAGCAATGAAGGTGAACAAGGCAAAAGAGAGATACGGAAATCTTGTCGCAGAGACAAACAAAACTACTCCTTTGAAAAATACTCCTTTGGCTACCAAAAAACAAGGTGAAATTCTCCCAGCGGATTGGTGTATAAATGCATCATTCAATGCAATTTACTGAGCCGTAAAAACCAGGATGGTCCCCAGTTTCCTCCTCGGTTTGTGGACAAATAAAACACTTAGGATGACAATGACAATTCATCAAAGTGAGCTAGAGAGGGCAGTAATTAGCTGAGAATCCTGCTCCAAAACACTAGTCAGGGACTGCTGCTGGAAGGATGTTTTTTTAAGGACAGGATGAAGGCTTGGTTATGTTAGAGAGTATGCAATACCTGTGAAACATTACTCCAGAATAAGATGCTGCTTTCAGGAAAGGTGGAGAGAAAAATCTACAGTCAATTTAATTGTTGCATCTGTCTCCCTTTCTTTCCATTTAAAAATAAGCCTTGTGCTATGATTGCTGGTTTTTATGATATATGCAGTGTGATTTAGACATGTATGTTCATACTATGCAGTCATCTAGAGTTTTATCATTGTTTTCAGAAAATTAAGTTAGCTTTTATACAATTTTATGATTTTTATATGTTTGTTTTTCCACTTGAAAGTCAGTGAGCATGAGCCAGTTAATGACCTTTCTGTCCTCTTTTCCAATTCAAAACTTTGAAAAGCATGCACAGCTTCAAAAAGTTGTGTTATTCTTTGGGTGTATTGAAAATGATGATAAATGCAGTAGCTGACTGCTGCTGGATAGAATGTTTTGGCATTGTCAGCAAAGCTTCCTATTTTAATCACAGCTTCTGTATGTCCCATACATATGCAATATAAATATCCTAGTTTATATAACTAAGATGCAGACTGATCAGTCTCAGTCTCAGTGATTATGAAGACATGGCAGCTGGTTAACTGTCTCAGGAAGTGAATCTTAGAAAGGATTCCTTCAATCAGTTGTGAAATCCAAGTTTTTACTTTTGAGCACAATTTGGTAATGATTCAACAGGATTTATGTCACTGTGTTTGCAAACCTTTCATTTCTTGTCTACAGACAATTTATCTAAACATCAGAGAATAAAAATATATTTCCTCCAAACATTCTCGCATCTAGAGCAATAGTATTTTCCTGACTTTTGCCTGGTCCATTGAACACAGCTTAGATGATAGTGTCAGTAAGCTCATTAACTTGTGTTTCTTCCCTCATGCCACCCTTATTCAACTTTTGAGGGCCTTGCATGTTTTGGAGTTTTCAGCTCCAGTGAAAGGTTATATCTGAAATCTTGCCTTTTACAGAAAGTGGGTTTGCTGTGTATTTCCAAGATTTGTTGTTTTTCTTTCATTTTACTGTTTTATATAATGACCCTTTCCTTCCAGGAATATTAGATTTCAAGAAGTTCTCTTTCTCAGTTCTTCATGATTTACATAAGTCTGTTTTATCCTATTCATCATCAGTGTTATTCCATTCCCTTGCTTGTGTCTATTTGCCAAGACCTATTTTTACAGCCATATCTCCTTTCTCAGCACCTGCTTTGAGTTCGTATGCATTCTACACTGATCTTTGCTTTTGCTTTCAGATCTACGCATGATTACTTTGTGATATTCAATCCTCACAGCTTCTTGTGCAACCAGCCCTCCCTAAATGTACCCCACATGTGATTTCGATGTCTTTGTTCAACAGCATCAGCTCAATTTAGACCATAGCAGCCTTAGTCTCTCATTCCACATCAGTCCTCAGTTTATCCATAGCTTTTGTTACAATCCCCATAGAGACTGATAACTTTTAAAAAGAAATTCAAACTTCCAGTGAATGGCTGAAAGGATCATGTGACAAGATTTCAAGTTTTATTGTAACAGACAAACTAAAAGTAGCATTGACTAAACATTATTTCAGTAGGCAATTTATACACAAAGCTGCAGAAAAGATCTCCCTTTAACATTTAAAATGATCAAAAATTCCCCCTCTACAGTTATACTTACGTCCCTTAAGTAGACACTTCATTCTCCAGGAACCAGTCCAAATTGATTCTTGACTCCTTTTCCAGCTGGGTAACTTCTGAACTGACTTTCATAGTGTGGTTTACCTGGAGATTCCTCCCTCTAGCAAAAGCTAGGCAAACTTTCCAGCTTTATTTAAACCCTCACAATCTTGGTCTCTTCAATCCAGGTGTGAACTCCCACCCACATTTTGCATGGTGAACATTACAATTTTACTACCTCTATCTCTCTGCTCTCTCTCCTTTTGGATTCTTGCAAACTGACCCTGTCTGAGGTTCAGTTATATTTTTAGGAAAACCTGTAATCCAATCCTCCAATGGCATCCTATGGACTCTTCCCTATCAAAGCCTATCTCAAAGGAATCATGAATCACATGGGCCTTGTTTCCAGGTAGAAATGCTAATTAACTATCCTCAAGATCCCAGATTCATCCTATCTTGGAATTAAGTAGACAGTTTATAGTATGGCAGTTTATGGTATAACTGTTTACAAAATCTGACATTCCTAATATCTCCCAGGGACTTGGAGATTAACAGTCAATCTACCATCAGCACAGTTGTTATGGTTATTGCTTGCAACCTCTTCCCAGTATAACAACCTGGGGGACCCCCTTTAACCTTTAACATCCAAGCCATCAAATCATCTTGTCAGCAGAATTTAGAACAGGGCGCATGAGCCCCTTTATTCCTCCACTTTACCTTAAATTAAAGAGACAGTCCCAAAACATAGCAAACTTATAAAATCTCACATTTATAACGCTTTCATTAAAAAAAATCTTCTGTTGGAGTAGTTCATACAACTCTTGGATGCTGGCCAATGCTTAAAACATCTTCCCTTCACTCTCTTCTGACCATCCTTTTCTTCTAATCTCAATTATTTCCAGATTTTCATCTTCCCTTTTCTGAGCCCGAAGATTCTGTCCTCAGCATGTGTCTTAAAACTCATCCAACCCCCTGCTACCTCAAGGCTTTCAATCAACAATTTCCAAAGCTGACATGAATCTGAGCTCTTCTGCACATGTCTCTACCTCCATGCCCTATTTTGGCTGGAAGTTTCAGTTGTGAATCTAATATCTTCTCCTGTTTCTACTGTTCTGTTCTCTTTCTGCCTCTTGTCTTCCTTCAATCTTTTCACTAAGAATTACTGCTATTTTTCAATTTAGAAAATTAAAGGAAAATATTTTTCAGTTCCAACTCCAGTGCTATTATAGAGCCTGCTGAAAAAAGAGTGCTTTGTGAAATGACGAAAGAACCTCTACCTGCCTGAGCCTAAATAGCAACTACATGAGTCTTCTTCATTCTCCCTCTAGATCATGTTGACACTACCAAACAGCAAAGCATTTTCTGGAATTATTACCAATCTCACCTTCTTTCCACTGCCTGCAATCTCATAGTTCTAAACCGTGCTTCTTCCCTAAAATTCACAAATAGGATTGCCCTGAAATATCAGTTTGCTTTAGTCCCACAGAACATACTTAGACTCCATTAATTTCCTGAAACTCGCTAACATACAAGACTGCTGTGCTACCCTCTGTTGCTTTGAATATTTCAGGTTCTTTAACTCAATCAGCCATCTACACCCCATCCCTCACCAGATGTTTTCTCCTACTTGACATGTTCACTGAACAACAATCCAATTAGTCCCTATCTACACCATTCTTCTGCACTTGGGGGAATTTGCTTACAGCTTGAACAACTTCCAGTTACTTCTTCCAGATTAAAGATGTGTGATATATCAGCCTCACCTTGTATAGGATACACGGATCTTTCTTTGCTCCAATTCTTTGAGATCCCCTACCCTGAGCTCTTCATCCATTACATTGTATCTTAAATTACCTTGAGAATTTCATTCTGTATTCCTACCAAACATTTATCTTTCATTGGTTCTTCTCACTTTTTTCCCCCTTCATTGACTCCAATATCCACAGCTTGCTCACCTACCTCAACTATATTCCCCACAATGTTTCCTTTAAAGATGCCACCCCACTATCCTTCTACTTTCTGACTTTATTTTATGCACCTGTGTTCTTAAATTGCTTTTTCTCAATCAAGGTTTCCCCTCTGTGATTGATGAGGCTCTTGCACACAACTCCTCTCACAACAATAGAGCCGCTCTCGTAACCACCTATTCCACTCGCCCCCATTTATCAGATCATCTTTCACCACCATGTATAGCTTCCTGTTCTGTGCCCTCCCCTCTCTGCTTTCCACAAGATATTCTTGTTCATCCCTCCTCCTCACCCATTTTCACCTGCCCTTCACTGTAATTTAATTGTGCAACCACAAAAGTGCAGAAGAATACCTTTGGTTTGCCTCTTGTACATTATTGCCCAAAGCCCAAACACCCCTTACCTTTAACCCTACTTCACCTGAACATTACACCTCATCTACGCTCCCCACGTACTAACATGCACTTCCTGTGTTGCACATTCTATTATTTTGCTTTAAACATGGCAGTTTTGCCTCAGAGCCTGAATGCCCCAAAGTAAAACAGCAGCAATCAGAACTGTAAAGAGCGGATTTGTACAAATTAATAGTGGCTGAAAAATTGAGTTCTTGTAAAAACCACTGTTCAACCAGTCAAGAGAAGCTGCAAATACTAAAATATCAATTAATAAGAAAGAAAATGTTTGTGTACTAATCAAATCATCCAACACTCCTGAAAAATAATTTGACATTTTCTTAATATTTGAAGATTTTGTTGTGCAAGGTGAGATTTTAGACACACTAAAAATATTAAGTTATTTTTAATCATAACTCTTGTCATCTTTGATGCCGTTTAGTAGTCTCATTAATGATTGTACTTGAAGGCCTGAGATTCTTCTGAAAACCTGAGCTTGGATTTAAAATTTTTGTTTGATCCGTGACCCTGTCAGCAGTAGGGTCAATCCTGTGCACAATGTGCAGTTTCTGAGGAGGCATTGGTAACATTTCATTGGATCCAGTATTTCTCATAAGCTTCCAGATGTATTAACTTGGTTATTTTTCTAAATTTAATTTTGAAGAAAACTGGAGGACAGATTTCAGTGTTCAGGTTTATGTGCAGGTAAGTTGTCCATATTTGTTTACATGTTTGTCTGAAATGGGTACATTCAAAATATGGCACACTGTACTTGTTACACAGCTGCTACAGCTTTTGTTTATGTTCAAATTATAAACATTCTATCTATTTTCTCATTTGAAAAGTCAAATTGTATCTCCATGAAATGGAATTTCAATTAGTTGTTTGGTAGTACAGAGCTTGAGTATTGCTGAAAGAAGAAATATTTTTGTCAAAGCTTTTCGTCTTGCACTCATCAGGACAATTCACAAGAATACCAAATGTAAAGGGTGCAATTTATACAGTATGAGAAGAGTGCTGATTGGTTGGCAAGTGGAATCTGATTGGTAGAGGTGCGCCATGGAGATAACAATCGGTTACCATCAACCGGTGCTTCCTCCATGGCAATCCCCCTACAAATCAGAGTCTATTTTCCAACCAATCAGCATTCTCTTTTCACACAGTCTAAATTGTTGTTCCCTTTCCATTTGGTATTCTTGTGAATTGTCCTGATGAGTGCAAGATGAAAAGCATCTTTTTACAGAATTTCAATTCATCCTTTATTTTTTTAAGAGACATCAATGCAATTAATAACATAATCTGAGTGGGTTTTCAATTAAATTTTTAAATAAAAGCTATGTTTTCTCCTGGCTGCTAGTATCATGACATTTTGCTGCTGTGAAATGTGAAAATACTGTACAAATACCCGGTTTGTTTTTCTTGTTTGAACTTCTGGCTGCCCTTCGAGCCACTATAGACTGTCTGGACTATAGAGAGCCCCAGCATAAGTCCCAGTACCCTTTTGCTTGGCTGCCAAATGGGCAAATGAAAGGAAAAGTGGGGCTGTGTTTATTCCCTCTCTGCCTCATTAACATTCTTACACTGGGTCAGCACCTACTGTATTTACAAACCCAGTGACAAGGGAGCCTAAGAAATTCTAGAAAATAATACTGGACAATACAAATACCTGAACAGTTAAGGTGTGGGATACTGACATATTAAAATCTAGCACCTATCTGAAGTTCCCCTGTCTGCTGTTTTAATGGTAGCATTACCTCCCACATTCTTAAATGGGGTTAATGCCTCTGAAAATTGCAGAGAGGGGAATTTCAGGCCAACAGTTTAATCATTGGTGCTCATGTATTCTACAATAGAAGCTTTGTTTCTTTAAAAGAAACTTGACCATAATCTGGGAGTCTGCAGTAATATTAGAACTGGTTGTGTTAAAATTTCAGAATACTTAAGTAACTGAAAATAAGCCATTTTTACATAGTTTGAATTTTGTTTTCATTTGGAGATATTAAACTTTTACATTAATATGTCCCTTGGGGTTTCCTGTTGCCAGATAGAGCATATAAAAATTCTTTACAATAAGTTGATACCTTATTCACTCATTTTTATATGCAGTGGAATAATATTGCATATTTTTATTAACAAATGTTAAATTATCCATTCTAATGTTTCAGATGGTAGAAGAGAGTGAAGAAAGGCTAACAGAAGAACAGATTGAAGAGCTTCTACAGACCATCAATAGCATCCTGCCAGGAGACCCTGATGAGCAAGCTGCAACTCAGCAGCAGGAAGAGGTGGATATGGTTGCTGAAGAGGAAGGAAACCAAAAGGCAGAATCAAATCAATAGACACTATTTCTGTTTACAAAAATGTTCTAATGATTGATCTACCTTGGCTTTCATACTTAAACCCTACTGTGTCTGTACTTGGATTCAAGCCTGCAGTACTAGCATTTCAGATACTGTCCAGATGTTTTCAGTTATGTTCCATACTGTACATTGTGAGACTAAGCTATGATTAGCTAGTGTCTTAACTCAGAGCTAGTATATTTTTATAATTCAAATAGTGCAAAGACCAAAATACTTCAACCTCTATAGCTGTGTATTTAGTAAAAGCTGACGAAATGTGTACCTTGCATGTTTAGTTTACAGTTGTTAGTCTACGGAAGAAGATCTGCCAGACGAGTGTACAAAGGGAGGTGTGTGCAGAATTGGAGAGAAAATGTTTGTTTATGGATTTTGCAAACGGATAAAAGATTCTATAATGAAAACTGTTAATGAATTGAAACAACGGATCTTATCATACCATATAAGTATTGTAGTAATATGAAAGTATTTTGCCAAAAAGTGGAGTTTTAAATCATATTGGGAAACTGCTAAAATAAATGTCTATTGTTACATAAAATAAATGTTTAAAAATAAGGGGAAATTTGTTTGGGGTATCAGCCACTTTGGAATGTAAAGTCACTACAAATTATGAAATAAATCTTTATTCTTGGGTAAACAACTTTAGTATGCAAATAGTGTAAGATTTAGCATTCTATTGTATTCCTCCAAGATTTTTGTGTTCTTCAAAGAAGTTGAAAGTTCATAAGCATCTGGTGCATACTACACAGTCATTTGGAAATGTAAATTATAAGATTATTGCCATCTTCAACATTCAACCATGTTAAGTGGAAAAACTGGCTAGAGTTTCATACAGAGCTAAGTGGGATCTAAAGAATCCCCTGAATACCCTCAATGGTGCTTTCTTCGAAGTGTGGAAGGAATATAAGGGTTAACTGAACTAACCATTCTTATTTGCATTTAACTGCTGGATGTTGAAATCGGGGAAAGGCAACCATTCAAAGTCTTCCATGATGGAGAGAAAGAGAGAAAATGCAGAAGACTATCCTCTATAAAGTTATCTGCTATTCATTATGTCTGCAGAAATCTGTTGTTGTAGTCTACAGGATAAAATGGAGCAAATCTGAACTAATATATGGAAGCTAAACTAATTGTTGGTCTACATTTTCTAATTCACCATTGATATGGATAGCAGGTGCTTTAGACCACCATGTAATCGAAATTGTTCACACTATGTAATTCCATGCTTAACTCGCATATAAGTAGAATTAAGGGAATGATCTGCAATTATGACAGTAGCTTTCACTTTCTCTTTATGGTAAAATAGTGTGAAAATGAAGATTATGCTATGCTTAAATATACTTGGAATACTTCCACTGGGAATATTGTACAGAATGTTTAGATATTCAAGTAAGTTTCTCATTAGGAGAATATAAAAAGAGAATATTTATGTGAAGATATCATGCAGCCAAAGATAATTAACCAATAATTGGGGATTACCATGTACTCTGCTTTTGAAGATTTACATTCTTGTAAATGCAACTTGGTAAATATATTGACATAGATTTTGCTGTGCTAATGACGGTGAAGCTGTAAACATTCATAAACATTGCTGAGAGGGCCTGCAACTTTGGAGGTTCATCCACATGCACACATAAATCTCTGTTGTTTGGGCCATTCTGCAGTGTTCTAGAAGGTTGGCTCACCAACATCAACATTAACTGGAAGAATTATACTGATGTGAATGTGGGTTAATTTCCACTTGTAATTAACTTTACCCATCAACATCTTAGGGCTGGTACTTACAGGTGGAAAGAACCTCCAGAGTCAATTCACAAATATTTTTTAAAAATTCAGCCCACTGAGGAGGCCAGTATTGAATGCATATCAACTTTCAAAATGGCTGAGGGAGGGATTTTGCACATTTATTTGAACTTTTAAATTATTTAATTTATATGATTTTGAAAATTGTTCGACTTAAATTTCTCAGTTTAAAAAAAAATCTTGTTCCAATTTACGTATGCTTTTTTTGACGTTTCCATTCAAATTTATATAAAACCCTATTTACATGCATATGATGAGGGGCAGGAGGTTTAGGGTGGATGTGAGGAAAAGCTTTTTTACCCAGAGGGTGGTGACGGTCTGGAACGCACTGCCTGGGAGGGTGGTGGAGGTGTGTTGCCTCACATCCTTTAAAAAATACCTGGATGAGCACTTGGCACGTCATAACATTCAAGGCTATGAGCCAAGTGCTGGTAAATGGGATTAGGTAGGTAGGTCAGGTGTTTCTCACATGTCAGTGCAGACTTGATGGGCCGAAGGGCCTCTTCTGCACTCTGATTGGTACTACAACAGAGTTTTGACTTTCTGTGGGCTTAACTTCTATTTATTGCACCACATGATCTCTCTTTTATGCTGGCATTAGAGAAGATTGCAGCGCCGAGCTGGGGCCTACGCCATGAGGAAATCTCCTGGCTTCCAAGTGAAATTCTTGCCTCCACCATCACATTGCATAAGTAGGCATTTTAGGTTAAGGTCAGTGATAAATGCCATCACTTCAATACTGACCCAAAAATCTGGACCATGGCCAGGATTTTGCAGTGATAATGACAGTGAAACTGTCAGTGTTTGTCTTCATTCCTCCACTGGAACGGACAGCAAATTCAATAGTCCACAAATTCACAGAGTAATGCCAAAATCCAGAAGTTGCTTTCAATGATTCTGCTTGTCCAGATGATGTGTTGTTGAGAACCCCTGGAGTATAATCACTAAATAATCAAAATACCAACAAAACCTTCCACTGTTACACTACGTAAGAATCCTTGAAAAAGTTATACCTTGTTGAATGAGGTGTAACTGGGTATTTAATGGTGCACTAAATTCACAATTGCTGCTAAACACCCTCATTGACCCTGAAAAGCTAATGTTTGTGGAATGTCAAATTTCTCCATTATTAAATTCCACTTTTTAACTTTTTTTATTTTTGTTTATAGTTTAGCTTAATCCAATAATTTATTTCACTATCTGAAAATTTAAATGAGAAGTGAAGGGATTCGGTGCTTTTAATTTCCTGGTTTGCTATCTGTGAGAATACATCATTACGATTGACTGCTTGCTGATGTCACTGCTACTGGACACCTGGAGATCTCCTTGACTTGGTGCCAGATTTAAACTGCCATCGGGAAAGGGAAGTCTGCATACAAGGATCACTGGATTTTTTTGTGGGAAGCTTCTTCAAGGCCAACAGTAAGCACTGTTTCTTCGCCACTGACTGCAAAATCCAGTCCAAGGTGTTAGTACTTTGTTTTTAAATGTAAGTTACAAAACTTTTATTAAGTATAATGGTATCATGGAGCATAAAATGGATAAACTATCACAATACAGAAATACATTAATTTTAACATTATCATTGTATGCAGCACAGCACCTGTTCTTCCTTTGCAAAACAAAGCAGCTGGAGTTTAAGTAAGGAATATGGGATGATAGAAGTGTGCGTTACTTATCTGGGGTACAGTTGGAGAAGGCTAAGTACTGCCAATTCTTCAAAGCAAAATCTAGATTTTTCTAGCTAGCTCAATGAATATGTTTAAGCTGCAGGAAATTCACTGTATTTATCTGCCAAATAAACAGTGACTGTCAGGATGTGTTTTTTCCAAGTCAAGAAACTCCCTTGACTAAAAACAGAACCAAAAATATCCAAGGACACCAAGAATAGATTGATCATCATAACCAGAGAACATATGGGGTGCATATGGCAGCATTGTTCTCCTCTCACCTTGCAGCAGAACCCAGTGATCTTGAGATTCCCACAACATACGAACCAGGATATGATTATCACCAGTACCGTGTAAACAATTCTGGGTATAATACCCCATATAGTTTCACTTAAGAATTTTAGACAGATAAAAGGGTCCCACTCAAAATGTCAACCTATAATTTTTGATCAAGTGCTGAGTGAACAGCTGTGCTGTATCATGATTTTCTGCCTTCCTGGATTTAAATATGTAAATATCACCTATTTTAAACAGATTAAAGACATTATTAAATAGAAGACAAGTGGTATAAGAAATTAGTGATTTCCATTAATGTCACCAACAGTAATAGCCAGTCTATCATCAAAACAATGTTGGGCCAGAATTTGCTAACAAAAGGTTTAATATGCATGCTGCTATTAATCTGTAAATCATTCAGCAATTTGTGGTAAAGAGATATTCTGCCTCTTGTGAGTTGCTACAAATTATTAACAATTTGCATAGTTCAGCTTTAAACTTTTGAAATTGGCAGCTCAATATCAATCGCCTCATGAGTTTCAAGAAATTTCTGCATGCACGCAGTAAATAAAAATCAAACTCATCAGAAGGTTAGGGCTGGTATTTACCAACATAAGTACTTTTTAATAACGAGATTCAAGTTTCTGCAATGTCACTTGACTTCTCCGGGCACGGGGGTAACAATTGGTAAATTTTTCTAGGAGATACTAAAACATTTATATTTTTACAATTTTTTTTGTTTTTTCTTTCTGCCTCTTTCTTTTGCTCCCATGATCCAACCTTTCTTTCTCTCTCTATTTTCCCTTGTGTGCCTGGTTTAGTTCCAGTTCGCCCTCCCCCTCTTTCTCAATCTTTAAGTCTCAATGGTTAAAGAAATAGATTGTTAGTTCCATTGTTTACCATGGTCCCAGATGCCCCATTGACCTCACTGTGCCATCAGCTTACTTGTAGAATCATACAATAGTTACAGGATAGAACGAGGCCATTTGGCCCTTCGTACCCATGCCGGCTCTCCAAGGATAACTCGGCTACTCCCTCTCCACCACTTGCATATTTTTTCTCTTCAGATGTTTATCCAGCTTCCAGCAACTTGCAGGGGCAACTTTTTTTTTAGGGCCGAAGGATGAGGGAAAACACTGCAAATTCTGTGAAAATATAACCCTTTGCTCATCTCCAGCAGCATCGTACATGTTAAAATAAGCAATTCCTACCATTATTAGTATTTGTACAGCCTAAAGTTGACCCTGTATTTTAAGTCTTTGCAGATATTGGATATGAGCTGGTGTGATATTACTTCATATCAAATAATAAATTTAGCTATATTAAGTTCCAGATGCAGAACTTTAGTCCACCCTGAGATCAATAAGGGGCAATTAATACAATTAGCTGGGGAATTATGTTACTTTCACACTGCTACCCATTTGGATTGTGGGTGGAACAGATCAAGCAAAGAACAAGGAAAAATCTAGTTCTTGTGTCTCACACTTTCAAATGATTTCAGTAAACTTCAAAGTTTCTAGTTATGAAAAAAAGAGTTCAACCTAGGGTCTGCTCTGGATATGGAATAGTGCATTCCTGGATTCTATGGCACTTTTCAACTTGTTTGGAATCTGTCTTCTGACACATTCGGAAGACAATTTGTGTGCTTCTAATCACACTTAATATTTTTTCTATACTTGCATGCTCTGTGTAGTAAACGGTGTACTGGACAGGTTTCTTGTTAGAAACAGTAAACTTTATTTACAGCGCACCTGATGAAGCTAAATGCTTGAAGCAGGTCCACGACTGGAGAGCTCTGCCCCTAAGATTACCTGCACTTAGGGTTGACTCGTCTATACAGTCACATGATTCCCAAGACAGTATGAAAGGTTTTATTTACAATTACTATGCTCTGCTTTCAGAATAGTTGATACATAAAGGCAGTCTGAGCCAGAATGTTAAATAAGAGCACAATAAGCAAAGTCACTTTCCAGGCCAGACAACTGCTCTAAACCCATAAACTTAAGTAACTAGGAACACAAAGAAAGAAAATACCCAGAACTTTTTCAGGCAAACTTGCCAGACAGTTATTTTCTCTCTGTTTTCTGTAATGTCTGCTTTCATAAGGAGTTTTAAATTATTCTCCAGTACTCAGCAAATTTGTTTACATTAGCCATATGTACAGAAGTAAGTAATTTCAGCCCTCTGCCTTCTAGATGTGCATATCCAGCAGGCTGTTTCCTAAGAAGTTTGTTCACAGAGCTGACTATCTGATTGAACTTGCTTATCTGTCTCTCAAATAAATTACTTGTGGTTTTATTTTAAAATCTCAATCTTAAATCGCTGACTTTAGAGCAAAAGCAATGATGAAAAACAGAAACAGAAATGGGGACACACTCAGTGTCATTATCCTGTGCTGTGCCACAGGACGCTGATTTCTAGGTTATTATAATTGCACAAAATAATATTTTAATGCTTTTAGGAGTTGGGTACAAATAATTGCTAAGGAGAAACATGGTTGAAATAACCACTGGAAGTTAGTTGTCACCTGAGAACCTTCACATGATTCTAAATAATTAGCATTTTTTCTGAAATTAGCTGTATTTATTTAAAGAGGAAAATAAATTGAGCTTTTTATTTTGCTCCTTGATCACAGAATATATGTTCTGGCAGCTGACAAAATATTCAAAAGTATATATGAAAGCTAGCGGAATGACACTTATATCTGTAAATTTTTAAGGTCTTATATCAGGATACTTTTTATTTGTTTTAAAAAACTTACTTTTACAATTAAAGCTTGCATTGTCGGAGATTAATCACACCAAGGCATCATTTTGTACATTGCACAAGGGAGACAATACAATGAGAGCTACTGTACCGTCTCGTAGCAGAATACACGCAGACCTGTTAAAAGCATTCGTACAGCCAATCAGTAAATTTTGCACAAACCTATCCACTTATTTGCATAAGTTAACTGACCAATCCATGTTCCAGTAAATTTCCATTCCCCTCGTAACAGATGTTGTGCTTATGCACATGCTTATCACAACCCTGATTACATTCGGCCTTGGAAAGAACAAAATGGAATATCTCAGGGCTCATCCTACAACTGTGGTCAGACAAGATGGTATTGTTCTCAAGGTTGCAGTATTTTTCTCTTAGGCCTAGGCATATAATTCAACTTCTCCATTAACCCTTTTAGCACTAAATGGGTTCCCTGCAGTTGCCTAGGCCACCACACTCACCCCCCCCCCCCCCACCCTCCCCAACCACCCCCCCCCCCCCCCACCTTTTGTCCTATAAGGACAATCCACCACCCTTAGCCAAGTTCTACGTATCCTAGCCACCGGGCTTCATCCTCAGTGGAGTCCTGATTCCTGAGGAGTGGGAGGGAATAGATAGCTGGCTTGCCACCAGGACTCTGGAGGTTCTGTAGTCGGCAGTCAGAGCAGATGCAACAGAGGACGAGCTGGATAAAAACATACAAAACAATGAGTAGGGTAAGACCTATAACAAGGTATTTGAGGAGGGTTTTAAAAAGGTCCCCAAAC
This sequence comes from Carcharodon carcharias, assembly GCF_017639515.1. Taxonomy (NCBI): domain Eukaryota; kingdom Metazoa; phylum Chordata; class Chondrichthyes; order Lamniformes; family Lamnidae; genus Carcharodon; species Carcharodon carcharias. The sequence continues at coordinate 118,370,464 of NC_054476.1, forward strand.
CACCCACCGATATTAGGGAGCCACCCCCACCAGTCAAAGGATTTTTCCTGGGCAATTGCAAAGAGGAGGAGCACTTGGTCCTGAATGAAATGTACATCAGTCTCAATCCTCTGATCTTTGTTAATGTAGAAACAACATGTTTCATTAATAGCTGCACAGACTCCCCCTTGCGCTGTTAGCAGGAAGTCCATGGCCATGTGGTTCTGGAGGACAACCTTGGAAAGGGATTTAGCTTCCAACTGCAGACTCTGAATGGTGTCAACAGTCTTATTCTCAATAAGTTCCATTGTAGCGGAAATATTAATAATGGCCTTTTCCAGCTCTGAGACCCCATAGACCTGGGATGAGGGCCTGGACAAACTTGTGGAATCCGGTGTTATGGGTAACAAGTGGGTTCCAGGTCGATTGTTTATGACGCCTCACAGGCCCTAGATGGTTGTGGAGAGAGTGGATGGTAAGGCTCTTGACCCCAAAGGCCTCAGGGACAATATAGCCAACGGTGCAGGTGCCCGCCCAATTGACAGGGAGGGTTTTGTACGCCCTGTTTCAACAAAGCCAGAATGAGCCATTGTGGATAAGGGTAGGGTACCAATAAATGGAATTTTGGCAAAAGTTAAGCCGCTTCCAGACAAAAGAAAAAATTGTCTGGCCATACCAGTGGATGTAGTAGGTCTGACTGAGCTGCACCACTTGCAAGGCCAGCAAGTTGGGGCAACCGGACTGATTTTTATAATTGCAAGGCCCAGATCCTTCAGTGTGGTAGCCCTTAGAGGTCTAAATGGAGGTGGAATTATTTGTGGTGAGATTGTATGAACGTTGGCAATCACACCCACTCACATTTAAGGATGTGAGACTATCCTCAGATCTTGGGACCTGTGAGAGACACACCATCTCATTGGCCTTGCACTCCCAAAAGGTGGTCATAGGACCAGACTGGTTGTGGAACCAAAATTGGCCCTCCTGGTAGTCATAATCAGCAAGGTAGGCACAGGAACCCAATGGCAACTCGCCCACCCAAGTACTGCCCTTGGTATAATATCTCCTGACACACAGCCAGGCCAGCCCCTTAACAACCACAAAGGTGGGATCCCGTCTCCAATTGGGCGTTCGATGAATGAGGGCCCCTGTATTACCTAGGGTCCATGTAGAATCTGAGGGGAAAGCCAGAAAATGCATCTCTGAGGAGGTGTTAACAGGAAAATGAGTACAAATCCGACATTTAGTCTGATTAACTTGGGAGGCTACAGCCTGCATTCATTGAACCGCAGAGTTGGTAGTCCATGCCCCTGTAAGGACCACGCAGGACAGGATCCAAATCAGAGTCAACATTCTGACAGCTCGGTTAAAGTTCCTGCACAAGCACTTCCATCTGAGGTCAGTGTCCGCTTGACGTGCAATACGTGGATCCACAAGGGTCGTCCTTCAACCTTCACAGCCGTATGGGTGGTGAGCAGGACTTGGAAAGGTCCCTCCCATCAAGGTTCCAAACAGTTCTTTCTCTTGAAGGTCTTTACCAGGACTAGGTCCCCGGGCTGGTATTGATGGCAGTCTTCAATGGTGGGCCTTTTCTGAGCTTTTGAGAGAATTAGTAAGCGCTATACAATATGTAATCATTCCCTCATCCATAGCATGGATGTCCATTTCCCTAGCAGACAAAGGTGGGGCCACTGGGAGGTGCATAGGACATCCCATTACAACTTCATAAGGGGAAAGGGAGGTGGTACAGTTAGGGTGAGAGTGCATAATCATGAGCGCCAAGGGTACAGCATCAGGCCATTTCAAACCGGTTTCTTCACATAATTTAGCTAGTTTGTTTTTCAGAAAACTGTTATGTCTTTCCACTGCCCCAGTAGACCGGGGGTGGTATGGGCAGGAAAGGTGATGGCTGCATTTTAAGGCCTTCAATAGTTCCTTTATCACTTTAGCAATAAAATGAGGTCCATTATCACCTGATAAAGTCTCTGGAATCCTGAACATGGGTATGTATTCATGCAACAATAATTTTGCAACAATAGTAGCATCATTCCGTTGGGTGGGATACGCCTCCACCCATTGCAAGAACAAACATACTAGAACTAAAACATAATTATATTCCATACATTTAGGCATTTGTATAAAGTCCATTTGTAGGTGTACAAACAGGCCCCATGGCTGGGGTCCCGTACCAGCAGTCACTGTGGGTGTCTTGCCTGGGTTAATTCGTTGACAAAGCAGACATTGTGAAGCTATTTTAGCTGCCATTGTGAAAAACCCAGGTGCAAATCACATCTGCTGTGCCATTCTGTTCAACCCCCTTTGCCCGCAAGGGAAAATGAATTTAATATGCGGGCAATCCAGGGCAGGAGTGAAACAGGGGCAACTGCACGGCCATCAGAAGAAATCCAGGGGCCGTCAGAGCGTTGTGCGTATGATGCTTGAGACCAACTCTGTCATTCACAGGTAGATGCCTGTGACTGCAAGTGAATAAGATCAGTTAGACTAGCTACAGGAGAAGGGGTTGCAGCCTGATAGCAAAGGGGAACCACAGACCCAGTGAGACCGGCCGCACGGGCGGCACGGTCAGCTCTATCATTACCTTGAGAAACAAAATCATTACCCTGTGTATAGGTAGAGCATTTAATAACAGCAAGGGAGGAGGGGAGCTGGACAGCTGTTAAAAGATTAGTGATGAGCTGCCCATGGGCTTCCTGCTGATGCGAGGAATCCCCTGAGTTTCTAAAGCTGCCCAAAGTCATGTGTTACACTGAAAGCATATCGAGAGTCAGTATAGGTATTGGCCAATTATTTGGCAGCAAATATGCAGGCTCATATAAGGGTGAAAAGTTCAGCGCCCAGGGCAGAGCAGGACGGCGGGAGACGAGATGCTTCAATAACAGAATAAGAGTTACAAATAGCAAAGCCGGTAAGTAAATTGCCACTTGGTGATCGAGTAGAGGAGCCATTGACAAAAAGAATGAGGTCGGGATTTAACAGAGGATGATCCTGCAGATCTGGGTGAGGTTCAGTGGAGTGCTGGACAATAGTGGAGCAATCATGAGGCTCACCGTCTTCCTCTGTGGGTAACAGGGTAGTGGGGTTGAAAGTGGTGCATCGTACAATAGTCAATGAAGGATCCCCTAAAAGGGCTGTTTCGTAGCGGGTGACATGGGCAGCGGTAAGGTGTTGGGTAGCCAAACAGTTAAGGAGAGCCGCGACTGTGTGGGGAACATGTAGAACAACAGGGTACCCAAGGGAAAGGGACTGGGCAGCGACGACAGTGAGGTAGGCTGCCGCAACGGATCGAAGACAGGAGGGATAGCCACGCGCAGCAGGATCTAAGCGATTACTGTAATAAGCAACCAGTTGCTGGGCATCCCCATGGGACTGGGTAAGCACCCCCTGTGAAAAGCTGCAAAGTTCATGAACATAAAGACGAAAAAGTTTAGCATAATCTGGAAGGCCCAGGGTGGGAGCAGAAATAAGGGCTGTCTTGAGAGCCGCAACAGCGGCTTGGGAGTCCAACTCCCAAGCGAGGTCCTCAGGGGCAGAAGGGAGGGCGAGATCCTGTAAGGGCCTAGTGAGTTCCGCATAATTAGGGACTGTCGACAATACCCTGTCATGCTGAGAAAATGAGTCAGATCCTTTTTAGCGCAGGGGAGGGTAAGGGAGATAATGCTGTCGACACAACATTTGGATAGGAGTCGAGCGAGGCCATCAAGAACATGGCCCAAATACTCAACATGGGATCAGCAAAACTGTAACTTTTTATGGGAGGCCTTATGGCCTTTACGGGTTAAGGCTTTCAAAAGGGTGAGGGAGTCGTCGAGACAAGTCTGCTTAGACAGAGAGCAAAGAAGCAAGTCATCGACATACTGGAGGAGAGTAGAACCCCCGGGGAAGGAGACATCAGCAAGATCAACCTGAAGGGCACGGGAGAAAATGGTCGGGCTTTCCGTGTACCCCTGGGGCTACTGGGTCCATATCTACTGAGTACCGTAAAAGGCGAAAGCGAAGAGAAACTGAGAGTCAGGGTGTATGGGTATGGAGAAAAAAGCTCCACAGAGGTCAATGACAGTATAACAAGTGGAGTTAGGGGGATCACAGGTAAGTATGGTAGCCAGGTTAGCTACAACTGGATAGGCTGGTATCACACAAGCATTTACTGCCCGCAAGTCCTGGACAAACCGCCAGGTATTCTTGCCTGGCTTCCGCACAGGGAGTATAGGACTGTTGCAGGGGCTAACAGTGGGAATAACAACACCGGAGTTTAAAAGATTTTGAAGAACTGGCTATATCGCTTCAGGATTAAGAGGGTATTGAGACTTCTGAGGGAGGGGTTTAGAGGGATCCAAACGCACCCGAAAATGATCTGCTGATAATACTCGACCAACATCATTAGGACCCTTTATGCAAAAGGGGATAGTTGCCAAGGCATCGAGGGAGTCAGTGGTTACACTGCCTAGAGCATGGTGCTGAAAATAGACAGGATACTTAAAAGGCATAGAGGAAAAAAATTGGATATTCTGGTCATAGACATTCAGGTAGCCGTCCATCAATTCCACAGAAGATTGGGGATCTGTGCACTGAAGGCGGTACACCATAGGACCAAGGTCCCTGGCCTGATATCCAATGGAGACACAGAGGATAACATGAGGCGCAACATCCCGGGCATGAAAAAGTGGTTGGGCAACTGGAGGAAAGGACACGGAGCCAGCAGCTCCTTCAGGTCCGACGCAAAGGGAAGATATAGAAAGAACATATCACTCACCCACATGGCCTGTTACCTCACGGGCAAACTGATGATCCAAGCAGGCAGAGTAGTGCGCTGTACAGTGAAGATCCCGGAACCAGTGTTGTAGGGCCGGGTGGATGGCTATCGCGGTGGAAACACGGCGGTCGGTCAGAAGCCGGAGTAGCACAGTCTTGAGTTTATCGGATAAATCACAATGTCCGAAATCCCACCACCAAATGTGAGGATGATGCGAAGTTTCTTCCTGTAGAAGGCCGATGACTGTGGAGTAAATAGACTCGGGAACATGAAGGGTGACAGAATTATTAGAACAGCCTAAAGTGCAACCGAGTTTGCAGAGGAGATCACAACCCAAAAGATTGACCAGAATGTCAGCCCCGAAGAGGAATCAATGGGATCCTTTTCTTCCATTCAGGTCAAAGGGCACTTCTTCGAAAATTGGTCATGAAAGCGGTTGTCCTGAGACCCCAATGATGGAAATGGAATCTCTAGAGGGGGTGACATCAGGATCCTCGACAGGCCGAAGGGTAGAATAGGTTGCTCCAGTATCAATAAGGAAATTCAAGAGACGGCCATTTACAGACAAAGGGATAGTGAGTTCTTCAATGGTAATGAGACGTAAAAGGGTGTGGGAACGCTATTGCGTCATACCCCCAAATGGATTAGCTACCGAGTAGGGGGTGTCGCCACTAGAGGCGCTGCTACTGGTGCTGCTGGATTGTCTAACATTGGGGCCATCATTCCTTTCTTTGGGGGTTTCTGGCAATGGATCATTTGGTGCTCACAATGTTGGAGGGTGCTAATGATTTCTTGAAGATTATCCTTACCTTCCCACCCAATGCAAGTAAGGGTAAAGGCTTTCTTAAGATCAGGCTGCAATCCCTGTACAAGAGCATTAACAAGAGCTGGAATAGAATCCTGAGGACGAACACCAGAATATTTTTAAAAGATGTTACGGAATCATTCAACATAATCACAAACATCCTCGTCGGGCTTTTGCACTGTACTGTGGATTTTATGCCAATCAACTATGTCAGGAGAAGCCTTCCGCATGGCTGCACGAATGCGCTGCCAGAGTTGTGTCTCCTGATCCGCAGTAAGAGGGTCAGGGCCAGGCGGCAGCCAGTCACAATTTTCCTGAATTGATCGTCAACACTGGGTACCCAGACAAGTATCAAGAACCATATCTATATCATTACAATTAGGGCTATGACATTTATGGAGAATTTCGAGTTTCTGTATAAACTTCTCAAGTCCCTCTTTAGGGTCGGGGTGGATTCAACAATTGCTCGTAATTTGGAAGGTGTCCATGGACAGTAGACTTACATCTGACCTCCTGCAGAATTAGGGTATGCTCTCATTGGCAGCTGCAACGGGTGCCGGAGAGCAAAGGGTCGGTTGGGAGGGCTGGATCTGAGTTCCGTTTCCGTTGGGAGCAGGATTGGGCATACACCAGTAGTACTACCAGGTTCTGGCGCGCCCCCAGGAGGCAGCAGCGCCGGCAGGGCAGCCGCAGCCGGGGGTTGAACCTGTTCAAGATCATCATAAGGAGGAGGGGACCGGTAGACAGACCAGTCCCGATCGCTGAGCTCATCATCGGATGACAGAGGCGCTGGGGGCTGTGTGGTTCGCTGCGCGACCAGGATCCTGGATTTCTCTTTATGATCAATTTACTTTCGCTTTTTCTCACATTCCTGACTTCTTTTCCTCGACTCATCAGCCCGTCTCTGCGTTTCATCCTTCCACTGGACATACGTAGGCCAACCCACCTTCTTCTTACCCGACTTCTCCACCTCCGTTAAACATATGCTAAGCGCTCAATTCTTTCCCGATTAAAAGTTCCATCCAGTGGGATGTTCTCTCCCTTACCGTGGGTCCACATAAGCCATCCAGAAACATGTTGGACACTTCCAGGTCCATAATGGACATACATATAAGCATTTGGGGTTCCCTTTTGAGGGGGAACCTAGGGTTTCTTTGATGCCATATTACCCATTTTCTATCTAATAACTAAAAAAAAGGCCAGTCCTTGGCAGGTCCTCAATCCTCAATCTACTACTGAGGTACTTTCACCAATCAGTCCACTCACACGCTCAAGGGGTCCCGGACCCCGAGCCGCAATCACGCACACACACACACTCAGTATCAACTCCAGAGGCTACTGACCCCAAGTATTACTTAAACCTAAACTCCAGAGGCTACCGACCTTGAGTGTATTCTAAACCTAAACTCCAGAGGCTACCGACCTTGAGTATATTCTAAACCTAAACTCCAGAGGCTACCGACCTCAAGTATATTCTGGCCAGAGCGGTCCCAGGCCGCGACAACTAATCTCATAAATACTTAAATAGATGACTTACCCTAAGAGTTAGCCACAGGCTGGTGAAGGCAGATCGCACGTCAACGAACTCCAGAAGCCCAAATGGGGCTGCCGCGGACTGAGGAGCCCTTGAACCGCGAAGTCCTAATGCTGGCACTCCATGACCCAACCCTAGGGTTAGTCATCTCAGTGGGACCTCCATGAAACTGTCGGAGATTAATCCCACCAAGGCATCATTTCGTATGTAGAAACCCCATTTATTACTTGTGCACAAGGGAGACAACACAATGAGAGCTACTGTACCGTCTCGTAGCAGAATACACACAGACATGTTAAAAGCATTTTTACAGCCAATCAGTAAATTTTGCACAAACCTATCCACTTATTTGCATAAGTTAACTGACCAATCCATATTCCAGTAAAATTCCATTCCACTCGTAACAGATGTTGTGCTTATGCACATGCTTATCACAACCCTGATTACATTCGGCCTTGGAAAGAACAAAATGGAATGTCTCAGGGCTCATCCTACAACTGTGGTCAGACAAGATGGTATTGTTCTCAAGGCTACAGTATTTTTCTCTTAGGCCTAGGCACACAATTCAACTTCTCCATTAACTCTTTTAGCACTAAATGGGTTCCCTGCAGTTGCCTAGGCCACCACAGCATGATACCTCAAACTGTAAGTGGTACAGTAATAAGCCATACATACCAGCACCTTCTGAGATTTGATCTTTAGCAATTGCTATGAAAATTGATTGGCCTTAGTGTTCCGTGACAAAGTAGGAAACAATGAAAAAATAGATTGGCCATTAACTAGTAACCACCATTGATTTTACACATATAAACACCTGATGAAGATAAGAGTGAGCTTTACTATATAACCTCACAGGAAAATGCCCCACCAGCAAGTATTCTTTGTATAGCCTCATGAGGCAAAATACCAGAGGGCAGCCTGTGTCTGTGGAGCTACACCTTGGAAAAAGTGACCGTCATCACCAATTGAGGATAAAGAAAGGCAGTGCATTAGTGTGCCCTTCATGACTTTAGGGCATCCTAAAGTGCTCTACAGCCAATTAAGTATTTTTTTGTAGTGTAGGCATTGCTGTATTGTAGGAAATACAGCACAGAAGTATATTTTTACAATTACTTCATAGCAGGACTGCAGTTTGTGCCATTTTCCTTTGGAAGCATTGCTGTACTTGTTCCGGAGATAATTGTTACTTGTCTGTCAGAGATTATTTTATCCACAATGCCTTTACAAATCTATTTACTTAGTGTTAATAATTGATGGATCTTCTTAGGAGTGTTTGTCCTGATAAAGCCAAAGAAAGTTAAATATTTTTAGTCTGAAATAAATTCCACTTGTACATAGTCAAATGTATTAATTAATTAGATTTTGGAAAACCTAAGCAGTTAATGATTTGTTAATTAAAGCTTTAAATAATGCTGCATAATCTGTTAATTTTTAATATCCCTGCAGGCTGTGATATTGTCCAACGCTGACTTCATATTGGGAACAGTTATGACTTTTATTCTGCCTTACACAAGAATAATAACATTACAGTATTTAAGCAATAGTTTACAATTGAGAATTATATTCTCCATTTTACCTTGCATAAAAACTGTAATTTCACTCCATGTACCATCTGTACCTGAATGTCACATACTCAGCTCAGTCCTCTACACTGAGAGTGGATCAAGACCTCTGGATTATACCCCAAAAAAGAATTGCAGCAAAATTCATCCAGTCATGTTATCCCAATACATCCTTCACTCTGCCCAATCATAAATTGAATATAGATTGGCCATACATTGTCATGTAACCCCTCATCTCTGTTCTTAGTCCCAATGTAAACTTCCTTTGTTTCTGGCAGTTGTTAGTGAATCATGTAGATTTTGAAACTAGTACTAGCTGTAGCTGTATTCTAGCTGTACAGAAATCCTAGCTTAAATGTTATTCTGGTTACTAATTCTAATAAAGAAATAAAACTATAATTTCTCTTGCATGTATGACTACACCTAGGAAGAAATAAGAGATAATGTTGTCAGTGGCTTCATGTCTCAAATTGGCCCTCGCTTAGTATTCAATAACAAGATACTTGTGTACATAGCTCACTATGCACCTGCAATCTAACAGTCTAGAAAAATGTGTTTATGGCTTAGGATATGCAAAATGCAAAGGATACTTATAAAACTGTGAGAATGGTCACAGGATTTAAGAAAAAATTGGGGTAACTGATTGCAGTGGGACTACACCCGAAGAGTGACTCCCATTAGCTGTGATGTATTACCTCATGAATTCGGGTTGTGGGTGTGAGTGATAACAATCTCATTTTTGGTTGGTCATTGCTTGTTCTAGTTCCTCATAACTCTGTTTTTTTCTACATTGCTGAAATGAGTGTACTCCTCAGCATGGATAGGCAATTGAAAAGGAGAAATTAAATTGGCTGTAGTATTCCGGATCGTATGACAGTAGAAGATGAACCCATTACAATATGTATTTATTACATTAATAAGCAATGAAATATTCAAGCAATAAGACTTCTAGGCAATAGCACATTCACAGACAGATTATCAATAGCAAGTACAGTAGCATAGCATGCATCACCATTATATATACATATCTTTCCAAATCCAACATAGGTTGCCTGAGGTCAATCTAAGCATTGGGTGTGGTCAGGATAATTGTGGGTAAGGCCAAAACATTGAGTCTCAATCCCAGTGGCAATGTAAGTTTGATTGCATGGATATCCCTGCGATAACCATCAGTTCAAGGCATGAGACTAGGAGAGATGTTCCTTCTTCTTGTAGAGCATACAAGATACTAATTTGAGTTTTATAAACCATTGAATCCTGCGGATATCCAAAATTCATTAGAGGATAGGCTGAATGTGGGTTACCCTGGCTAAAACAGCTTCTTTACACAGGGACCCAAGAACATTGCACTAATTACATACTGACGTGTGAGCTCCAAATTTTCTAGCTTCCTATCTCACCACGTTGATATGCACTGGATCCGGTGAAAATCACAATTCAACTTCCTAATGTGTACATGTGTCTAATAAAACATTTAATGAATCCAAATGATGTTTTTCCACTTCAACTGATCTGTCCTCGGTAAAAAAAAAGACCTGTGACTAGCATGCAATTTAAGTCACACACAGGTGTGCCCTGTTGTGCTGTCGTTTAGTTTAAGCTGAATTTAAAGTAATTGTGAAAATAGTAGGAGAAACAGACTTGGGTCATGTCTCAACTGACAGCTGGTCACTGTAGGTACAGGTGATTAACACTGGATTTATGTGACCATGGGTGCTTGCGTGCCTGAGGCCAGGATTTCCCGACCCTGTCGCCGGCGGGACCCACTGTGGGCAAAGCGGAGGCCCAGCCAGAAGCCCATTGATTTGCAGTGGGACTGGAAGATCATGGCAGTGGGCAGGTGCAGAAAATCCAACCGAGGGTATCTGGGCATGATGAGATGAACACCATTGAATGGGCACAATTAGTAAAAGTTCACCATTCCGAACTGGGATGTAGCCAGTTTGTGGAAAGGGCAGGGACTGCTTTGGGTGAAAGATCTTTTGGACCAGCATTAAAGACAGTGGATACTCCATTTCAGTGGTTATAGATGTGGCTCACATTTAAAAGTTTTCAATCTTTCATGATATTTCTTTTGATTCTATCCAGATTATAGGCAATCCTCAACTTTACAATGTTCAAGTTACAATGAACGGCACTTAACAAAGTTTATAAATTGGCACCCTGTTTGGACTTTCCCACATCGGTTTCGACTTTATGATGCCACGCCAGCAAATAAGTTCAAATGTCTATATGCGCACTTCACAGTTCTGCACCACCCACCTCCCTGACTCAAGTTGCTGTCCCACTGCCATTTTTACTTGGTGAAACTTTGGGCAGAATTTTGCCCTTGATGGGTGGGCAGGCCCCAACTGTTTGGCGGCGGGCGAGCAGCCGATCACCGCCGCCATTTTGAGTGGGTGGGCCACCCAACAGGAAGCGCAATGCGCTTCCTGTGTGGGGGGGGAGGTATTCCCCAACTGTCAAAGTGCGCTCTCTCGCGCATGCGTGTGAAAGAGCACACATCTCCCTGAGATTAAGTGCTGTCTCAGGGAAGCGCTGAAAGTTTTATAAACTTAAAAGATAGAAAAATAAAAAAATTATTAACATGTCCCCCTCATGTGACAATGTCACACGAGATGGGACATGTTAATAAATATCACATAAACTTTATTACAGTTTTTTAAAACAGACATGAAACCTCAACCCGCCGGTGGATAAGGTTTCATGTTTAAGGTTGGATGGGCAGGGCCTTTAATTGGCTTAATTATCCTGTCAATGGCCTCAATTGGCCATTGACAGGTCAGCGGGCCTGCAGCTGATTTCGCTATGCCCCCGCCTTCCTGAATATTTAAATGGGGCGGGATGATGCCCAACTCACCGACGGAAAAATTCTGGCCTTTGTGTTTCCAAACTTTTACACCATATATAAGTGTTGTTATATTACCCATCTATAATTGATTGAGTACAAAATTCTGGGTTATTTTAGTGAAAATAAAGTATCGGGCTTTGGTTCAGGGACAATTGTTCTGTTGGGAAAATTGGTTTCGAGTTACAACATTTCGACTGAAGACCCGGTTTTCAGGAAAGAATTCTGTTGTAAGTCCGAGGGCTAATTGTATACTGATTTCTGGGTGGAAATCATATGGAAGCCCCATGCCAATATTGTAAGCACTGATAATGGTTGAAACTTCATTGCACAAGATGGAGAAATTTAGAAATCGTATGCCACTGGAATAAACTGGCTAAAAGATAATACCATATAGCAAATTGTGAAGTTAGATAAATATTTTGAAATTCATTTGTTAGCTTTGGGTGGGGGCAGAGAGAAACTTACTACAATCTCCTTTTGAAGAAATTAAATAATTTAGAGACTGAATGTTGTGTCAGACCATTTAATTCTGGATAATCGCATTGTTTTCATGTCAAAATCAAATAGCCCCTTCATGTGGTCATGTTTTCCTTAGCACTGTGTGCCCATTTAAAACAACTGTTTCTGGTCCTTTGTTCTAAGAGCTTTGTAAGTTTTACTTTAGGTTTAGTAGTTTATTATGGTGTTGTAAATTAACTGCCTTGTGTTTTTTTCAAAGAGCTTTATCTTCATTGTCTGTTGTATGAAGTACTGTTGCATTTTGGCATTATAAGATTGCTTCGCCAACAGTGTTATTGCTAATAATAGCTGTTTAACTACAAATAGTGAGAGATTCAAATTTCATATCCTTAGGACAACCTAAAGTACTTCAGATCCAATGAAGTACTTTTGAACTTTAATCACTTCAATTATGTAGGCAACCAATTTTGCACTAAGAAAAGTCCCTTAAACAGTAAATTAGATCACTTGCTAGTTAAGCTGGAGTTGGTTAGCTCAGTGGCTGGATAGCTGGTCTCTGATGCAGAGTGATGCCAACAGTGCAGATTCAATTTCTGTACTGGCTGAGGCACTACCTTCTTAACCTTGCCTGACATGTGATGACCTTCAGGTTAAATTCACCACCAGTTGTCTCACTCTAATGAGAGAGCAGCCTATGGTTCTCTGGGACTATGGCCACATTTACTTATTTTCCATCTGGTGGTAGTTAAATGTAGGCCAGGACACCATGAAAATCCAGCTACTCATTGAATTGGATCACTTATGTCCAACTTACCAGGCAGACAATGTTGCAGTTTTACATGTTATCCAATTCCTCTGTTTGCTACCTGCCCTTTCTTCAATCCAGAGCAACCTGATTGACCACAATGGCATTAACCTTCCAATACCTACGCTCCTAAGTGTCCCTTACCAATGACCAAGGATCTGTGTGGGACCTAACTTTTGGCCACCGCTTAGGAGTGTTAAGCGCATCCTCAAAGTTCTCTTCAGCCAATCCCTCAGTCTAATTGGGCCTAAAGTAGGAGTCTTCTGTGTATTGGATCTCCAGGTCTCAATAGTTGCACTTCTGAGGGATACTCCATTTTTGTTTTAGACCTCTATCCTTGAGAGCTCCTTGGAGTAAAAGTACCATTGGCTCTGTGGTTGCCTGCAGACTTCCAAATCCAATTTTAACATTACTACAGAAATTTTAAAACAGTACTTCTAAAAAGTATGTGACATACAATATAGCTATGATGTGAAGATTGTCAAAATATTGCCTAACCTGCCATAGGTAAAAATTTGTGGGCCTGGCAGCAGAGGAATAGTTTCATTCAGAGCTAATGAAGTAATTTTGAACTTTAATCACTTCAATTATGTAGGCAACCAATTTTGTTCCTAATCCTGCTGCTCCTCAACCCCTGGTTGCTTGCAGTGTCCCTTACCAGTTGCTCCCTCTGTTTTTTATTCATTCGTGAAGTGTGGGTGTCGCTGGCTAGGCCAGCATTTATTGCCCACCCCTAATTGCCCTGGAGAAGGTGGTGGTGAGTTGCCTTCTTGAATCGCTGCAGTCCATGTGGCATAAGTACACCCACAGTGCTGTTAGGGAGGGAGTTCCAGGAACTTGATGCAGCAACAGTGAAGGAACGGCGATATAGTTGCAAGTCAGGATGGTGGGTTACTTGGAGGGACACTTCCAGGTCGTGGTGTTCCCATGTGTCTGCTCCCCGTGCCCTTCTAGATGGCGGTGGTGTGGGTTTGGAAGGTACAACCTGAGGCGGCTTGGTGAATTCCTGCAGTGCATCTTGTAGATGGTACACGCTGCTGCCATTGTGTGTCGGCGGTGGAGGGAGTGAATGTTGGTGGATGCGGCTTGCCTTGTGCTGGATGGTGTCAAGCTTCTTGAGTGTTGTTGGAACTGCACTCATCCAGGCAAGTGAAGAGAATTCCGTCACACTCCTGTAGCTTGTAGATGGTGCACAGACTTTGGGGAGTCAGGAGGTGAGTTACTCACCGCAGGATTCCTAGCCTCTGACCTGCTCTTGTAGCCACAGTATTTATATGGCTAGTCCAGTTCAGTTTCTGGTCAACGGTAACCCCCAGGATGTTGATAGTGGGGGATTCAGCAATGGTAATGCCATTGAATGTCAAGGGGCAATGGGTAGATTCTCTCTTGTTGAAGATGATCATTGCCTGGCACATGTGTGGCACGAATGTTACTTGCCACTTGTTAACCCAAGCCTGAATATTGTCCAGGTCTTGCTGCATTTGGACATGAACTGCTTCAGTATCTGAGGAGTTGCGAAAGGTGCTGAACATTGTGCAATCATCAGCAAAGATCACCACTTCTGACCATATGATGAAAGGAAGGTCAGTGATGAAGCAGCTGAAAATGGTTGGGCCAAGAACACTACCTTGAGGAACTCCTGCAATGATGTCCTGGAACGGAGATGATTGACCTCTAACAACCACAACCAACTTCCTTTGTGCTAGGTATGTCTCCAACCAGCGGAGAGTTTTCCCCCAATTCCCAATGAATCCAGTTTTGCTCGGGCTCCTTGAATCCACAGTAGGTCAAATGCAGCCTTGATGTCAAGGGCAGTCACACTTACCTCACATCTGGTGTTCAGCTCTTTTGTCCATGTTTGAACCAAGGCTGTAATGAAGTCAGGAGCTGAGTGGCCCTTGTGGAACCCAAACTGAGCGTCAGTGAGCAGGTTATTGATAAGCATGTGATGCTAGATACAACGTTGATGACCCCTTTCATCACTTTAATGATGATCGAGAGTAGACTGATGGGCCGGTAATTGGCCAGGTTGGATTTGTCCTGCTTTTTGTGTGCAGAACATTCCTGGGCAATATTCCACATTGCTGGGTCGATGCCAGTGTTGTAGCTGTACTGGAACAGTTTGTTCTGGAGCATAGGTCTTCAGTACTATTGCTAGAATATTGTCAGGGCCCAAAGCCTTTGCAGTATCCAGGGCCCTCAGCCATTTCTTGATATAATCTGGAGGGAATCGAATTTGCTGAAAACTAGGATCTGTGATGCTGGGGACCTCTGGAGATCATCCACTCAGCACTTTTGACTGAAGATTGTTGTAAATGCTTCAGACTTATCTTTTGCACTGATGTGCTGGGCTCACCCATCATTGAGGATGGGGATATTTGTGGAGCCTCCTCCTCCAGTGAGTTGTTTAATTGTCCACCACCATTCATGACTGGATGTGGCAGGACTGCGGAGCTTAGATCTGATCCATTGGTTGTGGGTTGCTTAGCTCTGTCTATCACTTGCTGCTTATGATGTTTGGCATGCAAGTAGTCCTGTATTGTAGCTTCACCAGGTTGACACCTCATTTTCAGGTATACCTGATGCTGTTCCTGGCATGCCCTCCTGCACTCTTCATTGAACCAGTGTTGATCCCCTAGTTTGGTGGTAATGTTAGAGTGGGGGATATGCCATGTCATGAGGTTACAGATTATGGTTGAGTACAATTCTTGACCCGGTATGATTTCTCTAAGAGGAATATATCTGAGTTAAAGCTGTAAATGAAGCATTTTTGTGAGATAGTTCAGCTTCCTACATCATCTTGGGTAATCCCTACATGAGGAGAAAAGGAACATGTGTTACCATGATGCATGCATCTCTGCTGCAGTGTGTTTTTTATTAGTGAATATGTTTGGCGGAGGTGGGGGTGGGGGGGGCTGCAGAACAGGCAGTATTTAAAGACAGCATTTGCTTGTTGGCCTACCAACAAGCCACAAGATCTCTCACTCACAGCTTCTCATGGCTCAATGCCATAAGTCTTGTTTTATCTCTCTCCTGTTATCCTTTAAAGACAGACATGGTTTTAATATTTTAAAGAACATTAGGAGTTGACTCATGCACACCATTGTGCAAATTGGATGAAAAAATACTGTCTTTAACAAATAACAAGAAATTTCTGATGGTAATTTGATTGCTACAATACTATATGCAGCACTTATGCATGACATTAGAAACATTTTTAAGTGCCAGTCACAAATTTAAAATCAAAGCTTTGTGGATGTGAAAATGCAGGTATGGTGAATGCAAGAAATTGTACGAGTGCTTCATGCATTCTGTTGTTGAGGCATTACAATGTTTAGGTAATGGTGATTATAGCCTGCATAGTTCAGGCTTAAACTTAATTTGAGGAATCAGACTGAAGACAGGCATCTGCAAATTTCTCCCATTTCTGCTCCCACAGTTTGTGGGAAGCAGCATTCATGTCATCATCCACCTCATACCATGTGTACTATTGTGGGCTAGACAAAAGTTCCACTGTGAAGCTTCTCTATTGTACCTCCTGCAGCAAAGCATCCAAACTGTCATCATTGTAGTGGTACTTATGTCTATCCCTGCCAGTCTTCCATAAGACCAGAAGACATAGGAGCTGAAGTAGGCCATACGGCCCATCGAGTCTGCTCTGCCATTCAGTGAGATCATGGGTGATCTGATTATCCTCAACTCCACTTTTTTGCCTTTTCCCATAACCCTTGATTCCCTTACTGATTAAAAATCTGTCTGCCTCCGCCTTGAATATACTTAACGACCCAGCTTCTACGGTAAAGAATTCCAAAGATTCACTACCCTCAGAGAAGAAATTCCTCCTCATCTCTGTTTTAAACGGGTAACCCCTCACTCTGAGATTATGCCCTCTGGTCCTCGACTCTTCCACAAGAGGAAACAACCTCTCAGCATCTACCCTGTCAAACCCCCTAAGAATCTTATGAGCAGGATTTTCGGATCGTTGGGTGGGCGCGGTGGACAGGCCTGGGAGTGGCCTGGAAATGGCCCGCCATCCATGGTCGGCCCCCGACCATGACTTCACACTGACTGGCCAGTTAATGGTTAACCATAAGGTTGGACAGCGAAAAATAGATTTTAATTAATTGATTAAGGGCCTAAATAGGCCTCTTAATTGTTGGCTGGCGTGCTGCCAACTCTTGCACGCACCCGCCGACCTAAATATCGCACACTATTTTACGCCCAATCGGGTCGGGCACACATCTATCCGTGGGGCGTAAAATCCTGCCCTATATGTTTCGATAAGGTCGCCTCTCATTCTTCTAAATTCCAATGAGTACAGGCCCAACCTACTCAACCCCTCCTCATAAGAAAATCCCTCCATACCCAGGATAAACCTACTGAACTTTCTTTGGACTGCCTCCAATGCCAGCATATCTTCCCTTAGATAAGGGGACCAAAACTGTTCACAGTATTCTAGGTGTGGTCTAACTAGTGCCTTGTATAGTTTTAGCAAGACTTCCCTATTTTTACACTCCATTCCCTTTGAAATAAAGGCCAACATTCCATTTCCCTTCCCTAATACCCGCTGAACATGTATACTAGCTTTTCGTGATTCATGCACAAAGACTCCCAAATCCTCTGTGCTGCAGTTTTTTTCAGCCTTTCTCCATTTAAGTAATATTCAGCTCTTCTATTCTTCCTGCCAAAGTGCATAGCCTCAGACTTTCCTGCATTATATTCCATCTGCCAAGTTTTTGCCCACTCACTTAACCTGTCTATATCCCACTGTAGCTTCTTTGGGCAGAATTTTCTGCTGTCAGGCAGGTGGGCGTGACCCAATCTCCAGTGGATGTGGAGCCGATCCCTGCCAGCGAAGCAGGCCACACTGCCACTTTACGTGAGTGGGCCAGTTAAGGCCCGCCCAGCATGACATCCAGCGGGAAGCGCTATGCGCTCCCTGTGCGGTAGGGGGGATTCCCTAAAAGCGAGAGTGCGTTCTTTCATGCGCATGCGCAAAAGAGCGCATATCTCCCTGAGGCTAAGTGCAGCCTCAGGGAAATCGCCTGGACTTTGAAAAATATTAAAAATAGAAAAACAAATTCCCTTACATGTCCTTCTCATGTGACAATGTCACATGAGTTGGGACATGTTCATAATTTACAGAATAACTTAATTAAAATGTTTAAAACCCTGCATGAAACCTCATCCCGCCGCTGGATGAGGTTTCATGTTTTCTCTATTTGCTGCTGGGGCTCCTGGCTGACCCACCAGTCTTAAGGTTGGAGGGGCAGGTCCTTTAATTGGTTAAATGATCCTGTCAATGGCCTCAATTGGCCATTGACAGGTCGGCGGGCCCGCAGCTGATTCTGCTGCGCCCCTGCCTTCCTGAAAATTTAAATGGGGTGGGATGACATCGGGGGTTCTGCCTGGTGTCATCCTGCATCATTTTATGCATCAGCGAGCGGGCCCCATCCCCTGCTCACTGACAGCAAAATTCTGCCCTTTGTGTCATCCTCACCACTTGCGTTCCCACCCATTTTTGTATCATCTGCAAACTTGGGGATAGTACATTCACTTCCCTCATCCAAGTCATTATTATATATATTGTAAATAATTGTGGCCCCAGCACTGATCCCTGTGGCGCTCCACTAGTTACAGGTTGCCATCCTGATAATGCCCCCCTTATCCCAATTCCCTGTCTCCTATTAGTTAGCCAATTCTCTATCCATGCTAATAACCTACCCCCAACATCTTTTATCTTATTAAGTAACCTTACATGTGGTACCTTATCAACCGCCTTTAGGAAATCCAAATATACATCTACTGGTTCCCCTTTATCTATCCTGCTTGTTTCCTTCTCAAAGGATTCTAATAAATTTATCAGGCCTGTTTTCCACTTCATGAAGTCATGCTGACTCTGCTTGATTAAATTATGTATTTCTAAATGCTCTGCTGTTACATCCTTTATAATAGACTCTAACATGTTCTCAATGATGGATGTTAAGCTAACTGGCCTATTGTTACTTGTTTTTGTCTCCCTCCCTTAAGAGTGTAATTGGCAGTTTTCCAATCTTCTGGGGCTTTTACAGAATCTAAGGATTCTTGGAAAGTTACTCCCAGTGCATCCACTATTGCCGTAGCTATTTCTTTTAATGTCCAAGGATGCAATCCATCAGTTCCCCCACCGCCCCCCCCAACCCCCGCCTTTTGCCCCTTTATATTTAGTATTTTTGGAATGCTATTAGTGTCTTCTACCGTGAAGACTGATGCAAAGTAACTATTCAACTCTTCTGCCATTTCCTGGTTCCCCATTATCATTTCCCCAGCCTTGATCTCTAAAGGGCCAAAGGTCACTTTGGCCTCTCTCTTCCTTCTTATATATTTAAAGAAGCTTTTCCTGTCCATTCTTATATTACTTGCTAGTATATCCTCAAAGTTTAATTTCTCCCTCTTTATTATTTTTGGTCAACTTTTGTTGGCTTTTAAAACTTTCCCAATCCTCTGGCTTACCACTAATCTTTGTCACATTGTATGTTTTATCTTTCAATTTCATACTATCCTTAACTTCCTTGGTTAGTCATTGTTGGTTTATCCTCTTCCTAGAATCCTTCTTCCTCACTGGGATTTATATCTTTGTGTGGGACATGAATTATTTTCTCAAATGTCTGCCATTGTTCATCAACCGACTTTTCTACTAAATTCCTTTCCCAGTCCACTCCAGCCAACTCTGCCCTCATTCCTTTGTAATTATCCTTAAGTTTAGCATAGTTATTTCCAACCCAAGTTTCTCATTCTCAAACTGAATGCTAAATTCTACCAATTTCACACCAAAGCACACAACTGGATTGAAATGGGACAGCAACTCTTAGACTTTTGTTGTTTTCCTACACGTGCTATTCATTGTGCTCTCTGTGCTAATGGAAAATGTAGGATGAGCACATTTAAATTATGACACTGACTTCGGCAATGTTAGCTGTCCTCCCAAGTTGCTTGATGGATCATTGGAGCATTGTGATCCTGGTTCCATTTTCACCAGGATTATTGAATCCATCTAAATATTTATGAGACACCATGGATGAATACAGACATAAGGGAAAGGGTAATGAAAGAGGTATATGTGAACACAGGAGTGCATGATAATGGAGAAGAAAGAGAGATTAGAAGCAAAGGCTAAAAGTAGATAGGAGGTCAGAGGAATATGAAAATAAATTACCATAGAACATAGAAGAAAATACTAAAATATCTACAGGCACATAAATGAGAAAAGGAAAGTAGGGATTGAAATCGGGCCAATTAAGACATGGGCAGGATAAAATCACAGGCAGTGATAGCAAAATGGCAGAAATATTGAACAATTACTTTGCTTCATTATTTACCAGGAAGGCAGATTAGGAAGAAATAGTAGAGGCGCGAGAACACATAGTTAATAATTAGTTAGAAAGCAGTGCTGTGCCAGAGGATTAGAGATACCTAAGATTATTTCTAGATACAATACAGGAGACCAGAAGATGAGATTAGAAATGGTATAACCACATTTTAAATAAAAAGAGGAGAAATATTAAATAAACTGGTCAAACTCTAAGAAAACAAAGCATCTGGCCTGGATGGATTACATCTGTGCATTTGAAAACAATCTAGTGAAGAAATAGTAGAGGCGCGAGAACACATAGTTAATAATTAGTTAGAAAGCAGTGCTGTGCCAGAGGATTAGAGATACCTAAGATTATTTCTAGATACAATATAGGAGACAGAACATGTCCAGGGCCTGTAGACCTGGCTCAACACTGATGGTAGGAAAACTTATAGAATCTCAAATAGAAAAACACTTAGAAACCAAAAATATAATAATGAATAGTCAGCATGGATTTGCAGTCAGGTGAAGGCAGGTTCAGTGGAGGCATTCAAGAGGGAATTGGATTATTATCTGAAAAATGACGTGCAGAGCTATGGGGAGAAGGCTGGTGAGTGGCACTAGGTAAATTGCTCCTTTGGACAGAGTTAACGGGCTGAATGGCTTCCTTCTGTGCTGTAACCATTTTGTGATTTTTAAAGGAATAGTCTTACTTGAACAACCTCATTGAATTATTTGAAGAAGTTAAAAAAACTAGAGAAGGTTAATAAGAGATTAAATTAATCTACATTTCCAAAAGGCCTTTGATTAGGTGCTGCAGATGAATAAATAAGATTGGAGCAAGTGAAATCAGGAAACAAGTAGCAGAATGGATAGTTACTAAGTATATCCAGCATTTTTACATCACAAAGACCATTTGGCCCAGCTCATCTCATCCATCCAGAATGACCTTAGAAGACCCCCTTGCCTCACAGAGTCCAATTGGCTCTAAAATGATACCAGGGATTTAACTTACCATTTTTCGACCAGATTTTCAACCAAGAGCACCCTTGTGACAGTTGCTGTGAGTCAGAACTGCTGCTGCTGACCTTTGTGCAGCTTTGTAGTTTTCTGGCAATTTTCAAAAAAATCAGGACCGTGAAGCGTCCTGAAGATCGGAAGAAGCACACAGCATCTGTCAGTGAAACTGACGTGAAAGACTAGCTTTTAAAACAATCAGAGCTGCCAAACTAAATGTATAGTCATAAAGTATTTCCAGCATCAGACATAGATTTGCAGGTGACACCAAATTGGGCAAATAATAAAAAAAAGAACAAATCCAATCCAACCAATTACAGACCATTTAGTCAACTCTTAATCATCAGCAAAGTAATAGAAGGTGTCATTGGCAGTTCTATCAAACAGCATTTGCTCAGCAATATTCTGCTTATCGCTGCCCAGTTTAAGTTCTATCAGGGTCACTTATCTCCAGACCTTAGTAAAGCCTTGGTCCAAAGATGGACAAAAAAGCTGAATTCCAGGGGTGAGATGAGAGTGACTGCCTTTGACATCAAGGCAGCAATTGACCAAGTGTGGCATCAATGAGCAAAACTGAAGTCAATGGGAATCAGGGGAAAGCTCTCCATTGGTTGGAGTCATATCTAGCACAAAGGAAGATTGTTATTGTTGTTGGAGGCTGATCATCTCAGGCCCAGGATTTCATTGTATGAGTTCTTCAGGTATGTCCTTGGGAGAGGGAAGTGCACAAGGTGCAAAGCACCAGGGCCGGGGGCGGGGGCTGTGTGTGGCCCGGGTTTGGTGCTGTAAACAGAGTCTCATCGCTGTCCAGAGTGAGCACCCAGATCTTCAGACCCGAAAGACTGGCTTTAAAAAAAAAAATTCGGAACTGTCAGCTTGACAGTTCCAATTTTTTTTTCTGAAGTTGGCCTTTCAGGTCAGTTTCACTGACAGTTGCTGTGTGCTGCATTCGACCTTCAGGAAGCTTTGTGGCCCTGAATTTTTTTTAAGTCCTGTCAAAAAACCATGAAACGTTTTGTTGGAGTTTACAGTTGCGCTATTGACACATATTTCTGCATGGTCCAATGTGCGCTCAATCTGTCCGGTGTTCCGTTTTGCAGCCCCCCCCCCCTCCCCCTAACATTTGGGGGTCCTGTACTATAGCACGGTTTGCTTCACTGACTAGTGACGGATCTTTCCTGCTCCTTTAATAACTGCTCTGTTGTCAGTGAAATGGTAAGAGAAATCCCTGGAATCATTTTTGAGCCAGTTGGATGCTGTAGTGGGAAGGGGGACTTTTAAGCTCATTCTGGATGGATGAGATGAGCTGGGTTTGATGGCCATTGTAATCCTTTGTATACAGAGGGTGGAAACAGACTGGAGTTCTGTTTATTTTGTTGCTAATGGAAGTTTACGGTGAACAGGCTTTGTGGGGTGAGATTGCCAGGAGTGCATAATGGGCTCATAGTGAATCAGTAACCTGATTCTCAAGAGTCCTTCCCATTGACTTTAATCTTGTCCTATTTGTCTACTTGCCTATTATTCAACTCTATCTTTGTGCTTTTATGAGATTTTTGAGATATTGAAATATTGTGATAAAGTTGTGTTGCATATTGATATTGAAAATATTTGATAGTGAGAAGCAGCAATCTGCATAATCTTCAGACTTGCTGATCAAGAAAGCACAGGTGCAATTATGAACCATTCAGTTTTTGTCCTTTGGCCTCTTAAAAGTTGTATCGTATAGACAGCTGGGGGCTCCAACTTTTCTCACTGACAGTGAGGACCTATGTTTTTCATTCATTCCACTGTTGCTCAGGAGTCATTTGATCTTACTACCCTGTGAAATTTCTGATAAAGTGGAATCCAATTACACCCCTTGTATGAAATAATTATATCAAATATCATTCACACAAACAAGAGAAAGTCTTCTACTTCTCCCCAAGAATGGAAAAGATATCATGCAGTTTAAATGTTCTTCATGACCACAGGGCATCCCAAAGCACTTTTGTAGCTGAAGACCTCTCGAAGTGTAGCCACTGCAGCAAAACAGACAGCCCTGATTTTTTTTTTAAGCTGGCCAACCATAAAGTTGCCTGAAGGTCTTTCCTGCTCTCAGCAACTGTAAGGCTTTTTATTAAAATAAAATTGACTGTCAGTTAAACTGTCAGTTGCTGAGAGTGGGAACTGACAGCAGAGCAGTGATCACAGGCCGGAATTTTACAGCCCCGTCACAGATGGGACGGGGCTGTAAAATGCGGCGAGTCATTCTAAACTCCATTGACTTTGACAGGAACGTAAAATCGTGCTGCTGTAAAATTCCACCCAGAGATTTTGTTTCTTCCACACTGACTATTGAAAATTCTTCCTTTTCTTTGATTTCTGGTGATTTTCTGCCAAGCTGGCCAAGCCCCTGTGTGGTGCTGTCTGTTCCTCTCTCTCCCATGTTGATTGGTGTGTAAATGTTGTCTGGCAATGCTCTTCATTTTATGTATGAAAAAGAAATGAATAAGTTATAATGTACGAACAGCTCTGCAGGTGTGAATATACTGCTGGGGGCTTTATTTTGAAACTGTCATGTATCTTAACCCTTATAGTTGATAGGACCTATTTAATGCAATCTATTGGGGAAACCAATGAGACAAGTCAAGACTGTGCATTCAGTGCTGAAGTTAGTCATTGCTCCAGCTCCTCCAATCTCAAGGTTCCCTCCCTCCTGCTCTTGCCACTCTTCCAAAGACAGAATATATGATTGGAGGAGCAACAATGGCAGGAGAGAGGGAGCCTGTGATTGGAGGAGTTGGAGCAGTTATACTAATCATCCCCACTGGCCTCCATGCAGGTGTTTTTCAGCTGCACTGAATGATTTGTGACAACATCTTCTGGAAGGCCAAGGAGAAGAAATAGAAAATGAAAGAACGAGGGAGTCTCCATCAGTGGAAACGGTACAGGCCTGGGGAGCTTTATCTCAGCTTCACACCAGGCCCAAACTGGATGTTGTCTGAGTCTATAGCATGAGCCACTCCCACTGATGCAGAGTTATCTTGAGCAACGTGGGTGATGGCTGTGTCAGTGTGTCTGTGAAGGGAGGAGGGAATTCGATAGCAGCAAGTGAATGGGACCTTCCCCTCTCTCCCATCCTCCCACCCTCTTTCCCTACTACAACTCTCCAACAATGAAACAATGTGAGCTACAGCATGGAGACAGTCTTTCTTTTCTTTCCAGAACAGGCAGTCAAAATATGTAAAACAAAACCTGAAAGATTTTCTTGTAATCTGCAAGGATTGAATCTTTCTGCCAAATATGAATTTACTATCACCATGTAGATATGGTGTTCTGTATATATATCCAGAACATGCTGAAATCAGTTTTTGTCTGCACTGTGTCATAAATAACTAATGGGGTATTTTCCTGTGAAATTAACAATATTACACAATAGTGCTAAATTAAAATTTGTACACTCTCTTAATTGTTTAATTAGTGGTGGGATCACCTATGGGTTACACACAAACTACCACTGCATTATATCATTGCTGCTCTTAATATTAATGACCCATGCTGCTTATATATTGGATGATATTTGTCACCAGATGCCAACAATGGGTGTCATCATTTTGAAGACCATTCTGTGATTATTTGGAGAATTGGTTGGTGAATCTTGAAAGGGGAAAAAATAATGTGCATGATTAAGATGGAGTTAAAGTTGGGCAGGGGTAGGGCTAAGGGGCCTGGAATCAGGAGAAGCACCAGGGCCCATGAGTTCTCTCCTTGGCCCTGCCTGTGCTCAACCATCTTCAGCTACTTCTAAAATGACCTCACCTCCAACATAAGATCAGAAGTGGGAACATTCACTGATGATTACAGTGTTCAGTACCATTTTCAACTCCTTAGATATTGAAGCAGTACGTGTCCATATGCAGCAAGACCTGTATAATATTCAAGTTTGGGCTGATGAGTAGCAAATAACATTTTCACCACACAGGTGCCAGGCAATGACCATTTCCTATGAGAGAGAATTCAATCATCTCCCCATGACCTCCAATGGCATTATCATTGCTGAATCCTACACAATCAATATCCCAGGGGTTACCATTGACCGGAAACTTAACTGGACCACCATATAAATACTGTGGCTGTAAGGGCAGGTCAGAGGCTGGGATTTTGTGTCAAGTAATTCCCATCCCCGACTCCCCAAAGTCTCGCCTTCTACAAGCTACAAGTCAGGAGTGTGATGGAATACTCCCCACTTGCCTGGATGAATGCAGCTGCAACAACACTCAAGAAGCTCAACACCATCTAAGACAAAACAACCCATTTGTTCACCTACTACCATCCACCAGCCTAAACATTCAATCACTCCACCAGCATACAGTGGCAGCAACGTGTGTCATGTACAAAATGCAATGCAGCAACTTAGATTTGCTGCTTCAATAGTACTTTCCAAACATGTGACCTCTACCACCTAGAAGAACAAGGAAAGCAGATGCATGGGAACAACACCACCTGCAAGTTCCCCTCCAAATCACACACCACCCTGACTTTGAACTTTAGCACCAATCCTTCATTTTTGCTGGATCAAAAACCTGGATCAATACAGTGGATGTACCTACACCAGATGGACTGCAGCAGCTTACCACCTCTCATGGGCAATTAGGAATGGGCAATTAATTCTGGCCTAGCCACGGACACTCAATTCCCAGGAACAAATAAGAAAAACAGATTAACAATGCGTAAATAAAGCAATCCAAGCACTGGAGTTTATTTCTCAAGGATTAGAATTGAAAAGTAGAGAATTCAACCTAGTTTGAACCTTGGTTCAATCACTTGGAGTATTGTGTACCATTCTGGTCACCATATTATGAAAAGGATATAGAGACGACGAAGAGGGTCAAAAAGGTTTACCAGGGTAATATCAGAAATGCTATCAGGGAATGATAAACAGACTGGGTTTCCTATTTTCTCTTGAAAAGAGAAGTCTTTAAAATTATGAAAGGTATTGATACAGTAGACAGGGAGATTTTCCACTGGAAGAGCAAACTAGAGGGGATCAATATAAGACAGTCGATAAGAAATTAAATGGGGAATTCAGAAAAACTTTTACGAGAAAATGGTGAGAATATGGAACTTGCCATCGCATGGAATGGTTGAGTCAAATAGAATAGGTGTATTTAAGGAAGCTAGATAAACATATATGAGGGAGAAGGGAATAGAGGATAATGCAGATAGGGTTATATGAGGAAGGTTGCAAGGAGCCTCCAGTGAAGCATAAATTCCAGCATGGTCACGTTGGAAGGAATGGACTGTGTTTATGTAATTCATGTAAACTAAATAATCCAGCAACAAACTAACTAATATTTTGTATAAATTCAGCATTTTGTCTTTGTTTCTATTATATGGAGAGTTTTCAATAATAATACAATATACTTATTTTAATGTGTTATGTACTATTACTCCACAGAGGCAGTGGAAAATCAAAAGTTTTATTAAACCATTGGACTGTGTGCACAGCTCCTCCTAAAGTTTTGTATTATTTTTCAATAGCTGCCAGGAATGACTGTTTTGGCAATTGAATGGCACAGTCCCGACACCGTGGGGAAGTGGGTAGATTTTCACATTAGGAGAAGATTTCACCTATGAGGGCTTGCATAGCTGTCAATAGGATTTCAGTCTCAGCCACTTCCAGCTTATTATTCTCCCCTTGCTGTGATTATGATAGCTGCCATAGAGCAATGGTATCTGATCTGCATTCCAATGTAGAAATTGTAAGTGCTGATCTGGTACTGTGGTGGAAAAATCTGAACTAATTTCATTTTGGCATGATTTGTTAAGGATCTGACTCAAAGGAACATACATCTAGACCTGTTCGCAGGGTGCCATAAATAAACTAAAAGTAATGATATCTCTGGGGCCAATAATTATAATACACCAATTTTGAAATAATTTGGTTAGCAGGCTCTAATACATTAATTGAACAAAGCAAACTTCAAATGAACGAGTGGACTAAAATACATTAAACAAGATGCATTGTTGAGAAAAGGCTCAATTCAAAGAAAATTCAAAACTTTGCTATAATTTATATATTTATCATAAAGGAAAGTAAGAGACAATTTTTCGAGGGGCGTTGCCTATTTCCCAACATAGTATCTATGGGCTAGGATGGAGATATGGCCAAGGGAACATTCTGCTAGTTCCCGGATGCCCAGTCCCACTTCTGAGATTTTCCACTTAAATGTGGATCAGCACATTCAAATGATGTATTATTGTATTTCCCTTCATTAATGTCATATCACTGGCATGTAATTCTGCTGTGAAGAGTAGAAAATGATCAATAATACTCCTGCAAACTTTAATGCCAATTTAAAAAAATCTTTCCTTTCAGCTACCATGGAAACAATTGGCTCAAATCCACTGCTGCAAGTGCCTGAGGTGTGTAGCAGCAATTTTTCAACCTCCCGCAGTGCTGGGTCCCATGATGCAGGCAGGAATTATTCTCAAAGTTGACCCTGGAAAATAGCCAGAGTCAATGGCAGGCCAATGAAGAGAACAGAATTGGCATAGGGAAACTTTTTGTGACAGTAATGATGATGTTTTCTACTGTCAAATAAACCGCTGACATTAACTGCCAAGGCTCATACATGAAGGAAAGCCATTTGGACAAGTTATCAGGGGAGTGCAAAAAACCGTGAAAACCATGCTTTGCTGGATTTAAAAAACATTTAAATTGTGATGGGAAACTGAGGGGAACTAATAAACACGTGAGGAACGTTCTTACAATATTACAGATTTTCAAAAAGGCAAATAGCTTTTTCCTTTAATGGTAAATATAGTAATGTAATGTGATAGTTACTGTTGTTGGCATAGTCTTTTTGGAATTGTTCTATGCTTTGTTTGGCAGAAAACAATGCAGTATCTGCTATCTCCGATCTATGAGCGAATTGCAATGTAACTAGCATCTTGCTGTAAAAATAAGTTTCAATCACCTTTGTAGAACTCCAAGAAAATATAGTTGCAGATGATTTGAATAGAGCTTTTGATCTGACAGAGGTAAAAGCTATCAAATGTAAATGTGCTGGAGAAAGCTTTCTTTAAGTTGCAGTGAGTTGGCAGTATGACATCACCAGTACAGTATTGCAGTATTCAGAAAATCTTTTTGTGTTATTGAATAACCTTAACTGCAGATGCTTTGCAACAGAAAACTGGAGGCATGTCCTTCATAATTTTTTTAGTAAATAATGTGCGAAGGAAGTTTCATATGTATACAGCTCTGTAATTTCTGTTATTTTAAAAAGTGATATTTGTAACAGTATTCTTGTAGAAAAATATATGAAAGGGTATCATTTTTACTGTTGACCCCTTACTGAATTAATTTGAAATAATTTGACAAAGTGAATAACCATTCCTGACATGTTCAGTGTTTCAAATAGTCACTACAAATGCTTAAATAATATGATAAAGATATTTATTTATAAATTACCATGCACAATGCACTTTACAGTCAATGAAGTATTTTTGAAGTGTAGTCACCGTTGTAATGTAGGAAATGTGGTAGCCAATCTGCAAGCTGCCACAAACAGCAATGCGAAAATGATTAAATAGGCCATTTTTGTGATGTTTATTGAGGGATGAATATTGTCCAGGACACCAGAGATAACTCTTATGCTCTCCTCAATAGTGCTGTGGGATCTTTTATGAAATCCAGATGGGACCTGCATTTAACATCTCATCCAAAAGACTCTGATCTAGCATTTCCTCAATAGAAGCCTAGATTTTTTTTGCTCAAGTCTCTGGAGTGGGTCTTCAATCCCAACCCTTCCGACTCAGGTATAAGTGCTACCAACTGAGCTGCGGCTGACAGCTTCAAGTAAAAAAAAGGCCAGTAATTTTATTCCTATATTTCAACAGAGACTACACTTCAAAAAGTGCTTCACTGGCTGTCAAATGCTTTGGAATGTCGTGATCATAAATTGTGCAAAATAGACACGGGTGTCAAGGGTTACGGGGTGGGGGGCAGACAGGAAAGTGGAATTGGGGCCACAACCAGATCAGCCATGGTCTTATTAAATGGCGGGACAGACTTGAAGGGCTGAATGGCTCACTCCTGCTCCTAAGGTCCTATGTCTTTCTTTCAACTGTAAATCCCACGTTCTATTCCTCAAATCTCCCTAGTAACGTTACAAAAAATTGATCATTATCAGTTTGCTGTTTGTATGAGCTTGCTGTAATTAGCTGCCGCATTGCCTACATTACAAAAGTGACGGCACTTCAAAAAAAGTACATCATTGGATGTAAAGCGCTCTGGGACATCGGGCTGGTGAAAAGTGTTATATAAAAATGCTTTTTTTTTTCATGCGGCAGGTTTCAAAGTGTTAAATCACCGTCAAGCCTCTTTGACCCCGCCCCCCGGACCATCTCGCCCAATCAGCAGCCGCGAGATAGCAGGTCTGGCATTGGGCCAATAGGAGCTCGCGTTCCGTTTCGCTGGGCCATCAATCAGTGCTGGATTGGCTGTGGATGAGGGCAGAGAACAGGCGGAGCGGAAAATTGGAGTAAACGGGCGGAAAAATGGCCGTGGGGCTGGCTGTAGGTGTTGAATTAATGGGGGGCGGGGGGCGATAACGTCGGATCGATTCACGGTGAGTAACACGGGAGGCGAATCAGTTGCCGACGGTCGAAAAGGTGAACCGTTTTACATTGAGATTTAAAGTGGAGTTTGTCGGCGGTTGGTTCCGTTTTTTTTAACCGGGGGCAGCTCGAGGCAGGGTCCCCCCCTCCGTCCCCGGGGCCAGAGTCGCCGGGAGCCGCCCTGTTCAGTGGGACCCGCTGGCCGTAGCGGCTTCGTCGCTGCTCGCACCTCTCTGACCAGTTTGTGTGTGACAAGACTTTGGCCAGAGTCCTGGAGCCTGGACTCTCGGGGTCTGTCTGTGTTATTCCCCCTCGCCGCCGCCGCCTCCCCTCCTCTGCTGCCTTTACCTCTTCTAAAATAAAAATGACACTTTCAAATTCCACCACCACCCCCCCCCCCCCCACTTGTCTCGCGCAATGATGCAGTTTTGGAAGTGCTCTCTGCAGAAAATTTGAACGCGCAATTCGACTGTGGAGGGCATCATGAATCTGATCATGTCCCTACCCCAGCGCCCGAATGCGTATTTGCCGGGACTGAAAGGATCTGAAACACCGAGTTGATAGTCAGGTTCGACAAACGAGGGTTTTTGGGGC
Source organism: Carcharodon carcharias (assembly GCF_017639515.1). Lineage (NCBI taxonomy): Eukaryota > Metazoa > Chordata > Chondrichthyes > Lamniformes > Lamnidae > Carcharodon > Carcharodon carcharias. The sequence continues at coordinate 118,400,772 of NC_054476.1, forward strand.
CGGTTTTCACGGACAAATTGGGGGTTGTACCTGATGATCTGAGAGATTCATCTGATCATTTGACTTACTTAGCCAACGAAATCACAAGATTAATATGACCATCTACCACCCCCCCCCTCCTACTTCCCCCACCACCACTTTCAATCCCCCCAACTCTCCCCCACTCCCCCCCAACTCTCCCCCACTGCCCCCCAACTCTCCCCCACTGCCCCCCAACTCTCCCCCACTGCCCCCCCAACTCTCCCCCCACTCTCCCCCGACAACTTTCTGCCACTCCCCCACGCCACCACCACTTTCCCCCGCTCTCCTCCTCCCCCCGCCGCTTTCCCCCGCTCTCCTCCTCCCCCGCCGCTTTCCCCCGCTCTCCTCCTCCCCCGCCACTTTCCCCCCGCTCTCCTCCTCCCCCTGCCAATTTCCCCCCGCTCTCCTCCTCCCCCGCCACTTTACCCCGCTCTCCTCCTCTCCCCCCCCACTTTCCCCCGCTCTCCCCCCCCACTTTCCCCCGCTCTCCCCCCCCCACTTTCCCCCGCTCTCCCCCCCACTTTCCCCCGCTCTCCCCCCCACTTTCCCCCGCTCTCCCCCCCCACTTTCCCCCGCTCTCCCCCCCACTTTCCCCCGCTCTCCCCCCACTTTCCCCCACTCTCCTCCTCTGCCCCCCCACTTTCCCCCGCTCTCCTCCTCTCCCCCCCCACTTTCCCCTGCTCTCCTCCCCTCCCCCCGCCACTTCCCCTACTCCCCCCCACCCCCACCCCCACTTCATGATATCTGCAATAACTGTGTGTTTATTTTTGTTTTCGCCTGCCGCTGCCAATTCCTGAACCCTGTTGATTGTGATGGGAGTTGATCAGACAGACCTGATCTCTTCTTTCTCATTGCGAATTTTTCCCCATTTGTTTCAGTTTCACTTTAATGTGGAATTGCAACTTGTAGGTTTGTGATCTTAAATTGGTTATTTGCAAGTAGGTGTAATATGTGTTAAATTTAACAAATGCTGTGCTTATTAACATATTGCCACTAGGTAAATGGCCATTAGACATTCATAATCTTTTACTGCAAGTGTTTTTCTTCTAGTAAACATATAAAAACACACTCCTCTTGAAATGTCAGTATACTGTTTAAAATTAATTCTGATTTGAATATGTGAAGAATAACATTTATTGAACAATCCGATTTGACTGAGTTTGTGATCAACAGGTCTGCATTTTGCTGCGAGCTCGGCTGTCAAGCTTTAATTTATTTGTTGTAATGAATATTCTGGTATGTTTCTTATTGATTTGAGGATTCTTGGGGCAAATTTCATGAGTAAATCCTGGAAAATAAATGATAGTTTCTTAGAAGTGAAAACAGTCCTATGACTTGCAGTTTAGAAAGATTTGATTGTGTGTGTATATGGTACTTATTGTGTGTACTTCTTTCTTATCCCTTGCTGCTCGTAGCTTTTATATTTGGCATAAGCACTTCAACTGTGTGGTTACTTCCACTTTTAAGGATTAATAATTATGACATGGTGAGTCACTTTTTTAAGTGGAACTTGGAACTGAAAAATTATCTTTAAAATTCATTCATTGGAGTTGGCCATCTCTAGCAATAACAACATTTGTTGTATATCCGTATTTGACCTCGAACGGGGTGGGGGGGTGGTGGGTGGTGAGCTGCTTTATTGAACCACTGTGGGCTATGTGGTCTAAGTACTGCTTCAATGGTATTAGGTAGGGACTTCCAGGATTTTGATCCAGTGACAATGAAGGAGTGGTAATATATTTCCAGTTCAACATTGTGTGTGATTTGGACAGGAACTTGCAGTTGGTGGTGTTTCCATGCATTTGCTGCCCTTGTTTTTTTTAGGCAGTAGAGGTCACTGGTTTGGAAGGTGCTGTCGCAGAAGCCGTGGTGAGTTGCTGCAATGCATCATGGATATGGTACACACTGTTGCCAGTCTGCGATGGTGGTGGAGGGAGTGAATGGTGGTGGTTGGGGTACTGATCGAGTAGGCTGTTTTGTCCTGGATTGTGCTGAGCTTCTTGAATGTTGATGGAGCAAGTGGAGAGTATTTCATCACACTCCTGACTATTGCCTTGGTGGTGGAAAGGGGTTCCAGCCTCTAACCTTCTTGTAGCTACAATATTTATGTGCCTTGTCCAGTTAAGTTTCTAGTCAATTGTGACTCCCCAGGATATTGATAATCTTTTAAATGAAAACCAAATCACCCAGGATATTGATGGTGGGAGATTCAGCAAGGGTAATTCCATAGAATGCCTAGGGAGGTGGTTAGACTCCTTTATTGGAATTGGTCATCATCTGAAAGCTGTTTGGTGCAAATGTTATTAATTAACAAATTAATTACCAAGAATTAATACATTCATGATTGTCCTATATTATAAATGGATTTTAAATTTTGTTTTACAGGGAAGGAGAGGAATTTCTGTGTACAGAAGAACTTTATCAATCAGTATATACCCCAGGTCAACAAGGAAAGAAGCAAGCAGTGTTGGATCTGGTTCTGTGAAACAAAGTAGGGCAAGTGGAGTGTGCTCCTAGGGCAATCATTGAGCCAGCATTGAGCACAATATAATTTGGAAGGGAAAAGATAGAGCATCCAAAGCTAATGAGCCCTGACTGTTAAATAAAATAAAACAAAACTGAAAAAAGAGGCTTATGACAAATATCAGGAGCAAGATTTGGTTACTAACCAGGAAGATTTTGGAAAGTACAAGTAAGAATTAAGAAAGTTAATATGGGAGGAAAGGTTGCAAGGAAAGATTAGCAGGCAACATTAAATTGAACCCTAAAACATTTTAAAAACATATAAAGTTTAAGTGTTTAGCTAGGGAAAATAAAGAGCCTATTAAGGACCTAAAGACTCAATCATTATGGCACAGTAAGAGGCCATGTCAAGTCAATTGCTGGCTCTATAGAGCAGTCCAGTCAGTTCCATTTCTCCACTGTATCCTTATAGCTCTGCAAGTTTATTTCCCTCAAGTGCCTATCAATTTCCTTTTGAAATCATTGATTGTCTCTGCTTCCACCACCCTTGTAGGCAGTGAGCTCCAGGCCTTTGCAACTTGCTGCAGGAAAAAAAAAGTTCTTCCTCACATTCCCCTGCATCTCTTGCCCAAAAACCTTAAATCTGTGTCACCTAGTCCTTGTACTATCAGTTAATGGGGAACAGCTTTTCTTTGTCTGCCTTATCTAAACCTGACAAATCTTGGACATATCTACCAAATGACCCCTCAATCTCCTTTGCTCCAAGAACAACTAACCTCGTAGTTAAAATCCTTATCTCTGGAACCACTCTGGTAAATCTTTGCATTCTCTCAATGAGCCTCATCCTTCCTAAAGCTTTCATCCTCATGTAAAGGCAGAGGACATGGCTAAAGTATAAATTGAGTATTTTGCACCTGTCTTTACAGAATAAGTTGATGTGAATAATACATTAGGAGCAGATGGAAGTAATGGATAGAATAGTAATTGATGGAGAAGGTTTACAAAGAATTAGCCTGACTGAAGGTTAGTGAGTCACATGATCCAGATGGAATGCACAAGCAGTTGTTTAAAGAAGCAAAGGAGAAGAGGCTTGATCAAGGCAGTGTCAAGGATGTGTGTATACGGACTTTTGGAAAGCATTTCACAAAGTGTTGCACAGGAAGCATGTTAAGATGGAAACCTGTAGACTTGAGGGGAAATTGGAGGTGTGGACATGAAATTGGATCAGTGACAGGAAGAAAAGGAATGAAATGAACTGGGAGGTGGTTTGCGGTTGTGCTCCCCTAAGGGGTGATCAGTTTTGGTCCCCTACTCATTTCCAATTTCTCTAAATAGCTTAGACTGAAGTATAGGGAACAGCATTTTAATGTTTGCAGATGGTTTGAAACCTGGTAGAGTGGATAGTGATGAGGATAGTTATAGGCTTGAGGATGACATAGACTCTATGGTAAAATGGGCAGAAGCATGGCAGATGTAATTGAATGTGGATGTGTTGTATGATCCTAGACCAGACCCCCAAGCTTTTGGTAAGCTCTGGTTAGGGACCAATAATGTTCTGTTTTAAAGTAAACAAAATTTGATATTCAAGACACTTGCAAAGAGAATAAATCCACAAGATCCCATGGATTTTGAACAAACAAGAATAAATGTTACTACGCAAGGAAAAAGACTTGGGGAGTGGACTAATTGGATTGCCCTTTGAAAGAATTGGCACAGCATTGATGGACTGAATGGAGTGCTGCTGTGCTGTACTATGCTATGATAATGTCTGAAGCCCTGAAGTTGCAATTTTTAATTCACTCCCAACTATTAAAGTACGCAGTGTTCTCTAGTTATCCTATTTTAAATGTTGACTGCACTAAGTATAGTCTACTTGTCTAACTTCAACTAATGATAGTGTTATTTTTGTGAAGACTGGATTGCTAAATGATGAAACAGCTGTGGTAGAAAGATTTGTAGACTGGCAATTATCTTTCTTGAAATGCTGATCCATATGTAAGAATTTTTGGAAAGGGTTATTTGTTTACTCAGATTAAATCATTGGCAAGCTTTTTGTGGTTTTAGTTTTTATGTTGATGCATGCATATAATCTAGTTTCTGTGTAGAAAGTGTTATTTAACATTGAGAATTTACATTGATCTAAGGGAGCTTGGTCTGAACTAGATTCGAGTACAAAATAATATTTCCACCGTTCTCCGTGGATGGTATTGGACTTGCTGAGTATTGCCAGCATTTTCTGTTTATTGTTCAGAGTTTCAGTATTCTGCAGTATACTGCCATTTTATACTAAACAATATATGACTAGTTAGCTGTTGAATTGCAGTTGTGATTGCTTTCTCAAGAATTGGGGAACAAGCTAAGTGTTAATGATGTGTGAAAGTATTAGTGACTGGATGTGTTTGGATATTTTGTAAGTAGTACTAATTCTGGCATTGGCTCGTTATGCTGCTTGTAAATTTAAGCAGGATGCAAGAGAGCTAAGTGGAAGGAGCTTGTTTTGAAGTTAACACATGTTTTTTGACTAATCGTAGCTATTTTGGGTGAGTATGTTTGCAAACGGTGAATGGCTAACATCACCCGTCTCTGCACCACCTAATCCAATGCTCCTTAGCTGACCTCTCATCTTGCACCCTCTGTCAACTTGAGCTGATCCAAAATTGTGCTGCCCATATCTTAAGTTATGCTGAGTCCCATTCAGCCCTGTGCTCACTGACCTAGGTTGGCTCCTGTTCTGGCAATGCCTCAATTTTTGAAATTCTCATCCTGGTTTTCAAATATTTCCATGGCCTTGCTCTTCCCAATTTCCTTTATATAACCTCTGCCAGGCCTGCAACCCTCCCAGATTCCCACATTCCTCGAATTCTGGCCTCTTTGGCACCCACAATTTTCATTGCTCCAATATTGGCAGCAATGCCAATAGTTCTCTAACCCCTAACATCTGGAATTCCCTCCCTTGAAAATATCTACCTTTTTTACCTCTCTCCTTTAAGTCACTCCTTAAAAACGCATCTTTGTCCAAACTTTTGTACACTTGTCTTAATATGTGACTTGGTGTCAAATTTTGTTTGATAACACTCCGATAAAGAGCCTTGTGACATTTTACTATGTTAAAGACTCCAAATTGCTGTAGGAGTTCCTTCAAGTTGGGCTTGAGATACTACTATCTTCAGCTGCTTTTTCAATGATCGTTCCCCCATCATAAGACACATGTTGTGCTGCTTTTTAATCGTTGCAGCATTCAGCTTCATTTCACGTTTTCTCACTGATGCACTTCATACCTGCATGCAGCCAAACCTGGACAATATTCAGGTTTGGGCTGATAATGTGGCAAGTAGTGTACGTACCACAAAAGTGCCAGACAATAACCATTTACTAGGAGAGCCAAACTGCCTCCCCTTAACATTCAATGCAATAAACTCATGGGGTGGGTGACCAGCATTGACTGACTAGTACTCAACTGGATCAGCTGTATAAGTGGCATGGCTACTAAAGCAAATCAGAGATTGGATGTTCTGTGGCTCACCTTTCGACTCCTGAAATCCTTTCCTACACCTGCTGGGCACTTCAGTAATGTGACAGAATACTCTCCCCTTGCTTGGATGGGTGCAGCTTCAACACTCAAGAAGCTTGGCATCACCACCCAGGAGAAGCCAGTCTGTTTGATTGGCACTTTGCCAATCAACCAGCCTTTTATCATTGGCAACCTGTAGCAGCAAAGTAGCTGCTGTCATACACTGAAATCACTCTAGTTTGACACCCACCTGACAATTTCATGAGCACCGTTCATTGTAAACTGCATTTGTGATATATTTTTGCTTTTTATGCATTTCCAAACAATATTTTGATCTTTAAGTTTCGCTGTTGCATTTTGTACCTAGGGTGTATAAACTATACCCGTAGATCATATTTCACCTCAAACCATGACAATGTGACCAATGAAGCTTGGGCAATTCTGTTCTACTTATGCTCTTTTACTTTGCATATTTGCCCTGTTGGAATTTTTTGGGCTTGGCAGCTTGGGAAGGGCTATTCTTAGGACTAATGCTCAATGGTGGATAAATATCAAATCAGAGCATCAAGAGATCTATTAACATTAGCTCCATATATGGAAGTTAATGGGAATATTTAATTCTATACATGACCCACGATGCTTCAAGATTAGTATTCAGTTGGCCCACAGCTTAAAACGTTTGGATACTTGTGCTTTAAATAGCATTCTATACAAAGTATAGAATCTGTTGAAGGGTCATACGGACTCAAAACATTAACTGTATTCCTCTCCGCAGGTGCTGTCAGACCTGCTGAGTTTTTCCGGTATTTTTATTTTTGTTTTTGTTTTGGATTTCCAGCATCCGCAGTTTTTTGTTTTTATTCTATACAAAGTCTCTGCTGAGAAGACGGATCAAGTGTCGAGTCCACTTAAACTTGAGGAATAATTTCTGAAAGCTATAGCATTTGATTTGTAATTTTAAATAATGCTTTGAAATTTAATTGCTAACGTTTATATAAAGAAAATGTTATAGACATCTAATTTTGAGAATCTGATGCAGATGTTAAAGCTGTAACTCTAATATGCCTCTTATTCAAAATGTGGAGATGAATAATTTCAGCTTCATTTTGAAATGAAAAAATAGAATAGAAAAGCATAGGGTAGCAGTGGTGGGGAAGTATTTTCTAAATGAGACATCTCTATGCCATGGGGACACACCTTCACCATTCGTATCACAGTTCCAGAGAGATCTTGGAGAAATTCCAAGCAATAATTATCTTTCATTTCAAACACCTTAATTTTTATACAATTAAATATCACCATCAGTGCTTACTATTCTAGTATTTGGGAACTGATGTTTTTATCTTGGAGGCTAATTATCCACTATAATGCAGCCTTTATGGTTTAGGTGTTAAAAGCTATGTATTGAAATTGGGCAGTGAGGCAGTATAAGACAAGTGTCATGATGGACAGAGGTTGAGTGGATTGAAACTTGGATGTGTGCCCATATTCAAAGGCTAGGAGATTTAAACTGACCAAAGCAGAAAAACAGCATCTATCCTTTCAAGTAGCTGGTTATGTGGGTGAAGGGGGAAAAACGAAAAATAGAGAAGTTAAGGTGGCTAAGTAAAATGTACCTTGTGCATTTTTGTTGAAATCTGGCCTTTAACGTTGTGTAGTTAGCTCAGTGGAGAGAGAATTTGGATTAGCACCTTATTACATCAGTGTAATTGAATAATTCGCAACCAATTAATTACTTGAGAAATGCACTCATTCTTGTGTGGTCAATTATAGCAACCATTTTGTGCCTAGCGAGGTCCCTGATAAATCAAATGGGATAAACACTGCAACAGTTAAAGCAGATGGCCTGTTTCTTTTTTGCAAGGGGATTAAAGTACAAGAGTGAGGAAGTACTGTGCACAATTTTGGTCCCCTTAGCTAAGGAAAGATATACTTGCCATGGAGGGGACATGGTGATGGTTCACTGGATTGATTCATGAGATGAGAAATTTGCCCTATGGTGAGCAGCTGTGTAGAATGGACCTATATACTCTGGAGTTTAAAAGAATGAGAGCTGATCTAATTGAAATATAAGGTTTTAAGGGGGCTTGAAAGGTGAGAGGCTGGTTCCTTGGCTGCAGAGTCTAGAATTATGGGGCATAGAGTCGCGGTTAGGGTTTGAGATGAAGAAGAATAGGAGGGTTGTGAATCTTTGGAATTTTCTACACGAGAGGGCTCTAGAAGCTCAATTGTTGAGTATAATCAAGGCTGAGTTTTTTTTGACCATTGGGAAATCACGATAGGAAGATGGAGTTGAGGCCAAAGATGAGCCATGATCTCATTAAATGACTGAGCAGGCTCAGAGGGGCTGTATGATCTTCTCCCATTTCTTAATGTGCTTTTGAGTTTCCTCCTTCTTTGAATAATGTCATGCAATTAGAAACCTGTTTGGCCCATGTTAACTGTTTGACACTATGGACCAATCAGTAACATGAGCAAGTCTCTTACAGTATTACAGATCCTTTTTTAAAATTACTTAAACTTCCAACACCCATAATCCATTTCCAATTAGTGGAAGTAGTTTCTCCTTCCCTGTTCCCCTTAATAGCTTAAACTTCGATCAAATCATCCAATTTGCCATCATGTCAAAATTCCAGGGAATGCAACCCTGGTTTGTATAATCTTTCCTTGTAGTCTAACCCTTGGAGTCCAGGTAGCCTTCTGGCAAATGCACTCCATCCAAGGCCAATATATCCTTCCTAATGTGTGGTGCCCAGAACTGCACACACGGCTGCAGGTGTGATTTGAACAGGGCATTGTACTGCTGAAGCATGATTTCTATCGCCTTGTATTCTAGTCCTCTAGATGTAAAGGCTGGCAATCCATTAGTCTTTTTAATTATTTTCTAGACCCATGAGATTTTAATGATCTGTGTACCTGGGTCCCCAAGTCTCTTTGGACCGCCACTGTTTCTGGCTTTTCATCATTCAGAAAGTACCGTATTCTATCCTTTTTAGATCCAGAGTGGATTACCCCTCATTTGTCTACACTGAAATCCATTTGCCATAGATTAAGTAATTGCACAAAACTATCAGTATTTTTGGTTTTGTTTCCGTCTAAATTGCTTACAGTGCCACCTATCTTTGTGTTATTGGCAAATTTGGATAAATGGCTTCTGTCCCATTATCTAAGTCGTTAATGAATACAGCAAATAGTTGAGGGCCCAACACAGATCCTGTGAGAAACCACTAGTCACATCCTGCTATTTAGAGTATCTGCCCATTATCCCAACTCTGACCTTCTACTCAGCTAATTTCCTAACTAAAACAAAAACAGAATTACCTGGAAAAACTCAGCAGGTCTAGCAGCATCGGCGGAGAAGAAAAGAGTTGACGTTTCGAGTCCTCATGACCCTTCGACAGAACTATTTGGACTATAGAGTGGTCATAGTGTAAGCTGAGATGTATGGCGGTGACGTTTCTTGAATTTTTCATCCCCTTTGATTTATTGCAGGCTTTGAGAGGTTGAGGACGAACTCACCTGTCGTGTATTTTGAATTCCCTCCCTCCCTCCCATCTTGCACTTCCTGCAGAGATAAGATTCTATGATTGGAGGATCAGGAGGGCAGGAACCTGTGATTGGAAGTTGAGTAGCAGTTATCCTGGATGATGAGTCTAGTTCTGTCGAAGGGTCATGAGGACTCGAAACGTCAACTCTTTTCTTCTCCGCCGATGCTGCTAGACCTGCTGAGTTTTTCCAGGTAATTCTGTTTTTGTTTTGGATTTCCAGCATCCGCAGTTTTTTTGTTTTTATTAATTTCCTAACTAGGTCTATAATTTACCTATAATTTCATGAGCTTCAACTTTACATTTCCCTGTTTACTACTTTAGTCACGCCTTCAAAAATTGTTAGTCAAGTTTGCTAGGCATGACCAACCCTTTAAAATTCACGTTGGCTTTCATTGATCAACTGAAAATTTCCAACATGTTCAGTCAACCTAACCTTAATTATAGACTAGCACTTTTCCGACAATGAATGTTCTGCTAACTAGTCTAGAATTGCTTAGTTTTCCCCTCTCACCTTTCTTGCTGATCTACCAAATTCTACCTATTCTGGGGACCTTTGGAAAAATTCTTCCTTTTACAGAGGGATGAATCTTTTTGGTGATTATCCTAGATTTGGACACAATTCAGTTCATTATTGCCATTGAATTGAGTTAATATTATCCGAGAATCAGGATTCAAAATACACGACAGGTGAGTTCGTCCTCAACCTCTCAAAGCCTGCAATAAATCAAAGGGGATGAAAAATTCAAGAAACGTCACCGCCATACATCTCAGCTTACACTATGACCACTCTATAGTCCAAATGGGGATGAACAGTTATAGGCACAGGTGTCTGTGAGAGTGGGAAAATAATGTAGTGTTTGACCGGAGGAGCGGCGCATGTGGGAGAGAGAGAGAATCTGTAATGAACTGTTCTTCCAGTTGCAGATTGTTTCTCCCATGCGTGCCATTCTAACTCCCTCAATTGCAAGTTCCCTCCCTCCCTCCCATCTTGCACTTCCTGCAGAGATAAGATTCTATGATTGGAGGATCAGGAGGGCAGGAACCTGTGATTGGAAGTTGAGTAGCAGTTATCCTGGATGATGAGTCCTACCTATTTGACCTCCTGTGGGAGGCCGAAAAGGAACAGGAGAAAGAGGATGGAGGAAGTGGCTGGAAACCCAATAATGAGGCCAGGATCGGTCCCAGGGGAGTTGCCTGTACCGGAATGTCTTCAAAGACAGCAGCAGGGCAGAAGGTCAGTGGTGGTGGTGATTATAGGATCCAATGGATAGTAATTAAAGATCATAGGAACCTGTGGAGGATAATCCTGTGGTGATGGTGGGTGAGGAGCCATTGACAAATGAGAAGAAGAAATGAAACATGCAGAAATTCACTTGGTCTTATGCCTGATTTCTATTTAGTTGCATCAAATAGTTGGAATTTGAGATAAATCTGACTTTATTTTATTATTGTAAATTGGTAATTGTATTTAGGTGATGAGCAGAGACTTTTCAGATGGCAGGCAACCTTAGCCTGTGTGTGGTGACACCTTGTCCCTTTACTGAGGCTTCCCTGTCTATGATGTACTTAATCTAGCAAGGTCATGTTCTGTTGTTAATATGGGCTTCAGCAAACCATTTTTTTTTGTGATCTTAACAGTTTGCACAATTATTATGAACAACTTGAATTTTCCTAAGAATACATGATTTCATAATGTGTAGTCTTTCCATTTGGTATCTTATCTGTCTGAAGAAGGAAACACTAAAGAAAAATTCAAGACAAATGCAGAAGGTAATGTTCTTCCATGACTGCAACACCTAAAAAAGGAGTTAGTGAAAATGAAAAAGGGAGCTCCCAAAAACCAAAACATCGCCCCTGAAAATCAAAAAGTGGCCCTCGACAAAGTAGGCTTTTTTTTTTCTCAAAAAGAGCCTTTGGGGAGCCCTTCAATGAAAGTATTTGAATTGTTAGTTTTGCATGAAGAGAAGTATTTCTATCAAGAGAAACATCTGTTTTAAAGGTGCACAGTATCTGCAGTTAAAACTAGAATCAAACTTGAGTGTCTGTACTGAGGTAGCTACTTGTACACAAATCACTCTTAATTTAGTTAACTTAATTTGAAGTGAGCGATAGTCTACATAGTTATTCACTAAATGGAACTCCAATTCATGAAATATTTTTTCATGTCATAAACATTTGCACTGCCATCAGTGTTTCAAGTAACCTAAATAAGAATTCACGCTGCAGTAAATTCTTGGGTATCATTTGAAAGATTCTTATTATTTGAATACAGCTGAGACTTCGATTTACAACGTTCAAAGTTTTTTAAATGCAGGGTTGTGACAGATTGTTAATGTACTGTTGCATGTTTTGAAGTTCTAAGCACTTGCACTTTGTTTTTATGTGGCAGATGTGTTTATACATTCTTTTAATAGATTATTTTCCTATCCAGTACTGACTCTGCAATAGCAAGCTAAGTACGTGTGTTTTCAACAGTGCATACTTATGTTAGTGTACAAATATATTTTTAGGTATCATCTTCAATTTGAGATGCCATTGAGCATATGAATGCAGGGATCAAAGCTCAAAGTACTTGTCTTTTAACCCTGAAATATAAGAGATAAATGCCTCCATTCATCCATTTTCTGCCAGCTTCATAAACGTGTCTATCCTGCTAGTTGTGAACATTGCATCTTTACTATTGTTTAAATATTTTTTTGAAAAAAGCATGTCATCTAGTTTCTTCTTGTATTTGAATTGTATTCTTTAAGAAAATTATATTTAAATATCTATATTTATATTGGATTTAGGTCAATTTCAATCTTCACCAAAGTATTGCACTTTTAACGATGAGGGAGTTCTGTAAGTATGATGACCACTGCCGATAATGAAGGTCAAAGCTAAATCAAATTCAGCATTTTAATTTTGTTTCCAGTAGGAGCTTTGTTATTGTGGTCACATTGATAGATCAGGGGGCAGTGTAATCTAACCTACATTTTGACACAACTTTTTAAACATTTCTAGTATAATGGAATATTTTAGGATGAAAATATGCATGTTTAATAAAAGGAGAAGTTTTCATGAGAATTCAAAACACAATGTTGAATTTTGGTGCACATGTTTTTTTAAATTGGTTCGCTGTTTACACCTTGCTATTCATACATAAAATTCAGTTTGGAGTTCATTTGACTTGGCAATCTGTCAAGCTAACTAGCCTTAAATTGACTAATCAAGTATAATCTAGTTGATATTGTCAGATATTACTGAATATATTTCTTACATCCATATATTTTAGATTTTTTTTTTCATCTTTTAGATAGTGTTTTGTTGCAGGTTTAAGATAAACATTGAAACATGTTCATAGCTAAGAGAGTAGGCATAAATGGGTCTTTTTCAGTTTGGCAACCCAAAAAATTTGGATGAAGGGACCGAATGTATGTTAGCTAAATTTGACGATGATACCAAGAAAAGTTGGAAAGTAAGTAGTCAAGAGGAGGCAGAGTTTACAAAGGGATATAGATAGGTTAAGTGAGTTTGGCAATTGGAGTATAATGTGGGAAAAGGTCACCTTGTCCACTTTGGTAGGAAGAATAGAAAAACAGTATGCTAATTAAATGGGGAGAGATTGCAGAACTGTGGTACAGAGGGATCTGGGTGTTCTGGTACATGAATCACAAAATATTCATATGCAGGTACAGCGAGTGATTAGGCAGGCAAATGGAATGTTGTTGTTTATTACAAGGGAAATGGAATATAAAAGTAGGAAAGTTTTACTGCAGCTGTACAGGGCCTTGGTGAGACCACATCTGGAGCACTGTGTACAGTTTTGGGCTCCTTATTTGAAAAATTATGTAACTGTGTTAGAAGCTGTTCAGAGAAGGTTCACGCGGCTCATTGATGGGATGAAGGGCTTTCTTATGAAGAAAAGTTGAATGGATTGGGCCTATACTCATTGGAGTTTAGAAGAATGAGAGGTGTTCTTATTGAAACATATAAGACCCTGAGACGACTTGATAGGAGTGGATACTGGGAGGATGTCCCCACTTGTGGGAGAGACTAGAATTAGGGAACACAGTTTAAGAATGAGGCCCTCCTTCTAAGATGGAGATGAGAATTTTTTCCCTGAGGGTCGTTAGTCTCTGCTTTCTGGGAAAGAGAAATACAGTAGAGGCTGGATCATTGAATTTATCCAAGGCAGAATCAGCCAGATTTTTGATAGACAAGGGAGTCGGGGGTTATGGAACCAGATAGCAAAGTGGAATTGAGACCACAACCAGATCAGCCATGATCTTATGGAATGGTGGAGAAGGTTTGAAGGGTCGCATGGCCTACTCCTGCCCCTAAGTCCTATGTTCCTATAATTATGTATTCTGCACTAATCTACTATGTGGCTATAACTTTTTGGTTTTCTAGATGGTAACCTTTCAGGTCAGACCAGCAATGTTACAGCCAGAACAGTTACTAAAACTTGTGTTTGGTACAGCAATGTAAACAGCCCTTTCCATTTTATGACACTTAACAACCAAAGGTTTTAAAACAAAAACAGAATTACCTGGAAAAACTCAGCAGGTCTGGCAGCATCGGCGGAGAAGAAAAGAGTTGACGTTTTGAGTCCTCATGCCCCTTCAGCAGAACTGAGTGAATCTAAGGAGAGGGGTGAAATATAAGCTGGTTTAAGGTGGGGGCCGGGGGGGGAGGGTGGTGTGGTTGTAGGGACAAGCAAGCAGTGATAGGAGCAGATCGTCAAAAGATGTCACAAACAAAAGAACACAGAGGCGTTGAAGGTGGTGATATTATCTAAACGAATGTGCTAATTAAGAATGGATGGTTGGGAACTCAAGGTACAGCTCTACTGGGGGTGGGGTGGAAAGGCTAGCAGGGCATAAAAGATTTAAAAACAATGGAAATAGGTGGGAAAAAAAAAGTCTATATAAATTATTGGAAATAAACAAAAGGAAGGGGGAAGAAACAGAAAGGGGGTGGGGATAGAGGAGGGAGTTCAAGACCTAAAGTTGTTGAATTCAATATTCAGTCCGGAAGGCTGTAAAGTGCCTAGTCGGAAGATGAGGTGCAGTTCCTCCAGTTTGCGTTGGCCTTCACTGGAACAATGCAGCAAGCCAAGGACAGACGTGGGCAAGAGAGCAGGGTGGAGTGTTAAAATGGCAAGCGACAGGGAGATTTGGGTCATTCTTGCGGACAGACCGCAGGTGTTCTGCAAAGCGGTCACCCAGTTTACGTTTGGTCTCTCCAATGTAGAGGAGACCGCATTGGGAGCAATGAATGCAGTAGACTAAGTTGGGGGAAATGCAAGTGAAATGCTGATTCACTTGAAAGGAGTGTTTGGGCCCTTGGAAGGTGAGGAGAGAGGAAGTGAAGGGGCAGGTGTTACATCTTTTGCGTGGGCATGGGGAGGTGCCATAGGTTGGGGTTGAGGAGTAGGGGGTGATGGAGGTGTGGACCAGGGTGGCCCAGAGGGAACGATCCCTACAGAATCAAAGGATCATCCTCCGCCATTTCCGCCAACTCCAGCACGATGCCACCACCAAACACATCTTCCCTTCACCCACCCTGGCGGCATTCCGTAAGGATCGTTCCCTCTGGGACACCCTGGTCCACTCCTCCATCACCCCCTACTCCTCAACTCCCACCTATGGCACCTCCCCATGCCCACGCAAAAGATGCAACACCTGCCCCTTCACTTCCTCTCTCCTCACCGTCCAAGGGCCCAAACATTCCTTTCAAGTGAATCAGCATTTTACTTGCATTTCCCCCAAGTTAGTCAACTGTATTCGTTGCTCCCAATGCGGTCTCCTCTACATTGGAGAGACCAAACGTAAACTGGGCGATCGCTTTGCAGAACACCTGCGGTCTGTCCGCAAGAAGCACCCAAACCTCCCTGTCGCTTGCCATTTTAACACTCCACCCTGCTCTCTTGCCCACATGTCTATCCTTGGCTTGCTGCATTGTTTTAGTGAAGTCCAACGCAAACTGGAGGAACAGCACCTCATCTTCCGACTAGGCACTTTACAGCCTTCCGGACTGAATATTGAATTCAACAACTTTAGGCCTTGAACTCCCTCCTCTATCCCCACCCCCATTCTGTTTCTTCCCTCTTCCTTTTGTTTTTTTCCAATAATTTATATAGATTTTTCTTATCCCATCTATTTCCATTATTTTTAAATCTTTTATGCCCTGCTAGCCTTTCCACCCCACCCCCAGTAGAGCTGTACCTTGAGTTCCCAACCATCCATTCTTAATTAGCACATACGTTTAGATAATATCACCACCTTCAATGCCTCTGTGTTCTTTTGTCTGTGACGTCTTATAATTATCTGCTCCTATCACTGCTTGCTTGTCCCTACAACCACACCACCCACCCCCACTTCTCTCCCCCCCCACCCAACACCACACCCCCCCACCACCACTACCTTAAACCAGCTTATATTGCACTCCTCCTTAGATTCACCCAGTTCTGTTGACGGGTCATGAGGACGCGAAACGTCAACTCTTCTCCGCCGATGCTGCCAGACCTGCTGAGTTTTTCCAGGTAATTCTGTTTTTGTTTTGGATTTCCAGCATCTGCAGTTTTATGTTTTTAACCAAAGGTGTTATGTACTTGTGAAATGCAATTAGAACTTGATTATACTAAAAGAGTATTCTCTGCTTTGTTTCCTTTTCCTGCACTGGCATTACATTCTGTAGTTCAGAATCTGCTCCAGTTGAATAGCCGTAGATTTTTACTTCATGAATTTCAGAAATTTGAAGCATAATTTTGTATGTGTAATATGAATAGCATGGTCTGAAATTGTATTATGCCATTTCCTAACCACCTGTGAGAAAGTAGTGAAAGGGATATTTTTAGCCTGCCACCAATTTCTTGCACTTTTTTCCAATGGAGTTTTGATCTTGTATGGAGTTTCCCCCTTTAGCAGAACTTTGAAGTAGTCCCAAATTGCTATGGTGATGAGTGGACTGTTCAGATTTAAGGAGCTAACATAAGGGTGCTTGATTGTTACATTCTTATGCAGGATGTATGTGCTTTGTGTGTGGTTGCGATGGCACAAAGTTCAGTGGCAATGATGTAATTGTAGATGATATTTGTACCGAATAATAGTGTGCCCAGGAAGCATATTTTGGAAGTCATCTGGTTATAATCAATGTCTATGATCAGCCCATCATCAAATGTAAAGTCCAGGAAAGAAGATTTAGATGGAGTATGATGGATAAGTGAAAATTGGAAGCATTGGATAAAATTCTCAATCAGGGTACCAACACAGTCTTCATATGATGGAAGGGATGGCCAGGGAAGGATATTGAGTGTAATTTGCACAGTGTTCAACATGTTATATGAAAGAAGAGGCAAAGCAAAACATGTGGATTACTGTAATGACATATTTAACAAGAGGCATTGATCAAACTTTCAAGTATGGTAAAATTGACACCACCTCTGAACTTGGGAAGCTGGTTCTTCTGCAAATTATTAAGCAGCATCCCTAATGCAACCTTCAAGAGTCCTGGCTCAACAACTGATGGCTAATTGTTTATTGAAACTCTTGTCTTCTGAGCTGATTAACAATGAGGTTCAAATGAGGCAGCAGCTTGTGTTGCTGAAAAAATATGGTTGGCTATCTTAGTTGAAAACCAGCATCTCTCAGCTCTGTATCCATGGTGCTCGACAGATATAGCTGGCCGCAACTTTGTTGAAGATTGATTGAGTATGCTTTTCATCCAGTTTGTTTATTCGATTTACTTTTGGCTAATACTGGGTCCAGAGATGATTTTTTTTCCCTGAATTCTGTTAAATAAGGTGATCATATTTCATCTCTGGATGTTTGGTTTACTTGTAGAATAACTGAAGTTGTTTATCATTACAATTGAGGTTAGGCTTGCCAAGAATTTCCATGAATCTACAGAACTTTGTTCTTTTTGTAAGTTGTTTTGATGTAGTCACCATGGTGGGATGCAATTTTTCACAAAACCTGCATCACTATTATACCTGATACAAATAATTGTTTAACGATGGAATGGAAACAAGTGCAGAGATTTGTATGCACAAAAATTCTAGTATTATAAATTCTCATCTAATTATGACCATGTATAAATCAGACTTGTAGTTTTACTGTTGCTCAGTAAATTTGGTGCATAAGTTGTGCACTAGATGTCCAGGTTATTAAAAGCTGGTATTCGTGTAAAAATTAATTCTGGATCTTATGGTTTTGCATAAAATATGGCTTTGGAAGATATGCTCAAAGGCAATTCCTATATTTTTAAAAGGTGAAATTACATGTAATAACTCTTATTTCCTTTTTTTTCATTTAAACTGTAGATGTTATGCCACCTGATTTAATATTCCCTCAGCATATTGGTTTACTTGAATTGTAGTAATCACGATGTGTGCATGCTCCATGGATGTTAATCGGGCATGGCCAATTCAGTGATATATATGAATGAAGTGACATTTGTGGATGAATGTGACTCAATTGAAAACTGATGGATTGTATTGTTTTCTCTTAACCATTTTTTTTGTCCTGGTATCCTGAAGAAGGTGATTTGCAGTACCTTTTGGTGCCTTATCCAATTGATCAATCTTTCTCTGTGGGCCCAGACATGAATATAAACTGATTTTGACAAAAAGGGAAGGCTCTCTCAACCAAAACTGAATCTGCCCTGGATCGATATCCAGAAATGCACTTTCTATTGTGAATCAGTGATTTAACAGTGTTTGGGAGTGGGTTGCTTCCTATCCACTCATCCCCTTTCACTTTCGTGCCTTCTAGTAGAGACTAAATGTTGTACCCTTATTGCTGGTAGAACCTAGAACCTTCCTAATTTGTATGGTTCAGATTCACATTATACTTGTAGTTATTTAAGAAACAAGCAAAATGATCAGTTTTTGGAAAAGGCCTGATTTATGGGGGAGGCGGTGGCATAGTGGCATTGTCACTGGACTGGTATTCCAGAGACTCGGTAATGCTCTGGAGACCTGGGTTCAAATCCCACCACAGCAGATTCAATTTAAAAAAAACTGGAATTAAAAGTCTGTGATGACCATGAAACCATTGTCATAAAACTGATCTGGTTCACTAATGTCCTTTAGGAGAGGAAATCTGCTGTCCTCACCTGGTCTGGCCTACATCTGACTCCAGACCCACAGCAATGTGATTGATTCTTAAATGCTGAACAAGGGGCCTCATCCCATGGATGAATAAAAAAAAATTACATTTCTCCATTTGAGAACACATACCGGCTAATTATGATGAGAAGATGAAAAGACAATTAATTCTATTAACCTGCCTCTTTTGGTCAATAATATTTGGGTATCTCTTCACTTGTGTAGAAAATCCTCCATAATCTAGGAGTTGGAAATAAACAATGACTAACAGAATATCAAAAAGCACATGAGGCAATTTTTTGGGAGATTTTATTTCATTCCCAGCTCTACCTCACCGCCACAGCTCTCGATTCCTCCACCATCTCTAAATTATTGGACTGTTTGTCTGTCATCCAGTCCCAGATGAACAGAAATTTCCTGCAATCAAGTATTGCAAAGATCTAAGCCATTGTAGCCCTCATTACAAACTCCATCCCTCTCCCTGGAAACTGAGGTTGAACATAATCTTGATCTCATATCTGACCCAGGGGTGAGCTTTTGACTATAGCCATGCCATCACTCAGGCCATCTATTTCCAACTCTGTAACATTGCCTGACTGTGCCCATGCCTTAGCTCATCTGCTGAAACCCGCTTCCATGCTTTTGTTACCTCCTATACTTGGCTCCAGCACACTTTCTTTTAGTTGGCCACCCACATTCTAACTCCATAAGCTAGAGGCTTTGCTGTCGTGTCCTTAATTGCACCAAATCCCATTTACCCATTGCCCTGTGTCCTCTGACTGGAGTAAGAGACATGTGAGGAGACAGGCTGTGGAAAAGGACAAGGAACAATACAGAACAGGGATAATTAATTTGGGGAAAACCAACTTAGATGTGTTCTCATCCCTTCAGAGTTGTTTGAGTTGGAATCAAATGTTAACAGAAAAGATGGTGGCTGAACAATGAGCTACCTTCAAGGAAAAAGTATTGCAGGCAATGTCAAGGTATATTCCCTTGCAGGGGAAAGGTAGGACAAATAAATTCAGAGTGCCCTGGATGACGAGAGAGAGGGAGGTGAAAATAAAAAGGAAGAAGAGAGTGTACGACAGACGTCTAGTAGAAACTACTACGGAGAATCGGGTTGAATGTAGAAGGACCAGAGAGGAAGTGAAAAAATCTAATAAGAAAAGCAAGGAGAGAGCATGAAAAGAGACTGGCACCTAATATAAAAGGGAACTCCAAGGTCTTCTAT
The DNA here is from genome assembly GCF_017639515.1 of Carcharodon carcharias. Taxonomy (NCBI): domain Eukaryota; kingdom Metazoa; phylum Chordata; class Chondrichthyes; order Lamniformes; family Lamnidae; genus Carcharodon; species Carcharodon carcharias. The sequence continues at coordinate 118,420,637 of NC_054476.1, forward strand.
AAGCATATAAATAATAAAAGGGCGGTAAAAGAAAGAGTAGGGCCGGTTCGGAATAAAAAAGTGGCCTTGCATGGCAGGAGAAATAGTGGAGGTATTGAACGAGTACTTTGTATTTGTCTTTACAAAGAAAGAAGATGCTACCCAGGCCAAAGTGAGAGAGGAGGCAATAGTCACTTAGACAAGCGCAGGATAATTAATGAAAGACAGCATGAATTAATTAAGGAAAAGTCATTTTTAACTAACTTGCTGAAGTTTTTTGAGGAGATAACAGAGAAGGTTGATAAAGGAAACACTGGTGATGTGGTGTACATGGATTATCAAAAGGCATTTGATACAGTGCCACACATCAGACTTGAGCAAAATTCTAGCTCATGGAATAAATGGGAGAGTAGGCACTTGGATAAGAAATTGGCTGAATGACAGGAAGCAGTTGTGGTTAATGGATGTTTTTCAGATTGGAGGAAGGTTTGTAGTGGAGCTCCCCAAGGGTCAGTGTTGGGACCCTTGCACTTAACGTATTAATGACCTCGACTGTGGTGTGCAGGGCATGATTTCAAAATTTGCATATGATACAAAGATTGGAAATGTTGAAAACTGTGATGAACTTCAAAAGAACATAAGCATGTTGATAGTTTGGGCAGACCATTAGCAGATGAAATTCAATGCGGAGAAGTGTGAAGTGATTCATTTTGACATGAAGGATATGGGGAGACAGTATAAAATAAAAGGGAGAAACTAAAGGAGGCGCAGGAGCAGAAGAACTTCACTGTATATACACGTAAGTCGTTGAAAGTGGCAGGGCATGTGGAGAGAGCAGTTAATAAAGCATGTATCTTGGGCTTTATTAATAGGGGCACTGAGTACAAGAGTAAGGAGGCCATGTTGAACTTATATAAGACACCAGGCCTCAATTGGAGTACTGTGTCCAGTTCTGGGTGTCATACTTAAGGATGGATGTGAAGGCGTTGAAGAGAGTACAGAGGAGATTCACAAGAATGATTCCAGGGATGAAGAACTGAAGCTATGAGGATAGCTTGGAGAGGTTGGGACTGTTTTCTTTGGAGAAAAGAAGGCTGAGAGGAGACCTTGATAGAGCTATTGAGGATCTTGAGTATGGACAGGGTAAATAGTGAGAAACTGTTCCCACTCAAGGGAGCATCAAGAACCAGAAGGCACAGATTCAAAATAATTGGCAAAAGGTGGAGGCAGGTTTGATCAAGGTATTCAAAAGGGAATTGGATGGCTATCTGAAAAGAGAGAATGTGCAAGGTTACGGAGGTAAGGCAGGGGAATGAGACTAAGTAGAATGCTCTTTCAGAGAACTGGTGCAAACACGATGGGCTGAATGGCCTCCCACACTGTAAAGATTCTGTGATACTCTGATTCCTGGTTAAGCAATGCTTCAATTTTAGAATCCTTGTCTTTATATTTTCAAATCCCTCCAAGGCCCTGTGCCTCCCTATCTCTCTAATCCCCTTCTACTTTACAACCCTCTGAGATAGCTCCACTGCTCTAATTCTGGCCTCTTGAGCATTCCTGATTGGTGATAGTGCCTTCAGTTGCAAAGATTCTAACCTTTGGAATTCTACCCCTAAACCCACCCCCTCCTTTTTTAAGAAGCTGCTTAAAACAAATCTCTGATCAAGCTTTTGGTTATCTGCCCTATTATCTTCTTGCGTTAAATTTTGCTTTATAATGTTCCTGTGAAGCAACTTGGGACGTTTTACTATGTCACAGGCGCTATATTAATTCAAGTTGTTTTGCTCCGGGTCTCCATGCATGACCTATAGCTGACTGGGAGTGCATCCTATTCCCAGGCTTCTGCTCTGCCTAAAATTGACTACTAAATGCTGTGCAAGAACTGAATGGGTACCTTTTTTTTCCTCTAGGATCCCCTTTTTATCCGGAGTGATGAAGCATGTAATTTTCGTTCAGTATTTCCCTGCAATTGCATGGAGGTTGGGAACAGAATACACAGTTTTCTACCTTTTTTTGGCCTACTACGCAGATGCTCTTGTTAAATTTTAAGGGATGGGTTAATTCACTATTTTTGAACATGCTTTCTTTGGGGTAGTCTTTGTTTCTCCCCTCTCCTTTTTGATTACATTACCTATATATAGTGTCAATTTTGTACTCTTCCACCTTATTAAAACCTGCCATTTTAATGGTCCAGATTTTGCAGTCAGTGGCAAAGTAATGGTTCTCGCCAGTGACCTCTAAGCTGCCCACAAAGATTGAAGATCTCTGTGATGTGGATTTCACCTTTCCTGATGCCAGTTTGAAACTTGAGCCAAAATAAGGGGATCTCTTCATCATTGTTGCTGGATGCCTAATCAAGGAAGATCAACAGTCAATCACATTGAAGTATTCTCACACAGCAAGCCAGGAAGTTAAAGGCACTGATTATCTTTTACTTTGTAATATCGTTTTCCAGAGCACAGAATAAAGACTGTGACACACACATAAGATTGGGGTAGAAGCTTTAAATACAGCTTTTTAAAAAAAAACTTTTATTAAAAGTGGAAGTATTTTATCATAATGGAGAAATTTGATTTTCAGGGCCAGAAAAGTTGTTGACATACAAAGTTGGTAATTAGTGCTTATTTTAAAAAAAAGTTTCACCTCATTTCAATAAACTTTAATTACTTTAAGGATTTTTATAAGTGAGATTAACAGCATAAAAGTCTGTGTTCTGGTCAGTTTAATGACTTCAACAGCACACCCTATGGAGAAATGTACAATCGCTCATGGAATCTCTGGATTTCCATGTTTAACCTCCACTAGTGTGCAATCCAGAAGTTGTCAGTTTCAGAGGAGTACTGATAGCGAGCACTTGAGCTTCACTGTCATTGCTACCCCAAAATCCCGGCCATTGAAATTGTAAAATAACAGCTTTTATTATGAATACTGAAAATGCTCTAAAGATTAACCTCTTTCAGATGATAATTAAAGTTAACATTGCATAACTGGAGAGTTTCACTGCCATTGCTACCACACAATCTGGTCTCTTAAAATCCTAATATAACAGCTTTTATGAATGCTGACAATGTTCTGCAGATTAATCGTTATTTGAAAAAGGATGAAGTTAACATTTATTGCATAGCTAGAGATCTCTTCTAACAGCTAATTTTATTGGAAGTGAACGAATTATGTACTTCATGGGATTAGTTTGTGTACAATTGAATATCTTGTGGAACCAAATCACCATACTATATTTAGGAGGAAGGTGGAGCAAATATTATAAACATTATTTAAGTTAATATGAATACAGCCTTTCCCAGTACATTAAAATGGTATTGCTTGGAATTTCATAGGGTTTCTTGTAACATATGTTGGGAGAATGTGATTTCATTGTTCTTATAAAGATGTGGTCAACCCTTTTGGATGGTGGCATAAACTGTAAGAAAAAAACATGACATTGTCATTATTTCAACCCAACAAATCTCACAACAAAATAGTAGCACCAGCTGTTCTGCTTGTACAAAATAAAAGAGAGGGGTTTATAAGCATTATGAACAAATTCCTCATTCCTTGCAGATTTTTAAAAATATACTTTCGATCTCAGCTAGTTTCTTTGAGCCCTTAGATTCATGTTCTGATAGCATGCTTAAATTGAGTTTATTTTTTAAAGTGAGTTAAAAGAAATTCAGCTTCATTTTTAGCAAATATTTTGTTTGCAGTGGAAAGTAATTTGAAGACAGCTTGTTTGTCATTTTAAGGTGGTAAGTTTTCAATTGCTTGATGTGGGACTGAAAGTATTGCGGAAGTGTTTTTATTTCTGAAGTACTTTTGTAGACGTATCTGTTTATCTGTAGGTGTAATATCAAAGAGTTTTCATTGACATTTTGTTTTCTTTTTCAGATATGTTTTCCAGTTTTGGTGCCTTGGAATTGATTTAAAAGCAAAATTATAAGGGACTCTTTTGAAATCTGGATCAATAACTATCATAGTGATATTCAAAATGATAGGCAAATTAAAACAGAACTTACTATTAGCATGTTTAGTGATCAGCTCACTAACTGTGTTTTATCTTGGCCGTTACGCAATAGAATGCCACCATAGAGTAGAAGAGCAAACCCAGCAGCATCCAAACGTTCTAGATAGTGGCAGATCATTAAGTCACGTTTCGAAACCTGGATTCAAAAACAGTTCAAGTAGACTGGTTTACAACAAAGACATGCCATTAATATTTATTGGAGGAGTACCAAGAAGTGGCACCACACTCATGAGAGCCATGCTCGATGCCCATCCTGATGTTCGCTGTGGGGAAGAAACCCGGGTTATTCCTAGAATCCTTGCAATGAAGCAAATGTGGAGCAGATCTGGCCGAGAAAAACAACGATTGGATGAAGCTGGTGTTACAGATGAAGTGCTGGACTCAGCCATGCAAGCCTTTTTATTAGAAATTATTGTTAAACATGGAGAACCTGCTACTTACTTATGCAATAAAGATCCATTTGCTCTCAAATCATTGACTTACTTAAGTAAAATTTTTCCCAATGCCAAATTCATTCTAATGATACGGGATGGGCGTGCTTCAGTACATTCTATGATTACTCGGAAAGTTACCATAGCAGGATTTGACCTCAGCAGTTACAGAGACTGCCTGACCAAATGGAACCGTGCCATTGAGACCATGTATAACCAGTGTTTGGAAACTGGATTTAATAAGTGTTTACCAGTGCATTATGAACAACTTGTTTTGCATCCTGAAACTTGGATGAAGAATGTTCTGAAGTTCCTAGGTGTTCCTTGGAATACAGCAGTATTGCATCATGAAGAAATGATAGGGAAAGCAGGAGGTGTTTCTCTTTCTAAGTAAGTATATGTTTACATTTTCTTCATTTATAAGTTGTGTGAAAAGCAATTTGCAAAACTGTATTATCTCATTTTATAACCAGTGAAACACAAAGCAGAACACATAATTTTGTCCTGTACAAGACATTTGATGGATCCCCAGCCTATGATTCTTGTGGTTGCTAGGGTACTTTTAAGAAATACTTGAAGATTCAGAAATCTTATTGTTTTGTCCTGTTATTTCAATTTTCCAATATATCTGGAGGTGTTTGCCTTTTTAAGGTACAAAATGCTGTTCCACATGATTCTGGTAATGATGCTTTTCCTGTTTGGGTCTTGAATTTGATTAAATAGTTCTGGATGTGAAGCTCTTTTTGTACTTTATCTTGATTTGTGCTGACATTAAATGTAAAGTGTAAAAGGGCTATCTGATCTAATATGTTGGTGCTCAGTTGGAGTAGTCCAAGCTCAGCACTCCCTTTCCATTCTATGTAATTTTGATCTGCTTACAATTTAAAAGCTTGTTAACCTTTTTCAGGAGTGGATTTCAGATTCCATAATTAAACCCCAAGCACTCCAATGTATTTCACTGGTGTAACAACGTTCTTGGGGTGTTGAATGAAACCAGTATGCAGTTGCCAAGAGAGCACGTTATTTTGTTCACCATAACTTTATACTACTTTACCTTAGTACCACTTCAGTTTTGAGCTCCGTGCTAGCCTTCCTCATTTTTCACCTCGCTGTGAATTCTACATTTACCAATTTGAGAGCTATTGTATGTCCAGAGGCACAATGCAGAACTCTATATTATTTTGCTGAGCTAATGTTGCTTTGCTTCTCATTTTCCTAAGTTGTCACTTAACCACTGGCTGCTTGTCCAAAGGGCCAATAAGACTTGCATTTAACTATCAGCTGGCTTCCTATGTGATGGTCCCTACAAACTGAGCTCTGCTGTTTCTTAAAACATATGATTACTTAAATCTAACAAGTTTGGGTGATGTCCAGGAAAGGAACCATATCAGCATAATTGTCTGATCCTTTTGTTAAAAAATTCTTACTATCTCAGGCATGACTCCCCAACTTTCTTTTGCTTTGCATAAATATCTTCCAGTCCTCCTGTTCAGAGCAATTAACCCCTTGGGAGCAAAATTTTAACTTAAAAATATCACCTTATGTAAAACATACCAAGATCTTCCTGTAGTAAAGTTGTGAAATTCCAAAACGTGATTATCCTATTTACACCCAAGCTGCAAGACCTGTGAACTCTCACAGAAATTTCAGCACAAATGTTATAAACAGGCCTCCAGTTGCATTTTGGAAATTCATTTGAGGACTGTATCAGCACAATCACCACTATATTACCTACAGTATTATAGAGAATGCACTCCAAATTACTACATTGACTGAAAGCTGTTTGGAATTTTCTGATGTTATGAAAGGCAGTGTATAAATGCAAGTCTTTAGATTATGTGCTAACTTTAAATTATGTGCAATTTTAATAGCAGATTCCACCATAACCTTCTGACAGGGCTACACTTCATAGCCAACTACCCTAGGTCACAAAACTGGAAATCAGCAGTAAGGTTAATAAAGTCCATAAGGAGTGCCACAGATGGGTCAGAATATATTGGAATGAATTGCCCTCTTCTAACCAGTTTTTCTCAATCAAGGAATATGACTAAAATATGAGAGCCTTGTGACATCCTGATCAGCATTCATACATTATCTTAGGATACCTGTCGTCTAAATGAGCTGGCATATATGTCTGAAAAATATTCCGTTGGTCTCTTCCACATCCAGTTTCTGATAAGCTCCTTTGAAATTGGTTGGAAAACGGCACTCTATTCTTCATTTGTAAACATCCAAAATGTTGATGAGATGAGCTTATAAGCAGCATAAGCACGAAGTGAAGACCTGGCATACTGGTTCATCCTGTTATGTCATTGAGTTCTTTCTATTACTTCAGGCTGTCAATGACGAGATGAGGCCTAAGATCTGTTAGGCAGACTTTTTCCTGAAGTATTCTCTCAGTCAAAACTCTTGTACTGGCAGTTAAAGTGAGTATAGACTCTTGGCTTGTTTGAAACACACAAAACTAGAGAAGCATCATGGTAGCTAACCCCTTGTGGTTCTTTTCTCTCAACTCTGAAATTAGTACTAATGCTCATTTGCAGTCCTTCCAGTCAAGGGTATGTCAGTAGGTCCTGCAATGCAGAAGCAAATTCACATACAGTGATGTCTTACAAACAGAATAATAGCAATTAATCTGCTTTTGGTATTGAAGGGAGGAAATTTTGGTCAGGATGCCAGGGGATCTCATCCTCTTGTTTGAATGATGCCAATGAATCTCTAACATCCACCTGAACAGGTAGAGACTGTGTCATGAATTTAGCATCTCATGCTAAAATGGCATCTCTGATAAAGCAATGCTTCAGTACTGCACAAAGGTATCAGCTTAAGTGTTCAAGTCTTCAGTGAAGCTTGAACTCCAGGCCTTTTGGCTGAGGTAAGTGAGTCAGCTGACAAAATTGGCACACTATTACCTCAATCTGGTCCTATAACTTTAGAATGTCCATTCTTAGCTCCCCTCATTGAGCTTCCTGCTAATATCCATACACTCTTGGCAATCTCTTGTACAAACTCCTAAAAGTGTCAGCTGTCCAAAAGGAAACTGTTATCATTGCAGAAACATTTTAGCATATAAAATTACATTCATAAGGCATCAGATAGAAACTGATGACCTCTTAGTTTCCAAGGGATCCCTTTCCAGCTCACAAATGGTATGAGGACTCCAGTTTGAAAGCTTATGGTATAATTTGAATTATGGTTTTGCTACAGTTTGTACAACATATATGCTGTGAAAAGCCAACACTAGCATAATATTAAAAAACTGACCCGACTAACTGGTTTTGACTTGTGCAAAAATAGATTAGATTAACCACATGCAGTACCTGTCTTAATCAGATCAAAGAATCCTCCTAACATTTGTTTTTAAGTATAAATCATAACTTGAAGTTAAACTTTTACTTAAACTCTCACTTTGATGCTACTCTAAAAAAAGAATTACAAATAAAAAGGGGAAAAACTGCAAACAGACATTAAAACAAACAAAAAATTTTGGAAATAAACAACAAATCAGACTATATCTGTCAAGTCAGGTTAACCTTTTATCAGAATTGGCAACCTAACCTGGAGTTCTTGTTTGTTTAATTCAGATTTTTGGCATGAGTAAAAAAAAAAATATACTTTCCAGCTCCCATGTGTCATGTACAGTGCAGAAGAACTTTTGATGGATGCTTAATGCAGCAGAAAAGAGCATACCTTCTCTCCAACATCTCCATCTTCCTGTGTCACATAACTTGCTCCCAGGCTTCTGCGAGTACTTTTCTTGAACTGTTAAGCACTACATGACTGATTATATTCTCTTTTTGCTAGAATTTGTTGTCTCTGAGCACCACTTGAGATTGGGAACAAATTTAAGCCAGTCTAAAGAGCATATTATGGCACCACTTCCTTATACGATGCTTAAATATTTTGAGAAAACAAGCAATGTATCCTCTCCCTACACATGACCAGGCCTCAACACAGTATACCAGAGAAATGTGGCCTAAGGGAAGAAGTCAGCCAAATTTGAATTCCTCATCACTATCATGTTTGACTGATCAATGAGGATTGACCTTGGCATCAAAGTCCCTTGGCTAAATAGCTGACTTAATGTTTGCTATTAAGGGTTATGTACCAAAATCACTATATGATTCTAGTGGAATAGCATCCAAGCATGGGTCATCACTTTAAGGAAGGAAAAAATACTTCTGGTGAAGGGGATGAGAAAATTATGCTGTGTAATTAAGTTGAATATGATGTAATTAAAGTCTGACCGGAAACTAAGCAATATCTATTGTGACTATTTTAGCTTAGTGTCAGAACACTAATATGCACTTCAGTGACCAGTCTAGGACAGCAAATGAGACAGAAGTGGGCACTGCTACCAAAACTGATAAACCAGCTGAAATATTCTGCATCTGGTAGGTGGAATGTTTTTGGGAATGGCAAATGAACTTCAAAGCCACACCAGGAATGCATCAGAAAGACGTCAAAATATTTGTGAATGCACAAGACCCAAGCTAGTGCTTGTAGCTATAAACATTTACATTTCTAAGGATTTGGGGCAATGTCTTGTAAGACACTTCTTGATAACACTGCAGGATGATTACCATAGCTATAACTTGCAGAAAGCCAAGCCTCAAGCACATAGCTCCATGCTCAGCATCGATGTGATGCTGCTAGTTTCTTTTAATCCCGCTCTCAGTTCTGTAGCATTAATGTCATTTGCACCATCGTTGAAGAGGTACAACACCGAGTCAACTGTGCCAATGCTACCTCCTTCAAGCTGCGCCAATGTGTCTTTGACAACAGGGTCCTTTGCAAATCTACAAAAGTTCTGGTTTAAAAAGCCATTGTGTTGACCACCTTCTCTGCTGCAGTGAAACATGGACTGCTTACCGACAACACATTGCGATCCTTGAGAGCTTCCATCCGCCGTGCTTGTGTTGAATCCTGGAGATCAAATGGGAGGACCACTGGACGAACATGATCGTCCTCGATGAAGCTGCATCTACCAGCATTGAACCTCTGTTCCTGCGGAACCAACTCCGATGGACGGGCCATTGAGTCCGGTTGCCGAAAACTGCTTCCCTCGACAGGTTCTCTTCTCACAACTCTCCTTTGGCCAACGTTCAAATGGCGGCCAAAGGAAAAGGGGTATAAAGATATGCTCAAGGTTGCTCTAAAGTACGGAGGCATTAACACCACTGGGAGGAGAATGCTGCTTATCACTTTGCATGGCACCACCTGGTCCATCAAGGCACAAGCCACTTTGAGGTTCAGCGACTGAACAGCGAGGTGGAATGGCGGCAGCAGAGGAAAGAGAAGGAAGCCAACCTGGGGCTACGATTTCCACTCCCTTGCACAACAACATGCCCCCACTGCAGAAGAACTTCGATCCAGGATTGGACTCCTCAGTCATCTGAAGTCTCACCAAGCCTGACGGACATCATCCTCGATTCCAAGGGACTGCCGGCAACCATTTCATATGGAAGAAATATATACTTTTGAGAAAAACCTTGCCATTGTAATTCCAGTATTTTCTGAACAAAGGGGAAAGGATTGCTTTAGGATATACGAATTTCAAGGCTGCAAGTAAAGCATGGAATAGCAGGGTTTTGTAGCAGAAGCCGAAAATTAGTCTAAGCAGGAAAGAAGCACCTTGAGGTGGAACAGAAAGCAGACAATGGATATGAGGAGCAACAGTACCACCTGATGGTCAGAGACATGCAACTACAATGTGACTGGCATATTTTGACACACAAACATGACATGGAAATCTTGACTCAGACAATAAACTTTATGGACTGCAAGTATATGCCATATGAAAAACTTGATTAGATGAAATCTAGTTGACTTCATTACATCTTAAACAAGTTCTATGGCCAGTTTACAAAAAGTGCAATGTAGGTCAACCTTTTCAGTGATTTTGCTAATCAGAATTGAGTAGTTTTGCAGGTATGTCTGAAATTTTGTATTTCATGAAGCTAAAATTCCTCAATGCAGTAAGAAGTGGCAATCAGGGGAGGTGATGGCACAGTGGTATTGTCACTAGACTAGTAATCCAGAGACCCAGGGTAATGCTCTGGAGACCTGGGTTCAACTGGTGAAATTTGAATTCATTAAAAAGGTGGAGTTAAAAATCTAATGACCATAAAACCAATGTCATAAAAACCCATCTGGTTCACTGCCACCCACATCGACCTAGACAGCCTACGAGTGTCAAAATTGGGAGAGCTGTTGTCTTACTGATTAGTCAAGCAACAGTCTCACACAATCATACGCAGAATTGCACATTACGGGTCATGTCCCAGACACCACCACCACCACCATCCCTGGGTACGTCCTGTCCCACTGGCAGGGCAGACCCAGCAGAGGTGGCAGCACGGTGGTATACAGTTGGGAGGGAGTTGCCCTGGTAGTCCTCAGCATCAATTCTGGACCCTGTGAACTTCCATGGCACCAGATCAAACATGGGCAAGGAAGCTTCCTGCTGATTACCACGTACCACCCCCCCTTCCTCAGCTGATGTGTCAGTATTCCTCCATGTTGAACACCACTTGGAGGAAGCACTGAGGGTAACAAGGGTGCAGAATGTACTCTGGATGGGGGACTTCAATGTCCATCACCAAGAGTGGCTCGGTTGCACCACTACAGACCAAGCTGGCAGAGTCCTAAAGGAATTATCTGCTAGACTGGGTCTGCGGCAGGTGTGAGGGAACCCAACGAGAGGGAAAAACATACTTGACCTCATCCATGCCAACCTGCTTGCCGCAGATGCATCTGTCCATGACAGTATCAGTAGGAGTGACCACCGTGCAGTCCTTGTGGAGACAAAGTTCTGTCTTCACCTTGAGGATACCCTCCAACGTGTTGTGTGGCACTACCGCCATGCTAAATGGGATAGATTTCGAACAGATCTAGCAACTCAAGACTGGGTAACTATGAGGCACTGTGGGTTATCAGCAGCAGCAGAATTGCACTTGAACACAATGTGTAACCTCATGGCCTGGCATACCCCCACTCTCCCCTGGCTTGGTGGTAATGGTATCAACCCTGGTTTAATGAAGAGTGCAGGAGGGCATGCCAGGAGTAGCACCAGGCATACCTAAAAATGTGTTGACCAGGTGATGCTACAATACAGGACTAACGTGCCAAAAAGCATAAGCAGCAAATGATAGACAGAGCTAAGCAATTCCACAACCAATTGATCAGATTTATGCTGTGCATTCTTGCCACATCCAGTCACGAATGGTGATGGACAATTAAACAACTCATTGGAGGAGGAAAGGAGGCTCCACAAGTATCCCCATCCTCAATGATGGAGGAACCCAGCACGTCAGTGCAAAAGATAAGGATGAAGCATTTGCAACAATCTTCAGACAGAAAGGCCGAGTGAATGATCCATCTCGGACTCGTCCAGAGGTCCCCAGCAATACAGATACCAGTCTTCAGTAATTCGATTCACTCCATATGATATCAAGAAACGGCTGAAGGTATTGGCTACTGCAAAAGCTATGGGCCCTGACAATATTCTGGCAATAGTAATGAAAACCTGTGCTCCAGAACTTGCTGCGCTGCTAGCCAAGCTGTTCCAGTACAGATACAACGCTGGCATCTAACCGACAATGTGGAAAATTGCCCAGGTATGTTCTGTACGTGCATAAAAGCAGGACAAACCCAACCCAGCCAATTACCACCCCATTAGCCTTTTTTTTTCATCGTCAGTGAAGTGATAGAAGGGGTTAGCAAAAACCTACTCGCTGATGCTCAGTTTGGGTTCCGCCAGGGTCACTCAGCTCCTGACTTCATTACAGCCTTGGTTCAAGCATGGACAAAAGAGCTGAATGCCAGAGGTGAGGTGAGGGTGATTGCCTTGACATCAGGGCAGCATTTGACTGAGTGTGGCATCAAGGAGCCCTGGCAAAACTGGAGTTAATGGGAATTGGGGAAAACTCTGCTGGTTGGAATCATACTTGGTACAAAGGAAGATGGTTGTGGTTGTTGGAGGTCAATCAGCTCCGTTCCAGTGTATCAGTGCAGGAGTTCCTCAGGGTAGTGTCTTAGGCCCAACCATCTTCAGCTGCTTCATTAATGATCTTCCTTCCATCATAAGGTCAGAAGTGTGGATGTTTGCTGATGATTGCACAATGTTCAGCACTATTCATGATTCCTCAGACCAAAACAGTCCATGTCCAAATGGAGCAAGACCTGGACAATATTCAGGCTTGAGCTGACAAGTAGCAAGTAACAGAAACTGAACTGGTCATATAAGTACTGTGGCCACAAGAGCAGGTTAGAGGCTAGGAATCCTGTAGTGAGTAACTCCCCCCCCCCCCCCCCCCCCCCCCAAACCAGCTTGTCCACCACATACAAGGCACAAGTCAGGAGTGTGATGGAATAGTCTTCACTTGCCTGGATGAGTGCAGCCGCAACAACACTCGAAGCTTTACACCATTCAGGACAAAGCAGCCCACTTGATTGGCACCCCATCCACAAACATTCACTCCCTCCACCGCCAATGCTCAGTGGCAGCAGTGTCTACCATCTACAAGATCCACAGCAGGAATTCACCAAGGCTCTTTGGAGAGCATCTTCCAAACCCACGACCGCTGCCACCTAGAAGAACAAGAGCAGCCGATGCGTGGAAACACCACCGCCTGGAAGTTCCCTTCCAAGCCACTCTCCATCTGACTCAAATATATCTCAATTCCTTCACTGTCGCTGGGTTAAAATCCTGGAACTCCCTTCCTAACAGCACTGTTGATGTACCTACACCACATGGACTGCAGCAGTTCAAGAATGTAGCTCACCACCAATATTTAGTGCAATTAGGGATGGACAATACATGCTGGCTTAGCCAGTGATGCCCACATTCCATGAATAAAAAAAATCAACAATCTGTTCATTTAAATATCAATTATTATAGATATTAGATTCCACAAGCATTGGGTATCGAATAATAGGGTAATAGGAAAGTTATTTTGTTACCACTGAAAATTTACAAAATTTGTCCTGCGATTTAGCGTTTAGCCTGTTTCCCCAAAAGAGAAAATGTGGTGAAGTCATCCCAGTTGTCATATAAAAGGAAAATAATAAAGCTTGAATCTTTTTAAAAATTATAGAAACATATGAACTCATTCACTAAATATTTCTTCTGAATTGTGCTTTCCTGATTTAGGAGTAGGATGGAGAAGTACTGTGCATTACCAGGTAGCCCTAGATGCTTAACCAAACTGGTGAAAAATGTTCAGTTCCCTGGCACTGATGTCCTCCAAAAAATTCTAACAGGGTTAGACTAGCAAACAGTTCTTGACGTTTTGATGAAATAGTCTTTGGAAAGTAGTCTCAGTTAGCCTAATGTTTGCTGTTGAATAAAAGTTTGAAAAAATTGGTGATTGAGCAAACAGAAGCAGTTGATCAATTTGTCTCAATTAAATGCCTGCCAAATAATTGTAGGACTTTTGTCCTAGTTGCCTTGTTAAAGGGAGCTGTCACGACTGTGTAGTTGTGATAATATAGATTTCATAAAGCTAATTTTTCTTTTAAATGGACAAAAGGAGCCATAAAAATGGCTGCCAGAAGCTGACTAACCTTTTACAGCTGCAATGTTCGTCAAGCTTCTAGAAGGATGCAAGTGAATTGCAAATGAACAAACGCATACATGTGAAGACATTTGAAATTCAAAATATGTTTCCGAAAAGGTAAACAGAAACAGAGGCCTTCCTGGAGGTGTGAATAGCTTTTCCTGTCTCACCAAACCTGGAAGAATGGGAGTCTTCAAATTAATGGCTAAGACATTTAAAATGTTAATTATCTCAGCTTAAAGACAATCGATGGGACTCTGCCCCAGTCTTGGGGTAACCCAATAACATAATACGGAAGCATGATTCAACAGTTTGGGGTAGCAGCCATTTTGAGTTTTGAACTGTATAAAGTTTGGCTGAGAATAGCCATTTTGTGCAGAACCTCAGGAAGAACTGAAAGATATCATCCCAGGGAATTCTTGGATAAGAGAGGCAAAGAGGAAGGTATTCGGAAATCACGTGCTGTTGTCAATATTCCAGGCAATCTGTGAGTGCCATAACCACAGAACTAGGTGAGGAATAAGAAACCCGTCTCTCCCAAAAACCTGCTGAGTCCACCTACAAAGGCAACCTCTGACTATTTGACTATAGGAGCCATCACAGCTGCTGAACACATCTTCAATTCCAACCCTTCACTCTAGACAACCGGCACTGAACTGGAAAATCCAGCTACGACGAAATCCTAAAGGACTGAACTGAATTTCATCTTTCTAAGTATCTTTTATCCTTATCTGCATTTAAACTTGTATGTATTTAGTTATTAACTTAATTACTTAAGTAACTTATAGCAGTAGTTTTGTAATAAATGGATCTTTATTTTGTTTAAGGTAAAAGTTTTGCTGCTGGTTATTTTCAATTCATTCACTCACATTCAGAAGGGGATTACATGCACACGCGCATAAATACTTAGCTCATGGACTTCTTTGAGGAAAAACCTTTTACATGGTCGTGATGGGAACACGCAATTACTATATTCACTCATTGTTTTTGCAGTACATCAATGTTAGCCAACTGAAACGGCTACTGAACTCTAGCAGATTTTCCATATGTTGTGAACATAGGGATCTGAGTTTTCTTTACTGGAACAATGAATGTGAAGTTAAAGGTGTGATGAATTTTTCCAAAGCATTGGTTATACTGTACCGCAGTTAGAGTATTGTGTACAGTTCTGGAGCCAGAAAAAAGGTACACAAGATTTAGTAGAATTATCAACATAGGAATAAGAGCTTGAAATTATTAAAGCTCCAAAATTTGGGTATTTCTGAGGAGTTCAAGGTTTTCCAAGTATATAAAGCTCTGAGAGCACATATGATTAAAACAATAAGGGGGGAAATTAGAATTTCCATGCATTGCACTTGTAAGCTGTTTGGTAACTAAAGTTGAATATTTTCAATTTTGCAGGGTTGAACGGTCTACTGATCAAGTCATCAAACCAGTCAACGTTGAAGCCTTGTCAAAATGGGTGGGAAAAATTCCTCATGAGGTAGTTCGTGAAATGCCAGTGATTGCTCCTATGTTAGCAAAGCTTGGATATGATCCATATGCAAATCCACCCAATTACGGAAAACCAGATCCAGCAGTTATTGAAAACACTAAAAGGGTAGGTGTAAGAGTTTAAGTGTCTGGACCATCCTTCTCAAACACCTGAGTTTGTGATTGCCCCTGCTGAGAGTAGTTGAAGAAAATATTCAGTTATTGCCTGGCCTACTGGAGACAGATGAGTTCAGTCATTTCTGTTTGTTGTTTTTGCTTCCGTTGTATCCCTAGCAACCAGTGTTTACAGTAATTTGCTATTTTCTGAATTAAAAATATTTAAAATGAAAAAAAAGTTGGCTTATGGGAGTAGATGCAATGTTTTTAATTTGTGCTTGTGTATAAAACCAAAGAATTGCAAATAATTTTAGTCCTAATAGTCCTGTACAGAGAAGCTCAATTTTGTATTGAAGGAAAATTTGGTTCCTTTTTATAGCAAATTCTGTTTAAATTTTTTAAAAATCCTTGTGTCAAGACTGAACTAACTAAGGCTGCTTCATGGATTCTAATTAACACATACATAAATGTATTTTATATGTGCAGAAAATTGTTACATTTGAGCTGTACAAAATAGGTTTTTTTCCTAACTTGTAATGCATTCTAAAACTAATGGTTATCAGATAATTAGAAAATTGTTGAAATATTCCAATTCTAAAGTATCAAGTGATGCAAACTGTCCACCTTCTAGAAAGGCTATGATTTCTATTTGTTAAATGTATTATTGAGTATTGGGGAAGCCATGTACAGCAATTGGTAACCCGCTTCATTCCAATGTGGACATGAGGCTTGTTCTTGAATGTGGCCACAACTTTTTTGCCGTTTGTATTATTTTAAATGTGTTGAGATTCTCTCAAAAAAGTGAACTTTAAAGATCTATGAAATATGTAGAAATTCAGGATTACACAGCTCTTATTTTTAAACTGCATTTATACTTTATTACCGATTTTTTAAAGTCTCTGAAAATGTAGGAAAATTATTTTAAATTTGTTCTAAAATTACAAATCCGGAGTTTATACATTATCAGTAAGGTTGCAAGCTTCTTCCCGAAAAGAAATACTGAAAATCACCATACAGATGATAGGAAGGACAGCTCTACGTCCATAAACTGTTATGTATATGTATGATTTTTTAAAATTGTAAAACTTTAAAAATTGTATCCAAATTGATAAGTAAAATATAGCTACTTATAATTAAAACTTATAAAGTGATATTGTTGAAACTAAGAAGTGCTTATTATATGGAGCTTAGTTCTTCGTGTGCAAGTTATGTTAAGTATGGTTTGTTTCCATGAGAAATTGAAAGGGTTGTTTTTATTGGAAAGCTGGCATTTTCTGCACTTTTAGTCCTATACCTGGTCTGCAAAAAATCATTTATTTTTTTTCCTCCTTTTAATCTAACTCTTGACTGTGAAATGAGAATTCTATTCAAAATAGCTATGTCCCATGTAATATTTTAAGGAGCCCTGTCATTTCCTCCAGTGATGAAACATTGACTGTAAAGCTAAATCACTTGTGCAACAGGTAGTTAATACTGTTATCATATGTTAATGTTAGGAATTTTACATTTTTCAACTATTTAGGTGAATAGAATATTCCTTCTGAATAATCTGCTCTGTAAGCCGGGCCTTTATATGTTTTGATGTTCTCTAAACATAAAACAGTGGCTTACAGATTTTAATTTTATTCAAAATAGTAGCTATTTAATTGTGACTTATGGATTTCACAGAAGATGCAGCATTGCACTAGAGCTCTTTTGTAACAATGCAGTATTGGAGTATGTGCAATCATTTGAAAAAATTTTTGCTACTTATATGGCAACTTTAACCACTGGTTTGTTTTAGTGCTTGTACTACCCCTATAAATAATTCCGTATAACTGATTATTAATGTCAAACCTTGATGCTGAGTTTCAAAGTTGTCATAAATCCTTTCTGATTACCAGGAAAACATGAATTGTACCTGTTTATCTTTATCTTTGTGATTGTTATCTGAAATGATCAAACTCTAATTTTTTAAAATTATAACAAGGATGACAAATACATCAAAAGGCAAAAAATTATATTCTGCACTATTATTATGCATTCCTTTTAAAATTATGTACCCACCATTGAATATTTTCATAAGTCTCCCTAGGACCAATTGAAGACCATCCAACATTAGAATTTTCTACTGAATCAAATAGTGTTACAGTGCTGGCTTATTTGCCTTTGTGAGGCAGTAAGAAAACAATTCTAGGTTTTTATAATTGTCTGGTAAATGTTTAAAAATATTTCGTATTGGCCATTAAAAATGTAAACTATTCCATGTGGTAAATGTATTGTGAGAGTCTAGGAAGAAATTATTAGTTAACTTTCACAGAAAGCATAACCTGTGATAACTTTGGTTCATTGTATGAAATTACACTGTAATGTCTTCTTTGTATTGTGCACTTTTTCATAAAAATAAAGTAATAGAAAAATTCTCAACCGTTTCATTTTCTGAGAACTATTTTCATTTACTTCAAATCGTTTAAGTTATTCATTTCATAAATACCATTTGAATTTTGATAAGAGAAATCTGTCAGGGTTAGTTCTGCAATAATTCAGTTACAGCGAATATCTCTCTTACCATGGTTCTATTTTAGATGAAAAAGAACTGAAATTAGTTAAGAATGTATTGACCAAGGAAGGTGTACATTGATGTGGTACAAAAAATCTACATATGTTCCTGTTCTGAAAGAAAGTAGCTGAGCTGACATCTGTGGTATGGGTGTTTCTGATCAGGGAAATCCTTTTGTATGCATTTGCAGTGGATTTCACTTTGAATGCTTTCACACAGTTGTAGAGATAGTAGAATGTATTGCCCTTAGAAGACCCGTTGTATTTATTGCATAGCACTGTTTTCATTACACCAGCAATTGTACTGAAGCCCAGAAAGCATTGTAAATGACTGCTGTTGCCACCATAGCCCAGTTCCCACTGATTAGTGAGGACAAGATCAGACAGGGCTGTGATGCCCTTCATGGGAGAAAAGGTACAAACATGTCATTGCTTACCAGTGAAAGATGTCCATGTTGGTGTGGCCCTTGGGGACTGTCAACATGCAGCTGCCCCCAACAAGGGTGTGCGCTTTCAGTAGAGGAAAAAAAGTGTTGAGACAGAGCTATGAGCTAAGTAGTCATTCAAATGCAACTATGAAGAATACCCTTCATGTTGTTTATTCTCCAAATACCCCTTAATGTTTCTTCACACAATTTGCATTGCTGAGGAGAGTGGTACCATAACAAATGGGTCGAATGGGTGGTCCTGTTCAGTGGAGGGGAGGAAGTGGACTAGAAGTTGTTGGGCACTACTTGGAAGTGCTCCCCATGATGATGGTCTAGTAATTAATCAATAGCAGTAATTCCAAGCAACATTTATAAAGCTGTTGCTAAAAATTGATTGGAGAGAGATGTCCATGAATCAGCTTCATTCTTACTACCTGCCCCAACCATACACATCTAGACTGCAGAATCATCAACATAGTAAATGCAGGTGTATGCTGTTTTAGGGAGTGTACATTATTGTGCAAATTAAGAAATTCATTTTAGAAAAGTGAACTGGTTACATAGTGCTCCCTAACTATAGAAGCACTAAAGTAAGTGCGTTGTTCTTGTCTGACAGATTTCATATGAGAAAAGCAAAAAACTGCGGATGCTGGAAATCCAAAACAAAAATAAAAGTACCTGGAAAAACTCAGCAGGTCTGACAGCATCTGCGAAGAGGAATACAGTTAACGTTTCAAGCCCGTATGACTCTTCAACAGAACTAAGGAAAAATAGAAGAGAGGTGAAATATAAGCTGGTTTAAGGAGGGTTGGGACAGGTAGAGCTGGATAGAGGGCCAGTGATAGGTGGAGATTGCCAAAAGATGTCATAGACAAAAAAGTTTTTGTCCTTTTGTCTATGACATCTTTTGGCAATCTCCACCTATCACTGGCCCTCTATCCAGCTCTACCTGTCCCAACCCCCCTTAAAGCAGCTTATATTTCACCTCTTCTATTTTTCCTTATTTCTGTTGAAGAGTCATATGGACTCGAAACGTTAACTGTATTCCTCTCCGCAGATGCTGTCAGACCTGCTGAGTTTTTCCAGGTATTTTTCTTTTTGTTATAGATTTCATATGCTTTCTCATTGGGATGCAACCCTATTACTCCAGTCTGGAGAACTTAGGCAAAGTTTAATGCCTATCCAATTTTGAGGGCATCCAAAGTTTGCAGAGGTACTGCCAGAGTTTAGTAGCTTAAACTGCAGCCCATCTGCACAAAGGACTGGTATGATTCCTTTAGCTGGAAATGATCTAAAATGTAAGCACGTAGAATTGAAAGTAATCTTGCAACATGGATTAGTAATTGGTTACAAGATACAAGACAGAATAGGGATAAAGGGAATTTTCTCTGATTGTCAGGATATGACAAGTGTTTTCCAAATCTGTACTGTGCCTCAGCTTTTCAGTTACTGATTTTATGTTCCTATGTGCTCCTACAGGTGCTATTTCAATCTGAAAATGCAGTTGTGAACTCTTTGAGCTTGGCCAATCATTCTCAACAGGAAAGACTCGTTCTACTGCAGATGGAGTAATTGCCCTTTGGTCTCAATTTTTGCCAATCTTTAATTTTATTTCAGCTTGTTGGCTATTGCTTGTTTGGAGTTACATCTGCTTCAGGAGTGGAGGAGTTGGTGGGGGGGATGGTGGTGCAGAGAAAAGGAATAGGAATGAATAATAGTGCTTAATGTGCATTAAACAAAGGTTGGACTTGGGGCCCTAAGTTCAAACCAGGATCAATCTCTCAGACATTGGTATTGTGGCATATGATTATAATTAGAACCACTTGATACACTCACTATTGTATGTCACTTCACAGACCCTTACTCTTCTTGCTCACCCGTGAAGTGATTTTTGTTTGAACATAACAAACACCGCACGGACTGTGCATTTTGTTCTGTATAGGTTCGTAAACTGTTTCAAGTTAACTGCGCAGTGTTCTACTGGTAGTTCATTTAATTGTAAAATCAGTTTATCTTTTTATATAAGTACTTTTTTTGTTTTCCCACATATTCTCATTCCTAGCAAACTCTAGCCATTATTTCACAATACTGCCCTCCCTTACTCTCCTTCGAAGAAATCAAATGACTAAAAAGCCAAATGTTCTGCCATCCAGGTAAAATTTTAAGTTAATGGTATTAACAGACTTTTGGAAGTGAAATTATATCTCCATGTCTTTGATGTTTCTTTAGTTGAAAGTGCATATATCAGGTTGATTTAATTTTGTTCAGATTACTTACCAGCATTTTGTATTGAAACAGTACTAAACTGTTTTAAGATCAATGTTTAAATGCCGAGTCCTTCAGGCCTATAACATTTTGTGGTTATTCTCTTCATCACCCTGGATTCAATCTTCATCACCAGGAGCTGAAAGTAAAAGGGTGTTTATTCTATTGTTCACTGCAATTGCTTCTCTTCCTGCTCCCTCACCATTACCCTGATGTTCCCCCCAGGATTTATCCTTGACAGCTTCCTATTTCTCACCTACATACTGCCTATCTGAAAACAGTGTCACTTTTCACATATACACTGGCAACATCCAGTTCTGTCTCACCATCACTTATCTTGACCCCTCCTTCACTTTCTACAAATTATCAAGCTTCTAATCACATCCAATACCGGATGAGTAGCAATTTCTTCAACCAGATATTGGGAAGACCAAAGTCATTGGGCTGGATTTTATGCACCCCCATTTTAAGGTGGGGTAGCAGGGGGCTGGTTAAATGCAATGAATAGTTTGCCCACAGCTTTCCCACCCACGCCCAACTTTAATTCCATTTTACTGGGGCGGTGGAGGCATCAGGTGGCCTGCCTATCCTTGGGTCTATTGAGCCCTTAAGTAGCCAATTAAAAGCCTGCCAAGCAGGTAGCCCAGCAACTTTTACTGGGAAAGGGCTGTGCTCCTTGGAGTTCCCTGTGCCCAACGGAGGCACATCCTCCAAGGTCATACCTATTCTTTAAGTCTGCACCCCCCAGCCTCTGAAACCTTGCTCTTCGTTCCTCTTAGGCCCCCCTGCACAACACAACCCACCCCCCCACCCCACCCCCCCCCCCCACCCCCCACCGCTCCACTCCTCCACTGGGGCCCGCTGATACACCAGAGTTAACTTCTGTTCAGCCTCCATAACCGACTCAAGACGTTTACAGCACAGAAGGAGGCCATTTGTGTCCACGTTGGTCAACAAAGATCTGACTACACTAATCCCATTGTCCAGCACTTGGCCCATAGCCCTGGAGACTATGGCAAAGCAAGTGAATATCTAAATATTTAAATATTATGAGAGTTTCTGACTCAACCACCCTTTCATGCAATGAGTTCCAGACTCCCACCATCCTCTGGGTGAAAAGATTTCTCCTCAACTCCCCTCTTAGCCTTCTACCTCTTATCTTAAATCTATGCCCCCTGGTTATTGACCCCTCTACTAATGGAAAAAGTGCCTTCCTATGCCCCTCATAACCTTATACACTTCCATCAGGTCCCCTCTCAACCTTCGCTGCTCCAAGGAAAATAACCCCAGTCGATCCAATCTTTCCTCATTGCTCAGACCCTCCAGCCCAGGCAGCATCCTGGTTGATCTCCTCTGCACCCTCTCCAGTGCAATCACATCCTCTCTATCATGTGGTGACCAGAACTGCACATAGTACTCCAGTTGTAGCCTAACTAGCATGCCGCTGTGCTGCTTTCTCCTCTTTGAGGAATGGCTGTGGTCCCAGCAGTTGCCACCAATTAAACCTGGCGCTGCTGGGAATGTGGAACTGACAGCCAATCAGATTGGCCAGCAGCCCTCTTAAGGCGGGACTCCCTCCCCACTCAGCATAAAATGGCTGTGGGGCAGCTGGCTTTTTCATGGGCGGCAGAGAACATGGCACCTGTATAATCCAGCCCATTATTTTCAGTTCCTGCCACAAAATCCATTCCCTAGTTGCAGATTCCAGGCTTCACCTTGGCGATAATCTAAAGCTGAACCAGACTGTTCGCAACCTTGGTATCATATTTGACCTCAAGATTTACTGCTGACCATATATCCCTGCCTCCACTAATCACCTATTTCCACTTCCATAATGTTGCCCAACTCTTCCCTTACCCCAGCTCATCTGCTGCTGAATCTCTCAACCATGCATTTGTTCTTTATTACTTCTAGATTTACCTATTCCAACATGCTGCTGCCTGGCTTCCCATGTTCTACCCCCTATAAGCTTCAGGTCATCCAAAACTTTATTGCCAATGTCTTAAATCATAGCAAATCCTGTTCACCCCTCTTTACCCACATTGGCTCCAAATTAAGCACTTTGATTTTAAAATTCTCAACCCTGTTTTCAAATCCCTCCATGGTCACACCCTTGCCTACCTACCTAATCTCTTTCAACCCCATAAGCCCCCAAAATATCTACATTCCTCCAAATATAGTCTCTCGAGCATTCTCAAATTTAATCATTTCATTAGTGGTCTTGCCTTCAGCAGCCCTTAAAACTCTGGAATTCACCCCCGAATCTTCTCTTCCTCCCTTTCTTTTCTTTATGATACTCCTTAAAATCTGTGTCTTTGAATACACCTTTGATCATCTACTCTTGTATCTCTTTTTGTGTTTCACTGTCACATATTATTTGGCACTCCTGTAAAGCACCTTGGGACATCATGCTACATTAAAGGTGCAATAGGAATGCCAGTTTTTGTTGTTTTAATAGTCCTGCAGAAAATACCAAATCAGCCACTATGAGTCTTAATTAATGGCTATATTGAATGCAAATCCTGGCATTTAATAGATTTACTCTAGGAGAAATATTTCTGAGAATTTCCAGATTTGCTTCATCCCTATGTAATGGTAACATTATGGTAATGTTACTTGACAAGTAATCTGTAGGCCCAGACAAATGTTCCGGAGACATGAGTTCAAATTACCTTCCCTCCAACTTGAGATGTGAAATGGTTATTTTGCTGATGATTGCAGTGTTCAGCCTCATTCTCAACTCCTCAATGAAGCAGCCCATGTCTGCATGCAATAAGACCTGGACAATGTTCAAGTTTGGGCTGCTAAGTGGCAGGTAACATTCACACCCCCCAAGTGCCAGGCAATAACCGTCTTCCAACAAGAGAAAATCTTAACTATATCCCATGGAATTTCAATGACACTACCATCGTTGATTCCCACATCATCAATATCTTGGTGGTTACTGTTGACCAGAAACTGAATTGATCCAGCCAGATGTATGGTGTGGCTAAAAGAAACAGGTCATTGGCTGGGAAGGCAGCAGTGACCACTCGCCTCCTGATTCCACAAAGACTGTCAGTGCACGTTCAGAGTGTGATGGAATACTTTCTGTTTACCTGGAGATGGGTGGAGCTGCAGCAAAACTCAAGAAGCTTGACACCATCCAACACCTTAAACATTCACATCCCCCCTGCAATGGGCACCATCTACAAGATGCGCTGCAGTAACTTGCAAGAATCCTTCCACAACACCTTCCAAACTCTCAACCTCTACCACTTCGAAGGGTAAGGGCTGCAGACGCATGGGAACACCATCACCTTCAAGTTCTCCTCCAAACCGCACACATCCTAACTTGGGAATATATTGCATTCTTCTACTGTCAATGGGTCAACATTCTGGCCTAGCTCCCTAATAGCACTGTGGGTATATCTACACCATATGGACTGCAATAGTTTAGGAAGGCAGCTCACCACCACCACCTCGAATGCAATTATGTGGGATGGGCAATAAATGCTGGCTATGCTAGTGTCCACCACATCCCACAAATCTCAAGAAGGGCTCTAATCTTGTATGTCTCTGTCTATCTCAAACACTCATTGCCAGTATATTATTTTAATAATTCACAACCTTTTGAGAAGGTTATGCTGAAAGGAAGTTGGGTAAAAGGGGGTTCATGTGGAGCGTAACTACTGGCATACACCAGGTGGACTGAATGGCATGTTTCTGTGCTGTATGATACAAGTAATATTGGGACAAAATAGGTGTATTGGTTTAAGTGCAGTTTACCACCTTAAAAGTGGTATGGTGCATGAGCCTAGTGACACAAATTATGGTAGTCATTGCACTGAAGACATGGGGATTCTCACCATTGTGTTGAGTGCTTCCACTTCCTTGAAATGTCTTTTTTCTTGTGAACAAGGGGGTTCTGCCCCCCCCTCTACTGACAAAAACATAATTTATTTTTCTTTTAGAAGAAAGGAATCTGTACCAGGATGCTGCATGTTTGACAATTTTGACTATAGGTTGAACATGTTTTTGTGCATTTGAAATTGGGTAATTTGCTATTTTATTCTTGGCCAGGACTTTGGGGCTGCATCGAAGAGAGTGGGAATAAGGTCTTCCTGTTAGCAGAAGTAGGCAGAGTCGCCTGGCAATTATTTTCCATGATGGGAAAGCGACTAAACTTTTTGTTCTCTTTCAGCATATTTTATTAGCTGCAAAATGCTGATAGGAAGCAGGGTCGGAGGTGGTTCATGTGGAGCATAACTACTGGCATGTACAAGTTGGGTTGAATGGTCTGTTTCTGTGCTGTATGTTGCAGGTAATATTGGGCTGAAATAAGTGTATTGGTTTAAGCGCAGTTTACATCCATTTTGGGATGAGGAGTTTAGTCCAGTGGTAAAATATGGATAACTTTTTTTTAATAATGTCAACCCTCCAGATTTGGCTTTATTCGATATGGCTCGACTATTATTGCAGCACTTTCTAAATCGAAATTAACATGTTGGAGTGCAGCTTCAACTATACAATATAGTTAAATTGAAGACCCACTTTGCTTTACATAAAATGCTCAGTGTTTAATTGTTATGCTTGAATAAGAAAGTGAAGGCTTCAGGAACTGATGAGAAAGTATTCGGCTGGATTGAAACTTGGAATTCAGCTCCCTTGGTTGCTCAACTGTTAAACATAGTGTACAGCTGAGTTAAACAGAAAGTCCTAGATTCGATTCCCCAGTTTGATCTGAACTCCTTAGAGCTATGGGATTCAGGGCATTGCTATTGGCCTAGCTTCAGCTGCTGATTTAGGGAGGCTAAAATTGACCTTGGTTCCCATTTGGGATTGCTATCCAGCCTTGTTTGAATTTCAGCTGAGATACCTGTGGTTAGTAATGATCTTCCATTAACTTGTTAGCACTTGTTGTGTCTAAGCTTGCATATGAAAAAAGGCCACTTAAGTGAAGTATCCACTGAACTTGAAGCTGCTTTCCACAAGGTTCGCTAAGTACTGGAATGCACTTCAAGGCTGTTAAAACAAAAAAGTTATCTTAATCCATCAATCACATTTGGAATATTGTGTGCAATTTGGTGCACTTTTCCTTCCAAGAAACATTGATGTAGAGATTCAGATGAGAGTAAAATGAATGAGTGCAGGATTCAAGCTAGAGACCCAAGTTATGTGGAAAGGCTTGCAGAGCTGAATTTATTTTCATTGGATTACAGATTGAATGGGGGCAATGATTCAAGTGTTTAAAATTTTCAGAAGTATAGTATATGTAAATAGACTATTCAACATGAAGTGTGAACATACAATCAAGTCTCTTCTAAAATTGGTGCTTTCGTGTTAAAGCCACTTGTCTTGAGGTGGACAGTAAAATGAGCTTTATCAAAAATTAAGCTGGCATTTAAAATGCGCCATATCACCAGTGAAGAAAGTAAACCAGCATGAACCGGCATTGCTATTGGCCTAGCTTCAGCTACTGATCTAGGAAGGCTAAAGTTGACCCTGGTTCCCATTTGGGATTGCTATCCAGCCTTGTTTGAATTTCAGCTGAGATATCTGTGGTTAGTTAGTTTTCACATAAATTTACTAAAATATCAAAATCTGTAATTTATACTTTACAGTATATAATTGTACTGAAATTAATAGTTGACACTTTAACAGTCCTACTTGTCCTTTGTGAAGAGCTCTAATCTGTGTGTAGTAGTATGGATGGCATACTTTGTCCACTTAGCCTATCCAATCTGGCTGTGTGTCAGAATTTCTTTTGTGTATGCATGACAGAACTCTGCTATGACCAAACCTCCATCTCTGAAGCCACAGCTCTGAACCTCTGAAGCTTCAGTCCTACTAGGTGCTTCAGCCAACTGCTTAGCAATTTGGGTAAGAAGGGGGCCTCTGTGAAAGGAAACTCCCACTACATTTTGAAACCAGCTTGGAAGTATCACCTCTACTTCACCTTTCTTTCCCTTTCACTTCCTTCATCTGTGGCTTGGAATTTTGTTGTCACTCAGTGAACAGGTGCTCGGAACGAATCAATAAATCAGCAGTAGTTGCTTTGGAAGATTGTTGCTGATCCTAGATTATGCTATCTCAACCATTTTGTTTAGTATGTCAGTTTTACTGTCTGCAGCCAGTATTTATTAACACAAGCTGTAACTAGGCCCTAATGACAGGAGATTACTTAGCTCAGGTTATCACACCTCATCAAGATGCAAGTTGCTACTTATACAACTGAGTTGCATGAAATAGGTAGAACTCTTAATATGATACAGCCTTTGTTATTGGTAATTTATGGAAATGGCAAATAACAGGAGTTAATTTCTTGGTTTCCTGCAATAACTGTGGCATAAGGGGTGGGGATGGTTAATTTTGTCACTGTACAGGAAAGTTAGTGTGAAGTAAAATAATCAAATCAATTATTTTGGCCAAATAATTTAAAGAGCGCTTAGTTTTGTGTGAAAAATTGGTTTGTCATCAAAATGAGCGAGATCAACTACTTTTAAATTTAGCAATTTATCCAAAAGGTAGACCAATTTGTTCAACTTGCATATACAAATAGGTCCACAGTGCTCCAATTTATGCTGATCGGCCATTGGCAGGAGTGATTGTTAGGGTATGTACTGTATTCCAAGTTAACAAAAGATGACAAGCAAGTATGTGCTTTCATTCAAATAATTCACAGTTGAGATTCAAATTTGGTTGTAAACAAAAGTAATGTCAAACAGTCTGCACCATGCATTTATAAGATTAAACAAGGAGAGTTGTATTACATGAGTGTAGTAAAAATGGGCGAACAATGCTCATAAATCTATCATTACTTGGAGCCATTGACCCAATGTACAACTTAGATGGCATGGTGAAACTTTTGTTGATCCAGGAGAAAGATGCCTTTTAAGAAAAGTATTTTAATATATGAAAAATATGTAATTGTAAATGGGGGAAAAAAAACCTCTTGACCACATGAATTTTTAGTTTTTGAAGGAATCATGTAGCTGGGAAAATTATATCCTGTAAATATGCCACCCGTATTTTTGTATACCCCTGCAGTTAAGCAGAATATTTGGTGCAAGAGCAAAATACTGTGGATGCTGGAAATCTGAAATAAAAACAGAAAATTCTGGAAATACTCAGGTCTGGCAGCATCTGTATATAGAGAGAGAGAGAGACAGTTAACATTTCAGGTCAATGACCTTTCATCATAACATTTGGTACAGTTGCCTTACTTGCATTATTTTCCAAATATAGAGTGCCAAGGGATGTAGATTAAAGTTGGATAGATGGAGATGGGATACAGATCAGCCATGAAATTATAGAATGATGGAATAGGCTCGAGGGCCTACTTGTGTTCTTTTGTTCCTAAATAAGTTTTGTGTGCTTGTTCCTTTTCTGCAAGCCATTCTAGTTCCAAAGTATGAATGAAAGCACTTCAGCCTACATAAAAATCAAATTATAGGTTACATTACGATGTGCAGCGATTTCTTTGAGTGCTTTAATCCAAATCTCTTGTACTAAATTTTAAGTTTGAATTTGGTTTTGTGTTAGATGAAAAAAATGCAAGGCCCTGTTTTGATGAAAGGGATTTTTTTCCTACATCCTATTTAATTCTGAATTGGAAAAATACTCCCCTCTCCATTTCATTCTTTTACTTCCATTGCATTTAATCATCTTTCTGGTCTTTTTTTTCTCACATGGCTTTCTGTCACAGGCCCACCATTCATATTTTCTTTGCTCTCTCCTTTCCCAGGAAAAGAAGTTAGTTGACAGCACTGATTAGGTAAAGCTGAGTGGGTACTGTTTAGGATGGCTTTATTTAAGGAATCCTGGTGTATGCTAAAATAACTCATTTCTTTTCCCAGGTAATCAAAGGTGACTTTCAACTACCTGAATTTCTTAAAGATCAGCCACAGGTATGATACGAGGCTCCATAATGTCAGCTGGGATTGCAGTGATATTTGTTGCACTGTTTAACTTTGTTTCTGCTTCGGAGGCTATTTTTAAAAGTTGTAATTTGGCCAAACAGGAGTTAACAGCATATTGAGTTAGTTGGAAAAAACCTGGGAAAGTAATCGATCAGAAAGAAGCTTGCATGCTTCACTTTAGCCTTATTTCATTTTGTACATAGAATGCTTATAAAATGTTATTGTTCTTGTACGTTTGTTTACAAAGATTGATATTGACATGATTTGGTTGGGACAGTTGAATAGATAGCCAAGAGTGTTAATGAGAGGAGCAAGTAAGGAACCACAAGTTAGGGGAATACTTGGAAACTACTGACTGCAGTATAACAATATTATAGGAGTGGAAATAAAAGTTGACAACAAAGGTATCTGACTAGGGAAAAAAGCAGTTCATTGCAAAATTAAAAAGAAGCCCTTTTTCAGATTAAATACAAGGAAAAATTGATAAATTGAATCTAAGACCACAATGGAACATATTTAAATAAAAGGTAGAATTAAATTCCAGTGAGGAAATGAGGCAAATTATTGAAAGCTGAGGTTCCATGGATGAATAAGGGAAGATTAGATAAAATTTGAAATTTTAGTAAATTTAACAATTAAGGAGTAGGCAATAAAAACCAAACCCAGGACAAATATAAAGAATATGGGAAAACTACAATATGGGAGATGCGATAGGCTAAGAGGGAATATGCAAGTGGTGGGGCAGAGCACTGAGCAAAAAAAACCCATTAAAGGTCAATAAAAAGCATCTCAATAGGAGCATAGTCAACATTGGGGTAGTGACGGATTGGCAGAAAATACTTTCTTTCAATTTTCACAGGAGAGATGGATATCAAACAAAATTTCACACAGAGACGCATAAAAGAAGTTAGGACAA
Organism: Carcharodon carcharias; assembly: GCF_017639515.1. Taxonomy (NCBI): domain Eukaryota; kingdom Metazoa; phylum Chordata; class Chondrichthyes; order Lamniformes; family Lamnidae; genus Carcharodon; species Carcharodon carcharias. The sequence goes on from NC_054476.1 coordinate 118,450,263, forward strand.
GTGGCCTAAAGCTTTTTCAAAGAGTTATTAGGAGCATCTTAGATGAAGTAGAGGGGCAGAGGTTTATTGATGATTTCCAGAGTTTACGGTCTGGTCTGCTGAAAGCACAGTTGCCAATGGTTAGGTGAGGGAAATCCAGACTGCACAAGAGACCAGAATTAGAAGAATGTAAAGAACTTGGAGAGTTATAGACCTGGGGGAGGTTACAACGATAGGGAAGGGCAAGGTCATGGAGGGAATTGAACACCAGGATGAGAATTTTAAATTTGAGGCTTTTCAGACCAAGTGCTCAGCAAGCGCAGGGATGAATGGTGACTGGAACTTAAGGCAGTGTTGGTCAACTTATACAAGACCTTATGCCCCAGTTCAGACATCAGGTATAATTCTCATCCAAGTACAAGAATGCTAAAAGAAATGGAAAAGGTGCACCAACTATTCACTAATATTTCCTCAAAGAATTTTCTTAAATTCATCTCATGATTTACCTTTTAAAAATCTGTGCTGGATATCCTAAAATTAACTTGTGTCTTTGTAAGTATTAATTTATCCAATGGTTTGGCCTCCAGAAGCTTATTTACTACAAGCATTAGGTTGACTGGTCTATAGTGTTACAGACAGGAGAGTGGGGTAGAACTGAACTCCTTTATTCTCTCATTGCCAATCCTATTGTCTGATGTTTATTCCAAAAACCCTTTGTGTAGGCACTTTTAAAAGTATCTCACTACCAACTCTCTTAGGATTAAATCAGAAGTTTAGCTTATTCACACATTCAAACCTGAGCGCACACGCGTATATACACACACACACAAACACACACACGGGGATAGAAAAGAGGGTGTTTTATAACAATGATTAACTAACGGTAAAAAGAACCACAGAAATAAACATCAGTTCACGTGATTTCCAAGAGTCCAGAAATTCCAAACCCAGCGGGGTTTTCTTCACACTGAAGTTCCAATTTTGATGGGTTCCTGGCTGAGGGCAAAAGTGCAAAATTCCTTTAAGATGATGTCGCCGCATTGAGATGAGTTGATATTCAGAGACTTGTTCTGCTTGGCCGATGGTGGCCAATGACTTCCAGATAAGCAGGCTTCGAAAAGTACATGTTGCACGCTGCTTGATCAGCTTGGAGTCCTGCTATTGGCTGTTGGCAAGTTGGAAATAAATCAGCGGACTGGCCTGCTTCTGAATTTTCAACTCTAAAGAGATTTCAAAATGGTTATACAAGTCATGTGACCTTCCTCCATAATTATTTCACAAAGGAATGTTTATCTAGTATCTGGACCTGGCTTTTGTTTTATGGTTTATAATGCCCCAGTCATTAGCCTCTGAAAGAGTTATTATCCATATTAATGACCCTGTTCCAGGTAGCTATTGTCTTGGTAGATCCTAGGACTCCACTAGAGGAGTAAGCTTATAAAGATGCAAATGATGTCCATTTCCTTTCAATAGTTCCTTTTTGAGATGGACCTTGACAGTCCCAGGGGTGAGATTCCATGAGCAACATGTTAGGGCAAGTCTCCGGTGCAATCCATATAATTCCTTCGTAGTCATCTTACAATTCCAGACATCAGGTGACTTATGGCGGCCATTCTTTGGTTCAGCAAAATTAATTTTTAAATATGTGAAAAATAATAAAGTTTGATTTATATAATTTGTGATTAAATTCATGTCTTAAGGATATGACATTAGTTACCCAATTTCACTATCTTCCTCCTTGAACCAGAGGCTTTGACAGTCTTCCAGCTCTCTGACAAAATTTACATGTCCAAAGATGTTTATGTTCAGAGCCTTTGCTGTTTCCTTTCTACAGCCATTAGCTTTTCAGAATACTTTAATTTTCCCTTAGGATGAACACTTTATTATCTATCCTCAATGTCGATCCTAAGTCCCTTCAAAGGCATTAAGAGGCAACCATATAATGTGAGCTAGGGTCACCTGTAGGCCAGAACAGGAAGTTTCCTGAAGGCTTTTAGTTTTTTTATGATATATTTACTGGTTCCAGTTCTGAATTATTGAATTCAGATTAATTGTTGTTTGGTAATACAGAATTGAGTATTGCTGAAAAAAAAACATGTTGAAGCTTTTCATCTTGCATTCATCAAGACACTTCGCAACAATACCAATATGAGGGGAAAACAACAAATTATACTGTATGAGAAGATAGCGCTAATTGGTTGGCAAGTGGAGTCTGGTAGAGGTGTTGCTGGAATAGAGCTCATCAAAGGCATCCTGTGGGATAATGGCTACCCTGATCAAATTATTTTACACTGTATAATCGCACAAGCTCATGAACGGGCCCAAAGCCATTACTTTCAGCCCTGAAAAGTGCCCTGTACACCTCAAATTACCCTGGAAGGGCAAGGTATCTCAAAAATTTGAGCAACAGGTGAAGCTAGCCATTTCATGCTGCTACTATGCAGTAGCAACATGAGCAGTATTCGCCATAACAGGATGCTGCTGTCAAGCCAAAAAGATACCCTGCCTATCACCCAAATGATTAATGTGGTATATGAATTTCAATGCCAGTGCAATGCTAGGTACGTAGGCCGTACGTCCCAAAGACTGGCAGATCGTAACAAACATGTCCCAGCTGCTGTTCACAATGAACAAGGTGCAGACCATACCCAACCGGTCAATGCTTGCAAAACTCAAGATATAGTGTCTAACATTAGATGTGATTCCATGATTGAACAACATTTGCTAAATAATCCTCAGTGCACGAAGAATTACACTGACAACTGATTTAAGGTCATCAGTCGGGCTCGCAGTGTGGCACGTTTGTGTGTAATGGAAGCTACACATATTAATACACAGGGCCTTATTCTTTGCAGACGGAAAGAACATGTACACACATTATGCCTGTTTCAGCTAAACAAAATAAGTGACAGCCATTCACTGACATGTTCCTCAGGGCAATGCCTGACCAATTAGGATCAAACTGCCTGGTTTAAATTTCAAACAATGTCTGGTAGTTAACTGTCAGTCACCATCACTGGTGCATTCTCCATGGAAATGCCTCTACCAATCAGAGTCCACTTGCCAACCAATCAGCACAGTCCTCATACAGTATAAATTGTTGTTTTCCCCTTATATTGGTATTCTTGCGAAGTGTCTTGATGAACGCAAGATGAAAAGCTTTGACATGTCTTTCTCTTTCAGCAATAATTTGGATTACCATAGTGCATTTGTTACTTCAGTGCCATAACACTACACTACTGTAATCTGATGCATTTTAAAAGGAACTTGTGCCTTTTCTGCTTTGAGTTCTACCAATTTTCTTCATTTCTATGAATATCTCATCTAATTCACTACCTCTTCCTCGTGTTCACTTTCATTCCCGCTGTCAGTCTTCTGTGAAAGCTAAGGCAAAGTCCTAGTGTAGGGGGGAATTTCCCAGGAATTTGAAGGCACATTCGGAGCCCAGGGATGGAATGAGTGCAGGAAAGTCGCAGAGAAGGAGGTCATACTCATTCCCCAACATGTTCCTGCTTCCTTGCAGTGGCTTCAGTGCAGTGACAGCAATCTGCCAGTGGCAGGAAGCCAATGAAGGCTCAACAACCAATTAGCAACAATTTTTCCAATGTAAATGAGATTTTACGGGCATTGCATGGGACCCCACTGTTTCTGCAACGTGTCAGGCAATGGGAGAGAGTGTGGAGAGCAGGAGGTTGGAGCACCATGCCAGATGAATTAAATCTGCCTTAAGATGCAAATTGGTGGCAAAGCTGAGGTCCTCCACAGGCAGAGGTTTGCAATTTCCTTCCAGTCTCCTAGATGCTGCAATAAGGGGTTCTGCTGGTGGTGAGAAAGTGGCATCTGTTGCCTCCAGTGGTTTCACTCCTCCATTTTGTCCAGCCCTCTCGTGTCCCATGCATGCCTACTGCACTCACTGCACACACAATGAAGATTGCTGGCTGGCTTTGCAGTTTCACGTGCTGACTCACCTTTCCATCTGTACAACATGCTCGCTGTTCCTAATTGGGTGGGGATCCTGGAGGCAGCCTCTTAATTGGGCACCTCCTATAAAATTACACCAGGAGGTGTGCTGCTGATGTGAACAGGGTTCGTCCCAAAAATAGCCTTGACTGCCGTGGTCCAAAGTGCATAGTTTCAGCCTGTAGTATCTTCCCCATTCCTTCATTGTCTGATATCTATTTTTTCTTGACCTTATCCTTTAAGTATTCTTAGTTTGTGCTTTATATAAATATTTTGCTGTTTTTCCTTTTGTTATTCCAGTTTTTCTGAATACTCTTTGTCAGCTTTTTTATATTTTCTGTATTTCATGTGATTTTCTTTTATAGTGTTGGTACAAGATTTATCAGATACCTTTAAATTTCAATTTATTTTTTCTACTTAACCAAGGACCTTTGCTTTTTGCTGCATCCCTTTACTTTTTGTGGGCACATAATTCTACCTGAAAGTTTCCTGTTGTTTTTCCACTGCCTGTTTGTTTCAAATTTATGTGGATTCATTCCCCTTTTATATTTTTGCAATTCTTTTTTCCAATTAAGTGTTGGCCTTTGACCATTCCCTGTACCAGTTCCAGCACTGTTTCCATGTTGAATTAAAAACATACTAATCTGGAAAGAAGTCTTGTGCATGTTGTGAAAACTCCTGTTCTTGATACTAAAATTACTCTTACCCTGTTCTGTCTTTGGATAATTAAAGCCAGCTATTATTATGGCCCTAAAATTAAAGCAAAAGCGGATGCTGGAAATCTGAAATAAAAACAGGACGTGCCAGAGGCAGCCTCTGTGGAGAGAGAAACAGGGTTAACATTTCAAGTCCAGTGTGGCTATTCTTCAAAACTGGGTTATTCCTGCATATTTGTCTTTCTCACTCTTCCTTTAGCTTTTTCCACTCTTCAGCAGACCATGACACATTTTCCAAGAGTAATAATTCAATTTTTTAGGTTCAGGTTTTGTGCCAACCCCTGTATTCTTAAATTCTTTATCAGCAAGGAATCTCTGACTATTACTTTCATCCTTCCTTGTTTTCTCTACTTGATCCAGCCTCAATATTTTGTAACCAAGATTGCTTAGCTCTTACTTCTGCCCTAAAGCAAGCCTTACCCCTGTTAATGCTACTATTACATGCCTATAGCAATGTGTGCCTCTAGCTCACTAATTTTATTCAATATATACTTTGTGCTCCCTAATCACATTACTTGGAATCTTACCTCATAATATGTGCCTGCACCACCTATGTCCACGATGAAATAACTCCTCTTGGATCTCCGTCAATGCATTCTGTCTCTCAGCAGTGTGCGTTGTTGACCTCTTGATATTTCCATCCCTTGTAAGAAATTCAACCTAGTGTTTCTATTAAATGCCTAACCCAAATTATGAACTTGCCATGTGTTAAATGCCCCATGAAAGGTGTGTATTGTCATGTGCTAAACTAATGGATAGTAGATTAAATAAACAGCTTTTTAACTACTTTGTTGTTGTTGTCTATGTATTTCCATTAAAGTAACATTCACAACTTGGAAAATTGGCTACATTGTTGTGAAATTCACGTAGCCAACATTTGGAAAGACCAATAATGTATTAGAAGTTCTCTGAGACTCAACATTCTAAATAATAATAGGCTGATAGAGTTGAGCTTGAAGGTTATGATCTGGATCTTTAAAACGGTAAAGAGAATGTATAGTATAGCATAGACTTCAGCTCTGATTGATGGATTAGAAAGTGAATAGTGTTGGCAAATCTCAAATGACACAAGAAAATGTTTCCCCCTCCTTTGACACAATGATAAATGTGTGTAATGAAAGACCAATTTAAACTAGTCACTGCTAAGATATTTAAGCAGCAGAGCAAATATTTGGATAGGAATCACATTGAATGTTATAGGAATGCTGAAGGGTCTAGTTCTGTTGAGATCATGGGGAATGGCATCTAGGAATGCAATGAGTCAGATTGAACAATACATATTTGTAATGGTAGATTATGCATAATTTCCAAGATATGGATAACTTCAGGCTCTGAGAGAAATTTCACCCGACAACTATGTTCTTTTTATGCTTTGTCTTCCTCAGGAGATTAAATGAATTGGGAAGGGTTCCATGTAATGTAATGTGGTTTGATGGAAAGAACAAACTTGGTTACTACCTTTTTTTTTAGTTCTGTTATTTAGCATAATTCTTCTGTTTGTTTATGCAATTGAAGAGGTTCCCTAGTGTTCACGCATTGGCTGTCACTTCACACCGAAGGCCACCTGCTGTCCCTAGTATGCTTATTCTTCCCCCAATGTTTAAATCCCTCCAATCAGGTTTCTGCCTCTGCCACAGTAATAAAACAGCTCTTTTCAAAGTCACAAATGACATCCTATGTGACTGTGACAAAGATAAACTTTCTCTCCTTGTCCATCTTGACCTGTTTGCGCCTTTGACACGATTGACCACACCATCCTCCTGCAACAACACTCCACTGTTGTCCAGCTGGGTGGGACTGCTCTCATCTGGTTCCACTCATATCTATCTAATTATAGCCAGAGAATCACTTGCAACAGCTTCTCTTTTATCCTGCACCATTATCTCTGGTGTACCCCAAGGATCTATCATTGGCAGCCCCCTACAATTTCTCATCTACATGCTGCCCATGGGTGCCATCATCCAAAAGCACAGCATTAGTTTTCACATTTATGTTGCTAACACCCAGTTCTACCTCACCACCACCTCTCTTGAATCCTCCTGCAAAATTATCAGACTGCTTATCAGAATTATCAGAATGTACAACATTTAACAGAAATTTCCTCCAATTAGATATTGGGAAGACTGAAGCCATTGTTTTCGGTCCGTCCTCAAAACTCCATTCCCTAGCTATTGCTTCCACCCGCCTCCCTGGCAACAGTTTGAAATTAAGCCAATTTGTTCACAACCTTGATGTCACATTTGATCCTGAGATGAGCTTCTGACCTGATATTTCTATACTATCACTAGTATAGAAGTATACTATATCACTATAAACTGTCTATTTCCACTTGTTTAACATTGCCCAACTTTCCCCTGTCCCAGCTCGTCTGCTGAAACCCTCATTTATTCCTTTGTTACCCCTAGACTCGGTTATTCCAATGCATTCCTGGCTGGTCCCCCACATTCCACCCACTGCAAACTTGAGGTCATGCTGCCCATGTCTTAACTCACAGCAAGTCCTGCTCTCCTATCACCCCTGTGCTCGCTGACCTACATTGGATCCTGGTCAAGCAGAGTCTTGATTTTAAAATTCTCATCCTTACTTTCCAATCACCCCATTGCCTCATCTCTCCCTGTTTCTGTAAATCTCCCCCAGCTTCGCAACCCTCCGAGATATCCAATTCTATCCACTTGTGCATCCCCAATTTTAATCGCTTCACCATTTGTGGCTGGGCCTTCATTTATCAGGGCCCTAAGTTCTTGAATATGCTCCCTACACCTCTCGACCTCTACCTCGCTTTTGTTCTCTAAGACATTCCTTAAAATCTATTTCTTTGACCAAGCTTTTGATGATGAAGGAATAGGGATAAGTGCCCAGTCATGATATTGAGGTGACTTGGAGGAAAGCTTGAAGATGATGATATTCCCCTGATGTAGCTGTTCTTGTCCTCCTTGTTGGTGGCAACAGTGGCAGAACTTGAAAGTGGTGTTGAGGTAACCTGACTGCTGCCTTTGCCCAAACCACTGTAATAACTTGGCTTTTATGTTAATATCTCACTTAAACCTGCAGTTGACAACAGTTTGCAAAGTAGTTCCAATGTTACAAATGTTCCACCTGTGAAATGCTTCATAGGCATACATGTTAATAACAGATGCTGAAGCAGGAAGAAAAAATTGAGAGGTGACCAAGGAAATGGGTTTTAAGATTATTTAATGGAGGGAAAAGAGGTGAAGATGGAAAGGTAGAAGGATTCAAAGAGGGAATTCCAGAGAATAAACCTATGTGCTGAAGGCTCTGCTACCAATGGTGGGGCAAAGCAAGAAGGGACCAGAGTCAGAGAAATTGGGGAATTGTGCAAGAAACTGGAGTCAGAGGAATGGAGGAGAATATAGGGCTAAAGAAGATTGCAGAAATGGGATGGATTTAAACAGAAGGATGGGGAATTTACATTTGAGGCATTGTGCGATGGAGAGCCAGTGTACTGTGAGGTGGCAAAATCAAGAGGGTGTTCAAAGGTATGGGCAGCGTCAGTGAGCCAATAGTGGATATTTAGCCAAGCAAAATGAGAAATCAAGAAAGTAATTTTGTCCACGATGGTGTTGAACTTCTTGTGCTGTAGTTATACAAGTCCAGATTGAGTGATGAGTATTCCATCACATTCCTAGCACATTATAGAAGATGGTGAAATGGCCTCTTGCTTTGAGCCCTAAATATGCTGTTCTAGCAGAATGTCACTAGGTGGTAGTATGGATACCATGATTATGAAGAGTCAGGATCCAAAGCTGAATAATGCAGGAGCAAATAATCCCTCCTACAAATAATGGGGAGCAAATCATTAGGCTAAAGTAAGGAACTTATTAACTGAGACTTTGAGGGATAAAGGGGCCAAAACATTTGCATATAGGAGCAGTTTTTGCTGAGCTTACTAGATGTTGTTGATGCAGAGAAAGCAATTCCTAGTTTTGGAGCAGAAACACTGGTTTACTCCGTAAAGAAAAAGTGAGACCAAAATAACTGCTCATATATCTTTATATTGAAAAAACGCAATGTTGCTGCCACCATTTGGACAAACATGGGTTTTTTAAAAAGTAAATTTGTGGAATGGCCTTTAACATTCTTTTAAAGATGCATTACGCTATAGTTTTTAAAGTGTTGTCTTAGTTACAAAGTTATTTTTACTAGTGTGGAAGCTTCTCTACTTCAGTATAGGTCCAGCATAGCAGTAAACGATAAAAAAAAACTGAAGCAGTTGTTTGGTAACAACAAATTAACAGAACTATGCAAGTTACAATCTGTTCTTATCTATCAAAAAAATCAAGGTTGCTGAATAAACAGGAGGCAGAGTAAGGGTGCAATTGCAGCTTATGTTCTAGACTTTGCTTAACTATTAGGAAAACCATAATATCTATGTTTCATGAGACACAGAAGCAAAAGGATAAAATTGGCATTGAAAACCAGACTTTAGGTATATCTTGAAAATTTCCAGACATTCCAGCCCAAAACCAGACAGGTGACATCAGGGGCTGGAAGTGAACTACATAAAAATTTTAATGTTCCTGCCAAACTTAACTTTGGAAAATTGTTTCCGACATGAAGTGCAGCAGTTATCATGCTATCTGGGAAGGAGTGAGAAGGGGGAATGCTGACAGAGGAGAAGGACGGAAAGGAGGTAGTCATACTCATGTCATATAAAGAGGAGTGGTACCTTTGATTTAAATTGATCAATATGGTAATGGCAGGTTTATGCAATGCTGCATACAGGTTTGACTTTTAGCATATTAATCCTTTTATAACTTGCTAAATACCAGCATTGACAAACTCCTTAAAACTAGGCTGAACTTTAAGACTACTTTTTGTGCTCAAGTGCTCAGAGCCTGAATGATTAATTACATTATGAATGTGAATATTGAAGTGCATATCCAGTTAATGCTTCATCAGACCTATTGAAGACATCTCGTAGTTTGAGCTCTGCACAACATTCATCTCAGACCTGATAAAAAGAATATCATAAAATCCAGAGTAAGAAAAACCCAAACTTGCTCAATCAAAGTTTCATGTATGATTATTCCATCTGAACTTTCCTCCTGTGCCATCTGATCTTCCCCCTACTTTAGGAAATATATTTTCTATCATGACCTCCCTGAAAATTGACCCTGAATCAACTATCTAAGAATTTACTCCGCTTTCCTGTTAGGGAATCATTTGTTTTTCTGAGCTTTAACACCACCACCTGTATGTTCCCCTCCAAGTCACTGACCATCCTGACTTGGAACTCTCTCACCATTCCTTTGCGGTCACTGGATCAAAATCCTGGAACTCCCACCCTCTACTGTGCGTGTACCTACTCCACTTGGACTGCAGCGATTCAAGAAGGTGGCTCACTACCATCTGTTCAAGGGCAATTAGAGATGGGCAATAAATGCTGGGCTTGCCAGCAAAGCCCAAATCCCAAGAACAAACTTAAAAAAAAATCTGCAACCTAAAATGCTTCTCCTAAGTTCACTTTTCAGTGCTAACTGTGTTGTACAAGGTAGTTGGGTTAACTGGGAACAATTAGATCAGTCAATAAGTTCTCCTGGAGTATGCTTGATTACCTTTATGGATCAGAGAATAATTTTAATTTTTCTAAATTGGCACCATTTTTTTTCACTCTCCAGGATGATCCATGACTTATGGGAGTTATTGGTGTGCGTGGATGGCACCATGTTAGAATAACACAGGCTTGATCGACCAGATGTCTTCTCTTGCCCTTTTTCATGTTTGTAAATTCCCTCTGCCAGTTCTCATGTAATAGTGATACAGTGACATGTACCAGTGCTTGCTATTTCTATTAAAGCACCGTATTCTCACTTCTAAAGAGCAGAAAACTAAAACTTTCAAAATGCATCTCTTCCATAACCTCAGTGGTAATAAATTTGTGTTTCATTGCCAGACTCTGCCCCAGATGATATCCGCATTTAAACTTGCTTTTCAGTATTAGATCTCAAGAATATGTTTGCAGTACGTATTCTTCAAACAGATGCCGACATTGAGAAGATGCTTGCCAGAGATGATTTTTGACACTCTTTGAATCATTCTTATTCAAAGAACTGTTTCTTTCCTGTTAACTTCAGAAAGCTCATTCAGCCACTGAGACCCTCTTAGCTTGGGAATTGAATGTGGATTTCTCTTCAGCCTTTTTTGTCCTTGAGCCAGGTCTCCTGTTCTTGATATTGTTCAGCTGCAAAGAAACCTCTTGGGCCTCTCTTTGTGGTCTCAATTTGGTCTATTAATACCACTTTGCAGATTGCTTAACCATAGCTCTTCCTCAACTGTATCCATCTCTTTCTATGAAAATCTAGGTTTCTTCCTATTTTTATACATTGATTCTATTTTTGTTGGTTCTGCAGCTTTTATTTCTGAACAGTGAATTTTGAAGAATCATGGGCCTCATTTCTGGTTTGTTTAAGTACTTAACTGCTCATCACTGTGGCCTGTTGACTGTTTTACCACCTGTTTGAGATAAACTAAAGTGTTTGCAACTCAGAAATATAGGTGTTTAGTGCCAGAGCTCTGTCTGAAGTGATTTATTTCTGAATATTTATCCCTACATGTTTAAATGAGCATTATATTTGAGGAGAGTGGTTTCTCCTTTGATTGCATACAGCTCTACCTCATATCTGAATAAAAACTGGTCCCAAGTGGTGATGTAGAGATCAAGGTTTGTCCTGTATATTTACAGCTTGTTATTGTGTCTTGGCCAACATGTATCTGTTTTGATATTAGTTGAGAGATGATCATTTATTTCATTACTGGTTTAGTGATAAATATTGTCTAGGAACCCGGGGAGAACTCTATTCTTCTTTGAATAGTGTCATTGGAATTTGTACCTCCTCCTGAGGGGACGTATAGGGCCTCGGTTTAATGTCTCATTCAAAGGATGGCACCTCTGACAGTGCAACACTTCGTGCTAAAGTTACTGGAGTGCAATTTGAACCCACAATTTGCTAAATTGTGTGAGAGTCCTACCACTGAGTCACACCTGACACTTATCTCTCATCCAACATTTATCTGTCAACCAACATTAGTTAAAAGTTACAAAATTATTTGGGCATTTCCCTACATTACAGCAATGACTATACTTCAAAGTATTTCTTGGTTGTAAAGCATCTCTGGATGTGCTAAGTTCATGAAGGGTGTTCTATAAATGCAAGTCTCTTTCTGTAATTGCTCTTACAGTACCAATCTGACCAGGTGTGACTGATTTCTGTTTCTTATTGTTTGCTCACACCCCCACCCCACACCCGCCCCCCCCGCCCCCCCACAAAAAGTACCTCATACAATCTGTACATCTTCAAGGTCAATCTTTAAAAATGACAACACAACGGCATAAATAGATTGACAATTTCTATAGAGCCAAAATGAACCATTTCCAGCCCATTAGTCTGATTGGTTAAATGCTGTTAATCATTTTCAAGTGGTTTTCTGAGCCATGTGCTACATATATGGTATCACATTTTAGAAATCCTGATGTAAAAAGTGAAGCTATCAGAGCAAGTAAAATGGAGATGGAGAAACTACAAGGAGGGATGGCATCTTTACAGGATGTAGGGTGGGAAAAACAGTAATCAAGGTAGTCATGAGAGTCATGTGATTTGTCTGCCTGTATATGGAGAGCAGAGATAGTAAATTGAAGGGAAGAATGATAAGTCAGTGGAATCAGATGGAGAGAAGTATGAAGTAGGGAACAGAGGAAAGGAAGTATCAAATGGTAAGATCTTAATGATAAAAGGTTGCAGATACATGGACTTTAAAACTGGTAGAAGGGCCTTAAAACAACAAAGTGACATTTTGGATTTTAGGCAAGTGTTGATTGTAAAGCAAGGAACTGATTTTGAGTTTTGTAAAAGATATTATTCAGGGTGCAGTTGGAGTATTGGATGCAATTCTGGGTATCCCTTATAGGAAGAATATTACAACCTTGGAATGTTAATGTGGGTAAACTGGAATGGTAGCAAGTTGAGAGTTTATGGTTATGAAGCAATTAAGAGTATTTTTCACTGCAATAGAGAAAGTTCTCTGATCCAATCATCAGGTAAAGGTTTTCAAAATTATGAAAAATTGAGGGTGATAGTAGAAGAAAGGCTTGCATTTATAAACTCATTTACATTCCTAGGTCACCTCAATGTGTTCAGTAACCAATGGATTACTTTTATAGTGATATTATTGTATACTTAACTATGGTAACCACTTGCACATGGCAAGATTCCAAAGATAGCAAAATATAAGGTCACTGAAACCTGTTTTAAGAAATGAATATTGACCAGGACATCATCAGGTATCACTTGTCCTCCTTTTGAGTACTGCCATTGGATATTATGTGTTGATCTGAACAAGCAGGCATTGCAGAACTTCCTCAGTTTTGCATGGGTGTATTAGCCAACATTATGCGCTCAAATCTGGGAGTAGCGAGGAACCCATGACTTTGGACATGTTGCCAACTGACACAACTTTAAAAAAAAAAGTAGTTTTCACTTGATGACAAATTGTAATAGGGCATAAATACCGGAATTATCACTGGCAGAATGAAATAATTTCTTTCACAAGTAATATGTGGGATGTTTTATCTCATAGCTTTTGAGGTAGGGACTGTATCACTGGAATCGAATGAAATAAATATTTGAAAAGGAAAAATTTTCTAACCATGTGGGGAAAGAACGAGGGAATACAGTTAGAACAGAGTTCCAATTGGAAAAATTAGCACAACAATAGATGTGTGTTGTCCACCATCAAAAAAAAACTCACCCTTAATCCAGCTGCTACCTATTTTTTTTTAACTCATTTACAGTATGTGGCTGTTGTTGGTAAGGCCAGTATTTACTACCAATCCTTAATTGCCCTCAAGAAGATGGTGGTGAGCCACCTTCTTGAATGCATTTGAGTGGCTTGGTAGGTCATTTCAGAGGGCAGTTAAGAGTCAACCATGTCTGTGGAACTGTATTCACATATAGGCCAGACCAGATAAGGACAGCAGATTTCCTTCCCTAAAGGATATCAATGAACCAGATAGGTTTTTACAACAATCTAATAATTTCACTGTCATCATTAGTATTCTAGCTTTTTATTCCAGATTTATTTAACTAAATAAATTTAAATTCCCTAGCTACTGTGGTAGGATTTGAACTTAAGCCTCCCAATCATTAGTCCAGACTCTGAATTACTAGCCCAGTAACATAGCTATGCAACTGTACCCCTGTGCTACCATACTCCCATGTGACTTCAGCTACATCCAATTTCCTTTTCCTGTCTATAAAGTTCTTGGAAGTGTTGTCTCCCAAAAACCTCTTCCAGAATTCCTTGTTCACATTCCTTTGGTCCAGTTTTCATTTTCTCACAGCACCAAAGCAACCTGGCCAAAGAGATGAACTAAATAATTTTTAACCCTGATAGATTATCCTTCACCATTGCTCTGTTTTCTAGAGCATCCCATACAGGTGCTCATCCTATCCCCTTCCGGAGCTTCTCTACATCATTTGCCTGCATTACAACAGTGAGTATACTTCAGAAAGTACTTAATTAGCAGTAACATACTTTGGGATATCCTGAGGTTGTGAAAGGCACTATACAAATGCAAGCCTTTATTTCTATCTTTCTCCTCCCTTATTCAGCTCTGTGGGACTACTCTTTGCATTATTCCACTCCTACTTTTCCAAATGTAGCCAATGCACTTAAGCTTTTTCTTCCTCCCTTTGCTTTCTCAAGTCTGGGATTTTAAAAGTATCTAATTATGGCCCTTCTTCTTTCTTGGTAATATGCTTTATATAGCAACATAATCTTCAGGTTTGGGGTCAACTTTCATTTGTATATTGATGATACTCACTAATATTTCTGTGCCATTTCTGTCAACTCCTTGGCTCCAGGCTGTAAAATACTTTGTCTTTCCTCTTTGATGCGTTAGCACTTACTCAGCAAGTAGAAGACCAAAGCCAAAGTTCTTGACTCCTACCACAAACTGTGCTCACTTGTCACTGACTCCATTCCCCTTCCTGGTCATAATATTCAAATTGCCTGACACCATTTACAATCTTAGCATCCTATTCAATCCAAAACTGAGTTTTAAACCCTCCATCCCATCTATCACCAAAACTGCTTGCATTACATGTGCAATACTTCTCACTTTTGCCAAAATCACAGCACCTTACAGTTGATTGTCTAGTGCTCTCCTTGCTGGCTTCCCATTCTTCACCATTCAAAATCTCAATTTGTTCAAAACCTTACAGCATGTATCTGTCTCACCCATCACCAACATCTTGACTGACCTACTTTAGATCTCCAAATCGCACCCTGCACCCCACCCCCCAGAAATTCTTACCTTCATAGGGTCATAGAGGTTTGCAGCACAGAAAAAGGCCCTTCGACCCATCGAGTCTGCACCAGTCAAACAAGTACCTAACTACTCTAATCCCATTTTCCAGCACTAGGCCTATAGCCTTGTATGCCATGGCATCGCTAGTGCACATCCAAATACTTCTTAAATGTTATGAGGGCTTCTGCCTCTACCACTCTTTCAGGCAGTGAGTTCCAGATTCCCACCACCCTCTGGATGAAAAAATTCTTCCTCACACCCCCTCTAAACCTCCTGCCCCTGACCTTAAACCTTTGCCCCCTGGTTATTGATCCCTGCACCAAGGTGAAAAGTTCCTTCCTGTCTACCCTATCTATGCCCCTCAAAATTTTATACACCTCAATCATGTCCCCCCTCAATCTCCTCTGCTCCAGGGAAAATAACCCCAGTCTATCCAATCTCTCCTCATAACTAAAACTCTCCTGCCCAGGCAACATCCTGGTAAATCTCTGCACTCTCTCTAGTGCAATCACATGCTTCCTATAATGCAGATTCCAGAACTGCATGCAATACTCTAGCTGTGGCCTAACCAGCGTTTTATACAGTTCCAGCATAACCTCCCTGCTCTTATATGCCATGCCTTGGCTAATAAAGGCAAGTATCCCATATGCCTTCTTAACCACTTTATCTACTTGTCCCACTACCTTAAGCGACCAGCTGACATGCACACCAAGGTCCCTCGGTACTTCCCAGGATCCTACCGTTCATCGTGTATTCCTGTGTCTTGTTTGTCCTGCCCAAGTGCATCACCTCACACTTATCCGGATTAAATTCCATTTGCCACTGATCAGACCACCTGACCAGCCTGTAATCTAAGGCTATCCTCCTTACTATTTACCACCCCAATTTTCGTGTCATCCCCGAACTTACTGATCAACCCTCCTACGTTAATATAAAAGCAAAAAACTGTGGATGCTGGAAATCCAAAACAAAAATAAAAATACCTGGAAAAACTCAGCAGGTCTAACAGCATCTGTGAAGAGGAATACACTTAACGTTTCGAGTCCATTTGACTCTTCAACAGAACTAGGAAAAATAGAAGAGAGGTGAAATATAAGCTGATTTAAGGTGGGGTGAGACAGGTAGAGCTGGATAGAGGGCCAGTGATAGGTGGAGATTGCCATAAAATGTCATAGACAAAAGGACAAAAAGGTGTTGATGGTGGTGATATTAGCTAAGAAATGTGCTAATAGGTGACATTAAGGGTAGAAAGCAGAACGAGCAAGGTACAGATAGCCCTAGTGGGGGTGGGGTGGGGGAAAGGAATTGAAATAGGTTAAAAGGTAGAGATAAAACAATGGATGGAAATACATTTAAAAATAATGGAAATAGGTGGGAAAAGAAAAATCTATATAAATTATTGGAAAAAAGGGGGCTCGGAAATGGGGTGGGGATGGAGGAGAGAGTTCATGATTTAAAGTTGTTGAACTCAATATTCAGTCCGGAAGGCTGTAAAGTGCCTAGTCGGAAGATAAGGTGCTGTTCCTCCAGTTTGCATTGAGCTTCACTGGAACATTGCAGGCCAAGGACGGACATGTGGGCATGAGAGCAGGGTGGAGTGTTGAAATGGCAAGTGACAGGGAGGTCTGGGTCATGCTTGTGGACAGACCGAAGGTATTCCGCAAAGCGGTCACCCATTCTGCGTTTGGTCTCTCCAGTGTAGAGGAAACTGCATTGGGAGCAGCGAATGCAGTAAGACTAAATTGAGGGAAGTGCAAGTGAAATGCTGCTTCACTTGAAAGGAGTGTTTGGGCCCTTGAACGGTGAGGAGGGGGGGTGTAAAGGGGCAGGTGTTGCACCTTCTGCGGTTGCATGGGAAGGTGCCATGGGAGGGGGTTGAGGTGTAGGGGGTGATGGAGGAGTGGACAAGGGTGTCCCAGAGGGAACGATCCCTGCGGAATGCCACCAGGGGGGGTGAAGGGAAGATGTGTTTGGTGGTGGCATCATGCAGGAGTTGGCGGAAATGGCGGAGGATGATCCTTTGAATGCGGAACCCTCCTACATTGCTTTGTAACCATCCCTTACCAAGCTTTTAGTCATTCTTTCAGGCTCAGTCTTGGGACATTTATTTCTGTTGTAACAAATGTAAATTTTCGTTCTGAACTCTAATCTTTGTCATTCTAGATTCAGAAAGGGAAGTCTAGGAAAGGAAGAGTCAAAGATGTTCCACAAAAAGGTAAGGGATGAAAATTTGGAACTTAATGAAATGCTTCAGATGAAAATGGAAACAAAGCAGCTTAAACACAGTCATCAGTGTGACGGGCAAAGCCTGATTAGGATTGAAACAAAGAGCTACCATACAAAAAATGCATATAACTGAGACCACATGTTCTCATAGTGATGCTGGTTATCTGAAGGAAGTGAGTGGAGCAGAGAGATAATGTTCACAATGAGAATAAATTCAGCTAAGTGAAGAAGGATAGTATCAGACATGTAAATAATTGAGGTGGAAGTAGAGCGCCCCCCCCCCCCCCGCCCCGGATGGTGATACATTGGAATGAAGTTATACAGGGAATGGACTACCATGATGAAGTAAAATAATGGTGAGCATTAAAACATAGATATAGGTGGGTGGAGACTAGGATTAAGATAAGTGGCAACTAGTTTAATGGGACAGAGCAGACTGAAGCAGTGGATCTGCTGGCACAATTCTACTTGTGGATTTTGACAAAGATTCAGTCCAGACTATATGGTGTTAAAAATTTAAATTGAAAGCATTGTAAGTGGGGTTGCATGCAGTTGCATGTGTGGCCAACGTAGACTGACTTTGACTACCTGAGTTGGTCAGAAAGAAATTATCCAGATTTTCTTTCCCCTTATTTGTCCAGGGTCTTCCTGGTGGGTTGTTGGCTGTCGGGAGACTACATATTCACAGAAGATTGGGAAGGGTCTTGTGTTAATGCTGACGACATCATGAATGGGCAGCCTTAATGGGCCAGTTGGTCTTTTTTTTATTCATTCATGGGATGTGGGCGTCGCTGGCTAGGCCAGCATTTATTGCTCATCCCTAGTTGCCCTTGTTCAGAGGGCGTTTTAAGAGTCAACCACATGTCTTGCCTGTCATTTTCATATGTTTGTATACCTTAGTGGCTCAATCGTATCTTAATACCCTTTTTGTCATCCTTTCTTATTGTTTATGTAGTTTGTAAATGCCCTTTACCTTATTGGCCCTGGGTTTTTCTGTTATTTTTCATCTGCTAGAGATTACATACCTAAGGAGGGTTGGGAGGGTCTGGTCATGCTGCCCCTTTTCTTTAGATTCAAATTTAAAGTCATCCCTTTATTTATACATAGCACCTTGGCTGGTGTGTTCTTATTTTTAGAGGAATACATTTCTCCTTAGCTTTATTGATTCCCCCTTGAAATATTTCCCATTCTTGTTCTACTTCTTTGTCTGTTAATATTTTTCTCTAGTTTACATCCTCAGCTCCATCCTCATTCTCATATTTTTTTGTTTCAAAATATTACTTTGACTGACATACAAGTAGAAACACCAATCATTACCTTAATCCCCATAGTCAGCACTCCCTAGATGTTTTGTTTCTGTTCAAGCTTTTAAAGAATATTTCAAATCTCTTTCCATTTTTAATGTTTTAAGTTATCTCGTCTTTCTTTTCTTTGTCTCCTTTCCAAAAAAAACTAATAATTATTCTGTCACTTTTATAAGAAAAGCAGATTTCTCATAATGTCTTTCATGAGAATCTGGATTGCTTTTTTTCCATTTGTAATTTTTAGTAGAACAATCATATTTTGCTAGCTTGAGAACTTATCTGAAGTAGGTAGACATCTTAAAGAAGCATGAGGATGGGCGAGTGTTATAAATGCACGCTAATAAAGAATCAAACATGTGGCTCACCACCATCTTCTCGAGGGCAATTGCAGATGGGTAATTAACTTTGGACTGCCATCCTATTTTCCATGCAGGCATTAAAAAGAAAGTTCATAACCATTATTTTGAGTTTTCTCTCATGATAAAATAAACAACATGCAACTGTTGCTAATCCAGGGGTTAAAAGTTTCCATTTTTCATGTTTTTCATATTTTCTAGTTCCACATCTTCAACTTCAGTACTCTTCTTATAGCACAAAGTCTTCTGAAGTCTTTCACATCTGAACTGTAATTTTTGGTTTTAGTTCATAGTATGATATCATATTTCACCATACAATAATTAAATCTACCACAACTCATTTCCAAGTGGCTGGTAGTTCACGTAAGAGTATCAGAAACAAATGGACGATATTGGTTTTTTTTTGAGGAATTTGTAATTTGCAGTTTATCATTTTGCAGAGGAACTGCAAAATAAAATGTTCTATTGTTGTATTGTGTTTTGCTGCAGATGAGATCATAACATGAGGATGGACAAGGTGTCATCTTTTCTGATTCTCAGAAAAGCAGATTGATTCCTCAGAAGATATGTCCAGATCAGGGGCACAGATCTCATTTTCCTACCGATCTTGTACTTAGCCATTGTCATAATTACATTAATTTGGAATAAAGCACTTTTTATTATTTTATTCGCTGCCTCCTGCTGTAGGTCAAACCTTTTAATGTTTAAATGCAAATATACAATGTGAGGAGGGCATGTAACCATTGTGGATGGCAGCAATGTTAGAATATTGCCATAGAGATTACAAAAGTATCAACAAATGAAGAGTAAATATGTATAATGTCCTCTTGAGTTTTATTCATGACAAAAAGATCACCATGGACAAACAATATTTAAAATGGTTACATTTTTATGACTGAAGATCTGTAACTAATCTGGAGAGAGTTTGAATAAAACATGAACCCTGTTTTCCTAAATGCTTTGGAACCATAATAGAGTTCATGGAATTAAATGTGGTTAAAAGTCTAGTATTTTTGCCTATGTATTTCCATGTAAAATATGTAATTAGTACTGGGGCATGAACAACTGCACAATATGGTTCATGTATATAATTCTTGATTTATTTGTATAGCAGCATACAAAAAATTGTTTTTGGTATTTTGGAGTAAAATTTTCATTAAAATGAATTTGAATATGATATTGAGCAGTGTGCGTCTAGGAGTAGGTGAGGAAGAAATCTGAAGACTGTTCACACTGCTTAATTATAAAATATAGTCTCACAATTCATGCCAAGAACAATTCAATGTAGATTTGGTACAGCCACACAAGAGAATGTACATAATATTCACACAAATGTTCACCTATTTCCAAAAAAGGGTAATTTATTACTATCTTTTTTTTGTCCATAAATCTTGTAAGCAATGAATACTGAACATGCAGTCCAACAGGTTATCTGCGTGGACCATGTTCATGGAGGGATAAACTGGACCCTTGCGTGACACATCCTCTTTCTCACTTCAGAATCTCTTTTATATATATTTATAGGAGAAAGCCACATATTACAGCAACGGTGTGTGCAAAACAGAAGTTATTCAGCACATTTATGACATTGACTGTTTTATAGGAAGAGGATATTCCTGATTCTGGGCCTGAAAACAGCCATTGTAATTGTAGGGAGGATGGGTCTTCATCAAACTTGCAATTTCCATCATCCTTTTCTTAATGGAGCTGCACTCCACCATGAAAGGCATGGCACTCTACAGATGATACACTCCTTAGGTGAGATCCTTAGCTCGAAGATTCTAGAACTAGAATTCCAACTGAACCTCTAGAGACCTTGGTTTGCAATCTAATATTATTGTCTGAATTAACCATTGCTGGAAAATGAGACTGAGACAGCCATAAAACAGGGCTTCTGCAACCTCATTGATGCCATATACATTTCTGGATACACAAAGCAGGCATTGGCATAGATGAGGAAAATTATGCATAGAGCGATCTTGTATATGTATTGTTTAACCCAGCAGCTCAAATGATTCCAAATGTATTTTAGATGCCACACAAGTCCAGGCAGCCACTGCAATATTAATGGCAACCATAGTTGCAGAGCTCACTACTAACTGTAGAGGATATGGACCATCTTCTGCCCTTGGGGTAAATGTTAGAACCCAGCAGCCAACCAACTCATATTCTCTTTACATCAAGGAAATGCTTAGAAGGAGCACACACTATATATTTCCACAAAGGGCAAGCACTGAGGTTAGTCACACTGAAATCTGACAATGTTAAGGTTATCACAATTTAGGTTAACTGACACTTCAATATGTTGTGATATCTTAGGATGAAGCAGGATAAATCAGTTATGGAAAATACTGTGGCACTCATGGATCTTAACAGGCTGGGGGCAATAACAGGAATTTCGTTTTTGTGCTGTATTTAGCACGTGCAACAAATTCTGGTGCATTGAATGGTACAGGCACCTAACCAAAGGTGTTAATTATTAGGGCCTTAAGATTCTACCTGAGATAGTGATTGGTGCTGTAAGGTCAAGGTCCTGCCATTGTATGAGAGTGTAATCCTTTGTAGGGCTAGCTGGCAGCAGAACAGAGAGTTAGAGTCCAACTTTGAACCTAGAAATTATGAGCCTCATTTCATAATCCCAAGAAGGAGTAATTTTCCCATTGTACTTCTGATATTTTTAAATGTTGTGTTTAATTCTTTCAGTATTAATGCCATGAAAAATGAAAATAATATAGTATAACTTGTGTATGCTCACATTTGTTCTATTAATGGCCTTTATTGGTGAGATACTCAGAAGTATTTGTATTCTAATCTTAGATCTTTTCATTCGTTAATAGTTTATTAAAAAACATTGCAGCATCTCACAAAGTTGTGGCTTAGGTTTTATAGTTAAATCAATAGTCTATCAAGGCACATATATGTTATAGAATATCTGCATATACTGATAATTTTGCAGAAAGTAAGGTGATATGTAAAGGACAAATGAATCATTGTCATGTGGAAAGACTGCACATCAGCATTTTGCAAAAACAATTTGATTTACGAAATGAAACTGAAACAGCTGCTACATGTCAACTTCAAACCTACTGAAAATGAAAAGAACATACTGAGTTGGGAACTGATAACTCCACACTTATGCAGCAAATCCAGAGCCTTATGCTTCATAAGTAAGCACTTAAATTGCTGACCATGGTAACCATTAAAGAATTCTAGTTTGTTCAGCATGCTAAAGGTCATAAAACTAGCTTTTGTGAAGGTCAAAACAGTCAAAAACATTTTTATGGTGATTTAAATGTACGGCATTAAGTGTCCAATATATATTATGTGCTTAAGTGTATTCCTTTGTTTCAGAAAGTTTATTGTGAATTAGACAGAGGAAGCTATTCCTAAAATTCTAAGAGTATAATTGAGCAAATAAAATTCTATGTGAGTCTACCCACAGTAATCAGAATCACTGCAGTCATTACAGATTAACTTCAATGTCCCTAGGTTCGGGATTGGAAATAATCAGCTAAGGTTTTTTGCTTCTGACCATTATCTAACCTCTGTCGAGAACTGCAGACATGAGGTGAAGACAAAAATAGGTTTGGTTTTGCTGCTTCAATGATTAAATTACTTAGCAGCACTCACTACTTGGGGTCACACTTAACTTACATAATGTTAAGCATAGAAACAGGCCAATTTAGACTGCATCTGTTATATATCTCCATTCTAACTGTTTAAGGGTTAATTCTGTGCTTCTCAGCAGGGGGATGCACTCCATGTGAAGGCTGGGCTTGAGCATTGGGACTAGAATGTTGTAGCCCTCTCTTTGATCTGGGAGCACAGGTTTTCTCTCACAATAATTTGTTGGATGTTTTAACAATGGAAGGTTTTTTTTTCTAAACTCTCCTTTTTGTTCTACCATCTTTTATAAACCTTGTAAATGGGATAGACTCTGTTCTGCGGATGGCCAGAGAGACAAATATCAAATTACACTTAGGCAATGGAGAAAGGGAGGAGAGATTTCCATTTAGGTGAATGGAGCCTAGAGAGAGAAGAATTCTGTTATTGTAGGAGGAATAAAATGTGCATGTGGAATCAATGAATTGTTTCTGTACTGCAACAATCTAATTGACGTTGTCATTGTTATTGTTATTTTTAATATCTTTTTTCATATCTTTATAATATCCTATTCTCAGCTTATTACATCTGAAAGCATTTTAAAATCAGCCTCCTCAAGAGGTCCCCAGCATCACAGATGCATCTTCATCCAATTTGATTCACTCCATGTGATATCAAGAAATGGCTGAAGGCACTGGATGCTGCAAAGGCTATGGGCCCTGACAATATTCCAGCAATAGTACTGAAGACATTTGCTCCAGAATTTGTTGTGCCCCATAGCCAAGCTGTTCCCATACAGCTATAACACTAGCATCTACCTGGCTATGTGGAAAATTGCCCAGGTACGTCCAGTACACAAAAAGCAGGACAAATCCAACCCGGCCAATTACCGCCCCATCAGTCTACTCTCGATCGTCGGTAAAGTGATGGAAGGGGTCATCAACAGTGCTATCAAGTGGCATTTGCTTAGTAATAACCTGCTCACTGATGCTCAGTTTGGGTTCTGCCAGGGTCACTCAGCTTCTGACCTCATTACAGACTTTGTTCAAACATGGTCAAAAGAGCTGAACTCCAGAGGTGAGGTGAGAGTGACTGCACTTGACATCAAGGCCACATTTGACTGAATGTGGCATCAAGGTACACTAGCAAAACTGGAGTCAATGGAAATCAGGAAAACTCTCCGCTGGTTGGAATCATACCTGGTACAAAGGAAGATGGTTGTTGGAGGTCAATAATCTCAGTTCCAGGACATCACTGCAGGAGGTCCTCAGGGTAGTCCAACCATTTTCAGCTGCTTCAATAACCTTCCCTCGATCATGAGGTTCAGCATGATTGACTACTCCTCAGATACTGAACCGGCCCGTGTCCAAATGCAACAAAACCTGGACAATATCCAGACTTAGGCTGACAAATGGCAAGTAACATTTGTGCCACACAAGTGCTAGGCAATGACCATCTCCAACAAGAGAGAATCTAACCATCACCCCTTGATATTCAGTGACATTACCATCGCTGCACCCCCGCTATCAACATCCTGGGGTAACCATTAACCAGAAACTGAACTGGACTAGCCATACAAATACTGTGGCTACAACAGCAGGTCAGACGCTAGGAATCCTGCGGCAAGTAACTTATCTCCTGATTCCCTAAAGCCTGTTCACCATCTACATGGCACAAGTCAGGAGCGTGATGGAATACTCCCCACTTGCCTGGATGAGTGCAGCTCCAAAAGCACTCAAGAATCTTGATACCATCCAGGACAAAGCAGCCCACTTGAACAGGAGCAGCAGTGTGTACCATCTACAAGATGCACTGGAGAAACTCACCAAAGCTCCTTAGGCAGCATCTTCCAAACCCACGACCACTGTCATCTAGGACAAGGACAGCAGATACATGGGAACAACACCACCTGGATGTTCCTCTCCAAGCCATTACCGTCCTGACTTGGAAATATATCGCTGTTCCTTCACTGTTGCTGGGTCAAAGTCATAGAAACCCTAACAGCACTGTCCGTATACCTACACCATATCGACTGAAGTGGTTCAAGAAGGCAGCTCAACACCATCTTCACAAGGGCAATTAGGGATGGACAATAAATGCTGGCCTAGCCAGTGATGCCCACATCCAGTAAATGAATAAAAAAAGAACTAATTTCAAGTGATTGGATCAGGTTTTTTTAACAGTAGATTTATCTTATTGTTCATATTTAGTTTCTCTATTGAGTGCAAGATTTGTCCTAATCAGCTAAAAGAAATTTATTTAAAAGTGCCTGTGATAAGACTTGTTCCCAGCTGGTAGAACCCACCCAACCTGATTCCTGGCTTTCACACCTATTGCCAGCAATAACCTGGTTATTGTCACTATATGCATTTATACTGTATTTACCACTGTAGTTTCACATACAGTTGATGAATACAGTATAATGTACCTTTCATATTCCAAACTCATGTCATGAGGCAGTGGGCCTCAGAGGCTGGGAAGTGGGCTGTGAGCTAACCACACTGGCTAGGTTTGGATCCAAGCCAGACAGGAGAAAATATATTGTGGTCACAGAGGACTGAAAAAACAACTTGTACTAGTACATCGTCTTCAAGGTATAAAATGTTCCAAACCACTTTAAATAGAAATGCAGTGACTGTGGGAGAGTTAAGATGACTAAGAGTAAGGTCAAATTAAGTTACTTTAAGGAGGCTTTTAAAGCATGGCGGTAGCATAGGCGGGAGTTCTAACGTGGTGGGATGCAGATTTGAGGTTACTACCGGATCAGCCATGATCTTATTAAATGGCGGAGCAGGCTTGAGGGGCCAAATAGCCAGTTCCTTGTTTGTATGTTCATATTTATACTGCATCTTTTACAATCTCAGGACATTCCACAGTGTTTTGTAGCCAGTTAGGCATTCTGAAGTTTAGTCACTTTTGTAGTGCATCATAAACTTCCATAAAATAGCAGTGAAATAAATGATCAGATAATTGGTTTTAGATTTGACTGAGGGATAAATAGTGGCCAGGACATTAGGCTTTCTCTTTCTTTGAATAATGAGAGGGTAAATAGTGCCTCAGTTTAACCTCTCATCTACAAGACTGCACTTTTGGCAGTTTAGCACTCCCTCACTACTGCACAGCACCAGCCTAGATGATATTCTCAAGTCGTTGGAGCAGGGCTTGAACCTGCAACCTTATGACTTAAAGACAAGTGTGTTATCACTGAACAACAGCTGAACGCTGCCACTGATAGAGGGAGGTCAGGCAGATAGACTGAAGGGCATGGGAGGTGGCTTGATGCTGAAGGAAGTTGCAAATATAGGTTCTGGCAAAACCAATGTACACCGTGTAGTAACAGAAATAGTAGTAGGCCATTTCGTCCCTTGAGCCTGGCCTATACACCATTTACCTGCCTTAGTTCCATATCCCTTGACACCCCTACCAAGCAAAAATATATGGATCTAGGCAGCCACGAAGATTTTGAACAGAATATGTTTGGGGTCGGGCAGTCAAAGAAAAAGCTGTATGTTATTGATAATATTGCAGTGGTTGCTTCCTGAGATGCACTGCAGCTTTAAGGTTCTTCCCAGGGCAGCACCGTATATGAAAGGCAAGATGAAGGGTTGAGGGTGAGACTGCGACTGCGCGCTACACATTCAACGGGTGAACACAGTATTATAGGAATCCCACGGCACACAAAACCGCGGATACAGCCGGAATCTGGTACCACCGTTGATGTGGGCACAGAGGAAGTGGGGCATTGCAAGATGAGCTGCAACCATTAGGAAGTAACTTTCTCCTTTTTAGTTTTTTTTTGCAACATTAGCTTTTTACACTGCACAAGGCAAGAGTGATGGTGGTTATTTCAGGACACAAGGGAAGCGAACAGTCGGATGATACAATGTCGGGCTCCGATTCAAAAGACGGTGTTAGGAAGCCAGCTGCCAACCGACCTGCAAATACACTGACTGTGCAAGAGGTGAGGACGATGCAGCATTGTAGAAGCAGCTGATTTAGCGGCGCTTGTGCGGACTCAACTAATCCGCATTCTTTTAGTGCTGAGGGGTTTCCAGTGAAATGCATCCCTCCGCAATAATACGTCTTCGTCCAGGATGGATCAGGCTCCACAGGTAGAAAACGTTTCACATAAACAGCAACCACCTCCGTGTTGTTGTTGAGATAAAACCCGCCCCTTACTGGCCCAGTTATCTCTTCGTTCTTCTGTGTGAAAACAGTTGGGCGATGTTGCTTCACCATTGGATGTGCCGCCTCCCTCCACGTCAGTCTAGATTCTCATTGACATCAGCTCAGGTTGACCCGAAATTGGTTTGCTAAACAATTGTTATCCTTGTGCAATTATTGTCATGTGGTGACTGTGAATGTTTTTAAAAAACTGTTTAATATTTTTAACTTAGTTAAATTGCCCTTATCTCTGTTGATGAATGTGTTGTGCATTTGAACCAGCTGTGAGTGTTACAATTATAAAATAGAATCGGTTTTTGGGCAGGGCAGACCACAGTTTCCAAAGCGAATACCCGATGGAGGCATCAACTCCGAGACCGAACTGATAAGATTTTCACTTCGTCGTGTTAATGAGGATCATCAGCTATTAACTTTATGTATGGAAACTGTTAATACCATGACAGAAATGTGATCATGCAACAGATTTTTTTAAAGAGTTTGTGCTTAGAATTTATAAAGTTTATAAGAAACATATGCTGCCACAATATATTTATCCAAAATAATTAATATTAAAAGAAGTGTGGAAATTGTAAGTGCCAGATTATGATCTTCCAAAACTTGGGATTCAGGAATTGTCTACTTGGATTTATAAATAGCCAATGTCACTCCATTATTAAGAAGGAAAGGAGCAACAAAATAGGAAACTATGGGCCAATTGGTTGAATATCTGTTGTGGAGAAGTTACTAGAACCTGGTCTTAGGGACAGAGTGAACAAATAAGTGAATATGAACAGTTCAGAGAGTCAGTATGGAATTGTAAGGGGCAAGTTATTTCCAGCAGATCTAGTTGAGTTTTCAGCTAACAAGGTAAGGGAGTATTTATAGCTATTGTTTATATGGACTTCCAGAAAACAGTTGATAAGCTTCCACATATGACACTGTTAATACAAATGAGAGGGCATGGAATTGGAAGCAACCTCTTTACATGGGTGGGGAATTGGTTATGAGGTAGGAAATAAAATACAGGAATAACAGGCATGTACTCAAATTGGTAGGATGTGCCGAGAAGTGTTCAGCATGGATCTGTACATTGGGCTTAGCTTTTCTCTATATCTATAAATGCCTTAGATGAAGGAATAGAGAGCTGTATATTCAAATTAGCTGGCAACGCTAAGTTAGGTGGCACGGTAAATAGTACAATAGGATCAGAAAGTTTGTAAAATGACATTAATAGATTAAGTGAGTGGGTACAACTGTGGCAAATGGAATTCCATGTAGGGAAGTGTGAAGTTGTGCACTTTGAACATAGGAAAGTAAATTAGAATATTTTCCAAATGGTGAGAAGCTAGGAACTGGAGGAGCAGAGAGATTTAGGGGTTAAAGTACAGAAATCTCTGAAAGCAAATGGACACATGCAAATAAAAATTAAAAGGGCAAATAGAATGTTGGCCTTTACCTCAAAGGAGCTGGAATACAAAGGGATAAAAGGTAGGTTACAGCTGTTCAGAGTTCGAGTGAGACCTCATCTGGTGTACTGCATTCTGTTCTGAGCATGTACTTCAGGAAGGATACATTGGCATTGGAGGGCATCAGCGCAAACTCAAGAATTGTATTATTACTAAAAGTGTTAAATTATAAAGATAGGTTGTGCAGTATAAGGGTAAATGTGGGACTGGAAAACAGTATTGCCCATAGTGTGATGTAAAAAGACAAATGACCTGAAACTGGATTTAGTTGTGGACTTGACAGAGACGTGTGTGGAAGCAAGCATGGAGTTAGCTCATAGCTTGGGCTATATACCCTGTATACATGTACATAGCTATGAGTTAACAATAAACAGTTAAAGTTCAACCATACAAAACTCAGAATCACTTTGTGGGACCTACTGAACATACAACATGGTGGCAGCTAATGGAAAAATCCAGAACCTCAGAGAAGCTGGAGCAGAAGTTCAAAAGCTGGAAGCTTAAAGGAGCAGTGTTCTGACCAGATTGAAACCACCTGAAATGAAGACGCAAATGGAGATTGCATGAAAGAAGCTCCATTGCAGAATTGGAAGCAGAAAGGCTTAGAAAAAACTCCACTGTGCAGCTGAGGTTTCCACAAGATCTTGTGGAAGTCCATTGTAAATGCCCACAGAGCGCAGAGTCAAAGGGCCTAGCAGGGGTGAGCATGAAATTCAGTTCTATACAAGGACTAGTTTAAAAAGTTTCAGTGCTATAAAAATGTCAGAAAGGCCAGTTTCTGAAAGCACTGCAGCCAGCCCAGGTTCAGGTTCAGTGCCATACCACATGGCAGCTGAGCTCGTTGTAGAAAAAGAAGAAGCAGAAGGTTTAAAAACCTCAGTCAAAGGTGGGAATTGATTTGTAAAATGTCCAAAAATCCCCTGATATCACAGGGAATGCCCAAATCATTGATTTAACAAATCGCTGCAAAAAACTAAAACCCAAAAAGGTCACTGCAGGACCCCACCAAAATGCAACAAGCACAGGAAGACTCTGAAAAAAAATACTGGGGCACCATCTTTAAAACCGGCACAGTATTCAAAGCTGTACTCACCTGAACTTTATAGCAACCATAGACAACAAATCAACATTACCAGACTAACTTGGACTGACCCAACAGCCAGACCAAACACAAAATTGGGGACTTGGATGGAAAAGATTCTTAAGATACATGATAGCTTCAGGATTAGATAAAAAGACAGAAGCTGAACAAGTGAATACACTACTTTTATTCAGTCGGTCTGATAGCTGATGATATTATTGTGAGGCGAGGAATAATCAAATCTTCAGATAAATATGAAGTTCTAAAATCATTCGATACATATTTTAATCTCAGAAACAGTAACATTTTAGAGAGAGCAAAATTCAACAAACATGACCAACAGCCTCGAGAACCGATTGACTCTTTTATATACAAATTATGCAGATTTGCTGAAAGCTGTGACTACAGTGACCTTGTCATAACTCATAAGGGACAGAATTATTGTCAGAATGGCTGCCGGTGCCCTTTCAGGCCAAGGAAGATCTGACTTTAGAAAAGGCCATCCAAGTAGTCAGACAGACTGAAATCCGCCAATAGCACCGATCCATTTTACTGGTGAAAGCAAGCCATGGTACAGAGCAACCTCAACTGTCCAGCTAGTAAAGCAACGAAGGGGCAAAGAGACCAAGGGGCCAAGGAAGACAATACCCAAGCTGACCACAAGAGGATAGGTGACCATGTCAATGCTGTGGAGCCAAACGACCTCACAGATGAGAGCAATGTCCAGTAATCTCAGTGCAGTGTTTCAATAGCACCTGCCTGGGACACTTTGGAAAGCTGTGCAAAGCTAAGATACCCAGGTGGGCAGAGGATCCCAAGACAACCCATGAAATTGAGGTAACACACCAGATAGAGACCCAACCGTGCTTCTTGGATGAGGTCAAGGATCCTGGATTCTTTTTTCGGAATGTGAACAACTCAGTAAATGGTCACCTCACCAACTTCAAATTGGACATGGAAGCCAGTGTTGTGGTCCTCTCGGATAAGGAACTATGACTGAGAGACCTCTGGTTATGAACAACAGCCAAACCCACTATACAGGCCTGGAGGAATCTGACTTCCGGTCATAGACATGATCCTAGAACCACTAAGGTATGGCAACAAGCAGAAATTCAAAGTCATGTACGTCATATAAAACCAATCTATTTTTCTTTTGAGCAGAGGTGCCTGTGTTGCCCTTAATCTTTTTAAAATGGCAGATGTTGTCAAGACAACCTCTGTCATCCACTACACAGAACTGCATGTTAGCGACAGGGCCCACCAGTAAAGAAACTCTCGACTGGGACTTCAGCTCTGAATCATCTTCACCCTTCACAGAACCAGTTTGTCCAATTTCTTTTCAGGCGATAGAACCCCCTCTTTGGTCAGGCCAGTCAAACCTTCAGACAATTACCATTGTACCTCGAGTAGAAGACACACAGGAAAATGACCAGAAACAGAAGAATGAGCCCCAACCCTAGGCACCAACAGTTGCTGTCACACTACCCATAAATACCGTGACAAAGATAATGCAACCTCCAGCCAACGCCCAAAGCTGCAAGACAATGCAAGGAACTAGCAACTCGCCAGAGCACACCTCGGTGAGGCACAGAGATACATGAAAGAACATAGTGTCACGGTAAAAACCAAACTGCAAGGTGAACCCACTGATGAAGGAACATCCAACGACAGGGAGAGACACCATCAACTACAAAAATCACGGTGGATGACATGGAAAAAGAAAAACTGGGTTCGTACCACAAATGAACAGAGTGAACGGTCTCTCCAGAAAGAACGGGGACAAGATGGAGGGTTGACAAAGAAAAGCTCAACTCCAAGGAGTGTAAAGAGAGTATCAGAAGATGACAACCAAGTGCCAGAAACAGAGACTACAACTCAAACTCTGAATCGACAAAGGTTACTCAAAAAGCAGAGCCTACCACTCCTCCAAATGTGATCAGAACAAGATCGGCAAGAATTGTCAAGCCTCCAGACCGTCTGAATTTATAAAGTCAGAGACTTAAAAGTTGGGGGGGGGGGGCGTGTGGATGGGGGTGAAGGTGTAGCACGATTGTAATGTAAATACTTTGGGTAAAGTCTTGCGGGGAGATGTAGTATAAGGGTACCTGGCATAGCAAGGGTTAATATGGGACTGGGAAACAGTACCGCCCACGGTGTGATGTAAAGAGACACATGACCTGAAACTAGAGTCAGTAATGGACTGGACAGACAGCTGTGTAGAAGCAAGCATGGAGTTAGCTCATAGCTTGGATTATACCCTGTATATATGTGCATAGTTATATGTTATCAATAAACACTTAATATTCAACCATACAAGACTCAGAACATCTTTGTGAGACCTACTGGACATGCAACACACAATAGGTTACATCGTCTGGCATGTATTCCTTTGAATATAGAAGATTGTAGGTGATCTAAATGAAGTGTTTAAGATAATTAAAGGATCTGATAAGGTGGATAGAAAGAAACTATTTCCTATGGTACGAGAGTCCAGAACAAAAGGGGTATAATTTCATATTAGAACTCGGCCTATTGGATGATGTCAGGAAGCACTTTTGAATGCAAAGAACTTTGGGAATCTAGAACTCTCTCCCCCACAAAAAATTGTTGCGGCTAAGTCAATTAAACATTTTAAAACCTGAGATTGAGAGATTTTTGTTAGTCAAAGATATAGAGCTAAGGTGGGTAGGTGGCATTAAGATCAAATCTAATTAAATAGTGCAGGGGTGGCCAAACCACGACTTGTGAGCCACATGCAGTTTTTTTACAGTACGGCTCATTCCTTGAGCTGTGAACCCATTACATCGTGCATTGGAAGGCGGTAAATAGTCAGGTGCAGCCTCTGCCATGAAGAGCTTCACAGAGGGAGGAAACCAGAGAGCAGGTGGCAGCAGTGGGAGGAGGGAGGGAGATGGGTTACAAACAACATCAAGGTTTCGTTTCAGCTCATCTCGAATTTGCTCTGTTGCTCAGTGAGTGCCTAATTGATTCAGTCTCTACCCCAGTACCATCGCAAGATTCTTTTTGTAGTTTCCTATTGGTCTGACATAGACCCACATGAGTCAATCAGCGTCATTTTGGAGTGATCCCCCCTGGCTCCCTAACCCACCCTCTTGTTATTGACCGTCTGACTTGCAACCTCTGTCTGGAAAGGGAGGAAACAGTTTAATACAGAGCAGAGGAATGTAAGTATCTACTGGATTGGAACACAGGTCTTCTGGTTCAAATTTGTTGTTCAGCTGTGGTTACAACCATTTTTTCAAGTATAATTAATCCTTTTTTTAAAAGCTCTGGACTGATTTTTCACATTGGAAGACCAAGGCTGTCAAAGTCAGTTAAACAGTGAATAGCGTGTCTGTAAAGTTTGTCCGTGTCTTGAGGCTCTCAAATGTCTGAAGATTATCTTCTATTGATATTTTTTTCAGCATCCTTGCCCCCGGTAAACACTGATACAAAATACTCATTAAGTATTATAGCCTTGCACATATTAACCTCTTTATCCCTAATTGGCCCCATCCCACCTCTTACAACCCACTTACAATTTTCATGCTGGTAGATTTTTGGGTTCCTTTTGATGTTAACTGCCATTCTATTCTCATATTCTCTCTTTGCCAGTCTTATTTTCCTCTTCACCACCCACCTTAACTTATATTTGTTCTCACTTAAAGAATTTACCTGACATGCATCATACAGGCTCTTTTCTTGTTCCACCATATTCTATAACTCCCTCAGCATGCAAAGGATGCTGATTTTTTCCCCTAGCTTTCACCATTGTTGGAATTTACCTAACCAGTACCTGAAGCATCTTCTCCTTAAAGATCACCCATTGTTCTGTTAAAGTTTTTCTTGTCAGTCTTTGGTTCCATTTTAGCTAGATCCCTTCTCACCCAGTTGAAGTTAGCCCTCTTCTAATTTAAGAGTTCCATTTTAGATTGTTCCTTGCTCTTCTCCACCACTAGTCTAAAACTTATGAAATTATGATCA
Source organism: Carcharodon carcharias (assembly GCF_017639515.1). Taxonomy (NCBI): domain Eukaryota; kingdom Metazoa; phylum Chordata; class Chondrichthyes; order Lamniformes; family Lamnidae; genus Carcharodon; species Carcharodon carcharias. The sequence continues at coordinate 118,483,429 of NC_054476.1, forward strand.
TTCTTACTCATGTGTTCTCCTGCAGCCTCTTGGACCACCCCATTCCCCAACACCAGATCTAGCAATGCCTCTTTCCCAGTTGGACCGAGAACACATTGGTCAAGGAAGTTCTCCTGAATGCCTTTCATAATTTCCTCCCTCTCCATTCCCTTCATTCAAATGTTACCCTAATCGATATTTGGTTAACTAAAGTACCCCAATATCACCACTCTATAATCCTGAACATGTCTGTCATTTCCCTGCAGATTTGCTCCTCTATCCATCGCTCTCACTATTTGGAGGCCTATAGCAGGAATGGGGAACATTTTTCTTATCATGGGCCATTTACACATCGACAAAATCAGCTGCACACACAAAATTCAACAGTGTGGGTGGAGCTTTAGTACATAAAGCTGCATTGTCAACTTGCAGCCTGCTGATTTGAGCTGTTCCCACAGAACAGCAACCATAGTCAAAGATAATGTTTCTCAGCATTCCTGGTGTCATTCTTTTGTTTAAATTAGATGGCAAGTTTCCCAACCCAAAAGTCAAACACTCTCCCAAAGTTCACCCAGGACTTAATTGTTTTCACGTACCATCGTGGTCAGTTACAGAGACAAATAAGCAATCATACTGTCATGATGAGTTTGTACAGATCTCAGTATAAATAGCTTCTGAGACAACAACAAAAAAGTCATTTAGGCAATAGAAAGATATAGTATTGTATTCAGACCCTACACAAAACATTTGAGCTCATTTTAATTGTTAGCAATCTTGCTGCAGGCCAGATGAAATTCAGCAATGGGCTGGATCTGGCCACGGACCGTAGGTTCCCGCCCCTGGCCTATAGAATACTCCCAGTTGCGTGGTCTTACCTTTCTTGTTTCTCAACTCAAATCAAATGGAGTTGTAATGACAAAGTATGGTTACACTGAGAGACTTCAAAGAGACTTTTAAAGGTACACTGAAAGGTAGCATGGTGGAAGGGTTTAAGGAGTGAGTTCTAGCGAGGTGCTAAATGAGCACTTTGCTTTTGTCTTTACTGAGGAGGAAGATGATGCCAAGTCATAGTAAGGGGGTAGTTGAGATATTTAATGGACTAAAAATTGATGAGGAAGAGGTATTGGAAAGGTTGGCTCTACTTATATTTGATAAGTCACCAGAACTGGATAGGATGCATCAGAGGATGCTGAAGGAAGTAAGGGTAAAAATTCTGGAACCACTGACCATAATCTCTCAATCCTCCTTAGGTGCAGGTTAGTGCCAGAGGACTGGAGAATTATAAATCTTACAACCTTGTTCACAAAAGGGTACAAAAAGATTGACCCAGCAACTACAAGCTAGTCAGTTTAACCTCAGTGGTGGGAAAGCTTTTTGAAACAATAATTCAAGACAAAATTAACAGCCATGTAGTCAAGAGTAGATTAATTAAGTAAAACCAGCAGATTTGTTGAAGGCAAATCATGTTTGACAAACTTGATTGAAGTTTTGATGAAGTAACAAAGTTGATGAGGGTATTATGGTTGATGTGTTGTATAGAGACTTCTGAAAGGCATTTGATAGAGTGACATGTAGTAGGCTTGCCAGAATAATTGAAGACCATGGAATAAAAGGGACATTGACAGCATGGACACGAAATTGTCAGCACAACAGGAAACTGAGAGCAGTGGTGAATTGTTTATTGGACTGGAAGAAAGTATACAGTGGGATTCCCCAGATGTTGTTATTAGGATCACTGCTTTTCTTGATCTATACTAATGACTTATATGTGGGTATATAGGGCACAATTTCAAAATTTGCAGATGACACAAAATTCATTAGTATTGTGAACTCTGAAAAGGATACTGGTAGACTTCAAGAGGACATAAACAGGTTGGTGAATGGGTGGACACTTGGCAGATGAAATTTAATGAAGAGAAGTGTGGGGGGATCCAATTTGGTAGGAATAAAGAGGAGGCAATAGGAACTAAAGGATATAATTCTAAAGTAGGTGCAGGAACAAAAAGACCTGGCAGTATATGTGCACACATTATTGAAGGTGGGAGAACAGGTTGAAAGAATGGTTAAAAAGGCATACAGAATCTGGGTCCATTGCCCAGTTAAAGGGCTGGCTGCTCTGCAGCCTCAGCAGTGCCGCTGAGAGAGATGCCTGTTACTGAGGCTGCAAGGAGAATGAGAGGGCACTTCCATTTTGAGGTACTCTCACAGGGGAGGAAGGCAAATCACTTTGCTATGGGGACCAGGCAGTCATGCCCCAATGATTGGAGGGGCTAAGGAGCCTCTAGAATCAATGCCCCCCCACCCCCAGGTAAGCCAGAAATGCCAGCAGCCAGGGAAAAGGACCATCAGTTGGGTTTATAATTATTTAAGTTGGCCGTCCGCCTCCGAATGTGGGAGTGGGGGTGGGGGACCTCCTGGCCAAGCTGATGCCATTTCTGCCACTGATAAAATGATATGGTAGTGGGACTGCATTGGACAGCCCTCCTGATGCAGCTCCCCACTAATTTATCTGCTGCCCGTTCTCCTAAACACCACCCGGGAGTCAGTAAAATCCCAATTTCTGTGTCTGTCAGACTTTTTCTTGGTCATTCTTTTTCTATCTTTATGTAAGAAAAATGGCAAATCTTTGCTTATGGATAAATCCACACAGCCATACTGTGATCCAGCTGTGATACAATGGCAGTGATTGTATTTCTGAAAGTTTTTCCTAGTAAATTTGAACATATTTACAATTTTTTTTAACTGAATATCATTTCTGGCTATTTTCCTTGAAAATCTCACTGGAGAATCCAATACAAACTGAGGCAGCTAATATCTTCATATTTTATTTGCTTTACTGTAAGAAAAATATGTTGATGAAAAATATCTGTATTGTTCTCAGCTTATTCGGTCAAAAGTTACATTATTGCTGTATTGCCTTGATCATAAATAAGTTGATATTTTGTCAGATTAGGGCCGGAATTTTCTGCCCCCATTGGCGTTGGGCACCATGGTGGACATGAGTGGACAATATGGTGAGAAGGCCAAAAATCAGTTTTATGCTGTTGTGAAACCAGTTTGCGATTGTCCACTCCATCTGTCAATGGCGGGCCACGTTTCCCACTGCCACACTTTAGGAACCTAATTTCAATACTTTAGCATCTCATTATAAGCCCTCGCCAGAATCATCCCCCCTCGCTGGATCACCCAGGCACATCGGCATAATTGTACACCAATGTGTCTCACAACTGTACGTGAGCAATGTGCACCTGGTGAGCTGCACTTTGATTGGGACTTCGAAGTTTGTTTGCCTCCCTTTCTTCAGGCAGCGCTTGCAGTCATTATCACCCAGCTTCGCAGGCAGCACCACCTCACTTTTCGGGGGGGGGTGCTCACAGGCAGGTCTGTACCTAGCAGATCAACCATAAGGCGGGGGTAGCTTTTTAACAGCTGCAGGGCTAGGGCTTGCTTGGGCAAGGGAGAAATGTAGCCTCAGGCAAGGGCCGTACTGGCGAAGGGGGGTCAGGGTGCGTGTGGGGGCACATGTTGATCTGTTTAAGTGGCCTCAAGATGGTGAGGGCCAAGGGGGCAGCCTGCAGAGGGTATGAGGCCAGAAGGTGATGTGATGGTGTGTGCGAGAGACTGAGTGGTGATGTCATTTGAGCTGGCTGCGAGTGAGATGCCAGTGAATGTGTGACAGCCTGGTGAGTGTGTGAGTTTAGAGTAATGAGATGGTTGCCTTACCCTGGTGGCACAGATGAGATCATCCATCCATTTTCTGCACTGGACGGCCAACTGCTTGTGTGCAGCATTAGCACTGACCACCTCTGACAATGCCTCCCAAGCCGGAGTGGTGACACTACTGGGCCTCCTGCGGCCAGAGCGGGGATAAAGGACGTCACAGTGGGCCACCACAGTGTCCAGAAGACATCCCAGGAATGCATCACTGAAGTAGGGGGGGCTGCACTCTTCTTAGCTTTTGGGGCCAATTCTTCACTGGTGCCCTCCTGGGCTGCTAGCATTGAGAAGTGTGCGCATGGCTGCAGTTTAAATATGGCGCCCTGATCAAAGAAGCGGTGAGGTAACAGTGTGTGGGCAAATTGGAGGCTGCCCTGACAGTGAGATGGCGTGTTTCCTGTGGCTGCATAATTAATGAGGTGGGAAGGGGACGATACTGTGCCAAAATCCACCATTGCGGCCGGCGGGTAAAACGTCCTTTTGTTACCACACTTAGTGCAAATCTAGGATGATTCCACCCACAACATACCATATGGAATCAGCTATGTTGGAAATTGCAGCAGATGAGTGGATAGTTTGAAAGTGGCAATGTATTCGGCAACAGAGTAAATTGTTTCTTTCCCTCACCCGCTTAATAAGCAAGTCATATTCATATTACAGAAATAATTACAATAGTCAATGAGCATTAAATAAAATAATCATGGCAGCTCAGAAAAAAATCTATCAGGATAGTTGAAGTGTTTTCCAACAGTCTTCCTCTTTGCCTCTAGTTTCCAGAGGTAGTTCCGCTGAATGTAGGAGGCATGTATTTTACCACAAGACTGTCCACTTTGAGACGCTATGAAGACACTATGCTAGCAGCAATGTTCAGTGGCCGACATCGTATTCCTACAGATTCTGAGGGGCGATTCTTTATAGACAGAGATGGGACCTTCTTTGGGTAGGTAATGATATCATTGTTTTTAAAATATTTTGTTAAAGAACAGCACTAACAACTGTAGTATTGCTCGATATATTCAATATAGAAGTGCCAGATACAAATAACTAAATAAAGTGAATTGAACGATGTACAAAATGTTGTAGCAATATATTGTAAATTTGAAAAATTACATTTGAAAAAAATTGTCAGTAACACTGGGCTGAATCTTCAGCACGGCGAGCGGGGCCGGGGCTCGCTTGCCGAGGCGTAAAATGACGCAGGATGATGTCAGGCTTGTGTCCCAACGTCACCGCGCATCATTTAGATTTTCAGTTCGGCAGGCACGCAGCCGAGTCAGCCTGTTAAGGCCATTAATGAACTAATTTGAGAAAGCTGCCTGTCCAACCTTAAGGTTGGTGGGCAGATGAAAAGCCCAGGCGGCCTACGCGTTTTCATGGAACCTCATCCACAGGCAGGATGAGGTTTCATGAAGGGTTTATAAATTAAATAAATGTTTTCATTAAAGTTCATTGAAACATCCCAGCTCACTGTCATATGAGGGGACGTGTCTTAAATTTTTTTTTTTAATTAAAATTTTTGGAACTTAAGCAAATCTCCCTGAGGCAGCTCTGTGGAGCATTCAACGCTCCCAGGCGCACGTCACGCTGGGAGGGCCTTAATTAGCCTGCCCACATAAAATGGTGGCGTGGACCCAATCAGGGGTGCTGATCCGGCCCATACCCGCCCCCGCACAACCCTTCCGAAGGGGGACAATTCTACCCTTTAGGTATAAGGATGACGACAGGAAATGTAGGTTGATAGTTCCCAAGATAGTTCTTTTGGTAAATATAACACATGGTCGCTGAGCCACACAAACTTCAGAGGTGCCAGTGTGATCTGTGGTTGTTACTGAGCTAGCCAATACTAACAGTGATGCCAGCAAAAGTATTATAATTAACCTTAATAACCTGGGGACAAGAGGGAAAAGTAAATCAGGCAGAGTTCTTTCTCTTCATCAGATCCACTGACGATTGCTGGAAAATGCATGCCAGTGGACACTTAGTGAGGTCAGTACCAGGCTTTGTTGTAATGCCTGTGCAATCAGTTAGCATGCTGAAAAGTGAAGAAATTATGCTTCAATTGTACAGTGCCTTGGTCAGATCCCATCAGGAGAATTGCATTCAGTTTTGTGTGCTGCACCTCAGGTTTGCTCTACTGGCCTTGGCAGGGGTACAGTCCGGATTTACAGATGACAGGGTTTACAGGTTTAAATTATCAGGCCATATTGCATAGAATTGGCTAGAATTCCCTTAAACTTAGATATGATCTAATTGAAGTTTTTAAAGAGCTAAATGAATGCAATAGATAGGTAGAGAGAAACCATTTCCTCTGGTGGAGGATATCTGAACAAGGGCATAATCTTAGAATTCGAGCTAGGAGTGAAATCAGGAAGCATATTTTTGTGAAAATAGTAGTGTAATCTGGAACTCCATCTCCCAAAGGTTTGTGGGTACTGGGTCAATTGAAATTTTCAAGACCAAGAGGATCCAATTTTATTCGGTACATCACGGTGGGTAAATGGAATTAATGTGCACATCAGCCTATTTGAATGGCAGAACTGGTTTGAGAGGTTGAATGACCTACTTCTGTTCCTGTGACACGCTCGCTCGCCTCATACTTGAAGAAATGACCATTTGGATGAGGCACTGGAAGACTTCTGGTATCCATGGAATTATACCCTGAAATGCATTGTCAGCCTTTGGTGAAGACAAGAAAAGATGTATGTAGAAGTACATTGCGCTTATTACAATCCGCTTTATTGGCCACAGGACCTGCTGTCTTGCCGTTTTAATCTCAAAATTTTGTTCTTTTAACCACATTTAACACCAATATGACAAGCTGACAAAATTAAGTGCAATAGAAGTTTTGTAAAGATGTAAATTAATTAATTGTCTGCCAGAGTTGTATACTATCGATATTAGAACAGACTGAGTAATGCATTACCTTCCTTCTCTTTTCAGAGACATTCTCAATTTTTTAAGGAGTGATGACCTACCACCTCGTGAGCGAGTAAGAACAGTTTACAAAGAAGCACAGTATTATTCTATTGGACCACTTCTTGAGTGTCTGGATGAATTACAGCCCTTAGCCAGTGAAAAAGTCAGGAAGGCATTTTTGGACTTACTGCCATATTACAAAGGTAATGCTACCTACACAGACATTTTTACAACTTTTCTTTAAAAAACAAAGAGTCCACTAAATGGAGTTAGGTTGCAGATCAGTCATGATCTCATTGAAAGGCAGAATAGGCTCCAGGGGCTAAATGACAATCGCTGTTCTGTTTGTTCCTAAACATACAAACATGAACATAATTTATTTGGGCTCAAAATGAAGTTTGATTTATGTTCCAGCAGAATGAATATATGTAGGATACTCTCAATCGTCTGCTGTAACTTTGGTAGCTGCCTCGCAGAGACCCTGGAAAATTAACATAGATTCCACAAGTTACACGCAGGAGATCCTCATGGAAACTCAGCCCCTTCACCCCCCATCCCGCAATTTTAATATTGACCATTGATTCTATTATGTGTCCACTTTTAGTGCACTTTTTAACATACTACTTCAACATAAACAGTAAATCCAGATCAGATTTAATGCAAACACATTAATGAGTACGCTAAAATGACTGCACGGATGGAATTAAACCCATCTGAGTTTGATTGGTCCATTGTATACATTTAGAATTTCTGAAACTGTAGTGGACCAATGATACTTATTGTTTGTTAATCGGCTTTATTGGCCACAGGACCTGCTGTCTTGCAGTTTTAATCTCGAGCTTAGCTAAACAAACTTTGAAATGGCCATTAAGACTCAGATAATTTAATTAGTGTCATAATCATGGGCTGGATTCTGTGGTCAGTGTCGAAGCAAAGGCTAACCTTGAAGAAAGTTGCCCACAAAGGTCTAACAACCTTTGTGATGTGATTTCCCCTCCTCCAATGGCAGTTTGAATCTGGTACCAAGTCAAAGGGATCTCCAGGTGTGCAACGGCAGTGATGTCAGCGAACAGATAAGCAGCCAATCACAATACATTGAAGTATTCACACAAAGCAAACTAGGAATTTAAAACCACTAATTTCCTGAGTTTTAAATTTACATTTTCAGATAGTGAGATAAACGATTATGGTTGGATTTGGATAAAAGCTAAAATATTAATATAAACAAATGTTAGAAAAAATTATTTTACAAATAGAATCATAGAATGGTTGCAGGACAGAAGGAGGCCATTTGGCCCATCGAGCCTCTGCCAGCTCTCTACAAGAACAGTTTAGCTAGTCCCACTTTCCTGCCTTTTCCCTGCAGATTTTTTCCCTTCGCAGGTACTTATTCAATTCCCTTTTGAAGACCATGATTGAATCTGCTTCCAGCACCCTTTCAGGCAATTGATTATAGATCATAACCACTCACTGTGTAGAAAGGTTTTTCCTCATGTCGCTTTTGGCTCTTTTGCCAATCACTTCAAATCTGTGCCCTCTGATTCTCAAACTTTCTGCTAATGGGAACAGTTTCTCTCCATTTAGTCTGTCCAGAACCCTCCTGATACTGAACACCTCTATCAAGTTGTCTCTGAACCCTTTCTTTAAGGAGAACAACCCCAGCTTTCTTTTTTTTATAATTTTGCAAAAAATGTTCAGTAAACAGAGTTAAACCCATTGGTTAAGTATCATAGAACGATACAGCTGAAAAGCAGGCTGGCCATTATGTCCATCATGCTTGTGCCAGCTTTTTGGTAAAGCTATCCAATTAGTCCCATTTACCTGCTTTTCCTGTCAAATACCTCGAATTTTTTTCCTCTTCAAACTATTTATCCAATTATCTTTTGAGTGTTGCTCTTGGACATTGAATCTGCCACCTCTATCCTTCCAAGGCAGTGCATCCCAGATCATAACAATTCATTAAAAAAATGTTGCCACTGATTCTTTTATGAATCAGCTTTTTAAAATCCGTGTCCTCTGGTTACCAGTCATGCTGCCACTGAAAACAGTTTCTCCTTATTTACTCTACAAAAATTGTCATGATTTTGAACACCTCTATCAAATCTTCTTTTAATCTTCTGCTATGAAAGCCAGACTTACCTTAAAGTCAAGAGCAGAGACGGGTGTTACAATCCTAGCTGAGGTTACCCCTGGACAAGCCTGATCCCAGAGTGGAAGCCAGCTTGATAGATCCTAATTTTTATTTGTTTCTTTAGATACATGGAGAGGGGCTGAACAGGGTCACCGGAGTCAGCTAATGAACTTTTAACAAAGTAATAAAACATTTATTAAGCAAGAAAAGATGAACTATTATTATAATACTCCTTCACCAACCACCATATCTTTACAGATATATACAGATGTGTAAAGATAACACAAGTTATACAAAGGCTATCTTATACTCTAATGTCTACAGTAAGTACATAGTCTGTGTACCAATAGGCATCTGTGGTCAGACACATTGCACTCTGAAACCATGTGACAGATGTCACCTCAACCAGATGTTATGGATCCCTCCTCAACTTCCCCCAGGTGCTTGTCACACCGTCAGCAAACCAGATTCACTGCACTCCGTTTTTCATATGAGGGTTTCCAATCTCCACTCTCCTAGACCTCACCTTGGAATCTTCTCCCAAAACCAACACCCTCTCTCAGATGCCTTCTGCAAGGGTTCACCTCCAGGGTTTCAAACTCTCCTTCTGATGTTCCTCTTCCCTGCATCATCACATGCATTCAAGCTGTCTTCCACACGCTCTCTCTCACCAACTCAGCCATCAACAGTACCACCGCTTCACGTGCCCAAAACAAAGAGTTACATACCTTCGGTTGTCTCTTTGGACCCTCTTGCCTCTTGCAAGCTGTTCACTTTAAATCTACTTTCTGCAGCTTATGTTTCTTTAAATCTGAAGCTTGGAGCCTTTCTCTCTGCTCCTTACTCTCAACATCGCTTAACAGGACCTTTTCCAGGTTCCTGTCCTTCCTTCGACTAGAAGGTTTGCTTGGGACTTTCCCCTGTTTCTGTCTGAATCCTTTGGCCTTGGGACCTTTTGGTTCTATTGGGAAATCTGAAGCTCCCTTGCCCAGTGTCCAGTCTCTCTGGAGTCCTGGCTTCAAACTGAAACTTAAAACTGCTGTTTCTTTAGTTTCTCTGTGTGTCTGTGAGGGGGACTTGCCTCTCTGGACCGCTGTTACTAAGCAACAGCCCTGTTTTTCTCTACTCTTGTTTGCTTAGCTTAGCTTACAGTCATAAAACTCTCATTCGAAATGCATGCAAACTTTTAAAGTGAAACTAAAACTCAATTTGACCTTCCTTAACACACAGATGCAGAAATACAAATCAAACTCAAACATTAAAGCTAAAACTCATTCTTAACACCCACAAAATACAAATATAACTTACTTAAACTGTCTCTATTTCCTAACAGTTGGGAACTCCAAGTCCTGGCAGACCTCGGCATTTCTGCACATATGCAGACTGGAAGTGGGCTGCACATGTGCAATTCAGCATTGTAAATTATTTGGGCCGAGGAAGGCCCAGCATGCCTGCACAGAAAGGGAAAATGGCATGAAAATCTGTGTCATATGACTGGGAGTGGAGCACATTTGAAGTCAAGAACCCCAGGCAGGGAAAAGTCCTGAAAGGAGAGGGGACAGGGAGAGGTCCCAAAAGAAAGAGTCCCAGACATGGGATAGGGACAGGAAGAGATTCCAATTAAGTTAAAAAGGAAGAGGAGCAGAGAAAGAGGCTCCAAGCAGCTAAACAGCTGCAGTAAGCAGACTTTAAGTGAAGAGGGCTCAGGAGAAGCCCTAGCAATTGACGAAGACTCAGGAGAATCCCTGGCAATTGACGAGGACTCAGAAGAAGCCCTGGTGATCAAAGAGGGCTCAGGAGAAGTCCTGGTGGTCAAAGAGGGCTCAGGAGAAGTCTTGGCGATCAGAGAAGGATCAGGAAAGCCCTGGAAATTGAATAGGGAAGCAGAAGTTTGGTGGCTCTGTGCTGTGATCCATTGGGGTGAAGGTACCCCTTTGGAGCAGTAGTGTTCTGCACAATGTGGCTGAAGGGCTGAAGTTGTGCTTGTGAGTTGGTGCTTGAGTGCATACGTGAGAATCCAGGGGAACAGAGTCCAGGGGAGATGAGATTGAAACCATGTAAGGTGACTTTGTCTACTTTAACCAAAACGTTATTGGTCCCTAACTGGATATTACCAAAAACTTGGAAATCTGGTCTAGAATCGGAACATTTCTCCATTTAACACCAGCTTCTCCAGTCCTTCATTCCACAAACCATTCCCATAATTTTTTCCTACATCCTCTATAAAGCCTTCACACCCTTCCTAAAGTGCAATGCCCAAAATTGGGTACAATGCCCCAGTTGAGGCTGAACCACTGTTTTCTAACTGTTCGTCATGACTTCCTTGCTTTTCTGCTTTAAGCCTCTAAAGTTATAATGTGGAATTTTTTTATAACAAAGGTGAAATTTGACATTCTACAACATGCAATTAACTTTTCAGGACCAATTAGGATATCTAGCCATAATGATGAAGTTGAAAAATGGGATGCACCATTTTCAACAAGATGTGACTTTTTCATTTTCAAAAAGATGTGACTTTTTCAAGGGTTTTTACTGTGAGACTAACAGCACAGAAGTAAAAGTCTTCAACAGATCATGATTGCAATGGAGATTGGAGTCTAGGAGGTACCTCAACAGCATACCCAATGGAGGAACATAGAATCAGTGACATGGATCTCCTTACTATTGTGCACATGTGTGGACTCCCCAAGTTGCTGTCAGTTTCAGTGAAATAGTGATGGCGAATGGTGACAGCTTCACTATCATTATCACTGCAAAATCTAAGCCCATGTGTTAAGTGCCTTTAAAATCCCTTTTAAGGGTGTAATTTTTTTCTTAAACATGCATTTTCTTCCCTTTCCTTTTTTGAGGTCTCTGCACATAATCTCCAAATTATCAAAACTGACTGCTTCCAGACATATCAACTACTCATGTCACTTTGGAAATTATTTGTCAGTGTGCATGTGAGGTGGTGCCCCCTTTGTTTATTTTTATTGCTTCCTTTGGGAAAGCACCTGGCTCCTTACAATGTATGGGGATCCTGAACAGGAAGTTGGATCTATTTGTTCATGATGTATTCAGCTATTGATGTAGGTTAATACTAGTCCATTTTAGCTCTAATCCGTTTTGATAAAATTGAACAGATTTATGTATTGCATTGAATTCTTCATTTACATAAAATGAGTTTATGAAGGCCTGTTAAAGCATTTAAGAAGAAAGTTATTATAAAAGGAAGCACAATGTCAATTACTTTCCAGGTCTAACTGCGATTTTCAGAAGGGTAATGCAGTATCACTGCTACTTTATGACCCACATTTAATCTTCTCACCACATTTACAATTTGGTCTTTGTTGGTCGATGGTCTTTCAAAATCTTTCATGATTTACAAATGACTGAATGTCTTCTGAGCATGTCCTCCAGCCTTGTCTGTGCCTGCTTCAATTGAGTATTTTTTTATGTGTAGAGCATGTGACTGATTGCTACATACTCCCAGGCCACTTTCTTCTATTTAGCAAATTGAGGCTTTTAAAAAAAAATTGGTACTTTCCATGGACACTGGCCTCATTAGTAGTACTCCAGGGCTGCCAATGCCTACTCACTTCCATTCCTCCTAGGCACTCTTGTCACTGCTGAGGTTTTACCAACCACTGTTCACCCTTGCCAACAGCCTCATTGCTATTACAGTATCTGTCTTTACAATGCAGAAGGAGGCCATTTGACCCATCGAGTCTGCATTGGTTCTCTGAAAGAACTTTCCACCTTGTCCCACTCCCCTGCCTTATCCCCGTAACCTTGCAGATTCTCTCTTTTCAGGTAGCAATCCATTTCCCTTTTCAATACCTTGATCGAACCTGCCTCCACCACTATTTCAGGAAATTTGTTCCAGGCTCCAACCACCCTCTGGGTGAAAAAACTTTCCTCATACCACATTTACCCCTTTTGCCAATTATTTTGAATCTGTGCCCTCTAGTTCTTGATGTTCTCTTGAGTGGGAACATTTTCTCACTATTTACCCTGTCCATATTCCTCAGGGTCTTGAATACCCCTATCAAGTCTCCTCTCAGCCTTCTTTTCTCCAATGAAAACAGTCCCAACCTCGGCAATCTATTGCTGTCTCTGAGTTCAGATCTCATAACTGCCACTCTCCCGGCACCAGCCTCAAGCTTGTGTTGATCTCAATGCCACCTCATTCCACTACATCACTGAGGTCTACCATTGCCCTTTATGGTGCGAACTTCATAAATTACCCAACAGGAAGAGGAATATTCATTGTATTATGTGTACAAGCCTAATGTCCAATAAATTCTGGTACAGATTATTTCCCTTAAATATGGTTTGTTTCAGAATGTTTGAACTAAAATTGACATCCCTTCCATAAATATAATGATCCACAAATCTTAGGGCAGCAAGCACACCTATAATAATGCATAATAACCATTCATTTCTGGTTCAAATATGAATAAATTAATGTAAAATTGCAGGATTCAGAGGAAGATTCAGAGGTCCCCAGCATCACAGATGCCAGTCTTCAGCCAATTCGATTCACTCCCGTGATATCAAGAAACAACTGAAGGCATTGGATACTGCAAATGCTATGTGCCTGACAATATTCCGGCAATAGTACCAAAGACTTGTGTTCCAGAACTTACTGCACCCTAGCCAAGCTGTTCCAGTACAGCTACAACACTGGCATCTACCTAGCAATGTGGAAAATTGTCCATGTATGTCCTGTACACAAAAAGCAGGACAAATCCAATCTGGCCAATTACCACCCCATCAGTCTACTCTTGATCAGTAAAGTGATGGAAGAGGTCAACAACGGTGCTATCAAGCGATACTTGCTTAGCAATAACTTGCTCACTGATGCTCAGTTTGGGTTCTGCCAGGGCCAGTCAGTTCCTGACCTCATTACAGCCTTGGTTCAAACATGGACTAAAGAGCTGAACACCAGAGGTGAGGTGAGAGTGACTGTCCTAGACATCGAGACATCATTTGACTGAGTGTGGCATCAAGGAGCCCTAGCAAAACTTGGTTCAACGGGAATCAGGGAAAGCTCTCTGCTGATTGGAGTCATACCTAGCACAAAGAAAGATGATTGTGGTTGTTAGAGGGCAGTCATCTCAGTTCCAGAACATCACTGCAGGAGTTCCTCAGGGCAGTGCCCTAGGCCCAACCATCTTCAGCTGCTTCATCAATGACCTTCCCTCCAGCATAAGGTCAGAAGTGGGGATGTTTGCTGATGATTGCACAATGTTCCATACCATTCGTGACTCCTTGGATATGAAGCAGTCCATACCCAAATGCAGCAAGACCTAGACAGTATCCAGGCTTGGGCTGACAAGTGGCAAGTAACATTCATGCCACACAAGTGCCAGGCAATGACCATCTCCAACAAGAGAGAATCCAACCACTGCCCCTTGACATGCAAGGCATTACCAACACTGAATCCCTCACTATCAACAACCCGGGGGGTTACCATTGACCAGAAACTGAACTGGACTGAACTTGTGGCTACAAGAGCAGGTCAGGGGCTAGGAATCCTGTGGTGAATAACTCATCTTCTGACTCCCCAAAGCCTGTCCACCATCTACAAGGCACAAATCAGGAGCGTGATGGAATATTCTCCACTTGCCTGGATGAGTGCAGCTCCAACAACACTCAAGAAGCTTGACACTATCCAGGACAAAGCAGCCCACTTGATTGGGAAAATGATTCCAGGAGATACTTTGTAAGAGAGAAAGACCCCATTTCAGTGGGAGTCAGAGAGAATATCGGAGACTCCAGAGGCCGATTTTAACCTTGCCTGCCTGGTGGGGTTTAAAATTACATCCAGCCCAACCTTAACTACTTTCTAGGGCCTTGGGGTTGCTTTCTGCAAGTTAAAGGTGTCTCATAAATAATTAAATGTTGTCATCTGATAGTGCAAAATGCACAAATTTCTCACAGTCACCAGGAGCCACTAGAGAAAGATGGTGTCAAGCAGGAGCAAGGTCAGAAAAGGCTAAGATAAGTTCAACTTCTGGAACTTTTTAAAGATTTCTTTGTGGTTAGGAGGGACTGAGGTGCAGTAAAAGTTCAAAAGAATTTGAATTTAACATCTTGAACATGTGAAACAAACATTATTAGGGATTTTAGATTTGTACAAGTAATTCTGAAAAATAAGCATTGTAACAGGAAGACAAGTTGATTATATTTCCCAGGTAGTTAATATATGCTCTTTGATTTATCATGGGAGTAATGTGTCTAAAGGCTATGGGATGAGGTGAAAGGCCACACCAGTTTGGGAATGAGTGTCCTTTCTTACCAAATAGTTTTAACCACTGCTTATGGAAATTATAACTGCAAGTTCTTTCCTTCGCCGTCTCTTCGAATACAATGGTGATGATAATTCCTTTCTTATCTGTAAGGGAACACCAGGTATTGAAATTGAGTTGTATACTTTTAGTATTGTTCATTTTTGTTTCCTTTCATCAACAGAGAATTTGGAAAGGATAATTGATATTGCAAAACAAAGAGCAATTCAACGAAAGGCAAGATTTGCAAAGTTGAAAATTTGTGTTTACAAGGAGGAGATGCCAGTTACACCATATGAACGCCCTCTGTACAACTCACTACGCTTTGACAGAAGTGAGAATGATACAAAGCTCTTTGAACATCACTGTGAAGTTGATGTGTCGTTTGGCCCTTGGGAAGCCATTGCAGATGTATATGACCTTCTTCACTGCATTGTGACAGACTTAGCAGCCAGAGGAATTACAGTGGATCACCAATGCATAGGTGTTTGTGATAAGCACCTCATAAACTATTACTACTGCAAACGCCCAATTTATGAATTCAAGATTACCTGGTGGTAACTAACTTTTGTAATTATTTTTAGCTTCCATATTTATTTGACAAAATGTTATTAGGGAAGTAGTTTTGCAATTTAATTTATTAATGATACCAGCAAAATTGTATATATGTTTAACAGCGAACATCCCACAACAGTGTCTTATAGCAAGAGGAGAATGGCCAGCTGCATTTGTAACCTGGAGTTTTAGCATATTGTAGCATTTTCATACTAACAAGTCAGATTAGTTAATGCAAAATCTGACTTCTTGTCAAGAGTAAGGGTGCAGTTTCACTTAATGGTCACTTCAGAATCATGTGGTGCATTTATTTATTTTTATCAGACAAGTCAAATGGTTTGCTCATATTTGTCCAGGTAATTAGTCTGTTATAGTACGATTGTGCATAATTAAATTGATAATAGACAATTCCATTTTTTTCCCCGCACTGGCTCCTCTCCACTATGAAACCTTAACAAGTTAGGTGGTGGGATAGTCTGGGTCAACATATTTTCACCATTGACCTCAATCAAGTTACATGATTGGAAAACACAGTAATAGTGTGAGGTTTTCTTTTTGAAGCTCATATTTTCTGATTCTGTGTTTCTCTTCAGCATGTGGTAAACGTTCCTTCAAAGCTTAAACAGAATTTGAATGGCAGCCAGAAGTTGTGCTCAGACACTTTAAAGATGCAAATACCATGGTAGTTTAGGAGTATATTTTTCTTTGTTTTCTGATTTTTGGAAAGGTAGAAAGCAGTGTTTCATGCTCTATGCCATTTTCTAATTTCAACAAATGGAGAAAAGTATAATAGCTAATGATTTTGCTTCAGCTAGTTCCTCCCACCTCCTCATTCCTAATGTCGTTGGTTGCAGACACTTTGCCTACTTCTCAAGTCTGTCAGTTTTGCTGGAAATTATTTATTCCTAGGAAAGATGAATTCACACTCAATACTTTTTTGTTGTTTGGCTCTCCGATTTTGTAATACAGGGGTCATTTCCTCTTTGCACCTTTGGTGACAGTGGTTTCTTTTGGAGCTCCCTTCATTCCTTACAAAGCTGCATAAAATGAGTGTCTAACAAAATATATAAACATTTTCAAAAGAATTTTGAAAACAGTACGTGAGATTATTAGTTTGTGTTATTTGTTTTCATTTGGACCAATAACAACGTTTGATACAATATAATTTCTGGCCCTGAAATTCCATGGGGGTTCTAATTTCAGCAAAATCCTTGGAAATATGGTCAGTGTTCAACCCTTTCCATTGGTTTTCTAGAGGTTCTGCATATCGTCTGCCAAAGTTATGGCAAGAGTCTGCTAGAATCCACACAGAATTTCAGGGCCCTAGTATTTTGAAGACATTTAGTAATGATTTCATTTTTATTTATGTTAAGAGAGCTAAAATTTAGCAAACATAAACTTAAAAGGTATTTATTGCATTATTTAAATGCTTTGAAATAACCTGGAGGTGCACTATGACTGAAGCATTTAAAAAAACTTCAAATAGTGACAAAAAATGTATTTTGATCCTCCATTTGCAAGAGTGACCTACAGTGTAGGTAGTATTGATTGGCTTTTTGAAACTGAGTTTTTTCCCCAGTACATTGCTTTGTGACTGAGGGAATAGCTGCTGACCTGCTTGCAAACCGTTATCAGTGTTGTTGTTTTGTAAGTGTTATACAATGACAGATTCATATTGTTCCTTCTCCTGTCTTCACATGCGTGCTCCTTGAAGATTTCCATTTGAGATCAAGAACTTTCCATTGAGGAATTGCGCATGTCCCAAAATTCTCACTCCGACACTTGTGCATTAAGTTATTGGACCATTCCAATTACAGGCTAGAATTTATCCATAGTTCCATGGATCTGTAGTACAATGGTGATCTAGAAAACAGAGGAGTAAACTATTAACTAAACTGGTTTGGAATAATTTATGATGAGTTGTCACAGTACATAGATTTTCTAGAGCAGAAACATTTCTTGTGCAAGATCCAACCTGTAAATTATTTTTGCACATTTTCAGCTTTACACCAGTATTGAAATAGTTACTGAGTTCATACTAGTATACAGCCAGAAGTATAAACTGCTAGCGATGCAAGTGCAATGTACATGACTGATAAATACCATAAAATATGTAAGAAATATTGCAGGTGAATTTTGTCTTCACTGCTGGTTGACAGTGTGATTGAATGCGCAACACAGCATTAATCACCTTGGTCTTTCTGCCACTCTGGCCATTTTAATGGCAGTCTGTAAGGTGGATGGCCCAGGCAGCCAGCAGAAACAGTCGAATGCCAAAATAGCCTGTGCACATTGGGGTCTACCAATTTTGAAGTACCAATGGTTAGTGTGTACAGAACAATTTTAAAGGGACTGTTGTAGGCCACTTCATAAAGCACACAGGTAAGTTTTTAAGAACTATTTTAGTGGCGTGAGGAGGACTGTTAATACTTCTCCTGGCCCCACTCACTCTGATGCTCAGTTCTCTGCGGCCTTCTCCAAGGATCACTTCCTTTCTTCCCAATTTTACTTACCACCAACTTTCAGCTGAGCTGAGGACTGCCAGATTTCCCTGCCCCTCTGAGCTACTGAGCACTGGCAGCTCAACAATTACACCTAAACAGTGCTCAACTATGAAGTCGTTCAGGCCTTCCACCACTTCCATTTTCACAGGTGACAGGCTTGCTCTGAAAATCTATCCCCTTTGTGCCTAAAATGCCAATAGGTAATTGATATAAGTCAAAGAGTATTAGACCAATCTATTCTTCCCTTTTCTAATGTTTTCAAATTGAAAACTTGAATTGGAATCTGCCAATCACATCCAAAGTCCCCACTTAATTCTTTTCATTGGACAGGGCCTGTTCATTTCAATGTGTAACACCTTTACAGTTTTTTGTGCAGTATCTTCAGAGGTGCTCCTTGTGAGCAGCCTGCCAGTATCTTCAAGATTGCTGCATGGCAGCAGGCATGCAGCTTACAAGAAACGTTACTGAAAGTTTATAAGATGCCTCAATTAGTTTGCCTTTCCAGATAATGCAGTCCAGATTTTGATAGTTACTCAATCACAACAGAACCACAATACAATGCTGAGTGAAGTGTAATTAAGCATGAAGTCAAGACATAGGTGCATTAACTAACTGTACATTATTAAATAATATCTATGATAACATGATAAGAAGATTACATAGAGTGATTAAATACTTACTATCCATTGATAACCAGTCATAGCCAATAGCAGTTTAAGATAATCATCACATCTCAGTTTTGCCTGGGTTTTGCTTAACAACATTCACTGTTTTGTTCAAGATTACAATTTGACGTAAGTTTAATTTTACGATTTATATACAAGGCATTGATGTTATATTTCCAGCATTTGGTTATTCCTCGTGATATGAGCATAGGTTGTGCAACCTTATCCTTTCAGCAGGTTGAGTGTTGTAGAATTGAACAGCTCTGCCTTCCTCAGAGATGCTTGGCTTCACCCTGGGGTCACTAGCTGTGAGTTGCTATCCAAGGTTTTGTCTTCTTTCTTCAGTCATCTTCTTGTCCCAGTTTAGTTTCACTAAACTTTTCACATGTGTATTTCATTGTATTCGTGTGTCATTTTACTCAGATTTAGAGCCTTAAACTATTAAATAGCAGTGGTGATGCACCTTAAGATTGTTTCTGTTTGATTATTTCACTCATAACATTTTCTATGCTCTTGAAAACCTGCTTCAAGAGCCCTTTACAAATCCCTTTTACCTTCTATCCTTTTTGAAAACCTTCTTGAATTTTCTGCAACTTTCTAATTAGACTTTTAAATCCCCCTGAGGGGACAGTACCAAGATGATACGCTCTGTCACATGAATCCTTTCAAAGTTGCTATTCAAATGGAAGTACACATCATCAGAAACTATAATTACCAGATTTTATTTAGTTTGAAGAATAGGGCTTTATTTAAATGCTACATCCCCTCCTTTCCCAGGCCCCCAAGTGAAAAAGTGGAATATGTCTTCTCATATGAGGATACCAGCATTATTCCTGGTGCAAGACTCTGATCTGAGCAAGCATTACAACACATACATTAGCTAAAACTTCAGTTGAAGCTGGAACTAGCCTTAATTCAAAACACCAGACAATACCAAGATGTCTAAGCCTCTTGTTTGTGCCTCAGCTTATCCAGAATGCCTTTTAATTTTCCCAGAGTTCCTGTACTATAGTTTAGAAGGGCCATGTGTACACAAAACACGAGAGGCCGTAGCCTGGCCCGAGTCAACGCCTTCAGAAAAACATTATGGAGGGGTAATGTCTTATATAGAATATGTTTTTTTCACAAGATTTCAGCATAACCACAGAGCAGCAGGACCATCTGGCTCATGTAAGTTCATTTGCCCTGAACAGTCCATCCACTGCTGCATTCGATTGCTTGTTAACCCTCGCCAAGGGTTTTACTTCCACCATTCTATCATGGTGCATTCCAAGTGTTCATCATTCTCTGAATGAAGACAAATGAAACTGCCATATAAAAGGTTACTGCACGAGATAAGAGCTCATGATGTTGGGGGTAATATTTTATCTGGTCTAAAGAATTGGCTAACTAACAGAAAACAGAGTTGAGATGAATGGGTCATTTTTAAATTGGCAAACTAGCTAGTGGGACGCTACAGTGATCAATGCTGGGGGTTCAATTATTTACAATCTATATTAATTATGTGGATGAAGGAACAGAGTGTATTGTAGCCAGATTTGCCAATGATACAAATGTAGGTAGGAAAGCAAGTTGTGAGAAGAAAGAAAAGTCTGCAAAGGGATATAGTTAGGTTAAGTGAGTGGGCAAAAATTTAGCAGGTGGAGTATAATGTGGGAAAATTTGAGGTTGTCCACTTCAGAGGGAAGAATAGAAAAGCAGAATATTAATTAAATGGAGAGGGATTGAAGATTGTTGTGGTACAGAGGGACCTGGGTGTCCTCGTACATGAATCACAAAAATTTAACATGCAGATACAGCAAATAATTAGGAAGGCAAATGGAATATTGGACTTTACTGCAAGGGGATGATGTATAAAAATAGGAAAGTCTTGCTATAACTGTACAGGGCATTGATGAGACCACACACCCTGGAGTGCTGTGTACAATTTTGGTCTCCTTATTTAGGGAATGATATACTTGCATTGGAGGCAGTTGATAGGAGGTTCACTAGGTTGATTGCTGGGATGAAGGGGTTGTCTTATGAGGAAAGGTTGAGCAGTTTGGGCCTATGTTCATTGGAGTTTAAAAGAATGAGGGATGATCCCATTGGAACATAAGATTCTGGTGGAGGGGACATGATGTAGTATAAAGGGTTGATAGCTATTATGCTAATAGCTGCAGTGCACTATCAGTGATGTCAGATGATATCAGATCAAACGTAACTGCAACCTAAGGGAAGAAGGTTTCAATGGAGTACTTATAAAGTTTTCTTTGTAAATAGTCAATAAATGTTCACTAATTTGTAACAGCATTGTTTCCAACTCTCTTCAATCAAAGGCTGCAGAGCCTGGTCATAATAATACATGGTGGCAGCGGTCTGCAAGCTGTTTACTGAAGATCCCTGTCGATACTGATAAAGGCGGGAAAAGTGAAGTACAGCAGCCCAGCAGAGCATATTCAAGAAATGCCCACAGCAGCAATTGGAGCAACTAATCACTACCAGAATCCCATGACAATCGACTAGAAGTGCACAGAGCTATGGAGAAAGTCTTACCTCTGTCCAAGCCACCGAATCTCTTGGAGGACCTCGACCAAGCTGCACACTGAAGAAACTGGTGTTGCCAATTTAGTCGATACTGGACTGCCTCCAGATTTGCTCAGAAACCAGATAAGGATCAGGTCTGCATTCTCCTTCATACACTCGGCAGCTGTGCCAACGACATTAAGAATACAGAAGGTTGATGAAGAAACTGCCAAATACGAAGAAGTCATCAAAACCTTCAATTCCTACTTTAGCATACGGCACAATACTACAACGGACCAGGCAAAATTCAACTGGCACATCGAGGAACCTGGAGAGAATGTTAATTATTTTATAGATGGCTTATATCACTGAGCAGATAACTGTGAATATGGGGCTTTGAGAGAGGAGCTCATCAAAGACCACATCATAGTGGGGATGATTGATGAAGCATTGTCAGATTTTCTACAGTCCAGAGAAGATCTCACTTTGTCCAAAGCAGTACAGTTAGCCAGGAAGAGTGAACTTCGCAAGGCTATTCATCCGGGGCGAAAGGGAGCCAGCCTAGGGGCGGACTCCTGACGGGGTCCAATTCATAACCATAGAGTTATCAGCGCACCTGCCAGGAAACAGAGCCAGTATGAAGAGGGCGTGGTCAGTACCATTGTTGCATGTCTGTGTTGTGGCAGGAGAAAACCCCATTAGCGCAAAGCTTGTCCAGCATTAATGCAAACTGTCACTCCTGCCACAAGAGGGCATAATTTTAAACAGTATGCCACAGCAGCAGGAATCTTCCACTTTCAGGTCAAAAATTTAAAGGGAGGTCAATCAGACCAAGCAGCATCCAGGAAATAGAAGATATAGAGAAACACAAAGTTCCTTTCTTGGGTGAAGTTGCAAAATCTAAGGACACCTTTTGGACCTCAGACACAATAGTCATAGGCCATAAAACCAACTTTAAGTTGGAAACGGGTGCAGGAATGCCCATTCTGTCTGCTATCATACTGTGGCTGAAGTCTGAATTTCTCCAATGGTCCATGGGGCACTCCACGCAAATTGCAAGGAAGGATGACAGCTACACTTCGCTATAAGGGAAGAGAAATTACAGAAATTCTCTGTTATCTCAAATCAGGAGTGCCCATTACTGAGCTGGAGAGCCTGCTCAGACATGTAACTTTGTTACAAGGTAGAAGAGCTAAACAACCAGGATAAACCAGATAAATTCAAAAGGGAATTTCCTAAATTGTTTATGGATCTGGGAAAGCTCCACACAGCTTACCGCATTACTTTGAAGTCAGATGCCAAGCCGGTATGTTTATTTAGCCCATGAAAAGCCCCCACCCTTAAAGGTGAGGCAAGAGATTGACTCCATGCTACACCAGGGAGTGATATCGTTGGTAACACAGCCCATATCTTGATGCTGCGGCATGGTACCTGTGCCCAAGCCTAACCACTCAATTCGCATTTGTGTGGACCTCATGCATTTGAACAAAGCCATAGAGAGAGAAGTCCATGCCATGGTATCTGTAGACGAAAGCTTGGCAAAGCTTGCGAGGAGCTCAGCTTTCCACTCAACTTGGGACAGAGTTTTTAGCTCAGTGTACAGGCGCATGCCCAACTTGCTCAAGCGTAAAATAGCACGTGATATTTCGGTCGGTGGGTACACGTGAAAGTTGGAAGCGTTCCCGCTGACAATTAAGAGGCCAACTAAGCCCATTAAGATTCCAATTATTCCCGGTTTTTCGTGGTCCATCCAACCTTATGGCTTGCGGATGGGCAAATCTGCCAGGCGGACTTTGTATTTTTGATGAAACCTCATCCAAGGGCGGAATGAGGTTTCCATTATTAAATTAAAAAGAAATGAAAATGTATGGACAGAATTTTCATCATGTATATGTTCAGGTGACTGATTCTGATGCGTGGATATCCTTTTCTAGATGTTAAAATCTTTATTTATTGCTTTTAAATTCTTCAGCTCCCGGGCCTGCCAATCGCACCCGCATGCGGACCTAAAAATCCTGCCCTTGACGTTAATAGCAGCTCCTGGCAGCTCCCATTAGATGAGGTCAAAATTATTAACCACATTTATCACGCCCTTCGACTATACAGGTCGTTTTTGCAGTGGTGTAGACCAGTAACTCAGGTCTGACTCCATTGGAACTCTTAATGGGAGGAGATTACATACAGAGCTCTGAGTCCCCCACATAGTCTTCGTCCATGCCTTAAGGTGACAGAGATCAAAAAGGCACGTGAAAAAGAGGATCAGGCACACCAGGCTCTGACATACAACCTTTGCCACAAAGCGTAGGATTTTCTAACACTCTGACTAGGACAGTCTGTCTGGGTGTGAGACCAGAACTGACCCAGTCAGGTTTTGAGTTAGTCTGTTCATCCACGCTCCTATCTGATGCACACTAACCACGGCATCCTTTGGCGGAACAGATCCACTCAGGTATCCACCAGTAGACAGCCTCTACAGGAGCGGATTGAACACCCTGATGAATAAGAAGACAACCCTGCCAACTTACAGAATGATTCACAGGCCTCTCCACAAGAACATAGTACATTTAACTCTCCCACAGGAAACAAGAACATGATCTGGCAGACCAGTCAAACCAATGTCTTTCCCTATAATTCAGGGAAAAGGACAGTGACTTGAGATGTGGGGGTGGGGGATGGGTGGGGAAGTAGGATGTGTAAAATGTTAATGTTGACTTGGGGAGAAGGTGCAGTATAAACGGTTAATAGCTATTATGCTAATAGCTAGAGCGCATCATCAGTGATGTCAGATCACATGTAAATGGAATCTGAGGGAAGGAGGTTCTAATGGAGTCCAGCTAAAGTCCATCTCTGTAAATAGTCAATAAATGTTCACTACTTTGCAACAGTATGGTTTCCAGCTTTCTTCATCAAAGGCTCCCAAAGCCAGTCATGACAATAACTTGACAGGACAGATGTTGAGAGGATGTTTCCCCTTGTGGGGGAATCTAGAACAGGCACCGTAGATTCAAAATAAGGGATTTCCCATTTGGGATGGAGATGAGGTGGAAATTCTTTTCTCAGAGGGTCATTAATCTTTGGAATGTATTAAAGGCTGAGTTACAACTTTTGATCTACAAGAGAATCAAGGGTTATGTGAGGCAGGCACATGAAGTTAGGGCCACAAGTCATGATCTTATTGACTGGCGGAGCAGGCTCGAGGGACCAAATAGCCTACTCCTGCTCCTATTTCTTAGGCTTTTATGTGATGTTACTGTTTACTAGTTTAAGCCTATTAAGGCCATTAACAAAGTAATTGAGTCTGTTAAGAATGCTGCCTGTCCAACCTTAAGGTTGGTGGGCAGGCGAAGAGCCCAGGTGGCTTTTGCATTTTTCATGAAACTGCATCCACGGGTGGAGCCTCAGGGAGATTTCTGCACTCTTTCGCGCGCATGTGCGCAAAAGACAGCAGGACCTGACTCAGGGAACCCCAGACCCGCACAGGGAATGCACAGCACATTCTGGGTGGGCCTTAAATGGCCTGCCCAGTTAAATGGCGCCGTGCTCCTGATCGGGGGTGCTGATAGGGTTCGCGCTTGCTCCTGCCCACCCCCGCACAACCCCCCCCTCCTCCAAAGGGTGGAAAATTCAGCCCATATCTTGAAGTGGTAAACTTCTGAATGGAGACGTTTAGGTAAAATGGCTGTGCATTGTAGTTGATGAGATAAAGTGTCAGAACTGGGGATGTGAGATTGGAAGGGCTAAATGGTGCAAACCATGTAAGTGTGAGGTTGCAGAAATTAAAGATATATGTGAAAAATGTATTAATCCATTAGCCATAATTTTTCAAACTTCTCAATTCAGGAATTGACCCCTTGGATTAAAAAATTGCCACTATCAGTCCACTACTTGTGAAGGATAACATAGATAAACTAGGAAATTATAGGTCTGGGTTAGTCTAACGTCAGTTATGGGGAAGTTCCTAGAGTCTGTTATTAGGAATAGAATGGTTGAGCATTTGGACAAATATGTGCTGATCAGAGAGACTCAGACAGATAAATCATAAAACCAAGTTGAATTGTTTGAGGAGGCAACTGAAGTGATAGACAAGAGAATATGTTATTTTTATGGATTTTCAGAAGACACTTAAAAAGGTTCCACACAGGAGATTTTTACCAACAATTGTAACACATGGAACTGGAGACAACCTATTGGCTTGGATAGAGAATTGGTTAGGAGATAGGAAACTGAGAATAAGGATAATGAGTATGTACTTAAATTGGCAGGAGTGTCTGTGAGGGATCTCTGCTGGGCCTCAGTTTTTCACTATATTTGTAAATGACTTAGATGAAGGTTTGGAGAAACGCATATCTAAGTTTACTGACAACACTAAGTTAGGTGGCACAGTAAACAGACGGGAGCAAAAAGTTGCAATGGAATATTGATAGATTAAATAAGTAGGCAAAACTGTAGCAGATGGAGTTCAATGTGGGAAAATGTAAGATAGATTAAAACATTTTCTGAATGGCCAGAAGCTGTGGATGAGCAGAGAGATTTAGGATTAAGTATAGAAATCATAAAACATTAGTGGACATACCAAAACTAACATAAAAGGCTAATGAAATGTTGGCCTTTATCTTGAGGGCTGTAATTCAAAAGGATGGATGTTATGCTACATCTGTACAGAGCTCATGTGTGTTGTTTTGAGTTCAGGGCACTGCACCTCAGGAAGAATATACTGGCCTTTGGAGAAGTCCTGTATAGATTTGCCAGGATGATACCAGGGCTAATAGAGTTAGATTATGAGGACAGGTTGCTTAGATTTGAATGTATATTAGGGAGTGATCTGATTGAAGTTTAAGATAATTAAAAGATTTAATAGGGTAGATAGAGAACACATCTTTCCTCTGGTGGGAGAGTCCAGAACAAGGGGACATACCCTTAAAAGTAGAACCAGGTCATTCAGGAGTGATATGGAAAAATATTTCTTCATGTAAATTGTAATATAAATCTGGAACTCTCCCTTCTCCCTCCCCACCCACCTTCAAAAAAGGCTAGGTGAATTTAAAATGTCAAAACTAATATTGAGAGATTTTTTGTTCAGCAAGGGCATTAAGGGTTGGAACCAGTGTGGATATATGGTGTTTAGGTGAAGTTCAGCCATAATCTAATCGAATGGCAGAAAAGGCTTGACAGGCTGAATTGACCACTCCTATTCCTCTCTTTTGGAGCCCAAAGCTAACGTAGGGGATAAACTGCCTGAATTTGACATGTGTAGTTAAGTGTGACGATTGTGGGAGTTAAGTATCCAAAGCTGGGGAAGTTAAAAAGAGTAAATATACATTCCCAGGATTGTTGCAGGCATATAATCCAAACCTGGTGTGATGCTGAAAGGAACTCACAATCATCTGCTTTCAAGGAGACAGTGCCAAGTTGGCATTTACTACAAAAGGAAAAAGTTAATATATGGCTCATTTGTAAATGATAAATGGAGAGTATTTTCAACAAAAGAGCACATGATTTCTTGTTCAGATTTTTAAAATATACCATGAAAGTCTTGCACTTATAGCACTTCTCATGACCACCAGGTGCCTCAAAAGCACTTATGCAGCTAATGAAGTACTTTTGAAGTGTATTCGGTGTTGTAATATAAGCGCAGCAGCCAATTAGTGAACAGCAAACACCCACAAACTGCAATGCGATAATGATCAGATCATCTATTTATTTGTGATATTGAGTTTGAGGGATAAACATTGGCCAGGATGCTGGGAACAACTCCCCTGCTCTTTTTCAAAATAGTGTCATGAGCTCTTTTACATCAGCCAGAGCAAGTAGGTGAGGTCTTGGTTTAATTTCTTATCTGAAAGGCGGCACCTCTGACAATGCAATACTTTCTCAATGAAACTCCCCCACTGGCGTGTCAGCCTTAATTTTTGGGCTCAAATCTGGAGCGGGATTTGAACGCAGAATCTTGACGGCTCAAAGCTGAGAGTGCAAGCAACTGAGCTATGGCATTCGCATTATAATAGTGTATCTTCCAGTTTGTTAGACCCTACAAGGGATCAAAAATCTCTGCTGTGTCGCAATCCCACAGTCGCATACAGAAAATATGTTTCGTGCCTTCAACAAACACCTCGGATAGACATTGAGGGGAATGGAGTCAGCAATTGAGGAAGCAATGGAGTCAATAGGTTGAGATAGCTTCCAATTGCCAGTGACCAACGCTGTGTGTTTGAGGGGTGCTCTCTAAAATAAGTAAGGGCTAAATTCCTGATCATGATTGACTTTCGGGGGGAGCACTGGTGGAGAAAACATGGGTTACATTTAGTTACTGTGCGGGTAATCCTCAAGCCTCTGAATCTGTTGAAGTTACTTTGCTGGAATTGGACAAGTGGCTGGTCCTCTTTTGAAAGTTAACCAGAGGCGTGACGTGACCTGAAGTGTTGAACTTCAATTACATCACTGCGTGGCTCTGTGCGTAGTGACGCTAAAACGCTGACCCCCCTCTCCCCCTGGTGGCGCGCGGCTCAGCAGTTGGTGAAGAGAGAAAACAAAATCCCGGTGGGGGACGGAGGAAGAGGTGGAGAAGGGGAGAGGGAGGAATTCGGCGAACGATCAAGGTGAGGCCCGGGTGTGTCCTGTCGATCGTTTAACACTTAAAAAAAAACAGGGGCGGCGGGTGTTAGATTGATTTTCGGTGCGATATTTTATAGCCCGAGACCGGGATGCGGCAGCTCGGCCACTTTTCAAACGCCGGTGCAAAGCCGGGGAGCGGCCGCTGACGGACAACTCCCTGCATGCTTGGCCTGGCCGAGCCGGACCGGACAAACCAACCCCCCCCGGCCACCACCACCCCATCTCCTCCTTACTGTGCATGTTCCCCATCGATTGCTGTGGGCAAAGGGAGGGCGCGGCGATGGGTGCAGTGCCGTGGGCTCTCCATGAGCTGATGCGCGCACACTGAACTGAAATGTAGGTCGTCCCCCTTCCCCAGAGTGAACAGGCAAAGATTTGAGAAAAGTTCATGCGATTTGCGTTTAAATGCACCGTTATATCATTGGGGCCAAGTGTTATCCCGTGGAAAGCACTCCGCCTCTTAGAAGGCCCTGGGTTCAAATCGCACTCCAGGGACTTGAGGACAAAAATAAACCTAGGCTGACGCTCGTGCTGCGCTGTCGGATGAGACATTATACCTGAGGTAAAAAAAAATTTAAAATGCTGCACATTATCAGCAGGTTAGGCAGCATCTGTGGAGAGACAGAGTTAACATTTCAGCCCGAGATGACCTTTCATCAGAACTGAAGTCTTGTCCTACTTCTCAGGTGGACACAAGGACCCCATGGCACTATTTGAAGAGCAGAAGAGTTCTGCTGTTGTCCTGGCTAACATTTGACCAACATCACCAAAACAAGTTAGTTGGCCATTGCTATGCTTAACTTGGCTGCGGCATTTCCCTAAATTTCAACAGTAGACTCTTAGAGTAGGCTGTGAATGTCTTTTATTCGTGAAAGACTTATTTTAATCTACAAGTGGAAGATTTTATAAAGTACAGATTTCATGGCCCTGTTTCCACACGATCCAACTTAAAAGGGTTGGCTGGGGCATGTTTAAATTGTGGAGTACTTTGAGTTGCTTCTGTGAAGTGTTGTAACTTGCTGTCCAGTCAATCTTTGTCTCTCTCATGCAGCCTGTTTCCATTGAGAAGTTCTCAATGAAGAAATATAGTAAAGTGTCTATTTTCATGTTTTCAATTTTTCTGTGAGGTGTTTGTACTGTTGCTGCCAATTTAATTGCTTTCGTTATGCATTTTTTTGAGGTCATGACACATGATTAGGGAGTCAGCTGACAGGAAGGGTGTCTTCCTGATAAACACATACTCACTGCCACTCTACTATATATAACTGTGTTAAGACGCTGCCATCTTGAGAGACAAAGTATGTAGAAGTACTGTTTTATTCAGAAATTCCACCTTTATTTATGCAGAAGAAAATTATATACATGTATAATGAAGAGGTGGGTTTTAAGAGAGAAGTGGAAGGGTTTAGACAGGGAATTTCAGCAGGTGAGGCCAGGTGGCTAAAGATAGAGCTACTAATGGTGGGTGACTACAGGGGATAATACACAAGAAAACTGCAAGAGATTACAATGCTAGGAAAGGATGAGGCTATTGAGAGATTTAAAGAACAAAAATTTTAAACTTGAGGCTTCACAGGATCTGCAAAACTGTTGTGGTTCCTTGGGAACGTGGCTAATGGGCAGATGAAAAAAGCAGCCAAGCTTTTCATAATCTGGAGAATGTGAGTCCAGCAATGTGAATAATTAGGTCTGGAGGTCTCAAAGCAAATCTGAACATTTCAGAAGACATTTAACCAGTTTTAGTCTTTGTGATGGAGAAGATACAGGAATAATAATTAATGCATTAACCTGAATCAGTAATCATTAATCACTTTGTACCCATTGTGCTGGGAGGTCTCTAGATGGTGACTGACATAGGATGGCTTGCATGGATCATCCTCTCAAATGTTTTTTTAAAAAAGGGGACAGAACACAGGCCTGTCAGGTTAAAAAAGAAACAGCAAATGGCAATGGCAAGCTTGGATTTGGCATGTAGGAGGGTAGTTTGAAATTATTTTGCTGAAGTCAAAATGATCCAGGGATGCATCAGCAAAGGTGAAGCACATGGAATAAAAGGGACCATGGCAGCAGTGATACAAAATTGGCTGAGTGACGGGAAACAGCGTAGTGGTGAACAGTTGTTCGTATTGGTTGGCGCTGTACAGTGGGCTTCTCCAGGGATTGATGTTAGGACCACTGTTTTTCTTAAGCTATATCAAGGACCTAGACTGGGTGTGCAGGGCAGAATTGTGAACTGTGAGGAGGATAGTGATAGACTTCAATGAATACAGGCTGGTGGAATGGACGAACACATGGCAGATGCAATTTAATGCAGAAAAGTGTGAAGTGATTCATTTTAGTCGGATGGATGAGGAAAGGCAATGCAAAATAAAGGATAAAGGGGGTACAGGAGCACGAAGACCTGGGGATATGTGTGTAGAAATCATTGAAGGTGGTAGGGCAGGGTGAGAAAATGGTTAATAAGATATGTGGGATCCTGGGATTTATAAATAGAGGCATAGAGTACAAAAGCAAGGAAGTTATGTTGAACTTTTATGTAGGAACACTGATTCAGCCTCAACTGGAATATTGTGTCCCGTTTTGGGCACCAGACTTCAGAAAGGATTTGAAGGATTGACGAGGATGCAGACAAGATTTACAAGCATGATTCCAGGGATGAGAGTTTTCATTTATGTGGATAGGTTGGTGTAGGACTGCTCTCCTTTTGAGAAGAGAGGGTTTAGAGGACTTTTGATAAAGGTATTTAAAATCATGAGAGGCCTGGACTGAGTAGATTGGGAGAAATTGTTCCTACTGGAGAAAGGTTTGAGAACCTGAAGACACTGATTTTAAGGTGAATGGCGAAAGAATCAGAGGTGACATGAGAAAAAACCTTTTTTATGCAGAGTGTTGTTAGGATCTGAAATGCACTGCCCGAGAGTCCGGTGGAGGCAAATTCAATTGGCTTCCCAAAAAGAATTGGTTAGTTATCTGAAGAGAGAGGATTTGAAGGGCCTTGGGGAAAAGGTGGGGAAATGGGACTAACGTGGATGTTCTTAGAGACCCAGCATTGACATGGTGAGCTGAATGGCCTCTTGTGCTGTATCTATTTCTGAGATTCTGTGAAGCATGTGCAAGTTTTGTGTTATGTGAAGTCAACTTATATTGATTGAATTCAGTGAATCTCAGCATAATTATTTACGTTCACTTGGGGTATGTACTAAAGCAGTTTAATGATTCATAAAAGGCCTTGTCTTACCAATCTTTTCTTGGTCTGCCTTTGAAAAGATTTAAAAAAAAAAACATGAATAACACTAAAATATAACAATTGTGAAACCTACTTAGGAGGAGAGCCTATAACCAGACAGAATATCCAAAGCAGGACTGAATCAGTGACACCAGCCATGACCTCTATTTTCGGAATAGGGGAGGGAATCGGGAAGAGAAAAAGAAAAAGTTGAATGGTTTTTAAAAAATTTTCTTGGCTCTCGTAACAGCTATGAAGGGGAGTTTAGCACTGCACCTTTAACAATCTACAAAATTAAAAATTTTACAATATCGGCATAAATTTTATTTTTTAAAAACTTATTTGGGGCTGCTCCTATCTAGGCTTGTACGTGCACAAGTGGTCCTGAAGATTTTTTATCTTGTTTGCTTTTGTCTTATGATGTAGAGTTTACCATATTTGACTTAGATTGGCACATCCTCAAAAAGAATTACGGGTTGGTCAGATAGGATCTTATGTCTAAAGTCATTTTGACTCCTGTCCACCATGTAAACATTTAGACTTGATATTCCATGAATGTTAAGTTGATGGGTCTATAACTACTTCTCCATTTTGTTACTTTTTTTGAATCTAGTCACCACCACATTAGCCTATTTCCAATCTTCTACTTTATCCCTGTCCACAAACTCCAGTACAATGATTTATCAGTCTCCTTACACTCTGGAATTGATAGCAGATAACCCTGGGGATTTATTTGTTTTAAGCCTTTCAAGTTGTCTTCCAACTCATACATGGAAATTTTAAATCTGCCAATTGAAGTGGGTAACGTATAGCATTTTGCATGGAACTGGAGAAACATCATGAGACCAGCCATCTCAGTCCCAGAACATCGTGGCAGGAGTTCGTCAGGGTAGTGTTCTAGGCCCAACCATCTTCAGCTGCTTTATCAATGACCAACCTTCCTTCCACCATAAGGTCAGAAGTGGGGAAGATTGCTGATGATTGCACAATGTTCAGCACCATTTGTAACGCTTCAGATACTGAAGCAGTCCATGTACAAATGTAGCAAGACCTGGACAACATTCAGGCATGTGCTGATAAGTGGCAAGTAATGTTTTGTGCCACACGTGTCAGGCAACAATCATCCCCAACAAGAGACAATCTAATCATCTCCCTTCTGATATTCAATGGCATTACCATCACTGAATCCCTCACCATCAACATCCTAGGAGTTCCATGGTCCAGAAACTTAACTAGATCAACCTTATAAATACTGTGGCTACAAGGGTAGGTCAAAGGCTGGGAATTCTTTTGGTGACTACCTCACCTCCTGACTTCCCAAAGCCTCTCCATCATTTACAAGGCACAAGCCAGGAGTGTGATGGAATACTCGCCACTTGCCTGGATGAGTGCAGCTCCAGCAACACTCAAAGCTCGACACCATCCAGGACAAAGCAGCCCACATGATTGGCACCCCATCCACCTCCTTAAACATTCACTCCTTCCACCACCAATGCACAGTGGCAGCAGTGTGTACCATGTATAAGAAGCACTACAACAATTGATCAAGCCTTTGCACCTTCCAAACCCATGATCTTGACAACCTAGAAGAAGAGTAGCAATTAACGGGAATACCATGGCCTGTCAGTTCCCCTCCAAGCCGCACACCATCCTGACTTGGAACTATCGGCAGTGTCTCAAAAGCAGCCAGCTTTGGGCCTGGTCCGTGCAGGATTTGGATCTTGCCGGTTTTCAGTGGTTTGGGGGGTGGAATCGGAACCTTAATGAATAGTAGACAAGTAAAATCAAGAGAATAAGCTCTTTTAGAATATAGAGAGAAGTGTTTTCTATCCAGATGAGTTTCTGGTCTTTCTAGAACACCTTCCTGCCAAGGAGCTTCATCTGTCTTTTCTACTGATGCTAACAAAACTGACATTGGGGGTATCTGCTTTCTTTTCTTACATGATTGCTTTAACTTTATTGCCCTGTGGCGAATCACTGTCTCTACTTATATCAAGACTTACATTTTTTTTAAACTGCACATCCGTTTTATTGGCCAGGGGTGTCGGGCAGATCAGGCCATGTTGGATTGGGTGGGATCAAGGGTCACTCGGAAAGTGGGAAATGTCAGGCATGCAAAGTGGATAACTACTTGGCACGCCACCAACTCTCCAAACAAGCCAGTAATTTTTTCACTCATTTAATAGGACTTAAAATTCTTGCATGGCTCTCTGAGAATATTGTCCAGTTTTCAGACACCAGTGGTTTTTGGATAGCCGGATTTGAGGTACTGTACTGTATGTATTGGTGTTGCTTCACTGTCCCTGGTTCAAAATCCTGGCACTCATTTCCTAACAGCACTGTGGGTGTACCTACAGCACATGGATTCAGCAGCTCAAGAAAGTGGCTCACCATGCCACCTCAGGGCAATTGGGAAAGGGCAACAAACACTGGCCGAGCCAGCAATGCCCACATCCCGTGAAAAAATAAATGAAAGAAAGAGAGACCTCTTCCTGTGGGCCAAGCTTCCACAATCATCAGCATTAGGGTTGCCAGCTGAGGAGACAGGTGCCTCAGTGGCACCAGGGATCTGTTGTAACTTTTTTTTGAAACACTGCGCACTACTGCTTTAACTGTGGGCTGGCACTTTTTCAACCAACGGGAGCTCTGAAAGTGCAGTACTTCAATCCATGGATCTGTCAACAAGCATAACTCGCCGTAATATTCAGGGGTGTATAACAACATATGATCCTCATTGCATTTACTTATAATAGTGCATATTTCAAGAAATTTGCATGTACTTTATGTTAATGTTTTATGTGTGAATCCTACATCAGAACTGGAATTGGGATAAGCATTGAAATTTTGTTAAATATGTAAAGGGGGGAAAAGTGTATACTTTTAAAGTGTACATTTTAGAATGTCCCAAAGTGCTTCCCAACCAACAAAATATCTTGTAGTATTGTCACTATTCTAATGGCAAAATGGGTTGAGTGTGCAAACAAGTTGTATTGGAACAGTAGAAAGAGATGGAAACTGATGCACTGGTTTCAATTTTCCAAAATTCCCTAGATTTGGGGGCGGTTCCCTTAGATTGGAAAATGGCAAATATTCAAAAAGGGAGGGAGACAGAAAGTAGGAAACTACAAGCTAGTTAGCCTAACATCTGTCATAGGGGAAATTTTAGGAGCTATTATTAAAGATGTTATAGCAAGGCAGTTGGAAAATTCAAGGCAATCAGGCAAAGTCAAGATGGTTTTGTAAAAGAGAAATCATGTTTAACTAATTTATTAGAGTTCTTTGGAGGAGTCACATGTGCTGTGGGTAAAGGGGAACCAGTGGATGTACTGTACTTAGATTTCCAGAAGACATTTGATAAAGTGCCGCACCAAAGGTTATTGCAGAAAATAAAAGCTCATGGTGGTGGGGGTAACATATTGGCATGGATAGAAGATTGGGTAGCTAACAGGAAGCAGAGAGTTGGCATAAATGGGTCATTTTCTGGTTGGTAGGATGTGATGAGTGGTGCGCCACAGGGATCAGTGCTGGGGCCTCAAGTTTTTTACAATTTATATAAATGACTTGGACAAAGGGATTGAAAGAATGGTTGCTGACAACACAAAGATAGCTAGGAAAGTAAATTGTGAAGAGGACGTAAGGAGGCTACAAAGTGACACAGGTTAAATGAATGGGCAGAGATCTGGCAAAGGGAGTATAATGTGGGCAAATGTAAAATTGTTCATTATGGCTGGAACAATAAAAAAGAAACTTATTATGTAAATGGTGAGAGATTGCAGAGCTCAGATTCAGAGAGGTCTGGGTGTCCTAGTGCATGAATCACAAAAGGTTAGTATGCAGATACAGCAAGTAATTAGAAAAGCTAATAGAATGTTATCATTTATTGTGGGGGGGATTGAATACAAAGTAGGGAGGTTATGCTTCAGTTGTGCAGGGCATTGGTGAGACCACATCTGGAGTATTGTGTACAGTTCTGGTCTCCTTATTTAAATAACGATGTATATGTGTTAGATGCAGTTCAGAGAAGGTTTACTAGACTAACATCAGGAATGGGCGGGTTGTCTCATGAGGAAAGGCTGGACACGTTAAGCTTCTATCCATTGGAGAGTAAGAGGTGACTTAATTGAAACCTTTAAGATCCTGAGAGGTCTTGATGGTGGATGTGGAGAGGATGTTTCCTCTTGTGGAAGAATCTAGAACTAGGGGTCACTGTTTAAAAAGGGTCGCTCATTTAAGACAGATATGAGGAGAAATTTTTTCTGAGAGTTAAGAGTCTTTGGAACTGTCTTCCTCAAAAAGCGCTGAAAGCTGAGTCTGAATATTTTTAAAGCAGAACTAGATAGATTCTTGATTAACAAGGGGATGAAAGGTTATGAAGAGCAGGCAGGAATGTGAGGTTCAGGTTGCATTCAGATCAGCCATGACCTTGTTAAATGGCAGAGCAGGCTTGAGGGGCCAAGTGGCCTACTCCTTCTAATTCATGTGTTCATATGGCTGATGATTTGCGAACACTTTTTGAGACGACTAAAAGGTTATTACTCAGATTTTAGAATAAAAATAATGGTGAGGCCATCAGCATTCACTATTATTTAAAAAGTAATTTGGGTGTCAATTTCCAGCAACTGCACTGTTCAAAATGGAAATCACGTAGTTGAGTTCACCTCCCCAAGTAACTTCACTACACTGAAGATAGCTGATGTGAAAAATTGTTAAATGCTGCTATTGTAAATACACAACACTTTGTCCCAGTTGCCGTTGCTCATGTCTGGGCTGGAATACAAAGTATTGGAACAGGGGAATGACATTTGAGCCTAATCAAGAATGGAAGCAAAGAGATCCCAATTGTTGGCCCTAAATCATTGTCCTGGTCGAGATCCACTGGCCCATAACCTGTCTGTCTTGTAAGTCACAGAAGCTTATTTGAAAGTGGGATTGACACTAATACTGAAGTTGCCCAAAGGAGCTGTGTGAATTGTCAATTTTCATGTTGGACCTTGTAGGCACATTCAATTATATGGAGCATTAGCAGTTTGTTTACCTTGGTATTTAACTTCAATACGCTATTGCACGTCTATCACAAAGTGTTTCAAGGTGACTGAATTCTTGTTTACAATTTTTGGCTGCATGCCTTATCCAGAAAATTGGAAACTTTTTTTTTTTGCTATGATCTTGTTGTTTGTCCTCCAGAGCTTTAGTGTTGGCAAGGGGCTGAGATGCCTCTGTGGTTCTGAAGTATCAATGTGCTGGGAAAGAGGGGATAAATGTGTTGCTTTCATAGCTTCAACCAACATCTTGATTAAGCGATTGCCAACCTGAATAGGAACCTTTTAACTCTGAGGCTGTGACTGTCCATCTAGCACTTTTCTCATGATCAGTGTTACAAGTTTTGGATTTTTCTTGGACATTCTGCCTGGTTCAGTTACACTAATTGCTCCCATTAGCAATTCCTGTGCCTTGTGTTCAGGAATGGGTCTGTACTACTTGCTATTTAATTGTACGATAAGATAAATAGGGGACATCAAAATAGTACCCCCTTGTGATCTGAGCTAATGTTATGTCTTTTGTTCAGACCCTCTGGTCAACACTTATGCTTGCAATAAACTGTTTATAGATTTGTTTGACTTTCTTTCAGCCAATCATTTTGTTTGACTTGTCCACTTTGTCACGGGCAGAACTCATTCCCCAAGCACAAATTTACCAGTATGTGACCAATTGATTACCCTCGCTACCCCACCATCCCATGTGCAGCCCACAGGCTATCTTCTGATATCATTGAGCCATCTCAAACCTAATATGATGGGTGGACAACCCATGGGATTGAGTGAAATACTGGTTTGATACCCTATCCAATATTGTTGTCCATTGCATCTGATCCCAACCGTTTCCTTTCTGAGAGGTGAGTTAGGTTAAAATTGTTCCAAATGAGTCTAAGTTGAATCAATTGACATTTAATGTCTCAGCTTAGTGGAATGTGAGCAGCAACACCTTTAAAACTGGTTTAACTTGTTTGAACACACACTCTCCACTTGCCCCCATCCTGACACCTCCAATCTTCTGGTTCTGCCAAAATAAAGCTCGATTTAAAATAAAGGAAATTTTTTAAAAAACAGATTCTTTCTGTGGAAAATGGTCAAAAATTCCAGAACACCTCAATTGAGCATCATTTAAAAAAAAAAGTTCCTTCTTGGAATGTGAGTGTCATTGGCAACACTTATTGCCTATTCCTTATTGCTCTTAAGCAGAAGGTGGTAAGCTGCTTTCTTGAATTGTTGCAGTTTGAGGTAGATACACCCACAGTGCTGTTAGAGAGGGAGTTTCACCCAGGAACTGTGGCGATACAGTCGCAAATTAGGATAGTGTGTGACTTGGAAGCGAACATGCACTTGGTAGCGTTGGCATGCACCTCCTGCTCTTGTTTATCTACACTGTAGAGGACACATGTTTGGAAGGTGCTGTTGTAGAAGCCTTGATGAGTTCCTGTAGTGCGTCTAATGAATGGTACACACTGCTGTCAAGGTGCGCTGGTTCTAGAGGAAGTGAATGTCTCAGGTGGTGGATGGGGTGCCAGTCAAGTAGACTGCTTTGGTCTGGATGAGGCCGAGCTTCTTGAATATTGTTGGAGCTGCACTTATCACAGAATCACAGAATTTCACAGTGCAGAAGAGCCCCTTCTGCCCATCGACCAGGCTAGCGGGGAGTATTCCATCACACTCCTGACTTGTGCTTTGTAGATGGTGGACAGTTTTTGGGAATCAGGAGGTCAGTTACATCCACAGAATTCCCAGCCTCTGACCTACTCTTGTAGCCACAGTATATGGCTGGCCCAGTTCAGTTTCTTGTCAATGGTAACCATAAGGATGTTGATGGTGGGTGATTCAGCAATAGTAATGCCATTGAATGTCATGGAGAGATTGTTAGATTCTCTTATTGGAGATGGCCATTCCCTGGCATTTGGGTGGTGCAAATATCACTTGCCACTGAGCCCAAGTCTGAATATTATCCAGGTGTTGGTGCATATGGGCATGGGTTGCCTCAGTATCTGAGGAATTGCAAATGATACTGAACAATGTGAAATCATCAATGGCCTTATGTTGGAGGAAAGGTCCTACAGAATAGTCAAGCAACAGCATGACATGGTTGTGCTCACCAGATCATTCATCTAATGCCCCAGATTCCTCAAACACCATCCTTGGCTACATCCTCTATCCACTAGAGTAGGTGGCATACTGAAGAATGTTTGGGCCCTTGGACAGTGAGGAGAGAGGAGGTGAAGGGCAGGTGTTGCACCTTCTGTGATTGCGTGGGAAGGTGCCGTGGGAGGGGGATGAGGTGATGGAGGCGTGGACCAGGGTGTCCCGGAGGGAATGGTCCCTTCGGAATGCCGACGGGGAGGGTTGAGGGGAAGATGTGTTTGGTGGAAATGGCGGAGGGTGATTCTTTGAATGTGGAGGCTGGTGGGGTGAAAAGTGAGGACAGAGGGACACACCCTATCATAGTTCTGGGAGGGAGAGGGAGGTGTGAGGGCAGAGGTGCGAGAGATGGGTCAGACATGGTGAGGGCCCTGTCAATTCCAATGGGTGGGAAACTCTGTTAAGGAAGATGGAAGACATGTCAGAAACGCTGTTTTGGAAAGTGACATTATCGGAATGGAGGCAAAGGAACTGAGAGAATGGGATGGAGTCCTTACAGGAAGCAGGGTGTGAGGAGCTGTGTGAGCACCCCTTCCCGTCCCTTTGGCCCCATCCTATTTTCTAATCCCAGCCCTTGCCAGGTATTCACTATACTCTCTGACCTTCCCCTCTCTGATGCTGAACATTCAATACTCAGCAAAGGACTCGGTTTCATACCCTTACGCCCTCATCTCAATGAATTTCGGGCTCGGCATGATGCTGAACTCTTCCGCTGCCTTCGTCTCCATGCTCAATTCTTTGGACAGGAGTGTTCCCTCTGTTCAATGGATCCGTTCACCTGCCTCCGCTATTCTCCCTCCACCTGGATCCCTCTCTCTGATCTCGTACCTGCTCTTCATCTTTTCATTGTGAACTGTCCACGTGACATTTTCTGAATTAATTTCTTTGCTCCTGTCGCCCACTCTAACCTGTCTCCTTCTGAACTTGTCGCACTCCGTTCTCTTAGGTCCAACCGTGACTTTGTCAAACCTGCCAACAAGGGTGGTGCTGTTGTTGTCTGGTGTACTGACTTCTACCTAGCTGAGCGCCAACTCTCAGACACTTCCTCCTACCTCCCCCTGGACCATGACCCCACCATCAATCATCAAGCCATTGTTTCCAGGACTGCCACTGACCTCATCTCCTCTGGAGATCTTCCCTCCACAGCTTCCAACTTCATAGTCTCCCAACCATAAGACATAGGAGCAGAAATTAGGCCATTCAGCCCATTGAGTCTGCTCCGCCATTCAATCATGGCTGATAAGTTTCTCAACCCCATTCTCCCGCCTTCGCCCCGTAACCTTTAATCCCTTTACCAATCAAGAACCTATCTATCTCGGTCTTAAATACACTCAATGACCTGGCCTCCACAGCCTTCTGTGGCAATGATTTCCACAGATTCACCACTCTCTGGCTAAAGAAGTTTCTCCTCATCTCTGTTCTAAAAGGTCTTCCCTTTACTCTGAGGCTGTGCCCTTGGGTCCTAGTCTCTCCTACTAATGGAAACATCTTCCCCACGTCCACTCTATCCAGGCCTTTCAGTATTCTGTAAGATTCAATCAAATCCCCCCCCTCATCCTTCTAAAGACATCGAGTATAGACCCAGAGTCCTCAAACATTCCTCATATGTTAAGCCCTTCATTCCTGGGATCATTCTCGTGAACCTCCTCTGGACCCTCTCCAGGGCCAGAACAAACCTTGGTCAGCCCGCTTCTACCTCCTCCCCGAAATCCACAAACAGGACTGTCCCAGTAGATAGATTGTGTCAGCCTGTTCCTGCCCATGGAACTCATTTCTTCCTATCTTGACTTCGTTCTCT
The DNA here is from genome assembly GCF_017639515.1 of Carcharodon carcharias. Lineage (NCBI taxonomy): Eukaryota > Metazoa > Chordata > Chondrichthyes > Lamniformes > Lamnidae > Carcharodon > Carcharodon carcharias. The sequence continues at coordinate 118,523,496 of NC_054476.1, forward strand.
CTCCCCTTGTCCGGTCTCTTCCCACCTACATCCGGCGATTCCTCTGATGCCATACGTCATATCAACAATTTCCAGTTCCCTGGCCCTAATCACCGCCTCTTCACCATGGACGTCCAATCCCTCTACACCTCCATCCCCCACCAGAATGGTCTGAGGGCCTTCTGCTTCTTCCTTGAACAGAGGCCCGAACAATCCCCATCCACTGCCACCACTCCTCCATCTGGCTGAACTTGTTCTCTCACTGAACAATTTCTCCTTAAACTTGTCTCACTTCCTCCAAATAAAAGGTGTGACTATGGGTACCCGTATGGCCCCAGTTATGCCTGTCTCTTTATGGAGTACGTGGAACATTCCTTGTTTCTGCCTTACTCAGGTTCCCTCCCACAACTCTTTTTTTTCCAGTGCATCAATGACTGTTTCGATGTTGCCTCTTGTTCTCGTCTGGACCTGGAAAAATTTAAATTTTGCTTCCAATTTCCACCCCTCCATCACCTTCATATATGGTCCATCTCCGATGCTTCCCTTCCCTTGACTTCCCTGTCTCAACTTCTGGTGATAGACTGTCCAGCAATATTCATTAGAAGCCCACAGACTCCCACAGCTACCTCGACTACAGCTCCTCACACCCCACTTCCTGTAAGGATTCCATCCCATTCTCTCGGTTCCTTTGCCTCTGCCGCGTCTGTTCCGGTGATGCCACTTTCCAGAACTCTTTTTGTGAAGGTGATGGAGGGGTGGAAATTGGAAGCAAAATTGCTTCTGACATGTCTTCCTTCTGCCTTAACCAAGGTTTCCCACCCACTATGGTTGACAGGGCCCTCAACCGTGTCTGAACCGTTTCCTGTGCCTCTGTCCTCACACCTTCCTCTCCCTCCCAGCACCATGTTCCGTTGCCCTCACTTTTCACTCCACCAGCCTTTGCATTCAAAGGATCATCCTCCGCCATTTCCGCTAACTCCAGAATAATGCCACTACCAAAACATCTTCCCCTCACCCCCCTGTTGGCATTCCATAGGGATCATTCCCTCTGGTACACCCTGGTCCAGTTCTCCATCACCCTCTTCCCCCTGCCACGGCACCTTCCCATGCAATTGCAGAAGGTGCAACACTTGCCCCTTTATCTCCTCCCCCCTCAACGTCTAAGGCCCCAAACACCCCTTTCAGGTGAAGCAGCGCTTCACTTGCATCTCCTTCAATTTGGCCTACTGAATTTGCTGCTCGCAATGTGGTCTCCTCTATATTGGAGAGACCAAATGCAGACTGGGTGACCACTTTGTGGAACACCTTCAGTTTGTCCGCAAGCACGACCCAGACCTTCCTGTTGCTTGCCATTTCAACACACCATCCTGCTCTCGTACCCACGTGACCGTCCTTGGCCTGCTGCAATGTTGCAGTGAAGCCCAAGGCAAACTGGAGGAACAGCACCTCATCTTCTGATTAGGCATCTTACTGCCTTCTGGACTTAACATTGAGTTCAACAACTTCAGGCCATGACCTCTCTCCTCTATCCTCACCCCTTTTTTTTACCCCCTTTTCTCAATATTCATTTTCATTTTAAAATTTTTATTTTTTATTTTTTCATTTTTATTCATTTATTCATTGTTTTATCCCCACCCTTTATCCTATTTTTGATCTTTTTTTTCCCCCACCACTCCCCATCCCCCCGCCCCCACAAGGGTGTTACTTGTTCATGTTCTTTTCAGAGTGCTTACGCTTGTCCTGCTGTTATCACATTCTGCTTTCTTACCTTAATGCCACTATCGGCATCTCCTTCAGCCCTTACCACTACCATTAACACCCCCTTTGTCTTTTTGTTCAAGACATCTTTGTCAATCTCTCCTTGGCCCCAACTATCGCTGACCTTCTATCCAGCTTCACCTGCTTCACCCCCTTTAAACAGTATAAATTTCATCACATTTTTACTTTATCTCTGAAGAAGAGTCATATGGACTCGAAACATTAACTCTGTTTTTCTTTCCACAGATAGACCTGCTGAGTTTTTCCAGCACTTCATGTTTTTGTTTCAGATTTCCAGCATCTGCAGTAGTTTGCTTTCATCTTAGTGTTGCATTCCCAGTAACTGAAGTTGCCAGTGGCAATAAACCTTTGGACTGGTCTGGAGCTGAGGATGTTTGCAACACCTCAATTTTGCATTTGCTGTTGCGTGAGAGTTGATTCACTCTATTCATTTTATTCCCTCTTCACCGCAGAGAAGTAGGCAGAATGAGCACACTACTTCACTAGGGTGCAGGCTTCCCCATGATGCAGGGTGCTGCTGACTGCATGCTCTTAACTCTGCGTGCCAAAAACAAAAGGGTTTCTGCTCCCTCAACACCCAGCTGATGTGTGACCACAGGCAGTGAATCATATAGATAAATGCATGAAATGAATTGGACAGACCATTGGCATGTTGAAATAACACTTCTGCTACCTGGACTGCTCTGAAAGAAACCAGCAATATTTGGTAGAGTAAGTGCTGAGACTCGTGGCCTGCTGCATGCTGCACAATCTCGTCACCGATGAGGCGATAACCTTTGCCACTACCTTATATAGCAAGCAGTTCAGGAACAGGAGTATGAGGAAGAAAGGAGGCAAGTTAGACAGTGCCTTTCTGGATGGGCTATCAGTGAAGAGCTTATCTGAATGTGATACAAGTAAACGCAGCCCCAGTACCCCATTTGTGGTGTTCCCGCACCTTACCCTTCCCTATGTAATTGACCACCGCAGCATCCACTTGGCCATAATGCAGATCTAAAAGCCACCATAAAATAAACATTCTAAATCAAATTGTTCCACGTTGCACACAAAAGTCAACCAATAACCCTTGTGCATTCCCTTGGTCCCTATCTAGTAATGTGTTGAGAAGATTGCTGGACTGCTGTGACACCCTGCAAGCACTTTTGCATACTGTAATCCACAATCATGATGTCATCACTCAGACTTTTGTGGAAGCTGCTTGTTCTGCAGTGGAAGCTGAGATTTCAGCCATCAGATGCTGCATCAATGTTGGGCCAGAAGTGTGCTGATTTAAGTTGGCCACCATTTTTATGCTGGCTGGGTTGGGCTCTGAGCTCTGGGCAAAGCCCTGTGCCTAAAAGATATAGGACTCCTCCATGCTCCTTGACATTGACCACATGTTTTCTGCTAGGCTTCCCTATGCGCCAAGCATTTTATGCATACCCACCAGATTTCTGTAGGCTGCCCCATCAAACTGCTCATCTAAATCCTCTGCAGCAGAGCTCCCATGCAAACATGCTCTCCTGCAAGCTGACATGTGTTCTCCTTGCTCCTCCCTATCTGGTTGCATCCACTTGTGACCGCTGTGTCTCCATGTGCGGACCCTGCCTCAGTACTATCCCCTAAATTACACAGTGTTAATTGAGATGGTGGCTGCAAGTGTGAGATCAAGTGCCGGTGTTATCATTTTCATCACTCTTGTTCCTCCACTGCCTGCCCACTTCTTGGTTATCTGAAAGAAGAAGGGCACGAGTGCTGCAGGATGGTGGGGAAGCAAGAAATGCATACTTGTATTGTCTGCATCTTGTAAATCAGAAGTGTTGCATGAGGGAGAGCTGAGATGTAAGGGAAGGATTAGGTACAAAGATGCCATCAAGTTCGATGATTTCAGCCACTCCCTTGGCCACAGCATCAGTGGAAATCCCAGTCATGGCGAACACTCTTCGGCAATGGGGATTAGGATAAGTAAGTGTGCCTTCATCTAAAATTACAACAGTGACAATACCTTGAAAATATTTATTAGCTGTAGAGTGCTTTGGTTTACCCTAGGAACGTGAAAAGAGTTGTGTAAATTAAAATCGTCGTCTTTTTTCCTCCGATTAGCACCTACTTTCACTAGAGAGTGGGAAGAGAATGCCAGTGTGTCATACAATCTGTATATGACTGTTGCTGGATGGAGACTGAAATTACTTAAAACAGCAGACAGTATGAAATTGGTGTGCTACCTGCAATACATTCAAAAATGCGGGTTAATCGTCTATTGCAATTGCTGTACCCCATTTCAAGAGCTATAGTTAAGTTTCTGATCATGCCTCAGCCCTTAGCCAATTAGATTTATCTACATGAACCTTAGTCAATTTGCCTTTGACTGGCCTTGTTCTTCATCCTGGAAGTATTTTAATAGATAAAACTTAGGTGGATGGACATAAGGATCTCCAAGGACTAATGAAGCTTAACCTTTTTCACCTATAATTATCTTTTAAGGGCTAGGTACACTGTAGTTTCTGCATCAGTGTAAAGTGGTACAATTGTTTTGAAGTTGCTGATGTGAGGATAATTTGAACATTGGCAAATGATATGAAGAATGCCTTGTTCGTCTCAACACTTGGACTACCGCACCAGTGTAATTGCATCTAGTGCAGAGTGAACTTGAATTTTTTTTTTTTAATTTTAAAAATAATCCATGTGGCCTGCTGGTCCAACTTTACATTATTACTGTTGGGCAAATCCTAATTATTAAAACTGGCTGAGAAATAGCGCATGACACTAGCAAAAGCATTTGATATTGTCAGCTCACACTACTTGAAAGCAGCATAACAAAATCTTAAGAACACTATGATAGTTTCAGCTTTTGATGCTCTTTAACAATATCTGTAACTAATTTTAAATATGAGGCAGCTAGCATGATGAGAATATTAAAGTGCTATCCATGTAGTTTGAAAAAAAATTAAAGCACTAAGGTGTTCATTTTGATAGCTGTAGTCTGAATGTGTATATGTTTTTCAAAACAAAAACAAAAACAGAATTACCTGGAAAAACTCAGCAGGTCTGGCAGCATCGGCGGAGAAGAAAAGAGTTGACGTTTCGAGTCCTCATGACCCTTCGACAGAACTTGAGTTCAAGTCCAAGAAAGAGTTGAAATATAAGCTGGTTTAAGGTGTGTGTGTGGGGGGCAGAGAGAGAGAGAGAGAGAGAGGTGGAGTGGGGGTGTGGTTGTAGGGACAAACAAGCAGTGATAGAAGCAGCTCATCAAAAGATGTCAACAACAATAATACAAAAGAACACATAGTTGTTAAAGTTAAAGTTGGTGATATTATCTAAACGAATGTGCTAATTAAGAATGGATGGTAGGGCACTCAAGGTATAGCTCTAGTGGGGGTGGGGAGAGCATAAAAGATGTAAAAATAAATAAATAAATAAATAATTTTTTTTATAATGGAAAAGGAAAATCTATATAATTTATTGGAAAATGAAGGGGGAAACAGAAAGGGGGTGGGGATGGGGGAGGGAGCTCATGACCTAAAGTTGTTGAATTCAATATTCAGTCCGGATGGCTGTAAAGTGCCTAGTCGGAAGATGAGGTGTTGTTCCTCCAGTTTGCGTTGGGCTTCACTGGAACAATGCAGCAAGCCAAGGACAGACATGTGGGCAAGAGAGCAGGGTGGAGTGTTAAAATGGTAAGCGACAGGGAGGTTTGGGTCATTCTTGCGGACAGACCGCAGGTGTTCTGCAAAGCGGTCGCCCAGTTTACGTTTGGTCTCTCCAATGTAGAGGAGACCACATTGGGAGCAACGAATGCAGTAGACTAATTTGGGGGAAATGCAAGTGAAATGCTGCTTCACTTGAAAGGAGTGTTTGGGTCCTTGGACGGTGAGGAGAGAGGAAGTGAAGGGGCAGGTATTGCATCTTTTGCGTGGGCATGGGGTGGTGCCGTAGGAGGGGGTTGAGGAGTAGGGGGTGATGGAGGAGTGGACCAGGGTGTCCCGGAGGGAGGGATCCCTACGGAATGCCGATAGGTGGGGTGAAGGGAAGATGTGTTTGGTGGTGGCATCATGCTGGAGTTGGCGGAAATGGCGGAGGATGATCCTTTGAATGCGGAGGCTGGTGGGGTGATAAGTGAGGACAAGGGGGACCCTATCATGTTTCTGGGAGGGAGGAGAAGGCATGAGGGCGGATGCGCGGGAGATGGGCCGGACATGGTTGAGGGCCCTGTCAACGACCGTGGGTGGAAAACCTCGGTTAAGGAAGAAGGAGGACATGTCAGAGGAACTGTTTTTGAAGGTAGCATCATTGGAACAGATGCGACGGAGGCGAAGGAAATGAGAGAATGGGATGGAGTCCTTACAGGAAGCGGGGTGTGAGGAGCTGTAGTCGAGATAGCTGTGGGAGTCGGTGGGTTTGTAATGGATATTGGTGGACAGTCTATCACCAGAGATTGAGACAGAGAGGTCAAGGAAGGGAAGGGAAGTGTCAGAGATGGACCACGTGAAAACGATGGAGGGGTGGAGATTGGAAGCAAAATTAATAAATTTTTCCAAGTCCCGACGAGAGCATGAAGCGGCACCGAAGTAATCATCGATGTACCGGAGAAAGAGTTGTGGAAGGGGGCCGGAGTAGGACTGGAACAAGGAATGTTCCACATACCCCATAAAGAGACAGGCATAGCTGGGGCCTATGCGGGTACCCATAGCCACACCTTTTATTTGGAGGAAGTGAGAGGAGTTGAAGGAGAAATTGTTCAGCGTGAGAACAAGTTCAGCCAGACGGAGGAGAGTAGTGGTGGATGGGGATTGTTCGGGCCTCTGTTCGAGGAAGAAGCTAAGGGCCCTCAGACCATCCTAATGGGGGATGGAGGTGTAGAGGGATTGGACGTCCATGATGAAGAGGAAGCGGTTGGGGCCAGGGAACTGGAAATTGTTGATGTGACGTAAGGTGTCAGAGGAATCACGGATGTAGGTGGGAAGGGACTGGACAAGGGGAGAGAGAAGGGAGTCAAGTTAACGAGAAATGAGTTCTGCGGGGCAGGAGCAAGCTGAGACGATCGGTCTACTGGGGCAGTTCTGTTTGTGGATTTTGGGTAGGAGATAGAAGCGTGCCGTCCGAGGTTGGGCGACTATCAGGTTGGAAGCTGTGGGAGGGAGATCCCCAGAGGAGATGAGGTCAGTGACAGTCCTGGAAACAATGGCTTGATGTTCAGTGGTGGGGTCATGGTCCAGGGAGAGGTAGGAGGAAGTGTTTTTGTTAGAGCTACAAGGTACAGGAAAAAATGTAATTCAGTGATGATCACTAGTTTTATCTGAACAAATTAAACTTAACTTTTACAAAGAGCACATCCTTTCTAATGAACCATAATAAAATTATAAGTTAAAAGATGTAACACAAGGCATTAAATTATTTAAAGACCTCTATCAGATCTACATAGCTGTATTATGCTGACTGGATATTTCTTTCAGGCTTTAAGGCACAGTTTTGTCTTTACTGTAACTTTCTTTGTCTCCAATAGAAAGATGAGCTTGAAATCGGAGCGTAGAGGAATCCATGTGGACCAGTCAGAGCTGCTGTGTAAGAAGGGCTGCGGTTACTATGGAAATCCTGCTTGGCAAGGGTTTTGTTCCAAGTGTTGGAGGGAAGAGTACAGCAAAGCGAGGCAGCGACAGATTCAGGAAGACTGGGAGCTTGCAGAACGGTAGTGCCCTCGCTTTGATTATTCTGTATTTCACTGGGAGTATCCTTTTATACATTTTAAGATCTGCCCCTCAAGACTTTTTTCTTCTTATCCATAATGTTTATTTTTTGACAAGAAATTATTCCCTTGAACGATATAACCCACCACCCATCCAAAGAAAATGTCTGTCTGAATGTGCCAAATGTGTAATGTGTTTCTGGGCCACACAGAGCAAGTGCCCTTCATCCAGAACCTGCTTTATGCTGAGTTTAAAAGATTGTTAACACAATACCCATGCAAACAAAAATGAAACGGAGTGGATGTAATTCACATTGTATGAAGCGGAATATGAGAACATTTTGGGCACCAGGACAAATTCTTGTGCATTTTTGTTTTAATTTATTCAGCAAGTTTTGCATCTGTACTCATGTTCCCAATAAATTCATGCAGCTGCTTCTTTGATATTGCTTTCTCCTGTCTATCATTTTGGTATGCTTTTTTCAATCATTGTCTCTTTCTCTCTCTCGCTTCCTTAGTGACTGTAATTGAAATTCCTTTTTTATTTAATTGAAGTGGAACTTTCTGACTACAGTAATTATGCCACTAGTTCAGCAATAAGTTGAAAATATTTAATGCATGTAAAATCTACCTAAAGCAGGATAGCTTACTGCACAAGGTCGCAGGCCTTCTGCAGTATGCACTGAATATTTGTTTCTGTGTTGCATACTAATCTAAAACAGTATATTTTTAATCCAAAGTTTACAGCGTGAAGAGGAAGCTGCCTATGCTAGCAGTCAAGGGGCTCCATCGCTCACCTTTTCTAAATTTGAGGAGAAAAAAACAAATGAGACAAAAAGAAAAGTCCAGACTGTCAAAAAGTTCTTCAGTACATCATCCCGGGCTGCACCAAAGAAAGGTAAATACCTTGGAAATGTTTGAGCTGAACATGCAGAATTCCGTGTGGAGAAAATATGGGGTGATCACGTGAGCAAGAATTAGGAAGAGAGCTATTCACTGAGTTTGTGAGAATGAAAATTGACCATTGAATTGTAGGGTAACTGCATGTTTAGTCCCAAGCTCTTTTGGTGTTTAATGTCATAGAAATAGTGAAAAATTAAACCATTTATGTTTTTTCAATGAAGCTTTTTAAATAGTCAATTGGTAGTACAGAACTTGAGTATTGCTGAGAAGAGAGACATCTGGCTGTAGCTTTTCGTCTTGCACTCATGAGGTCACTGAATTTCAGTGCCAGTGTGATGCTAGGTATGTAGGCCATACGTCCTAAAGACTGGTGGATCATATCAAACAGCATGTCCCTTCTGCAATGGGCACATTATAGACCATACTCAACCAGCCTGTGCTTGCAAAACTCAAAACAATGTCCAACATTAGATATGGTTCCATGCTTGGACAACATTTGCTAAATAATCCTCAGTGAGCTAAAAATCATGCTGACAACCAATTTAAGGTTGTCAGTTGGGCTCGCAGTGTGGTGCATTTACATGTACTGGAAGCTACTTATATTAATGCATGCAGACAGAAAGACCATTTACACACATTGTGCCTGATTCAGCTAAACAGAATAGGTCATAGCCATTTGTTGGTTCATTCCTTAGGACAATGCCTTGACCAATCAGATTCAAGCTGCCTGGTTTAAATTTCAAACAATGCTGGGCAGTTAATTGTTAGTCACCATTAACTGGTGCATTCTCCATGGCAATGCCCCTACCAATCAGAGTCCATTTGCCAACCAATCAACACTCTCTCTTATGCAGCATAATGTTGTTGCTTCCCCTGACATTGGTATTCTTTCAATCGTCCTAATGAGTGTAAGATGAAAAGCTTTGACAAAATGCCTCTCTTCTTTCAGCAAAACTTTTTAAATTATGCATCTTGTTCTGGACTCTGTGACTTAAAGACTGGTTTTGACTTTACATCATCTATTTGCAATAAATATTTTCCATGAACACTTTCTATTTTGAGCTTATAATTTAATCATAATTCAGTCCTACATATGCTTTGAAAATCATCCTGATAGTAATACCAAATATTTTCTTCTACCAAATATTTTACCTTTTTTGTCTGCTAAATGTCCAGCATTTTGTGTTCATTTTTGATTTCCAGCATCTGTAAGCTTATGCTTTATATTCTTTTATATGATCATCAGCAACAAGATTGCTTCTTAAAGTAGCTGCTGAACTGTACATAACCAAAAATGTCTATGCTAGAAACTACTTCATGCAAGGTAACAGCACTGCTTTGTATAAAAATATAGCTTGATAGAAACACCTGTCTTGCTTGAGGCTAAACTTTGTGAATTTAATTATGTGACAGGACAAAATTTTGCTTAACGTGGTGCTTCACTTAATTGACACCAGGCATCATCTTGCCATATGTTTTCTGTTCGATGGAACATCAATTGTATTTCCAATTTGTATTATGTGATGCATGGAGACCTCTGCTTATTGTTTCCTTATACTCGAAGTGAGCTATCTCAGTGTTGGGGATTTGCAAACTTTACATTACAGGTCCCCAGTGGTGGCACAATAAATGCTTACATTTCCCTTCACGACCATCTTGGGGCCTATCTTAGTGGCATTTCAGTTTGAGGCAGTTGTAGGCTCGTGCATCATGGATAAGGCTTTCTGAGGGGAACTGGATAGTGCTGTGGTTACATTCAATTTTTTGATCTCTCTGCCCTAGGTGTTCAAATCCAGTCGCGCATAGGTTAAAGTTTCCTCTGGCTGTAATGAGTTTGGACAGCTTTAATTCAGTTCCTAGTTGACATGGGCCTGCAGTTCAGCATTATTACTCATTTGGCACTAATCGGCAGGCTCAGTCACTGAGGCAATAAGATGTCTAGCATACACAGCAGTTTTCTTTGATGTGGAAAGAAAAATTAATCAATACTTTTTCCAGTTTGTAAGCTAAACATTTCATTGAAAAAACTGTTCTGCGTATCTCTTGCTTCCTTTTTGTTTCTCTTTTGCATCTGCATTTATTGAATCAAGACAAAACTCTTAAGCATGGAATAGATGGAAGGGAGTGCAATGCGGATAATACTCTTAGGGATTTGAAGGAGATTTTTATTACACCAAGGGAGCTGGCTTTTCCGACTGAAGGTGATGCAGTACAGCCACTAAGCTGTCTGCTTGTGCTGACTAATGGCATCAGTTACCTACGCTTGGGTAACTGGAATAACTTTAACTGCCCATAGTTGTTGAACAACTGACTTGGTATTTTTATTCAATTCGCAACTTTTTATATTTAATTTTCCATATTTTTTGTGAGGAGAGATGTAATTAATTCAAAATTTAATGTGAAAAATAATTTCAACTTTTTCAAAAGGTCAGTTTCATTTTTATTTCTTGCACCATTATGTCAAAGTTAAAATGCCTTCTACATTTTAAGTTATATCCTTTGTACATTCAAATCCATAGCCTGACACCTGTTTTATTATATGATAGTTATGAATATTACGTAATGTTGTGGTTGTTCACGCATCCCCTACAAGCTTCTGTCCTACGGAAAACACCATTGCTCATTCTGTAACCAGTGCTATGAGATGCATGAGATGGGCTGTCTCTTCCTAAACAAAAATAAAAATACCTGGATGGGCTGTCTGTTCCTCCCTGCCAAACTGGTCACACACCACCCCCACTACCGCTTTGGTGAAGTGCCTCCCTTCCATAAATCAGGAGCTTCTTATGTTTTGAAATCCTACTTTTAGAGCACAAATGTACTATGCCCTTAACAGTGCCAGATCCGCCTACTGATTGCTGAAGATGTTAATGAAGCTGCCAAATCTCTGTTTGATAAGCCTGTTTCAGCATAGTGAATCAGAAATGTGAAGTATTGTATAGAATATTTGGATTGGAACTCAATTTTTTCCTAGAATTTTTTTTCCTTTATACTCTGAGCATATGATGTTCTACTAAGCAAAGCATGAAGTCAGTAAAGTATTTGACTCTAATTTCCCCGTATCAACTATTTCAGGTGACAGTTATTTTGCCCATTAAATTTTAATAACTATGGCTACTAAAACGTGAATCCCTGTTTCTGTTTTAAAATAGATTTTTATATAAAATGTATGTGTATATTGTCTTCCTCCCTAAATTTCTCTTTATTGCTTATAGAATAGGCAGCTTGTTCAGAGGAGTTTTCTGAATAATACTGATATGACTAAAATTATTGCATTACAATGTAGTGTAATCAAGTTTATTAAAGTAAATTCTGAATATAGAAAATGTGTAATCCAACCTGTTTTTAGAAATAATCATGTTTGCACCATAAATATTCTCTCGAATCAACATATTTGCTTCTAAAAATATGTAAATGGTTTAATTTTTCACTTTCATGTGAACCAATGACGTTGCATCAGATAGTTTGATAACAGTGCATTCACTTAACTGCGTATCATAAGACATTTTCCATGTTTGTTCTCATTTTGCATTTAGTCTTGGAAATATTGAGATTCACATTGGTAGTACAAAAATAGGATCAGTTTCATTTAAAATACATGTTGCCTTTTCTTTCAGTAGATTTCTTATTTTCTTATCACTGAATTGTTACAGCCCAAAAGGTGTCATTCCCCCACCACCACCCCTGCATGTTCTTCCTTTTCAGATAACAGCCTAAATCCTGTTTGAATGCCTCGATTGAATCTACTTCAAACTACAGTCTCAGGCAGTGCATTCCAGATCTTAAAACCATTTTGTTTCAAAGTGATTATAAAAAAAAAATTAAAATATAAACTTTTTGGCTGGAAAATTCCTCGGAGCTGTTACCAATCCACTGGTGCTACTTGGCTGGAAGTGTGGCAGAAACCCCATTAATGCACATAAGTGGGCTTTTTACTTTGTCAAAGTAACGTAAGTGGGCTAGGAACAGCTATGAAAAATTTTCCAGCCATTGTGATTTAGGATATTTTTATATTGAGGTTAGATGCATTTCAACTTCCAAATTTCAATGTTACACTTTTCGCTCAACCGATCATAGATATCTTTATGGATATGAACTCCTTTCAAGTGAAGCAGCATTTCACTTGCATTTCCCCCAACTTATTCTACTGCATTCGTCGCTCCCAATGCGGTCTCCCCTACATTGGAGAGACCAAACGTAAATTGGGCGACCGCTTTGCAGAATACCTGCGGTCTGTCCGCAAGAATGACCCAAACCTCCCTGTCGCTTGTCATTTTAACACTCCACCCTGCTCTCTTGCCCACATGTCTGTCCTTGGCTTGCTGCATTGTTCCAATGAAGCCCAATGCAAACTGGAGGAACTGCACCCCATCTTCCGACTAGGCACTTTACAGCCTTCCGGACTGAATATTGAATTCAACAACTTTAGGTCTTGAACTCCCTCCTCCATCCCCACCCCCTTTCTGTTTCTTCCCCCTTCCTTTTGTTTTTTCCAATAAATTATATAGATTTTTCTTTTCCCACCTATTTCCATTATTTTTAAATATTTTTAAATCTTTTATGCTCCCCCCACCCTCACTAGCGCTATACCTTGAGTGCCCTACCATCCATTCTTAATTAGCACATTCGTTTAGATAATATCACCAACTTCAACACCTTTGTGCTCTTTTGTTCTTTTGTCTGTGACATCTTTTGATGATCTGCTCCTATCACTGCTTGCTTGTCCCTACAACACCCCCCCCCCCCACCCCAACCACCACCACCACCACCAACTTAAACCAGCTTATATTTCACCCCTCTCCTTGTAAAGAAAAATCAGTTCTGTTGAAGGGTCATGAGGTCTCGAAACGTCAACTCTTTTCTTCTCCGTCGATGCTGCCAGACCTGCTGAGTTTTTCCAGGTAATTCTGTTTTTGTTTTATATCTTTATGGAAGTTGTTTTTCATGGAATAATAAATTAAAACATAAAGAAGAAAAGAGATTCATTATTTCATTCCATACTTTTCAGTGTTTTCTTGTCACTTGACACAGCATGGAGTCATCTAACAGCTGTTGGTATCTAACTTTCATTCAGTGTCTTGCACTGTATGATCATGGTCTAAATAATGACATGCTTTTTTTGTGGTTTTTCCTTTTTCCATTCATGCCGTTCTCCTACTTGTCTCTTGCTTCCTATTTTCTTTTTTGCATCGGCATTTAGTGAATCAAGACAAAGCTTCTAAGCATGGAATAGGTGGGAGGGAGTGCAATGCGGATAACATTCTTAGGGATTTGAAGGAGATTTTTACTCCACCATGGGAGCTGGCTTCTCCAACTGAAGGTAATGCAGCACAGCCACTAAGATGTCTGCCTGTGCTGACTAGTTTCGTGAGTTACCTACACTTGAGTAACTGGGGTTACTTTTACTGTCCATAGTTGTTGAACAACTAATTTGGCATTTTTATTCAAATAACTTTTTAATTTATAATTAATTTTCCATTTTTTGTGAGGAGAGATGTAATTGATTCAAAATCTAGTATGTGAAAATTAATTTCAACTTTTCAGAAGTCTGGTTTGATTTTTATTTCTAACACTATTGCATAAAAGTTAAAATATCTTCTACATTTTAACAATTAAATCTAGAATCTGATATCTGTTTGAATATTAAGCAATGTAGTAGTGTTTTTGCACACCACACCCTGCCCTCCACAATTTTTTGTTCTTCTACAGAAAGCATCATTTGCTGATTTTTCTAACCAGTGCTGTGAGATGCTTGAGAGTACAACTGGTCCCCCTTCTTTTGGTGCTGTGCCTTCTCTCCATAATCAGGAGCTTGTTGCGTTTTGAAATCTGTCACTTGATAGGACATTTGTGCTCTAATAGTCTGTTATGCCCTTAATAGTGCCAGATCTGCCTACTGATTAGTTTGACACAGTATCTTCATTTGCTGAAGACATTAATGAAACTGCCAGATCTTTGTTTGATAAGCCTGTTTTAGTGTAGTGAATCAGAAACGTGAAGTATCATATTGAATTTTTGAATTGGAATAAATTGATTTTTTTCTAGAATTTTTTTCCCTTTATACTTTGCTCCATGGGTATATGTTGCCTTCATAAGCAAAGCACAAAGTCAGAGTAAAGTATTTGGCTTTATAATTATCCCCTATCAATTATTTCAGGTGACAGTTATTTTGTCCATCTGCTCTTTACATTTTAACAACTATGGCTGCTGAAAATTTAATCCCTGTTTTTATTTCAAAACATAGATTTTTATATAAAATGTGTGTATATTTTATCTTCCTCCACCCTAAATTTCGCTTTATTGCTCAATAGATAGCTTATTCAGAGGAGTTCTTTCTGAATAATGATACCAAGATGACCAAAATTATTGCATTATAATGTAGTGTAATCAAGTTCATTAAAGAATATTCTGAATTTAGAAAAATGTACAATCCAACCTGTAAAAAAAATCATGTTTGTACTGTAAATATTCTCTCTCAAATTGACATATTGCTCCAAAAAATAGTAAACAAAGTAATTGAAGCAAAAACATCCCTGAAACCTTTTTCAACTCGTCAATAAATACAAAATTGGCTTGAGCTATCTAATGGTTTTAATTAAATTTTAGATTGTTGATTGACAAAAAGCACAGCTAAAATAAATATCAGCTTAACTGCATTTAAAATCTACAAAATACTTGTCCAGTTCATTGAGGCACTGTGGAATCTTTTTGTAGGGATTAATTAAGTTTTCACTTGACCAAGCCAGTTTTAATCTTCTTCCCCTTGCCCACTGCTACACCAGTTATATAAACTGAAATGTCAGTACCAGTGATTTATTGCTGATATTTAATGCAGAGTAGATGGGAAATGGGGAAATAAAGGGTTCACAAGTGTTGTAGAGGTGAATGAGCTGTGACTGATTTTTCTTTGTAAAGCTGGAAGATTAAAATTCCCTTTTAACTAGTAATGTTTTCTGTTAAAAGGGGGAGACAAGACCTTCAAGTTGATTCCGAATAAACCTGTGAATTGACAGAGAAATTGGCTAAACGATAGCAGGAAGTGGCAGTGTACATTTTGGCAATTAGGGCTAGGGACAAGTGCTGAGTGGAAACAAGTACAAGGATCACAGTTAGAGTTCTTATTGTTACTAACTATGAACTTGAACACATGCTACTAATCAATGTAATTGGGTGAGGTTTGAAGGCTGACATGGATGAGCACACAAGCTTCTGGAAATCATAAAAGGGGTTCTGTTTGCTTATGGTGCTGTTTCACATTCAGGAAAGCTAAACTCTATGGGGTGTTAATAGACAATATGTACTTGAAAAAGATGATTTATGCTGTTCCATTTATTCATTACAGCAAACTATATAATTTTATCTAACTTAACTGTTATGGCAACGCTAATAGAAAAAGGAAAGAAGGAAAGATATTGAGGCGACCTTTCAAGGTGTACAAGATTGAGGGGCATGGACAGGGTGGATAGGGAGCGGCTGTTCCCCTAAGTTGAAGGGTCAGTCGCGAGGGGACATAAGGTGAGGAGCAGGAGGTTTAGGGGGAATGTGAGGAAAACTTTTTTACCCAGAGGGTGGTGACAGTCTGGGATGCCTGGGAGTACTTTAAAAAGTACCTGGATGAGCACTTGGCAAGGCATAACATTCAAGGCTATGGGCCAAGTGCTGGTAAATGGGATTAGGTAGGTAGGTCAGGTGTTTCACACGTGTCGATGCAGACTCGATGGGCCAAAGGGCCTTTTCTGCACTGTGTAATTCTGTGATATCAAGGTGGGGCATGCTAGTGCTGGGAATGGAATGGAACATTTTCAATATCATGCACCCCAAGGTCTGTTGCAAAGCAATTAGACACTTCTTGCACTGTATCCCATCAAAATCACGATTTGGGGGTATGTGGTGGAAATTTGTTTTAAATGATAAGGAATTTTAAAAATGGTGCACTGTTTGTGCATTAGGTCCATTGCTTACCATGACACATCCTGCAACATTATAAGCACAGTGATGCATTACAAGCATCCTTGTATACAATACTCAATACTTTTTAGTATAGATAAATATAAGCATTGAGTCAATTTTTCTGCAAGTCTGATGTCTAAATTATTAAATATTTAATTTTCGAACTTTCTATTCAGCAGACAACAGGTTCTTAGAGTACACCTCAACACCTAAAGTTGATTACAGATACATTTCTACCAATATTTATTTTTCTTACCACCAGGACTGTACTTTTATCCACTACTCCAATGAGATGAACTTGTAAAGTAAAACATATTGAGAGTTATTTAACTCGGATCATAACTTCACCAACTTGTGTTGTCTTATGCTCATTGTATATATGGAGAGCCAGGGGTGCAATTCTACAAGCCCTCTAGGCGGAAGAACTTATTTACTGACCTTTCAGGAGAAATTCTTGTATAAATATGGCAGCAAGGTTATATAACAACCTAATATACATTTTGCCAATAATTTTTCAGTAAAATCTAATGCTTATGAGTGCCAATAATTGCCTGGTACAGTTGGTTAAAGATTGACCTTTGCCTCAGGGATTTTAATCCAGCCTAGACTGTTATAGTATATGTCTTCTCTGACTGGCTGTGGGGATTATCTGTGAAATGAGCTGGGTAGAATGAATCCAGTTCTTAGTGAGCATGAAACAATACTAACTGACCTTCAGAGAGGCCAGAAGATGCTTGGTAACGGAGAATTTCAGTGATGCAAGTAGTGATGAAGCCCAATTGACTTGGGGTGAGAGTACATTTAAATGACAAATAAGATGAAACTTCATTCTGAGGCCTAAAAACACCAGTTTATTACAGAGATTGCAATATTGGCAAATTGTTACTACTGATCCAGATCTTTAAACGCTGCATTTTTGCAAAACTGCCTTCATCTTGGTGTAAAACGAAAGTGACACTTGAATTATAACTAAAATTGCTTCCTTTTCTCACTTGTTTTACATATGCATGTACATGGGGAATGTGTGCCTCAATTACCTGCTTTTTGTTGTGCTTTGTGTTCATTTGGTGTCTTTTGCCCCTCATTTCACTACAGTATTTGCTGGCAAATTGCAAGGTGGGTACTAACCAATTTATCATTGGGCTCAAAATTGTTATGGAACTTTGGAATGGAATGTTGCATTCATAAAAAACTAAACACTAATTTTGTTGATTCAAGGTGTATAACTACATTCTATGACTAGATTAAAGTCTTTCAACAATTAGCGCAATTGTAATACCTCCCAGGACAAGTTCAGCTTCGAGTGGAAGTGTGAAAGGACAGCATTCTAATTAGGGTGGGATGTCATTTTCAGAGAGAAAATGATACTGGCAAGACAAGTGCATTATCAAATTATCCAGCCAATATCATCATTCTTAAAACAAATAATGAACATTTAATATATTCATGAAGTGCTTATCTACGCAAAAATTATAATATAGCTGTATGGCCGATGTTTCCAACTCTTTGGCACGTCACAAGTTTGTGATCATCTTTTAATTACATAAATGCATTAATTATTATGGTAATACTAAATAACCTACTTTTTTTACACCTTGTTTTCAAGTTTGTAAAGACTAATTTGTGCATAACTGCTCAACTTCAATGAAAGGAAAATGAAATTTTAGACTTGTACTTACTTGTGTCTCAATTATTTTTCTTTAGGAACTATGAATCTTTTTTTAAATACCTATTAAACTAATGGAGTTATAAAAAAATTTCCCCACCACTGCAAAACTAAATTTAATTGCTGTAACTCGGGTTTTTCTGAATATTGAAATAAACCACATTATATAAAAAAAACTTTTCTGTTTTACGCTTGTGATATACCTCAAAAAAGACTTTTAAACTCTGGTACAATTTGAAATCTGGTTTTAAAAAGAAAATGTTGTGATTTGGTTTACTTCCTGGGAGCTAACTCAGTGGCTAATTTCTTTAACCTGAAATTAAAACAGTTTTGAGCTCCGTCTCCAGTTTTTAGTAATAATTTCCATTGTTGTAGTAATTTCTTTATAGTCTAGAAGCCATTTAGTGGGGATTTATTTCTCCTGTTTCATGCTTGGTACAGTTTTGTGCTAAAAGCTCAACTTTGACTCGTTGAATTAAACATGTTAAATATTTATCGTGGAATGTTTTATGAATATGCTTATGTACAGATATATGCTTTAAATTATTTTATACTTTTCAAATTATTTTCAAATAATTTTATCAGTATTGCATTATATTTTTCAGCTGCAAAATGAAGGTAGAATTTGCAGGTGATAGGAAGCGGTGTCCATCCGCCACTATGTCTGCTATTAAATGTCAGCATTAATCTGTTTATTTTGAACTTGTTGATAAGTCAGTTAAAAATATTTGAGGGAATGACCTATTAACATGTGAGTCTGCTAATACTGCTAGCCTATTGCTGTTTTGACAAATATTTTCCAAAAAAATCCAAATATTCAGTACTAAAAATTACATTGACTTCTACTTTAAATACTGTGCTGCATGTAAAGCACTGTACGAGATGTTTGCTGTGATTTTTCTTCTAGCACAAAAGCAAGAAAGAAGATGGTATGACTTCTAGAGTTTTATTATTTAATGCCCCAGCAGTAATTGTTGGAGCAGAGATTGCTTTCACTTCTGATGAGCAGAGCTACTCCGTCACTTGTGATGGCCATTGTTTTGGTTTTGCTCTTGTTGCACATACTTGCCTTTTTACAGCAATTAGGATGTGTACAATATCTAGAAACAAAGTTGCAAAGTGTTAAGATAAAACCCATCCATTTTATAAATCTGTTCCTCAGCGCTAGATCCCTGAAGTAATATTGCAGATAATGTAGTATATTTTAGACTACGAATGCAGTATGTTGCAAATTGATTACATCGTGTCTTCAGACAAACTAAATGTGCAACAAACCAATGATATTTAAACACTGGGTTTCTCATATAATTTTATCAACAATAGCAGACAACCAAGAAGTGAAAGCCTCAAGTCCATCCATAAGTAGGCAGGCCAGCCTAGAAACAGAACGAGCATCTAAGGATTTTATTGATTTCCTCAAGATCTTTCGCAAGCCTGGTCAAGATATACTCAAACAATGCAGAGGATTCATTGAGTCTATGCAACACAAGGTAAAATTTGCAAGAAGTTTGTTTCAGCTAGGCCCTTTGTAGTTGGAAATATAGATGAATATTGATATCTAATTGCTCCAGATAGAATTGTACATTATCTAATCTTGAGCTAACTGAAATATTAATTATTGACATTTTTAAATGCTCGATTTCAAACTGTAATAGCACCTTTAAGGTTTGTCTTTAAGGTTTTACAAAGCAAACTTTCTAACTTTTATAGTTGTCATATAAAGCAGGTGTTTTGACTTAACCAGCCTGTTAGCATAAGTCCTCCACACAATAGTCCAAACTGTATTTACCCACACTGCTCCCATATCCCTTCAAACATTTTCCTTTTGTCCGTTTAATCTTGAATGTAAACATGTTTTCTGCCTTGACCACTAACCTTGAAGTGAATTCCACAGCCTCATAACTCTCTGTGAAAATGGGTTGTGTTGCCTTTCTGTACTAAATTGTACATTTAATTGTATTTTCACAACCCATTGTTCTTGACCTCTTCACTACTGAAAACAATGTGTTTTTGTCTACCCTGTCCCGTCTTTTCATATTTAAGTCCTTCTTTCATATTGCTCTTTTCTCTATTGTTATGATGAACAAAGACCCAGATTTTATTGATAATTGAATGTCCTCATACCAAGCTACATCATATAGAATCTTCATTATTCCCTATCTAAAGCTTAAGTATCCTTCCTAAAGTGTGGAGTACAGTATTACGTGCACAATTGTAATCATGCTCTTATTAAAGTTGCATACAGGTGCAGTCAAAATTGACTATAAATATGTAAAACTATAGTTTTAAGAAGACACTGAGGTTAATTTAGTCTTGGTAGAATTGCTGCCTCCAGTGATTTTGTAACAGATCTGTAAAAGCTCCATTGTTAATACTCTTTCTAATACTTTATACTTGGTGATTTTTAATGGATGTTTACAATTCTTAGACATGGTTAGAAAGCTAAATGTTAAGAAAGAATAGTGTTAAAAGAAAAGGGAAGCACTTGCACCTATACAGTGCCTTTCAGGATGTCTCAAAACACTTTACAATCAGTCAAGCATGTTTGCAATGTTAGCCACTGTTGTGTTATAAGGAAATATAGCAGCCACTTTGTGTACTACCTGGTCCATCAAACACCGCTGATATATGTGACCAGATAAAAAATTTTAGTGAAGGTGTTTGAGGAATAAATATTGGCCAGGACATAGGAGAATTCTTGTGATGCTCTTTGTATAGGTCCATGGGACCTTTTGCATTCAACAAAGGGAGCAGATGGGATTTGGATTGAATGTCTCAGCCAAAAGATGATGTTGCAGCACTCCTTCAGTGCTACACTACATTGTCAACCTTGATTATGTTCTCACATCTGTGGAGTGGAACTTGAATCTCTGATCAAAGGCTGCTGCCTAAAACTGACTACTAATTCAATCAATATAAATTAATTTAGAATATGTGGTGTCAAACTACTGCAGAAAGATTTGAAATCTTGTCAAAAACTAAGTATGGAGAGAGCAACAACAAAATGTGTGCCTACATTTAAACTGTGTTTGCTGATGAATCCCAACAATGGCCATAGAATTTTACAGCACTGATGGAGTTCATTTGGTTTATTGGGTCTTAGCATGCTCCCTAAAAGCTGTCTATTCAATTTCAAAAGTCTTTCTCTACATCCTTTTTTTTCTTAAATATTTACCCGCTTCCTTTTTAAAGCTTGTAGATTCTGCTTCATCACTCTCTAGATGGGCATACCGTGTCCTAAGTGCGCACTGCATAAAATCAATTTTTCCCAATATTTCCTTTTGTTTTTTGACAAATTTATGCCCACTAGTTATAACTTGCTGACTAGTTTACTTTGTCAATCTCCTCTATAATTAAATCTCTTTGCTGTAGTGAAACGAGTTCTTGTTTCTCTAGCCAGTAGGGTCTTTTCAAGACTAAAGCCTATCACATTTGGTATTGTTTTAATAAATCTGTTTTACACTGTCTCCATGGTCTTGATATCCTTCAACAGAAAGTTGTTTTTTTTTGTCCAAGATAATAGTTAGATCAAGCACCCATGTCTTAAAAAGTTAGTTGGTCCAGACTAGCCATCAAATATTAAGAAATGGCACATTAGTACTTGCATTATAAATCTACAATTTAAAGTTTACAAATAGTTGTTTGGTAGAACAGAATCTGAGTATTGTTGAAAAAAGACATTTTGTTGAAGCTTTTCATCTTGCATTCATCAGGACAATCGCAACTATACCAATGTCAGGTGAAGCAACAACTTTATACTGTATGAGAAGAGAGTGCTGATTGGTTGGCAAGTGAACACTGGTAAAGGTGTTGCCATGGAGAATGCACCAGTTAATGGTGACCACCAGTTAACTGCCAAGTATTGTTTGAATTTTAAACCAGGCAGCTTGACTCTGGTCAAAGTATCGCCCTGAGGAATGAACCTGCGAGTGACTATCATTTATTTTGTTTTGTTATTTGAACTAAGTGCAATGTGTAAACGTGTTCTTTCTGTCTGCAAAGAATGAGGCCCTGTGTAGGTTCCAGTACACGCAAATGTGCCACACTGCAAGCCCTACTGATAATCTTAAATTGGTTGTCAGTGTAATGTTTTTAGCATGCTGAGGATTATTTAGCAAATGTTGCCCAATCGCGGAATCGCATCTAATGTTGAACACTGGCTGGTTGGGTACGGTCTGTAACTTGTCTGTTATGAACAATAGCTGGGACATGGTGTTTGATACAATCCACCAGTTTTTAGGACATATGGCCTACATACCTAGAATCACACTGGCATTGAAATTCATATGCCACATTACTCATTTGTGTGATAGGCAGGCATTATTTTGGCTTGACAGCATCCTGTTAGTGGCAAATACCAATCATAGTAGCGGTGTGAAACAGCTAACTTCACCTGTTGCTCAAATTTGAGTGCAGGACAGGGCCCTTTAAGACATGCAAGGAAATTCCTTGCTCAAATTCCATTTTTGAAATGGAGCAATCAAATGAACTCCCTTTCCTTGACATACTAGTTGAGAAATCTGCCACAGGGTTCTCTACCACGGTCTACTGCAAGCCTACCTTCACCAGTCAATACATGCTTTGGGATTCTTACAGTTCCACGTGCAACAAGATTGGCCTTATTGGCCAATAGAGCCAAAGCCATTTTCTCACCATGCAAACTTGGTGCTGAAATAGGGTGCATCAAAGCCATCCTGTGGGATGATGGCTGCCCTGATCATTTCATGCTGTATATCATGCAAACTCATGAAGAGGCCTAAGGCCGTCACTTTCAGTCTGAAAAGTGCCTAGTCTACCTCAGATTATCCTGGAAGGGCAAGATATCTCAAAAATTTAAGATTGTCAGTCAGGCCCTGTTCTTTGCAGACAGAAAAACCATGTGCACACATTGCACCTGTTTCAGTTAAACAAAATATGTGATAGCCATTCACTGGTTCATTCCTCAGGGCAATGACTTGACCAGTCAGATTTAGGCTGCCTGGTTTAAAATTCAAACAATGTTTGGTAGTTAACTGTCAGTCACCATTAACATGTACGTTCTCCATGGCAATGCCTCTACGAATCATAGTCCAATTCCCAAACATTCAGCAGTCTCTTCTCATACAGTATAAAGTTGTTGCTTCCCTTGACCTTGGTATTCTTGCCATTGTCCTAATGAGTGCAAGATGAAAAGCTTTGACAAAATGTCCTTTATCAGCAATACTCAAGTTTAAAGTTTGCTGAATCCTGTCAAGCTTCTAAGTCTCAATGGTGGAATTATGCTACTGACCTTATTGCCAGTGATATGCTGTCAATGAGTGCCACTGTCCTGATCCCACTCCAACTGTCGAAGAAACTTTCATCCATGTATTGTCACCTCCTAACCATTTTGACTCCCCACTTCCTGGCACACTCTTGTTACTCCATAATTTTGGGAACAGCCCTCCTGTAAAATGCTCATCAGAACCTATCTCTCTGCTTTTCCTCATCTTCCCAAATTCTCTTGACATTTTGTCTATTATTGCCACAGAGAAGTATTTTAGGATGTATTTTTACATTTATGATCTGATAGAAATACACGCTGTTCCATTTGTAATTGTAAATCTGTGGTTATAGTTTTGCAAAGATTATCAGAAATAAGTATTCACTGCAAGCGAAGAATCTAACTAAGATTGTCATATTCCAACTTCGTCATTCTTAGGAATTGAACATTGAGGAGCAGTCTGAGTGTGTCCAGGACTTCTATCAAAACATGGTTGATCGATTGCAGACTCACTCCAGTTTTAAAGGTACGTTGCTCTGGACAACATTTTTTTTAAAAAGTAATGCCCATGACTTGAAATTGACCATAAGCTTTGGTACTCCATTCTTTTAATGGTATCTACTCTTGTTTCCATAATAATTCATTTCCTTTTCATTTCACTTCTGCTCTAACAGGTTGTATGCTGAGTATACCTTGCCTGTCATGCTACCCTTATTAGAGTAGATAGGGAGAAACAGTTCATGTTGGCCGAAGGATCAAGAAGCAGAGGACATTGATTTAAAATGATTGGCAAGAGAAACAGTGGTGACATGAAAATTTTTTTATGTAGCGAGTGGTTAGGATCTGCAGCGCACTACCTGAGAGTATAATTGGAGCAGATTCAATTGTGGGCTTCTGAAAAGGAATGGATAATTTTCTGAAGAGAAACTTTGCAGGGCTACAAGTAAGGGAGTGGAACAAGGTGAGTTGTTGCTTTTGTAGAGAGCTAGCACTGACACAATGGGCCAAATGGTCTCCTGTGCTGTAAACCATTCTATGATTCAAATGCACTCAATCTGACAGCTATTCTGTGCGTGCTTTGGGGAGTTACTAATGTGATTTTTCAATTATTTATTCCAAAAACCAGAACAAATCGCTTTCTGTAAATTGCAATTTTTAAATACATTTACTTTCACTCTACTTAATTGGTTTCTATGAATAAGCTACTTGGAATCTACACGTCCTGAGACTTTCATTTTATTCTGATTCTGGCAGCCTTCCATCTCAAGATGATGTTTTGTGCCTTTGTGATCAGTTCTGTTCAACATCACCTGGTATGGCTCAGGATCACACTTTACCATGGAAGTCTCTGCTGCACTTGCTGCAGATGAAGGCAGTAGGATGAGAAGACAGGATTTGCTGTCCTCTGCTTTCTCTGGGCCCTAATTCTTACCCAAGAGAGATTTCAGTTTCCTCTTTCCTCTTCCAATGGCCTCCAAATAGTCAGCCGCTAGAGGTCCTGTCTCCCAGTTGGTCGTCAATGTCCCTACTTCACATCTTCATATCTCACTTGCAGGTCCCCTTGTAACGGAGGAATGCACATCCAGCAGTTCATGAGCCAGTGGTCAGTTCACCATCCTGATGGCCTTTGGGTATATGGCCATCATACATCCAGTTATCACGGTTGAGCCATTGCAGTAATGGTTTAGTAATGAGTGTATATTGTGAGTTAGTATCCTCCAGGACCTCCTATGTTGATGATCTTGTCCCGCCAAGAGTTGTGGAGGATACATTGGAAGCAGCAAAGGTGGAAACTGTTCAGCCTTTTCTCCTGCCTAGCATATGTTGTCCAGGTCTTACTGCTGTAGAGGAGTGCACTGAGGACATGTGCTTGGTGGACTCAAGAGTTTGACATTTTCTGGCAGGTTGCTGTTGTTCCACACTTTTACTGAGCTTAGACATAACAGCTTCAGCCATCGCAATGCGCATGTTGATTTTAGCATCAAGTGACAGATTGCTGGTGTTTGCACGTCTAAATACATGAAGCTATCACTGGTCTCTAGCACCACCTTATCAATACTCGTTGATCGGAGTGTGACATCTTCCTGAACCATGGCAACTGTCTTCCTGACAGTCAAACCAAACTCTTTACAGGCATGCATATCTGTCCATTTGCCATTGAAAGTGTTCCTTGGTTTGGAATACTGGTGTGGCATCATCAGCATAGAGCAACTTTGAGAACTTGGTGCACTTTTATCTTGGATGTCAGGTGGGCAAGGCTGAACACCTTTCTGACAGTTCTGATATGTAAGGAGACATTCTTTGTAGATGAACTGAAGGCATATGACAGCAGCAAAGAGAAGAATATGCCAAAGACTGTCTACACCAGTATGCAACTGTGTTTGACCCTACTGCAGATCGCAAAGGATTCTGATGTTGCCCCATCATAGCTGACCTGACCCCTCAAATTGTCATGGAAGGAGGAGATTCGGCAGGCAGCCAATTTTCTTCAGCTTAATACATCACCTCTGCTCACTTGATTGAATGCCTTGGTGAGGTTGATGAAAGTAATATGTAGTGGTCCCTTAGTTTATTGGCATTTTTCTTGCAGCTGCCAGACTGAGAAGATCATGTTGATTATGGATCCTCCAGTTCTGAAACTACACTGGGATTTGGGATAGGTATATTCAACCAAGATGTTTGGCAGGGAGATGCCTCAATAGTTGTTGCAATTGCTGAGGTTATCCTTGTTCGTGCACAGGGCCTTTGCATCATTCATTTTTTAAATAATTGTACAAAATTTGACCAGTCATTCACTTATGAAGTGAGCATAGATAAAACCATTGATTCAGGATCATAGAATGGCACAGAGAAGGAAGCCATTTGGTCCACCATGCCTGTGCCAGCTCTTTGGTAGAGCTACCCAAATCATCCTGCTCCCCTGTTTTTCCCCAAAGTCCTGTAATGTTTTTTTCTTTAGAGCATTTATACAATTCTCTTTTGATTTTGATTGTTGCTTGAATATTGAATTTGCTGGCATTGTCCTTTCAGAACGCATTCCAGATCACAAAAGCCCATTGTGTATTTGTAACAAAAAATGTTACCGCTGGTTCTTTCACCAATTAACTTTTTAAAAATGTCTCCCAGGTTACTAATCCTGCCACTGCCACTGGAAGCAGTTTCTCTTCACTTACCCTGTCTAGACCCCTCATGATTTTGAACATCATGATCAAATCTCTCAGCCTTCTCTTCTTGAAGGAGAACAGTGCTGGCTTCTCCAGTCCTCCCAAAAAGCCCCTCATTCCTGGAGCTATTCTCATAAATTTCATCTGCACCCTCTCTAAATCCTTCATATCCTTTCTGAAGTGCAGTTCCCTGAATTTGGCACAATACTCCAGTTGTGGCTGAACCAGTGTTTTAATGGAGGTTTAGCATTCTTTGCTTTTGTATTCTATATTAATAAGGATCCCATTTACTTTTTTTAAACAGCCTTTTAAACTTGCCCTACCATCTTCAAAGATTTGAGTACATCCACCCCAGGTGTCTCTGTTCCTGCATTCCCTTTAAAATTTACTCTCCCCTTAGATTTATGGAGCTAACGTGGAGTTAGTTTAACATGTCATGGTTCCAGTCAGACAGAAATAACAATTCTCAATGACATGGTGCTTATCCAGGGAGTGGTAGAGCTATATTGACAACGAACGTTCAAACTTCGATTCCTGGTCTCTTTTCAGTTAGTTGATTATATGTAATGTACAAATAACAGCTTGACAGTGGGTCTCTATGTTCCTGTATTAGGGAGGGGAAACAGCCAGTACTCCTGTTCTAAATCATTCTCCAGTGACCCCAGCTAAAAAGACATGAGAGATACTTGTTGAGGACAAGATTGAATGTAACTGTGATCCCCATTCAGCACATCCCAAGTTGCCTGATAATGCTCATTGTCAAGACTCACTTGTGAATAATGTCTACTTGGGTGAGACAGCAAAGGATGAATGGTGTTTGTGGAACTATGCCCCCAGCCAGGAACATACCTTGCAGAGCAAATGAGAGGAATAAAATATAGCTTTATAAAGAAAAATTGCTGACACTGGCTAAACAAAATCAACATTAGATAAGCAAACTGCTGTTCTGGATTTTGCCTAAGATCCTCCTCCTCTCTGCTATTCTTCTACTCTGCTCAAATGTTCCTCAACCCTGTCTGCCAGGATTTGAAAGTAAGAAGTAATGCTTGTGAATGTTTTGTAACTAAGTGGCTGGGTGCTTGATTTCCAATATTAAGGAATCACAAGGCTGTAAATATTGTTTCCTTCACCTTTAGAAGCAAAGTGATCATTTTAGGTTTGTTCAGTTACTTTGTTGGCAGTTGCAACAAAATCACAAGTGTTTTATTGTTAATTTGCAAAATATTTACATTTTTTAAATGTAGCTTTGTAATACTACCAGTGGCCTCCATTTAAGTTGTGCAGCTGTATTTTCTGCTAATAAAATCATTCTTACCCTGTAGGCAAGTTTTTATTTATGTAATTGTTGTTTCAGGTTCCTCTGAAAGGATAGAGAAGGTAATGGACCAGATTGAAAACTACATCATGACAAGGCTGTACAAAAATGTGTTTTGTCCAGAGACAACCGATGATGAGAAAAAAGATCTTGCAATTCAGAAAAGAATCAGGTGAAGATATTTACTTTTGATGAATTTGGTGAGGTAGGGCATCAGGTAAAAGATTTTTCCAAGGTACTTTAATATTAAACCAATTCTAAACCTGTTCATGAGGAAGACCATTTTCTCACACTAATTCATCCATCCAGAATTATCTTTTTTTCCCTCCATTGCTGCATTTTGTTATTTCTTAAATGAAGCTCGGGTTTTTGCTATCACCACTTTGCTCTGATTACTCTCCCTCTCTCTATCTGAAGAAGCACTTCCAGCTATCAGGCCTAAAATTATCTTTTTATATTTTGAATATGTGCCCTTATATCTTAACTGCACAGTATATTTTAAAATTCCAGATTAACCTTTATGATCTTGTATACCTCTGTAAAATCAGCTGTGGATGCTTACATTTCAAGCTGAAAAGCCCAGATATTTCCAGTGTCTCTGCATAAGTCAGATTCCTTTAGAAAGAAGGTGAAGACTTTAGAAAGGATGCAAAAAAGATCTAGGAGAATGGTTCCAGCAATGAGGGACTTCAGTTATATGCATAAAGTTTTAATTAAATTTTACTGCAACTGTACAGGGCCTTGGTGAGGCTACATATGGAATACTGTGCACAATTTTGCTCCCCTTATTTGAAAAAATATATAATTGTGTTAGAAGCAGTTCTGAGAAGGTTCACTCCTGGGATGAGGGACTTACCTTGTCAAGAAAGGGTTGAGCAGGTTGAGCCATGGGCCTACACCCATTGAAGTTTAGAAGAATGAGAGTGATCTTATTAAAACTGAGGGTTTTTAATTAAAAATTAAAAAGATTCTGAGGGGATTTGATAGGTTAGATGCTGGGAGGATGTTTCCACTTGTGGGAGAGACTAGAACTAGGGGACATGGTTTAAGAATGAGAGGTCTAACGCTTAAGATGGGATGAGGAGAATTTTTTTTTGAGGGTTATTAGTACGTGGAATTCTCTTCCCCAGAAAGCAGTAGAGGCGGCGTCATTGAATTTATTCAAGGCAGAGTTAGACAGATTTTTGATACATGAGGGAGTCAAGGGCTATGGGGGCAGACAACAGTGGAGTTGAGACCACAACCCGATGAGCCATGATCATCTTAAATGGCAAAGCAGGCTCAGGGCTGAATGGCCTTCTCCTGCTCCTAAGTCCTATTTTCCTATACATAGATTGGAGAACATGGGGTTAAGAGAAAACTTGCTGGAATGCTCAAAACCATCAGGGGTCTAGATAGAGTAGGTACAGAGAAATTATTCCATTGGCGAAAAAGTCAGAGCAGGAGGGCAACACTTTTGCCAAGTAAATGGCAAAAGAGCTGACAGACATGAGGAAAAGCTTTTTACACAGCAAGTGGTTAGGATCTGGAATGCATTGCCAGAGAGTATGGTGGAGATACATTCAATTGTGGCTTTCCAAAGGAAATTGGCCAAGTAGCTGAAGAGAGAAAATTTGCAGTACTATGGGGAAAGGGCGGGGGAGCAATCTAGGATCAGGAAGATTTAGTCATGGAAAATGGCCCCTAATTGGCACCTCAAGTAGCGCAATTGGCTGCCCCTTTGTTGAAGTGGGCTGACTACTTTCTTCCTCGACCTCTTGTGGGAAGTTCCTCTGAATGTGACAGGGAGCTATTCCAGCATTAAACTTGGAATCCTGCAACTTATTCACGGACAGTAAGTTGTAACATTTTTCATAGTGGAATTCGATATTCAGCTTACAATGTTAATGCATAAAGCATTTAAAGCAAGAAGATGATGCATTTATATGGTGTCTTAGACAATTCTAAGGCACTTAACTAGGAAACAATTTAAAAAATGATGAACCAGTGAAGAAGCTATGAGAAAGGGTGACCCAAAACTTGTTCAAAGAAGTGGGTAGGACATAATTGGCTGATATCTTGGTCACCTAGAATGAAGGTAAATTTACCGGATGCTATAGTTCAGGAGAGTACAATGCTTGAGATTCCAGTTAAGGAGAGGGGAAGTCATGAAGGGATTTAAACATTACAATGGAAACTTTTTAAATTTGAGGCATTGTGGGGGATGGGGCAGGAATGTACCAGGAGCCAATAGGACTAAGTGGGGGTTTTGTGTTAATCAAAATTTTTTAAAAATCAGTTCTTCACTTATCCCAAATGTGTTTTTATTTGATTTGACACAAATATACTTATTGTTTTGACAGGAAACACTGCGTATCCATTCTCCCATTGCCGATGAAAAGGGCACCAGTGTCTTTTGTCTGATTCCTGTAATGTTATGATGTCCTAAAACCGAAAGGTTTGGGCAGTTCCAAGCTAACATGGTTATAAATTCAATGCATAGTGTTGCTCTTAACTTTATTCTATGTTAATTAACAATCGTCTTTCAAATTATAAGAACAGCTGGCATGGAAAGCAGGTCAAATTCACACTGGTGTATGAACGGTTTCTGGTGTCGGAATTAAACCTGGATGGGAAGAGTTGAGGCAACTTGACTCTACATCTGGCCTCTGTTTCCTGATTTGAAAATGCCAGTACTGAATGCTAAAAGTAGCAAACACTCAGTAATAGTCTCAAGTTAAATCTAGAAAGTTCAGAAAACCTCTTTTAAAGAAATTATATCTTGGAAATTAGTTATTTCCATTGCTGTTTTAGCATCTTAGAAAACATTGCTGGGACCAAATAGCCAACTTCTGCTCTAATTTCTTAAGTTCTTAGGTCCTATATTATGGACATTGTATAATGTTCTTCCAATATCTTTTTTTTGTAGAAAATATTTTTTGGTGCAGTGGTTCACCAGAATTTGAGGCTATTTGGCTCCATCTTTGACAGAAATGAACTAATATTACAGTAACTTAAGAATGTGTTCGCACCACTTTTTTAATATGTTAAAATGTTTGCCAGAAACAAACGTTTGCAAGTACCCCAACCTTGAGAAGGTGACCTAGTTGGAGGCAAGCAGACAGGATTAGGTATCTTTTGTAATTGATGTATTTTGATTAGTTCAGAATTTGAAAGATATTTTAGCCATTTCTGTTCTAACAAATGTGAGGTTCTGCAATTCTAAGCTGACGATATTTTCCTCTTACTATTTTCTGACCTCCAGGGCGTTGCACTGGGTGACTCTTGAAATGCTGTGTGTTCCAGTAAATGAAGAAATCTCTGAAGTTTATGAATTAGTTGTAAAAGCAATCACAGGTTTGTTAGACTTATTTATTTAGTATGGATAAAATTCAATTTACTGTAACCACCAAAACAATTTTAAGTTTGCTATTACAAAATGAAGGCATACGTTTTCTGCAGAAGCAAAATACTGTGAAAGCTGGAAATCTGAAGTAATAACAGAAAATGCTGAAAATACTCAGGTTTTGCAGCACCTATAGAGAGTTAACATTTCAGGTTGGTGATATCGCCCAACCACCAAAGCAGAGAGCCACCACAATGTGAAATTCAGCTGGAGAGTCAGAAGTTGAGGGGTTCATGAATCATGGATGTCCATTTTGGCTGTTGCTGAACTTGTGGGACTTGAAATCTGAGGGAAGTCTGAAATCAGAGGGCTCAAGAATGGAGAGGAAGAGACGGAGAATGGTGACATCAAGGGAAAACTGGGGAATGGGGTTCGGAGGGAGCAGGTGAGGATAGGTTAAAATAAACATAGGGAATGGAGGCTTGTGGAGAGACTTGGAGAATGGGTAAATCATAGGGAAAGATGGAGACGGAGTGGGGGCTCAGCAGACGATGGGGAATTAAGGGGTGGGAGGTCATGGCAGAGAAAGAACCTAGTGACTAGGAATTGGGGCTGAAGTGAATGTGTATTGGGGGAAATGAGTTGAGCGTGGATGTTGGGTTCACTATTTGCCACAGAGTCAGGAGCAGCAGCTGCTGATAAGTGGTGAGGGGGAACATTTGGTTAAGGGGTAAGCGGAACTCAGAGACCTTGGTGTAGGCAAACAATGAAAGATTATTTCCATTGATGGCTGAAATAGAGAACTTGGGAATGGGAAATAAGGATTCTCACTGGAAGAAACAAGGGGTAAGGAAGGATAGTTCTTGAGCTGAGGGATATTAGACCATGCTCTATCCACATGGCAGTTATAAACTAAAACTTTAACTTGAAAGGGAATGGGATGCATATTGGAAAAAGAAGAATCTTGGGGTAAAAACAGGAGAATGGGGTTACAGGAGCATATACATCAGGGTGGGTGGGGTACAACTGGCATTATCCTGCACTGTAACTTCTATAATTCTATGAAAACTTTCCCTTATTAAGTTCAAGCTTAGGGAGTGGTTTAGAAACGGTGCTGAGCTGAGTTTAGGACAATGCATCTTGAGATGTGCCCCAAACATTGAGCTCACTGTGATCTCAGTCTGGTTCAGATTGTCCTCTGCCCCCTGATCTTGACACACAAAATCCAAGTGCAGATCAGCTTTGACTGAGGCTCCCAGTTCAGAATTTTTGCCTTTACAACCAGAGTCCGAGGCAATAGGGAGAAGGATTGGACCTGTTAAAAGTGATTGGCTGTGGGAACTTGACTGCAATTTGTGCAGTGTAGAGTGATTCAGGCAGTAGTTTCAGGGTGAATGGATCTCATGTTTCTTGGAACTTGGTGCACAATGGCTGCTGGTGCAAAACCACTCGATCACAGGAGCCACAACCTTTATAAGATAAATGCAGTAACATTTGTAGAAGTTGTGATCATGCCATGTGATCAGACATCAAATGGTCAGGCAACTTGGCCTGTAACTTTCAGGTTCCGGGGTGTTGTAAATGTGTTGGGGGGGGTGGTGGTATTCCAAAGAATCCCTGAGATGTCCTCAGGTAAGGGTTGCTCAGGAAGTTCAAACTTCCGCTGCGCAATTGCCCTGCAATTGGAATCATCCGAAAGTATGATTTAAATGGCAAACTTTGGTTTGTTCCAACTGCCTTAACCAAAATATTTACCAAGGAAGAGTTAGAACTAAAACCACTTCTAACTCCTGGGTAACTATAGTACTGACCCCCAACCGAACCAACCCACTGTTGACCACCTGACATCCCCACAACTGATCTCTTGACCCCTGTTGACCACCTGGCTCCACTCACACAACCCCCCCCCCCCCAAAAAAAAAATCCTACCTTATAAGCCTGCCGTCTGCATGGCTTCTGAAAGTGGCTGGACCTTTAAATGTAACTTCCTTGCTTTAGGGCAGCTATTATTGTAAGAAAAAATGACTCTACAGCTCTTGACTGAAGGCCTCTGGAGCACCCTGCCCTACACGGTTCTTGACCGGCCTGCTTGGAAGGTCAAGCAAGAAAGGATCGGCTGGATCTCCAGGTAGGAAACTAGGAGGCTCTGCCACTCCCATGGAAGTTCAGGCCTATTATTAGAATGTTATGTGAACAACCTTCCAGGAATGCCTGCAACCAGTGTTGGCAACTATGCATGTATATCATGTTGCAGCATGATAACTGTACAAAAAGATGGGTATTTTCTAATAGTTCAATGGGTTGCTAGGCCATTTGGACCAGGAGGTTAATTTAGCTCTAACCTATGTTAATATCAGCTGAGACAACTGTGGGGATGTCATCTTTGGCTTCGGTGTGTGAGAGTTAAGGAGGGTAAAGTCAGCAGTTCCTGGTCTTTATCAATAGGTAACTCTACCGAAAGGTTATATGTATGTATGTATATTGAATCAAGATAGTTGCACAGTTAAATTAATTCCAATTTTTAAAAATTATATGTCTAACACTTGAAGTTTTGATCTCATTGTTTACAATATCATCCAAATCACTTGATTTGAATTAGAGCTTTATTATGATGCATAGGTAGTTACGAATATTATCTTTTCTGCATTAAAGTTGCCTTAGAAATTTCTGTCTTCAATGCACATACAATGGAATCTGGGGATACTCTGAGTTGGCCAGTATTCCACAGCAACAGACTGACTTCTGCCAATGTTCCACCTCCATGGAAACAGATTGATATCTACTTTTTAGGCAGTCCCTCGGGATGAAGGATTACTTGCTTCCACTCGTTTCAATGAGTTCCAAGTTGGCTAACGAGTCCAATGCGTGATCTGCAGTCTCTACCACGTGGCCAAGGTGGTGTTTGACAGATCAAGTAGATGAGTTGCTTGTCCGCTCCCATTAAATTCTCTTGAGATGCTCGGAGCCTTCCTGAATGCTCTTCTCCATTTTGGGCTATCACAGGCCAGGAATTCCTATGAATCACTGGGGATGTTGGCTCTCTGAGTAAAGTGGTT
Source organism: Carcharodon carcharias (assembly GCF_017639515.1). Classification (NCBI taxonomy): domain Eukaryota; kingdom Metazoa; phylum Chordata; class Chondrichthyes; order Lamniformes; family Lamnidae; genus Carcharodon; species Carcharodon carcharias. The sequence continues at coordinate 118,557,537 of NC_054476.1, forward strand.
GTTTTGCGAACCTGTTGTCAGGCTGCCCAGCAAAGCTGATTTTAGGTGATTAGTGCCATGATGCTGGAAATGTTGGCTTGGGAGAGGATGTTGACATTAAAACACCTATCCTGCCAAATTATGAGAAGAATTTTGCAGCATAGTGTTGTTGGTATTTCTCCAATGCTTTGGGATGCCTGCTGTAGATAGTCCAAGTTTCTGAAGCATACAGAGCACAGGGATTCCAGTTGCCCAGTAAACCATGACCTTAGTTCCAGTTTTGATGTGCCAGCCCACGAATACTCTCTCCCTCAATCGGCCAAAGGCTGAGCTGGCACATTGGAGACAGGATGAATTTCATCATCGATGTCTACTTTCTTTAAGAGAAAGCTCTCGAGGTAGAGAAAGTGATTCACATTTTCCAGGGTGTCTCAAGTGGATCAACATGGTGGATATTGATGATGTGCTGTGGGAATGGGTTGCAAGAGGACCTTAGTTTTCTGTTTGTTTAAAGAATGACCCCTCATAGTTATCATGCTGCAACATGATATACACACATAGTTGCCAACTCTGGTGAGTTGTGTGCTTTGGTGAAAGGAGCCAATGATGAATTGGAGCTCTGACTCCCAAGTGAGCATCGTCTGTGTACTGATGCTCAGTGACTGAGGTTGGACTGACCTTAATTTTGGAGTGGAAGGGATGAAGGTTGAACCCTCACGATTGACAGAGTCAAAGGTTTTCGTGAGGTCAAGAATTGCCATATACAGCATTTGGTGCTGTTCCCTGTATTTTTCCTGGATTTACTGTGCAGTGGAGATCATATCTGTGTATTGCCCCTCAGTGGGTGAAATCCAGACTGAGATTCTGGGAGAAGCTCTTTAGCTACTGGGAGGAGAGAGTTGAGGTGAATCCTTGCAGTGATGTTGCTATGGCAAACAACAGGGAGACTCCCCTATAATTACTGCAGTTATCTCTTTTCTTCAAAATGGCCATATTTATGGTGTCCCTGAGATTCCCTTGCTGGCATGTGCTGCTCCTCCCAGATAAGGGTTGGGCAATCACCTTAGGAATGTATCTTCACCACGTTTTAGGATTCTGGGAGGAATTTTGGTCTGCTCCAGAGGCCTTGTTTTTCAGCTGATAGGCTTTTTCAACTCCATTCCAGGTCAACTAGCACCAAAACTTAGCTATAAAAGTGTACTGAGGGACGGAGTTGGGTCAAAGATACAGCCTCAGTTGCAGGACTCTTCAAAATGCTTTCTGCAGTGGGCGCTGACTGCATGAGGATTCTTAATGAGGATTTTTCTGTTCTTGGTTCTTAATGGAGTGGGCCTTTGAGCATTCGGCCCATAGATGGTCCTGACGGCACTTAAGAACTGTCATGTTGTGGTTTTCTGCAAACTGTTAGAACTCCCACATCTTTTTCACTCACCTTTTTTTTGTGTCCCGTGTTTTTTGTTGTACCTCTGCTTTCAGATGCCTATAGGTCTGCTTTTCTCTTAAAGTGTCGTGATGCTTCCAGTCTATAAACACTCTGCGCTTACACTTGGTTAGTTCCTGTATTTCTTGGTCATGCTTGTCGAACCAGTCTTTCTTATTTCCTGGTAAAGAAGCCAAGAACCTCTTTGCAAGCGCTGATTCAAATGGACTTTAAAGTGGGCCAAGCTCTATGGACACACTGCAACTCCTGTTGCTTGGTAGTCGAGGTATTGCCTGTTCAATGTTGGCTGAGAAGAGCTGCCTTTTGCGGGATCCTTGAGACCTTCTATGTTGAATTTCTTGCAGCAGTATTTCAGTTGCTGTTGCAGGGCCAGATTGAAAGAGTTGGTAGATAAAATGAGGTTATGATCAGTTGTCGGCACCTATCATGGTGTCAGTGACAGCCCTGAGGCTGCAAAGTCGTCCACAAATTAATGTAAAATAATAACACATTCATATAATACACTATGGGGACAACTCATGAGACCAACCAAAAAACCAGATCTGGCTGAAGGCACTAGATACTGCAAAGGTTATGGGCCCTGACAACATTCTGGCAATAGTACTGAAGACTTGTGCTCCAGATCTTGCCGCACCCCTAGCCAAGCTGTTCCAGTACAGCTTCAACACTGGCATCTACCCAGCTATGTGGAAAATTGCCCAGGTACTTCCTGTACACAAAAAGCAGGAGAAATCCAACCCAGCCAATTACTGTCCCATCAGTCTACTCTCCATCATCAGTAAAGTAATGGAAGGGGTCAGCAACAGTGCTATTAAGCGGCACTTGCTTAGCAATAACCTGCTCACTGATGTCCAGTTTGGATTCTGCCAGGGACGAGCTCCTAACCTCGTCACAGCCTTGGTTCAAACGTGGACAAAAGAGCTGAACTCCCTAAGTGAGATGAGAGTGACTGCCCTTGACATCAAGGCAACATTTGACTGAGTGTGGCATTAAGGAGCCCTAGCAAAACTGGAGTCAGTGGGAATTAGGGGGAAAATTCACTGTTGGTTGGAGTCATACCTAGCAGAAAGGAAAAAAGCAAAAAACTACGGATGTTAGAAATTGAAAACAAAAGCAAAAGTACCTGGAAAAACTCAGCAGGTCTGGCAGCATCTGTGGAAGGGAGCACAGTTAACGTTTTGAGTCCGCATGACTCTTCTACAGAACTAAGGAAAAATAGAAAAGGGGTGAAATATAAGCTGGTTTAGTGGGGGAGGGGTTGGGACAAGAGAGCTGGATAGAGGGCCAGTGATAGGTGGAGATAACCAAAAGATGTCACAGACAAAAGGACAAAGAGGTGTTGAAGGTGGTGATATTATCTAAAGGAATGTGCTAATTAAGGGTAGAAAGTAGGACAAGCAAGGTACATATAGCCCTAGTGGGTATGGGGTGGGGGGAAGGAATTGAAAAAGGTTAAAAGGTAGAGATAAAACAATGGATGGAAATACATTAAAAAAAAATGGAAATAGGTGGGGAAAAGAAAAATCTATATAAATTATTGGAAAAAACAAAAAGGAGGGGGAAAAAACAAAGGGGGTGGGGATGGAAGAGAGAGTTCATGATCTAAAATTGTTGAACTCAATATTCAGTCCGAAAGGCTGTAAAGTGCCGAGTCGGAAAAGAAGATGGTTGTGGTTGTTGGAGGTCAGTCATCTCAGCTCCAGGACATCACTGCAGGAGTTCCTCAGTGTCCTAGGCCCAGCCATCTTCAGCTGCTTCACCAATGACCTTCCTTCCATCATAGGGTCGGAAGTGGGGACGTTCGCTGATGCTTGCACAATGTTCACCATTTACAACTCAGATACTGAAGCAGTTCATGTCCAGATGCAGCAAGGCCTGGACAATATCCAGACTTGGGCTGACAAGTGGCAAGTAACATTTACGCCACATAAGTGTCAGGCAATGACCATCTCCAACAAGAGAGAATCCAACCATTGCCCCTTGATGTACAATGGCATTACCATCACTGAATCCCTCACTATCAACATCCTGGGGTTTACCATTGACCAGAAACTGAACTGGACTAGCTATATAAATCCTGTGGCTACAAGAGCAGGTCAGAGGCTAGGAGTCGTGCGAGGAGTAACTTGCCTCCTGACTCCCCAAAGCCTGTCCACCATCTGCCAGGCACAAGTCAGGAGTGTGATGGAATAGCCTCCACTTGCCTGCATGAATGCAGCTCCTACAACACTGAAGAAGCTGGACACCATCCAGGACAAAGCAGTCCACTTGATTGTCACCACATTCACTCCCTCCACCACCGATGCACAGTAGCAGTAATGTGTACCATCTACAAGATGCACTGCAGGAATTCACCAAGGCTCCTTAGACAGCACCTTCCAAACCCATGACCACTACCACCTAGAAGGACCAGGGCAGCAGATGGTTGGGAACACCACCACCTGGGAGTTCCCCTCCAAGCCACTCACCATCCTGACTTGGAAATATATTGCCGTTCCTTCACTGTCGCTGGGTCAAAATTCTGGAACTCCCTTCCTAACAGCACTGTGGGTGTACCTACACCACATGAACTGCAGCAGTTCAAGAAAGCAGCTCACTAACACCTTCTCAAAGGCAACTAGGGATGGGCAATAAATGCTGGCCCAGCCAGTGAAGCCCACATCCCGTGAATGAATAAAAAAAAACTCTCAAAAATAGTTTATGCCAATCTTTATCTATCTTTGTTTGACAGAAGAACCTTAATATATTACAGTTAAAGAAAAATGTATTTATGTTTATTGTTTTGGTATTGCCCTTTTTATAACCAATCGACGTCTTAAAGTGCTTTACAATCAATTAAGTATTTTTTGAAGTGTAGTCATTGTTGTAGTGTGGGAAACAGGGCAGCCAAATTGTGCAAAGTAAGCTCCCACAAACAAAGAGATAATAACCAGATAATCTGTTCTTGTGATGTTGATTTGAGGGATAAATATTGTTCAGGACACTTGGAATAGATCCCACCCTTTCTTTGAAATAGTGCCATGGAATCCTACCTGAGAGGGAAAATGGGACCTTGGTTTAACCTCTCATCCAAAGGACTGCACCTCTGACAATGCAACATTCTCTCAATACTGCACTGGAGTGTCAGCTTGATTCTTGCGTTCAAGTCCTAGATTGGGACTCTAATCTGGAAGCTTGTGACTCAAGGCACAATGCAACCAACTGAGCCACAGCTGAGACAAACTCTTCTGGGTAGAAATGTATCATGGGCAGTGATGCAAAACTACAGTATTGGATCCATTGCAGTTCGTGGGATTTATGTCAGACATTGTGCATAATGGGCAGCTGATCCAATATCACCCATTTGACACCACTGTCCAAGATGGATTTCAACCCTTTTATGTCATCATGAATTGAGATTTGGCGCCACCAAATGTTCAAAACATGTATTGACTATTATATTTTAAGGAACAAAAGGATGGTTCAATCATGGTAAAACTGATTTAATAATGTAAGTAATTTTGTGAATTTTTACAGCTGTTATCGAAATGGATTCAAGACGTGTTCCACGTGAAAAGTTAACCTGCATCACAAAATGCAGCAAGCAAATATTCAATGCTATAAAGATCACAAAGAATGAGCCTGCTTCTGCTGATGACTTCTTACCCACACTTATCTACATTGTTCTGAAGGCTAATCCACCTCGTTTACAGTCAAACATCCAGTATATTACACGATTCTGCAATCCAAGCAGACTGATGACTGGTGAAGATGGATATTATTTTACAAATTTAGTAAGTGTTCTGACAAAAATTGCATTTAGAATCCTCTTAAAATGGCCAACAATGGGTTGCCATTTGATAAAGTCATATCTATGATACTTGGCTGATACACATGAATTGTTTTCAAGAAATTATATATCAGTATTATAAACCTGGTGATAATTTCAATTAAACTCACTCCTATTTTAAAGCAGATTGTAATGTATGGAGAATCCGAGTTGTAGCAATTATCAGCTCTTCAACCAACCTTTGCAACTTAGGAGAAAAAAGTCTTTAACAGCTGAGACTTGTAAGATTTGAGTTGAATTATTGCTATCTAGTTTGCACCACAGTAATAATGGAAATGTAGTCTATCAATGGAATGTGGGATGGTCACATATGCATCTTTATACACATTTTCTGAAGCAGTAGGGGAGTTGTATTTCAGCAGTGACCAGCTTCTTTGTCAATGGAAAAAAGCAATTGCCACATCCTAAATGAGTGATGTTAGATCCTAATACATATTGTTTGGTAATCAATATTAGGACAGAAGGTATCCAATATTATGAGTTTTCAAGAGAAAGTTGTGGGAAGGGTAATTAGACCTGCTAAGAACCTAATTTTCAGCAATGTTGACCTGTGATGGGTCTCCCCCAGTTTCATACACTAGTTCCTTGAGTAATATGGGGAAATAGATAATCTAGTCCCAAGCCCGTTCCAGCAATGTTTTATAATTGCTAAAGGGTGCAAGATCAGAATGGGTTAAAAACCTTTAAAGCAAGTTATACGTGGAATGAATATCATCTGATCAATGTTTGTGCACTTCCCCTTAGTTCAGAATGCAGTTCAAATGGGAATGTGACAAATTGTAGGTTTGAGATTAAACCCTAAACTTTAGTATACGTATTCAATGGATTATGTTTAGCAAAATATTACTTAGGGTCTCGCATGAGATTTAATGAGTGAATGAATGGCTGTACTGTGTTGCCAAAAAAAGTTTAATGATTTTCAAAAAATTTGAAATGTTGACATTTAAATTATATTAATGGTTATTAAATGTTTTGCACCTATCTTGTTTGCAGTGTTGTGCGGTTGCCTTTATTGAAAAGTTAGATGCCCAATCTTTGAACCTAACTCAGGAAGATTTTGATCGCTACATGTCTGGCCAAGCATCACCTAAGAAGCAGGACTCTGAGGAGTGGTCTCCTGACACATGTCCAGGACTGAAACAAATGTACAAAAACTTAAATCTCATTTCACAGCTGAATGAGAGACAGCAAAAAATTCTGTCAGATGCCAAGCAGCTTGAAAAAGACCTAATTGATTGGAGTGAAGGTGTGACCAAAGAGGTTGAAGACATTATTGAGAAATATCCACTCGATATCAAACCTAGAGGCCAGCCAGTGGCTGCAATCGATTCTGACAATGTAGAAAATGACAAGCTTCCACCACCAATCCAGCCACAAGTGTTTATTGGCTGAAAGAATTTAAACTGAATGTTAAACCTGAGCTAACTCTGCTCTGAGGTTGACTGGCATCTATGGTTTTGGAACATACATAATGGGAGTACAACTGTGTTCAAACTGATGATGTTGTGAAATGCTTGAAGTAATATTTGTAGATCAGCCATAAGGTATAAATCTATTGGGGATTTATAACAAAGGCTACTTCAAAATTTAATGCCTGACCTCTGAATTTTTTTTAAGAGATCAAAATCGTTATGTTACGATTAGTATCTTTTTGGTGTGAAGTAAAAATCAGAAAGTGATAGAAATCTCAGTACCCGTAGAATCTTCAGTCGGACGCACCCTGACCCGCTGAGTGTTTTTCCACATTTTCTGTTTCTATTTTCCCAGCATCCGGAATATTTTGCTTTTGTTTTCCCTTTTAAATCTGGCTTGCAAATTTTAAGGTGTGTTTTATATTTGCTCAGTTCTCTGCAACACCTTTTTTCTTGATGTCATCAATGAGAGCATTTAATTCCAGGGATTCTAGTTTAAAGTTGCGAGTAAATGCAAATTGTTTAATGCATGCAAATCTGGAATTTTCACCAATGTTTTAACGAACCACTCCATGATTCAGTCTTTAGGAAAATCAGTAGCATTATTAATATTTCTTTGAAACATTGTATTCAGGTTAAGGTTACCATTGTAAATATTATTTGTTCCTCATTGTACTGCACATTGATAATTTGGCACGCAGTGTAGGAGGATCCTTTAGAGGAAAGGACAAAGCATTCAATTTTTCATTTTATCTCCAGCATTCTATCATGCAAAAAGAAATAGGTTGTTTAAATTTATCATATTTGCCAACTGCTTTATTTGTCTTCATTTTCAAAAGCAGATCAGTAATTAAGATGATTTAGTTAGAGGCTGCCTTGTATAGCCCAACTGTGAATCTTATAAAGTGCTTGATGTATTATTCTGTTATATGGTTTGTTTACAATAGTTTAACCTGAATGTGTTTGGTGGATGATGAAATTCAAGAGGTCAGGCATTACCTTGATAGAAGAAACACTATTATTGTAGTACAAAATACACTCTGGTTTGGCTATCTTGCAATAGTTTTAGTTGCTAAATTTTCCAAATTGCATATTTACATTAATCACTTTGACTTATATCATCTGAATGCCTGTTTTAATTACTTTTTAGCCTCCAGAACAATTTACTTACATGGAAGCATATTCTGACAATATTTTAATAGGAACAGAGCTTATCCATTTAAACTTTGGCATTGTATAGTTTTACGTTCAAAAAGTAAAATATAGTAGGCAGTTGTTGCACTACTTCACATTACTTCACATTACATCAAAGCTCTATGACTCCACAATTAACTTTTTTTGTACTTCAAATTTCAGTGCAATTAATTTGATTGCTTCTCCAGGACCTGTAGATAAATCTGCATTATATAACCATTAGTGTTCCATGAACATCCTCTGTATTTAATTGGCTGTAAAGTGTATTGGGAGGTCTTGAGGTTGTGGAAGGTGCTATATAAAAGCAATTTTTTTCTACTTTCCATTCTAATCTGAGTTAGCTGCTTTCAATTGAAGCAGCAAAGAACTTGACAGTTGACTTCAATATCCTGGAATAAGCCAGTATTTACATTCCTGATTGCTGTCCATTAGCCCGGTTGGAATGTGTGCAGTGTAGTTGTCTGATGAGAGCAAGGTCAGTCTTTGTTGTGATCTACCCCCTGTCAAATAGTGTGCTGATTCTTGACACCATATATGTATAAAAATTAACCACTTTGGTGAGGTACTAGAGGGTTGAACATACGCTTTAGATGTCAGCAATGCTAATGCATATTCCAATGCTCCATGTAGCTTTCATATAGGGAATATTTATAAATTTTATGAAAACTTCTTCCTGAGCTTTTCAATTCATTTGAAGGAGAAACTACTGTCAATAACCAAAGGAAAACTGTCCACTTTTCTTTTTTTTCAGGACAAACAATTTGTACAGAATTTACTTTTGGAGAAGAGTGCATCTTCATTTATGGTTGAGATTTTTTTGCATATAATTATAAAAACAGGTGTGCACTTTGGTATGAAATCTCGTTAATTGGTCTATCACATTATGTCAGTGGGTGCACAAAATAGCTTTCCAGAGTTAATCCACTCTTCCCATACAGGCAATGAAAAATATTCTCACTTGCAAGGAACTGGAACCTTCACTTGTGAGTTGCATAAAATCGAATAGTTTAGGATTAACACACACAACCCAAATATTATTTGTTACAACGTCAAATAAGTTTTAACTTGATCTAATTACTTTCATAATATTTTGTGATAGCTAGTAATTCAGTATCTTAATGAGTGAAGTGCAGTCGACTTGGCATAATTGCCACTCATATTTTTAAAAATTAAACAGGTTTAGAGCTATATCATAGGTTTTTTTATGATTTTCATGTAGAATAACTGCACTTCATGCACAGCTTGATAACTTCTATGATAGTTCAAACTTTGTTTATTTTGAACTCTTGAGATGAGGGCACATGCAGGTAAAGGATAATCTTAATTTGTGGAAGTCAGTCTTTCACTTTTGCATGTCCAACTTCTTGGAGCAGGGGGCCACATCTAATAGTCCCATCTTGTGAACGTGCAGAAAATGATCACATTTGCTTTTGGAGCAGACAAAATTGAGATTAAACTACAAGTCTCTTATTGGAGAAACATTTCTTATCCTAGCAATTTTTTTCCTCACTTGGTGAACACTGAAGTCAGCATGCATGTCAGAAATATTAAATCTACCAGTACATCATTTGCTACTTTGGAATGCAAAGACATTACAAGGATCGTTCTTGCCTTACCTTTTCCCAACTCTCCCAGATTTCTTGACAATCCTGTATGTTTAATTTATTTTCAATGTGTACAAATCGCACAAATAATACAAGCACAGAGGAAAATGCATGATTAAATTTCCAGGATGACATTCATGAATTTAAATGTAAAAATCCTTCCAAAAATTGCTCAACTTTTAAGTAAATTGTTAGTTTTGGCCATGCCCTGTGTGCTGTTCTCCAGTGATTATTTTTAATATCACACAACCTGTTAATTTGAGAGGTGTAGAGTAAATATTAAAACTAACCTTTCATGATGACTTGGACTGCAGATAAGTCGGCGTTTTCATTTGTGGAAGATCAGTTTATGAATAAGCTCTCAGATAATACCCCAAGACTGAGGAAGCAAATCAGGCAAGTATAATTTGAGACTTTTGGGAAGATTGATGGAAAAAACAAGCAGCAATGGAGTCAACAACACCACCCCATAACCACAATCTCACATGCTAGAAAACTAAAATTGGATGTTCCTGTAATTCAAACTGCCACTTTATCAGCTGCCAAGTGATCTAATATGGAGCGTTCTGATTTGTTCTGTCACTTACACTTACGAGCTTGTGTGCTAGCTGATCAAGCAATGGTTTGAATTATTTGAATTTGCTGGCAGGTTTATGCATGAGTTGGTGAGATTGCATTGCTTTACTTTTCCTTGCCCTGGAGCAATGGGTTGTGCACCCTGCATCACACCATTTTGAACAGAAAAGAGGTAGAACAAATTGAATCTGGTTCAGGTCACAGTGTTGGATAAAATCTCTAAATGGGCTGAATTTTGGCTCATCAATCACAGCTTGAACCCTATCTAATATTGATAAGTGAAACTTACTATTAAGAGCTGTAGGTTTCCCACTCATTTATTGAATTTGGAAATTCAAAAGCAGATCAGCTCAATATCTCAAATGTGAATCCTAAAAACCTAGTAAATTGGTGCGAGAAGTTTCTAATTTTTGCTGAACATTTTTTCTGTAGTTAAAATCAATGTTGTGATTAAAAATGTTGTCATATATATTGAATATGCCTGGTTTCATTCTAGTAATAACATCTTGTACAAGTGTTACTACAATAATATGACTCCAAACTGAAAACATTTTGAGTGTTTTAAATGATTTTTAAATGATTAAGCAATGACAGTTTCTTAGAGGATAAATTGCAGTTTGAAGCAATTAGACCACCTATTTCAACACGTAATAACTTCGGTTTAATGTCAAGATGTGAAAATAGTTGAGTTTTTTGAACCAACTGTAATATTTGAAATCTTATTTGAAGTATATGTTTCAACATTGCCATAATAAAAGAAAATTAAATGGTGTTTGAGAAATTCAAATTACTTTTGAAAGTGTCTACTTGATATTGAATTTTGCTTAGGAATAACAATTTTGGTCAGGGTTTCTGTTTGTTAACAATTGACTTTTGATAACTGCTGCAGAACAAGCACATAGAGGCACTACCTTCACATTATTTTATCTTTGAAGCAAGAGCAAATTAACTTATTGGGACAGAAAGTTAATGATTCATTTGTTTTTCTATTCTTTAGCAAAAAGTGTAAGATTTTCTGAAATGCGCTTCAATGATGTATTCCCTATTTTCTTTCCTCAAACATTTCACAAAATCTCTCTCTTCAGCCCCTGCCCACCCCAAACATGCTGGAGTAAGCATGCAATAGAATCTGATGGGTGCTTTCTCTCTTTATGTAGTATCTTCATTGTCCAAGGGTTGTTAAACATGGCTGAAGGCGAGGCCCCAAGAACTACCTCAGACAGAATGGGGATTGTACCACTAGCTAGCAAGCTAACTGAGTGAACTTGATACTGCCACCACTGCTGCCCCACCCAGCAGCACGGGTTCAATTCCCGTACTGGCTGAGGTCATCCATGAAGGCCCCTCCTTTTCAACCTCACCCCTCTCCTGAGGTGTGGTGACCCTCAGGTTAACCTCACCACCAGTTATCTCTCTCTAATGAGAGCAGCCTGTGGTCCTCTGGAAATACGGCGACTTTCATTAGTTTCACCCCCTCCCCTCCCTTGGGTGCTTAACATCCTTCTCTGTCAACACTAACTTTCCAGCTCAGCAACGTTAGCATCTCACAGTTCAGCAAACTTCAGACTTATCTTTCCCATGTCATATACTACGATATTTGCTTTTTTTAAAAAAGTTTTGATCTGTGCCATTCAATTTTGCATTTTAATGTACTTGGAAGATACACTTAAGCATCCATCTCTCACACAGTAAACGAACTACTCTTGTTGGTTCTGGATATCTATGCTCCCTAGGTGCACACTGTTATAAACGTACCCAGAATTTCCTTGGGGCTTGTTGGGAGATGTTGAATACAGATGGGATGATATTCCACTCATCTGTGATGTGTGCGGCTGTCCTGCATGAATTTGAGTGTTGGCTGCTTTCTTTATTGCATGGCAGGTCAGAAGGTCGATGCCTTTGAGAGAGGAGGTGGAGGCAAGGTGGAAGGGAGATGATAAATGTGCTGCTGAAGTATGCTGCAACTTAAAAGTGGCAGCAGCTTCCTGGAACACCGTCAGTGAATTTTTTTTTTCAGGATTTCAATGGGTTGGAATGTTTTTGCAGAGCTCTAAATGAGATACAAAATGTTGCAAATATTCAACAGGTCTGCAGCATCTGTAGAGACAGGAAAAAACAACTAATATTTCAGGTCATTAAACTTACATCAGAACAGGAAAAAATAGGAGACGTAACCAGTTTAAAACAAGTGGCAGGAAAAGAGTGGAGCGGAGAAAAAAAAACTTCGGATCTGATAAACTGGAAGACAGGAGAGATTAAATGACAAAGGAGATGATGGTGCAATGCAAAGGGGAGAGAGGTGGCAATGGGACAAGTAAAGAAGCAAAAGATATATTAAAGGAGTTGTTAATGGGGAAACACCACATCATTTCCAGCATAGCTGCAGTCTGAAAACTAAAAAAAGGAGCAGAGGTTATGATCTGAAATTGTTAAGCTCAGTTTTGAGTCTGGCAGGCTCTTAAATTGCCAAATGGAAAAATGAAGTGCTGTTCCTCAGGATTATAGTAGATTTATGGAAACAGTATAGGAGGCAGAGGAGTGGAGCAGAAAATTGAAATGACAGGTGACTGGAAGTTTGGGGTCATGTTTGTGAACCGAACGGAGGTGTTCCACAAAGTTCACATCCGATCTGTGTTTAGTCTCCTTGATGTAGAGGAGGTGACATTGTGAGCAGCGAACACTATGTACAAAATTGAAATAAGTTAAGTAATCTGCTGTTTCACCTCAAAGGTGTATTTGTAGTCTTGGACAGAGAGGAGACAGGCAGTGAAAGGACAGGTGTAACAGCTCCACTGACATTGTATGGTACCGTGGATATTGGGAGTGATTGGGGAGTGGATTGGGGTGTCAAGGAAGAAATGGTTCATTTGGAATGCTGAGAGGATAGGGAAGTGGAAGATGGTGGTGGCAATATTCTGGAAATGGCAGAGGATGATGTGTTGAATATGGAAGTTGGTGGGGTGGAAGTTGAGGACAAGGGGGACCTTATCATGGCTTTGGGTTAGTGGGTGAGAGCAGTAGTGCGGAAAATAGAACGGACATGGTTGAGGACCCAGTCAACCGTTGTGGGGGCAATCCTTGGTTGAGATAAAAGGAAGACAGCTAAAGTAGAATGCTGGTATAGGGAAGCTGCATTGTCAGAATAGAGGCAGAGAAACTGGAAGAATGGAATGCTCTTTAAAGTGTATGAGCAAATGTAGTCAAGGTTGCTGTCAGAGAGTTCATATTGGCCGTTAGTGGAAAGCTTATCCCCAGAAATGCAGGCAGAGAATTTGAAGAAGGGAAGAATTAGAGATGATCTGTTTGAAAGGCAAAGTAAGGGGTGAGAGTTGGATGCAAAGTTGATATAAATTTCCAGTTCAGGGTGAGAACAGGAAATGGCATCGATACCGTCAATTCATTGTTAGAGGAGGTGAAGGAGGGGACCTGGGCAGGACTGGAACAAAGAATGTTCCAGAAAAAGTCAGGCATAGCTAGGACCCATGGAGATTCCCATGGTACCACGTCTTATTTGGAGCAATTGGGGCGAGTTAAATTGTTCAATGTGATAACAAGTTCAGGCAGGTAGAGGATGGTGCTGGTTTGGGACTGATTGTGCCTCTGTTCAAGGAAGCACAGAGCTTTCAGACTGTCATACTGGGGAAAGAGATGTAGAGAGGGTGCCAGATTGAACAAGGAGGGACTCTTTTGATTCTTGATCCACAAAAATAAAAGCTTAATTCCCTGGGTAATTTTCTGATTGGCTTAGGACCATTAGTTAGATCACTCAATGTCTGGTGTAATTGAGCTGAACTTACACACGATGTATGCTCTACTCATTTGTACCTGCATTTTGTGGTCAGGATTCTACAGGTGGGCTGTTTGCACATTTACAGGCCCAATTTCAACTGCTGGTTGTTTGCTGTTTTAGGACCAGTTGGCTTAAAATTCACCTATTTTGTTCTCATGAAAAGTTGTAAATATAAGTGGCTCACTTATCTGCCTATTTCTGGCTAATATGGACAAGTAAATTTAACTTCTGTTAACAAAAACAAAAATTACGGGAAAACTCAGCAGGTCTGACAGCACCTGTGGAGAGGAAGACAGAGTTAACCTTTCGAGTCCGTATGACTCTTCATCAGAATATTCTTCTGATGAGTCATACGGACTCGAAAGGTTAACTCTGTCTTCCTCTCCACAGATGCTGTCAGACCTGCTGAGTTTTTCCAGCAATTTTTGTTTTTGTTTCAGATTTCCAGCATCTGCAGTATTTTGCTGTTAACTTCTGTTAAACTTGTTAGAGATGCTCTTAGATTTTACAAAGACATCCTTCTCTATACAGTAGACATGTTACTCCTGCACTTCTTACTACAAAGGCTGTCCTAAGTATGTGTTTGAATGGAAAATAAACTCTGATTATAGATGTTTGGTGTATTGTGGTAGGAATGAATTACACAATTTAAGATATGCAAAATTAGAAAATCATGGAAAAGGATAGAGGTGTAGGTTAAGTAGATGTTATGACCGATGTGTTGTCTGAGTAATAGTCTTATTTCTGAGACATCTTAATAACCTGTCCACTTATTTCCTTGGTAACGTGGATGGTAACCTCCACTGACTCAGGATCATTCTGATGCTGGGTTCCATGTGTCATTGCCCCTTAGGCTATAATAATTTAAATATTTAATTTTACACTTTAAACAAGAGTTCCAGTTCAATGAGTCTTTCCTCAAATGTTTTATTCTTTAGTTCCCTAAACATCCTTGTAGCATTTCCTGCATCTTTTCCCAACTTAGCTATACACTTACTGTAATTATGGTTCCAGAATTACATGCTATTATCAATATTTGCTCCTCTCTTTAAATAGCCTAATATGCTTTCTTGATAGTAACCACACAAAAAATTGGTTAGTTTTGCAATCAAAAATAAATGAAATGGCCACCAGGGAATAGTCAATTACATGATGTACATTAGGAAGTCATGGTGTGTTGCCTAAATCCTTGTAAAATGGTAGGTGTTCTTGTTATTTTCTTGGTTGGATAGCTACTTACCCCGAAGTAGAGGATATCTTCATTCCAAGAGTGTTATCAATTATATCTAAGAACCATTGTACATTGTATATGGGTGAGGAAAAATCATTTGTTCTAGCCAGCCAATTATCAAACCTAATGTTAATTCCTAATGTTCTACGAAAAGGGAATTTGCAAGGTAATTTTTATTTACAGTATCATAGCACTTAGAATGTTCTATTTGTCATATATTGGTAGTAGTGTAGTAATTTATTAGAATGTGTTTTTGCTGTAACCATTTCTGCCTCTCCTCAAAGGCCACTCTGTCTTCCCTGTTTTTGTACAACCAAGCCTTCCAAAGATTTCATTACCATAGGTGTTACGAGTATATCATGCGCAAAATCAGTATTTCTAAATGAGGCTAATTATTGATTTACATTTATTAACTGGTGTTAGTGACCAAGTCTACTTGTGTTTTTGCATAAACACTGCACTAAATGCAATATTTTTCCATGGATATAATTTGTGAAATAAATACTGATTAAACATAATCTAGGCTGATGCTTCAATGTAGTACTAAGACAAAATTATATTGTTGCATTGTCTTTCAGATGAGATGTTAGACTAAGGTTGTTTGCCAACTAATTTTGATGCAATTAAATTGAATTCTTCTGTTGTCTTGGCCAACATTCGTCCCTCAAATGACATTGCAAGATCAGAATATCTGTTTATTTACTTATTTGCTATTTGTTGATCAAGCTGTAGCTCTTTAGGACATTTTAAGGACACGTTAAGGCACTAGCTAAGTGCAAGTTCGTTCTTTGTTTTCTTAAACTATTTACTTGACATTAAAGCTGTCTTTGTATTCTTACGTGTACGTTATTTACTCCTACAGCTAAAATTTAGCTGAAAGCTATTTATTCTTTTGCTAGCAATGTTGTGAGCCCATTAATTATACTGGAAATTAATTATCATTATGACATTCAAATTTTGAGTACACTTTTTAACTGTTAATAGTCTCAATCAAGATCTAAATGCTATAAAGTTATATTATCCCTGCTTAGGTCCATGTATTTTCTTCTAAGTTGTGATTGCTTTAACATTTAACCTTATTCCTAGTATCTATTTAATAGTAGGTGCTCTTGTATTAATCATTTTACTTAGGCTTTACTGGCTGGTGGATTAAATTAGCTGAAAATGTTTTCTTGAATGGTCAATGACCTGAAATGTTAACTCTGTTTTTCTCTCCACATGATGCAATCAGACCTGCTGAATGGTGGTAGTGATCTGCCTAAGGGCAAGTCCTCTACTCATTTCTTCACACTCCCTGGTCTTGCATTTTCCTCTTCAGTTGCTTGTAGAAGTCTCCCATTTAAAATTTCAAGTTCTTTAACTTCATCATTCTCCTTCTCCCTCTTGATCTACATCCCTCTAATTTTCCTTCAATCAGCTCCTTCAACAAGTTCTCAAGCCTCAAAATATGGTAAATTCAACCTTGTTGCCTTTTCTTGATTTTCATTAATGACCTTTCATCCTCCACCATCCTGAGAACGTCTTCATTGCTCTTGTGTTATCTCCAACTGACCTGCTCCATCCTTCTCTAGAACCACATTTCACAATTTTCTAAACTTTGGACGTTCACTTTTCTTGAAATTCACATTTCAGACCCGTACGACAAAACACTCCAAATGTGATTATGAAATGTGGTTCTAGAGAAGGATGGAGCAGGTCAGTTGGAGATAACACAAGAGCAATGAAGAAGTTCTCAGGATGGTGGAGGATGAAAGGTCATTAGTGAATATTATCAAGAAAAGGCAACAAGGTTGGATTTACCATACTTTGAGGCACGAGAACTTGTTGAAGGAGATGATTGAAGGAGCACTTTTCTTAAGATCTCTACTTATTCCTATGTTGAGCAATTTTTTTGTTTGCAGAATGCATTCTTTGCTATTGCTATTCTAGCTCTGATATTTTTAATGACAGTGACCATCTTCTGACAAGATGCTTCCCAAGTACTTAGACTGTGATAAAAACAAAAACAGAATTACCTGGAAAAACTCAGCAGGTCTGGCAGCATCGGCGGAGAAGAAAAGAGTTGACGTTTCGAGTCCTCATGACCCTTCGACAGAAGTTCTGTCGAAGGGTCATGAGGACTCGAAACGTCAACTCTTTTCTTCTCCGCCGATGCTGCCAGACCTGCTGAGTTTTTCCAGGTAATTCTGTTTTTGTTTTGGATTTCCAGCATCCGCAGTTTTTTTGTTTTTATCACTTAGACTGTGATACCTGTTTCAGCTGTTAATCATTTATCTTGACCTCTGTTTTCCCATTATTTCTTCAAATCTTCATAACTTTTCTGTTTTTTACATTAATTTTCATTTCGTAAGCTTTCAAAACTTCATTCATTCTATCCATTGATATCTGTAAATCTTTTGCTGTGCTAGCAACTGAGGCCTGGTTGTCTGCAAATCTCACTACCTTCACCAATTGACCTCCTACTTTGACATATTTCCAGACTTCATCTGAGTATTTCCAACGTTTTCTACTTTTATAAGTAGAATCTGAGAGTTGTCAGAATTGAAGAATGAAAGATTTTTTATAATTAGTTATTTTTAACATAGATCAACGGCATTTACTCTCCTCACAATATCCCTCAATTTTCTGTCTCTTTCCCACCTTCCCTGACTCCAGAAATGCATCAATGGATATTTCAGTTAGGTCATCCTGAAATCTTCCCTTTTTTTGCTTAAAAAAAAAAGCTCAGCTTCCTTAACTGACACACATAATTTAAATGATTCTGCTTTGCAAATCAGACAAAATTATGGCATTTAAACATACAGTTTGCTGATGCAAGTCAGAAGTTAATCACATTGTTACGTCATTGTCCAATAAGGATAGGTTAATATTGGCGATTAGTCAGGATAATGGACAAGCAAAGAACAAGCTGACGGGATTGGCAGCTTCCCATATTGTATGAAAGTGTTAATATCAGATTGGCGAGAACAATGGAGTGGCAGAAACTGGTCTATGGATTAACAGCAAGGCCACATTAAATCACCTATGATAGGTTTAATTTCATTTTACATCCCTTTTAAATGCCAAGCAGCAAACAACAGGTTAAATTTAAATAATAAAATACCGCAGATGATGGTAAACGGAAATAAAAACAAAAAGTCTGAGTTCAGTGACACCACAACTGCAGAGAGCACTCTTCCTGTGCATGTATTTGCACTGTAATTAAATCCAACGAATGAAACTGCAGTCTACAACTCCCCAAACTTGTTCAAAGGTCAATGATTAATAACAAGACTGTTATGCGAGTGGCTGTAAACAATGAGAATTGCATACCATTTTAACTGATGCTGTAAAATTTCCATTTTTTACATATCTATAATGATGAGCTTTATCTTGTTGCTGCACATTTTCATTAATTCCTGTTTTTCTTCTTCCCCTTTCAAAATGAATGATTTCCGGTTTCACTAAGCCTCTAGGTAGACAGTCTAATTAACCCAGTGTGCATAGCAGCAATAATAACTGTGTATTTGCATTGCACTAATTGGGCAATGATCCAAGCTCTTCAGTGTGTTTTCATATTCTGCATGGTGTGACATTGCTTTGGGTGGAGGTGTCCTTCTGTAAGGTGCAATAAAGTCCCTTTCTCTGCGGGCTCAGGAGAGGGTGACAAGGGTCAGCAAAGAGCTGACAAGAGCATTGGAAGGGGCAACCAGGACATGGGGGAGGGAGGTGAGGGTTCAGCCGAGTTCCAGTACTCTTGTACAGCAGAAGGGACTCCCCTCCGATGTGTGGATCCAGCCAGTTTACACAACCTGATGCAGTTTTCTCGGGGTTGGGTCGTTCTTGGTTGCTTCCTTGATCTCATCTAACTTGGTTACAGCCACAGGTCAGTTATTTGTCAGCAAGTGAACCTGTGCTTCTGTTTCTTTATCCTTTTCCTCCGTGATGGTAGGTATGCATGTGACAGAGTGTCTGCGATGTACATTTCCTTGCCCAGTTTGTACTGAACTGTGATCTGGTACTTCTACAGATGCATTAGTAATCTTTGGATTCTTGGTAGTGCACAGTTTAGGGGCTTTTTAAGTATAGCTTCCAAAGGCTCATAATCAGACTCTACCTCCATGTCTTTGCCATAGACAAACTGGTGGAAGCATTCTAGGCCAAACATAATTGCTAGCATTTTTTTCTCTATTTGGCCATGCGGCTACTGTGTTTCAGTCATTGCCTTTGAAGTGTATGCCTCGTTTTGAAAGGGCAGCTCCCAGGCCAGCCTTTGAAGCGTCCACTATCTTGACTGGCTGACTGACATCGCAATACTTTAACACTGGCGCCTGGGTCAGTGTTCTCTTCAGACTGGTCAAAGCTTCCTGGAGACTTTGTTCCCAGTGCCATTCCACATCATTTTGTAGAAGTTCTCTGAGAGATGGTGTCAGGTGTGACATATTCAAAATGAATTTCCCAAGTTGGGCCACAATTCCCAAAAATCTCTCCATATCTTTCTTATGATCACCAGTGCTTCGATTTTACTTGAGTCCAGCTTCAGTCCCTCAATTGTTAGCACATGTCCCAAGTACTTGATTTCATGAAGACCTATTTTGTACTTTTCCTCCTTCAAATTGAGGTTCCTTTCTCTAGCTCTGGCCACCACCTGCCTAAGTCTGTGGTCATGTTCTCCTTGTGAGGATCCCCAGACCAGTACATCATCGCTATAGGTTTCCACGCCCTCTAACCCTTCAAACAACTGCTTCACTATTCTGTGGAACACCTCCAGAGCTGAATTAATACCAAAAGCTAAGTGTGAAAGTCTATATCGTTCATGTGTGTTGAAGGTACAGAGATAGGAGCTGCTTGCATCCAACTTGACCTGCCAGAAGCCTGAACTCGCATCCGAGACTAAATAGTATTTAGCAATGGTTAGTTTGCATGTGATCTCTTCTACTGTGGGCAGCCGGTAATGCTCTTTATAGAGTCATAGACTCATAGAGGTTTACAGCACAGAAAAAGGCCCTTTGGCTCATTGAGTCTGCGCCAGTCAAACAAGTACCTAACTATTCTAATCCCATTTTCCAGCACTAGGCCCTTAGCCTTGTATGCCATGGCATCGCAAGTGCACATCTAAATACTTCTTAAATGTTATGAGGGTTTGTGCCTCTACCACCCTTTCAGGCAGTGAGTTCCAGATTCCCACCACCCTCTGGGTGAAAAAATTCTTCCTCGCATCCCCTTTAAACCTCCTGCCGCTTATCTTAAATCTATGCCCCCTGGTTATTGATCCCTCCACCAAGGGGAAAAGTTCCTTCCTGCCTACCCTATCTGTGCCCCTCATAATTTTTTACACCTCCATCATGTTCCCCTCAATCTCCTCTGCTCCAGGGAAAATAACACAAGTCTATCCAATCGCTCCTTGTAACTAAAACTCTCCAGCCCAGGCAACATCCTGGTAAATTTCCTCTGCACTCTCTCTAGTACAATCACATCCTTCCTACAATGCTGATTCCAGAACTGCACGCAATACTCTAGCTGTGGCCTAACCAGCATTTTACACAGTTCCAGCATAACCTCCCTGCTCTTATATTTTATGCCTCAGCTAATAAAGGCAAGTATCCCATATGTCTTAACCACCTTATCTCCCTGTCCCGCTACCTCAAGGGACCGGTGGACATGCACACCAAGGTCCCTCTGATCCTCAGTATTTGCCAGGGTCCTACCATTCATAATGTATTCCAGTCCTTTGTTTGTCCTGCCCAAGTGCATCACCTCACACTTATTTGGATTAAATTCCATTTGCCACTGATCAGCCCGTCTATATCCTCCTGTAATCTAAGGCTATCCTCCTCACTATTTACCACCCCATCAATTTTCGTGCCATCCATGAACTTATTGATCAAACCCCTTATATTCAAGTCTAAATCGTTTATATATACCACAAGCAGCAAAAGACCCAACACCGATCCCTGTGGAACCCCACTGGACACAGGCATCCAGTCATAAAAACACCCCTCAACCATCATCCTCTGTTTCCTGCCACTCAGCCAATTCTGGATCCAATGTGCCAAATTGTCAAATTGTCTTGGATCCCATGGGCTCATGTGATGCCATGTACTGCTTGGTTTAGGTCTCTGGGATCCAGACAGACTCTCAGATTCCCATCTGATTTTTCTGCAGTTACAATTAGATTAACCCACTTTGTCAGTTCTTCAATTTCCTTGATGATGTGAAGTTTCTCCACTCTGTCCAACTCTATTTTCAGTCGATCTCTCAGCATTACTGGTATTTTTCTGGGCAGGTGTATTTTGGGTGTCACAGTTATGTTAATCTTGATGGTGTGTTCTCCTTTTTGGCAGCCAGTCCCCAGCACACATCTTTATACTTGCTCAGGATGTCATCAGTGGTGACAGTCATTATTCTCTTGATTAGCTTCAGGTTTTCACAAGCCTTGATTCCAAGAATGAGTTTTGCATCAGTTTTCACCACTATGAATGAAAGTGCTTGAGGCTGTTTTTTGTAATTCACTTTAAGTGTGCACTTGCCCTCTACAGCCATTTTTTCAACTGTATAAGTAGACAGCTTCATTTTTGTTTTTGTCAGCTGTTTTTCTTCGCTTATCTTATAATACAGGCTTATGGGAATGACATTTGCTTGTGCACCTGTGTCATGTTGGCAAATTTTAAATCAATCTTCCATTCGCTATCTTTGGAATTTGTTGTTACTGCACGAACGAAAAGTTCAGTGTCTGTGTCATCATCTGCAATTATGTACACTTTCTTTGATTTATACATCTTAGCGAAGTGATTTAGTTTATCACAGTTCTTACACTGCTTTCTGTGGGCTAGACAACTATGTAGTAAATGCTCTGTTACGCATCAGCTGCATTTAAATGTTTTAATAGCAGTCTTGTTCTTTTTAACCATCAGGCTGTCTATTTATTCTCTCCCAGGGCTATTTCTGTTTAACTGCATCTAACTAACATGTGTGCAGCTTATCATTTTCGGTCATTTGTTTAATCTGGCATTTCGTTGTCTCTGCCACTCTGCAGCTATTTATTGCTTTCTCCAGCATGAGATCAACATCTCTAAAAAGCCGTTCTCTCAGGGAGTCATTTCCAATCGCAAAAATTATTCTATCTCGGTTGAGTGATTCTTCAAGCTCTCCAAATTCACACAATTTAGATCCTTTTCTCAGCTCACTCACATACTGACTAATGTTGTCACTGCCTTGCGTGCATGTAAAATATTGATACCTTTCATATGTGATGTTTTTCTTAGGGTTACAATAGGCTTTGAATTTTTCAATTATTTCTTTCAAGTCATTTTGTTTCTCATCACTTTCAAATGTGAATGTGTTTTAGACTTTTAGGGCTTCTTCCCCTGCTGTTTGAAGAAAGATGGAAGACAGTACCCGAGGGTCTTTTTTATCACTGCCCGTTGCTGTGAGGTACAGATCGAATTGCTGCTGGAACCTCCTCCAGTTTTTGGCGAGTTTGCCCCTCCAAACTGAGCTCTGTCGGTGGTTTCAGAACCTCCACTGTTGCGTTTAGTTTCCTTCTGACACCATGGCCCATAACTTCCGCGTTTCCCAGTGCCGGATTTGGGGGTTACCTCAAAGATGTGCTGGGGAATACCTCTGGTGAGTTCCCAGGCCCCAAGCAGCTCCAAAGAACAGAAGTGGCAACATAATTTTCAAGACCAGTTAAGTGTTCATTTATTTGTTCTAATTTCTACGGGCCAGCGCTTTCCGACACTAGTCAGAAGTTACGACCCCAATATCTTGTTTCTTTTTTTAATGATGCACACAGATGGTCGGCATTGTGGCTGAGCTAACTTTATTGATGACACGTTTTCCTAAAAAGAATACACATATCTCAGCAGGACTGGCAGCATCTGTGGAGAGAGAAAAACAAAGTTTATGTTTTGAGTCTGTATGACCCTTCAGAGCTGAAGAGAAGTGAAGAACAGACCTGAAGAAGGGTCATACAGACTTGAAACATTAACTTTGTTTTTCCCTCTCCACAGATGCCCTCAGCCCTGCTGAGTCTTTCCAGCATTTTCTGTTTTTGTTTTAGATTTGCAGTATTTTGCTTTTATCTTTATGAACACATATCTGCAGTGCCTGAACTCTATCAAGACAGGCTCCAACATACACTCCCTGACCTTCAACTCCTAAGTCATGTGATCCCATATATAGTACAGAATACCATATGGTATCTAATACTGGAATCCACAACCACAATCAACTTTTATCATGACAAGGGCTGGGGTGGAAGAGGGCAGCCAGAGTCAGGAGAAGGTGGGCAAGGGCATGAAAGAGGATGGTGAAGGAGTGGGAAAAGACTAGCAAATGCCCAGGAAGGGGGGGGAGGTAAAGGTTTGGGCGAGGGCAGCGAAGGCGTGGGAGAGGGTGGAGCGGGTTCTTAAGGGCTTGGGGTAGTGGGGGGAGCAGGTAGGCAGGGGGCTCATGGGGGCGTACCAATGACATCAGCGATGGGAGAAACTGCACATACACTGGTGAATATACTGCAAGCCTAGTGTGCACGTGCAACTGTTCCTGGTGCCTGGCTGATCGGCATTAGGAGTTAATGATGCTGGAAATAATCAGCTGGCCTGGCAGCATTTGTGGAGAGGAAAACAGGGATAACATTTCAGTTCTGTGACCTTCCATCAGAACTGAGAAAATAAAAATGTAATAGGTATTGGTATATGTAAAACATGTTACATTTTTAACTTTTCCCAGTTCCGAAGAAAAGTCGCAGACCTGAAATGTTAACTATGTTTCTCCCTCCACAAATGCTGCCTGCTAGAACTGCTGACAATTTCCAGCATTTTCTGTGTTTATATTTAATGTTTTGATCGATGACCTATTATCACAACTGATGACTAGTAGTCAAACAAACAGGCTGGCAATTATCTGTTTAACATGAGTACTATCTGCAGTTTTGATGGTTCAGGAGGAGGGACAGATTTGTTGAGAAAGCGATTGACTCACTAGGATTGAAAGGCAGGCTATACAATTTCCTTGTTCCTGGAATTAAAAGCCGAACTGGACTTTTTTGCAGTTCACAAAGTTAACACAAGAAGCCATGCTGGAAACTGTAGAGTCAAGGCAAGGAAGGAAGGAAGGTGTAAATCAATAAGACACTGATTTCTACCTAAAGTAAGAATAGGTAATATTGATTCTTGCTCCATTCTGTTAACTATTGATTTCATTCATTAATAGCCACTGTAATCCATATTGGTGTCAGTCTCAAACATGTTCCACCTTTTCTCCCTGAGTTAGAATTTAAAAAGTCCTGAAGGTGGAAATCCAAATTCTGAAGGTACAAAATTGAGTGTATATTTCTAAGGGGATCCGGGTTAATTCTTTGCTTGAAAATTTTGAGATTTTCCATTAAAAATGATGCAGTCTGGTTCATCTTAAGCATTTTCTCACTTCACAACTCTTCTTTGGCAGTCTCTGGTGATCAAGGACTTGCTTCCACACTGTTTGATGGGCTCTGAGATGGCTGATAAGTCCAATGTATGATCTACAGACTGCTACATTTCTTAATTAATAGATATTTCATTTCTAATTAAAATGAAAAACAAAGTGACATTTCAGTTTTCAACTGGTCAGCCAGACCATCCTCCTCCTCCTCCTTCTGGTACCATGCCCTAAGAGGGTGGTGGTGACCATGGACTTCCATTGGATTTGTCCATAAGTATGCTTGGTAAAGAACTGCAATAGTTTGCTGTTGCCTTCAGCATTATGGCTGACCAGAAAACTCTCCTGCTGTTACCACCTGCCATCAGGCATATTGGAAGGATTTACAGGCTGGGAATCAACCTGTTTGGCCACATTATGCACACACCTTCCATGGCCATCAAGTCCTGAAGTAAGGGACTTGAACCCAGAGCTTTTGGCTCAAAGGTAGGGATGCCACCACCACACCACAAGACCTCCATACCATAGCATCAATTACTCCAAAGATACCCTAACTCACCCACACCCATCCCAGTGCACAGAAGCACTCCAGGCCCAGCACACAGAGACACAATACGTTTTCCAACACCCCTCTTTTTAACAGAGGCACTCACTGAGTAACACTTACTCTTTGAGCTCTATTGTGACACTTCCACATTTACTTTTGGTTCTTTTCAAACACAGTGAGCAACAGTCCTTTTTTTGGTTGCTCTCTTTATAATGTTACTTTATAGCATGCGCTTGTCAGACAACTACAGACAATTTTTTTGCCATTCATAAGTGAGATTTTTTTTTAAATTTTGAAATCTGAAGGTCATTCAGCACTCAAAGGGCTAGTTATCCGTGTACTGGTTTCATTATAATTATTCTATGACATGTTTTGGATATAAACAGAACTGTTAGCAGGTGAGGCACTTTGTTCAATGCATTCATCTACTGTGGTTGCCATGGGAGATAAACTTTTTGATGAAGTTGAGACATTTATCAAAAATTAATTCCACTTCTCTGCTGTATTATATAAAATCAATGTCAAACATGATATCTTAAAATATGATTTTGAAGGTTTGGAATTACTTAACATATAAATCATTTTGTGTGACTGCAATATAGCTATTGTGTAAAATCCACAGCAACCCATTCATCAAATTAAATATGTACTTTCCTGCTAGTGAGCAGGTGGCAATGCAATGAATAGGGGCCTCGTTTCAAGTCTCAATTTCATGGAGGCTGATAACTTAAAAGAATATGCAACATATATAATGAATGTTGCAATTTCTGAACTGAAGAACTGGTGTGTTGGTTGTAATAGTGGATGGCATCCTTATGGACTCAAAGTGCACTGGAATATGCTAAGTTGCTTACAATTATAGAATAACTGTTGTGTAAGGGTAGGTGTAAGATGGAGTTTGCAAGACTTGGGATAGATTTTTTGTCTGATAAGAGTATCAAGCAAAGATAGGAAAATGGAGTTGATGTGTAGATTAGTCATGATCGAATTGAATGGCCTTGTCATATTATGTTCCAAATACCTCTCTGCTTCCCATGGCTCGGAGTGCTTCCACTCTTCCTTGTGTCAGTGTCCAACTTTTCCATTTTCTCCTGCCCTCAGTGTCAGGCATTCTCACTTTTCAGAATAGCACACCTCTGCTCTTTTTCCCAGACCCACTCCTGCCTCTAACCAATTTGGAATTGCCATGAATTGATCAATCATTTTATTTGCACATACTAATTACATAATAGTTAATATCATATGGTTTTAATAGACCATTCAGCTCATTTAAAAATTAGTGAAAATAAGGTGTGATACTCTTTTTTTTGTTCATGCATTTACAGTCTTCCTTATGGATTCTTATTCTTTTACTTATCTTTGCTGGACTAAAAGCAACTTTGTTTCTCTGATATAATGTGCAACTGTGATGTCATAATGGAACAGTCAGAGCGATAACTTGATGCAAGTAGATCAAATAATACAGATTTCACCGTTTTAGAAGCTGATCAGAAACAGGGATTTCCCTAGACTCTGAAAATCTGATGAAGTTAATGATATTTTGGTGCTTTAATTAGTACAAATAGCTTTACAAAATAACATTTAGTCAAATTTCCTCATAATAAAATGAGCGAAGCCATGGTTTAATCATTATTTATCTTACATATTACCCATACACCAATTTATTTCCTCAATAGTCAAGGAACTCAGTTTAACAAAATACATTCATAACATATATTACTATTCTCCTCTATTCAGAAGACAGGAAGGAAAATATGTGTGTATATATATATATATATATATATATATATATATATCTACGTCAACCTGGCTACTTTACAAAATTATTATTTTTTATTCTAAAAATGGACAAGGCTTTACCCTTATACCAAACTCATACCGAGGGATTTCTGACCTTCAGAAACCAGCAAGGACCTCATTATCTTTAAAGAGGTGCTAATGCCCTCTGTGGCTGCAGACAATCAAATTCCAAAGAAATGCACCAACACCAACCCCCTTTGCATTTCTAAGGCATAGCTGCAGCCAATGGAGACAGTATGTCAGCAAAAGACAAAAGAGACACTGATTCCTCTGTTCAACACCCCAAGATTCCAGACCTGGGAAAATACATCTTTTGTCTAACACCCAGGAGAAGAAGTGGGATGTATGACGCATGACCTCTCCAAACTGCTAGATCCATCTGAACCAAGCAGTCTTCCATATTATCATCTAACAGGTAGCAGCAGTAATAGGTAGGTATCATCTAACAGGTACAGCTCTGTCCAGGTGAAGTGCCTGGTCCTCATCTACATTGTGAACTACTGGAACATTAAACTTCTGTATCTGTGCCTTCAAAACTAATTCATCTCTACATGCCTTCTCCCACCGAGGAACTCCTTGCTTCTGGGAAGTGAGATCACCCTGTAAAAGTTTCAGCCTGCTAACCTCTGAAGAGGGCGCCACTGGACTTTTGATTCTGAACCCTGGACTCGTGAAACCATAACTCTTGTTTTTATTGTGTTCTTGCCTTGTACCCTTTCTTCCCCTTGTCCCTCTTTTATTGTATGAGTGTGAAAAGGGGTGGACATTGTGAAACCCTTTCCTGCATTTTGTGTGTGTGTGTAAAATAAACCAACCCTCTTATTTCACCTTATATCGAGTTTGCTGTGGGATTATTAATGGAGGATTGGATCTCCCCAAACTGAAGGGTTGGGGAAAATATGTCACCGCTTATAAAAGGGGAAATCAAAAATCAAAAACACTTTTCTGTTTATGAACAGGTACTAAGAGGGGAAATCAGGGCTGTTTAAATTAGTCCCCCTCCGGTCCTTAACACTCATAACTTTTTTGGTATCTTCATTCAAGCATTCTGCATATTCAAATTTAGTTTTCTAATTAGATTTATATATTCATTATAAAGGGTTTCATAATAGAGAGAAACTGTCATGTATGCTAGCACTGAAACTTCATCTAAAGGTCTGAGTTCAATTATTATTTTAAAGACCTTTAAAATAACGTTGTGTAACTGATGATTTGTTGGAATGTTTTGAAGATCCTGTTCTCAAGTATCCTGTTGCCTTGGGAAAACAATGAAACAAGCTTGCCAAATGTTGCTTGTTAAGAGTGACATTTGCACATTTTAATTTAATCTTTCTTTTGAACACAGCTCCACATTTCATATGGCATGCGATCTATTTTATTGATAATTTTCAACGAAATGTCAACAACAATCATAAAGAAAAAACCATCTGTACAATAACATGTTGAAAGCAAAATACTGTGGATGCTGGAGATCTGAAATAAAAACATAAAGTGTTCCGAAGAAAAGTCATATTAAACCCTGTTACACTCTCCACAGATGCTGCTGGATCAGCTGTGTATTTCTAGCATTTTCTGTTTTTATTTAACAACATAGGAAACATCAATTGGAATGAATTTGGAAGGGGAAGATCCTGCCTGACCAGCCCCCTCCACTCCTTTGAACAAGTGACAATCCAAGTGTACTGGGAAACTCTGACATTGTGTACCTTGACTTCCAGATGGTTTTTGGCAAAGTTCCAGAAGAAAGGCAGTGAGTTAAACTCTGAAGTGTGTGGGGAATAAGAGTAAACATTGGGCATAAATAAGAAACTAGTTGAAGGGCAGGAAACATAGATGTTTGTTTGAGGAGTTATGGGGGAGCGAGGGAGGAAGTACTGTTTAGGCCAACCTGGACCTCAATACGTGTGCCACTACTGATCTAATTATCATAAATGACATGAACAAAATTAATTGGCACTTTGAATTAAAGCCAGCAGGAATTTGCTAAAGGTAAATTATGTTTGGCTAACTTGAATAAGTTCCTTGATGAATGAATGGTGGATAGTGGTAGTGTTGTTGTTGCCATGTAGACAGACTTTCAAAAGGCATTTAATAAATCACCACTTAATAGACTTGTTGGAAAACATTAAGCCCATTAAAGGGTCAGTGACTATATGGATACAAAATTGCCTAAAGAACTGAGAATAGGGATTGCTTTTCAAACTGGAGGTAAGTGTGCAGTTGTGTTTCCCAGAGGTCAAGGTTGGGTCTGCTGCTCTTTTTGATAAATATTACTGACATGGACATAATTTCAAGGTTTGCAGGTGACAAAAAAAAACTTGGAAATAGAGTAAACAGGAAGGAGGATCGTAACAGACTTCAGGAAGGTGTATTGTGGTGAAATGGGCAGACCCATGGGAGATGAATTTTAGCATAAAGAAGTGATTAATTTTGGTAGGAATGCCATAGGCAATATAAAATAATTGATATAATTTTGATGGGGCCTCAACAACAGGGAGACAAGAGGATGTACTGATAGAAGTTTTTGAAAGTGACAGAACAAGTTGAGAAGATTTGTGAAAAAAGGTACTCTGGGCTTTATGAAATGGAGGCATAGAGTACAAAAAAAGCAAGGAAATTATGCTAAACCTCCATAAAACATGGGTTAGGTCCCAGTTGGGCTTGATTTTAATTCATTCAAAACTCATTCACTTACACAGGTTTAAAATAATTCTAGGTGCTATACTTTAGGAAGAACGTCAACATTTTAGAAAGGGTGAAAATGAGATTTACTAGGATGGTATCAGGGATGAAAAATGTTGAGGAACTGGAGTTGTTAACTTTAGAGCAAAGAACCCCAGAAAGAAAAAACATTTTTGGACCAGTATTCTTATTTCCCAGTTTTTATTGTTTTTTTCATTCTGGGAATGTTCAGGGGAGATCTGACTGAGGTGTTCAAAATTTTGAGGGTTTTGATAGAGGAAATAGGGAGAAACGTTATCAGTGGCAGAAGGATTTAGCGTAACTGGCAAAAAAAAACTAGAGCTGACATGAGGATTTTTTATTCAGTTATGAACTGGAATACACTGTCTTAAAGGTGGAGGGTGGTGGAAGCAGATTCAGTAATAACTTTCAAAACAATTGGATAAATATTTGAAAAATAAGTATTTGCTTGACTACAGAAAAAAACAAACAGCTGACATAGACTTGATGGGCCAAATGACCTTTTGTGCTGTTTAATAGTAGGTGGAATGGTCAAATTTAAAGGTGATACCAAACTAACAGGGCCAGTAAAACCACAAAAGTCATTTCATAAATTGCACAATGAGTTGTTCAAGATCTATGGGTGTAGAACAATGGCAAATAAAATTTACTGCAGCCAGTTGAAATGTGTTAAGTATAGGAAGAAATAAATGACACATGTACTCCATAAATCGTATTCAACTAGCTGTGGATGAAACGGAAATGAATCTGGTGTCTTAGCAGACTCAATGCCAAACATTTCCAACCAATACAGAGCAGCTATCAACACCAATGGGACGTTGAACTATGTAGCAGCAACAATAGAATATAAATCAGAGGAGGTAATAATTATAATTTTATAATGGTCAGACTGCACCTTAAATACTGTCTCCAGTCCTGGTTGCTAAGAAACAAGAGAAAATTTGAAATGGCGGAGGCAGTGCAGAGAAGAGCCACAAAATTAATCCTTAGCATCAGGGTATAAAGTTATGAGAAAATAGGAACAATGGGCTTTTTCAGAAGCCCTCTTATATAATGCATACAAGGTTTTTAAGGATACAGAATATGCTAACTCAGAATATCACTTTAAATTAAACTTTAGGAACATATTTAGGAGATGTAGTTTCAAATAAAAGAATGGTACTTTTAGATTATCAAGAATTTTTGCTTTACACAATTAAAAATGATCAGCCAGAAACAATTCAGTGCTACAATGTGGAGGGGAGGCAGAAAGGGGCATTTTGGGCTCTCTGGATGGATGAATCCAGGGGCCAAATGGCCTTGTGTTCCTGATCCATAATTGTTTATAATCTTGTGAAGTTCACTCGTATAGAGTGCGAAAATGAAACTCATTCTGGTTTAAAATGTCTCACTGAGGAATGTAGATCGAAAGGATACTGTATCTCAATTAAAAAAAAAACTGACGATGGACATTACAACCCAAGAGCTCTCACAAGCAGAGAAATATTGTTAAATTTAAGATTCAGTAAAGTTGAGACAGGTTTGTCAATCCATCTAAACGAATTCGATTGTCAGGTTATTCTAGTTTAAAAACAGATATGCATTCAACCTGACACAACTATCTTGGTTCAGTGAGAGTTTAGAAGAATTTAGAATTAACAAGAGTGAAATGTTCTGCAAAAAATTAAAACAGGCAGTGACCGCGTTTCGTCTAACACTGGGGGTTTAAAATCAAATTTGTCTCACTCATATATTTGAGAGTCAGTGTCTCATGCCCAGTTATTTCAATACTGACATTGAAGCACTGGTTTCGACTTTGTTGTTTGCCATTTTTTTGTTGCGGATGTACGGGGAGGGTCACGGCGCGTTGCCGTCGCCGGGTGAATCAGCTCGGCGTCGCTGTGCTGGGAGGTGAAAGCGGGGAACGAGCGCGGCGGGCGGAGGGACCCAGGAGCGGTGGAAGGACCCGGAGCAGCCGGTCAGGGAGTGCCCAAGGCGGCGGGGAGGAGACGTTGAGAAGGAGAGAGGAGGAGGGGGAGGCTTAAAAACAGGCGCTGACGGAGAGAATCGGGATTTTAACGGGCGGCGCCCAGACCGAGATGCTGAGCTGAGCTGCCGCCCTGCTCTCCGTAGCTGCGGAGTGAGAGATGCCGAGAGGCCGGCCAGGGGCGCAGCCTTTTCTTGTCTTTCTGCCCGGGTGTTGAGAGCGAGCGAGGGCCGCTCTGCCTCCTCCAATCTTCCCGGCCCAGCATTCCCTTCTCTTTCCCGCTGAGTCTGTGTCCTCGGAGGAGGGGGCAGGTGGTGAGGCCGCCGCCTCGGTCCCACCATGGTGAGTAAGAGCCTTCCCCCCCACCCCGGGGGGTGGGGGGGGAGAGGGGGGCGGAGGGGCCTTGACTGTGTGTTTTGCTGGGACTCCTGCAAACGCGCAGCGCAGGCTGCACTGTTCTGAAGTTGGGTCTAGGCCGCTAGCTCAGTTTCAAACTTGAGATGATTGTCCTTTCTGTTCACACTTTCACACCTCATTTCGAGAAACACGTTTTAAATCTTCGCCGTGTTACATTGAATTTATCCATTTGGCCTGGCTTTCAGATCAGTGTGTGTTCTGCGAATTTTGTTGTTGAACTGAGAAAAGTTAACATTAACCGGTTTTCACAATCTTTCGGACCAAATGTACGTTGACTTAATGGTGTACTGGCCTTTGGTTTGCATTGTTTTAGATTCTAAATTGGTATTTTGTCTTCATGTTGCAGTGAAATAATACAAGTAGTGTAAAGTGTATCAAACTTGACTCGATAAATTACTAGTTGAGTAACTAGTTACAGTGTTGCTGTAATAAAATAACTTGCTGGTTCATGTTTTACAAATATCAATGTTTCGAAATGGACGCAATTTCTCAGTTTATGTAATGTTAGTGAATTCTCTTCCTAATCTATCTTTTGCACAATGTGATGTAGAGACCTTTAGTCACAACTCCTGTTATAAATTCATAGAAAATTGCAGCACAGAGGAGAGGCCATTCGGTCTGACTTGCCTGTGCTGGCTCTTTGAAAGAGCAGTTTTGATTAGTCCCACTCCCTTTTTTTTTGTCTGTAACCTGTAAGTTCCTCATCATCAAATTCTTGTCCAACTTCCTTTTAAAATTATTTATGGAATGTATTTCTCTCACCTTTTCAGGTAGTGTTGCAGGTGCTGACAATTGAGTGAAATATTTTCTTCTCATCCCTTTAGATCTTTTGCAAATGATTTTAAATCTTTGACCCCTGCAATATGGTTGCAAAATATTTTGCAGTTCATTGTGATTGACTGAATAACATTTTTTCATTCTTTCATGGGATGTGGGTGTCGCTTATTGCCCATCCTTAATTGCCCTTGAGATGGTGGTGAGCCACCTTGAACTGCTGCAGTCTATGTGGTGTAGGTACATCCACAGCCTTGTTAGAAAGGGAATTCCAGGATTTTGACCAAGCAGCAGTGAAGGAATGGTGATATAGTTCCAAGTCAGGGCGATGTGTGGCTTGGAGGGGAACTTGTTCCTGCATCTGCTACCCTTGTCCTTCTAGCTGGTAGAGGTCGTGGGTTTGGAAGCTGCTGTCAAAGGAGCCTTGGTGAGCTGTTGCAGTGCATTGGTGGTGGAAGGAGTGAATGTTTGTAGGTGGTGTGCCAATCAAGTAGACTGCTTTGTCCTGGATGGTGTCAAGCTTCTTGATTGTTGTTGGAGCTGCACTCGCCCAGGCAAGTGGAGAGTGTTCCATCACACTCCTGATTTGTGCCTTACAAAGGCACAGGATTTTAGGGAGTCAGGAGGTGAGTTACTCACTGCAGGATTCCCAGCCTCTGATCTGCTCTTGTAGCCACAGTATTTATATGGCTAATCCAGTTTAGTTTCTGGTAAATGGCAACCCTCAGGATGTTGATAGTGGGGGATTCAATAATGATAATGCCATTGAATGTGACATGGAGATGGTTCGATTCTCTCTTACTGAAGATGAATCACAGAATTGTTACAGTGCAGAAGGGGGCCTTTCTGCCCATTATGCCTGGACCAGCTCTCTGAGCAATTCATCAAGTGCCTTTCTCCTGCCTCCTCCCCATAATTCTCCCTCTACATTTTTCCTTTTCAGACAACAGTCTAATTCCCTTTTGAATGCTTTGATTGAACCTGTTTCCACCACATTCTCAGGCAGTGTAGTCCAGACCCTAACCACTCGCTGCATGAAAAAGTTTTTCCTCATATTGCTTTTGCTTTTTTACTAATTACTTTAAATCTGTGCCCTCTCGTTTTCGACCCTGACATGAGTGGGAACAGGTTTCTCCTTATCTACTCTGGCCAGACTCCTCATGAACTTGAACTTGAATATTTCTATTAAATCTCCTCCCAGCTGCCTTTTCTCCAAGGAAACTCTTCCAAACTTCTCCCATCAATCGTTTATAATTGAAGTTCCTCATCCCTGGAACCATTCTTGTGAATCATTTCTGCCTTCTCATCTTTCCTAAAATGTGGTGCCTAGAGCTGGGTGCAATACCCCAGCTGAGGCCGAATTAATGTCTTATACAAGTTCAACGTAACCTCCTTGCTCTTGTACTCTATGCCCTTATTAATAAAGCCTTGGATACTGTATGCTTTATTAACTATGCTGTCAACCCATCTTGCCACCTTCAGTAATTTAAGCACACGTACACCCAGGTTCCTCTGGTCTTCAACCTCTTTAAGAATTGTACTTTTTACTTTGTATTGTCCCTCCACATTCTTCCTACCAAAATGAAGGATGGTCATTGCTTGGCATTTGTGTGGCGCAAATGTTACTAATGACTTATCAGTCCATTTCCAGTAAATGCTGTTTTGTATGTTTGGTGTTATTCATATTTATCCAGTATTGTCTTGTGCTGCATTAATGTAAGATCCATTCAAACAGAAATATGATCTATAAACCCAGCAGGCTGTTGAAACAGTGCACTATTTATGTGTCAGTACTGGTTTTGTGAAACTTCAATAACCAACCAAATTTAGGATACATTTATGCTGCAACATTGTTGCAAAGTTGTTGCTGCTTTACACCAGCACTGACTTTTCAATGTAAACCATGAGAGACGACCTATTCCACATTTACAGGGATGTGATGGGAGACATCTAAGTGGAGTTGGTTTCATTTTTAAAAAATATTTGGCACCACTTGGAGTGTATCTCCAATGTGGCTGCAAGCAAGTGCTTATGGAATGCTGTGAATGCTCTGAAGGTTTTTGAAACTTGTCAGTGGTTAATTTTGGTGCTTAGACAGTGTGCACGCTCCCACATACACTCTAAGCATTTCATTTTTATAATTGGGTGATAGGTACCATGTACACGGCGTCCCTTTGGGTTTGTAATTTTGATTCATGTGCGGTAGTTTAAAGAGGCTACTGTCTAGCTGGAATCATGTATCTTTTGGGAGAGACTCAGTTTGTGTTTTCATAATTTTTTTTGTAAAGATTTGATACTTGGTTGCAATATAATTTTAAATTTCTATCTATGCATTTCCACTTCTCTGCTATGTTATGGTGAAGTATTAGACTCATTTCCATTTAAATTTATGCCAAAATGTTTTTTGGTCTGATAAGTTTACTGTTATAATTATAATTTCATGTGATAATTGCATGGCTTTAAAAAGCGCAACTGCCCTCTGGAATGTAAATTCAATTGCAGCCAGGATGTAAAAGATGAATCAAAACTGTTTATATTTTCTATTGCCTGTAAGGGCACTGTTGTAAAATGAGTTCAAGTTCTGACCCAACAAATCCTGTGTGTGGTATAAAGTAGAAAGCTATCGTTAATTTGGCACATTGTTTATTTTTTCCCTGTACCCTCTTTGTAATGGCTTTCAAATGTCTAGCTTATCCCATTTTAAACTATGCTCTGACCAAAAATATCTTAGAACTTTTCTCTCTGTTCTTTTGGTAATGATCCTGCTTTTCAGGCCAGCACTCCCATCTTTAACTTTGTTGCATTGGCACCTCGGATATGTTTGTTCATCACTCTAGTTTTAGTATTTAAGTACTGTACTTTCTGTTTTTTTTCTCCCAAAATTTTCTTGCTCACACTTTTGTGCATTGAATTATATCCAGCACCTGTTTGCAATCTCTTGTATTTGGTAGTAACACAGTTCATACCAATTCCTTTTATGCCTATGTTTA
The DNA here is from genome assembly GCF_017639515.1 of Carcharodon carcharias. Classification (NCBI taxonomy): domain Eukaryota; kingdom Metazoa; phylum Chordata; class Chondrichthyes; order Lamniformes; family Lamnidae; genus Carcharodon; species Carcharodon carcharias. The sequence goes on from NC_054476.1 coordinate 118,593,186, forward strand.
TATAAATAGCAAACAAAACAGATCCCACCAATCTGAACAGAACATCCTATTACTCCTTTTTGTTTCTGGCCTGTAACCATTCTTCATGTGTATGCACTACAAGTCTAGTCAATACGATACAGACTGCCTTAACATTTGGAACAGGCAGCTTGTGTTAACATGCCTTCTGAAATTCCATATGTACAAATAAAATCCAAGTGTTTTCTTTATTGACCATTGATTTCTCCAAAACAAAACCCATTAAATCAGTCAAACCCTTGTGGTTAAGAATAGAAGGAGCTTTGCTGTACATTTGAACATGTCTGATGCTCACCAAGCTGAGAAATGTTCCTCAGCACAGGCATTCCTAAACTGATGAATGTAAGTATTTTTGAAAATATATAAATTAAGGTGAATACTGTAATTATTAGTGAAGTTTGTTCAGTTGTTGCAGATATTTTTAACTTGAGGACCTACACTTTGATGTCACACTATTCCTGCCAGTAACTAAAGGTTTCTGTCAAGCTAGCAAGTTGGAATGACTAATCAACAACAATAACAGTGACTTGCATTTACATAGCTCCTTTAGTGAGGCAAAACGTCCAAAGGTGCTGAAAAAGACCATTATCAAAACATTTCTTAACACCAAAATGAATCATCAGGACAAGTGAGCAAGGCTCGGTCAAAATGGTAGGTTTTAGGTAGCACCTTAAAGGAGGAACAGGATGTTTAGGGAGGGAATTCCAGAGCTTTGGGCCAAGACAGCTGGAAGCATGGCTGACAGTGGTGGAGCGATTAAAATTGGTGATACACCTGATAGAATCATAGACTGGTTACAGCGCAGAAGGAAGCTATTCAGCCCACTGTTGTGCTAGCACTCACTGAATCACAGAGTGCAGAAGAGGCCCTTCGTGTCTACCTTGAATGTTATGACGTGCCAAATGCTCATCCAGGTACTTTTTAAAGGATGTGAGGCATCCCGCCTCCACCACCCTCCCAGGCAGCACATTTCAGACTGTCACCACCTTCTGGGTAAAAAAGTTTTTCCTCACATCCCCCCTAAACCTCCTGCCCCTCACCTTGAACTTATGTCCCCTTGTGACTGACCCTTCACCTAAGAGGAACAACTACTCCCTATCCACCCTGTCCATGCCCATGACCTTGTACACCTCGATCAGGTCACCCCCTCAGTCTTCTCTGCACAACAAAAACAACCCAAGTCTATCCAATCTGTCTTCATAACTTAAATGTTTCATCCCAGGCAACATCCTGGTGAATCTCCTCTGCACCCTCTCCAATGCAATCACATCCTTCCTATAATGTGGCGACCAGAACTGCACACAGTACTCCAGTTGTGGTCTCACAAGGTTCTATACAACTCCAACATGACCTCCCTACTTCTGTAATCTATGCCTCGATTGATAAAGGCAAGTGTCCCATACGCCTTTTTCACACACCACTAACAGAGATCTATGGACATACACGCTAAAGTCCCTTTGTTCCTCAGAACTTCCTAGTGTCATGCCGTTCATTGAATACTTCCTTGTCAAATTACTCCTTCCAAAGTGCATCACCTCGCACCTTTTCAGGGTTAAATTCCATCTGCCACTTATCTGCCCATTTGACCATCCCGTCTATGTCTTCCTGTTGCCCACGACACTCAGCCTCACTGTTAACCACCCGCCCAATCTTTGTGTCATCGGCAAACTTACTAATCCTACCCCCCACATAGTCATCTATGTCGTTTATATAAATGATGAATAATAGGAGACCTAGCACAGATCCCTGTGGTACACCACTGGTCACTGGCTTCCAGTCACTAAAGCATCCTTCTGTCATCACCCTCTGTCTCCTCCAATTAAGCCAATTTTGAATCCACCTAATCAAATTACCCTGTATTCCATGAGCATTTGCCTTCTTTATAAGTCTCCCATGTGGGACCTTGTCAAAGGCTTTGCTGAAATCCATATAAACTACATCAACTGCACTACCTTAATCTACACACCTGGTCACCACCTCAAAAAAAGTCAATCAAATTGTTAGGCATGACCTCCCTCTGACAAAGCCATGCTGACTATCCCTGATCAAACCTTGCCTCTCCAAGTGGAGATAGATTCTCTCCTTCAGAATTTTCTCCAGTAGTTTTCCTACCACTGACGTGAGACTCACTGGCCTCTAGTTCCCTGGCTTCTCTCTACAACCCTTCTTAAATAGCGGAACCACATTAGCTGTTCTCCAGTCCTCTGGCACCGCCAGAGAGGAATTAAAAATTTGGGTCAGAGCCCCTGCAATCTCATCTCTTGCCTTCCTTAGCAGTCTGGGACACAAATGATCTGGACCTGGAGATTTATCCACTTTTAAGCCTGCCAACATCTCCAATACCTTGTCACTCCCTATATCAATTTGCTTAAGAACCTCACAGTCTCTCTCCCCAAGTTCGATACCTTTATCCTCATTCTCTTGGATGAAGACAGTTGTAAAGTATTCATTCAACACTCTAGCAATGTCCTCTGGCTCCACCCATAGATTGCCCCCTTGGTCCCTTATGGGCCCCACTCTTTCCCTGGTTATCCTCTTCACATTGATATACTTATAGAATATCTTGAGATTTTCCCTACTTTTACCAGTCTGCAAGAGCAACTTGCGTAGTCCCACTTCACTGCCATTTACCTCTAGCCCTAAAGTTTATTCCAGATAATTATCCAATTCTTATTTCAAAGCCTTTGTTGAATTTACCTCCACTACATACTCAGGCAGTGCATTTCAGATCCTAACCACTCTGTTTTTTTCAAAAAGTGATTACGTAATGTCACCATTGCTTCTTTTGCCCATCACCTTAATTCCATGCCTTCTAGTTCCTGATCCTTCCACCAGTGGGAGCGGTTTCTCTCCATCCACTCTGTCCAGACCCCTCATGATTTTGAACACTTCTATCAAAACTCCTCTTAAACTTCTTTTCAAGGAGACCAGCCCCAGCTTCTCCAAACTATCCATGTAACTGAGCTCCCTCATCCCTGGAGCCATTCTTGTGAACCTTTTTTTACACACACTCTTAAGACGTGAAACCCTTCCTTATGTGCGGTGCCGAGAACTGGACACAATACCCTAGCTGAGGCTGAACCATTGTTTTATACAGATTTAACATAACTTCCTTGCTTTTGTACTCTGCCTCTATTTATGAAACCCATTAACTTCATTCTCAACATACCCTGCAACCTTCAATGATTTATGTGCAAGTACTCCCAGGTCCCTCTGATCCTTTAGAATTTTGTACCTTTTTTACATTGTCTCTCCTCCTGCTTCCTACCAAAATGGATCACTTCATACTTCTCTGCATTAAATTTCATCTGCCACTTGTTTGCATGTTCCACCAGTTTGTCATTTCCTCTTGATGTCTGTCACTATCCTCATAGTTCACAGCACTCCCAAGTTTTGCATTATTTGAAAATTTTGAAATTGTGCCTTTTACCCAAAGCAGGGGTCCTAATATCGACTTCTGGGAACCCCATTACCTTTCTTCCTCCGGTATGAAAAATGACCGTTCATCACTACTCTCTGTTTCCTGTCACTTAGCCAATTTTGTATCAATGCTGTCACTGCCCCTTTACTCCATGAGCTCTAACTTTTCTGACAAGCCAGTTATGTGATACTTCTTCAAGTCCATGTACACCACATCAACCACATCACCTTCAGCAGCTGTCTCTTATCTCAGCAAAAACTCGAGCAAGTTAGTTAAAAACATTTTCCCTAGACAAATCTGTGCTGGCTCTCCTTAATTAATCCTTAATTGTCCAAGTGACTGTTAACTTTCTCCTGAATTATTGTTTCTGAAAGCTGTCAGAATTTGAGGAGTGCAGAGATCTCAAAGACATTTACTGCTGGAGTAGGTAAGAGTTGGGTTGAGGCCATGGGGCAATTTGAAAAGGAGGATGGGGATTTTAAAATTGAAGCATTATCAGACCAGGGTCCAATGTAAGTTGACCAGGCAGGGTTGGTAGATGAATGGATAAAGCAGCAGAATTTTAATGAGCCCAAGTTTCTGTAGAATGAAAGAGGGGAGGCTGGCTAAGAGAACATGAAATAATCAAGTTGAGGTAATTAAGACATTGGGGAGGCGGTGGCATAATGGTATTGCCACTGGACTAGTATTCCAGGGACCTGGGTTCAAGTTCCACCAGGGGATTAAAAGTCTGATGATGACCACGAAACCATTGCTGATTGTCATAAAGACCCATTTGGTTCACTAATGCCATTTAGGGAAGAAAATCTGCTGTCCTTACCTGGTCCGGCCAAACTGTGACTCCAGACTCATAGCAATGTGGTTGACTCTTAAATGCCCTCTGAACAAGGGCAGTTGGGGATGGGCAATAAGTACTAGCCTAACCAGCGATGCCCACATCCCATGAAAGAATTTTTAAAAAGTAAGGATTTCAACAGCATGAGCTGAGGCAGAGTTGGAGTTGGAGGATGGCTATGGTGGTGGAAATAGGCAGACTTGGTGAAGGAGTGGGTTTGTGACCAGAAGCGCATTTCGCTGTCAGACATAACACCAAGGTTGTGAATTGTCCAGCTCTGCTACACACAGTTCTTGGAGAGGGATAGAAATGGTAGATGAGGAATGGAGCTTGTGATGAGGACAAAGACAATGGCTTCAATCTTAGTATTTAATTATTGCCAATGATGGTTGTTTCTCAAGTTAGATGTTGCAGCAGTTTGGAAACTATCTGTTGTGATTAGGCTTATTTAGAGTATAGAGGAACATGTTACAGGAAGTAAAAATCTTGCCTAAAAGTAATACACTTACATATCATACAGTGTGGTTCCTCTGTGTATGCTCAATTTCCAATCCCACATTTCTCCCAATATTATTTACAAAAGCTCTCTGCAGACTCAACCTGAGTTTCCAAAAGGCATGATACTGCAGAACACTTAGTGTTCCAGCAGACTTAGTTTGAACTTGTCACGATCCTTCAGTTATGTTTGACACTGCTATTCATGATTTCTGACCCTATGTTGTGATTTACTGACTTATTAGTTTGACAGCCTTGCCTTTATCACAAAAAAGGATTGTGAAATGTTCAAACCATGTCCACTGGAACAGTATAAGTATTCTGCAGTATCGTAAATGCCTTTTCAAACTCTCATTAGATCTATATTGAGCAATTTGAACTATAGGAGTGGTGCCACATTTTGTAAATAATCACGAGAACCTTAAGTGAAAAATAAATTATATTTAAATAACTTTGTTCCCTTCTTTATCTTTATTTTTTGTTTCTGATTATATTTTCTAAAGTGGCATTTAGTAAGCTCAGAGGATGTTTACTAGATTGATACTTGAAATGAGTGGGCTATCCTATGAGGAAACATTGGACAGGCTGAGCTTGTTTCCACTGGAGTTTGTAAGAGTGAGGGGTGACTTGATTTCAGTATTAAAGATCCTGAATGGCCTTGACAAGGTGGATATGGAAAGGATGTTTCGTTTAGTGCGATAGTCCAGAACCAGGGGGGCAGTGTTTTAAAATTAGGGATCACCCTTAAAGGACAGAGATGAGAATTTTTTTTGAGGGCTGTACGACTTTGGAACTCTGCCTCAAGGTGGTGGAGAAAGGGTCATTGAATATTTGTAAGGCGGAGGTAGATAGATTCTTGTTAGGCAAGGGAATCAGAGGCTGTCAGGGGTAGATGGGAATATGGAACTCTAAACAGAAACCGATCTGCTATGATCTTATTGAATGGCAGAGCAGGCTTGAGGGGCCAAATAGCCGACTTCTGCTTCTGTTTCGTATGTTCGTATGCAAGTAATTTTATTGATTTTATATGGGTAGAAGATGACTCCCCAAAATGTTGGTCAAAATCTTTAAATCCCATTTCTTAAAGGAATTTCGCTCATTCAGTTAGTGTAAACCAGTTGTACTGAGTTATAGAGAACAGTGGATGGAATGATTACAAAATATTCTGTGATTGAAAGATATTCTCTGAAAAGTCCTGTGAAGTTGGTCTTTTTGCTTTCTGCCTGAACCCAATTGAATTTATTGAAATTCTCCATGGGAAAAATATAAACAGACATTTGGGGAAGTTTTTGAATTAAATGCATTTCTTCTATAAATACATTAAATAATTCTCATTGCCATCCCTGAGACTCTTTCATCAATTTATAATGTGTTGTTTATTTTAACTGTCCAAATGAGTAAAAAGATTGGGAAACATATTGCTGAAAAGAATGAGATGTTCTTGAAGCTTTTTGTCTTGCATGTATCATGACAAGCACAAGAATGCCAAATTTCAAATGATCACAGCAATTTATACCAAAGGAGAAGGCAAGTTGGCAAGTCTACTCTGACTGAGGTGTTGCCCTGGAGAAAGCAACAGGGAGCTATCAGCCCCCCAAGCTCACGGGTAATTCAAAGAATTGCAAGGCTTTAACATATTCCTTTTGTTTACAGAGAACAGGTTCCTGTGTGTGAATTTCTCCTGTAGTATAAATTGTGATCACTTGAAATTTGGCATTCTTGTATTTGTACTGATGAGTGCAAGACAAAAAGCAGTAACGTGTCTTTCTTTTCAGCAGTATTCAGTCTGTACTGCTAAGTGACTATTTGGGAGCCAGAAACACTAGATCTCTGAGCAGGTTTTATTTTGATAGGCGCATTGCAATACAGTTTCTGCTCCCAGCAAGGACACCATTTCAAATGAACTCTTTATCCTGTTCTGTAAGTTTTCAGGGTGTACTGAGAAGTTATTGTGCTTTATGGTTCGATTCTGATTCAAGACAAGTGCTGAAAACACTTAATATCTGCAGAATTCCTTTTTAACACCAGAAGGTGTCTGCAATTGTGAAACATTTGTCTATTTTAATATCCTGTTTCATACATTCTTTTGGTAGTATAATCTGTAGCCGAGTAAACAAAACTGAAAGCAAGTTTAGAAGGCATAGTCATATTAAAGGCCCAGAGAAATTAATCATTTTTTAAAAACCTTTTATTTAAATACCCGGGGGTGGGGGAGGGAATAAAATTTGCATGTTTGTCACCTCATAATTATAATTTTAATTGTTACCAAAAATTGGAACTTGGCATAGATTAAAACATAATATGTCGCCACATTAGTAAAATGTGTTATAAAATCTATTGCTAAAATGCTATTTTAAATCCAAATTGCAATCTAGTTAGTCTTGCAAACAGATTTTGGTACTGAAGCTGTCTTGTTGTAAATTGTAAACGTGGACATATGAAAAGCATATTTCTTTTCTCCTGACTGAGGCAATTACTTATTACCATGAAATTTGTTAGAATTCCAATCATAGTCTTTTTGTTTCAATATCTATGTATGGGAACCTGACAATCACTTTAATTTTTAGTTACTGGTGCAGCCAATATTCGGCCAAAACATACAAACTATTGCAGATGAAAGCCTTTGCTTCGATATTCCATTGAGTGCAACAGACATATTCTACCCACACAAGTCATGATTGCAAAACTTGATAAGATGTATCTCTCAATTGAACTAATTGACAGAACAGCTGGCTTTGTTCTCTGTAGGAATTTGCAGTCAGATGCCAAATAGATTTTGGCTTGGTGCACATGCACCTGTCTGGTAGCTTTCTTTGGTTTAAAGTATTCTTTTATTTATTTCCTTTGTTCCTGGCTGAATATAAAAAATTATCAATAGTAAATTTCCTGTAGCTTGCTCCCAATTTACCAGTTCTTCTGGCATCTCCTGGACAATGGTGGGAGATTTCATGGGGAAATAAATAAACTTGTATTACTGTGAAGCACTCATCTAATGCACAGTATTTATAAATATCAGCAAAAGGATTGCTTTTTTGTGTTCCTTGAGGAATATATCTATTCCAGAATTTGCTTCGCCTTTGCTTCAGTTCACCTATTAGTGAGTCTGTTACATAATTTTTATGCCTGATGTTATTGCCTGATGGTGTACTGCTTTCCAGGTCATAACTAAGTTCCTGAAATTTCGCATAAGATACAAAGTGATGCAAGTTTCATACTTTCCCTCACTACGTTAGCTGATATTGAGCATATGAAGGCTCATAGGGAGGGAGGGCTTATTTATAAAAGTTTTTGGTTCTACAGAGAAGGACAAACTGGAGAACGGTTCATCTAAAATTTAAACAAACCTCTGCAATACTCAGCAGTTCTCATGAAAGTTCACCCCCGTGAAGTGTTAACCCTGATTCTGTCCACAGATGCTGCCTGATCTGCTCAGTAGTTCCAGCATTTTCTGTTTCTTTTTCAGATTTCCAGCATCTGATATATTTTGCAATAGTTAATTTAATGTCAGTTGTGGGCAAATGTTTAGAATCTGTTTAATTAGATAAAATGCTGCTAAGATAGATTTATCGAAAGGAAGTCATGTTTAACAAATTTAATGGACTTCTTTGAATAATTGATTGGATAGATAAAGGAAAGTGTAGCAGGTATAGTGTGTTTGGAGTTTCAATTGTTTGAAAAGGTGTCTCAAGAAACTCTAGGAAAATTTAGGCTTGTACTATCAAAGGGGTTACGGAGCATGACTACGACAGCAAAGTGACTTGGGCGAAATGAATGTTGCTTGGACCAGAGAAGAGTTGGTAGCAGTGAACTGCAGGAGTTAGTGCTGTGCCCATTTTGTAATCATATATGTTGATGGTTTGGATTTGAGTACAAGGAAAGTTATCTCCTAATTTGCTGGTGACAGAAAAGTAGGAAGGTTAACAAATGTTAAATGTGGTTGTGAAAAGCTTGGAAGAACATATGGAATGGTCAAATGGGTGTAAGGTGCAATTTAATATGGATGTGTGATGTAATGTATTTTTTTGAGATTAAAAACAAGGATTGAGAGTATAAAATTAATAGATGCTGAAGGGTATGGATAAACCGAACAACAGGAGTTCAAATACCAAATTCTAAAAGTGCAAGTGCAGGTAGATAAAACGATTAAAAACAACCTAAAAAATTGTGCGTTTTACAAGTTTGGACAGAGCACAAGAGTAAACAAGTAATGATGAATCTATAATAAATTTGGGATGAGGATAAAGTTAAAACACCATATATTTTGGAATAGGCGGATTTTTGGATTGGAAACCTAGAAATGAGAGTTTCCAAATACCCTGCAGAAATTAACCACAGGAGATCTTTCTAAAAGTTTTTCAGGGAGCTTTCCTGTTGGGAGCCAACAAGATTGCCAGGTAGGAAAACACCAGGGGAATGGATGGAAGGTAATTGTGTGGATGTGTGGGAATGGGCAGGGTGACATCAGATATTGTGTGCAGGGGAGAAATCTGCCAATCACATGAGGTAAGCTTGTTTAGCCTGGGGGAACATTTCTACCTAGCTCATTTAAACCTCAGTGTGGGTGGATTCGGGTCAGATTTGAAAATCTTAAATTTACTTTCTCACCTGTCTACAACCCACCCATATGTTAAAACTCCCCCCATAAAGTGTATACTGTTAAGATTCTTCACTCTTTCGTAGGTGTGGGCATTGCTAGCAAGGCCAGCATTTGTTGCACATCCCTAATCACCCTTGAACCAGTCCTTTGCAGAGGCCATCTCTGACACTTCCCTTCCCTTCCTTGACCTCTCTGTCTCAATTTCTGGTGATAGATTGTCCACCAATATCCATTACAAGCCTACCGACTCCCACAGCTACCTAGACTACAGCTCCTGACACCCTGCTTCCTGTAAGGACTCCATCCCATTCTCTCAGTTCCTTTGCCTCCGTCACATCTGTTACGATGATGCTACCTTCAAAAACAGTTCCTCTGACATGTCCTTCCTTCTTCCTTAACTGAGGTTTTCCACCCACGGTCGTTGACAGGGCCCTCAACCGTGTCCGGCCCATCTCCCGCGTATCCGCCCTCCCGCCTTCTCCTCCCTCCCAGAAACATGATAGGGTCCCCCTTGTCCTCACTTATCACCCCACCAGCCTCCGCCATTCAAAGGATCATCCTCCTCCATTTCCGCCAACTCCAGCATGATGCCACCACCAAACACATCTTCCCTTCACTCCCCCTGTCGGCATTCCGTAGGGATCGTTCCCTCTGGGACACCCTGGTCCACTCCTCCATTACCCCCTACTCTTCAACCCCCACCTATAGCACCTCCCCATGCCCACGCAAAAGATGTAACACCTGCCCCTTCACTTCCTCTCTCCTCACCGTTCAAGGGCCCAAACACTCCTTTCAAGTGAAGCAGCATTTCACTTGCATTTCCCCCAACTTAGTCTACTGTATTCGTTGCTCTCAATGCGGTTTCCTCTACATTGGAGAGACCAAACGTAAACTGGACGACCGTTTTGCAGAACACCTGTGGTCTGTCCGCAAGAATGACCCAAACCTCCCTGTCACTTGCCATTTTAACACTCCACCCTGCTCTCTTGCCCACATGCCTGCTGCATTGTTCTAGTGAAGCCCAACGCAAACTGGAGGAACAGCACCTCATCTTCCGACTAGGCACTTTACAGCCTTCCGGACTGAATATTGAATTCAACAACTTTAGGTCTTGAGCTCCCTCCTCCATCCCCACCCCCTTTCTGTTTCTTCCCCCTTCCTTATTTTTTCCAATAATTTATATAGATTTTTCTTTTCCCACCTATTTCCATTATTTTTAAATCTTTTATGCTCCCCCACCCCCACTAGAGCTATACCTTGAGTGCCCTACCATCCATTCTTAATTAGCACATTCGTTTAGATAATATCACCAAAAGATTTTAAAATATTTAAAAATAATGGAAATAGGTGGGGAAAAGAAAAATCTATATAATTTATTGGAAAAAAAGCAAAAGGAAGGGGGAAGCAGAAAGGGGGTGGGGATGGGGGAGGGAGCTCAAGACCTAAAGTTGTTGAATTCAAGATTCAGTCTGGAAGGCTGTAAAGTGCCTAGTCGGAAGATGAGGTGTTGTTCCTCCAGTTTGCGTTGGGCTTCACTGGAACAATGCAGCAAGCCAAGGACAGACATGTGGGCAAGAGAGCAGGGTGGCAAGCGATAGGGAGGTTTGGGTCATTCTTGCGGACAGACCGCAGGTGTTCTGCAAAGCGGTCGCCCAGTTTACATTTGGTCTCTCCAATGTAGAGGAGACCGCATTGGGAGCAACGAATGCAGTAGACTAAGTTGGGGGAAATGCAAGTGAAATGCTGCTTCACTTGAAAGGAGTGTTTGGGCCCTTGGACGGTGAGGAGAGAGGAAGTGAAGGGGCAGGTGTTGCATCTTTTGCGTGGGCATGGGGAGGTGCCATAGGAGGGGTTTGAGGAGTAGGGGGTGATGGAGGAGTGGACCAGGGTGTCCCGGAGGGAGCGATCCCTACGGAATGCCGACAGGGGGGGTGAAGGGAAGATGTGTTTGGTGGTGGCATCATGCTGGAGTTGGCAGAAATGGCGGAGGATGATCCTTTGAATGCGGAGGCTGGTGGGGTTATAAGTGAGGACAAGGGGGACCCTATCATGTTTCTGGGAGGGAGGAGAAGGCATGAGGGCGGATGCGCGGGAGATGGGCCGGACACGGTTGAGGGCCCTATCAACGACGGTGGGTGGAAAACCTCGGTTAAGGAAGAAGGAGGACATGTCAGAGGAACTGTTTTTGAAGGTAGCATCATCAGAACAGATGCGACGGAACTGAGAGAATGGGATGGAGTCCTTACAGGAAGCGGGGTGTGAGGAGCTGTAGTTGAGATAGCTGTGGGTGTCGCTGGGTTTGTAATGGATATTGGTGGACAGTCTATCACCAGAGATTGAGACAGAGAGGTCAAGGAAGGGAAGGGAAGTTTCAGAGATGGACCACGTGAAAATGATGGAGGGGTATATTTCCCTCTCCTTGTAAAGAAAGATCAGTTCTCTTGAAGGGTCATGAGGACTCGAAACGTCAACTCTTTTCTTCTCCGTCGATGCTGCCAGACCTGCTGAGTTTTTCCAGGTAATTCTGTTTTTGAAATACAAGAATATCTGTGTGGAGCATACACACTGGCTGTTGGGTCAAGTGACTTGGTTTCTGTGATGAAGATGCTTTATGGTAATTTGCATCATAACACCTATATGTGATTTTTTAAAAATAGTCCAAGAAATTATAAGTTGGTGATCCTGACATGTCACGTGTAAAATAGTGGGCTGACTTGAAGGCAGCCTTCCTGCTAAACCACACCCATGCCTGGAATGTACCACTCTGGCCTCGGTTTGATTTTAAAAACCTTAAAGGTACTGTTCATTGAAGAAACTGGTAATGACAACAATATTTTACAGTGAGCATCACTGAAGAATATTGTGAAATATGTAGAAGTGTAAAGTTATTAGGACAAATTAGTATGGCTTGGGCAGGGAAAGGGAAATCATACTTGACAAACCTGTTTATCTCTACCTTTTAGCCTTTTTCGATTCCCTCACCCCACCCCCACTAGGGCTATCTGTTTGTTTTTGTTTTTGTTTTGGATTTCCAGCATCCTCAGTTTTTTTGTTTTTATATCTATCTGTACCTTGCTTGCCCTGCTTTCTACCCTTAATTAGCACATTCCTTTAGATAATATTCCTTCAACACCTCTTTGTCCTTTTGTCTGTGAAATCTTTTGGTTATCTCCACCTATAACTGGCCCTCTACCTAGCTCTTCTCGTCCCAACACCCCCCCCCCCCCCCCCCCCAAATTAATTAGTTCTATTGAAGAGTCATGCGGACTTGAAACGTCAACTGTGCTCCTCTCCACCGATGCTGCCAGACCCGCTGAGTTTTTCCAGGTATTTTTGTTTTTGTTTAAGATTTCTTTCAAGATGTATTGGAGTTTAAGAATAAAGGGAAGCACCATGCACATTGCTCATATCTAGACTTCACCATGGTTTTTAAATCTCCTATCACATAGCAAGTTGTCCATTGGGTAGAAAAGCATGGTATCGATGAGTTAATAAAGTGCTTCATCAATAACTCTGCAAGCAGGCAGGGCAGATATGTTGTAAGAAAATAAATTGAGCAAAATAGGTAATTAACCAAAAAAACAAAATGCTTTAAAAAAAACCTCAGCAGGTCTTGCAGCATCTGTGGAGAGAGAAACAGAGTTAACGTTTAGTGTCTGTGATGAACTGCATTTTCTGCTTTTGAACTGAGCTGATGGACCAAAATGGCATGTTTCAGACCTGTAGATTCCTATGATAAAAGCAGAAAATGCGCGAAAGACTGGAGTCCGGCAGCATTTGTAAAGAGAGAAAAACGGAGTTAATGTTTTAGGTTAATGTTTAATCAGACCTGGAAGAAGTTAAAAGATTTAACAGTTGAAAACAGGCCCACAGCCAGAGAAAAGTGTGGGGGCAGGGTATTGGAAAAGAACTGAATCTGTGGTATCTTGGAGAGCAAGAGTGATTAAATGACAAAAGGATGGTGGTGCAAGGCAAAAAGGGGCAATAACGGAACATGTAAAGAAACAAAAGATATGTCCAGAGGAGATTGTCATTGATGACAGCAGAACCATTACTGGATCCTACTGCCTGAGGAGAGTTGGAATGGCTGTTATGTACTGAAGTTGTTGAACTTTGCAAGTTGTAAAGTGCCTAATTGAAAGATTATTAGTCAGTGACAATACCACTATGCTGCCACCTCCCTCATCATTCAGTATGATCTTTCATTCATCTTGGTCTCACTATACCCTTTTCATGTTGTACTAGTGCAGCAAAAAATTCTGATTGACACAGTGTCTTTAAGGCAGATGAACAAAATTATGCATTTTAGGAAATCTTGTATGTTGGCACCCTCCCCCTCACCACTAATTAGCCATATTCTACAAAGGACCATACGCATCTCTCTCCTTTAGCTGGAGACAATTGGTTATATGACTTGAGGGACACCACTCCACAGGCTTTGGGGTAAGGTGAAGAGGCATGCCTTCATGAAGTACCACATCTGATACAGGGATTGAACATTGATGTCATTCTGCACCACACTCTAGTCATCTAGCTAACTGACCCCACAAGTCAGCAGATAATGAAATCCGTTCTTGTGACAAATTTAATCATTAATTTGTTTTGCAGGTTTACTTGACAGGAACCATGCTTAACATCCATCCACTTGAGAACTTGAAGGTATACATCAGCAACCGTCCTCCCCTTGTGGTGTTCATGATTAGTGTCAGCGCAATGGCCATAGCTTTCCTGACATTGGGTTACTTCTTTAAAATAAAGGAAATCAAGTCTCCAGAAATGACTGAGGTATTGTTTATTGTCTTCCTTAACGGCATGGAAATGTTTTTTTAAAAAAATATTTGTACTGATAAAGTTCTTGATTTGTACAAGGCTGTAGATACCTTGTCATAGAGTTTTCTAAAGACTTGGTTCCAACAGCGAGCACAGGGGCGATTTTATTCTGAGATCTGTGAATGAGATGCATCCATTCAGTTTGCGGGTGGGGAAAAACAGCTAAGCTTACAAACTTTGGTGTCTGCAAATCAACAAAACTGCTCTTGCACAAGTGTAGTTTGCTAGGTATACCTGCCTTCCCTTTTAGAGACAGTATTGTAGTAATATTGATACATAGTGCAGAAATTTTTGCTCGGCGGGTGAGCAGGCGCCTGACCCGCTTGAGTGTGAAATGACTTGTGTTGACGTCGGCTGAGGGTGTGCAGTCGTGCAATAGTTCGGTCAGCGCGTGTGCACTGGAGTTGGCAGTGCACTGCTAATAATTAAAAGGTCATTAAATAATCAATTAAAGTTTTCGCTGCCCGTCCAACCTAATGGCCTTTGCCTTTTTTTGGAAACTTCATCCACGGGCGGGATAAAGCAAATAATAATAAAGTAAAAGATTTAAAATTTAATTAATAACATGTTCCTGCTCATGTGACAGTCACATATGACAAGCCTCTGGATTTGGACTCCCAACTCATCATGGAGAGCTAGCAGAAGGCAGGGGAACATCACGCAGAGCTGTTGGAAGCCCTCAACTGAGTGGCATGCAAGTCGCGGTAGTGCACGGGGTAGAGCCACATGAGGGAACATGTTTTATTACATTTCTATTTTCTTCATTTTTATTTTTAGAAACACCTTCATCTCCCCAAGGCAGCTCCGTGCTTCAGGGAGATTATGCAGTGCTTACTCGGGTACATGCGCTCAGCCCACTCACCCTCCTCTTTCCCCCCTGCACAGGCAGTGCTGCCTTTCGTTTCATGCAGGGCGGGCCTTAATTGGCCTGCCAGCATGAAATCGCGGTCCAATGCCTATCTTGCCAAGCCCACCCGCCAAGGGCAAAATTCTGCCCATAATATTTTAAAATTTAAACAATTTTTATGCTTTTAACAAATGATTTCTAGAATCCCCCGTCTTTTACACCCTCTTCCCTGACCCACGTTAAACTATCATTTAACCCATTTGAGGCTATTATGTCAATAAAAGCACAAACTAAATTTGACCCTTGTTCTGAAAGTTTGATATGATTGACTGTTTACTGTGGTATAGTGTAATCCAATGATTTTAGTTCACTTCATGTGCATGTGCACAAAATTGGGTGACTGTGCTGTCAAGTTAACAACGGAATAGTCACAAATGTGAGAAAAATATTTTTAAATAGAGAAAACTTGCATTTATATAGCACCTTTCACAGTCTCAGTACATCTGAGTACTTCTCAACAAATTATTTTTTTGAAGTTTAGTCCCAGTTGTAATGTAGGGAAATGTGGCTATCAATTTGCAAGTAGCAAAGCCTCCACAAACAAATATGTTTCGATGATGTTTGAGGCATGAATGTTGGCTAGTGAACCATGAGAACTCCTTGTGCTTCATCCGATAGTGCTGTGGGATCTTTTACATCCATTTGAGAGGGCAATGTCCGTATCCTGTCCCACACCAGGTTCTGCTCACTTGAATCCTGGTCTCCCAATACTTCAAACGTAATTTTTTTTCATTCTATTTTAAATTATATGTGGAGGTCAACCCTCCCCATCTCCATAACCTTCTGCCCTCTGAGAACTTGGCATTCCTCCAATTCTGGTCTCTTGTCCATCATCCACTCCTATTGGCAACCTTGTCTTCATTTGTTTAAGGCCTTACATTCTGGTATTCCCTCCATAAACTTCTCCACCTTCTAATTGTCCTTAAAACCAACCTCTGACCAAATTTTATTCATCCTCCTAAGATCACTTCCTTTCACTCGGTGTTCATTTTTGGTTTGATTACACTTAAGTGAAATGACTTGGAATATTTTGCACAGTAAAGATGCTATATGTATGTTGCTGTTGTGTCATGGTTCACCTTTCAGTCCTTACTTGACCACATCATGTATACTAATATGGAAGTGCAACCTTTACTTGTTTTCCCATGGTTTCTTTCTCTCCTGTGTTCCCATCTCTGTTAAAGAATTAACCTGTAGCTCAAGGCAAGGCAAATAAAGATGTGTGGTACAAAGTTATATTATTGTTTTCTCCTGTTAGATGATGGACTATTCATTTATAATTTGATCATGCTCAAATAAAGAGGTAGGTAATTTAACATGAAATGAGCAGTGTGATAATAAAATTGACTTTTTATTTAAATTACATCAAATCTAAATTTATACTTACATTCAAAGTGAAATTCTGACAGTCATCTTCAACCACTAATAGGTAGGGCCAAATAACTTCAGTTGATGCTAAGGTTGTGATTGTTATTGCAGTATATTTTAAAAGATGAACCACCGTAATTGTAATTTAAACATGTTTTTGTCTCCTGATAGGACTGGAACACTTTCCTGCTGAGGTTTAATGATCTGGACTTGTGCATATCTGAGAATGAAACTTTAAAGCACCTCATAAATGAAACCACCACCCCAGAGAGCACAGTAACAAGTGGACAAATGCGGTCTTCCACGCAATCCCCTTCAGTTCTGGAAGATCCTGGACCAATAAATATTTCTGTTTCTATAACACTCACACTGGATCCTCTAAAACCTTTTGGTGGATACTCGCGCAATATTACCCACCTTAGTGCAACTATCTTTGGACATCAGATCGGACTGACAGGTAACAAAACTGAAATCAGTGGGATCACTTTCTGTATTGATGAGCATTGATGCTGTATATTTTTTTCTCTGGTCTTAAGATATTGGTTTGCTTTTTTTTTCTTATATCCCATAGTTCAATGTTATACCAATTAAACATTTTTGAACAAAATTTAATCTAATTCTATTTTTTTTAAAAATTTACATAACTACTTTCTCTCCCACTACTTATCCAGTTGTTGGGTGACTCCAGTTTTCAGCCCTATTATTGGTGTGTTTGCTGACTTAGCTTCAAAGAATTGAATTTTCACAAGCAAATGTTAGTTTATAAAATACCCAATATTTTATCATTTACTTCTGAGATTTTAAGCAAAAATGCCTTTTTAGATAAAATAGGCTCTCAGTTTCTTAGAAGCGACAATTTTGAGAAAGAGGGGAAGGATTTGTGCGGTTGACGTGTTGGCCTGGATTTTCATTCACTAGGTGGGTAGGGGGAATACGAAAATGCCTAGCATGCCAGCCTCAGGAGAAAGTGCCCGCAAAGGTAGGATCTTTGTTGTTGTGGGCCAGGTGGGGGCTGGGATTGGGCCAGCTGACCCCGGAATAAGTGCAGAGGCGGCCACAGGGGTTGCGGGTGCAAATGCATGCTGTTTAAAAGGCCCGACTCAGTGTTGTGGGACCTTGTCCCAGTGAAAAAGAAGACATGGTCTCCAGCCATCTCATTCCCTTTAACCTTCCAACACTACCCTTGTCTCACCCATGCTGCCTCATGTCCCCCACCCACTCCCAATGGTCCCACATGCATAATGAGGCTTGGCTGAGAGTCCAGACAGCTATTACGATATGAGAACGCAGGGACCCTGAGGAAACATGGTTTGACAGCTCAGGCTCTCTGATCTCTGCGGTCAATTTCACAATGTTTGTTGACACAAGTTAAGTAGTTTCAAGGGTTTGTGGTTTTTGAAACTTCAAAGGGTCTGGATGATTGACATTTTTATTAGCTTGGTCCAGACTTTTATTCAAGCAAAGGAGAAAGTTATCAATGGATTACATTTTTTCAAAGCTTTTTTTACGTATGCAACTATACACAATGGTGTTCATTGGTTTTAGAAGGTGTACAATGGGCCTATGGACATGGAAGTGCCAGAGCTCAGAATAGGGGGCATGAAGAAATAGTGTGGAAGGGCAGAGTTTGGCATAGGGGGTGGAGGGGTCTGAAGGTGTGGGTGGAAGGGCAGAGTTTGGCATAGGGGGCATGAGAAGATATCGGGTGTGGGTGGTAGGGCAGAGCTTGACATAGAAGGCCTGAGGGGGTGGGTGGGGACGGTGTAACATGGCATAGGGGGCAAGACGGGGACCGTTTTGAACTTCCTTTTAAGAGGTCAGCTCATACAGACTTGGGTTCGCTGCTCCTCTAGGGAGCTCTTTTAAAAACTTGGGCTGACTCCATGAAACTTGTGGTAGAGTAGGACATGCATATCTTTGAATGAAGCTGGCCAGATTGGAAACGCCGCATGCGGGCTTCTGACAGGAACCAGCCACACCCTTTAAACACACTCCTGAAAATTAGCCTGCGAATGGGGTGGGGAATCCTGGAATCAGGACACAGCCGTCATTTTTAAAGGGCTCCTGAGTCAAGTTGATTTGGATCAACCAGCTGAGTTTGGATCATTTGAAAATAAATACTCCCTCATGACTTTTATAAAGCTAGAAGTCAGTAAATTTTGAAATTGCATTTTCTTTCCAAGTTCAAGATACCTACATAGAAGAAGAACGGTGGAGCCGTGCCACACCATGTCTAACCCTTCTTCATATTGAACAACCTGCATTTGCCATAACTGTTTAACCTTCCATCCAAGTTGCTACATTCCCTCTTTAAGATATTTTAAAGAAGTTTCTTGCTGGACATCTTATCGAAAGTCCTTCTCAAAATCTGTGCGCTTAACCAATGACCACGCATTTAAATAATTCTCCTGTGCCCTCCAAGAAAAAAATTAAGAGGCCACATTGTACACACTGCCTGCTATTTTAATTTTCTCTACAAAATTAACTGAATAAATAATTTTGTATTGTCAGTTACTGTGGCTTCATAATATGAAGATTGCCAAATGGGTGATGGAAGCAGTGACACATGCATGTAACTTGTAATATTAGTAGCTTAAGTGTTTTCTACATTATGCTATCTAAATGCAAATTATTGTGATTTGCTTCAGATTAGCTTTACATTTTACATTGGTCAAATATGTCACAATTGCGTTCTCAGGACTTTTAAGATAAAACACACGATAGATATAAAGTTTTTATGTTAAAACGCTGACTGCGAGTGGGCGATGGCTAATCCTGGAGGCGGAAGTACTTAATATCTTGCTTTTGGCTGTGTTGCATTCTATTTGCTACCAATATGTTTCTGCCTTTGCACTTTAAATATACCTTGTTTGATGTTTTAAGTGATTTCAGAATTTTAGTCATTTAATTCTTGCTACAGTGTTGCGGTCAGGAGAGAAGGGGAAGAATGGCTCCCCCCTTTCCAACTCGTTTGACTGCAACAGGTTTTTGGGAAAAAAAATGCTTGTCAATTTAGTGCAGTGACTGTAAAAGACACATGTTTCCTTGTAAGCCTCTTTTAAAAAAAAAAGGACAGTATTTATTGTACTTAATACCCAATTGAAATAAAAGTGCTCCGACTCTCCTACATTTACATTAGAGTTCTTACGCACACACGCACGAACACAAGTTACAAAGTGGGAGGAAAGATTAAGCAGGTTTTTTTTAAAGTCCAAGAAACGTCAGTCCAGTATGCTTTTGGTAGATTGATGCCTTGATGGTTTCAGACTGGGCCCAGTGGTCTTTCCAAATTCTGCAACAGGATGATTTAAAGATGTTGATGGATGGTTTCTATTAGGTCTCCTGGAGTCAGCAGCTACTAGGTGGATTTTATATCCTACCCGTGGCAGACAGCTGGTCAAACAATAGGCAGGGTTCGAGCTTGCAGCATGGGTGGGGAGAGAGAGAGCGCTCACTTGGGGCCACCTTCTTCAGCATCTCTCCTCCTGTTCTGTGTCTTGGAGCAAAGCGGTTTCTTTAAACACAAAAGAGGGTCAGTTGATGCATTACATGATCCCTTATCTCCAACCAACCAGTTAGCCAAACATGGTCATAGCAAGTTGATTCTAGGTCTGTGGTTTGGACCTGATTAGATTATGGCCAGATGAGCTCCTTTCTGAGTGAAAGTCCATTGTCCAAACTGTGACTAATGGCTTGATCCACACCCGGTTGAATACACAGGTGCCTATATGTTTTGTGAAAGGTCAGGAAATGGGGTCATTCACATTCCTCTAAGGTGATTGTCTTAAATGGGTTCTTCTACACCTGCTGACTCCATTTTAATGGTTTTGGGATTTGTGAGGTACTGTTATGCAAATGTTTGGCCATCATAGAAGGTGCTGTTCTAAGCCACTGAAATGTTACTGTTCTGTCTTTTAAAATTCAACCAGTGGTTTTAGCCCAATAAATAAATGTCAATTTTCAATATAAAGCTTTATAATATATAATTATAATATAAACATGGCTTTACAACAATAGCCTTTCTCTGTGAATGGTCTCTGAGATTTCTTAATTGTAAGTTGGATTATCAAGCAATATGTGTTACTGAAAAGTTTGTTCAGTCAAATTTGATTGTCAAACCCACTTTTTTTTGTACCTTATTAAAGTTGGACTTCTAAAGTGCACAACTAATATTTACCACAAAAGTAACTTCATTGGACAGTTTTTACTTGGCCTTCAAGTCCATTTTTAACAATCAACTTTTCTAAATACTGGATACCTCTATGGGAATATATATCTTTTAGTTCTAATTGTGAGATCATAATTGGGTGGTTTTGTTGACTTTTGCACTCGGTACAATCTCACCCCTGGAAATAACTGCTACCTGGAGGCTTTTACTGTTATTTGCACCCTTCTTCAATGGTGGTGGTTTAAAAAAATTGTTTTCTGGTTGTTTTGTAGGACATGAAGCACATGAAGAAATGAATATTACATTTACTCTACCAACTTCCTGGAATTCTGATGAGTGTGTACTCCATGGCCGTTGTGAGCAGATGGTTTACTCAACGTGCATGACCGTCACAGCCACAACTAATGTTTTTCCTGTCACAGTGTGAGTATTATACCGGAACTGGTAGGGTTTTTCAAATGAATGTGCAGAGAATCCTTAATTTCTAATCTGCCTGTAGTTTTTGAACCAGGAATCAACAAAGCATGGTATTGAATAAAATGTTGTGCAGAATGAATTTGAGAGAACTTGCACTAAGAGCTAATGTAGATGCTATAGTCAAGTTCACCCTTATTCGGTACTGGCTCTGAGCTCTGAACACAAATGAATTTGTCTGCGTTTGATACCAGCGATTTGACAAGCAGGAGTTCAAACTTTCTCTCAGATAATGGTGTTATCCATAATTTGTACTTCCTCGCACGAAGGATAGCTATGGTTACTATTGTTTGCTAAGCCATGATATCTGGAATGTCCAGTTTTTCTGAATTGCCAATCTTGTTGAGATAGGCTTGGGACCTGCCTTCTTGCCCTGCCCTGCCCCTGGGAGTGGACAGCAATGGCAAATCTCTACTGACAAAAACCCTGCCAAGAAAACGGCTCAGGGTGAAACATCAACAGACAATGAATCAAGAACCTGCCTTCAGGCAGAACACGCATGGCATAACACCTTCTCTAAAAGATTGAAACTATTGGCTTTATTTTTTTTTTGGTAGCAATCCTAATAGTCTTCGAGGAGGCAGGCCTTGTGAGAGGATTTTGTCTTTCAAAGCAGATTTAAAATTTTAAGTAAAATGAAAATTTTTTTTTTTACAGCCAGCCACCACATTGCATCCCTGAAACGTACAGTAATGCTACCATCTGGTATAAAATTTTTACTACAGCTAGAGATGCAAATACAAAATATTTGCAGGACTACAACCCATTTTGGTGTTATAAAGGAGCAATTGGGAAAGTCTATCATGCACTCAATCCTAAACTAACTGTCATTGTGCCAGATGTAAGTAATACATCATCTTGCTATATACATGTAAAATACAAACTTAACTTGATGTTTCATAGTTCTTATTTTTCTTCTCTCTTTAGGGCTCCCATGCCAAGCTGTCAACACATTAACATTGCCTAAAGTTATACATTGCTTTGATTTGCACATTAAGAATGAAAGTTAATGCATTTTATTGGTTTATCTTAATGTGTTCACTAAGATTATTTGGTTTAATATAATCTGTCCATTGTCCACACCATATTAATATGGGCCAAGAACCAATCGGTAGGGTGGAAATTTGGTGATCCAGATTTATGGTAGGATATTTCTGTTCTGAACTCTACCCGATCAAAGCTCATTATTTTGTAAAGGACTCTCAACCCTCGTCTTTTTTTGCCTCTGCAGACATTGCTATTTCTATTTGATATATAGTGTTGGTAATGCTGTTGGGTCTGTTTTCCGTGGTGTTGCTCGGTATAAAATTACCCAAATCATGTTATCTCTTTCTTGCATGTCCCATGGTCCATTCATGCAAACTTATTGCACAGTGAAAGGGTGAAATCCCAGCACCCTGCAATATTAATCTGAAGCACTAAAGTACAAATCATTTTTTTTATGGTGCAGAAGCAAAACACTGCTGTTGCTGGCAGTCTGAAACAAAAACTGAGAATGCTGAAAATACTCAACTGGTCAGACAACACCTGTAGAGGGAGAAATATAGAGTTAGTGTTTCAGATTGATGATTGATTGTTCATCAGAACCTTATTTTTATGGTCCTGCCTGCGTGATACCAAGCCCTTCACTACAGAGAACGAGATCTCTAAGCATCTGAATGCCAGTAACCTTTTGATCTAGCTGTAGTCCTTTGCTCGTACAGAACTTCAGTATTGCTGAAAAAAGAGACATGCTATGAAAGCTTTTCGTCTTGTACTCACCAGGATATTTGCAACAGTTTACCAACTGTAACGGGAACAACAGTTTAAACTGCATGAGAAGAGAGTGCTGATTGGTTGGCAGATGGACTCTGGTGGAAGCGCTGCTGGAGAGAATGCAGCATTCTCCATCACTTTCTTCTCATGCAGTATAAGTTATTGTTCCCCCGTTACAGTTGGTAAATTCTTGCATGCATCCTGTGTGAAGATGGATGTTGTTATGTTAATATTTTGGGAATATGGTGGTATTCTGTAAAGATATATGTGTGTGTGCCTATGGTTAATTAAACTGAGGGAAGGTTAGTAAAGACTGTGGGAACTGAGAGATGAAAGGAAGATTTGAAAGGTAAAAATGCTAGATGCATGCATTTGTAATGAGAGGCAGAAGTGAAGTTGAATGTATGAGTAAATAAGTTGGGTTTTAAAATTTCCATAGGTGATAGGTAGGGACTTGACTTTTCAGCTGTTAAATTTCAAAGGGAGTTTAGAAGTGATAAGGGACATTTACAACTTACAACGGTGTCATAAATAAACAAGGGAAGGTTATTAAAATAGAGGTAATTTTTTATATTTTGGAAAAGTTGAATTCAAAGACGTGGTAGAACAATGGAATAAGATGAAAGGGGCAAAGGATATTTAAGGAAATATGTTATGCTGAGTTGTGTGGCTGTGTGGAAGAGATGTCCTGAGTCCTGAGATGTACTAGGAGGAAGGTATGAAAGTTGTCAATTTGAAGCAGCCATTGAGTTTTCAAGCCAGATAATTATTTGTTTTCAGAAAGCAGTCTGTTCCTGAACCTTTCTTTTGGATTTCCACAGCAGATTGGAAGAGTGTGAGAAGTTGTGTGGTATACCTTTTTATTAAAGTGACAGAAGCTTTACTTTGGGTAATATTACTGGATTTTTATGGTTAAAAATGTATTAGGGAGCTATTGCCAAGTAGCTTGCTTGTGTGTTCTGACCAAGTGTGGGGTTTTTTTGGGGAATGTTTTATTAGACTGTTAACTGTATAGTTTTAATCTTGTGTGCTTAAGGTTTTTTTTCTTCTTGTTTAATAAATCTTTTAACCTTAAAACCCATAAGTGTTACTGGGATTCTATGCTTCCGGGATCAGTTCTTCCCTCATTTTCAAAATATAAAAAAAAATGATCTGACAAGTATCCCTCTGGGATTTGGCTTGCTTAGCAAATAACATCGGTTATGGTCACAACACCTGATGAATGCAAGATGAAAAGCTTTGAAAGCATGTCTTTTTTTTCAGCAATACTCATGACTTAGCTGTGTAAATTTGCAGCAGTTCACACTTCGAGTGGCTAGAACATACTTTTGTATCATTATCCCTAAAAACCTCTGGCTTTGATTGGTGTGCATCAATTTCAATGTCTTACTGGCAGTAGAATAAACTAGCTCTGATGTGAAAAAAGATTAGCAGCATAAAGCAAACCCCAAAAATCATCTATGAATACGTAAATACTAAGAGGGTAGCCTTTGAAGGTCGCAGACGTTGAGAGAGCTGTTTTTTTTTTAAAAAAAAAGCACATGGAATCCTTGTCTTAATAAATGGGAGCATAGAATACAAAAGCAAGGAAGTGATGCTAAACCTTCTTAAAATACTCGGTAGGACCCAGCTGAAGTATTGTGTTCAATTCCAGCCACCACACTTTAGAAAGGATGCCAAGGCCATAGAGAGGCCCTTCTGGAGAGATTTACAGGGATGAAGGACTTCAGGTAATTGGAGAAACTGGAGTAATTGGGTTTGCTCTCCTTAGATCAGAGAAGGTTAAGAGGAGAACAAAAACAGAATTACCTGGAAAAACTCAGCAGGTCTGGCAGCATCGGCGGAGAAGAAAAGAGTTGACGTTTCGAGTCCTCATGACCCTTCGACAGTACACTTTGGTAATTCTTCAATTCTTTTTTTGAAAGTTACCACTGAATCTGTTTCCTCACCCCATTAGGTAGTGCAATCCAAATCACAACAGGGTGCTGCAAAAAAAATGGTTTCATGTCGCTTCCGGTTCTTTGTCAATCACCTTAAATCTGCTCCCTCTGGCTTCTGACCTGTGACCAGAAACAGTTTCTCCTTAACTCCTACTCCATAAAAACCTTTCATGATTTTGAACTTTCTTTCAAATCTCCTCTTAACCTTGAGATAAAAACAAAAAAACTGCGGATGCTGGAAATCCAAAACAAAAACAGAATTACCTGGAAAAACTCAGCAGGTCTGGCAGCATCGGCGTTTTTTTCTTCTCCGCCGATGCTGCCAGACCTGCTGAGTTTTTCCAGGTAATTCTGTTTTTGTTTTGGATTTCCAGCATCCGCAGTTTTTTTGTTTTTATCTCAAGGTTAAGAGGAGATTTGAAAGAAAGTTCAAAATCATGAAAGGTTTTTATGGAGTAGGAGTTAAGGAGAAACTGTTTCTGGTCACAGGTCAGAAGCCAGAGGGAGCAGATTTAAGGTGATTGACAAAGAACCGGAAGCGACATGAAACCATTTTTTTTGCAGCACCCTGTTGTGATTTGGATTGCACTACCTAATGGGGTGAGGAAACAGATTCAGTGGTAACTTTCAAAAAAAGAATTGAAGAATTACCAAAGTGTAAACATTAATTTCGCGATGTGGACAAAGCAGGGGAGTGAGACTAATTGGATAGGTCCAGCAAAGAGCCGGCATAGGCCCAAAGGCCAAATGTGCTGTATCATTCTATCATTCTGTGATTCTTTGTTGTGTAAACCGTGGTTAGGTCTTTGAACTGATTACCCAACTGAGGAGGACTGTATAAATTTAAGGGAAGATAGAAATGGTAAAGCATGTAAAATGAAGAATACGGATGTGTGATATATTTTTTCTATTTAACCTACTTTGATTTTGTATCTGTGCAAAATTATTACATCAAGAATCTTTTATTCACAGGATGATCGTTCACTCATTAATTTACATTTGATGCATACCAGTTATTTCTTGTTCGTCATGGTGATTACAATATTCTGCTATGCGGTTATCAAAGGACGACCAGGGAAAGTACGACAAAACAATAGTGAATTCTGTCCAGAAAAGGTAACTCCTTCTTTTTCTGTGACTCAGCCCGATTTAAAGAAAAATTATACTCTGATCGTGATGCCTGTTAAATACAGACACTAACACAGTACATAATTGTGAGTATTAAATCATTCTCATTTTCCTAATCTAAAATGGCGTGTCGGATCATTGCTATTGTCTAGAATTTCGTTTTCAACGTTAAATGTTGATGGATGTATTTAGCAGATTTCTAAATTAGTGCATATATTTAAATTCTCAACACTAAAAATTCTAACAAAATATCATGTGTATTTCATGTTTTTGTATATATAATTTGTCTGCTACATATGATTGTTGAACACTAGATGCCCCTAGAGTTTTATTTTAATTTTAATATTGGTAAACTTCCACTAGAAATGTTACCTTGAGTATTATTTAACTGTTTTGGTGCTGCAGCAGTTGGTTACCAAATTTGTATGTGAATTCAACCCTCTGCTTTTCCCAACCAGGAATCGGTGTAACTATAAACCTGGTCTGATTACGTTATAGTGGCTTTATTAACTCTTAGAGTGAACAAACTAGACAATAAACAGGCCTCATTATTGGTTGCTGCTAACTTAGTTTGCTAATTAAGTTTACTAATTCATTTTGTTTTTTTTTTATTATTGCATACTATGTTGTTTTTCTCTTTTTTTCAGGTTGCACTATCAGAGGCATAAATCAGCTTCATTACTGGAAGTGGACAGGTTTTAGCATTTGCACGTTGAGCCCAAAATAATGGGCATTGACGCTTTGAATGCAGTGTCCTGCAAAGTTGGTTTATTCCAACCAAAGACATTTCAAGTGCCTGTATTTACTTTGTACATATTTGTAAGGATATATCCAAAACAAGTCCATCAATGCACTTGTGCCACATGCTAACAGCGTTTTTTTTTTAAAAAAATGAAAGACAAAAAAGATTGCACCAGCCTGGGTGTATAGAAACGAGGTTCATGAAGATTAACCATGCATTCAGAGGCATTTTTTTCTGTTGAAGCTTTTTGAATTCTTTTGAAGCTTTATTGAGTTGCAAGAAAACTTTAAAAACAGTAATGTATCAAATATGTAAATAATGTGTTGGAAATATGTGCTATAGTGGTATATGCTGCATTTCTGACACCAATGGTCTGTTAAGTATTTGGAGTTGATGTGTATATGTAGTTCACAATTATCTCTTGTTAATGCTTGACAGAAAAGGCATTAAACCTTGTGGAACTTTGAAGAAGACATGTATATTATAGTGCATTTCAATACTGCTTAAGCTTGCAGGATATGGATACGAAATTCATTGTGTAAATTACACTACTGTTGTCCCACATAATTGCTTGCTTAGAACTGCCAGTGTTGGCTGTATTATGTGTATGGCTTGCTGGAATACTGTGCACCATTTCTTTTTGTCTTTTCTGTCCTCCACCCGCCTGCAACCACCCCCACCCCCACACTCCCTCAGTCAAGCTGTGTATTTGCATGTTTAGTGTTGTCTGCAAACTGATCCACAAAATTGCCTTAACTACCTTGATCTTTCTATTGGTTTTTTTGTCTTTTCCTATTTGTAAACCTTTGCAAAATTATTGAAATAATTTCCCTCCATACAGCTTATTTTGTTGAATTCACGTTGTTTATAATGTTGGTTGGGGTTCGGTTAGCTCAGTTGGCTGGACGGCTGGTTTGTGATGCAGAGTGACGCCAACAAGGGGGGTTCAATTCCTGTACTGGCTGAGGTAATCTGAAGGCCCAACCTTCTCAACCTTGCCCGAGGTGTGGTGACCCTCAGGTTAAACTCGTCACCAGCTCTCTCTCTCTAATGAGAAAGCAGCCTATAGTCCTCTGGGACTACAGCAACTTTCACTATAATGTTGGTAGTGATTATAAACAGGAAGGAACTCCAAGTTGTCACAAAGAGCTTCAAATGATGAGTTTCAGCACTTTGCACCCCAAAGAGTAAAGTAGCCAATTTGATCTTAATGACAGGGTGTTGCTTTGGTACACAGTAAATATTAATTCAAAAGAATTTGTGAAATTGGTCTCTAAGATCTCAATTTTCAAAAAAAATGTGTCACTTTTTTGGGTTTCTGTAGAATAATAGATCTTTTACTCTGAATACTTTGATCCTTTCCCAGTTCATTCGGTAACTTTTGAAATGAGCCTTGGTTATTTGCTGGACTGAACCATATCCACACGGAACTTTTGTCCATATGCTGGTAACTATGGTTCCAGACAGTGGTGAAAAGCAGTGAAGAATGTGAAAAAAGCTTAAGTTTTGTGTACTTTTGGATATAACTTTTTATTTCCCCAAGAGCTTTCTTTTAATATCTGCTTGATACAACTTACAATTTCTGAGGTTGGCTCAGTTTGGAAAATGCAAACATTTGGTTTTTGGCACACAGACTTTCATTTAAGCATATGATTGGTTGTATGGGTGCTCAAGTATGCTGAGATCAAATGGTTTACAGCCTGAAGTTAACTGATTTTTCAAATTTTTTCCTTATTCCATTAAGAAGCCCTCTCAGCACTGCATGTAAAATATGCAGGCGCAAATTAGGCTGAATTCAAAATCAAGTACATTTAAGCCTCCCAGCCCTGATTAGAATTGCAACTTGTTGCAGTTTCTGGTTGGTATGTTAAATATTCCATGGCGTACATATTTGCACATCTGTGGAGGTTACTTATTCTCCACTGTCTTCTGATTTGAATGTGGAGATGTGTTGATTCAAAGCTATTGCATAAACTAAGATTGCCTATGTAAATGTGATTTTTAACAGTAGTCATGTTGCCTCAAATCTCAGTTCATTGGCAAAGTGCCTGAGCACTAGTTAGAATGCCCCATAGTTTGTTTAGGAAGGGAAAACTTTGTGACTTGTGTTGCTTGTCGTTGCATGATTGTAATCATAGCACATTATTTTATGACAATCTCTGATTTCTGGAGTTTCTGTGCTTTTTGGTAAAATTTGCATATGCTTTTGCTGAATAAAAGGATCCAATAATTAAAAGTGTTATGTTTGCCCTAATTGGAATTATATTATTGAACTGTGTTGAACAACCTCTGGATCTGTCTGTATTTCATTGCTTTGGGATATAACAATGTAATATATTTGCACTTATTAATGACAATTAAAGTGAGTACATTTTGGAACATTGCATTCATAAATATGACACATTATACATCGTGTTAAAAATTCAGGAGTACTGCTTAAAGAAAAAAGTCTTGAATGGTTGCCACATTTAATGTATAAAAGTGGCACAATCTAACTTCATAATTAAATCAATTTTGAAATTTCAGCAACCAGCAGAACACTCCTTTTGGTAATGTTGTCTTAAATGCAAATTTCGTTATATATTTTTACATTGGATTTCTGCAAAACAGCCTTGACCTCCTGAACATTGAGACTTGATTTGTCCTGTTGATTGACATCAATACTAGTTTAATAACCAATGTATTAATAGACACAGCTGTCCAGTATTTGATCAGCATAACACTTCATTGAAAAACTCAAAAGATTAAAATTTCAAAAAATAGTCAATCTGGCCCCAACCCATCTCCACCACATGGAGATGGGATGATTTATGAGTGACTGAACTGCTTTCCAGAGACACATCAATCATTTAAATGTTTTACTGAGCTAGTATGGCTCAAATGTTGCACAGTGCTGGCTAGCTGGTTCCCTGGGCCTCTGGAAACCAGGCAGCTGACAGGAGCTGAGAATGGCTGGATGGAACTGATAAGTGGTTTTCCGGCAGTGCTTGTGGGCCAAGAACAGTAGTAGTGTTTCTCCCCCTCTCCAGCCCCCAAGCTCCCAGCAGGTTGACCTTCTATCCCTGCAATCAAGCTCCATCGCCTAAGTTTGATTCCTGACATCTGATTCGCTTCCCTCTGCCATCCCAACTCAGCTAGCCCCACCCTCCATTCCTGATCCTGTCCGAATGGCATCCCTCACCAACCACCGCCTCCCCTCCACTCCCCACATCTGATACATCTTAGCTCTTCACCCTTACTGCTTACCCGCTCAATAACCAACCAACCTGTCAATCTGGTTTCCTGATGCTGAGACCGATTTAAAAAATTTATACCCAATCCTGGTGTTAAATTCAGCATGGGAACCTGTACTTCTGCGTGTAAATCTCAGCCCTGCTCCATTCCCATCTTCAATTATTATAGTGAGCCAATCACTCCTTTTTCTGTGCCTATTGTGGTTAGGGGTGCCTCATCCTTGGTCACTTCAATCTTTAATTGCCCTTCACCTCTCCTCTAAATTCCAGCCTATGCCAGTTGGTCCTCTTATTCTGGCCCTCCTGTTCATCTCATCTCTCTTCACTTCATTGGTGGTAGTGCCAATTAGCCCTACTGTCTCCAACTCTCACTCAAACCCTTCTGCCTTGTTACTGTCCCAGTCTTAAAAAGCCTCATTGAAATATTTTCCACCATGCTTTGGTATCCTGTCAGTTTTTGCTTTCCTTGCATTTCACCTCCATGAAGCAACAGATATTCACTGTGTAAAAAGCACAATGTAAATCCAAGTTGTAAACTGAAGGTTTTGGCTTTTTAAGAAGTCTAATTTTGAAATTAACAAAAGTTAATCCTTTGGAATGGTGCTTGTATAATCTTTGCATTCAAAAATTAACTCAAGATTATCCTGAGTTGATAAAATGACTGGCTGTTGGTGTAAAAAAAATGATATGTCCTTTCTGTAGGACAGCACAGAGATCCATCACTGGATAGGTTGCTCATCATCCTACTGGTATTTGGCTATGTATCCAGCTGGTCTTCCCCAGATTGTAGCCATAATACACTAGCTGGAACCTTTGAAGGAAAATGATTCACTATTATTGTAACAATAGATAATTTTCTTTCAATCTCTTAACCCTACCACCTCCTGGAAAAAGGTGAGTTGGTCATTATTTGAGGAAGGGCTGTGTTTTTAGTATTTTAACTATATTTCCTAACTTGATCCTCATTCATGAGGAAGGACACAAGGTTGAGAGTTGGTTGTTTGAAGATGGTTCACTCTGAAGAGATAGGAGGAATGTATGAGAATAGCAAAGTTATTTTAATAGATGAGTTAAATCATCCTATACAAATTGGGAAAATTCAAGAGGTTTAGAGTTGGCAAACATAAGGTATTAAATTTATTCAGGACCCACCATCAGGTATTACCTCATTATTTCTCTCTCTTCATTTGGTATCTTTAAATGATTCAGACAATGGACAATAAATGGAAGTCATGACACCCTTTGAGGAGACGAGATCATATGAAAATGCCAGACAGGAGAAACCCAGCTTGTCTGCTAGCTTATCTCATGCAGTATTGATCCATTATGCTTCATTTCCATAACAACATCCTCTACCCACTGAGTCCATGTAATCTCCTGAGAGAAGCAGAACAAATCTGCAGATGTCCTTTTATTCAGAATGAATCCATCATATAAGGGTTCAAAACTGGATGCAGTATTTTAAATGAGGTCTCAACAATGATAAAATGGTATGTTTCATTTTATATTGAATAGCCCTGTGGCTGCAGCCCTGTACCCCATTTGCTTTTAAGTGCAGCTTCACTACATGGGTTGTGAACCTCTGAAGAGATATGAACTATGACGTCCAGATCTTTTTTCCTTTTATCATTGGCTTCAGTTCTGTTTCCTGCAGGATGTTTACATTTTTAGTGTATTCCCACCCATATGCATACAATTGCACTTCTTGAAGTTAAACGCCAGTTGTGAAACATGGGCTAAATGTCTCAACTTGCTTAAATCTGCTTGCAGGAGTTTGGTGTCTATCTGAAAATTTGTGCCTCATTCTCCCACCACTGACATTCAGGTATCCTGCCTCCAAACAGATTTGTTGTCATTGACAAGATTTTTTGCCTATAGACATGTCAACTCTTATTTTTAGCAGCTTCCCGTTTCATCCACAAGATTCTATGATGAGGTACCTTACCTGGACTTTCTGGAAGTCCAGGTAGCTTTTGGTAGCTACCAAAATTTGAATGAAATTTATTTTCTAAAAGCCATGTGGAGTACTCCAATAACTCCTCTGTCTAGGTGATCATAGCATCTTGTCCCTTGGGCATTTTATTATCTCTATCACTGAAGATGGGCAGAAGTTATGTTTTTGCCTCTCTAAACAATATATCCCAAAAACTAATGGACGGATTGCAACAAAACTTGGTACAAAGATAGAGTATGGCCCTAGGAAGAACTGCTTAAAATAAAAACATAGTGCTTAGAAATCTCAGCTGCTCTGACAGTGTTTCAAGTCCAATATGATACTTTGGAACTGAAAAGAGGTAAGGATGTGATGGGTTTTATGCTGTTGACAAAAGGGGGAAGGCCAGGTGAAGCAAAAGATGTCAGGGATAGTTTAGAGGGTGGGGGGAGATTAAATTAAAAAGATATGGAGCACAAGGAAAAGGGAGTGACAATAGTATTAAAGACACAAACATTGGTCCAGAGAAGGTATTAATAGTCAAATAAAGGTCAGAACAGTCTGAAAGCAAAAAACATGAGAACAAGAAACACTAAGGTATTTGATGAGGTGGGGAATTCAAAATGGAGGGCAGAGTTCATTGACTGAAATTGTTGAACTCAATGTTTAGCTCAGAAGGCTGTAAAATCCCTAAGTGGAAGATGAGGTGCTGTTCCTCCAGCTTGCATTGGGCTTCACTGGAACATTGTAGCAGGCCGAGGACAGAAATTCGAGCAAGATGGTGAATTGAAATGGCAAGCAGCCAGAAGGTCGGGGTCGTGCTTGTGGACTGAGCGAAGGTGTTCCGCAAAGCAGTCACCAATCTGTATTTGATTTCCCCAATGTAGAGCAGACTGCATTGTGAGCAGCAAACTAAATTGAAAGAAGTATAAGTAAGTTGCTTCTCCACCTGGAAGAAGTGTTTGGGGCCTTGGACAGTGAGGATGAAAGAGGTAAAGAGGCAGGTGTTACACCACCTGCGATTGCATGGGAAGGTGCCGTGGGAAGAAGACGAGGTGTTGAGGGCAGGGTGATAGATGAGTGGACCTGAATAATGTTGTGGGAACAGTCCTTTTGGAATGCTGACGGAGAGAGGCGAAGATGTGTTTGATAATGGCACCATGATAGAGTTGGCGGAAATGGCGGAGGGGGATCCTTTGAAAATAAAAACTGATTTGTTTTTTTCAGGTCCTGGAATTTTTTAAAGATAGGGCGAATTGACTTTTTTTTTAGAATGCTGTGGGTTGTTTCATTTAGAATGTTGTTGATGTTTTAGAATATTGTGGATTACCTCAGCTGCTGTGATGGAATTTGTCACAGCTGCCAAAATATGAGCAGGGTTTTCAGAGCAGATTTTGCGTATGGCTTGGTCTGAACCCTCCCCAGTTGAGATGGAAACTGTTCACAAAAGATTTATTTTCTCAGCTTTATAGTTACCAAGCATCAACCAGGCAGCGGAAAGCTTCAAGGAAGAGCTGTATAATTGTTGTAATGTTAACTCTGGTGAAGGTATGTCCAGTACTGAATGCCCTCTTCACTTGTTTATTAGTGAAATCAAGCTGAGCCTATAATTTCCTGTTGCTGCCTTATGAATCTTTTAACAAATTGGATCAAAATTAGAATCTTTCCAATCCGAAGGAACAATTTCTGATTGTTAAATATATGGGTAAGAGAATCATAAAGCACACACCCCATCTCTATAGACCCTCAGGAGGAATTCATTTTTGGCCGTTGATCAATCTGTTTTGAGGCTTTTTTCTCTTCTCAAATGTTAACCTCACTTAGTTTAATATTTACAGCAACAGCAAAATTATAATCATTAATATTAAAGTAATCTGGTTGTCTGAAATACTGACCATGAGCTGAGCATTTAAGTTCAAAAAGGTTAAACTCAAAGATATGAGAGAACAGTTTGAACAATTTGATTGGCAGTAGCCATTTGATATTATGTAGAAAACAAGTGCAGCACCTTTAGAGATACAAAGTTAAGTTTTTTTTTACACCAGAAGCAGTGATCATGGGATTAATTTCCTATTAGGGTACTGCAGGTGAAAACCCTAGAAGCAGTTTAGAATGGATGTTGCAATGAGGAAACTTGAGGGTCATGCTGGTTGAATGAACTAAGATGAGCAGAATTGGTTTTTCTGATTTGTAGTCACGTTGTCAACCTAAAATTGAATTGCAGGATGAAATTCTACCATCATTAACTGAAGTAACTCGCAGTGAGATAACTTGTGATTTAGAGCCAGGAAATGGCCAGCACTTGAACTTCAGTAGTGTGTGTCACCTCGGTGTGATCCATGTGATCCTGTACTTGTCAGGTGAGGACATAACAGTAACTGGTCAACTGCTTCTATGCTGATATGTTTCTTTTCTATCCAACTTTTTAACAGTTTTGGCATTTTGTTTTTAAAAAGGCCTGGATTTTGTAGCTCTAATGTTGGGAAAACTGTCAACATTCGACATTGTTGCACCAGTGAGAGGCCCAGCAATCTTGGGAATGTGCACGGTAGCACAAAGATCCTGAAGTTGTGGTGGGGCCATTCGTGCTGCTCTGGAAGATTTCCTATCGCACTCATTAACCTCAAGATTAAAAGGAAAGATGTGGCCACTGGTGAGAAATTGGGCTTACCCACCCACCAGTAATGACTATTTCACCACAACATTTTAGGACTGGGTTTTCCAGATGGAAACAGCCTTTGAAGTCACTTTGATCATAAGAACATAAGAAATAGGAACACGAATAGACCCTTGAGCCTGCTCCGCCATTCAATAAGATCATGGCTGAACTTCCTATGTTTCTATTTCCACTTTCTCATCCAACCTCAACTTTTGATACCCTTACCTAACAATAATCTATCTCTGCCTTAAAAATATTCAATGACCCTGCCTCCACCATCTTCTGAGGCAGAGAATTCCTAAGTTGCGCAACTCTCTGAGAAAAAATTTCTCCTCATCTCTATTCTAATTTTAAAATAGTGCCCCCTAGTTCTGGACTCACCCACAAGAGGAAACATTCTTTCGACGTCCACCTTGTCAAGGCTGTTCAGGATCTTGAATAGAACAAAGAACAAAGAAAAGTACAGGAACAGGCCCTTCAGCCCTCTAAGCCTGCGCCAATCATATTGCCCGTCCACTAAAACATTTTGCACTTCCGGGGTCCTTATCCCTCTATTCCCATCCTATTCATGTATTTGTCAAGCTGCCTCTTAAACACCACTATCGTACCTGCTTCCACCACCTCCTCTGGCACTCACTACCCTCTGTGTAAAAAAACTTGCCCTGCACATCTCCTCTATAGTTTTCTCCTCTCACCTTAAATCTATGTCCCTTAGTAATTGACTCTTCCACCTTGGGAAAAAGCTTCTGACTATCTACTCTGTCCATGCCACTCATAATTTTGTAAACTTCTATCAAGTCGTCCCTCAATCTCCATCGCTCTAGTGAGAACTTTGAGTTTCTCCAACCTCTCCTCATAGCTAATAACCTCCAGTCCAGGCAGCATCCTGGTAAACCACCTCTGCACCCTCTCCAATGCCTCCACATCCTTCTGGTAATGTGGCGACCAGAATTGCATGCAATGTTCCAAGTGTGGCCTAACCAAGGTTCTATACAGCTGCAGCATGACTTCCCAGCTTTTATACTCAATACCCCTGCCAATGAAGGCAAGCATGCCATATGCCTTCCTGACTACCTTATCCACCTGCGTTGCCACTTACAGTGACCTGTGGACCTGTACACCCAGATCCCTCTGCCCATCGATGCACTTAAGGGTTCTGCCATTTACTGTATAATTCCTGCCTGTATTAGACCTTCCAAAATACATTACCTCGCATTTGTCCAGATTAAACTCCATCTGCCATTTCTCCGCCCAAGTCTCCAACTGATCCATATCCCGTTGTATCCTTTGACAATCCTCTTCACTATCTGCAATTCCTCCAACCTTAGTGTCGTCTGCAAACTTACTAATTAGCCCAGTTACATTTTCCTCCAAATCATTTATGTATACTACTAACAGCAAAGGTCCCAGCACTGAACCCTGCGGAACTCCACTAGTCGCAGCTCTCCATTCAGAAAAGCACCCTTCCACTGCTACCCTCTGTCTTCTATGACCAAGCCAATTCTGTATCCATCTTGCCAGCTCACCTCTGATCCCATGGTGCCATCAAAAGGAACAAAACACTCCTTTAATCAAAATAATAGGTGTACATAATTACATGTTAATATTGTCACATCAAGGCTTCAAAGGTAGAGATGATCGTTGCTGTTGCATATTGGACCCTTCAGAAGACCCGACCCATGCTTATATGTGGTTATTGCATGGGAAGCTTAACCTTTCGACAGGGAGATTTGTGCTAACAGATCCTTCTGAAAATGTCAGTATCAGAGACTTGGACCTATTGCGTGATACTTACCCAGATGCTTACTCTAGGCAGGTCCCAGATCAGAAAGACCTAGTTGCAAGGACAGAAAATGGTAGGGGCATAAACATCTTTGCAGTCAGGAGCAATCGCCCTTGGATTGCTGCTGACTGGAATGTTTTTGTCAAGATTTTGTAACTGCATATTTGACATACTTTAAAAAATGTATAATTACACAAAACTAAATGCATATTCATTATAATCAATGAAAAAAGGCCCCTTATTCAAAATGGAATAATGTTAAAAAAAAACACATTTCGAAGTATGTGCAAAAGCAAAGTGCTGCTGATATTGGAATGATGAATCATAAACAGAAAATGCTGTAATTATGCAACAGATCTGGTCGTATCTATGAAGAGAGAAACTGAGCTAATGTTTCAGGGTGATGAACTTCAGATTTGAAGAAAGGTCAGGACCTGAAATGTTAGCTCTGTTTCCCTGTTCACGTATATGCAATTTGTTACTGTGCTGTAGAGGCAATGCAATTCCAAACTTAAGTCAAATTTTATACTTACCTCCACTTGCCTTTGCAATTCGTTTCAAGTCCCTTTTCAGACATCGGCATACTGCCATGGCACCCTCATCCACAAAATATTTTAGACACATATCATCAATGCCACCAGTGGTCAGGATGACATTTGCACCTGTAGCCAAGATCTTATGGATTTGCTCTTTGGTAATATCAGACTCTCTCTGCCTAATTTGGTACTTCAATCAAATCACCCCTCACTCTGCTAAACTCCAGTGGAACCTTTCCTCATAAGATAACCAACTCATTCCAGATATCAATCTAGTAAACCCCCTTTGAACTGCCTCCATTGCATTTACAACCTTCCTTAAATAAGGAGACCAAAACTCCACACAGTATTCGAGGTGTGGTCTCACCGATGCCCTACATAACTGTAGCATAACACCCTTTTATGTTCAATCCCTCTCGTAATAAAGGATAGAATTCCATTAGTCTACTTAATTGCTTGCTGTACCTGCATACTAACCTTTTGTGACTCATGTACTAGAACACCTAGATCCCTCTTCACCTCAGATTTATGCAGCCATTCTCCATTTAAGTAATACTCTGTTTTTTTGTTCTTCCTTCCAAAGTGAACAACTTCACACTTTCCCACATTCAACTCCATTTTCTAGATCTTTGCCCACTCACTCAACTTATCTATATCTATCTGCAACCTCCTCATATCCTCTTCACAACATACATTCCTATCTATCTTTGTGTCATCAGCAAATTTAGCTATCATGTCTTCACTCCCCTCATATAAGTCATTGATGTAAATTGTAAAAAGTTGAGGCCCCAGTACAGACCCCTATGGGACTCCACTCGTCACATCCTGCCAATCAGAAAAAGACCCATTTATGCACACTCTCTGCTTTCTGCCAACCAGCCAATCTTCTATCCATGCTAATATGTTACCCACTACACCATGTGCTTTTATTAATCTTTGATGTGGCACCTTATCAAATGCCTTCTGGAAATCCAAGTACAGTACGTCTACAGGCTCCCCTTTATCCACTGCACATGTTACTCCTTCAAAAAACTCCAATTAGTTAAACATGATTTTCCTTTCACAAAACCATGGTGACTCTTCCCTATTGCCTTGAGCTCTTCTAAGTGCCCAGCTATAACCTCCTTAATGACTGATTCTAATAACTTCCCCATGACAGATGTCAAGCTAATTCAGCCTATAGTTTCCTAATTTGTGCCTTCCTCCCTTCTTGAATAGAGGGGTTAGATTTACTACTTTTCGACCTGATGGAACCTTAGCAGAATCTAGCGAATTTTGGAAAATTAACACCAGCGCATCGATTACCTCATTAGTCACCTGTTTTAAGACCCTAGGATGTAGCCCATCGGGACCTGGAGACTTGCCAGCCTACAGCTCCATCAGTTTGCTCAGTACCGTTTCCTTAGTGATTTCAATTCCACCAAGTTCCTTTCTCCCGTTTACCTCCTGATTTGCAGTTGTTACTGGAATGATTTTTGAATCCTCTATAGTGAACACACAAGCAAAATATTTGTTCATTTCTCCTGCCATTTCCTTATTATCTACTATTAACTCCCCATATCCCTCTCAAGAGGACCAACACTCACTTTACTTACTCTTTTCCTTTTTAAATATCTGTAGAAACTCTTGCTATCCATCTTTACATTTCTAGCTGGCTTCCTCTCATACTCTAATTTCTTTCTCCTGATTAACCTTTTCGTCATTCTCTGCCATTCTTTATATTCTGTCCAATCATCTGTCCGGCCACTCATCTTTGCGAAGTCGTATGCTTTTTTCTTAAGTTTGATGCTTTCCTTAACATCTTTAGTTAACCACGGATTGTGGGTCCTCCCCTTAGAATTTTTCTTTATAGTAGGAATGAACTTATTCTGAATACCCTGAAATATCCCCTTCAATTTCTGCCACTGCTTCTCTATTGATCTATCCTCTAGCCTCCTTTCCCAGTTCACTTCAGCTAGCTCAGCTTTCACCCCATGTAGTTGCCCTTATTTAAGTTTAAGATACTAGTCTTAGACCCACTCTTCTCCCTTTCAAACTGGATGTAAAATTTTATCATATTGTGGTCGCTGCTACCTAGGGGTGTTTTTACTCTGAGGTCATTAATTAATCCTGTCACTTAACACAATACCAAGTCTAATATAATCTGCTCTCTGATTGGTTCCAGAACGTGCTGCTCTAAGAAACTATCCCAAAAGTAGTCGAAGAACTCCTCTTCCAGGCTACTACTGCCAATCTGATATTTACAGTTTATGTGTAGATTAAAATCACCCATAATTATTGCCGTCCCTTTATCACAAGCACACAATATTTTCTCTTGAATACTTTGTCCTATACTGTGGCTACTGGTCGGGGGCCTGTAGACCACTCCCATTAATGAATTATTTCCCCTACTATTCCATCTCCATCCAAACCAATTTTACATCATAATTAAAATACCCCGAGCCAAATAGGACTCATACTGGAGGCTTTTCAACTTTCAGAATGGCTATGTGAGGGTTCTGACATTAATGACATTTTAATATGACTTATGATATACTGTATCAGCTTCTTTTACATTGGTTCTGTAGGTGTGGCCCCTATTCACTGCACCACTTTATCTGTCCTTTTTACCTGCATGAAAGAACACTGCAGAACCACTCATGAGGGAACCCTCCCTCCTTATGGGTGAAATTCTTGTTCTAGCACCACGTTAGGTAAGCTGGCACTTTGCTTCACGGTGAACAGCAAGCATCACTTCATCACTGACTGCAAAATTCAAGCCATTGGAAGAAAGATACTTGTGCATCAGGGTTTTCAAATTACAATCAGACTTCTTTAGATTACACAACAACATGGAAGAGCATTAATACCTAGTGAGTTCAGTTCCAGCAGAAAACTTCCAATTGACTGAGGAATACATAAAATGCCATGAACGATTTGAATGGCATTCCTGAGCAATGTAAAGTGATTTAAACTATTTTATTTTGATATTTTCCGTTTTCTCCCTCATTTTGCATGCACAAACAAAAGTTAGCATTTTAATCTACACAAAAATGAAATAGCTGAAAAGTTGTGTTGGAAAATTGTCTTTTTAGTTTTTATGTTGCTAATTGATGTCACTGAGACTTTGGTCTTCAGAGTGGTGATGACAGCCAATAGAATGGAGACCTCTGTGTGCAAACAGGCTATAAAACACATAAGTAGGTCAATGGCCAGTTTGTGATTTTAAAACTAACTTGAAAGAATTGATTTGTTTTAGATAAGTGCGCATTGCATGCATGTGTCTATGCCTCTTCCTCCGGGCTGAGAATTTTCATACTTTGACTTCTCAGAGATACGAACCACACAAAACATTAATTTTCCAACTTTTTAAAATATTTATTTTTTCATGGGATGTGGCTGCTGTTGACAAGGCCAGCATTTGTTGTCTATCCCTAATTGCCCTTGAACTGAGTAGCTTGCTAAGCCATTTCAGGAGGCAATTAAGATTCATCCACATTGCTTTGGGCCTGGAATCACATGCAGACAGACTAGGATTTTCTTCTCTAGAATACGTTAGTGAATCAAATGGGTTTTTTGTGACAATTGGTGACCATTACTGAGACTAGCTTTCAATTCCAGATTTTGTTAATTTAATTTAAATCTCACCAGCTACCCTAGTGAGATTTGAACCCGTGTCCCAACAGCATTAGCCTGGGCCTCTGGATTACAGGTCCAGCGATATAACCCCAATGCTACCCTCTCCCTTGT
The DNA here is from genome assembly GCF_017639515.1 of Carcharodon carcharias. Classification (NCBI taxonomy): domain Eukaryota; kingdom Metazoa; phylum Chordata; class Chondrichthyes; order Lamniformes; family Lamnidae; genus Carcharodon; species Carcharodon carcharias. The sequence continues at coordinate 118,633,737 of NC_054476.1, forward strand.
AAACTTACAGTTTTTCAAAAAATGAAGTGCCACACTTTTACAAACTGATTTATAACCATACTGCAAAATTGAAAGGCAGGTCTGATTCTATTTTCACAATGTTTCTAAGGACTGTAAGATGGCCTTTTTATTTCTGTATATTGAGAGTTTGTTGTTGTGATCATTGCACTTCTCAGTAAATTTATATAGCATTTGAGCTTGGGAATGAGACAGAACATCAATATTTACTGATGAAATAAAAATAGGGAATGGTGACTGTTGAGAAATGTAATTGACTTCAGGAAGACATAGCTCTGCGGGTGGGCAGATAGATCTTGGGTGAAATTGAAAGTGCTAAAGTAAAAGTGGAGAAAGAGTGAATATGTTTTTGGAGGTAGAATATGGAAGGGGGATGTGAACTAAGGCCTAAGGGTCTGCAAGTCTTAAGGGTTCACACACAAATCTTTAAAGGAGTCAAGTTGGTAAAATTTCTTTTGAAAGAAATGGGATTCTAAGTTTTATGAAAAAGAGCATAGAATATGTAGACAGTGGTAATACTAAATCAACAAAAAACATTAATTAGGCTACAGTTGTTATGTAGTGTTCAGTCTTGACAAGTTATTTTAGGAAGGATGTCAAAACCATGGAGAAGATTCAGAAGATTTATTGTATGATTCAGGGATGAGAGTCTTATGAGGAGAGATTAGGGAAACTGAAGCTCTTTTTATTCCAACAGTGAAGATTTAAGAGGATATCTGATGGAGCTATTCACATTTTTGAAGATTTTTAAATAAGGTAAAATATTTCCACTGGTCATTAAGTCAGTAAGTAAAGGGGGCAATTTTAAGATCAACAGCAAAAAAGGAAGACAGGTTATGAGATTTTCTGTTTTAAACACATAGGATTATTGAAATATGGAATGCCCTGACAGAAGTAACATAAGAAATAGGAGCAGGAGTAGGTCATTTGGCCCATCAACCCTGCTGCCTCATTTAGTAAGATCATGGCTGATCTGCTAGTGGCCTTAACTCCACTTTTCTGCCTGCTCTCCATAATTCTTGACTCCCTTGTAGATCAAAAATCTTAATATACTCAATGACCCAGCCTCCACTTCTATCCGCAGTTAGAGAATTCCAAAGACTAACAACCCTCTTAGAGAAGAAATTCCTCCTCACCTTGGTCTTAAATGGGAGACACTTATTTTGAAACTGTGGCCCCTAGTTCTAGCTTCTCCCATATGGGGAACATCCTCTCAGCATCTACGCTGCCTAGTCCCCTCAGAATCTTTTATGTTTTGACAAGATCACCTCTCCTTCTTCAAACTCTTAATAGGGCTATACTTGCTCAACTTTTCTTCATAAGATAATTCCTTCATCCTAGGAATCAAACTAGTGAGCCTTCTCAATGTTCCCAATGCAGGTATATCCCTCCTTAAGTAAGGAGTAGTAGAATCCATAATAGCTTTTAAATGAGGTAGATAAATATTTGAAAAATAAAATTTACAGGATATAGGGTAAGGACAGTAGAAGGGAACTAAGCAAAAAGCTTTCTTATATCAATGGGCACATGCATTAGCTTCTATTTGTACTATAACACTCTATGATTCTATTTAATAATCAAAACCAAATCCTAGCTATTTCCATTAAAGTTACATGTTAATATTTTGTTGTGTAACTGTTTGAGTTTATTTTAATGTGTCAAATTTCAGGTGTACGCTCACATTGCATCAGTGTCAGTTTGCAAGTGTCAGGCTGGGCGGGGGCCCCCATTGACTAACATTGCTCGGATCCTCTAAATCATTAGTTTGTCTCTAAGGACCCTACATCAAATGTGCTTTCTCAACTTTTGCTCACAGTTCTGCAGTACTTGGCACTAAATTTATAGTGTCACTCAGAAGTCCATTTGGCATTGATGATGGCACATTGTTGGGGAGAAGATCTATTCTTCATGCTGTACTGGCCTGGAAGTGCCAAATGTTGATAGTGGGTTTGTATAAAATGGCAATGTGCTTCATTACTGGAAATGGTGAGTACAAAAGAATCAGTGAGTAATCTGAATGTTAAAAAAACTGCCTTAATTTCAACCTGATCCATGTTCTCCCATAAACTTTATCCCGATGGAATAATTTTCTTCTAAATTTAGGTTTGCTCAGGGTATAGGGCCATTAAATAAAAACAGTACAGTCCTAAGAAAAGAGGAAAAGCAAAAATTGAATGAGAACATATTAAATCTCTGAAAATACATATGTGCCAGAATATTGTGAATGAGATTTATTTGTTGATTATAAAAATCGCTAAATATGAATATGAACATTGTGAGATTTTGCAACATTTGCTTCACAATATGATGGAACAATTGTTGACTGTAGTTTTCAGGATGTAAAATAAATATTTCAGTGAAGAAAATAAATATTTCAAAGCATCTGGTATTAAAAACAAAGCTTTGACGATATTGATTATCTTTAAGACCTGACATCTTCAACTGAAAAAATCATATTATTTCCTTGATGCATTTGGTGAGACTATTTGAGCTAAGACTGGAGAATTTTAGTTCTGATTATTAATTCTGATTAGATTTTCTTTTAATTCCTTCATGGGATGTGGGCAAAAAGGAGAGCCCAGGAGAGGCTATTAAAGTCTCTAGAACACAAAATAGGACAGAGTGTTTGGAAAGGGCTAGGAATCTAACTTCAAGCACATCAGATAAAGGGACAACAATGAGAAAGGGGACGGGAAATATAGGACTGAAGGTGTTGTATCTGAATGCACGCAGTATACGAAATAAGGTAAATGAGCTTGTGGCGCAGATTGAAATTGGCAGGTATGATGTGGTGGGCATCATGGAGACAGGCTGCAAGGGGATCAGGACTGGGAGCTAAATATCCAAGGATATATATATATATATATACATCCTATCAAAACGATAGACAGGTTGGCAGAGGGGGTGGGGTTGCTTTGTTAGTAAGAAATGAAATTAAATCGATAGCAAGAAATGACGTAGGGTCAGATGATGTAGAATCTATGTGGGTAGAGTTGAGGAACCGCAAAGATAAAAAAAACAATGGGAGTTATGTACAGGCCTCCGAACAGTAGTCAGGATGTGGGGCACAAGATACACCAGGAGATAGAAAAGGCATGTAAGAAGGGCAAGGTTACAGTGATCATGGGGGGCTTTCAATATGCAGGTAGACTGGGAAAATCAGGTTGGTAGTGGATCCCACGAAAAGGAATTTGTGGAATGCCTACGAGATGGCTTTTTGGAGCAGCTTGTGGTGGAGCCCACTAGGGAACAGGCAATTGTAGATTTAGTGATGTGTAATGATGCAGATTTGATAAAGGAGCTTAAGGTGAAGGAACCCTTAGGAGGAAGTGACCATAATATGATAGAATTTACCCTGCAATTTGAGAGGAAAAAGCTGGAATCAGACGTAACGGTATTACAGTTGAATAAAGGCAACTACAGAGGCATGAGGGAGGAGCTGGCCAGAGTTGACTGGGAGATGAGCCTACCAGGAAAGACAGTGGAACAGCAATGGCAGGAGTTTCTGGGAGTGATTTGGGAGACACAGCAAAAATTCATCCCTAGGAAGAAGAACCATACTAAAGGGAGGACAAGGCAACCATGACTGACAAGGGAAGTCAGGGACAACATAAAAGCTAAACAGAAAGCATATAATGCGGTGAAGAGCAGTGGGAAACCAGGGGATTGGAAAGCCTACAACGACCAACAGAGGACAACTAAAAAAGAAATAAGGAGGGAGAAGATTAAATATGAGGGTAAACTAGCCAGTAATATAAAAGAAGATTGCAAGAGTTTTTTTAGATATATAAAGGGTAAGAGAGAGGCAAAAGTGGACACTGGGCCGCTGGAAAATGACGCTGGAGAAGTAGTAGTGGGGAACAAAGAAATGGCAGAGGAACTGAATAGGTACTTTGCGTCAATCTTCACGGTGGAAGACACGAATAACATTCCCAAAGTTCAAGAGATTCGGGGGGTCAGAGGTGAGTATGGTGGCCATTACCAAGGAGAAGGTGCAAGGAAAACTGAAAGGTCTGAAGGTGGATAAATCACCTGGACCAAATGGATTACAGCCCAGAGTTCTGAAGGAGATAGCTGAAGAGATAGTGGAGGCGTTAGTGGTGATCTTTCAGGAATCACTGGAGTCAGGGAGTGTCTCAGAGGACTGGAAAATCGCTAATGTAACCCCCCTGTTTAAGAAGGGAGTGAGGCAAAAGATGGGAAATTACAGGCCGATTAGCTTGACTTTGATTGTTGGTAAGATTTTAGAGTCCATTATTAAGGATGAGATTTCAGAATACTTGGAAGTACATGGTAAAATAGGGCAAAGTCAGCATGGTTTCATCAAGGGGAGGTCATGCCTGACAAATCTGTTAGAATTCTTTGAGGAGGTAACAAGTAGGTTAGACAAAGGAGAGCCAATGGATGTTATCTACTTGGACTTCCAGAAGGCATTTGACAAGGTGCCACACGGGAGGCTGCACAGTAAGATAACAGCCCATGGTGTTAGAGGCAAGGTACTAGCATGGATATAAGATTGGCTGTCTGGCAGGAGGCAGAGAGTGGGGATAAGGGGGTCCTTCTCAGGATGGCGGCCGGTGACTAGTGGAGTTCCGCAGGGGTTAGTGTTGGGACCACAACTTTTCAGTTTATACATTAATGATCTAGATGAAAGAACTGAGGACATCCTGGCTAAGTTTGCAGATGATACAAAGATAAGTGGAGGGACAGGTAGTATTGAGGAGGCGGGGAGGCTGCAGAAGGATTTGGACAGGTTAGGAGAATGGGCAAAGAAGTGGCAGATGGAATACAATGTGGGCAAGTGTGAGGTCATGCACTTTGGTAGGAAGAATAGAGGCATAGACTATTTTCTAAATGGGGAGAGAATTCAGAAATCTGGAGTGCAAAGGGACTTGGGAGTCCTAGTCCAGGATTCTCTTAAGGTTAACTTGCAGGTTGAGTCAGTAGTTAGGAAGGCAAATGCAATGTTGCCATTTATTTCTAGAGGACTAGGATATAAAAGCAGGGATGTGCTGCTGAGGCTTTATAAGTCTCTGGTCAGACCACAGTTAGAACATTGTAAGCAATTTTGGGCCCCATATCTCAGGAAGGATGTTCTGGCCCTGGAGAGGGTCCAGAGGAGATTCACGAGAACGATCCCAGGAATGAAAGGCTTAACATATGAGGAACATTTGGGGACTCTGGGTCTATACTCAATGGAGTTTAGAAGGATGAGGGGGGATCTGATTGAAACTTACAGAATACTGAAAGTCCTGGATAGAGTGGATGTGGGGAAGATGTTTCCATGAGTAGGAGAGACTAGGACCCGAGGGCACAGCCTCAGAGTAAAGGGAAGACCTTTTAGAACAGAGATGAGGAGAAACTTCTTTAGCCAGAGAGTGGTGAATTTATGGAATTCATTGCCACAGAAGGCTGTGGAGGCCAGGTCATTGAGTGTATTTAAAACCAAGATAGATAGGTTCTTGATTGGTAAGGGGATCAAAGGTTATGGGGAGAAGGCAGGAGAATGGGGTTGAGAAACTTATCAGCCATGATTGAATGGTGGAGCAGACTCGATGGGCTGAATGGCCTAATTTCTGCTCCTATGTCTTAGTCTTATGGTCTTATTCCTGGCTAGGCCATTTTTTATTGCACATCTCTAATTCCCTTTGAGAAGGGGTGGTGAGCCACCTTCTTGAACCTCTGCTGTCCATGCGGTGTAGGTACACCCATAGTGCATTAGGGAGGGAGTTCAAGGAATTTGACCCAGTGACAGTGAAGGAAAGGTGATATATTTCCAAGTCAGGATCGTGTGTCACTTGGAGGGGAATGCGCAAATAGTGGTCGCGTTCCCATGTGTTTGCTGCCCTTATTCTTTTAGGTGGTAGAGGTCACAGGGTTGGAAGGTGCTGTCGAAGGAGTCTTAGTGAATTACTGCAGTGCACCTTGATGGTGCACACTATTGTCACAGTGTGCGTCAGTGGTGGAGGCAGTGGATGTTGCAGGTCGAGGATGGGGTGCCATTCAAGCGGGCTGCTTTGTCCTGGATGGTGTTGAGCTCCTTGACTGTTGTGGGGGCTGCTCTCATCCAGGCAAGTGGAGAGTATTCCATCACACTCCTGATTTGTGCCTTGCAGATGGTGGACAGGCTTTAAGGAATTAGGAGGTGGGTTACATGCCACAGAATTCCCAGCCTCTGACCAGTTCCTATAAACACAGTATTCATATGGCTGGCTCAGTACAGTTTCTGGTCAATGGTAACCCTCAGGATGTTGATAGTGGGGGATTCAGCGATGGTAATGCCATTGAACGTCAAGGGGCAATGGTTAGATTCTCTCTTATTGGAGATGGTCATTGCCTGGCACTTGTGTGGTGTGAATGTTAATTGTCACTTATCAGCCCAAGCTTGAATATTATTCAGGTCTTGTTGCTAATGGGCATGGACTGCTTCAGTATCTGAGGAGTTTTGAATGGTGTGAACATTGTGCAATCATCAGCAAACATCCCCACTTCCGACCTTATGATAGAAGGAAGGCCATTGATGAAGCAGCTAAAGATGGTTGGGCTTAGGACACTACCCTGAGGAACTCCTGCAGTGATGTTCTAGAACTGAAATCATTGACCTCCAACAACCACAACCATCTTCTTTTGTGCTAGATATGACTCCAACCAGCAGAGGGTTTTCCCTCTGAGTCCCATTGACTTCAGTTTTGCTCAGGCTCCCAGATGCCACACTCTGTCAAATGCTGCCTTGATGTCAAGGGCAGTTACTCTCACCTCACCTCGGGTGTTCAGCTCTTTTATCCATTTTTGGACTAGGCTGGGATGAGATCAGGAGCTGAATGACTCTGACAGAACCCAAACTGAGCATTAGTGAGCACGTAGGTACTGTTCAACAGGAGTACCACCACCTTCTCAAGGGCAACAAATGCTGACCTTTTCAGCAGTGCTCGCATTGCCAAGAATGAATATTTAAAAAATGATCAGATAAGGTTTGATGGAGCCAAGTGAACTTTCCTTGAGTTTTTGGCCATAATGTTTCTTTTCTACAAATAGATAGCTGAACAATATTTGAGCATCTAGTAATTTGTAATGGACTTTGAACTGGGTGTTAGCCTGTGTGATGTACTGACTGTCCCCAGGTAAGTTTGTGTGTGTCAGATACAGTCCGATCTTATGTATTAAAGGACCAATGAGAGGAGGCGGGGGTGGAGCTCCCTGACACACCTGTCACTAGGTGGCGCGACAGGCACAGGAACTGCAGGGGGCGGGGGAAACAAACTTTAAGGCTTTCAAGTTGGGGCAAACAATGAACTAAAAGCAATACTGGAGGTTGCAAATGTGATATCGTGCATTATAGGGCGTGTCATCTGTTATGTGTATTTCGTATCCGAATTGGAGTGTTTTTAATTGCTTCACGTTCATTTCAACATTTGTGAACACCAGGCAATAATTCAGCTTTTTTTTTAAAAAATCGTCTTCAAAGCGAAAAAAAAAGTATAACACCTAATAATTAACGCAGAGCCCAGTACGTGTGGGCCGTCCATCTCCATCTATTGTTTCTATGTTTAATCAAATTATGGAGAGAGGAATCCACTGCGTCCTCAACTAATTCGTTGGAGTGAAAAGTTTCGCAGTGGCCACAGAGACGGCTCAAAGCGCCAGTGTGTCTGGTCAGTCAAGGTGGAGCCTCTGACATTTTTTTTTAAAAGACAAACACCGAGTTTGAAACCATTTATTTGGCTGTTTCCCTTCGGATCCCCGGGAGGCAGTTTAGCCTCTAGCCGGAAAGGATACGTGTCATCCCGCTGTGCCAGTGCACAAAAAAACTCCCTTTTCCTGGTAAGTATCTCGTCTGGGTTTATGGGTTGTTTCTTGCTTTTTGTACAATGTTGAGGATATGATCTTAAGTTTTTGGCCGGGTTGGTGGAAAGCGTTCGAGGTGAGGGCTCCTGGAAGCCAGACGGCCAAGTTGCTGCTGAGGCTGTGTTTTCTCTCTCTCTCTCTCTCTCTCTGAGATAAGGCCTGGCGATAGTTTTCGAGTTTTCCTGCCTTGTTCCACAATCCACTCTTTTCGGAGTTTACGCGGGGCTGGTGTAAGGGTCCTGCTCTCTCGCCATCAATTCCTCTCCTCGCTCAGCCGAATTCTCTTTTTCGTAATTCCGTGTCCTGCTGTTAATGGATTTTCAGAAGGAAGCTGACGTCTTTTCCATTTTGATGTAACCTGTAAACCTGCGAATTGGACTCTTTTTCCTGTTGTCGCACCTGTGGAGTGAGAGAAACAAGAGTTAACGTTTCGAGTCTGTATAACTTATTTAGAGTTCTGAAGAAGGGTCGTACAGATTCGAAATGTTAACTGTTTTGTTTCTCACTACACAGATGCTGCAGAACTGTTGAGTTCTTCCAGCATTTTCTGTTTTTGTTTCAGATTTCCAGCATCCGCAGCATTTTGCTTTTTTTCTTTCCAGCTGTCCCTGATTTAAAGGGAACACCTAAACTTATTTATATAGTGGTCTGCAGAGCCCTTTTCTTTAGACTCCCCTCCATGTGTTTGTTGTATGGAAAGTCCCAAAGTTCAATATTTGCATTTTCAGACTGTTTCACATTGGGTTTAACTCTTACTGTCCACCGGTTCTTGCTGTATCTGTATCAATCTGATATATTTGCCCTATACTGACCCTGCATTTCAGTGGCATTCGTAATGAATTAGTACAAAATTAATATGGGGCATTTTTGGTGATCCAGGACAAAATCACTGACATTTTTTCATTTAGAATTTTCTTTGGGAATTGAATTTTGACCTATCGACAGCCATCAGCAGAACTACTCAATTGGGAGGAAATTTTAGGAGTGAGTTGTACTGTAAACAGTGACTCAGGTTGTAAATCCATTTCAATATATAAAACTGAAACATATAGAGTCATAGTCTTAGAGGCCTACAGCACAGAAAAAAGCCCTTCGGCCCATCGAGTTGTGCCGGTCAAACGAGTACCTAACTATTCAAATCCCATTTTCCAGCACTAGGCCCTTAGCCTTGTATGCCATGGCATCACAATTGCATATCCAAATACTACTTAAATGTTATGAGGGTTTCTGCCTCTACCACCCTTTCAGGCAGTGAGTTCCAGATTCCCACCACCCTCGGTGAAAAAATTCTTCCTCACATCCCCTCTAAACCTCCTGCCCCTTACCTTAAATCTATGCCCCCCGGTTATTGATCCCTCCACCAAGGGGAAAAGTTCCTTCCTGCCTATCCTATGTGTGTCCCTCATAATTTTATACACCTCAGTCATGTCCCCCTCAATCTCTTCTGCTCCAGGGAAAATAACCCCAGTCTATCCAATCTCTCCTCATAACTGAAACTCTCCAGCCCAGGCAACATCCTGGTAAATCTCCTCTGCACTCTCTCTATTATGCGGATTCCAGAACTGCATGCAATACTCTAGCTGTGGCCTAACCAATGTTTTATACAGTTCCAGCATAACCTCCCTGCTCTTATATTCTATGCCTCGGCTAATAAAGGCAAGTATCCCATATGCCTTCTTAACCACCTTAATCGCCTGTCCAGCTATCTTAAGAGACAGAACATAACCATATTTCTAAATCAAAGCTCATCTTTATTATTTGCTAAGGATGCCACTTGATTCCAAAGTTCATGAAAAGGGTTAATGGTTATGTTAATTAGATAATGATGTTAATGATGATGTAAGCATGACATCAGGGACAGATGGCCTAGAGGCGCCCAGAAATGGTGACACCAAACAGTGTGTCCTGAGAACAATGCACTTACCTTGAGTTCTTTGTAAATAATGCAAATAAATAGTTTCCAGAAAAACTGTATACTATCTCCAAGTCACTCAGAATACACCTCATCAAAACATGGTAGCAGCGCTGGAGGCAAACAGTTTCAGGAACTGAGATCACAGAATGGCAACCCATGGGTGAAGACCTTGAAACAGCTCAACTTGCAACAAAGAAGGACAAAAATAAAACATACCTTGATAGGGGACAGTGAACCATGCACAATGACAGTAGCCATTAACAGCCACTACCCCTTCCGCAGCCCTTCCAACGCATCAAGGGTTCACAGCAAGGACAATGATGGCAGCTCTGGAGGACACAGTTTGAAAAGTACCAAACACTTTGGGCTTCCAGGAAAAGGCACAAAAACACCAGGTGTGAACCCATTTATGTGCAATTGGGGCCATAGCTGATGATGGCCTGATGAGACAAGGAGTCGAGGAGACCTTGGTGTCCTATGAGGAGGTTTTGTGGGCCTTGGCCCTAAGAAAAATCTGATCATTGAAAGGGAACGATTCAGTTAAAGGAGCCAAAGGTTGAGCGAATCCATTGATTCATTTATTGACTTGTATTGACTGGCCAGCCGTTGCAGCCATGGAGCTTTAAAGCATGAGTTAATTTGTGACTGCATTGTAGTCGGCGTGTTCGATGTCACACTTTTCTACTTTTTGCAAACCAAGGAGGTTTTGATGTCAGAGAATGCTGAACGGTTTGCAAGGCAGATGGAGCTGAGATGGGAGAATTGGGGTGTGCTTCGGGGAGATAGCGAGCCTTGGGAGGGGTTGCTCTGGTATGTAGGCCCGAAGTCCAATTTTACCCTGCCCCAAAAGGCCTGTGAAAAAGTCAAAAAACCGCTGAAGAACCCTTCCAACCATTTAAAAATGTTCCAGATGTGGTACCAAAGGGCAGCATCGCTGCAGAGAATACCCAGCAGGGGAGGCTGAATGTTTTCCCTGTGGCAAGACTAGATATTTTAAAAGATTCTGCAGATCTAAAGCATAATTTAAGGGAGGAGAATGTTAACAAACTTCTAACCATTCTAAAGTACAGCAAATTGGAAACGGAAGATATTCAGGATGAAGTTTTCCTGGTAGAAATAACAGATCTCAATTCACAATTCTAGTTCCTTTGAACTCATTTCTTGCTATCTTGACTCCATTCTCTCTCCCCTTGTCCAGTCCCTTCCCAACTACATCCGTAATTCCTCTGACACCCTACATATCAACAATTTTCAGTTCCTTGGCCCCAACCGTCTCCTCTTCACCATGGACGTCCAATCCCTCTACACCTCCATCCCCCACCTGCTTCTTCCTTGAACAGAGGCCCGAACAATCCCCATCCACCACTACTCTCCTCCTTCTGGCTGAACTTGTTCTCACACTGAACAATTTCTCCTTAAACTCCTCTTACTTCCTCCAAGTAAAAGGTGTGGCTATGGGTACCCGCATGGGCCCCAGCTATGCCTGTCTCTTTATGGGATATGTGGAACATTCCTTGTTCCAGTCCTACTCCGGCCCCCTCCCACAACTCTTTCTCCGGTACATTGATGATTACTTCGGTGCTGCTTCATGCTCTCGTTTGGACCTGGAAAAATTTATTAAATTTGCTTCCGATTTCCACGCCTCCATCATTTTCACATGGTCCATCTCTGACACTTCCCTTCCCTTCCTTGACCTCTCTGTCTCAATTTCTGGTGATAGACTGTCCATCAATATCCATTACAAGCCTACCGACTCCCACAGCTACCTCGACCACAGCTCCTCACACCCGGCTTCCTGTAAGGACTCCATCCCATTCTCTCAGTTCCTTTGCCTCCATTGCATCTGTTCTGATGATGCCTCTTTCAAAAACAGTTCCTCTGACATGTCCTTCTTCTTCCTTAACCAAGGTTTTTCACCCACGTTGGTTGACAGGGCCCTCAACCGTGTCCTGCCCATCTCCCGCGCATCCGCCCTCACACCTTCTTCTCCCTCCCAGAAACATGATAGGGACCCCTTGTCCTCACTTATCACCCCACCAGCCTCTGCATTCAAAGAATCATCCTCCACCATTATCGCCTACTCGAGAATGATGCCACCACAAAACACATCTTCCCTTCACCCCCCCAGCGGCATTCCACAGGGATCGTTCCCTCTGGGATACCCTGGTCCACTCCTCCATCACCTCAACCCCTCCCACGGCACCTTCCCATGCAACCGCAGAAGGTGCAACACCTGCCCCTTTACTTCCCCTCTCCTCACCGTCCAAGGGTCCAAACACTCCTTTCAAGTGAAACAGCATTTCACTTGCACTTCCCTCAATTTAGTCTACCACATTTGTTGCTCCCAATGCTGTTTCCTCTACAATGGAGAGACCAAACGCAGACTGGGTGACCGCTTTGCAGAACACCTTCAGTCTGTCCGCAAGCATTACCAGACCTCCGTGTCGCTTGCCATTTCAACACTCCACCCTGCTCTCATGCCCACATGTCTGTCCTTGGCTTGCTGCATTGTTCCAGTGAAGCTCAACGCAAACTGGAGGAACAGCACCTCATCCTTCAACTACGCACTTTACAGCCTTCCAGACTGAATACTGAGTTCAACAATTTTAGATCATGAACTCTCTCCTCCATCCCCACCCCCTTTCCGATCTCCCCCCCTTTTTTTCCCAATAATTTATATAGATTTTTCTTTTCCCACCTACTTCCATTATTTTTACATGTATTTCCATCCATTGTTTTATCTCTACCTTTTAGCCTTTTTTGATTCCTTCACCCCATCCCACCCCCACCAGGGCTATCTATACCTTGCTTGTCCTGCTTTCTACTCTTAATTAGCACATTCCATTAGATAATATCACCACCTTCAACACCTCTTTGTCCTTTTGTCTGTGACATCTTTTGGTTATCTCCAACTATCACTGGCCCTCTATCCAGCTCTAATTGTCCCACCCCCCCCCACCCCTTTAACTAGCTTATATTTCACCTCTCTTCTATTTTTACTTAGTTCTGTTGAAGGGTCATTCAGACTCGAAACGTTAATTGTGCTCCTCTCCGTCGATGCTGCCAGATCTGTTGAGTTTTTCCAGGTATTTCTGTTTTTGTTTCAAAAGTGATAATCACGTTACTACCAGAAGCTAACCTTTTCTCCTTATTTACCCCAAGAAGGGTGCAACACCTGCTGATCAAGAAAGTCAAAGAGCAGATTGACAGAATGCTGCGTCAAGGACTGATCTCTCCTGTTTCAGTGCCTACAAAATGGTGTTTGGGTCTAGTGACAGTCCCTAAACCTAATGGCAAAATCAGGCTCCATGTTGACCTGACACAGCTAAATAAAGCTGTTCTAAGAGATGCAGCTGATATTCTCTGTTGACTATAGTCTGGCGAGGTCTTTTTACGAAGCTAGATGCCAACTGTGGTTTTTGGCGGATCCTCCTTGACCAAGAATCAAGATTGTTGACAACGTTTATCACTCCCTTGACTTCCCTTTGGCATATCCTCTGTGCCAGAAATCTTTCAACGCACTATGGCCAACATCCTTGAAGGCAGAGAAGGAATTATTTGCCACATGGATGAACTGCTCATCCGTGGTGCTACCAAAGAAGAGCACAATCATAGAGTCTGGGAGGTTTTAAAAGTGCTTGAACAAGTAGGCCTCACACTGAATGAAAAGTGAAAGTTTGGCAAGACTACAATCAGATTTTTAAGCCATATTATACACCAAAAAGAGACAATGGTAGACTCCCAAAAGGCCAAGGCGGTTAAAGAATTTGCACAACCCAAGAGTGTTGCTGGCATGCAAAGATTTTTAGGCATGGTCAGTCAGGTGGGATATTCATCCCAAATCTGTCTGCCATCAATAAACCTTTGAGACCTCATGAGAAAAGGTCAGCAAAGGTATTGGGAAGTCGAGCAGAATGGCTTTGACAAGATTAAAGAACTGCTTGTCCCTTTGGAAATTATGACCCCAAATTGCCGACAATTGTCAGCTGATGTATCAGCAGCAGGGCTTAGAGCTGTTCTACAGATTCAGGAAAATGGCAGGAAAATATGATTTATAATGCCTCTTGATCATGGCAGAGACCAGAGACTGAAAAACATTATGCAATTATTGAAAAGGAAATACTAGCAGCAACATGGACCTGTAAAAGATTTTTACGTTGCTTAACCGACTTACAATTTAGGATTGAGATGGACCATGAGCCTCTAGTCACACTCTCCTGAGCTCCAAAGAAACCGCTAAGATGTGCCAAGGATACAGCATTTCTGATTAAGACTTATGCACCATGACTCTACAACAGAGTACATACCAGGGAAAAGTCAGACAACTGCCTACACATTTCTGAGGGCTCCAGAACATCACTTGACATTCATCTCTGAGGTGACCGCATACTCTTCACCAATAACAAGTATTCCTGTTCCTAATTTGAATGTTCGTGTATTCGTATATAAGTACCCTGTCAACCTCTGCAAACAAATTTAGGGAGATTAGACAAGTCCAGCTGAAGGACATGGAATGTAGCCAGGTCAGAGCGTACTGCCAAGGTGGTTGACCTGAATATGGCCCAAGCAATCAGGTGTTAAGACAATATCATGAACATCAAAAACATCTGATTGTTGATGATCGTCTAGTCTTCAGTGACAGGCTAGTGATCCCAAGAGTGACGTGAGAAGACATTGCACGGGTCATATGGCATTACCAAACACAAAGCATGGGCACAACAATCAGTATTGTGGCTGGAAGTTTTGAAATCCATCAAGCTGTGGTAAAAGCTTTGAAACACATTTACTCTAGCCATAGTATTCTGGATGAGGTAGTCTAGGTCAATGGCCCACAGGTTATTTATGAAGATTTCTGACAATTCGCAGTGGAATATGGATTTCACCATGTGAACAGTTCGCCACTGTCACAAAAGTATAATAATTCTCATATTATTGTGATTTATTGTAAAAGTAGTGTGAGAGTGTGTGTGTTAATTGAATTGGAGACAGGTGGTCTGGAGGTTTTGACTCATCAAAAGAAGCTAGGTTTGAAATGCTAAATACGTAAACATGGCTGAAGTTTTACAATGTGAGGTGAGGAGAATTTGCAATTTTAGATAAATCAGGGTAGTTTTGAATTTCAAGGAGATGGTAGGATGTTAGACCTAGCCAGAGAAGCTAGGCCAAGCAATGTGCTTATTTTTCCCAAAGGTTACTGACAATAGCAGCCATTAGGCGGAAGGTACAGTCATTAGATAAAACCCAGCAGCTGCAATCATATCCTGTGAAACACCACTTGGGGTTTTCAGAAGAAACAGGTTTTGAGACCCTTAGAAACTGCAGAGACAATCGTTCCAGTATTATCAAGAAGGGACTGATGACACGGCCTCTATTGCAAACACCTCCAGAAATGATGCTTGAGTCCAGGAACCGATCGTAGACCAGCACCCTCAATTGAGAATACTCAAGATGAGATTATGGACGTTTGTAAAAGCACCAGACAGGCTCAATCTGTGAGGTTATGACTTTGGGGGCAAATGATAGGAATGTATATCGTTTAACAAAATAATTTAACAGTTTTGAGATTATACTTGGGGGCTGATGTAAAGTAAATGGTTACTGGTTATGTTAATTAGACATAATTATGTTAATTAATGTTAATGATGATGTGAACGTGACATCAGGATAAGATGACCAAGAGGCTGTCAGAGAGTGAGAACAATGTCCTGAGAACAATGTACTTACCATAATGTCTTTGTAAATAGCGTAAATAAATATTTTCCAGAAAATCTGTATACTAACTATCTCCAAGTCACTCATAGAGTGAATGAAATCTCATCAAAACAGTTCATAGAGTTGTGTTGGATCCAAGAAAGCCATGATCACGGTCATATTTATTGCCATTTCAATGAACCAAGCAGCTGTAATAAAGCTTCCTTAGTCACTAAGTATTAGCCCAACAAGTACGTTTGTGCTATACAAAAATCTCATTATTGGGAACTAAAGTTGAAGGGTCAAATCCCATACAGTGGTATTGCAAATCTGTGTGTAAAACAGAAAACAAATTAAGAAGTAATGGTTAGTTGACAGTGGTTAGGGGAGAGCGAAAGGAGCAGACATAAGATAAAAAAAGGCCCCCGGGAGAACTTGTGGAATAAGGAGTGATGTCAGGAGCCAGAGATTCAAAATCAATGAAAAAGGTCAAGGAGGTGCCTCACAGAGCAGCAGGTAGGTTTTTTTGGAGCAAGTTAGGGAGGCATGCCAATCTCAAATCTAAGAATCTGTAACTTACCATTACTTTCATTTATCTAGTTTATTTTAATCTATAGAAAGAAAATAATCAGTTGAACTCTTTTAACGACATATACCCTGTGCTGTAACTGCAGTGATGGGAATTTCTCGGCAGCATTGAGAT
Source organism: Carcharodon carcharias (assembly GCF_017639515.1). Classification (NCBI taxonomy): domain Eukaryota; kingdom Metazoa; phylum Chordata; class Chondrichthyes; order Lamniformes; family Lamnidae; genus Carcharodon; species Carcharodon carcharias. The sequence continues at coordinate 118,649,909 of NC_054476.1, forward strand.
TCTGGACAACAATATCTGTGCTAAGTGTCTGCAGCTCGAGGTACTTCAGCTCAGAGTTTTGGGCTGAACTTCGAGCTGCAGTTATTGCAGAGCATCAGGGTGGAGGAAGACATCTGGACGTTTTTTTTTCTGGGAGGCAATCACACACCTTAAGTTAAGTAGTACTTTAGTGTTGGTCAGGGATAAGAGGGTGTGACTGAGTCAGACAAGTAGGAGAATCCTAAAAAGAGAGCTTAATGGTAATTGTGCATCATTGACTATGGTCCATGCAAAGAATAGTGGTTAAAAAGAATAAGATTAAATGCTGTTTACCTGAACTCATGAAGCAGTTGGAATAAGACGAGCTTGCAACAGAAATTGGGATAAATGATTTAGATTTAATCATCATTCCAGAGACATGGTTACAAGGTGACCAAGGTTGACACAATAAATATTCCAGGGTACACAGTATTTCAAAAAGACAGGCAGAATGGAAAATGAGGTGGAGCATCACTAATGGGAAAGGATGACATAACGACCTAGTAAGAAAGGATCTTGGCTCAGCAAACCAAGAAGTAGAATCGTTATGGGTGATTACGAATAATAAGGATCAGAGAACACTTTGCAAATAGATTGAAGGCCCTCTGGCAAAAGTTATACCTTTTTGACCAGAGTGTTAAACAAGAAATGATTTGAGCTTGTAACAAAGTCAATGTAATTGATGTCCTTGAATGCCCTGTCACCTGCCAAATCTGTTCCCATCTTTCCCATAACTCCACGTTTGAATCCCTCCAGTCAGGTTACCATCTCTGTGATAGTATTGAAACAGTTTTTATTAAAGTTACAAATAATATCCTATGCGATGGTGACAAATATAAACTTAACTTCTTCATTCTTCTTGATGTGTCTGCAACATTGACCACATATCCTCTTCTAAATCGTCTCTACTTCCATCCACTTGGGTGATCTTTTTCATCTGGTTCCATTTTTACCTATCTGATCATAGCCAGAGATTCAACGCAACAGCTTGTCCTCTGCTCCTGCTTTTTTCTTTGGTGTCTCCCAAAGATCTACCCTTGGCTCCCTCTTATTTCTCATCCGCATGCTGCCCCTCACTAACATCATCCTAAAGCGTTATGTTAGTTTTCATTTGTACACTACTGACACCCAGCTCGACTTCACTACCACCTCTCTTGACTTCTGCATCATTGCTAAACTATCAAGCTGCTTTTCTGGCATCCAATACTGGCTGAGCAAAAATTTCCTCCTATTAAGTATTGGGAGGAATAAAGAAGTCGTTTTTGGCCCCCAACTCTAAACTCTGTTCCCTAGCTACTGGCTCCATCCTTTTCTCTGGCCACAGTCTAAGGCTAAACCAGTCTGTTTGCAACCTTGGTGTCACGTTTAACTCCGAGATAAGTTTCTGACCTCATATTTGTGCCATTCGCTAAGACCTCCGTAACATCACCCAACTTTGCCCGTGTCTTAATTTATCAGCTGCTGAAACCCTTATTCATGCCTTTGTTGCCTCTAGACATGACTGTTCCAACATGCTAGACTGGTCTCCCACATTCTACCCTTTGTAAACTTGAGGCCATCCAAAACTCTGCTGCCAGTGTCTTAATTCACATCATGTCACAGTATCCTGTCACCCCTGTGCTTGTGACCTAAATTGGCTCCTGGTCAAGCAACATCTTGATTTTAAAATTTTTATCCTTGTTTTCAGATTCCTAAATGGCCTAGCCCCTCCCTAACTCTGTAATCTCTTCCATCCCCCCAACCCTCCCAGATATCTACAATCCTCTAATTCTGGCCCCTTAGCATTCCAGATTTTGATCTCTCCATTGGTCACCATGCCTTGGCCCCCTCTGACTCTCTATCTCACTTTCCTCATTGAAAACACTCCTTAACACCTACCTCTTTAACAGAGCTTTTGGTCCTCTAACCTCATATCTCCTTTTGTGGATCGGTGTCACATTTTGTTTCTTAAATCTGTTGTGAAGCGTCTTGGGACATTTTAGAGTTGGCATATTGGAGTCCAAAATAAGAATTTGAAACTGAAACAAATCCAGTTGTTATGTCAGGTATGAGAGGAGAGTTGGCTAAGGTTGATTGGGTAAATAAACTAAAAGGCATGGCGGTAAAGAAACATTAGGAAACATTTAAAGAAATGATTCGAAAAGTGGAACAAAAGTACGTTCCATTAGAAAACAAAAACTCATTGAGGAAGATCCACTTGTGGCTTACTAGGGAGGTTATAGATCATATTGAGTTAAAAGAAGAGCCTTATATTGTTGCGAAGAATAGTTGTAAGCCTGAAGGTTGGGAGGGTTTTAGAAACCAGCAAAGGGTGACCAAAATGTTGTTAAGGGAAAGAATAGAATGGGAGTAAACTAGCCAGTAATGTAAAAAATGGATTGTAAGACCTTTTACAAGTATATAAAATAAGTGGAGAGCAGCTGAAATAAACATTGGTCTCTTAGTGGTAAAGACAGGAGAAATTATCATGGAGAATGTAAAAATGGCAGAAATGTTGAACATATATGTTTTGTGCCTGTTTTCTCAGTGAGGCACTTGAGATAATTTAATATCAGCAGAGAAAAGTTATTAGAGACACTTGGGGGACTAAAAGCCAACAAATTCACAGGACCTCATGGATTCTAAAATATGTAGTTGCAGAGATAGTGGATGCACTGGTAATGATTTTGCAAAAATTCTCTAGACTCTAGAATGGTCCCTGAGGTTTGGAAGTTAGCAAATGTAACACAGCTACTCAACAAAGGAGAGAGAAACAAAATGGGCAACTACAAACTAGTTAGTCTAACATCAGTCTTCAGGAAAATGCTGCAATCTATTGTCAAGGACAATGCACATAAAAGAATCATAGTGTGATCAGACAAAGTCAGCATGGTTTTATAAATTTGACAAATTTTATTATTTTTTGAGAACGTTACTGGTAAGGTCAATAAAGGAGAGCCAATGGATGTAGTATTCCAAAAGGCATTTGATAAGGTGCCGCGCAAAAGGTCAATACACAAGATAAGGGCTCATGGACTTGGGGGGTAATATATTAGCATGGCTGGAAGATTGGTTACCAGACAGGAAGCAAAGAGTAGGGACAAAGGGGCATTTTCAAGTTGGCAATCTGTGACTAGAGGAGTGCTGCAAGGATTAGTGTTGGGGCCTCAGTTGTTTACAATCTGTATTAATAACTTAGAAATAGAGACCAAGATCTTCTGAGGAGTGGCAGTCATCGTTGGATTTCTGCTGTAACTCGATGTTGCTCCACATTTCTTCTGGGCCCTTCTGAGCATGGCTTTCTCAGAAATGCTGAGGGCAGTGTCCCTTGGAGAGCTCTGCAGCAGAGTAGAGTCAGGGTAAGACAGGACATGCTCCCTTTTTTACAACACTAGCTGCCATATGGTAAATTTGAAGGTCCAGTTTGAATGTTAGTGAATGGGTGAGTGGATGAATGAGCAAATGGGTAGGGTAGGTGAGGCAGTTGGATGAGGTGGTAGGTGGGTCTGGGAGATAGTCGGGTGGTCAGTGTGAATGATTTTGGGACCAGTTCTTGAGTTAGCCAGGTGTTAGACTAAGTTTTAATTTGTCTAATGTCTCCTGGGCAGCTACCCAGATAAGTACTGTGTAACTGTCCCAAGTCTCCGACTTTAACTCTGAGTCAGAGACATTTGCGAAGGGTCCCGACTGAAGCGGAATTGTCCATTGAAAGTTGAAGCTTCCCGGGCAATTCCCTTGTAGGTCATAGTGTCAGGACTTCCATAGGGTTCAGACATGCATCTCAGACATATGTCTGATCTCCGATGATCCAGAGACCAAAAGATTTGGGGCCAACGTATCCAAGTTTGCTCATGGTACAAAGCTAGGCAGGAATATAAGCTGTGAGGCGGACTGCAAAGAGATATAAACAGGTTAAGTGATTGGGCAACAAGGTGGCAGAAATATAATGTGGAGATTATTCAGTTTGGTAGTAAGAATAATAGTTATATAGAATTTACAGCACAAAAATGGGTTGTACAGCCCGGTTGGTCACTGGCATTTATGCTCCACACGAGCCTCCTTCTACCCTTCTTCAAATAAACAGAAGGGTGAAAGGAATAGAAGGTTATTTGGTTCTCCTTAAAATGCATCTATGGTACTTGTCTCAGTTACTCTTTGCGGTACCGGATTCCCCATTCTAACCACTTTCCCAAATAAATCATTTCCTCCCAAATTCCCCATTGGATTTATTAGTGTTTTTTCAGAGGAGGGTGGAGAGAATGGAGGATGCAGAATTGTATTAACTTTTGTATAACCTTGTGTAAAAGGAATAGCATAGAAATGTGCCAGAAAGTTTGGTGTCCTGATGAGCAAAACTTTCATTGCTCCTTCAATATTCCACAGTTCCTCTTAAGAGTCTAATCTGTGAAACCTGGTGCTATAAAAATGCAGTTGGTGTGGGATTTTTCACACAGCTGTATGCTGCTTGACAAATTGCCATACAGTATCACTCCTTTTGTTCAAATGCCTGGAATGTGGAGGAACTTGTAGGTCACGTATTTGCGCTCTTGTACTTTTTTCCCTTTTAGACGTGTAACCTTTAGTGAGTAATTGTGGTGTTACTATATGTTTTGAAGGAACTAAAATCACGCATTGCAAAGTATCTATTGTGGATTGTTCCATAATGTAAATGGACTTGTATCACTCTGTGTAAGTATAATTTCTGTTTTTGTCTTCATAAGCTGATGTGTGTTGCACATATATTTTTGAAGCAGGGTGTAGTGCAATTTATTGAGATCTAACTTCCGTATCAGGCCTTCAAATGTCTATTTTAGCTGGATTTGAATAGGTTACATGCGTATGTGTACATTAATGTTGTAAATAACGTACATTAGTTCCAGTAGAGGGCTAGGTGACCCAATGAATAAACTTCTAGATGGTGGAATTCTAGCTTGACTGGATTGACTATTCCAGTGTAAACAAGGGTTAGTTTTCCTTTCAAAGACAGAGTTTCTATATGTCCATGAACAAATTACATTCTTTTCAGCATACCCACTTAAGGGTAGTTTTCTACTGTGGATCTGAGATTTCCAGATTTGAGACTATCTGGATCACTTACACTAAGTGTTCATTAGAAAGAGGAAACCTTTCATTGGTAATAATAACAGAAAATTCTGGAAACACTCAGCAGGTCAGCCAGTATCTGTAACGAGAAACAGAGTTGACGTTTTGGGTCATACAAACTAGGAGCAGGAGTAGGCCCCTCGGCCCTTCAAGCCTGCTCCGCCATTCGATAAGATCAAGACTGAAACCTCCCGCCTATCCCATGATGATTCTTCATCAGAACCTTTTATTGGTGTCAACAGGATGCCCCTGAAGGCCCCAGAGTAGCCAGGCCCATGTGTAAATCTAGTAGAAGAGTTGGTCCTCTTTTTTTAAAATTTAAAAACATGAATGCTATATTTTCATGCAAGCTCAAGAAAACCTTTTTTCCTTTTATCAAGGCCTTTGTTTGTTTTCAAACAGCAGCTTAAACCAATTATTCACCATAAATTGTCCACTTTCTTTTAGTCTGATCAGAACTAATCACTCCTCTACTGCTACTGAGTTGCCGGATTGCTTGTCTGGCTCTCTTTCTCCCTGCACCCTGACCTCCAATCTAAACACTCTTCCAGTTCACATTCTTCTCTATACCTTTCTTGAACTGATTGGCCAGAGGCTGGAAACTACTTGGCCCTAGCATGCTAACAGATGAGCAGGGGAAACATTTTGTTACATGATTTTGTCCTAGCCCAAAAGGTGCCAGATTTCTCCCTGCTTCCCTTCATTCCCAACACTATGTTTCAGGACCCTGATATGCATTGCCCCCATTCTGTTAGACCATGGAATCCTCTCCCAGATTTGAGTAAAAAACAATTTATTGTATTATGAAAGTCACTAATTTATGGTGACAGAATAGGTCAAATTCTGTTGCTATTGCATGGTGTTCAGTAATTTTATTGGTGTTAGAAGAGCAGAAAGCTAGTTAAGTAAAAAATGTGCAAGATGCACCTTCAATGCTACTAAAACCTCAACAATCCCATAACTGCTCTAAAATCCACAGCCTCACCTACCCACTCCTGTTAAATTCTGGCCCACCTACCTATACGTTACCTATTGTCTGCCTATGTGTGGAGCTTTAAAATGTTAAGATAATATTTTAATGCATAAGTACAGAAACAGAATAGTTAGACTACTCATTCATGCTTTAAATGATAAATCATACAATCACAGAATTCAATGACCAAATACCAGTAAAATGTCTTTTAATAAAATAGAATTAGATTTATTTGGTTGCCATAAATCAGTGGTCTTGATAACACTTTGAGATTGTATGATATAACACCTTGTTATTTTGAACTAGAGAATTATCTGACCCAGTGAGCAAGGCGACATATCTAATGTGTAGGAACTCATATATTTAAAATCTTGTGCCTCTTATTATCTGTCACATACTGGATGTAAAACTATCCTTATTTAGGAAAATATGAAAACTAATTTATGATCTGTAACTTGAAATTTGCAGGCAATTTATAAGCGTTAAGTTAACTTGGAAAATTTACCAGCAACTACAATTACTTAGATTTGCCTATTTAAAGGAATAGGCTAATTTTGTTAAACATCGCAGTAACTCCATTGAGGAGACTACTAATCAGCAATGGCACGGGGGTCTTATTTTAGAACATGTTCTTGTGCGGTTCTTACTCATGGCTGAGGAGAAGTTTAATCTCTCCACAGAATATATGGAGCATAAAGAACTTGGATTTATAGAGCACTTTATCATATGTTCAGGATATCCCAAAGTACTTTTAAATTAGTTGGTTACTTTTAAAATTTAGCTACTGTTAGAAGAGTAAACATAGCAACCAATTTGGCACAGCAAGGCCCTAGAAGGAACAGTCAAATGACAGAATCACATGATTTGTTGCTAATGGTGTTGTTGACCCTGGGCATTGAGTTGCGCTTGCTCTTTGAATAATATGTTGGGATCTTTTTTCCCATCGCAATCAGAGTGTCTTTTGGGGCTCATTGAAATCTAGAACCTCTAACAACACAGTTCTCCCAGCTGTACTGACATGTCAGCCTCAAGCTTATGCTCAAGTCTGTAGTGCTCCTTAAAAATACAACATTCTGACCCTGAGACAAGAATGCTATCAACTGAGCCAAGCTAATACAAATCTCTTAAGTACCTGTTGTTTGGCTTGCATCAGCCACTTGCCTGTTCTGTTAAATGATTTTTTAAAAAATCTGTTACATGAAAACAAATTATGACACTTTTTAATAATCAATTTAAAATGAGAAGCTTGACTGGCTAAATGCTGTGATAAAGTTAGAGTATTCAGCATAAATGTGTTATACAAACTGGGTAATAAATCAGTTGAAATGTAATGTGTATGATCCAGTTCCACTGTGAAGCTCTGTGCCAGGGTTTAACAGTGACTCAGGTTCACTTATAACTGTCATATACTGTGTTATTATGCATGATTGTTAGAAACAACACATAATGGGACCTTGTTTTCCGAAACGGCAGGCTATCTTGACAAATGCTAACCAATCAACATTTATATATCGCAGAACCTCTCCTTGATTGGAGTAGTTAAAAGTAAAGCTGTTTTTATATCAGTGCTTCTTTAGATCAGATTTTGGGAAACTGGTGCCCATGAGCCAATTGTCAGGGCTAACACCTAATTCTGACTCCCTTACCTTGCTGGCACAATTGTTGATCCACGCGAGCTGTGTTTAAAAGGAGCTGCTGCAAGGATCATTTCAATTGTTGATGGAGGTGAGTTTGTGTCAATGGCAGAAGTTTGCAATTTTACAGTTTAGAATTTGAATATTGATAATTGAGAGAAATGTGGTGACTATTATTCTATAATTCACTTTAAGATACATTTTGCAGAAATATTCCATATTGAATCACCGGTCAGCATACAACAGCAAAATACTACGGATGCTAGAAACCCAAAATAAAAATGAAACAAAAACAGAATATTTCCAGCATTTTCTGTTTATATTTAATTTATCAACATGTCATTTTTATCTGTCTTTAACAGACTGTCATGGAGGTTATTACTGAAGAAGTAAATATTTTCAGAAAGAATGAGAAATATAACTGCAAATATACTCTGGGCACATGCATGTGCGTGTGGAACCAAGCAGTTTAGCATTTAGGATTATGAAGTACTTTACAGGAAATGTTAATGAGGTTAGATCAGCAAGCATATAACACATTTGATATTTTTTCAAGCTCCACATTATCAATTGACTCCAGTTGAACTGAATTAACATACAAGGAGGCACACGTGAGCTTCAGTTGCAGGATGCAAGTTTTAAATTAATGCATTGAGAAAAGTGTGCCAAAAATATTTTATAAGTAATCATGTGTAGCTGGGTTCTCACACACTGGTATTTTCCACCCAATGATTAAAATAAAAAAAGTTATATTTGTGGTATAAATATAGTTTTGTCATATTACTAGGGATGGGTTGAGTTCAGAGGAAAAGGGAAAAGTTGCTATATACACCTTTTTTCCTGTACATACATACATATTAATCTTAAATCTCTCCTGCATTGTTTACATCAAAATATTAGTTATTGCATTATGGACATCTTTAAATTGTTTTTGAAATGCTGAGAAAGCAGAAGTTATGTAGATATTTTATAAGCAAGCTTTGACTGAGCACAAGAATGCACATTATAGAATTAAAGTTAATGAATCGTAAACAAATATAGATTCAATATATTTTTAACCTCAATGTATATGTAGAACGGACAACCAACATAAATTGTTCATGCTTTTTAATTAATTCTTTCAGCACCAAGCTTGATTTTAAATTAAAATTCCTCACTTGTGTATACTAGTTTCCTGTAGACTGCACTAAAAGCAATCAAAACATGAACTGTTACTTTTCCTTTTTACTAGAATAGGAAATGGAAATTAATCAACCCTCTTCTGATGTTGTAGTGATAATGTCACTAGCATTTATCAGGGATTCTGCACGCTCTTCTAATAGAAGCCTATTAATAAGTGTTTTTGAAAATTGTAAAAAGCTGGTTTCTCCAATACTAGTATTGTAAGCTCTGCCCTCCACTTTCTCCCAACCTGCTTTGCTATCCACTTCTAGCTCCCAATTATAGTTTCCAAGGAGATGTTCTGATTGTGCCTGCTCTGTTCTCACTATTGTCTATTCTGGCTCCAGTAAGCCGTTGTAATGGATATTTTGTTACCAGCATTTTAAATTAGTCAAATGTTTTCTGTAAAGTATGTGCACAATTCCCCATTTTTCTGAGAATTTCAATAGACAGGCAGGAGAGATGAAAAAGCCAACTGTGAATTCATTAATCGGTAAGAGAAATCACCTTTTAAAATATCAATTTTACACTTTTAAGAACATTATGGAATTGATAGTATGCTTAGTATTAATCTCCCATGCTGTTAATTTATTGGACCAATTCGCATTCCATGCAAAATGTTCCCCATTAATTTTTTCCCCTTGTCTCTGACTCTGATGTCTTGCACATCCTCCAAACCTTTTGTGCACTAACACTTCTTTACCCCCCCCCCCCCCACCCCCCACCACCACATTGGTGGTCATGCCATCAGCCATCTAGCTTTGGAATTCCCTACCTAAACCCTTCTGTTTCTCCACTTTGTGGCTTTTTTCAGATCCTTCTTAAATCCCATAATTTTGACCCAAGTTTTTGACAGCCTTTCTGATATCTCCTCCTTCAGCTCTGCGCACACTTATTTCTGATCTATACCTCTGGAGTGCCTTGAGGTGTTTTTCTATGTTAGGTGTGCTACAGAAGAACAAGTGGCTGTTGTTGAAAACATCCCTCCAAGCACCTCCCCAGATTGCCATTCTTCATATGAGCTTGGACAGTGAGTGTTATAAGATCATTGGTCTATGGGCAGCAACAGACCCCTGAGTCAGTGCTCACCTGCTAATTCACAGTGGTTCTTTTCAACAATGGTCAGTGGATGCAGATGAGGCAGAAACAGTCTCACTTTTCCTCCTTCCTCTAGGAAACACTGTAACTAATGTATCCCTACTGCCACATCCCAGGTGAACTTGACACTGATCATGTAGGACCTGGGATCATCCTGCTTTGTAGGGCTCAGTACCATACCATAATTGACACTCCCAGCCCTAAGTACGCAATATAAAAATGCCACCACTTTGCTGCATACTGAATCTTCCACATTTCTTTCAAAACCTTATTGAGGGTAAAAAAAAAAATTGAAGGGTAATTTGAGTTAACGTCTGTATTTTTAAACTAAAAAGGACTCTCTTTCTTTCAATCTTTCTGCTACCACTTTACAAAGTCCCAAATAAATATTTCTCACATATTTGTACATTGAGTTGTGAAATGCGCTTATTCCATCTTGAAACTTTGAAATGTTGATGTCCATGAATCGCGTGGAGAAGTAAAGTTAACTTCACAATAATTCAGGCAAACCTCAGAAATCAATTAATTTGTTTACTTTGTCCCAACAGCTTAAGCATTTCAAAGCATCCAATGCTTAAAATTATTCAAAAAACACAACAAAATCTATTTATTATGATAAGCTTGCTTTTAACTTGATATGCCTTGCAAGTTTTTTTTCCACAATCATTTTAGGCACTATTTACTTCCTTGGTCACCTTTATTGAAATCTCTATTTTCTATTGCCAATAGCCAGTAATATTTAGTTCCCAATCAGGCCCAGCTTGTAGCCAGGTCTCTGTCATAGCTACTACATGATATCCTTTAAGTTGTATTTATGTTCCTAACTTGTTTTGTTTCTTATGCTATGTGCATTTGTGTACAGAACATAGGAATTGTTAGATAAAGAAAGACCAATGTCTCTATGTCCATCAAATTGTCTTCTAACATCCTGGAACTTGTATGATACAATGATAATGGAATTAATTGATTAATCATGGCAACCAACCTCTATCAATTAGCCTAGTATGAACTCAGGCATGAGGCGAGGAGGACCCCAGAGTTGGAAAGCTTTGGGAACCATCAGTCCAAAGTCATCTCCTCCCACCTTGTTTGAATTTTTTTTGGCTTGGTGCTACCAATTAATAAGGCGCTGTTGTTTGTCGTCGTGTGGAGATGGAAGATGTGAGGATGTCTAGCTGGCAATCATAGAAAGACAGGCTGGGATGACAAGAGCAGCAGGCTCACGGCAACACCACCATCTGCAAACTCCCCTCCAGCCCACCTGAAATATGAAAAGCCTTCCTGGCTCATTTTCCTGCAGCTTGCTGTTCTACAAATTGGCAGCATTGTAAACGTGCAGGGACAGACTTCTGTTTGTTCTGTTAATGAGGGGATGACCTGCAACAGCCGAAAGAATATTGCTAAATGTGATTGGTCCATGGGCACCTTGAGGTTAACAGGCAGGGATGACTTCTGTCGACAGTGTTTGGAGTTTTGTAATTACATAAGAGCAAAGTTTACTTTGTCTAGAGATACAGATGTAATTAGGGCAAATATGATGCTAAAGCACCTCTTTAACTGATCAAGCTGGCCTAATGTTGATCAGCCATTGCTGTGGAAGCAGGAAGATAACTGGTATGATCCACAGAATAAGATAAATTGACTATCTGTGCAATTTAATCTGAGCAGTCATGTACCCTGAACTCAATATTGTAATCATATAATTTTCATATCCTGCTATATGGGTCTTGAGATATAGGCATTCGTATCATTCATTATTGTTATCACAAGAGAGCACCTTTATAATTGTAGATTATTTGGCAGCTTTCCCATCTATATCTTAACTGTAAGTAATTTGCTCACTCTGTGCAGATGTGTCCCATTCCTTAGTCCTGCGCCATGCTCTGCAAAGAAACTAAAGTAGGAGGTATGCAATCATTTTACTATGGAACCAGTGTTTAACATCTGGATGGCTCAGTGTTGAAGGATACACAGCTGTTCCAAATACACTCCACGTTCTTCAGTGGAAAGTAATTATGGAATTTTATTAATAGCCTGATGAAGGGATTAGTCAGAATTCTCTGGCCATTTAATGCACCCACAGATCTTCATGCTGTAATAATAAACATGTCTGTGTTTCCTGATAAACAAGGAAGCTCTTGTTTGCATTATGAAACTTCAGACTCTGAGGTCAGAGCATCCAAAAGCTGGGTTGGAATGCGTAGGAAAAAAAGTCACTTCCCAAACTCTCAATCTCTATCACCTGGGATGACAAGAGCAGCAGGCACACGGCAACACCACCATCTGCAAACTCCCCTCCAAGCCAAATGCCATTCAGACTTTGAAATATACTGCCATTGTTTCATTGTTGCTCGGTCAAGATCCTGGAACTTCCAGCGGAGATGATAGTTTAGTGGTAATGTCATTGGAAAATAAAATGAAAAGTTAACCAATAAATAATATTGAAAACAGTGATAATGATAATCTAGTTCAGTGCTACCTTTTCTCCTAAATACTGCCAAGTAAAAAGAAACTGCACACAGTTAGCAGAAGAAATTCTGTGGCGAGCACAAGGATGAAGACCAAGCTAAAAGTTTTGCTTGGAATGAGGAGCCAATTGCATTTATATTCTTGTGGGTCTGTAGTGTATTACATATGGTCTGCTTATATGTGATATGCTATCAGTTAGTGCCATAACGTCTCCTGGTACAGTTGAAGGACCTTGAGCAATAAAAGTGATAGTCAAATAGTTGTGTAAAACAATCTTACACATGTGGTGCAGTTTCTTAGAAAAAACAATTCAAAAATATTATTTCATTTGAACTATGGCTCAAGGCTTATTTTTATGCACTTATGATGATGACTTTCTACATTTCCTTCACTGTTGGTGTAACTGAGCAAAACAGAAGTTGATGGTCCTTTTGAGGGTTGAAAAGAGTAGTCATCATGTCACTATGTAGAAAATGCTTTAAAATAAATGTTGGCTTACAGTGTTAATATTTTATTTTTGGTGATTAGCATTTGTAACCGTAATTGAAGTAGAGGTCATTTTTTTTAAAAGGGATTATATTGTAGCTTGAAAAACAGTGATGTTAAACAACATTTCAGCATGCAGGAGAGGAAGTGAGTATACAGGGTATAATTGAGTGCAATTGTCTCTAGATTGCCAATCTCACTCGGGTATGCAATAAAATTGAAAGCAGTTCTCTCTCTTATCCCCCCGCCAAGACACTAAAAACAAAAAAAAAGGTATACATTAATGTATCTATGCAGAAACATTTTGTATCACAATTCAAGACTATAGCTAAAACTGGGATATAATAATCATCTCAATAGACATTTTCAGTCACATTTGGCATTATAGGGTAGTGTGGAAAATTAGAAAAATGATATGGTGGCCTTTTGGTTGTTTTGAGGTTGGATTAAGGTATACCATTGAGGCAGTGTAGAAGGAACTTTATTTTTTTATCTTTGTTCTTGCTGTTCCTTGCCTGAGAGTGTTGGATAACAAAATCCATAGCCAGTATCAATGTGTAATTGCTAGTATAACTCAAAATTATTTTTGCGATGGCAGGATGGAGGGGAAGGAAGGGACCACAAATGTCATAACCAGCTAGGTAGCCTAACCTGTAAGATTGACAAGTCACTATGCGTTCTTTCCACGTCAAAATGTGACGTAAGAATTGTAACAGGCTTGCAGTTGTGGCTTAATTCTTGAAGTAAAGTTGCTGGATTATTAAACAATTATGAAAATCTGCAAGGGATTGATATAACTGAGAATGTACAGCTATTCAGCTGAGAGAATTTTTCAGTGCTAGTTGTAAATCATCTAATGTCATTGGTACAAAGAAAAAAACTGCAAATGGTGAAAACATTAATTTTTTAGCATTTGCAATGTTTTTGTTTCTGCTGTTAAATTCATTGCTATTGTGTACCAGTCATCAGGAAGCTCTGTTCCTCTCCATCAGAATTCCGCCAAATAATTTATACCTAAAACATTAAACAACGTTATCACTTTTCAGTTGCTGGTAGCATTTCCATTTTTAAAAAATTATATTCCTTACATTACAGGACTTCATATTTGTGCATGAATGAGTTAACTAGAGCTAATAGAATCTGACAAGTAGATGCTCTTACTGTATTGCTGTTTCCAATTTTTAAGTCTTGGGGGAATGATTAATTCCTAATTTTACCTGATCATTGAAAATAAGTCACAAGCATTTTTAAAGGCACTGACCTCATCAGAAGGGCAGGGAAGGGATCGACGCAAAAGAACTGCATGCTTTCATGATTCACATGTAACCAAACACATCAATGGCAATGCAATTTTGTACTGAAATAATTTGTGCATTTTCATGGAAGATTAATATAGTCACTAAAAGGTTGCAGTTTTAGTCTGATGACTTTATCTTAAGGACCTGATTTAAAAATGTTTTATTTTCTCTTTCAACTGCACACAATCTTTACCTGTATACACTCCAAATACCCAGAGTTTTGAATTAAGGCAGCCAGAATATTTTATCCAATTGGACAAACTGAAAGTCTTGTGGTGAGATTAATCATGAATGGCACAGAAACAGATTTCATTACTGCCAATGAACTTGGAAAAATAAGTTTCATAGCTTCCCACATTGGCTTGGTGGATGAAGGCACAAAGCAGCATATTACTAAACCATACAGCATGTATTTATATTTTAAGGAACAATGCATCCCAAAGTGTTTCATGGGAGCGTTATGAAGCAAATTGAATGCCGAGTTATGTAAGGTGATATTAGGACACCGGGCCGAAGGCTTGGCTGAAGTGGTAAGTTTTAAGGAGAGTCTTGAAGATAGAAAGAGAGGTGTAGAGGTTTACAAAGGAAATTCGGAGCTTGTGGCCTAGGCAACCGAGAGCACGTCAACTAATAGTGGAGTGATTAAAATCAGGAGTGTTCAAGGGGCCAGAATAAGATATGTGCAGAATTTCAGAGGTTTGTGGGGTTGGAGGTGATTACAGAGATAGGGAGGTGTGAGGCAACTGCAGGGACATGAAAACAAGGATGAGAATTTTCAAACAGAGGTGTTGCTTTATCGGGAGCCAATATAGGCCAATGAGCACATGGGTTGATGGGTGAACAGAACTTTGCTGCCCATGTCTTTACTCATGCCGAGGTTTGAATGGTCTCAAGTTTATGGAGGGTAGAATGCAGCAGGGTGGTAAGGAGTGTATCAGAATAGTCAGTCTAGAGGAAACAAAGGTATAGATGAGAGTTTCAGCAGCAGATGAGCTGAGGCTGGGGTGGAGATAGGCGATGGTACAGAGGTGAAAATAGACGGTCTTAGTGATGGGACAGATTTGTAGTTGGAAGCTCATCTTGGGGTCAAATAAGGCATCAAGATAGCAAACAGCCTGGTTCAGCCTCAGAGTTGCCAGGTAGAGAGATAAAGTTTGTAGTGGAACCAAGGACAATTACTTCAGTCTTTGCAATAATTATTTGGGGGAAATTTCTGCTCATCCGACAGTGGATATAGAGTAGAAAATTTGATCTTTGGAATGCTACAATTAGCATCTTTGAGCTAGAGAGTAGAAATGCATTCAGGGCACCAAATCCATATTGTTCTTCAATGACCCCTGTAGGAAAGGACATAAAGGACATTTGTTGAGAATCACATCAAAATATGGAAGAATAGTCTATTGAGCATGCTGTTTAGGCTCTCATAGGGAATGCTCACTTATGCAAGTGTCATTGAAATTGTAAGAACCAATAGTTTTAGGTCAGATGAAAGAAAATTTTAGGTGTGAGAAAGGTATTCATTCCATACAGAAATAGTCAATGAAATTGTGGAAGCTAAGTCGAAGGATGAAAGATCACAGTACTCAATCTGTTGAGGTTATCATAATGCAAATTCATAGAATCATAGAATGGTTACAGCACAGAAGGAGGCTATTTGGCCCATTGTGTCTGTGCCAGCTCTCTGCAAGACCAACCCAGCTAGTCTCACTCCCCTGCTCTATTTGAAGTAGCCCTGCAATTCTTTTCTCTTCGGGTGCTTATTGAATTCTCTATTGAAAGCCACAATTGAGTCTGCCTCCACCACACTGTCAGGCAGTGCATTCCAGATCGTAACCACTTGTTATTTAAGAGTTTCTCTCATGTTGTCATTGAACATAAATGGATATGCAAATTACCTTAGGTAAAACATTTCTGTAAATAAATAATTAATTAGGATTTCCTAATTGGGAATGTCTCCTGTGGAATGGATTTCTGCCTAAAACTCGGGTGCGCCCTAACCCTGGTTGAATTTCAGGGTCGGAGGCTATTTTCATGTGAGTGGTGAGGATGACTCCCTGGCTTCCACCAAGGTATTGTGTCAGATGGTGGGAAAAGACTTGTATAGGTCTTGGACCTAGTAGGTCAGGAGGAAGAGGCAACTGCAGAGCTACTTGTAAAGGAAAGTTTGAAGTCAGCTATTGCTGAGGCCTGTGCAGAAAAGCACTTGAGAGCGACCCTTTTCCAAAGAATTATCTCTCCATTCTCCAACGGAATTCTGGACCATGTGAGTTAGTAGGTAGCTACCGTTCGATGTGTTCAATCAGGGCAAATCATGAGAAATATGGTAGTGCTGGAAATGGGATGGGGAGATGGAACCTGTGAGGTGTGTCCGCAGCAGGTTTGTGGCATTGTCCCTTTCTCCAACACCCCCACACTCTCCCAAGGATAATTGGGGAAATGCTCAGCAAACCTCAGTCTATTCCTGGAGCACCTGTCAGTTCAAACACTTTCCCATCCCACCTCTCCAGCGCTGCAATATACCACTAGCATGACTCCAATAACCATGATTTTCCAATAAACAGGATCTTCCCCAGACCTGGTTGACCTTGGAGCTTAATAATAAGCTAAATGGTGCAACAGCCATTTGCTTTTAACTTAGTAAAACATCTCGAGGCACTTCTCAAGAGTGTTGCCAAACAAAATTTGACACCGAACCACATCAGGAAATATTAGCACAGAACGAGGTAGATTTAAGGAGCACCTTAAAGGAAGCAAGAGAGTTCAAGAAGCAGAGAGGTTTACGGAGAGCATTCCAGAGCATAGCACCCAGGCAGCTGAAGGTATGGCTGCCAATGGGGAGGCAATTAAAATCAAAGAGGCCACAATTGGAATGCGTTTGTATTAGGAATGCGGAGATTTATTTAACCCGGAAGAAGATACAGTGTTAGGGAGGGGTGAGACCATAGAGAGATTTGAAAGCGGCTTTTACATTTGAGGCATGACTGGATCAGCAGTGAATGTGGGTCAGTGAGCACATGCAGTGTGATGTATCAATGGGACTTGGTACACATTAGGACACAGGCACTGAAGTTTATGCAGGGTGAAAGATGTTAAGCTGGCCAGTAGAGCATTGGATTTGTCAAGTTTAGAGATAACAAAGGCATAGATGAGGGTTTCAGCAACAGGTAAAGGAGGAGCAGAGACAGGAGATCGCAGTAGGTGGTTTTGGTGATGGAGTTCTTCCTGCAGGCACACTTATGCCATGAAAGTTGATGCACTTTTGTCATTAGCACTGAGTTGTCAAAATATGTAATGGTTATAGGTTTACCTTTGAAGAAATATGACTGTTTGCTTGTTTTCTAGTCTAATAGCTAGATCTATGTTTTCTAGTCTAATAGCTAGATCTGTACAAAGTCGCTTTTCAACCAATGTCTGTTGAAAAAATCCTAAATAGAACTGGTTTGGCTACTTCATATTTTTCTACGAAAGCTAACAATTGCAGAAGCTGGAAATACTCTGCAGGTCAGACAACATCTGTACAGAGAGAAACAGAGTTAAAGTTTCAGGTCAATCATTTTTCAGCATTGGGAAAGGTTAGAAATGTAATGGGTTTTATGTAAGTGACAGGGGGAAGATAGGAAAAGAACAAGAGGGAGAATGTCCAAGGTATGGAGAACAGGAGAGATTAATTGACAAAATCTTGGTGGTGCAAGGTCAAAGACAGTAGCAATGGGACAAGTAAAGAAACAAAAGACATCGAGAGGAGGTATGAATGGCAGAATGATGAACAGCTGCCACCTGAATGCAAAAATGAGAAAAACAAGAGTAAAAAGATTATATATTCACACACTCACTCTGAAAATCTAACACTGCAACATTCCTTCACCACTCATCCCCACACAAACATGTTCTCTCTCTCTCACTCACTCAGTCTCTCATTCTAGAGGAAAGGTACAGCATTTTTACAAGTTAAAAGCAAAGGAATAGTTGTAAATTACATGATTGGCTCGTCATGGTGCAGGCCTGGTAAAGAAGGGTTTCTTTTCCACTCCAAGTGTGGTAGGTGCATTCAATAACTGAATTCTTTTTTAAAGTCAATGTTTCGAGTCCATGTGACTCTTCAGAGCTCTGTTTTAATTCTGAAGAAGAATCATACGGACTCAAAACATTAACTCTGTTTCTTTCTCCACAGATGCTGCCAAACCTGCTTGGTTTTGCCTGAATTTTATGGTTTCATCCCAGATTTGCATCCACAGTATTTTGCTTTTATCATTTTTAAAGTCATTGTGGGATTCCCTAGAAGAGGTGAATTTTCAGCAGGTCATGAAGTGAGTTGCTGTAGTCTTATTACTAGGAGGCCAGTTTTCTGTACTAGTGGTCTTAAAAAGGAAGTGACTTGGAGACCTGATAATGTTGCAGGCTCCAGTTTTAAGGCATTGATGTTGTTGTCTTTGCTCCTGCTGTTTTTTGCTGTGTTGTTTGCAGAATGTCTGGTTTCTCTCTGGTGCTTGGAGTAAGATTGGTTATCTGAAGACAGTTTTGATCAGGTGACCACGTGATCAATACTTCTATTGTCTACCCAGAATGATTTGTAGTTCAAAAACATAGCTACACAGTGGGAAATGGATGGTGGCCATTCACACCTACTTATTATTTGGTTTCTCTACAGCTCTTTTTAAGTTTTGAGCTCAGAGACAGCAAGTCTATGTGTCTATAGATTTTGAGCTTTGGGTAAGTCCACAAACAATAGGTGGTGTGAATTCCACAAATGGTTTTGTCTGGGTATGTCCCTTCAAGGGAGGCATTCCACCATGGCCATTCAGTTAAGAACTTTCCAGAGATTTGAGATGCTTTTGAAACAAAAACAAAAATACCTGGAAAAACTCAGCAGGTCTGGCAGCATCTGCGGAGAGGAGCACAGTTAACGTTTCCAGTCCGAATGACCCTTCAACAGAACTAAGTAAAAATAGAAAAGAGGTGAAATATCAGCTAGTTTAAGGGGGGGGGGGGGCAGTGTACAGCTGGATAGAGAGCAGTGATAGGTGGAGATTACCAAAAGATGTCACAGACAAAAGGATAAAGAGGTGTTGAAGGTGGTGATATTATCTGAGGAATATGCTAATTAAGGGTAGAAAGCAGGACAAGCAAGGTACAGATAGCCCTAGTAGGGCTGGGGTGGGGTGAAGGAATCAAAAAAGGCTAAAAGGTAGAGATAAAACAATGGATGGAAATACATGTAAAAATAATGGAAGTAGGTGGGAAAAGAAAAATCTATATAAATTATTGGAAAAAAAAGGCGGGGGGAGGGGAATTGGAAAGGGGGTAGGGATGGAGGAGAGAGTTCATGATCTAAAATTGTTGAACTCAATATTCAGTCCGGAAGGCTATAAAGTGCCTAATCGGAAGATGAGGTGCTGTTCCTCCAATTTGCGTTGAGCTTCACTGGAACAATGCAGCAAGCCAAGGATGGACATGTGGGCATGAGAGCAGGGTGGAGTGTTGAAATGGCAAGCGACAGGGAGGTCTGGTAATGCTTGCGGACAGACCAAAGGTGTTCTGCAAAGTGGTCACCCAGTCTGCGTTTGGTCTCTCCATTGTAGAGGCAACCGCATTGGGAGCAACGAATGTGGTAGACTAAATTGAGGGAAGTGCAAGTGAAATGCTGCTTCACTTGAAAGGAGTGTTTGGGCCCTTGGACGGTGAGGAGAGAGGAAGTGAAGGGGCAGGTGTTGCACCTTTTGCGTGGGCATGGGGAGGTGCCGTGGAAGGGGGTTGAGGTGTAGGGAGTGGTGGAAGAGTGGACCAGGGTGCCACCAAACACATCTTCCCTTCACCCCCTCGGTGGCATTACCTCGGTGCCGCTTCATGCTCTCGTCGGGACTTGGAAAAATTTATTAATTTTGCTTCCAATCTCCACCCCTCCATCATTTTCACGTGGTCCATCTCTGACACTTCCCTTCCCTTCCTTGACCTCTCTGTCTCAATCTCTGGTGATAGACAGTCCACCAATATCCATTACAAACCCACCGACTCCCACAGCTATCTCGACTACAGCTCCTCACACCCCGCTTCCTGTAAGGACTCCATCCCATTCTCTCAGTTCCTTCGCCTCCGTCGCATCTGTTCCGATGATGCTACCTTCAAAAACAGTTCATCTGACATGTCCTCCTTCTTCCTTAACTGAGGTTTTCCACCCACGGTCGTTGACAGGGCCCTCAACCATGTCCGGCCCATCTCCCGCGCATCCGCCCTCACGCCTTCTCCTCCCTCCCAGAAACGTGATAGGTCCCCCTTGTCCTCAATTATCACCCCACCAGCCTCTGCATTCAAAGGATCATCCTCCGCCATTTCCGCCAACTCCAGCATGATGCCACCACCAAACACATCTTCCCTTCACTCCCCCTATCGGCATTCCGTAGGGATCGCTCCCTCCGGGACACCCTGGTCCACTCCTCCATCACCCCCTACTCCTCAACCCCCGCCATGGCACCACCCCATGCCCACGCAAAAGATGCAACACCTGCCCCTTCACTTCCTCTCTCCTCACTGTCCAAGGACCCAAACACTCCTTTCAAGTAAAGCAGCATTTCACTTGCATTTCCACCAACTTAGTCTACTGCATTCGTTGCTCCCAATGTGGTCTCCTCTACATTGGAGAGACCAAATGTAAACTGGGCGACCGCTTTGCAGAACACCTGCGGTCTGTCCGCAAGAATGACCCAAACCTCCCTGTCGCTTGCCATTTTAACACTCCACCCTGCTCTCTTGCCCACATGTCTGTCCTTGGCTTGCTGCATTGTTCCAGTGAAGCCCAACGCAAACTGGAGGAACAACACCTCATCTTCCGACTAGGCACTTTACAGCCTTCCGGACTGAATATTGAATTCAACAACTTTAGGTCTTGAGCTCCCTCCCCCATCTCCACCCCCTTTCTGTTTCCCCCTTCTTTTTTTTCCAATAAATTATATAGATTTTCCTTTTCCCACCTATTTCCATTATTTTTAAAAATTTTTAAATATCTTTTATGCTCTCCCCATCCCCACTAGAGCTATACCTTGAGTGCCCTACCATCCATTCTTAATTAGCACATTCGTTTAGATAATATCACCAACTTTAACTTTAACCCCCAAGTGTTCTTTTGTTCTATTGTTGTTGACATCTTTTGATGATCTGCTTCTATCACTGCTTGTTTGTCCCTACAACCACACTCCCACTCCACCTCTCTCTCTCTCTCTCTCTGCCCCCCACACACACACCTTAAACCAGCTTATATTTCAACTCTTTCTTGGACTCGAACTCAAGTTCTGTCGAAGGGTCATGAGGACTCGAAACGTCAACTCTTTTCTTCCCCGCCGATGCTGCCAGACCTGCTGAGTTTTTCCAGGTAATTCTGTTTTTGTTTTTGTTCTGCAGGGATCGTTCCCTCTGGGACACCCTGGTCCGCTCCTCCATCATCCCCTACACCTTAACCCCCTCCCACGGCACCTTCCCATGCAACCGCAGAAGGTGCAACACCTGCCTCTTTACTTCCCCTCTCCTCACCATCCAAGGGCCCAAGCACTCCTTTCAAGTGAGGCAGAATTTCACTTGCACTTCCCTTAATTTAGTCTTCTGCATTCGTTGCTCGCAATGTGGTTTCCTCTACATTGGAGAGACCCCTTTTTTTTCTCCAATAATTTATATAGATTTTTCTTTTCCCACCTACTTCCATTATTTTTAAATGTATTCCATCCATTGTTTTATCTCTACCTTTTAGCCTTTTTTGATTCCTTCACCACACCCCACCCTCACTTGTATCTGTACCTTGCTTGTCCTGCTTTCTACCCTTAATTAGCACATTCCTCAGAAAATATAACCACCTTCAATATCTCTTTATCCTTTTGTCTGTGACATCTTTTGGCTATCTCCACCTATCACTGGCCCTCTATCCAGCTCTACTCTGCACCCCCCCCCCCCCCCCCCCCAACCCTTAAACCAGCTTATATTTCACCTCTTTTCTATTTTTACTTAGTTCTAATGAAGGGTCATTCGGACTGGAAACGTTAACTGTGCTCCTCTCCACAGATGCTGCCAGACCTGCTGAGTTTTTCCAGGTATTTTTGTTTTTGTTTTGGATTTCCAGCATTCACAGTTTTGTGCTTTTATCTGAGAGACTTCTGAGCCTATGCAAAAATTGCAAAAGTCACCTGACTCTCGAAAGCCATCTTAGCAGTTTTTTAATGTCCATTTTTTTAAAGAAAAGGCAGTTCCAGAAAATTCTCTATTGAATACAGTCCATGTTGGAAGTTATGAATCTGACATGCCTTTACTGGGCATGATAGTGTTTTCTTTGGTTATTTGCCACACCACTGGGAATGTAAAAGATTTATTTACATTGTTTTATTTATATCATGTTTATGTTACATATTGGGACCAAGAATCTTGGGTAGGGAGTGCATCTACTGATATTGCATACAGTTAAATGGGTAAACTTGCTTCAATATAAGTAATTTTGATTTAAGCCATGGTTTTCAGTAACATATTTACTACTCAAAACAGGGTATTCTGGAAGGACATTTCTGAATTTGTTCTACTCATGAAATTGTTGGTTTCCTTTAGTGTTGAATAATTTAAAAAAAATTGAGCTTTATTTCAGGATATCAAGAAGTTATTAAGACAATGTAATGTTCTTGGAAAATTAATTACTTTGTGATATTCTGACCTTTCCATGCCAATGTCTCTAATTTTGTAGTTCAACTACTTGGCTTTCTGCTCTATCTTAGTTGGGTTTGATTACTTGCCATGACAACAAAGTGAATGTTTGCCTTTGTTGCTAAGGATCTGTTGAAACAACTAGGTCTGGTTTGCACTGCTGAGTTCAATTAGAAGGCGCCTGAGGAAAATAGATATGAGTAACCATGTACCTTGTCTAATTTGGTAAATATATCAAAAATTCAATTTAGTGCAAAATGTCAGTTTTTATTTTCTTTCATTTCTAGTGATGGGCAAGAAATTGGATCTATACTAAACACAGAATTTTCCAGTTTTGTGTCAATAAACCTGCAGTAATATAGTAAGCATATTAACATTGTACAAATGTCACAGTATGTTACTTTCATTTACCTTACAAATCTGAAATGGATGAACAAAATGTCTAAAGGAAAATGATGCCCAGTGTTTTAATCAGGCTGTACCTGTAGCTTATACCTTTTCTTTGGGCGTGTGTTTTTCATTCTGTTATCTCATGGATGCAAATGGAGATAAGGAAAATTCAAATTCCAGATTGCCTTTGAGCATAAAGGGCCTATAGTTTGGCTACAAGTAAACCCAGGCTCCCTGTGTTCAGGGATTGGTTCACTATAATTGTTAGTAAAATAAAAAGGTTGGGTTCAGAGCATGGTGGAAACAGAAACATTTTCCCTTCCAGTCGTATTTCCCTACAAGTTGCTATATCGTGGGAGATTAGGCAGCTAACTGATAGCTAAGTAAATCTGTTTGGAGAAGAGCAGTGTTACGGGGGTGGTGGTGGATGTATGTGCTGAGGGATAAATGGTTCTAGGTGGCAATTAGATTTTTAAGAAATTCATTTGTGACATGTGGGTGTTGCTGGCAAGGCCAGCATTTATTGCCCGTCCGGAATTGCCCTTGAGAAGTAGGTGGTGCGCTGCCTTCATGAACTACTGCAGTCCCTGTGGTGTAGGTACTCCACAGTGCTGTTAGAGAAAGAGTTGCAGGACTTTGACCCAGCGGCAGTGAAGGAACAACGATACATTTCCAAGTCAGGCTAGTGACCAGATGGTGGTATTCCCATGTGTCCTTCCAGATGATAGTGGTCATGGGTTTGGAATGTACTGTCTATGGAGCCTATGTGAGTTCCTGCTATGCATCTTGTATATGGTACACAGTATTTGGTACACTGTGCAAAGGTGGTGGAGGGAGTGAATGTTGTGGATGGGGTGCCAATCAAGCTGGCTGCTTTGTCCTGAATGATGTCAAGCTTCTTGAGCGTTGTTGGAGCTAGACTCATCCAGGCATGTGGAAGGTATTCCATCACACTCCTGACTTGTGCTTTGTAGATGGTGGACAGGCTTTGGGGAGTTAGGAGGTGAGTTACTCGCTGCAAGATTCCTAGCCCCTGACCTGCTCTTGTAGCCACAGTATTTATATGGTTAATCCAGGTCAGTTTCTGGTTAGTGGTAACCCCAAGATGTTGACAGTGGGAGATTCAGTGATGGTAATGCCATTGAATGTCAAGGGGCGATGGTTGGATTCTCTGTTGTTGGAGATGGTCATTGCCTGGCACTTTGTGGTGCAAATGATACTTGCCACTTGTCAGCCCAAGCTTGAAAATTGACCAGGTCTTGTATTTGTACCTGGACTGCTTCAGTATCTGAGGAGTCGCAAATGGCTTTGAACATTGTGCAATCATCAGTGAACATCGCCACTTCTGACTTTATGATGGAAGGAAGGTCATTATCGAAGCAGCTGAAAATGGTTGGCCCTAGGGTACTACTTTGAGAAACCCCTGCAATGATGTCCTGGAACTGAGATAATTGACCTTCAACAACCACAACCATCTTACTTTGTTCTAGGTATTACTCCAAACAGTGGAGAATTTTCTCCCTGATTCCCACTGACTCCAGCTTTGCTGGGGCTCCTTGATGCCAGACTGGGTCAGATGCTTCCTTGATGACAAGGGCAGTCACTCTTGCCTCACCTCTGGTGTTCAGCTCTTTTGCACATGTTTGAACCAAGGCAGCAGTGAGGTCAGGAACTGAGTGACCTGGCGGAAGCTAAATTGAGTGTCAGTGAGCAGGTTATTGCTAAGCAAATGCCACCTGATAGCACTGTTAATGACCCCTTCCTTCACTTTACTGATGATCAAGAGTAGACTGATTGGGTGGTCATTGGCCAGCTTGGCTTTGTCCTGCTTTTTGTGGAAAGGACATACCTGGGCAATTTTCCACATTGCTGGGTGATGCCAGTGCTGTAACTGTACTGGAAGAGCTTGGCTAGGGGCATGGCAAGTTCTGGACCACGTCTTCAGTACTATTGCCGGAATATTGTCAGGGCCCAGAGCCCTTGCAGTACCAGTGCCTTCAGTCTCATTGTTACCCAGTCTTGAGTTACTAGATGTGTTTAAAGTCACAACATCACATAATGGAGGGTATCCTCAATATGAAGGTGGGACTTTGTCTCCACAAGGACTGTGCGGTGGTCAGTCCTACTGAACTGTCACAGGCAGGTGCATCTGCGGCAGACAGGTTGGTGAGGATGAGATCAAGTATGTTTTTCCCTCTTGTTGGTTCCCTCACCACCTGCCACAGAAGTAGTTTCGCATCTATGTCCTTTAGGGCTTGGCCAGCTCAGTCTTTACTGGTGCTACCAAGCCACTCTTGATGATGGACATTGAAATCCACCACCTAGAGCACTCAGTGCTTCCTCCAAGTTTTGCTCAACATGGATGAGTACTGATTCATCAGCTGAGGTGGGGCTAATGGTAACCAGTAGGGAGTTTACTTGCCTTTGTTTCAACTGATGCCATGAGTCTTCATGGGGTCTAGAGTCAATGTTGAGGGCTCCCAGGGTAACTACCTCCCGATTGTACACCACTGTACTGGGTCTGCCTTGCTGGTGGGACAGGACATATCCAGGTTTGGTGATGATGGTGTCTAGGACATTATCTGTAAGATATGATTCATTGAGTATGACCATGTCAGGCTTTTGCTTGACTATTCTGAGACAGCTCTCTCAATTTTGGCACAAGCCCCCCAGATGTCAGTAAGGAGGACTTTGCAGGATCAACAGGGCTGAGATTGCTGTTGTCGTTTCCATTGCCTAGGTTGATGCTGGGTGGTGTGTCCAGTTTCATTCCTTATCGAATTTTTAACGGTTTGAAACAACTGAGTGGCTTGCTAGGTCCATTTAAGAATCAACCACACTGGGGTCACAAGTAGGCCAGACCAAGTAAGGACAGCAGATTTCATTCCCTTCGTTCCCTAAAGGTCATCAGTGAACCAGATGGGGTTTTATGACAATTGACAATAGCTTCATGGTCATCATTAGACTTTTCACCATCCGCTATGGTGGGATTCGAATAACCCCCCCAGAGAATTACCATGGGTCTCTGCATTACCCGTCCAGTGACAATACCACAAAGCCACTGTAGTGGAAGGCAGCTGAGAAGAAACAAAGGAGATAAAGCATTCTTGAATGCCATTTCCTGAACTAAAAATTATGAAATAATTTGTTTCGTCGTTAATTTGCCAGCAACATCAACTGCAGTATTGGGATTGGAATATATACTGGTAACAAAGTTTTCTCAAATTGCATAATGCTAAGCCTGTTTTTTTTTCCTGAACCTTGCATTGGATATGGAGTGATCAATTTGATCATTTAAATGTCTTAAAATTCATTGCATTCTTGCACATTTAAATGTTTGGTTATGATTAAAATTATATATAATGACACTGAAAATAAAATATCCAAACTGGATTTACATTGTGTTCAAGTGAATTTCTTGATACAAGGGATGAAATTTTACAGCCCTGTTGTGGGGGCAGGGTTGGAAAATGTGGCAAGCCATTCAAAAGTCCATAAATTTCAGCTGGATCAGAAAATCCCACTGGCGAGCGGGGCTGTAAAATTCCACCCAAAGACTTGAATGTGCCACATGCTAAAGGGACAAATTTTATACTTTAGAGCATGAAGAACGTTTTTTCTATATGGTACACAGTACTGCTACTATGCGTCGGTGGTGGAGGGAGTGAATGTTGTGGAAACCTTAGCCTTCGTTCTTCCATGCATTACGTTCTTTATCTGATTATGATCTATCAAGCCAGATCCTAACAAGTTTAAGGCTTGTCCACTATTCTCATGGCTGGGATTATAACACACAGAAAGTTCCTAGGATAGATGTTTGTCTTAGGCAGTTTTAAGATTGTTCATAAATTATTTTGAAATTATGCCTTCTTTCAACCCAATTTAAACTAGACATTTGATTCAGTGATATCCTGAAAAGCATACAACAGTCCATAAAATGTAATAATGAAGTTTTGTGGAACTAGAGTTATTGAGCCTTTAAAGTTATGAATTTGAATATGGAGATGGAAAAAACAGATATACCAATCAAAAGTTTGGATTCCTCCAAAAAGCAAAGTTTACAATGTCATTTGGAACAAAAATTGGGGAACAAGAAGAAAATGGCAATACAGTAGGTTTTTCTTTTGGACGTACGTTCTTGTTGAAATGTTAATTTAACTTGAAGTAGAAAATTAAAGTTATCAGAAACCTGTTACCAATACAGTATTGATATAATGAACAGATGAGCAAAGATCCTCATATTCTGTGACCACAAAATCATTGTTCTGTGGTTTGGCTGCTAATGGTTATTGACTGGTATCTGAAAATATGTGCTTTAGTGATGCATTTTAATTTCTGTTGAGGTGGAAGGGAGATATTCTTTGGAATGGGTGTGTAGGAGTTGCTTTATGTGAATGTATTTGGAGGTCAGCGCACCTGGTTGTCAAGTTAGCTCCTGTTGAGTGCGGTTTTGTACCAGGAATGTTAACATATCAAATATAGGCATAGGTTTTTAGATGACTTTGTTTACATAGCAGTTTTTTTTTCCAGAAGTTTAATACCTCCAGATATGAGCATGCAAGTATGTTTACTGTTTTTGTCTGAGATGAACAGGCTAAGTGTAAGACAGATGTCTTCAAAATTATGAAATGTTTTGATATATACAGAAAGTGTTTGCACTTGTGGGGAAGAGCAGGAAAAGAGGCTACCAACATAGATAGTGACCAAGAAATCAAATAGAGAAGTCAGAAGAAATTTTTCTGTCCAGAGAATAGTGAGAATGTGAAACTTGCTACCACAGGGAATAGCTGAGGTGAATAGCATAGATGGTTTTAAGGGGAAGCGTAAGATAAATAAGAATATGAAGGTGAAAGGAGTAGAGAAGTTAAGCTGACAATGTTAAATGAGGAAGGATGGGAAGAGGCTCAAGTAGAGTATATATGCTGGCATGGGCTGGTTGGGCTGAATGGCCTATTTCTGTGCTGTCTTTTCTATGTAATTCTACGTATGTAGCATTTTAATTCATTATTTATTTTACTTTCACCATTTTAAATGCTGTCCTGAAAGTCACTTTCTGTGGATGTGTATGTAACATGACTATTTATAAGTCTGAGCTCATGGCCAAACTGCATGAGTTTTGGATAATAGCCAAGGACTCGTGGAGAATGACGACTTTGTTTCCTGTTTGGACTGAACTCCATTATCGTTCCTCTCAACAAATAATGAATGTATGACAAACTTCTGTGAATAGGTCAGAGTTCCTGAAAAAGTGAAAAACAATTTGGCAAGAAAAGTGTCCATAAAAAAGAAAATAAAGCTTCAAGGACCCTTAATGGTTCAGTGCAATATGTTGCTAGGCTACAAAGAACAGGAAGGTTTCCAGTTTGTTTCATGTTCTGTGGGCTACTTAATGACCAATGTGAAAGCTGCTACAACTACAAAAGGCTAACAACTCAAGCAATCTAAGCATGTGAAAACTGGTAGATACCCAGGCGTTACTACTTAAACAGAGAGTTTACAGAACATTCTTTCACTTCCATGGAGAAATAAATAAATATATATGTGAAGACCTGAAGGAGAAACCCAAATATTGAAGGCACAGAATGGGTGGTGCATTTCTAGGTGAAATATGGGAATATGGCCCCTTGAAAAAAATCTCAAGCTTTACTTATAAAAAGTATGTTCTGGTTAATTTTCAACTCTTGTATCCTTAATGATTAAAACACTTCCAATTGTTTTTGTTTTAAAAAGAATACCCAAGTGATATTTGCATTTTCATCAGATCATTTAGACCTAAAATTACCTCCTATTTCCAATTCTTCCTCACATACCATCCATAGATGTCATCACCCTCCTTGGACTTATTTATGGAGACACTTGATCCCATCTGATTTTGTATCCGGTAACAGAAATATATTTTACTCCCTCAACCCTTCTGGTTAATATTGGCATGCTTCTTCCTGACCACCGCCCTCCCCCCACCTCAGTTCAACCCAGTTATCTTGTTATTCTTCCATGTACTCTCATTCAAATGGCACAATACACCCTTCTCAGCTATTGCTAACATTTTTCTGTCCACTCCATCCCAATTACTGCTCCAAACTTCTTCCCTATTGTTCCAACCTCTCTCCCTCTGCAGCTTCTGCATTCTTCCTTTGTTTATTTCCATCATTCTTTCTCTCTCTCCCCGTTATTGCCATACATTTGTTTCCCTTCGTTTACAGCTATTTCATCCCATCCTCTTGTTTCCTTTTCTCTTGCCTTGCCTCATCATTGTCATCCATGCACCTACTTTTTTACAGCTTTCAATTTGCCCTCTGCTTGTTCATACCTGAGTCCAGTGGCTAATGCATCATAACAGATCCCTGTCTCCTCTCATGCTCCTTCCAGAGCTAATGCTGAGATCATATCATCTGTATAATCTAGAAAGCAGTTCCTGTTCTTGTGTGATATTCCCTATTTGAGTATAAGGCAGCAAACTTTAGTCTTAATAGGCAAAGGTCAAATTCAGACCCCAAAAACTCGATCACTATTCCTGCTGCCAAACATTTGTTGACAATGATCACCACGAATGAGAAGTGTCACACAACTGTTAAACTACTTGCTTTGCTCCATCATTGAACAAGGCTCACCAAGTTTTGAAGCGTGCTGAATTTTTTAGTCTTTCATTTATACACAAAAAAACACTCCCACACTATTTTCTCCCTCACTAGACAAAGTTGCATTCTTATATTTACCATGCAATATATAGTCTGAATGTCAATAATAGATGCTACGGACTCCTTGGAGATCACTTAATAGAAATCTGGTATAAATCCATATCCTGAAGTTTAATTTCCTTAGTGTGTAACTTCATCCCTTCCAAGGCTGATGTGCTTAAGCAATTGTAATGCATCCAGAATTGGTAGCCTCTGTTCATCCTATGTTCTTAAATTATGTTTGATAATACAATGAAGATTATTACAACCTTAAGAATTTTTGATTGTTTTTGTAGAAATGTGTGAATTTAGTTAGATGGAATATTTTTGAGAAATGTAACATAATTCAGTTTGAGCTGCCCGCGTTCAGCTGACTGAAAATGCAGTTTTAGTTGTTTGTTGCCTCCAGTATTTTTTAAACTTAATGTTAATTTGAATGGGAAGCCTGATATCTGACATTTGACAGTTTAAAGAAGCAGTCATGGACTTACTAATTAAGAGATCGAGCAAATACTATTCCATGAAGACCCAGGAAAATAGAAAATAAACAATTTAAATGTCAAGAAACGAAATATCAAATGTAGTCTTGCGAAACTATGGCCTTGTAATAAGAACTTCTAATGGCCGGCCATCTTCATGAAAAAGGGTGTTCTGAAAAAAGCACCTTTTTCAGGTGAGATGAAACCCATAGAAACTTTGTGTTGTGCTGATCATGATTGTATCATGTGAAGGTTATTACAATAATTGACAAGGCTATTCATTCATAAACAAATTTATCTAGGGACGTCAGAAAGTGTTTGCTATTGGTTTTTGACTGAATATCCTCCATTAAAGTCCACAAGGTTGTTCTTAAGTTGAAGGCAATGTTTAAATGCCAGTTACTGATGCCAGTTATTGGTGACAGTCATTTGTTGTACAGAGAGGATGGCAAGTATTGGACAAGGCTGCGAATGATATACGGGACTGCAATGGCAGCTCTTCTCTTTAACTTCGTTGTCATCTTCGTTCAGATTTGTGAGAGTGCGCATTGCTACAAGTACAGAGTCTCTATGCATATTACATCTGAAACAAAGCTGTGAAGCTAGTTCTTAAAAGGTTCCCACTTTTTAATTTTCTTAAAACTGGAAAAGTTTCAATATTTTTGACAGTTAAACTGACCAAATGTTTGCACTCTTAAGATGTCTAATAGCAGTTCATTTGTTCATACTTTATAGAGTATGCTAATTTTTATGCACAAGTGAAATCTTAATCAATTGTGAAGAGAAAACAAAGTGAACAGTTTCAAGTTTGACTATTTTGCCCAGAAATAGTAAAATAATTATTTCATTTTTACACTTAATTTTGGTTGAAGGTTAACTTCCGAAATAGAAGTGTGTGAACATTGCTAATCCTTTATGAACAAATATTTGTTAGAGAACCATAAATTGACCGTAAAATCTTTCCTTCCGTTTTGTTTACGTTTTTCAAAACTCTGTAAATGGGCTTGTATTTGGCATGATGTTGCTTATGCATTACATTGCCTCACAAGATAGATTGCAAGTGATGGAGGTAATCTGGCCCATCTTAATTTATTGATTCGGATACCCTCCTCCCGAAACATCGTCTAAATAACTCTGTACCTAATGTTTTTGCTTGTACAGGCTTACCCGGAAGGCTGTTTCATGTGTTGATTATTGTTTACAAAAGGAAGACCTTCATGTCTGATTAGACTTTCCTATCATAAGTTTTAAACTTTTAAACTATGTTATCGTATCCTGACATATTGTGGACTAGTGCTCTGACTGAATCTTATCTTTGACGTTTTCTTGTAAAGTGCCCTTTCCGTTAACTCTCTCATAGCTGAATAGCTCCAATTTATTTAATTCATCATCCTAGCTTAATCCATCGATGTCAATCAGTTTTGTGGCTCTTCTCTATCACCTGCATGGCTTAAATATGTCTTTATCCTTTGATGTTTTTTCAAGGTGTAGCTTGATTTATACTCAGCTAACCTTATTAATGTGTTTAATGTGTTAGCTGAGAGTGTTTATGTATGGAATGGCAAACATGTAATGAGGGTTGTTTATAGATAACTCGTGTTGAGATTCTTTTTGACCGATTAGCGCAAAAAAGGATTTGGAAATTTAAAAAAAATAATATTTGAGTTTTTAAAGCAAATATATTCACAAGCATTGAAACAAACTGCTAATGAGTTAAGCTTCAGTGTTTTGCCACAGACTATAAATAAGTATGTTGTTAGCCTATCTTAACTAATAAAAAAAGAATCTGAAACTAAGCCTGTCAGTTAGGACTAACAAAGGCTGCAAAGTTAGTCAGAAAGTTAAGGTAGAAAGCTAGAAGGGCCAACTTTGGTCAGAAGGAGAATACAGGTTAGGAATTAATTTATTTAAGTTGAGAAAGAAAACTTACTGATGGGCAAGAATAGTGTATTCATTATTTTGTATTATATCAAGTTGTACTGATCAAACCAAGGCTGCCCACAAAAGTTGCTTGTAGATGTTGCTATGTGTGCTCACTTGCGGAATAAAACAGTTTGT
Source organism: Carcharodon carcharias (assembly GCF_017639515.1). Classification (NCBI taxonomy): domain Eukaryota; kingdom Metazoa; phylum Chordata; class Chondrichthyes; order Lamniformes; family Lamnidae; genus Carcharodon; species Carcharodon carcharias. Next base: position 118,682,402 of record NC_054476.1, read on the forward strand.
TAGTTTCTGTCCTTGAGTTCCACCTCCAAAAAGATTGAAACAATATATGAACCTCTTGTCCAGATCACGATGGGGCAGCAATGTTGTGCTATTATATAGTTTGGCGATGCACAGTCTGGGCTAATCTGCTATTAAACAAAATCAGCTAAGCATTCCATTGTCCAAAAGCATGTGGGTGATATAATATATATTATACATTATATGCTACAAAATTGTAGCTGAATGCCCTCTGAAGCCTAGAATGAATAATGCAATTTTATCCTATCAACTGATTTGTTACAATTGAACATCTGCTTGTCAATCACCTTGAATCTTTGTGCAAGATTTACTTTAGCTTTTGTTGGTTGCAATAGTGCTGGTGCTATGATTTACCAAAGTTTTACATGACCTTTGGTTGTGTCCTTTCCCAATGCAGTATTTAGTTAGTTGAGTATTGGAAACTAAGGGAAAGATTTTTGCAAATGGCTGAGGAATCTTTTGGGCAGCTGCAAGATTTGCTAACCCACTGAGAATGTCAGACTTAGTATGGAAACTTATGAGACTGGATTAATGGTACTTGGAGACAATTATTACGGAGGCAGGTTCAAGATATTAACTATATTGTGTGCTGTATAGATACATAATTTTGTGTTTTTTGAGCTTGCACTATTGTACAACCACAGATGATGGTGATAAATCTACAGCTATCATTGTTTGTGTAGGAGTTTTTGAACATATAACCAAGGGGGAAATGAGCTCCATATTTTTTTAAAATAAAAAAAGCAACAGATGCTTAGAACCATAGAATGGTCGCAGCAAAGGGGGGAGGCGTTTGGCTCATCGAGCCTGTGTCAGCTCTCTCCACAAGCAACTTAGCTAGTCCAACTTCCTTGCCCTTTCCAGTGGACCTGCATTTTTTCCCCTTTTAAGTGTTTATCCAATTCCCCTTTGAAGGCCATAATTCAAACTTTCTCCACCACTCTTTCAAGCAGTGCATTCCAGATTGTAATCACTTGCTATGTAAAAAAGTTTTCCCTCATGTTGTTCTTGGTGTTTTTCCCAATTGCTTTAAATCTTTGCCCTCTGGGAACAGTTTCTAATCCAACTACTCTGACTAGACCCCTCATGATTCTAAACACCTCTATCAAATCTCCTCTCAATCTTCTTGTTCCTAAGGAGAACAACCCCAGCTTTACTAGTCTATCCTTGTCACTGTAGACCCTTTATCCCTGGAACCTTTCTTGCAATTCTTTCTGCACCCCATCTAGGCTTTCATATCCTTCCTGCAATGCAGTGCCAAGAATGTTTTTTATTCTTTCACGGGATGTTGACGTCACTGGCTAGGCCAGCATTTATTGCCAATCCTTAATTGCCCTTTAGAAGCTGTGGCGAGCCACAGTCTTGAACCATGTACCCAGTGCATCAGTTTGGGCCTCTGCGGCTACTCGTCCAGTAACATCACCACTGTGCAAAAACAGAATTACCTGGAAAAACTCAGCAGGTCTGGCAGCATCGGTGGAGAGTTTTTCCAGGTAATTCTGTTTTTGTTTTGGATTTCCAGCATCCGCAGTTTTGTTTTTATCACCACTGTGCCACTGCCTCCCACAATTGAATGCAGTTCTCCAGTTGTGGCTGAGCGAGTCTTTTATAAAAGTTCACCACAACCTCCTTTTGTGTACTCTACCTATATTTATAAAGCCTAGAATCCTGTATACCATTTTAACCACTTTGTTAAACTGCCTGCCATATTCAATGATTTATGCACATGTATACCCATGTTTCTCTGTTCCTAATCCCTTTTAGAATTGTACCTCTTACTTTGTACTGCCTCTCCTCATTCTTCTGACTGTTTTGTACTATTTCAAATTAAATTTTGTCTGCTGTGTGGCCGTCTTTTCCACCAACTGTCTACGTCCTTTTGAAGTCTATCACTATCCTCTCACAGTTCACTATATTTCCAATGTATTAAAACAGCAGTTTCCCAAACAGTACGGATATTGCTGATAAACAATAAATAGTGCAGTTACTATATTTATGCAATGGGCACCTTCAAAGCTTTAGACAATAGGGAAGAAAATAATGTTTTATAAAACAAACTCCAATAATCTTCATTCTATTCTTGGCAGAAGGAAATTTAAAATTTGTTTTGTTCTTAGCTCTGTAGCAACAAAAGCTGCAATCTACTAAGATGATCTGTCTCTGTAGATTTGTAATCTCTTGTATCCTGATTGATCCTATTTCTACAAAACAGAAGCTTGACAGACTTGTCATTAATTTAAACAGAGATGCTGCTGCGGACAGAGCTCCATCATATCTGTAGCAAGTAATTTCGCAATAGCTGTAAGAGTTTCTTTGAAATTTCTCCACTGTCAGATTAACCTGGGAATCATTCACCAAGTGCACATTTGGAGGTATTAGGACCACAGCTTTTTCTGATGTATATTGGTAACCTGGACCTGGAAATACAGGGCATACTCAAAATTTGCAGATGACACAATATAGTAAACAATGAGGATGACAGTAGACTCCAGGAGAACATAGGCAGAGGGGTACTATGGGCAGACACATGGCTGGCAAAATTTCACGCAGCAAAGTGTGATGTGACTCATTTCGATAGCAAGAATGAGAAGACACATTAGCTAAATAGCACAATTTTAATTGGGTACAGGAACAGAGAGATCTTTGAAGGTGGCAGGACAGGTTGAGAAGGCTGTTAAATAAACATATGGAATCTTTGACTTATAAACAATGGGCATAGATTACAAAAGCCAGGGAGTTATGCTAAAACACTGGTTCGGCCCCAGCTGGAATATTGTGTTCCATTCTGAATACTGCTGTAGCAAGGCTACCAGAGCCTTTGGGGTGGGGTGCAGAAGGTATTTATTAGAATCGCATCTGGGATGAGGCACTTCAGTTAAGTGGAGAGAGTAGAGAAGCTGGATGCCCTCATTAGAGCAAAGAAGATGAGATTTGATTGAGGTGTTCATGATCATGAGTAATCTTTGATAGCGTAAATAAGGACAAACTGTTTTCAATGACAAGGAGGGTCTGTAACCAGAAAACTCAGATTTAAGCTGCTTGGCAAAATAATCTGAAACAACGTGAGAAAAGAAGTTAATGCAGCGAGTTGTTATGACCTGGAGTATACTGCCTGAAAAGGTGGTGGACAGAGCTGTAGGCAAACTAGGTGGTTGCCTCCAGCGGCAAAATTTGGTGGGTGGCAAAAAACGGTTCCTTCATGAAACTACATAAGTCAACAAACGTGCTTCAACAGTGGGATATGAAAGGTCTAGATCTACTGATATAACCCACACATACTGTCATCCATATAGGTTTCCATGGGCAGGACTTTCAGCTCTGTAATTTAATCTAGCCCTCTCTATCGTAATGATTGTTGGTTATGTAAATTGTGCATAAAATAATCTGGTCACTGTTGCAGGAACATGTAATATTGGGCAGAATTTTCAGGTTGGCAAGCGGGGGTGGGCCCCGCTCGCGGATGCGTAAAATGACGAGCAGTGATGTCGGGCAAGCAACTGGCGTCATCGCGTGTCATTCAGATATTCACTTTGATGGGCACGTACCGTAGTCACCTATGTGCCTGCCGCAATGTCAAAGGCCTATTAAGGCCATTTAAATATCAATTAAAATACTTAACTGAGCTGCCCGTCCAACCTTAAGGTTGGTGGGCAGGTGAAGAACCCAGGTGGCCTTCGCATTTATCGTGAAACCTCATCCATGGGTGGAATGAGGTTCCGTGAAGGTTTTAAAAGTTTAACAACATTTTTAAATAAAATTCATTGATATATCCCAGCTCATGTCACATGAGGGAACATGTCTTACATTTTTTTTTGTCTTCATTAAATTTTTTAAAAACCAGACTCATATCCCTGAAGCAGCTCTTTGCCTCAGGGAGATTTCTGCACTCTTTTGTGCGCATGAAAGAACGCAGGCCCTGACTCAGCCTACTCCCCCGCCTTCCGGGTGCGTGGCTCAGTGGGCAGGCCTAAACTGGCCCGCCCATGTAAAATGGCGGTGCGCAGCCAATCATGGGCAGCAATTGGCTGCATGCCCGCCTGCACCCGTTCCCACCCAAACCTCCCCAACGGGGAGAAAATTCTCCCCATTATATTGTGTGAGCCGTTTACACTTTATAATGTGCATTTTGTCTAGTACATATCCTGTGAAAAGTGTAGAACAATGAGAACGTACACTTAGCATCATAGTGTTCTCCTATTTCATGTAAAATAAACCTATAATTATAAATGCAGAATTTTCATTCATACTAATGCACACTGTTCATTTTTAAAGATTAATTCTGGTGTGGGGGCTGGGGTGGGTTGAGGCTGAAGGTTTGCATGATAGTCTTGCACCGGGCCTCGTGGTGGAAGCAGATTCAATAGCAACCTCCAAAAATGAATTGGAGGAATACATGAAAGGGAAAAATGCGCAGCGGTTTGGGGGAACGTGTGGGACTAACTGGATATCTTTCCCAAAAAGCCACCACAAGCCTTCTCTGGATTCTAAATTCTGTTTTCTAGGGAATCTCACAAAAATTGTTACTTTACTGTGTGAATTCCTCTTTCAGTGGGAGCGGCACGTTTTTATCTGAAAGATGATTCTTGATTCACATCTAATTAAAATATAATCTATGAATGCAAATGGTGTGCTTGCTTAATTGTTCATTTGAAAATGGCTTCACTGTATTTACCTTGCATATATTTCATTATTAATCTGTGATGCACCAAAGCAAGGCAGTGATGAGTTGCAAGGCAGTGATTATTTCAAGCTGTTATCAATTGATTTAGAATGACTATGGGATATAACTTCAATCTGCTTTAAAATATATATTCAGTACCTTTGCAATATTGATACAAGGCGCTTTGAATGCAATCGGTTGAAAGCTTAAATTTCAGTTGTAATAAACTTCGCTTTGATCTTGTGACCATTCCCATCTGTCTTTTCTCCCTTATTTTATTGTCCTTTCTATCCATTTATTGTAGCTCAGTATGCCTGCCTGATTTAGCATATAAGGCAGAGAATACTGAAATTGACATAATTGCTTTTTGTGGGCTCCCATCAATGTTACTGTCTAAAAGGCTGACATGTTACAAAATTAAAACTATATATTGCACAAAATTAGCAGATTGTTATTTGAAGGACAATGATGTCATCTGGATCTAAGCGATTGTAAATGTTTGATACCCAGTAAAACTGTTTTGCAACTAATTCTCAAGTAACTATTTCCCACGTTAACTTGGAGTTTATGCAATGAAGTGGACTTGTGGTCATTTTAAAAATTCATCAAGCATATCAACCACGCTTTGTTCGACATTTATAATGTATGTGTCTTAATAATTTTCCCTTGGTTTCTAGTCTGTCTTTTTAATATTGACTGTTTATACTGAAAGTATGCTTTGTTTTGTGATTGAGTGATCAGTAATTCTTTAGCAACCCTTTGTCATAGAACTAGACAAGACACCCTACATGACTGAAGCAGATTTAATTCTCTCTATATTGAGGAGACCTAATGCAGACTGGGTCACTGCTTTGCAGAATGCATCCAATCAGTCCACGAGCATGAGCCTGAGATTCCAGTTTTCTGTCATTTTATTTCTCTACCTTGCTTCTTTTAAGCTGACGTTTCTGTCCATGGCTGGCTGCAGTGTTCCAGTGAAACCCAACTCAAGCTCAAGGACCTTATCTTTTAACTGGACGCTTGCAGTCATTTAGTTTCAACATTGAGCTTCACAATTTTAGATCATAACCTCTGCTCCCATTTTGTTTCTATTTTTTTTTGCTGGTTTGGTCTTTTTAGCCTCTGTCTTATTTCCTTTATTTTGATTTCAGAAGGCAGCTATTCACATCTCCTCGAGACATATATTTTGTTACTTGTTGCATTACCACTCCCTTTGACCTTGCACCACAAAACCTTTTGACATTTAATCTATCCTGCCTTCCACTCTATCACAAACCTTCTCTTTTGTTGTTTTTCCCATTCTCCCTTCTTTCACATACTTAAAACCTATATATCTAACTTTTCCCAGTTCTGATAAAAGGTTACAGACCTGAAATGCTAACTCTGTTATTCTTTCCGCAGGTGCTGCCAGGCCTGTTGACTATTTCCGGCATTTTTGTTTTTATTTCAGAGTCCCAGCAATTTTGCTTTTGTATCTTTAGACAAACCCCAGATGTGAAATCTTCAGTCAGGAGCTTATATGCCTGAGGAGTTTGTTTACATCAAATTAAGGTGTAAGTGCAAACTGCTACAGCCTAAAAGGCTGCAGGGAACAATCAAGTGATAATGTATTATTTCCTCTTTTTTCCCCTGTTTTGTTTTATTGTTTTTATTCTTCACAGTACATCAGTCTGTGGACTTTTTTTATTTTCTTTTCTTTGCGAGTTTAAAGGTTGAAAAAGGTGTTCTGTGTAACAGATTTAAAAGGTCGTCTTGAATATTTTAGGCAACATTGGGATTGGCTCTGCTTCCACAGTGTTCTCTTGCTTTCTCACAAGAGAAATTAAAGAACATGATGCTGGGAATTACTTATATAGTGTTTACATGCAGGGTATCACAAGTGTGAGATCCTGAGGTAAGCGTTTGTGATCTCCTGAATGGCTTATCTGCTTTGTGCAGAAAAGTAGTTGTTTTTGCTTAAAGCATATTGGATATGTAATATTGGATTGTAAATAGCAGTAAGCAGATCTGCCATTTTTGACCTGGTACACAATGCTTGGCCCTTCCTGACTTCATAGCATTTCATTGGGCTCAGACGTGTCAACTATGATGGTTGATTAGTAGGCCCAGCATTAAAAATAACTGCAGGTTGATTTCTCATTACTAAGGCAGATGGTTTGCTGTTAGCAACAGACATATCAGCTGTCTCCAGAACATCTTATACAAAACTGTACAATATTGGGAAACAGATTCCACTACATCTAAGTGTAGACATTCATGGAATTTGTTTCAGGATTCAGTGTAATTGCTGCTGCTGCCTGAATGGCTGCTCTGCTCATACACAGATAGGGTGCTGACATCATCAAAAATGTGCCTGAAAGCCAAGATTTTCAATTTGCCAGTTTGCAATCCAAAACTCATCTCATATTATTCTGTCCCTTTGCCTAAATCATTTATACAGATTTTAAATGGCTAAGGCTCCAGCACTGATCCTTGCAGCACTCCACAAGTTTCAGCTTGCTGACTTGAAAATATCCCTTTTATCCCTACTTTTTGCTTCCTATACAGTAACCAAATTGTCCACCCATGCTAGTATATTACCCCCAACTCCGAGTCCTCATCTTGCATATTCATGTTTTGTTTGGCATCTGATTGAATGGTTTTTGGAAATCATATTGTGTCTAAGGGCTCCCCTTTATCTGCCCTACGAGTTACATCCTCATAAAAATTCTAATAAATTTGTCAGACTCAATTTCCCTTTCATAAAACCATGCTGATTCTGTCTGATTATGCTATTGGACAGTACTAAGGATGGCAGATTTTCTCCCCTGAAGGAAATTAGTGAACCAGATGGGTTTTTATGACAATCCAGTAGTTTCATGATTATTATTAATGAGACTAAGATTTAATTCCGGATGTATTCATTAATTGAATTTAAATATCCCTGGCTGACATAGTGGGATTGGAATTCATGTCGCTGCAGCATTAGGCCATGCTTCTGGATTGCTAGTGCAGCATCATTATTGCTATTCTACAATCTGCCTCTCGATTGATTATTGATTGATCATTGATTATTAGCCTTTTAAATATAATCACTTGTTTACGGTTCTTTGTAGTTAACAGTGGTATGCCAGACTAACAAAAATAAGACTCTGATTTACTTTCGTTCTTAAGAGAAATCAATTCATGATCCATATTAATTACTGACATTGTAGCTGAGCTAGCTCTATTGATAACATGTTTTCCTAACATGAACACACATCTGCAGTAACTGAATTCTATCAAGACAGGTTCCAAATGTGTTATCTGACCTTTAACTCCAGGTCAGATGACCCCCTGTCTAGTTCAGAGTACCGTATAGCATCTAATACTGGAATCCACTACCACAATCAACTATTATCATAACACCCTCTATTTCTGGTATGTAATTTGTGTCTTCTACTCTGAAGACAGACACAATATATTTTTTCAGCATCTCTGCCATTTCGTCATTGCATATTATAATTTCTCCTGTTTGTTCCTCTGATGGACCAATGTTTACTTTAGCTACCTTTTTATATACTGATAAAAGCTCCTACAATTTTTTATTATTCCTGGCTAGTTTAATCTCTCATTCTAATTTTCCCCCCTTTTTCTCAACTTTTTGGTTACCTTTTGCTGCTTTCTAAAGCTCTCCAAAAAAAGGGGAAACATAGAATACCTTATTGTCTTGCCCAATCATGATCCCATATTGATCAGCATTTCAAGTGAGTGATGATGCTAAGTCTAATTTTACACTGCTTCTGCTTGGATGTCAAGTGCAGTGACTCTTTGGGCAGAACTTTACCTTCCTGAAACTAAGTGCAGTGGTGGGTGGTGTTGGCTGTCTGGAATGGCAGGAATTGTGACCGATTCTGCGCTTGCAGGGTAATTAATTATGCAAAGGCATGGATTGGTCCGAATCACCTGGCAGGTCGGGAGCTGATTTGTCTGCCCGCCATCAGCTAATGAGCTCCAAGGTCTGAATGCCAGATTTAAAGGTCACTCCAATACACAATCTCACTCTCTCCAGCTCACCAGTGATGTCTGGCAGCCAGAAGAGGAAGGCTGAGAGCCTCAAGAAGAAGCCAGCATTGCACTTCACACACACCAGGCCCTCCAGGCCTTCATCAGAGGGCTGCAGGCGCAAAGGCATGCACTCTCTCCCAGGAATGACTGCAGGAAGCACAGCAGCCTCACCTCTCTGGCCTGGGAGGCCATTGTGGAGCAGGTCAGTGCGGCTGGCAACTGCGCCCAAAATGTCACCCAGTGGAGGAAGAGATGAATGATCTCATCCACTCCACCAGGATAAGTCATCCTTAAATACCCTCCAATATCAAACTCTCATCATGGCATCATGCACTCAAAAGGCAATTCTCTTCAGAGATTTGATGCAACCATTAGCGGGGGGGGGGGGGGCACATATTAACACTCGTTCTCTCACAGAGATGCTCACATCACCACTATCCCATCCATCATGTTGCTCACACTCCATCCTCTGGCCCTTCAGGGGAGGGCTTACCATGCACAGGAGACATGCATCTCACCCAACTTCTGCTCCATCCCTTCTCATCACATGCCTTTGTTCTTCATACAGGCCAAACTGGCACACAGTAGGCACGAGAGCGCAGAACGGGGGAGGGATGGCCAATAACATCACCCTCAGTGAGTTTGAGGAGTCAGCAGCCGAGTTGGCTGGGGAGGACAGGGATCACTCCTGTGAGGGAGGGAAGATCGGCCTCTCCCAGCAACCTAGTATGGATCACAGCTCCATCACTTCATCAAATCCAGACAATCAGTGAGTCACATGCAGTCTTATATAACTCAATCTCATTAATTGAGCCTCAATTCTCTATTTTCTAGGCACCAGCAGATTGAGGGCCCCAAAGCCAGTCCAGCACCAGTGTGAACCTACAGATTTAATCCGAAGAAGCAGCTTCAGAAGAACCATCAATGCATTCACACACACCCTCCATCAGCTCAGAGAGATACACACATCGATGGGCATAGCTGTAGATTAGGCTCAAGCTCACTTTCTGGGGAACACCTCACTGACACGTCCCCGCAGCAGTCCAAGGCAGGGACAGCCCAGGTCTCCGGCACTTGGAGGTCTGCTGGAGACCAGCCACCCACTCAGTCTGAGTCAGCTGATGGAAGCAGCCGCTAAAGCAATGCTGGAGATGAAATGATAGGCGGCAGAACATCAGGCAGAAATTCGACAGTCACTCAGCAGATTAGAGCAAATGATGGAGGAGTCTGACTGCTTTCTGTCTGATGTCCTGGCTCCGACATGCGAGCGCCTTGAGGTCACCCTGGGAAGGTTAGCAGCCACCTTGGAGATCTTGGTCCAGTAGGTCTTGCTGGATTTACGCTCAGCCCTGCACTCCATGGCCACCCTGGTGGGCACCATCAAGACATAGGTGACATGGGGATGAGGCATCTTGACTGTCCTCCAAGTGCACCATCTCCTGCAGGAGTCAGGGCAAGGCCCTCAAGCACCCACAGGGAAGATGAATGATAGCCAGGCACCCTGGGGGCCTCCTCTCAGGACACTCCAAGGGTGTGTAGCTGCTCATAGCCCCCTCGGCTTGTGACCCCATTGATTCCAGCTCCTCAGGCCACCGAGGGAGCTTCTGCCCTTAAGCAGGTGAAACTTATCAGGCTGGAGCCCTCCAAGCCTTGGGCCACCAGAGGACATCTGCCAAGATCATCACAGACATCAGAACGTAGCAGCCAGCAGCCGGCCTCCACCTCTGCTGCAGATGTCGGGGCTGAACCCAGGTGCAGCGGTTGAGTTAGCAAAGTTAAAGACAAATTGATGTCGCAGGTGTGCTAGACATGTGAATACATTGCACTTTTGTTAATACATTTGATGGTTATTTGAATATTCCTGTCAATTGAAGGCGTTGTGATTTTGTACTTTGGAATCCTCTTATTTCAAGGTTTAGCCTTCCTCCCACTCGGTGATAGTGTCCCACTGTGAGATTCACATTCCTGTGATGTCAATCTCAGTTGAACTGGTCTCTGCACCCCCCTGTGATGTCAGGGAGATGTGTTTAAGTCTTTAATGGAAGTGTGTGATGTAATTGTTTCTAACCATTCTTCCTCAAAGAACACCATTGAGTGAGGGCAGCTCATCAGCATTGATATTCTAGCAGCATTTGTGTCTCCTCAGTGGTAGTGGCAGAAGAAAAGACATGCACGGGAGGAGGAGATCGCTAGACAGGTCCACATCTCAGTCTCAGTGGTGTTTGCATCATTAGATGGTGGCGAAGATTTCAAGTCTTCTCTCGTATCACTCTTGTTCCTAGGTGGACATTTAGTTCCCAGAGTGAGCTCACTCACAGGGCCCCATGGACCAAAGCAAAGATCATGGCTTGGTGATTCATTAGGCCAGAACGCATAAATGTGAACGCAGGACACATTCTCACTTCAAGTGGGTGGACATCCCCTGAACTGAAAGAAAATGGCATTGAGGGCTAGGAGAGATGTGGCCATATTCCCTCACTTTAGTCTTTCTGGAACGTGTCAGCAATGAACGCATCAAGAGCGTGTCCCCCACATCTTCCTTCCTCCACTCATGCAGATCCTCCAGATGATCTTCCTCCGATGAGCTCTTATCCTCCTCCAGGTCATCCTGTGGTAGGGAGGTGTCTTTTCGTAGCCAGATTGTGAAGGGTGCAACACACAACGATGATGTGGGAAACCCTGTTGGGAGTGTATTGTGGTGAGCCACCTGAGCAGTCCAAGCATCTGATGTGCATCTGCAGAAGCCCTAAGGTCTGCTCTATAAGGGAGTGTGTGGAGCTGTGAGTAGCATTGTACCTCTCCTTGGAACGACTCTGAGGGTGGTGCTATCAGCCAACGTTTCAGTGGGTTCCCCTTATCCCCAAGCAGCCATCCCTGCAGACATAATGGTTCCTTGAAAATCTCTGATGCCTGGGAGTGACTCAGGATGTAGGAGTCATGGCAACTCCCAGGTTACTGTGCACAAACATGCTGTATGTGCTTCTAGTGATCACACACCAGAATGATAGACCTTGCGGTTTATAAACATTAGAGGCTGCTGCCATGGAGCCTGTATAGCCACATGGGTGCAGTCTATTGTACCCAGCAGCCTTGGGAAGCCTAAGATGGCGGCGAAGCTGGTGATTCTTGAAGCTTGGCTATCTTCAACCAGAGCAAACCTGACATAATGATGGGCCTTCCTGTAAAGGGCATCAGTGACCTCCTTTATGCATCGATGTGTTGCAGACTGAGAGATGCCAGCTGATCCTTGGAAAGAACCAGAGGCCAAGCAACTGAGTGCTGTGGACACCTTCAAAGCCACTGGCAGTGGAGATACCCTCCAACTCCATGTGGTGTCAGGTCTTCACAAAGAATGTGGCATATGTGATGTATCAAACTTGGGACTAGCACGGACATGCATGGCATTGCCTCTCACTCATTTGTAAATAGGAGACTCTTCTACAATAAACTCTTGGTCTGGCGAGTCACCCCCGGTTGTCTGGGTCTCTCCTCCTGACCCTCCTGTTCATGCCGTGGCTCTGCTTGACCATGTCCCTCCTGCTGGAGCTGCGTGTGAAGTCACCTCACTCTCCTTCGCCTCCTCCATTGCATTAGGACCCTGACAAAGACAGCTTTGAGCCCTGGATCCATATTTGCTTTTGCCTTCTCTCTGAAAGGAAACATTGAAGACATTAATGATTCAGGGGGAAAGAAAGTGAAGCTCAGAAGATGGTACATTTGGAAACTGTAAGGTCCATAGTTTTTCCTGCCCTACTTGCATGGTGGCTGATGCCACCTTGTCCCTGAGACACTAGTACACACATCATGGAGATGTAGCATCTTGAGCCCTGCATGAGATGCTAAAGTTTCAGTGCGGTGAATGACCCAACCTAGCTCTCTGCTCCAATCTCTGATGTAGCTTTTTTTTTAACTGTAACAACGCACACATTTTATTTTTCAGGTTTGATAAAGCCCAAATGAAGAAACTTGAAATAAAAACAGTGCTGGAAAAATTCAGTGAGCCCAGCAGCATCTGTGGAGAGAGAAACAGCCAATCCTTGATATATTGACTCAAAAGGTTAACGATTTCTTTCTTCACAGACGCTGCCAGACCCACTGAGCCCCTCCAGCACTTTTTTTCAGATTTCTGGCATCTGCCGTACACTACCTTCATTCCAATAAAGAAACTTCTTAGGCTACCAGTACTAATGCTGTGGAGGGTTTATACTTCCAGTTGGGAGGAAGTACCCTCATGGACTTGTAGTAACGAGCCAGCCTGTGGATTCTGCTTTCAAAAAGAAACGGAATTTGGCATCTTTATCCTTCCTGTTCCTCTCCAAGTGTTTGCGGACAGCTACAGCAGTCTTGATCAAGTGATTCAAATCCTCTGGAAGGTCTGGAGCAAGTCCCTTCAGGATCCTGAGAACCTTGTTCCCAGTAAAAAACGCACCTGGGCAACACCATGGGAATCCCCATGGGAATCCATCAATCTGTATTGGGGTCAGGCCCTTCTTTGCCAGTTTGGAAATCTGTTCTTTTAACATTATCAGATGTTAGTTTGAGCAATGTAGGCACACTCCATCTGTAGGGTAAAGCTGACTGGGACAAGCTCTTGCCAGGAGCGTGCATGCAACCCATGGCTTTCAGTTGCTCATGGTAGATGCCCTTTGGCCCTTTTGGAGTGTCAAATCTGGTGAACACGTGACAGACTTTCAGTGATCAAATGCCATGTATGACACAGCTGTGCCTCCTTCACTATTGCCTGCTTTCCCAAATTCTACATTCCTATGTGTTAATCTTGAGATGCAGCGACTGATGTGAGGCCACTGAGTTGAGTAGCCCTTTGACAGTGCTCATGAAGCCATTGGCTCTCAGTGGCTTTCATCGCAAGGAGGTCTTCCTCCTTTCTTTCTAAGCAGACTCCTGCGGCAACAAGAGGTTAGAGGGCCACCCCAGAAATGCCCCATGTGTTTGCCCTTCCCCCTCCCTGTCATTCCACAGCCTTCTCTCCCCATTGCCCCCCTCATCAACCCCACCTTCAACTTGTTGCCCATCCCCGGTTGAAGTGCTAGTTTCTGAAAGTAGAGGCCTGCATGAGTGCCACAGCACAGTGGTGCTCCTCAGGACAATGTAGGCAAAGAGCAGGAGCAGACCAACCCTACAGCCTCAGCAGAGTGGTGTTTATTGCAACAAGACTGGCGCTGCGCTATGACCGGTAGGCTACGTGTGTTCCACTCCCCTCAAAGCTACCAGTGAACTGAGGCCCGACTTGTGCACGCCACCCCTTTTCAAATGGGGTTTGAGGCCGACATAATTTCCTGCTGGCGTGACAGAAGATTGGAAGGCATTGCAAGGTTCCGGCGAGAAGCTATTTTATTGAGCATTCGTGACATGTTAATATATGCAAATGGCGTTTGCATCATAAACCCACCATCGGGAGAATTGCCTTATGCTGGATTCTTTGCTCCTGTCTGCCATGAAACTCGCCGCAGGCGGGATGGGAAAATTCCATCTATTGTAGCAACTTCTTAAAAAATCACTATCACGAGGGATTCAAAATACTACCACACAGTTTTTAAAATCTTATATGAGATGTGGGCATCGCTAGCAAGGTCAGCATTTGTTGCCCTCTTTAATTGCCCTTGAGAAGGTGGTAGTGAGCTGCCTTCCTGAACTGCTGCAGTCCATTTGGTGTTGGTACACCGACAGTGCTGTTTGGAGTAATGTAGTCAGTAACCAGGTAACGGGTATCAAAAATTAACCTTACTACACCCTGATACTGAATCACATGATTGGTTAAAAGGCTACTTGTGTTTAATGTGTAGCATTTTCAATGACCATCAGAAAAATGTATTTGTAACTAGCTGCACAGTAAAAACAAATGTGTCAAAAAGGGGAAAAGACAGGTTAATATTGTTACTGACCATGATGAGAGGAGTGCACAGTTAATTCTAGCCCCACTTCTCCAAAGGTCAGAACAATAGTTTAAATGTTTAATTCATCCTCCTTGACTTCACTTGGTCTTTGTGTAACTACTGGAGAAGCTACTGCTTTTGCTCTGGCCAAATCATTGCCAAGGAGTAAGTGAACGCTCGTCTACAGGCGAACCATGTTAGCATTATAGACATTAGGTCGCACTCCAGGTGCACTCGATACAAAGGTCTGGGTTTATACTCCCCGCCAATATCATTTATTAAAACATAGGCATTTAGTGAACTCTCTGATGGAAAAGTCAGGCCTTTCTCCAGCAAAAGATTTCGGGTAGTCCCTGTATCCCTAAGTATAACTATTTGTTTACCTGCTTCACTTGAGGAATAAGGAGTTACTTTTCCTTTTGACAAGAATTCCCTTTAGCTTTCAGGTATCATGTTCACCTCCCCTGCATTCTCAGCAGTGTTCACTCTGACTCTCGGTTGTAACTAAAGTTACAACTTGATCAGTTGTATTTTCAGTTGGTGCTTTTTTTTCTGAACCATCCTTATGTATCTCAATAAGTCCCATGGATTTCCTATGCACCATCCAGCAATTTTCCTGAATGTGGCCCACCTTGTTACAATGGAAACACTTAGGCCTTCGGCCATCACTCCCACCCTCAGAACTTTCCTTTCTCGTCTGAGGAAATTTCAGCACATTCCCAATTGTCCCTTCTGTTCCCTGGCTACTTGCCTTCCTTTCACCCTCCCACTTTCTATCCTTCTTGTGTTTGTGGGGGTGATGATAAAAGGGCTTGGAATTATGGACAAGCTCGTAATTATCAGCTATCTCCGCTGCCTGTCTAGCTGTTGAAGCCAGAGATAAAAACAAAAAACTCCGGATGCTGGAAATCCAAAACAAAAACAGAATTACCTGGAAAAACTCAGCAGGTCTGGCAGCATCGGCGGAGAAGAAAAGAGTTGACGTTTCGAGTCCTCATGACCCTTCAACAGAACTAGGTGAATCCAAGGAAGGGGTGAAATAAACCAGCTTATATTTCACCCCTTCCTTGGATTCACCTAGTTTTGTTGAAGGGTCATGAGGACTCGAAACGTCAACTCTTTTCTTCTCCGCCGATGCTGCCAGACCTGCTGAGTTTTTCCAGGTAATTCTGTTTTTGTTTTAGCTGTTGAAGCCATCTGGTTTTCCACATGAGTTCTTACGACTGGAGGGAATGAATTTAAAATTTGTCCAGGGGAATTATTTCCCTAAGGGTCTCATATGTGGCCTCTACCTTTTTAGTGCTTGCATCTAACAATCAAAATGAGTTTACTTTACCCTTTCAAATTCAATGTAGGTCTGCCCAGGCTGTTTCCTTATGCTTCGAAATTTTTGCCTGTATGCCTCAGGGACTAACTCACATGCACTTCTTTACTGCATTTTAATCCATAGAAACCTCTTAGGAAAGTGATGCATAAAACTCATGAGTTCTGTGCACTAATCTACTTTGCAGGAGCAATGTCCAGCTTCCCTTTGGCCCACTTCATTTGCTTAGCTATCTTCTCAAATGAAGTGAAGAATGTCTCTACATCCCTTTCCTCAAACTTTGGAAAGGCATGTACACATTTGAACATCTCTCCATTGGAGCCCAGGTTGGGAGAAGTTCTGTATGCAAAACATGCCCCAACATCTGGTACCTCTGTTTTAAATTTCAGCCGTTTAAGCTGGTATTCCCATTTTGTTCCTTCTCTCTTGCCTGAAATTCCAGTTCTAGCTGCTTAAATGCTCTTTCTCTTTGCTCTTTCCAATTCAAGTTTAAGTTTCTTGATTTCTTTTTCGTGTTCAAGCTGCTTCATTGCAACTGAATCCTAGCTAATTCATTTGACTCCTTCTGAAGAATGTGATCTCTCTTGTATCCCTTCCAATTTCAAATGCTGCACTATTACCTCAATTATGTCTGCTTTTCATGCCTCTTTGGTTAATTCTAATTTCAATTTATGTGCCAATTCCCTTTGCTTAGCTTTAAACCAGTCAGGGATAAAGCTTCCAACTTTCAAAAAAGTCATAGCAACTTCCAAAGCCATGTCGGTTACCAATGAATCAGAAACCTGCGTATCTGTTGTCTTATCCTTTAACAATTATTATTAATCAGCACCCAATCACTTGTACTTGCTCCAAATCCTGTGAGAGCACCCAATCTTATGTACAAACTGAGATAGGAGAACTGTGCAGTTAATTCAAGCCCCACTTCTCTACAGGTTGTAACAATAATTTAAATGTTTAATACACCCACAAAACCGGTCAGTTTTTTACCTTTGATAATGTTGTTCCTAGCATAAAAAGACTCTAGCCAGGCTTCTTTCAGTAAACACAAAAAATATTGATTCATTATAAAATAAACTACTTTTTAAAAACAAGTCAATATACTAGTTAACATACAAGTTGTAGTTTAGAAGTGCAACAATTTTTCCCATTTAAAAAAAAAAGTTATTTCAGCCCTCATACGCTCACTCACTCTCAAACACCATGCAGGATAAAACAAACAAACACACTCCCCTGCAGAGGGTGGAGTATGGGGAGGTTTCTTTTAAAAGGAAAATTCAGAGATCTCAATGCTGTTGATCTAACAGAATTCTTGTCACAATAGATCTGGAAGTTCTTTCAGATGTTTGTTGGTGAAACTGCACTTGATGACTCTTACTTATCACAACTTTGTGAACTCTGGAGAGAAAAAAATGAGTTATCCTGATGAGATGTTTGAGGAAGGTTTAACACAAAGGTGGGGCAGAGAGAGTCTTTTTCTTTTCCTTGCAGTTTGTTTCTATGGCAGCCACACACTCACTCCCTGCCTGCGAGTTTTGTAGACTAAGACATTCAAAGAATGCTTCTCTGAGGCCAGGTGTTTTTAACCAATCAGCAAGAGTCTTTACCCTGGCAACAACAGTTCTTTAAGTTAGATATACAAATTGTCTCTTCCCTCACCAGGTGTTCCTTGCTGGACATCTATCTTGAACCATGGTTTTTTTTGAAGAATGGCATATTCACAGCCGCAAATTAATACTGCAGACTTTTAAAAATAAGTCAGAAGTCACAAAATTCAACGTCCTTCAATTTTTCCAAAAACGGGTTCCTCACAATATGTGTAGGACACTCATCAGAATCTGGTTCAACAGTTGTATTTCAGTAATATTGACACACTGTAATCTCCCCTGAAGCTGTTTGGAAATTTAAAAATGAATAAATCAGTACTCTTTCATTCTATCTTGAGATAATCTCCAACTACTTCTGGCTGACATGGTATCTGGGACAGCGACAGATGTGATAAAGAAACAGTTTCCTCTTGTATGCATTTTTGGTTGGGGTTATTGTAAGGGTTTGCTAAAAGGTTTCAGTTTACATCATGGCCTTTGTTTAAATTCCCATTAAACAAAAATCAACCCATGAACTTGTATTGAAGTGCATGGAACTACTTTTCTAATTACATTTAAAATACTTGTGACTACAGGATAAGTTATTTTTGGCTTGAAAGATGATAACTATCATTTTGATAATGCCTTCATCATAGAAAATTCTCCAAAGTGCTTTACAGAGAGGGAAGTAAAAGGAATAGAGGCTAAACAACTAGTGATAACAACTGGGTGAATGAAAGCTTGGTTGAAAGGATGGTTTTGAAAAGATATTTGAAAATACATTGATGTTTAGATAGAGAGTTTTGAGATAGAGACTAAAGCAATTGTTGGGTAATCAGCAGTGGCGTAAAGGGAAAGGGGAAATTGAGCATAATCGTTAATCACAGATAATGCTTTTGTGGCTTTGGCCTGAGCTGTCTTGGTGCTGTAAGAAGATTGGAAACTACAATGAAGAGATTTTAGTTCAGAGAGAATGGGCAGAATCATCCCAGATTTTCAATTGTGTGGATATTTTATCCGTTGGTTGCAATGGCGGCTTTTTGTGCCATATCACCCCATTTCTGCCTCGTTAATTATGCAGCCACAGGAGACATGCTGTCTCGCTGGCGGGCGGCCTCCGATTTGCCCGCCTCACTGCTTCCTCACGTAGGGCGCCATATTCAAACTGCAGCTGTGCACGTGCTTCTCAATACTCGCAGCCCAGGAGGGCACCGGTAAAGACTTGGCCCCAAAAGTCAAGAAGAGTGCAGCCCTCTGATTCAATGATGCATCCCAGGGATGCCTCCTGGACACCGTGGAGGCCTGCTGTGAAGTTCTCCACCCCTGCTCTGGCTGCAGGAGGCCAATCAGTCTCACCACTCCGGCTTGGGAGGCGGTGGCAGAGGTAGTCAGTGCCAATGCTACACACAAGACGTTGGCCATCCAATGCAGAAAGCAGATGATTAATCTCATCCGTGCCACCAGTGTAAGGCAACCATCTCATCACTCTAAACTCATGCACTCACAAGGCCATCACACATTCACTGGCATCTCAAGGGACATCACCACTCACTCTCTCACACAGACCCTCATATCACCATCTAGCTTCATCTCCTCTGGAGACTGCCTCCTCATTCCTCACCATCTTGAGGCCACTTGCATAGATCAACATGTACCTCCACACATTCCCTCAGATAGACCCCTTTCCCAGTACAATCCTCACCTTGCAGCCTCTTGGCTTGCCTGAGGTCACTTCTCCCCCTTCCCCAAGTAAGCCTTAGCCCTGCAGCCGTTGAAAAACTACCACTGCCTTATGGCTGGTCTGGTGGGCAGAGACCTGTCAATGAGCCCCCTTAAAAGTGATATGGTGCTGCCTGTGAAGCCTGGCAATAATGACTGTGAGTGCTGCCCAGAGAAAGGTAGACAAACAAACCTTGAATTCCCGAGCGAAGTGCAGCTTGCCAGGTGCATGTCGCTTATGTAAAACACGGCTTATAATCATATGTAGTTGTATTAAAATGAAGTTCCCGAAGTCCGGCGATGGTCGTAAAGGTGGCTTGCCGTTGACGGGTGCAGTGGATGATAACAAACTGGTTTCACGATAGCGTGAAACTGATTTTTGGCCTTCCTGGCATATTGTCCGCTCGTGCCTGATGCCACTGGGTATGGAAAATTCTACCCATGACCAAAGAGCTGAGGCAATAATACATTGCGGACCTTAGAGAAGAAAAGGAAGGTGGACAATGAGACATTAGTTAGAGAGTACAAGTGGTTGAGGGTTGTTTTGTTTCAGGTGGTGTGATGGTTTTGAAACAGTTTTGAGAGATGCTGTTTGAGGCAGATTTAAAGTGTTGTCCAAAAATGTTGAAACGTGCCAAATGTTAAAAATCACAATTTTGGTACTCCTGTCATCTTCAGTAATTTTAAAATTTATCCATTGGCTGCAAAACTCGGCACCACAGTGTCATCTCAGGAGCAGGAAATTGGAAAACATTTGTTGGGATCAACTCCTGACTACTTCTGGTGCAGCTTATGCCGGTTGCCATGTTCTGAAGGGTGGGCATCGGGTTCATGTGCCTGAGATGTGTAGCTTGGGCCGCCTTCCAGTACTTCCTGGAATACCTGGTGATTCATGGTGGTCGTCTGCATCCTCTACAACCTGTCAATCATGAGAGTGCAGCCCTTACCACCAGGCCTTTGATGACTGTCTCAGAAGGAGAAGGGAGGAGGCATCTGGGGGATGGTTGCTCTACCTAGGGTGTCTGTGAGCATCTCTTCAGACTCTTGTTCCCCTGAAAAAATATCCAGATCATCGTTGCTCCACACTTCCCCACCTTTCCATCTGTCTGTTGCGAACCATTGACAGTATCTTGCTGACCAAAATCCCGAAAAAAAATGACAGAAGACAACCATTCCATACCCCAACTTTATCCAAACACTCTTCCAAAAAGTCTTGCAATACTCAAATATTCATCCATGCTTTCCTTAGAATTTGCCTAGCCTGGTGCTTCAATGCATTGCTACGCCAGTGGCTGCAGCATAGTGGAGTATGAACATGGCCTTGCAGGATGACCTCAGGCAGCTCTGGGTCTTAAGGGACCAGCATTGGACTGTACCACCTCTGCTTGGCAGCTGTGTAGGCTGGATGGTTGACAAGCAACAACAAGGGCACTGGCTAAGTGACAATGATGGGAACATGAATGTTGTCACTCTGAGAGAGGGCAACAGAACCACTGCCACTCGCTCAGGCCAGCCTCTCAGCAATTCTAGTAATCTGCTAGAGCACAGGTTGCTGGACTGCTGTGAGACCCTGTAAGCCCCTTAGAGCAGCGGTGTCCACATCCATGATGGCAGCAGTCTGAGCATGCATGGCAACAAGCACAAACCTTATGACCTCAGCCTGAGCTTCCACTGAGATGTTAGTAGCTTTTGCCTGTGCTGCAATGGAAGCTGAGACATCCACCATCAGATGCTGCATCATGACTGGGTCTGCAAATGTTCTCATGGAGTTGGCCACTACTTCCACAGTGGAAAGGATAGGTTTAAGTTCTGCACAAAGCCCTTTGCCATTTTGGAGCTGGCTATTCATTCTCCTTGATGGTGACAACAGGCTCTCTGGCGGGCCTGCCAATTCATCAAGCATATTGGTATGCATGGCCATCAGCCTTCTCCTGTGTGCTGCTCTATCAAAGTCCTAATGAGACCTCTGAAGTAGAATTGTGTGTGACCTCGCCTTCCAGGGAGCTGGCACGTGCACTATCTTTAGCTTGCTTCAGACCACGCATGTCCAGTTCACTCATCATGTCCAGATTCCACCTTTTATATTATAGTCTTAGGTATGCATAGTGCCAATGCCTGAGCTGGTGGCTGCATGTGTCAGATCAAATGATGGTATTTCATTCTCAGGTGTGCTCTTCCTTTGGGCCGTCATCCTCAGCAGGCATCACTGGTTGATCAGGTAGCAGGTTTCAGGTATCTGAAAGTATAAATGCACATGGTGAAGTTGGAGGAGGTGAATGAATCAAAAGAAAAATGTGCATGGTTACACCATTGGCAGCTTGTACATCATACCAGATTGCTGGATGAGAATGAAGTAGGGTTTCAGAAGGTACGTAAGACAGGTACATCCAGTCATTCTGGATAGCTGGTTGAAATGACCTCAGTGATGTTTTTGCCAATAATGCCAAGCACTGTCTCCTCCAAGAGGGTGAGGATGTGCAGCCATGTCTGCCTCACTCTGGTTCTTTGCCACTTTGTTTCCCCAAACTTACACTGTGAAAGTAGTGGAAGCAGTTAGCCATGGAGGTCAATGCTAAGAGTTTGGCCTCAAAGACTTGGATACAAAGCCATTAAAAATTCAATGACCTCACACATATGGTCAAGATCAGTGAATGAATCTTCAAATGCTATATCTTAACAAGGGAAAGTTTACCTCTATCATCCTTTCCATCTCCAATGCTGTATCTAAGAACCTGGGAGCCCTTTCTTTGGCCAGTTCCTCCATTGCTCTGATGCCTTCCTGCTTGAAGGTCTTTCCCATCTACTTCCAGCACCTGTTGGCTTCAAACATGCAGTTTAAGAGATGCAGATTGGTTTTAATTGGTGGTAGCCTCATGTGAACCTGGGCTGTCTCTGCTGAGTGCACAGTCAGTAACTTGTTTAGCCCTAAGCTGCATGCCTCATTCATGGAGGTGAGCAGTCAACAACATTCCCTTTAATCTGTGTTGATGTGTGGTCGAGCTGCAATCGACAATGTACTGCAAAGGGAAAGAGAGTCTGTGGTCAAGCAATGATCCTGTTAAAATATGTGATAATCTCAAATGGACCGCAAACAGAAATTAGAGGAAATATTGGCAGGCACATGGAGTTGGTATAATGCCTGCATCACTTCCATCAGGCCTGGGATAATCATGCATTGTGACCTGGGCTCCCACTAATGGGCCTTAGCGAGCTTTTAACCCATTGTATCCAAGGTATGATTTTAAACACCTTTTTTACTTTTCCAACTTGTAATAAAAGATTTGGGTATGCCTGCAGCTTCATTTATGACAAGCCCATCATCCTCCACCACCACCACTCCGTTCCCCCCCTCACGTTCAGTTTAAGTTTTTGTTGTCATAAGTCCTTTCAGGGCTGTTCTTGAACTGCCCTCTTTTAGGAAGCTGTTGGTCATCTTGTTTTCTGGTTCAGCTTGCATAACATATGACTCAGGAATGCAGTGATTTAGTGGGAGGCACTTAACTGGTGATCTAATCTTGATTGCTTAATTTAAATCTAGTAAGTAGCCAAGGGAGATTAAAAATAATGTGCCAAAATGCCAAGGAGGTGTTTTGTAAAGTATTTAAAACAATTTGACGCCAATCCCTATGTTGCCACATGCAAAAATAATATACTACATCTGTATTAGTGTATTATAACAATTTAATGTAATTTTAAAATAAGTATTTATATTCTTTTTGAGGGTGGTGTTGGACCCTTATGAACTTTTGATGACCGGAATCCAAATCGCAATGATTAAAAAATCTTTTAACCATAAAAATTGCTGTGCTGTGCTGAAACAGTCAATCTTTGTTGTAGTGGGTCTTTTTCTGGTTAGATGGCAAGGAGGGGAGGGGAGTCAATAGGGTTCTCAATCTTGATTGTAGTCTAACAACCCTGCTACAAGCGTATGTATTGGTGTTGCCAACTCACAAGGATTGTCGGAGTTTCCTGGAGTGAAAGATTAATCTCCTGGACGCTGCTGTAAGCAATCCAGCAGAAAATCCAGACACATTTAAAAGATATGTGTATGTTTTTTCCCCATTTTCCTTGAACACTTATCTTGAATTTTAAAAACATTAGAGATGGGAAAACAGATTGTTTGTCTGGTTGGGGTGGTTGCTACAGTTGGTCATGTGATGAAGTCTCCAGGAATATGTCCGACCAGAGTTGAGCTCCAGCATGTATGCGAATATCAGGTGAAGACAAGATCAGACTCAGCTTTTATGGCATCTTGGCACTGACTGCCCAGTTTTCAGGTAAAATAATCATACGCCAAAGGCTTCTGCTGCCTTAAACCATATCCCAGGTATAATCTTGCCTAAAAATGGTGTGTGATGTGTTTCATCATGTTATAGCTTTGAACTGTGGGCAAGGACAATTCTTTCTTACTAGTCAAGGCACAATATAGAATTGATGTTGAGCTTGTGGGATAAATTATCGGCTCTGTTTTATTATTCACCAAGCTGGAGGGTTATGATCATGGATATATCTAATTAATGAGAAGAGAATTGGTGTAAAAAAGCAGGTACCGAATAAAGGGTTCAAGAAAATGTATTTAAAAATGGGTAGGATGAATAGAAAACAGTGCTCCAGATGGCGGAATATGAAAGTTCTTTCACTTGCCCCAATGACCTTCAGGATCTGTGAGGAACCCATGAGGAGCTCTCATATTTACCACCATTATCATGAGATATTGTGTACATCTTTGTGCAATTGCAAGTATGTCTCTGCTGCTAAAATAAAGCTCCAGCAGTGATTTTTGGCAAAAAGAAAATCCAAATTGTTTGTGGAAATTTCTGTGGTTGGGTGTAAATCTTAAGCATTAAAATTTCCATTTAAATGTGCCAACTTAGTATGGAACTACTAACTTAGATTAGGTTGAGTGCATCTTTGTAAACTGTAAGGAAGTTTGAAGTGGATTGATCTATTTATTTCAAAAACAGGTATTAGTAACTGGAATATTGGCGTGTGTGTGTATATATACATATATATATATATACACATACATACACACACACACGCGCACACACACACACACACACACACACACACAAAATGTGATACTTTTCAGATGAAATTTGTTAATTTTTGATGAATACCAAAATTGCCTTGGAGAATGTTAGAAGAATGTGTAATTTAAATTGTAAAGCAAAAAGGACAAAGATGGGAATGTTTTAAAAACTAACAAATGTTCTGTGTGATTGCCTTGGGTGTGGGATGGGTTATAATGTTTAGTAGCTACCCTAGCCTGTCTTTTTAAAGCTGTTGCTTAGGTAATGGCCTCAATGGCTCAAGGACCCAATCAGAAGCTATTTATTGTTGTTACAAGTTTTTTTGCAGCAATTATATATTAACAATTTTTGTAGGTTATCATAAGCTGAGGGGGTGAGAAAGGAAATAATGTTTTTTTTTATACTTATTTTGAATGTATTTTGGTTGGTTGTTTATAGAATTTTAAACAATCACAACTGAACAATGTACGAGGCCTGGATGGTGATGGACGTCCTCAAAACTGTAATATTAGGTATGTAAATGTTGTAAATTTAGAATGACACCATCAATTTAAAACTGGTTTCAAGGGCAGTGTGGTGTTTGAAGTACCAGCGTGACTCTCAACAAATTGATGCAACGCTGGCTTGATTGTCATTTTTCCCCCCCAATCTATATTGCTGTGGGTCTTTTGCTTTATTGCAGGGACATATACAGATATAAGATCATTTTTTGGTTTATTTAATATGCTTTAAAATATACATTTTAGCAAGATTAAAATGGGATGTACAAATTGGTAACAACCATAACCTGATATTGCAGTTGTTGAGACATTTGCAGATGTTATTGACAGTTGGTTGGTCAGGGCAAGCTGCAAGGATAGAGTTTGGTCAGTTTTTCCATTTGGCCTAAGCCAGGCAGGCAAACAGTGATGTGAGGAACAGGATGCTTAACACAGCAGCACAATACAGTCTTACAACTACCAGTGGAAAATCTCAGCGTGGATTCAACAGTATACAATTAGGTTTCATAAGCTGTTACAGTTCTGTAATGTCTGTGTCCTATCTGAAGTAGACCTTTCTAAAGCACTGCTATTTTCTGCCTATAGGCTGAATAGAATCCAGCAAGAACGAGTTACCATTCATGGCTTTTGAAATTTGCTGCTTTTAAAGTAAGTTAATTGTCTTTGTTGATGCACTGAATTTGAAAGTCTGAATTAAGTAAATTCTCAGCCATAGTAACATTTCACACTGTGCCTGTTAAGATACATTGCTGGAATTGAATCATGAACTCTTGGCCAAATATGAGGTGGTGTATTTACATGTTTACATGTCAAAGTGAATAAAGGCTGAGTTTAACTTTTGCTAAGGGGTTTAGTTGATCCTCTAAACCAGAAAAGAATAGCATAAGGACTTTATCAACTAACCTTAAATTGTGTAACAGACTTTGAGCGCTATTCAAGTGAGATAATGCTTGTACGGCCTTGAATTCTTCACTTGCCTCTGCACATGTTAGGATTAGGTTTGTTATATACTGGGGGAACTTAATGGACTTGTTTTTCACTGTAGTCTTGTGAAAGCCACACAGCCATTGTTTAGTATGTAAAGCCAGTCACAAAATTGCCCTTATGCCCTTTTCTGCTTGCTTTGGTGTGCTATTGGACAACTTTTACCAGTCCAAGTTTTAGACTTGCTTCAGCTGAGATGAGTGGCTGTTGCATCCCATCTATGATCTGGAACTCTAGTTCTTCCTTCTTGTCATTGTATTCGGCTCTCAGACTAATTTGTCCTCTTGGTATGAGTATCATGCCATCAAAGCACCTCAATCCTACTTTCAAGGGTCTAATTTTTGGATCGCCGTGTTGTGCCACTTTGCACAGGTCTGTGAAGGTCATTGTTGCACGACGCACCAGTGTGTATCTGACACTTGTTCACTTGATACTCTCCTCCTATGGTCATCATTGTAACCGTCACAAACCGTTTACCCTCCACAGACTTGATGGAACCAACCTATTGTATAGTTCTTCATACTGTTCTGCTGATATCTCTCCAGTGGCCATCTGTAAAGTTGTTTTGCTGTTTTTTTGCCAAACACTAGTGTGCAAAATGATTCTGTTCCTTGCAGTGAAAACACTGCTTTCCCCATGCTAGGCAATCCTTCTCTTTTGTATTAAGTCTGCTGCAGTATTTGTATCCTGGTCTTTGTCTGTGATTGCTCTGCTCTTTTGACCTGAAATATCTCTCAGCATAATGTATCTCCTGGTCTGCTCTGCCGTACATGTGCTCCAGCTGGCATTTCACAACTTCCTCATTTCTACACACGTCCGTTGCTTTCTTGAGCATCAGTTTCTTATCTTCCAGTGGGCTTGCTCTCACCTAATTTATCTTTAATCAGATAATCTTTTAGCTGTTGGAATTAACATGGGCCAGAATTTTATGGCCCCTCCCACCTGGCGGGATATTACGGTCCTGCCGAACTGAATGGAGATTTAAATGGCTTGCTACATCCTGGGGAGACACGCTGTAGCGGGGTCGTAAAATCCTGGCCATAATTCTGCAAGCTGTGTTACTGCAGTCACATAACTGTTCAGTGATAGTATTTTCATCTTGAGTTCTAGTGTTGAAGACATGGCGTTCATACGTAACATTCACTTAGGATTCAAAGTGTTTGTTCAATGCTTTCAAAATCTCTGCCGTCTGTTTTCTTTGTTCGCGGTTAGACTTAGGGTGGTATATAATTTGTAACAGTCCCTCCCAGGAGTGTTAGAAGTGTCACTACTCTTATTGGTTCCGGCTTGTTAATTAACTCTGTTGCAAGCTTGTAGTTTTGCCATTGCAAGTGGTAAAACTGCCAGTTCTGCCATGCAGTGCCTTTCAATTTGACAGGAGCTGGGATTGGAAAGTTTAATGCCATATTCACTCACCTAGTATCTTTCTTGCAACTTTCGGTATGTGTTTGCTTTTCCTTGTCCTTTTTCAGCAGTTTTTAGCAGATTTGAACATTTCTGTGTGCCTTTCTGAGCTGTGTCTCCTCTACAGCCAGTATTTTACTTGTAGCCTTTGGTTTGTTTGCTTTGCCTTGTCCTTCTTCAGCAGATTTTACAGATTTTAACATTTCTGTCTGTCTGGGGTCTCAGTGTCTTCTCTGCAGCATTTTCAGGATTTCAAATTTCTAATTTATCTTCACTTCCTGACACCATATTTCGTGTTTAAAGACAGCAGAGCTTTCCAGTGCTTTCTCATTATCGGCCTTTATTGAATTGTTCTCAAGATGTCTGCTTACAGAGACTGCCTCTTGGCAGAGGCCACCTAACTATGGGAAGCCAGATGAGACATGTTGTACTGTTGCATTTCAAAACCCAAACGGTGAGATGCCAGTCAAAATACTTAGCCTCTATCCTACTCCTGTCGCTGCAGTCATTCCATATGTGATTCTGGTCAATGGGGATCTCCAAGATAATGGGGTCCCGATAAGGCTGCTGTTGTCGTCTGGATCACAAAAGAGTAAGCCACAGGTTTATATTGTTCAGAAAGCATTCCACAGTTAGTTTTCTTAATTTTCCTTTTGGAAAACTATATACAGTGAGAATACAAAGAAAGGAAAAATTATTTTATTGATACCGTATCATGTGCAACAGATATTGAAACAATAAAAAAAAATGTTTAAATTCACAACTCTAAGCATGGTGGAACAAATAAAAAATAATATGGAATAAGATCATACAAACTAAGTCACGATATTGTGGGAAAGTAAAATTTTAAGGTTTAATCCAAGGAGAGTCATGAATGGATGTCGGGGTTGGTTGGGGATCAAGATAGCAAATCAAAGAATTAGAGTCAAAGAATTTCGCACCATAAAAGGGGGCTATTATTCCCATCATGACTGTGCCAACAAACAGTGAGGATTATCCACCCAATCCCATGTAAAAAAAAAATCCACTTCCCATTTAAAGGCAATTTTTAAGCTGTTTCCACCATTGGTTCTGGTTAGGCATTCTGTGTTCAAAGAGCCATCTGCGTTTTAAAAAAATTCTAATATCTCCATTTTTTGTTTCTGGCAATGATCTTAAATGTAAATCCTCTAGTTATCAAATTACTGAAGAAATTAACTTGGGCATAATTTTCCATGCTCTAACATCTGCTATAAGAGTTCTACATTATTTGAACTAAGGCAGTCAAGTGATTTTAAAAATTCCATCTTATGATTAGAACATTTAACCTTGGTTTTAATCAGTTATTTAGCTGATACTATTATCGCATCCGTTTCATTTATTACTGGTATCACTGTAACTCTTTGCACAGGTTCGGTACATTATTATTTACAACCTAAATTCAGTCAATTGTGCATTTTTAAAATTTGTTTATAGAAGCCAGGATCTATTGCTTGGTCTTCAAGTTACCAAGTCTCCTGTCTGTTACAACCACTGTTAAAGTAGATAGACTGGAAGCTTGATAAATTGGGAGAAAAACCGATTTCCATCTGTTGAACTTCTGTTTAAACTAAAGATCCTATCATATCAAATAATAGTCTCAGAAGTTATAACTGAGAAGATTCAGATGCGCATTTTAGCTTAAAATGCCTTCTAAAAAAAAAACATGATATTGGGTTATTAGAACAGAAGCACATGAAGAAGACCAAGGATCTGAGAGGACCACTTCTCCAACACAAGAATTCCGAGCCTCTTCCCAGCTCTGGCAGTTTCTCCCTACTTAATATCTAAGAACTTGACAACTTTTGATATAAGAGGATCAAAAAGTGAATAACTGAGTTTCATTGGATTATTTTCACCTGCATGTTTAAAAGGTTTTAAAAAAAGAACATGCTAAATCTGGACCTGGATAGATCTGAAAGTGACAGTTAAAATTGTGGAATTTTCCTCCAGCCCCCACCCCCTCAAGCCTCAGCAATTTCCTGGTTCACAGCAGCGCCCTAATTGAAGCCAGAAAGAGGTGCCCATCCCATAATAATGTGGACTGCAACACCAAGGAGTGGGGTGGGCTTGGGGGAAAGACTTTTAATGGAGTTGCTTCATGATAGGAACATGAAAAACAGAACTGTAAGTGAATAAAGTCACCCATGGCTGCACCTGCCCTTCAGCCTGGCTCACATTCCCATTGTAGTGGTTCTTCATCGTACCCTATGCTACTCTCAGTACCCAGTTTATCAGTGAGTGAGGCTCAGTGCCTTGTAAATGTTAAGGAAATGAGTTGCATTTGACAAATTGCACTGCTTATGCAATTATTTCTTGGCTTTACTAAAGTGAACATGTGAGGAGTCAGCCCTTTTATATAGGGCAGAGTTTATTCATTGGCTTGTGAGGTGGGACTTGCACGCCGATGCGTAAAATGACGTGTGGTGATGTCAGGTGCGCGTCCCGACGTCGCCATGTGCCATTTTGATATTTCGGTGGGTGAGTGCGTGATGATGTCCGTTGTGCGACTGCCGTTAATTAATAGGCCACTTAAGACCCTTGAGGCTCCAAATGACCTGGATTTTAAGGCACCCGTGCGATCATTGGCTCGTTGCAAGAGTGCAACGGGCAGGCGGGTATCAGAAATTTGCATGAAGCTCATCCACGGGTGGCTGGGTGATCTCTGCGGTGCCTTGCAATCAGCTGTCTACACTAGTGCCAAGCAGGTCACAAGCACTCTGTTCAGTCGTGCATTGACCTTCATCCACTGCTGCTGGGATGAGGCCAGCCAGACAGTGCGAGCCAGAGGCTTCGCGGCTATTGCTGGCTTCCCCCACGTCCAGGGTGCTATAGACTGCACTCATTTGGCCATCAAGGTGCCAGCAGGTGAGCCGGTGCCTTCGTTATCAGGAAGGGCTTCCACTCCATGAACGTGCAGATAGTGTGTGATCACAGGATGCAGATTCTAAAAGTCTGAGCAAGGTACCCAGGCAGCTCCCACAATGCCTACATCCTCAGACACTCCCAGGTGCTGGGGCTCTTCAGTGCTCCAGCCCGGCTGGATGGATGGCTGCTGGGTGACAAGGGCTATCCCCTCAGAAGGTGGCTCATGAGGCCTCTCCGCTGTCCAAGAACAGAAGTTGAGCAGCGGTAAAATAGAAGTCACACCTCCACAAGGGCTGTGGTGGAGAGAGTCATCGGTCTTCTCAAAATGTGCTTCAGATGCCTGGACTGTTCCGGAAGCGCACTGCAGTACTCCCCAGATTGAGTGTCCCTGATAGTGGTTGCATACTACACTTTACACAATCTTGCGCTGCAAAGGGGGAACGCTGTGGGTGAAGATGATGTAGACGGAGTGGCTGCGGCAGATCACGATGAGTCCAGTAGTGAGTCCGAGGATGAGAACACACAGGGAAATGATGAGGGGGCACACGCTGACCCGGGCATTCTCCAGAGAGGCAGGGACACCTGGGTTGCTCTAATGCAAGGAACCTTTAGCTAGCACAGCACATATGGATCTCCAACACAAGCCTGGCCTGTAGCCTCCATCCTGGAGACCATAGTGCAAAATCTGTCTGGATAGGAGCATTGATGCTGGGCCCAGTCAATAAATGTAAATGACACACAAATCACCCATCAAATCTCAGGAATCCATGCATCTGCCCAAGAAAAGAGGCACCCCCAGCCATTTTAGACAACATAAATTTAATGATTTAACAGAAGTCTCTTGTCATAACAGAAATAAAATAGTGTTGCACTTCACACACAATCAGAAGGAACTCAGGGGGGCCAACAAAAAAAATCACCAGTGATAAACCTGGGGTGTGCCTAAGGTGCCTTCATTTTACATTTGCGGGTGCTACATCTTTGTGGTGCCCCCTTGCTGGTACTGGCATCTGAGACAGCCTGCTCTCTCTGCTGTCCTGTTGGCCTCAATGACCTTGGCGGACGTCCTTTGGCCCTTCGAGCCTGTGCTGGACCCACCTGGGAGGGAGCTGCCAGCTCCAGAGCTGGCATGTCCCCAGTTGTTGCAGCCTCATTGGGTTCTGCGGTCACTGGTGGAGGAGCTGCCGCCCTCATCTGGCGCGCCCTGAGAGGCGCCAGCAAATGACAGGCAGCTGCTCTGCCGATGTGAGGGGGTCTGTTTGGTGCTCCCTGCTCACCGTAGATGGATGGGCACCGCGATGAGATACCTGGTGCCCAAACCAGCACTGGCCACATGAAGCCAATGCCCCTGTGAGGGATTGCAGGTCTGAGTGCAACCCCAGGAACCCCTGATCCTGTTCCTGGAGCTGCCTCTCCATGAGAATGGCCACTCTCTCCATGAAGGACTCATGGCGCACAGCAATGAGGCTCAATGCATCAGCTACGGTCCACGTAGACTCCACCACTGTCACCAAGCCAAGCACATCCTCATGTATCTGCACCAGATGGTCCCACACACCCTGCCGCATCTCCTCAGTTGACTGCATTGCCGATGAGGCCAGAGGCTCATCAACGATGGACTGAGCATGTGCCTGGGCCCCTTTGGTCTTCTGAGTGCTCGCGCCATCGGCACTCTGTCTCCGCCAGCTCCTCCAGTGACTGTGAAGTGCCTTCACTGCTGTGACCCAGAACACTAGCCGAAGACATGATGCCCACCAAGGTGCCAATATCTCCGCTGGTGCCTGTCTGGCAGAGATGGCGTGACACTCCTGATGGTGCTGCTTCATGCCCTTCAGGTGTCAGAGGGGGCCCCTGCTGCTCTGGGTCCCGGCCGTATGTCGATGATGCTGAAAGGAAGAGTAAGGAAATTCGATCGGTTAGCCTGAGAGCAATGTCAATGTACATGCCTGTCCCCTGAATCATCATGTGCTCATCATTCCACACGCAACGGGCAAGCCACGTTGGTTACGTCACTCTCTCAACATTCAGCACTGCCATGGATGTGGGGAGACTACTGGTGACATCTGTGCTGGCCACACATACCTGCCCGTGGAACTCCAGCCTCTCCGACTCCAGTGGACCTGGGTGCATGGTGCCTCTCCAGGTCGAGGGCCTCCTGCTCAAAACGGCTAAGCAGCAAAATCTGACCTGGCCCACTGCCAGTCCTCAGCCGCTCGGCGGTGTTATGAGAATTCTCCTGGAAATGAAAAAATAGCATTCATAAGTGATATATTTACAGTCAATCTCCTGGCGGCCGGCCTACCCCAAGCCCAGTTGCCCATTGCAGGGGTGCAGTGTGTCCTTCCCCCCCCCCCCTTTCCCACCCTGGCCGCATGCTGCCTTCATCACAGTTGGGAACACACAGTTGTAGCTGCTGTTGCAAAGAGGCACAATGACATGGAGCACAGAGGTCAGCAGATTGATCTGTGTCATGCCACCTTGAACATCCCCTCCCACCATGTCATCACCCTGACTTCAACATGTGCTGGAGTTCGAGCACTGCGCCTGGGTGCAGATCCTTCAGGTTGCCCCCACCACAATCATGTGGATGTCAGTCCACCACATGCTGCCAGTGCAGAGTCCATCTCATCACAACCCTCTTAGGCTGACAAATGCATAGGGAATATTGGCTGGGCCGCCCAGCTAAGGATACATGCCGTCAATGACTCATTGCACTCAGGCCACTCCGACATGGATGGAGCGCCAGCAGGGGAGAAACTTATATAATGGGTGAAATGAATGCTGCCAACATGTTATCACCTTCCCGTGCACAGCAGGTCATTGAAGCATTTGCAGCACTGGATCCATGAGTGTCGCACCACATCATGGGAGCTCACGATTTCTGCTACCTCCACCCATGCACGTTTGGTCAAGTGGGGTGGTCTCCTCCTCCCGCCCTTGGGGACGAGCACCTCCCGCTGTGCTGCCGCCACCTTGAGGAGGGCAGCTAGGCACTTGTCTGAAACCTGGGCACACAGTGACCACCCGCCCTACCCTCCTGCATGGCTAGCCTCGATGTGCCTTGGCCCCAACCTCTGGCCATGTACAGTAGCCTTTGAGCAGCTGCAGTTTGGCCTTTAAACAGGCCGCCGGGTTGCCATTCGACCCGGTGGTGATTGCTGATTTGCCTCTGCTTCCACCGTCCCTGGAAGTTGCCAAACATGCTAGGCAGGCCTTAATTGGCTTGCCCGTGTAAAATAGCGGTGCGGTCCATGACCGCCCGTGCCTGTACGCCCCGCCCGATATGGGGAAAATTCCTTCTCCCATAGATTTGTTTCAATTGCATGACATTAAATGTAATGTGCAATTAAATAAGATCTTATACAGCTTCAAGTAAAATCATATAATTCACCATAGGAGCCTGTCATCTGTTGCTACTTTCCATGATCTGTATTGCTGGAAGGAAGATGAAGCTTCAATGAAGCTACAATAAACCAGGTCACGACTTCGAGCTCCACAGAATAATATTGCCTGACGTCTGTTTTAATGTTATGATGTATATTGGGGTTCAAGTGATAGTGACAAACTGCTTAAATTTCACTAATAGAAAAGCAAAAAGCTGTCCTGACAAAAAGTCACTGACCTGAAACTGTTTCTCTCCCCCAGATGTTGCCGCCTCCACTGAGCATTTCCAGCAATTTCTTTTTTTATTTCTGCACGAATTTCACTCCAGGTTTCTAATGCATTCTGAACTTTGGAGTCCCAGCATTCTAGCCAGTCCCAGATTTAGTTTATCAGAAAATCTCAAATTGATGTTCAGATTGTGACAACAATGTGGTTATAAGTAGAAAAATGTTGTAGTCAGTGTTAAAACTAGGGTTTGAACTCCAAGAAAGCCTCGCTGAGAGCTCTAGCGATCTCTGTAGTGAGAACTTTACTTCCCTTACCATGCAGTGGATTGCATAGTTCTTTAATGGGGATTCCCAGCATGGAGCTATAGTGATGTCATCAAGCTGTCCAATGAATTATATTTAAGAATTCTCCCAGACGCCCAACCAGGAAATGAAAACCACTGAACTCAAATCACTTTGAAAAAAAATTATGGGGTGAAGCTAGAAGCTGATATAATATGTACATAAATGGACATATAAAACTTAAATATTTTGCATATTTTTATTGTAGGTTCTGAGTCAATGGGCTATAAGTTAGTTAGCCTCTGAAAATGGATGCAGAGATCGCGATAGGTAATTAACCCATGTCCATGGAATGGAATGCAGGCAGCATACCAACTTTGTGCTGCCTCCTCATTAAAATGTTATTTATGTGGAGCCATCATATTTGCATTTTTCCTTGGCTGCATGCATCAGCCCAATATTGTTGGTAATTTGGACTTTTTAAAGCTAGTCTGCATTTTTTTAAAGAGCAGGTGCATTGTGGGTGGGAGTCATTGTACAGCTGAATCTGACTTGTGGAAGAGAGATCAATGGCTGACAATGGAAGAGAGCGTGTGCCCCCCTCCCTGTCGCTTTTGGCTGCCACATAGGAGATCATGGTTGAAGAACTGGAAAGGAGGAGAGATGTTTTGTATCCTGGGTGGGCAGGAAGCCCTCCAGATACATGATGAGATGTCAGTGGGAACAGATACCCACAGAGATCATTGCCAGGAATATAGCCCCAAGGATCTAGATGCAGTGCTGGAAAAAGTTTAATAATCTCACTTAAGTGACCATATCCTACTAACTGCACCATTAGCCGCAGTCACTGCCCAATTCACCAGACCCCTGTCACAAACTTATCAACCTTGTCCATCAATTAGAACTCATATCTAACAATATATGCTTTAGTTCACCATAATGGTTTTAACATTACTGCAAGCATTAGACCCACATCCCTCAGCTTGCACACACTGGCAGCTATTCAATCATGGAACCCAAATTACAAAACAGATTGCATGACACTCATTGACACTCTTACCCCTCTCTTGCAGGTGAAGGTGACACACAACTGCAGACAACAGGAACTAACCATTGGGGGAGGGATGTGCCTGCATGTTCGAACCTACATGAAGGAGGACCAGTGCAGGACATTATGGGACGTACCATTGCTGATGTCGATGAGGGTATCCACGTTCCTAATTCCCCTTCTCTTGCCCCATTTTCCCCTCATGCCACAGTCTCTTCTGACTGAGAAACTGCTGTTGGTGCAAAAATGCACTTTTTACTTCCCCTCTCCTCCTCACCAAATCCCAGCCTTTGTCCCCTTTTCCTTTCAGATGCCAAAGAATGGCATCCTGCCCTAGGAGTGGAGGAAGGGCAAGAAGACAATGAAGATGAAAACACACCATTGTTCAGTTGCACAGTTGCAGCCACAAACACAGATACTTGCACGTTGTTTAGGGGAGACGATAAAGGTCAGATCTGCACAAGGTGAGACTCTGGGCAAAAGTTTGCTAGAGCCAGGGCATGTGGAAAGAATAGTGCAGGTACAGGAGGGTGAGATTGCATATTAGTTCTGCTGCAGAGGCCTGCGGGCCAGGCAGCAGAAGAAGACTGATGGGTGTGCATTCCTAAATGCTTGGTGGACTCAAAAGCCTGCCAGAGATCTTGAGTGTAAAGTCAAGGAACGTGGTGGAGTCCAGCTTCAACTAGGCGCAGGACTTTCTGCAACACCTAACCCCTAACCTTTCTAACTTGGAACAGTTGGCCCCCTCCATCAAAACACCTGTGGAGCCAACCACGATGCAGCATCTGATGGTTGATGTTTTAGCTTCCATTGCAGCACAACCAGCATCCATCCAACGTTTGAGTTCTGCAGTGGAAGCTTGGGCTGCTTTCATGCAATCTCAACTTTCTGCAATGGAAGTTCAGACTACTGCTATCGTGGCTCTGGATGCCAGAGCTCAAAGGGGCTTCTAGGCCATCACAGTACTCCTGCCATTTGTTCTCCAACTGATCTCCCTAATGACCCTCAGCAGGTATGTCCTGCTGCTAAGAGGTGTTCTCTCACCAACCTCCCCACCTTCCAGCAACTCGTTCTGCTCTGTGTGCCTCTGCCTATTCTCCCAGCAAAAGGAAACCTCACTTGGCCACTCATGTCTGAAAGCAATTGTGCACAAATCTTTTAAATCATCCAAAAGTACTTCAGCACCAGCCAGACCAGTTGTAGATTATTGAAACTTTTAGCACGTATGCAAAAGCACCCAAAATGCATAAAATTTCAGCAGCCTGGATAAATAATCCAACAACTAACCTGTAAGTAGCTGATGGTCCCTTTAAATAGAGCAGGTAGGTGGGATGGGGTTGAGCTTGTCCTTCATGTCATTGAACATGCATTTAGCTGTTGGAGTTTGAGAGGACATAGACTGGAGAGTGAAGCTCTAAAGTGACAGTGCTGACATCAAATCAGCGAAGCACGTTGAATATCATGATCTGCTTGCCCAGCGATCTTCCGGTGGATGTTAGATGGGTGCAGTAGCCCCTTTACCAATAGGGCATTTGGCTCACTCAGCATCAGAAATGTGTATGCATGTTGTGGATGCCATTTTGGATTCTTAAATATTGCTCAGTAGAGGGTCCCAATTTCACCCCCAAAGTATCTAAAAGAGAATTAAGGACTGAGTGCTAAGTTAGTAGAAAATAAATTGCTGTATGGTGTTAGACTGCATAATCCAGCAGCCTGAGCAATAAATGAGCTTTTTAAAAATACTTTTCGTGGGCGAAGGCTACATTTGTTGCACATCCCTAATTGCCCTTGAGAAGGTGGTGATGAGCTGCTGCCTTGAACAGTGGCAGTCCCTCAGCTGTAGGTGCACCTACAGTGCTATTGGGGAGGAAGCTCCTGTTTTTTTTGATCCAGTGCCAGTGAAGGAACAGTAATATAGTTCTAAGCCAAAATAGTATGTGGCGTTAGAGGGGAGCTTGCAGGTTATGTTCCCAGGCATCTGCTATCCTTTCTAGGTGTAGAGGTTGCAGGTATGGAAGCTGTTGTTGCAGGAGGCTTGGCAAGTTGTTGCAGTGTAATTTGTATAATGAGTACACTCATGCCACTGTATGCTAATGGACGGAGTGAATGTTTGAGATGGTGGATGGGGTGTTGATCAAGCGGGCTGCTTTGCCCTTATGTTGAGCTTCTTGAGTATTGTTGGAGCTGTACCCATCCAGGCTTGGGGAGTTAGGTGTGTTGGCTTCTGCAGAATTCCCAGCCTCTGAACTCTTACAACCACAGTATACATAGGTTAAGGGAATACATTTAGAAGAATATTGTGACATATCTTGGAGTTTAGTGCAGAATTAATATGGGCATGATGCCATGTGGAACTACCTCATCTTGTATACCATTTCCTTTTCTTGGGTACTGTTCTCCCTTTCAAATCTGTTGTCAATGTCCCACCCTCTGTCCCAAAAACCCACCCTTGACCCCTCTGAACTTGCAGAGTACCGCTTCATTTCCAACCTCCATTTCCCCAAGTGCTTGACATGTCTGTTGTTGCCCAAACTCATGCCCACATTTCCTGCAATTCCCATGTTTGAAACTTTCCTTGCCATAAAACGGCCTTTATCAGTATCACAAATGACATCCTATGTGATTGTGCTGCACTATCCCAGTTCCTCTTTGTGACCTGTTTGCAACCTTTAACATGGTTGACCACCCATCCTCCTCCAATGCCGATGCTCCATTTCCACAGAGCCACTTATCTATCCTGTCAGCCACAGAATCTCATGCGTTGGCTTCTTGTCTTATTTCCTACTACCACCCCATTTCCACTATTTTCTCTGGAGCCTCCCAAGGTTCCATTCTTGGCCCACTCTTGTATTTCTCACCTGCATGCAAAGTTAGCTGATCTTAGCTGGGGCACTTTAATTGACACCATTACACCTGGGCCAAGGAGAGGTTTAATCCAACAGGATTTCTACTCATGATGTTCATTGATCCCCCAACTTTAAAAAAAAGTATGAAGATGAAATAAGAACAGAAATGGGCTCTGTTTTTAATAGCTCACAAACAGTCATTATCAGCTGCAAGTTGAAGAATGACCTGTTAAATTATGTGCTGGTAGGCTCGAGCCCACGTGAACCGGCAAGATTTCATGTCTGAAGAAAGAAATAATTGCATGAAATTTTGTGCATTTTGGAAAAAATAGTACAAGGGTAGTTTCACTTTTCAAAACACAGGAGATTCAGCAAGGTGTGTAGTTAATTATATCATGGATGTGAGAGTAGAATTGTTGTGATTAACTATTTTAAAATTGTACGAGTTAGCTCCCAACAAACCTATCTCATAAAATTTGTTCTAAAAGCAGCATTGCGAAACACAGTGATAGCATTTTGTTCCTTCCAAAGTTGACCTTAATTCAAAATAAATGACTGTAACTGGTCTTTGATCTTAACCTTGGAATTGTATCACAAGCTGTGGAATGCAACACTGGTAACATTGTGCTCAATGAGTGTTACAGTTTGAACACTCAGCACATATGTTTAGCTATACCACCTGTGAAACCACACCATTGTCTTCCAAAAACTGAGGCTCCACAAATCTCATGCAGCGGTGATGCATGCAGAGTTGTATGGTTAAGTTTTATGCTGTAAATCAACAAATTCATGGATGTGATATATCTTTGCATCGACTAAAGCAGAAATAAGAATTTGTTTTGCATGAAGATTTAACTATTGAAGCATTTGTTCACATACTACAAGTTGCTCAGATGCAATTTATCGAAAAAGTATTTACAATTTGTTTTAAAACCATTCTAACTTCTCACAAAGCTTCCTGCAAATAC
This sequence comes from Carcharodon carcharias, assembly GCF_017639515.1. NCBI lineage: Eukaryota > Metazoa > Chordata > Chondrichthyes > Lamniformes > Lamnidae > Carcharodon > Carcharodon carcharias. Next base: position 118,721,188 of record NC_054476.1, read on the forward strand.
ACTACACTTTGCCCTCCTTTGTTTGTTTATATTTCCTGGCGTCATGCTCACCACCTGTTCTTTCCATTATCAATGCTTTAAAAATTAATGCAAATACTTTATGTACAAAGGGTTTTTGGATGCAACGATGATGAGAGTAGAGCGCCATTGTGGAAGATTTTTGTATTTATATCTTATATTTTATATGGCTAGGTAAAGAAAATGTATTTTTAAAAAAGTTATGTTTAATCAGATCTGTCCTTAAAGGAAAGGTTTATCTATAGCATGGAGACTGCAATTTAGTTGTCCAGATTGAAGAACAGTGACATTGAGTTTAAAATCAATCTATGGAGAGTTTAAAATCAATCAATGGAGCATTTGATGGACAAAAGATAATTGATTTCCATATTCCAATCATTAGCTACAAAAACGTTCACTGGGCCAAATTTCCAGTCCTGTTCACTGTTGTACCCAAATTTGGTGGGCTGAGGAGGAATAGGGATCAGTTGCATCCCAGGTATTGATCAGTTTTCTAGACTCTGTTCTCAGAGGCACTGTACTCCATCCAACTCCTTACCCTTTCACCGAGACACACTATCAACCTTCTCAGTTCATACTCTTCTCCATTTTCCTTACCAATTATTCAGTTTGCTACCTCCCTCTCTAACCTAGTTAAGATGATATTGTCTTTCCTTCTTCTCAGTCCAGTGAAATTATTTCATTCTCCAGCCCAAGTTCATGCTGACACTTTTCTTGTTTGCTACCTCTAACACTGGCACTCTCCTTCCCATTCCCCCTATGCCTATGTGATCAATGGGTCTTTTTCAGGTTGGAAAGACATAACTTGTGGAATACCACAAGGATCAGACCTAGGGCCTCAAATATTTACTATCTATATTAACTTGGAGGAGGGGGCAAAGTGTAATGGATCCAAATTTGCTGCAAATAGGTGGGAGGGCATATTGTGATGAGGACATCAGGAATCTGCAAGGGGATATAGACAGGTTGAGTGAGTGGGCAAAAACTTGGCAGATGGAGTTTAATATAGGGAAGTGTGAGGTCATGCACTTTGGCAAGAAAAATCAAAAGGCAGACTATTATTGAAATGGAGAGAGACTCCAAAAAAGTACAGCACGGAAGGATCTGGGTGTTTTTGTGCATGAAACTCAAAAAGTTAGCATGCAGATGCAGCAAGTAATTAAGAAGGCAAATGGAATTTTGGCTTGTATTGCTAGGGGGCTGGAGTTTAAAAATAGGGAAATCTTGTTACAACTGTACAGGGTGTTGGTGAGGCTGCACCTGGAGTACTGTGTTCAGTTTTGGCCCCAGTATTTAAGAAAGGATAAACTGGCATTGGAGGCAGTTCAAAAGAGATTCACTAGTCTGATTCCTGGGAAGAAGGGGTTGACTTATCAAGAACCATTAAACAGGTTAGGCCTTTATTCATTGGAGTTTAGACAAATGAGGAGTGATCTTATTGAAACATACAAGGTTCTGAGGGGGCTTGACAGAGTAGATGTTAAAATGTTTCCACCAGTGGGGGAATCTCGAACTAGGGGACATAATTACTGAATAAGGGGACACTCATTTAAAACTGAGGTGCAAAGGAATTTCTCTTCTCAGAGGTTAGTGAATGTCTGGAATTTTCTGCCCCAGAGAATTGTGGAGGCTAGATCACTGAAAGTATTTGAAGAGGAGTTAGATAATTTTTTGAAATATCAGGGAGTTGAGGGCTATGAGGAGCTGGCACGAAAGAGGAATTGAGGCCTGGGGCAGATCAGTCATGACCTTATTGAATGGTGGGGCAGGCTTAAGGGGCTGAATGGCCTACTCCTATTTCTTATGTACGCATCCTCCCTCCACCCCAGCATTGCTCTCATCTTCTTTGTAATTCATTTTCCCTTCTCTGCATTATCATTCTTTAGCTCCCCCCTACCTAGTTACCATTGATTTTCATTCTCATTTCTCTCATTTTCTGCTCTCCACCATCTTTCTTTCACAGTCATTTACCCCCTTTCACTCTCACATCTGCCCTTTCCCTTGCTATGCTTTCCCCTCGCCCGCTTTCGTCTTGGGAGCCATGCCCCCATCCTGCTTACTCCTAGTAAGGTCCAGTAACTAATGCAGCAATGCTACTTCTTCTTTCACTGTGATTCCGGTTCTTTGTGATTGCTGCCTCAGTACAATGCAGAGTTCTTGCCTGAAGCAAGAGGTGGCAGTCTGGTCATTAGAATTGGGAATATGTGAAAAGTAAGAGACAAACTTGTCTAATTTGGTATTCCCCAATGCAGGAGGGGTGGGTGAGGACCTGGCTATTTGTCAGAAAGTGCTGACCGATAAACTAGCCTCCCAAAAGTCAGAATGTTAGCTGACAGAATGCATCTGGTTTGGCGATACCTATTCAGTAATTTTCAAAATTGAAAAGAAGACATTATAAGCATGATTTTTGGTTTCTATATTAATAAAATTCATAGGCTCTCAAGCTTGTTTGCCCCCTGCCCAGTTTTGAACAAAAGGTGGCAGCAACAATGGATTTTCATATAACGCTTTCAACATAATAAAACCTCCCAAGCTACTTCACAAGAGCATTATAAAACAAAATATGACAGAGTCACATGAGATATTAGGTCAGAAGCTTGGTCAAAGAATTTGGTTTTAAGAAGTGTCTTAAAGGATAAAAATGTGGTGGAAAGTTGTAGGGAGGGTATTCCAGAGCTTAGGACCTAGGTGATTGAAGGCATGGCCACCAGTGGCAGAGCGATCAAAATTGGCGATATGCAAAAGCCAGAATTAGAAGAGCACAGGTATCTCAGAGGGCTGTGGGGCTGAAGGAAATTACGGAGAAAGGGGGGGATGACACCATTGAAATATTTGAAAACAAGGATGAGAATTTTAAAATCAAGACTTTGCTTGACTGGGCCAGCAAGCAGAGGATTGATAGATGAAGGGGACTTGCTGCGAGGGTAGGGCACTGGCAGCAGGGTTTTGGATGGTTTGCGAAGAGTAGCATGTGGGATACCAGTGAGGAGTGTTGGAATAGTTGAGTTGAGAGGTAACAAAGGCAAGAGTAAGGGTTTCAGCAGCAGATTAGCTGAGGCAAGGGTGAAGTTGGATGATGTCATAGACGTGGAAATAGGCAGTCTTAGTGATGGTGCTAATATGAGGTCAAATGTGACACCAAGGTTGCAAACAGACTATTTTGATCTTAGAATATTGCCAGGGAGAGGGATTGAGTTGGTCCTAGGGAACAGAGTTTAGTCTGAGGACCAAAAATGAAGGCTTCACACTTCCCAATATTTAATTGGAGGAAGTTTCTGCACATCCAGCACTGGGCCTTGGATAAATAGTCTGATAATGTAACAACAGTGAAGGAGTTGAGAGAGGTAGTAGTGAGGTAGATCTGGGTCATCAACACACATGGGAAAACTAATTCAAATGATTTCGGATGATTTCAATGAAAGGCAGCATTTAGATGAGAAATAGGAGGAGGCCAAGGATAGACCCAGAGATAAAACTGGGTCATTAAAACATTAAACACCAGCGGTAACAGTCTGGGAGCAGGAAGAGAAGCCATTGCTAGTGCATCTCTGTCTATGATTCAATAGACAATAATGGAACCAGTTGAGAGCACTCCCAGCTGGACGAGAATCATCAACAGCTTAGTGGCTAAAGGATCAAACTGGAGCAGGAGTGGGTCTCATGGACGAAATGAGTTTAGAGAGAAACTAGGAAAAGATGTGAGCTGAGAGCACAGGTAGAACAAAGTTGGGCAATCTAATAGTTCAGTGTTTTAATCAGAACATCAAACTGTATGTTATGCTAGAATCATAGATAATTGGGCTTATTTCAGCACACATCTAACAGAACAAAACAAGTTAAATATGTAACCTTGATGATCAGCAGATTTAACATTAAGTTATGTAGAAAAGCTACTTTGAGACAAAAGTAAAAAATCAACACATCATTGAAAAAAATGATCAGGATATGACTGAATTAATGCCCAAGGTGGTGGTCTAGCAGGGTTGAAGTTGCTGTGAGGATGTATAGTTGAGTTTGGGGTGGTATATTGGAATGGTTCTTGGAGGGGGAATTTGTGAAGGAAGAAATGGGGATTGAATTAGTTAAAGAAAGGAGAGAAACAAAATCAGGAAGAAGGAAATAGATTCAAAATGTAATAAGTTAAATTGTTTGATTGGGAAAGGACCAAAAAAAAAATGCCAAAAGTTCAGGTGAAAAAATAAAATTGTGGATAGAATTGAGGTGTCAATGGAGGGATTTGTGATACAGTGCTATCTATTGGCTGCAGTCTGAAACTGCATCCTAAGGCAGCATCCATGTTCACTCATTAGCATTTCAAGTACATTTCTACACCTAGCTTCTTTTGATAATTTCAAGCGTGCAGTCTATCTGATTCCAAATGTAACTAAATCACACAGACGCAACCATCTACACTCACATCCATAAACATACTTTACAACAAACCAAAAAAAATTATGAAATTTATTATACTTTTGTAATACCATCCTTATGGAAAAATGAACCTTAAATAATTTTAAAAGATGGCTTCGTTTTCTCAACCCATTTTACACTACTTACTATGCTTATCTGTATACCCAAACTATTACATTACTAGGTGTGTGCATTAACATAAGATATATAACAATCCTTGGTATTAACAGAAGTTATTTCAGTCCAGTGTCCAGGTTTTAAATATCCAATTTCCTTTGAACTTTGAACTCTTGATAATGCATCTGCAATTAGATTTTCTCATCCAGCCACATGTATAATCCGTAAATTAGATGATTGCATTGTTTGTACAGCTGCAATCTGTATCTAAATGGAAATATCATTCATTTACAATGCAATGTAATCTTTGGGGCCTAAGGAAATAAGAGGTCACTTGTCTTAGCCTCCATGACTCTAGTTACAGAGGTGGGATGACACCGGGTAACCTTTACCCTTAGCCAATTAAAGGGTTAAATCGGACAATAATCTAATAAGGGAGGAGAAACCAAGATATTTGAATTAAAAGGGTTTTGATACCTCAGACCCCTAGATCTTATAATCCGAGGAGTCAAAAATGATGCTGAACATTGTGCAACCATCAGAGAACATCTCCACTTCTGACCTTATGATGGAGGGAGTATTGATGAAGTAGCTGAAGATGGTTGGGCCTGGACACTATATCCTGAGAATGTTCTAAGTCGAACTATTCTCTGACTCACTGTAACAATATATGCAGGCAATCCGCTAATATGATAAAAGAGGTTTGAAATGTACACATTTTCTGTCCTTTGCAGTTCTCTGTTGCAGTCAAATTTCTGCACCACTCTTTAAAAATAAAACGACAATTATTTTAATACAGGATTGATAATGGCCCTGACCTCCTGAATGACCTTACTAACTACACTAGAAAAAGAAAGCTAGGATTCTGGCCTGCAGTTTAAAGAGCTATTAAACTCTGACCTTTTGCTGAACATCTACGTAACAGCAATCAGGTTAAAGCAGTGCAGCTTCTCCTTAACAAAATTGCAAGCTGTTAAGGAATATGGGGCAAATGTTGAGTTATATATGAAGTTAGGTTACGAATTATTGAATGGTGAAACAGGTTCAAGGTGCTAAATAGCAAAATGCTGTTCTTATGTTCCTATGTTCTTCATGGCATGTTTCTTATAAAACAGCGCTTTATCCATCTCTCAACACAGTATGTTGTGAATAAATAGAACTTTTAGTTTTGGATTCCTCCATAAGGATTGTATATGGCCTTTTACTGGAGTATTCCTTTAATTTCTGTGATTGTTTAGTGCTTTGTTTGCTCAACATGTAACTTGAATATTTCAAGGTTAGCAACAACCATGTATAATTTTGTTTCTACGATGACCTGTATTAATATTTTCAGTGTGGAAAAGGTCAATAGTGATATCAAGTATGCCAGCATGTATTGTGATTGTTCTTGAAGATTATTTATGATATTTTTTGATCATCTGTTTATTTTGCTTCAAAATGATCAGACATAATGATTCTGTGCACAAAATCTGTTATGCTATAGGAGTGCACTCCTGAGCTTGTAACACAATCCCGAGCCAGAACCATGCCTGTTAATAATCTGCACTGTAGCAAAATGGTTTTTAAAGTAACCACCTTGATTTTAAATGCGTCTTTAATTGTTAAAGAATTGGTTACCACATTTATTTGTAAGAAATTCACGTTTTGCTTATTCTAGATAGATGAATTTTGGAGTTTATAACTCGACAGCAATGCTCTTGAGGGTTTCAAGTGATAAACAATACAAATGAATGTTCTATGGCTCATAAGTATCATCAGAGCGCCCTCAAGTGTCTTGCAGCCTTAAGTGCATTTTTAAAAATAATTAGATGTTCTAGTTCTTTAGGTAATGGTCTCTGCTCTCTTTTTGTGAAGACACTGACCATTCCACAAGCACCAGTCGGAACCCGTTTGTTGATCAAATAGTTGTTTGTGTATTAGGCTTGACTGTGGATGTTCGCAGCCTGCACACCTTGTGTTGGCTTTAGAGTTGACTCAATTCTGTGCTCATTGGATATACGCACAAATGCATTTCCAAGGGGGCTGATTTATTCTCCTGCGTCAGGGTACCAAAACCGTTTGTACTTGCTACTTCCCTCGCAGAGATTGGATAGTTTACCACAGGCTAGTGATCAAATCTGGCCTCTGCAACTTCTGTTCTAAAACTTGTTGATCCATTAAGAGAGCTTTCTGATATCTTTTCAGCCAATTCCTGTCTTGAGCATTTTTGTCGGAGTTCTTATTTTCCATTGCTTCTGTTAACAACCAGATTCATGATCACCAAGCCCTTCAGTGAAGCTTTATGCTCCATGAAATCTGAAGAGATTCAGAAAAAATGATTCAACTAAGTGGGCGTTTCCCTTTAATATGTTCAAGAGCTTTCTGAAGACCTTGCACTATTGGGTTCATCTGCTGGAAGTGTATATTAGAAATTCAGATTCACTCTGTGTCTGAATCACTCCCAGTGGGAGAGGCTCCCCATCAAGAATGCCAAGATGTCTTCAGGCTAAACAGGGGTCAACAAGATACAAAGGTTTAATAGAGAAGTAGTGCTCTCTAGCTATTGTTAGATAGCAAACCTGTTAAGTATATTCTGTGATTTTAACTAGAACAGCTGACTGAGTTCAGATTTACAAAAATTATCAATCCTTTCAAAGACTGCATTTGTTTTTACCCTGGTATCTAATTTTACTAAATCCGTATTACAGTATGAATTAAGTTTGGATTTATGTCCATCCATACCTGATGATGAACTGTAGTGAACTGTAGAGTACAAATGTGAATATGGAATAAATGAACAGTAGTACTTTGGTGCAATCAAACAGCATTTAAATGCTATCAAAATATTGACAATTACATTTTCTTCTCCAATAAATCTCAGCAGGCAAAAGTCATGGCTGACACTATATTTGGAAGTGGAACAGATCAGTGGGTGTGTCCTAATGACAGACAACTTGCCCTTCGAGCCAAGTGAGTAATTATGCAAATTAAATTCCACATTTTACAATTAAAATTATTCAAAAATACTTGTGTGCTATTTGTGTACAAATATTTTGGCAAGGGCACATTTTCAGGATTTTCTTTTATATTAATATGAATCTCATATTGTCTTGGATGTCTACTTAAATTAAAAATCTTTTTTTATCATGTAGGTTGCAGTCACTTGTAAGTGTCAAATGTTGCACTTAAGGGTCTGGCACATGTAGGGTTAACATGGGACTGAGTACAGTACTGCCCCCATAGTGCTGTAAGAGAGCACATGACCAGCATCCAGGGTCAGTGCAATGTTGGACAGAGACATATGTATCATAAGCATGGTGACAGCTCCTAGCTTGTACCCTTTACTGTATATCTGTAAATAGTTCTAAGAGCCAGTAAAGACTTACAATTAATCTGCATATGACTATAAAGGCTTCTTCAGACCAACTGAACTGTAACCAGCATCTTACAACATGGTGGCAGCTGGAGGAAAAACCCAAAATCTTGCAGAAAATGCACAGCAAAACTAAAATGCTGGAAGACTGAGAAAAAATTCAGCAAATCAGCCTGACCTTAAAAGAAGTTCCAGATGCAGAGACGCAGAGGAAAAATTGCAGTGACAAAGCTCCAAAGAAAGGCTTGGGAGCTGGAGGCAGAAACTGAAGATTAATTATTGCAGTAGAAGACTCCATTGAATCTTCTTTGGAAGTCCACCTTCTAATCCCAGAGTGTAGAGTCAGCAGACTCAGCGGGTGTGAGCTAAACCTTTTAAAATTCTGGGATTTAAAATCCTATAGCAAATTCTGAGAAATCTTTAATTAACTCAGAGTCAGAAGTGCAGTTTCAAGAAAACCCGAGCAAGGGAACTCTGCAGGTAGTTGATCCAGGCAGCTATTGTTGACATTTTTATTTTCAAGCTTGAGCATGATTGCCATTGTAGCAGACCCCAGCAAATCCAACAAGCATGGGGAAATCCAGTTGTCTTCAAGTGCATGGTGATATCATCTTGAATTAAGAAAGCTTTTAAAACCGAACCTACACTTCAGAATTCCACACTTTCAAATTAATTTGGAATAATCCAAGGCCCAGATCAATCACAAACTTGGGGACTTTCGGGGAAAAGATTCCTAAGATACAGTATTGCTTCAGATTTAGACAAACAGTCAGAAGCAGAGCCAGTTAACACACTGCTTTAATAAAAACAAAAAACTGCGAATGCTGGAAATCCAAAACAAAAACAGAATTACCTGGAAAAACTCAGCAGGTCTGGCAGCATCAGCGGAGAAAAAAAAGAGTTGACGTTTCGAGTCCTCATGACCCTTCCACAGAACTGAGTGAATATAAGGAGAGGGGTGAAGTATAAGCTGGTTTAAGGTGGGGGGGGGGAGGGTGGGGTGGGGGGAGAGAAGTGGGGGTGGGTTGATGTCGTTATAGGGACAAGCAAGCAGTGATAGGAGCAGATAATCAAAAGATGTCACAGACAAAAGAACAAAAGAACACAGAGGTGTTGAAGGTGGTGATATTATCTAAATGAATGTGCTAATTAAGAATGGATGGTAGGGCACTCAAGGTACAGCTCTAGTGGGGGTTGGGTAGAAAGACTAGCAGGGCATAAAAGATTTAAAAATAATCCCCACTAGAGCTGTACCTTGAGTGCCCTACCATCCATTCTTAATTAGCACATTCATTTCGATAATATCACCACCTTCAACGCCTGTGTTCTTTTGTTCTTTTGTCTGTGACATCTTTTGATTATCTGCTCCTATCACTGCTTGCTTGTCCCTACAACCACACCACCCCACCCTCCCTCCCCCCCACCTTAAACCAGCTTATATTTCACCCCTCTCCTTATATTCACTCAGTTCTGTGGAAAGGTCATGAGGACTCGAAACGTCAACTCTTTTCTTCTCCGCCGATGCTGCCAGACCTGCTGAGTTTTTCCAGGTAATTCTGTTTTTGTAACACACTGCTTGGTAGGCCAGATTGTGGACGACATTATTGCAAGACAAGGAACCAATGAAACACCTGCTAAATTTGAAGAAGTACTAAAGTTATTCATCGTTTATTTCAACCTAAGAAGCAACAAAATACTCGAAGGTGCTAAATTTAACTATCGAGTCCAGCAGCCAGGAGAACCTGTCAATCCATTCATCAATGATGTGCACTCCCTAGAGGAACCATCACCTACACCAGTACTCAGAACTGAATACTGAACGGAGAGCGAGATGCACTCGGGGACCCTTGCACCAACTACTGGTCCTCCTTGACTATCTGGTCATCCATTCTCTCTGCCAGCATTTCCTCAAACCAAGGGCTAATCATCTTTAGAAATGTGCTATCCATGAAACTCTCAACTTCGCAGATGCATTGCAGTGACACCAGCTGCTCAAGCTCCAAAATCTAGAGCTCAAGCTGCTCTAGTTGACAATAGTTCCTGCATGTGTGATTGTCCAAGCCATGAGAGCCATCCTGGAGTTCCCACATGTTAGAGGATGTTTGTTCCATAGGACTGAAGATCCCTGCCACGCCTCTATATTCCAATGTATTACATGGCTATGTTTGTGAAGGCGTCAGTGGCTTAGGCTTCTCTGCTCTCCTAATTGATATATTTTGTTTGTGTGTCTGTTGGGATAAATAAAAAAAAACTATGTGATGTTCTCTTTGCAATAGGCTCAAAACTGGCTGGTCTGTACACACTAACGAGACGGACAAACAGCGGCAAAATCAGATACTAACTAAGAATGAAGTTGCAATTATACTAGATGTCATCAAAAGAGCCGAGTGTCTGGATCTGGTTGAACAGAAGCGGATTGGGTATGGAAAAGCTTTCTTAATGTAATACAATTAGGTATTATTGTTTTAAATAATTCAGTAATCTCGCCCTTTAAAGCTGCATTGTGGTAAAACCACTATGATGTGGTAGGACACCTGATATAATGCACCTTGAGGGGACCCAGTGGCGTAGTGATAATGTAACTGGACTAGTAATCCGGGCACTCAGACTAATGCTTTAGGGACACGGGTTCGTATCCCATCACAACAGCTGGTGGAATTTAAATTCAATTAATAAAATCTGGAATTGAAAGCTAGTCTCAGTAATAGACCATGGAATTATCATCGATTGCTGTAAAAACCCACCTGGTTCACTAATGTCCTTGAGGGAAGGAAATCTGCTGTCCTTACCTGGTCTGGCCTACAGGTGACTTCAGGCCCACGGCAATGCAGTTGACTCTTAACTGCCCTCTGAAATGGCCTAGCAAGATGCTCAGTTTCAAGGGCAATTAGGAATGGACAGCAAATGCTGCCGTTGCCAACGATGCCCGCATCCCATGAAAGAATAAAAAAACTCACTATCTTTTCCATATGACACCCAAAAATAGCATTATAAAGAAGGGAAAACAAAAGTAGGACGGACTCTTGTGCTGGAAATCAAATGAGCTTCATTGCGATATTTAAAAGGTGGAGTTGAAAGGTTTTGTGTGTTTTCAGCCATAAGGGTGTGCTAGACACCGATTCTCCAGAATTGTTCATCATTTACATAAATGATTGACTTTAGGTTGGGAGGAATAGTTAATTTTGAGGAGGAATGTGACAAAATACAAAATGTTAATAAATGTGCAAAATGGGCAAGTAAATGGTAAATTAATTTTAATATAAATGGGTGTAGGCTGATGCACTTTGGTAGGGGGAATAAGGAGGCCACATAATCCTTGGAATATAAGTCTAAATGTGGTACAAATTATTATAAGTAGCAATGCAGGTTAAAAAGGCCATAAAAGTGCAAACAAAGCACTGGATTTCATGACTAGAAAGAATTCAAAAGCTGAGAACTTATGTTGAATTTGTATAGAACTTTGTTTGGACAACACTTAAGAGTATTGATCTTCATATTACAGAAAGGAAATCAAGGTACCAAAGGAGGTGCAAGAAAGATTTACAAGGATGGTACCAGAACTGAAAGATTATGGCTTTCAAGGAACACTGCACAGGCTGGAGAGGGATGAAGTCTTTAAAATATGAAGATGTTCGTTGAGGTAGATGTAGAGAAGATGTTGGGGAATCTAAAACTAAATAAGTGTAATAAAGAAATCAGGAGAACCTTCTTCTGTCCCTTGAATGTGGAATTCAAAACCATGTGGAGTGGTTGAGGTGAACAGCATAGATGAAGTAAAAGGAAGCTTGAAAAGTACAGGAGGGAGAAAGCAAAAGAAGGTTATGCTGATAGGGTTAAATGAAGTAGGGAGGGAGAATGCTTATGTGGAGCATAAATACTGGCACAGACCCGTTGGGCAGAATAGCCTTTTCTGTGCTGTAGATACCATGTCATTTTATGTAATGGCAGTGGAAAGGGCAAGATGACAGATGCATCTGTAGCTGCTTTAGAATAACTTGATGGCAATGTGAAAAGAGCCTCTGATCAGCAAAATTGAGAATTCTTCATCTCTTCTTCTTCCTCTTCCTCATTCCTATTGAAAATATTTGCCTGCTTTCCCCCGCCCCTCTTGGCAAGGTCAAAGAACTTTGTTTGGTACCACAGCCATGTCTTGGGAGCTAAATTTCTGGCGTCAACCTCCTCAGTGACCTTTTTTCACTGGTGACAGAGATGGTGTTTGGATGGCTCTCTGCCCATCTTGGCCCCGCTGCAGCCACCCACCGTCCCCACCATCACCACCACTGAAGAAACAGAATCTTGCTGTTCTTGCCCATTGCCTGAACCAGAGCCTCCAATGCGTCCTCTCTAGATCTCTTGCAGCTATTTCCGTCCTTGCAGGCATACCCTGTAGTCAGAGTGCTCCTCTTCTTGAATAGGTGCTGACTATCTCAAAAAAGTCATGCCTGTTAAGCTAAATTGACAGTTGCACAGCCAATGATCTGTGTGGGTGGCTTTGGCTGCATAACTGGGTCATTATGATGAACTACCAGCATCAGTTTAGTGTGGTTCCTGCAACCACATGAACAGGCACCCAGCCAAAGAGTGCCCTTGTATAGCATTGACAAAATGAAAGGGAGAGTTAAAACAGGCAAAAGGTCAGGAGCTTCATAGGTTTTTAATACATTTTGGTTCATTTATGTGCACTACAAAATCCATAATTATTGTGAAGGGGCATTAACATATGGACCTTTTGATAGTTTCTGGGCTTTAAGGTATTGCCATTTGTAACTGCATGAAGCAAATTGTAGATTTTAAGGTCAGAAATTAATTTTATCTTCAGATCTGGATTCATGCTGTTATTCATTGGAGAATATGGTGCAGAACAAACACTATGGCTGTGATTTCACACCCGGTGGGGCAGCCAGGGGTAGTCGTGGTTAGGTTGGTGTAAAAGTGGGTGCGTATCCACCTGTCCCTGCCCCTGTTGCAGGATGCCTGCCTGCAGCTGGGCCAATTGAGGTCCTTAACTGGCCGCAGGGATTCATTTATGTGAGGATGAGGCAGGCACCAAATGTGCAATGCAGCAGCTTTCACTGTTTGGACTGGTGACTGAGCAAGAGGGGTGTACCTGTCCTCTGTCCTGACCACCCTAGCCCCCTACCCCCCCTCACCCCTTGCTACAGCCTGCCAACCTGGCTCCTGTGAGATCGCCTCCACAATTACCTTCACATCTGGTTTAATTGATGATCGCCGTTGGGGCCTCCAGTTTCCAGTAGTGTGGCTGGGACCAGAGAGCTGTTGGGCATTTGATTGACCAGTAACTCTTGGAGATCATATTTCCTGCCCCGATGGGGGCGGTAGCCGAGCCTCAAGTCAATTAACTGCCCAACAGCTGTTAAATGGCTGAGGTGCGATACAGCGAAGCAGAGGCTTTTGCATCCGGGGACTAGGGACCCTGCTGCTCTGTAAAATCCAGCCCAATAAGATAAAAACAAAAGCAAAGGAGTACAGATGCTGGAAATCTGAAATAAAAACAGAAAATTCTGGAAGTACCCAGCAGGCCTGACAGCAACTGTGGAGAGAGAAGCAGTGTTATTGTCTCAGGTCATCAGTTCTGATGAAGGGTCACCGATGTGAAACGTTAACTCTGTTTCTCTCTCCACAGATGCTAACAGCCCTACTGGGTAGTTCTGGCATTTTCCTTACTTATTATTAATGTGGCTGGTTTAGTTAAGTTTCTGATCAATGGTTGACGGTGGTGGGCTCAGCAATAGTAATTTTATTGAACGTCAAGAGGAAGTGGGTAGACTCTCTCTTGTTGGAGATGGTCATTACGTGGAGCTTGAATGGCATGACCGTTATGACTTATCATCCAAGCCTAAATGTTGTCCAGGTCTTGCTGCATGTGGGCATGGACTGCTTCAGTATCTGAGGAGTCATGAATCATCAGCGAACATTCCCACTTCTGGCTTTATGATGAAAGGCAGGTCATTGATGAAGCAGCTGAAGATGGTTGGGCTGAGGACACTACCCTGAGGAACTCTTGCAGTGATTCCCTGGAACTGAAATGATTACCTCCAGCAACCACAACCATCTTCCTTTGTGCTAGGCATGACTCCAGACAGCGGAGAGCTATCCCCCTGATTCCAATTTACTTCCGTTTTGCCAGGGCTCCTTGATGCATCCTCAAATGGTCAAATGTTGCCTTGATGTCAAGGGCAGTCACTCTCACCACACCTCTGGAGTTCAGCTCTTTGGTTCATGTTTGAACCAATGCTGTTATGAGGTCAGGAGCTGAGTGGCCTTGGTGGAACTCAAACTGAGCGTCAGTGAGCAGGTTATTGCTAAGCAAGTGCTGCCTGATAGCACTGTTGATGACGCCTTCCTTCATTTTACTGATGATCGAGAATAGGCTGATGGGGCAGTAATTGGCCGGGTTAGATTTGACCTTTTTATGTACAGGACATACCTAGATGGATGCCAGTCTTGTAGCTGTATTGGAACAGCTTGGCTAGGGGCTCAGCAAGTTCTGGAGCACAAGTCTTCAGTGTTATTTCTAGAATGTTGTCAGGGCCTATAGCCTTTGCAGTATCCAGTGCCTTCAGCTGTTGTTTCTTATCACGTGGAGTGAATCAAATTGGCTAAAGACTGGCATTTGTGATACTGGGGACCTCTGATGGAGGCCGAGACGGATCATCCATTTGGTACTTCTGGCTGAAGATTCTTTCAAATTCTTCAGCCTTATCTTTTGCACTGATGTGCTGGGCTCCCCCATCATTGAGGATGAGCATATTTGTGGAGCTGCCTCCTCCAGTGAGCTGTTTAGTTATCCACCACCATTCACAACTGGATGCAGCAGGACTGTTGGTGTCTGTTGCCTTTGCTGTATCCCTTATGCTCAGCCATCTCTTGATAGCATGTGGAATCTATCAAACTGCCTGAGATCTGATGTTGCTGATGCTGATATCGCTGACATCTGCTGTTTAGCTTTCATATAATCCAGTGTTGTAGCTTTATCAGGTTGGCACCTCATTTTTAGGTAAGCCTGGCCCTGCTGCTGACATGTTCTTCAACACTTCTGATTGAACCAGTATTGATCACCTGGCTTGATGGTAAATGTCAAGTGAGGGACATGCCAGACCATAAGGTTATAGATTGTGGTGAAATACAATTCTGTTGCTGTTCGTGGGCTACATTGCATCATGGATGCCCAGGTTTGAACTGCTAGATCTTTTCTATATCTAATCTTTTTCTTATTCTTTCATGGGATGTGAGTGTCACTGGCAAGGCCTGCATTTATTCCTTCTTGCCACTGGGGTGCCTTCTTGAACAGCTGCAGCCCACCTGGTTTAGGTAGACTTACAGTTCTGTTAGGATGGGGGCTGCAAGATTTTGATCCAACAACTGTGGAAGAATGGTAATATAGTTCCAAAGTCAGGATGGTTTGTGGTTAGAGGGGAATCTGCAGGTGGTTGTGTTCCCATGTGTCTGCTGCCCTTGCCCAGCTAGGTGGAAGAGGTTGTGGGTTTGGAAGATGCTGTTGAACGAGCCTTGACGAATTAGCATGGTGGTAGATGTTAAACTCCTGACAGCCAGTTGGTGAATGAGGAGTCCAGAAGTCCATCTTTTCTCAGTTTTAGATTCAGTTACAGAGTATGGCTCCTAACTCTACATACCACCACCAGTGTCAATAGATGTCTCTCTATATGTGCCCAAGTAACCTTCCAATGAGTGCCCAGCACCTGTATGCACTTAACCTTAATTTATACAATTAACAGTAGTGCCACTCAACATGTTGGAGACTGTGCAGTTGTCACTCCCTCCAATATCTTGATGGATAGATGCGTTTGTGGTGAGGACAATATCAAGGAGATTTTTCCTTCGTGTTGGTTCTCTCACCACCTACTGCAGGTCCAGTGTGGCTATTATGTCCTTCAGGACTCGGCCAGCTTGATCAGTAATGGTGCTGCAGAGCTGCTCTTAGGGATTGACATTGAACTTTCCCACTCAGAGTCCATTCTGTGCCCTTACTATCCTCAATGCTTCTTCCAAGTGATGTTCAACATGGAGGAGTACTGATTCATCAGCTGAGGGAGGACAGTAGATAGTTTCCTAATGATTGGCAGGATGCCCTTAGACTTCATGGGGTCCAGAGTCAATGTTGAGGACTCCCAGGGCCACTCCCTTCCAACTGTATACCACTATGTCACCATATCTGGTGTGTCTGTCCTGCCGGTGGGAGAGGATGCATTCAGGAATGGTAGTGGAATTATCTGGGATGTTGGTTGTAAGGTATTATCCTGTAAGTATGACCATCTCAGTCTGTTGTTTGACTAGTCCGTGGGATACCCCTCCCAATTTGGACACTGATTCCCAGATGTTAGTGAGAAGGACTTTGCAGGATTGACTGGGCTTGGTGTTCCCTTGTTGTGCCTGTTGCCTAGATTAATGCCAGGTGTAGTGTCTTTCTGGTTTTGACATGGGTCTAAATTCAAAATGCTAATTCCTCTGTGTTCTCCATAGATGTTGTCTGATGATTGTTTCTAGCATTTTCTGTTCTTGCTTCACATTTATAGAATCTGCAGTGTTTGGCTTTTTATTTGTAAAGAATTATGATTTAGATTTAATGAAATATGAAGAGACTTTGAATTGAATTGGACTATTTTCTAGCATACATGCCAATTTCTTGAATTAAAATAATAAGTTAAGTTGGAACAATATTTAGCTTCTGTTTAAAAAAAATGATGGAACATTAATAACTTGTATACATTTATGATATTGCTAAACCTCAACTTTGTAATCTGGTGTTATATTCTGACACAGGGCATTAAGCAGGTGTAATATCCAATGTTTTATAATTGGCTTCCTAAATGACTGCAATGCAATTCTTAATTCCTGTCTGAATTAGCCAAGATGTTGCTGTTAATGAACTAAAAGATGTATGTTTTAAGCAACAACTTGCACTTATATAGTTTTTTTCATTAGTGAAATATCCAAAGGCACTTCACAGGAACATTATCATGCAAAATTTAACACCAAGCTACATAAGGAGATATTAGGGCAGATGACCAAAATCTTGGTCAAAGTAGTTATGTCATGTGATGCTGCATTTCCACTTCCCTATAAAGAGAATTAGATTCCATGTTATTTCTTTAGTTAATACATTCAGATTTTCATTCAGGCAAGTTTTAAGTTACTTATTAATAGGAATCCCTATGAAACTGTATGAAGCTGCTTGATGATCAGGCTTTCTAGGCATAAGTTTGATTTGATACTTGCAGGCCTGTCAAATGTGACAAAATACTAAGATTCTTTAGATCATTGGGGGTCTTATGCATGCTGGCTGCAAGAGATGCATGGCTTAGGCCTAAAACCAAAAAAGAGTGTGCAAAAACTTCAAAAATGTACAAAAGATTAGTGGGGGGAGGGTTTATATTAGATTATGTTGCAATTTTAAAAAAAGAACTTCTAACTTTATGAAATACTGCAGTTAAGCAGCACATTTATTTCAATTTCTTTTTGTGATCTAGTCGCCTCGTTGACCGTTTAGAAAACATGAAGAAGAATGTGATGGGAAATGGTCTATCCCAATGCTTGTTATGTGGAGAGTTACTTGGATTTCTGGGATCAACATCTGTCTTCTGTCAAGACTGTAGGAAGGTAAGGTATTTATAAGCAACAGCTTTAGGGCTGATTAGATAGTGTTTCTCATTTCATTTAATAATCCAGTTCAGTTATTAATGCAATGCTGTGATGGAGGAGGCTTATTTGATTAATTATCTAGATAACTTTACTTGTCAATAGTCATTAAATTCTGAAAATTACATATATCAGCTCTGATTTCAGAAAATAGATAGTTTGGACATACCATGGGAGCTGACAGATTAAAAAGAAATTGTGATCTTTAAGTTGTTCAGTTCCATTTATAATATGCATCACTAAGAAGGAATGAAACATGACAGACCACCTGGCATCAACCTAGGCACTGGAAACAACAACGGCAAACCCAGCCCTGTCAACCCTGCGAAGTCCTCCTTATTAACATCTGGAGACTTGTGCCAAAATTGGGAGGGCTGCCTCACAGACTAGTCCCACCAGATTGGAGGGTGGCAAATGTAACCCCACTATTTAAAATAGGGAAGGAGAAAACAGCGAATTACAGACCAGTTAGCCTAACCTCAGTTATAGGGAAAATGCTAGAGCCTAATGTAAAGGATGTGATAGCAGGAGACTTAGAAAATATCAACAGGATTAGACAAAGCCAACATGGATATATAAAAGGGAAATCACATTTGACAAACCTACTGGAGTACTTTGGGGATGTAATTAGCAGAATAGATAAGGGAGAACCAGTGGATGTGGTATATTTGGATTCTCAGGAAGCTTTTGATAAAGTCCCATGTAAGAGGTTAATGTGTAAAATTAAAGTACATGGGATTGGGGGTAATATATTCGCGTGGATTGAGAATTGGTTAGCAGACAGGAAACAGAGAGTAGGGATAAATGGGTCTTTTTCGAAGTGGCAGGCGGTGGGTGACTGATTGGGTACTGCAGGGATCAGTGCCTGGGTCCCAGCTATTCACAATATATATCAATAATTTGGATGAGGGAACCAAATGTGATATTTCCAAGTTTGCTGATGACATGAAACTTGGTGGGGATGTGAACAATGAAGAGGGTGCTAAGAGGCTTCAAGGCAATTTAGACAGGTTGGGTGACTGGGCAAATACATGGCAGATGCAATATCACATGGATAAGTATGAAGTTATTCACTTTGGTCGGAAAAACAATGGCAGAGTATCATTTAAATGGTGATAGATTGGCAAATGTTGATGTACAAAGGGACCTGGATGTCCTTGTACACCAATCACTGAAAGCAAGCATGCAGGTGCAGCGAGCAGTTATGATATGTTGGCCTTCATTGCGAGAGGACTTGGGTACAGGAGCAAGGATGTCTTACTGCAGCTGTACAGGACCTTGGTGAGACCACACCTGGAGTATTGTGTGCTGTTTTGGTCCCCTAACCTAAGAAAGGATATACTTTCCATCGAGGGAGTGCAGCGAAGGTTCACCAGACTGATTCCTGGGATGGCAGGATTGTTGTATGAGGAGAGATTGGGCCGACTAGTTTAGAAGAATGAGAGGAGATCTCATTGAAACATATAAAATTCTGACAGGGATGGACAGATTGGGTGCAGGGGTGATCTTTCCTCTGGCTGGGGGGGGGGCCTAGAACAATGGGTCACCGTCTCAGGATACAGGTAGACCATTCAAGACTGCGATGAGGAGAAACCTCTTTACTCAGGATGGTGAACCTATGGCATTCTCTACCACAGAAGGCTGTGGAGGCCAAAACACTGAACATATTTAAGAAGGAAATAGATAGATTTCTGGACTCTAAAGGCGTCAAGGAGTATGGGGAGAGCGCAGGAGTACAGCGTTGAAATAGAGGATCAGCCATGATCATATTGAATGGCAGAGCAGGCTTGAAGGGCCGATTGACCGACTCCTCCTATTTTTTTACCTTTCTATGTCAAGCAAAAGCCTGACAAAGTCATAATCAAGGAATCATATGCTATTGATCACATCACAGACACTACCATCCCCATCCGTGAGTATGTCCTGTCCTACAGCCAGGACAGACCCAGCAGAGGTGGCAGCACTGTGGTATGCGGTCGGGAGGGAGTTCCTGGGAGTCCTCGACATTGACTCCAGCCCCCATGAAGCCTCATGGCATCAAGTCAAACTTGGGCAAGGAAACCGCCTGCTGATTACCACTTACCGCTCACCCTCAGCTGATGAATCGGTATTAATTCCATATTGAACACCACTTGATGGAAGCACTGATGGTGGCAAGGGTGCAAAATGCACTCTGGGTGGGGTACTTCAATGTCAATCATCAAGAGTGGCTTGGTTGACCGAGGTGACTGAGTCCTACGGGACATAGCTGCTAGACTGGGTTTGTGGCAGGCGGTGAGGGAACCAACAGGAGGGAAAAACATTCTTGACCTCATCCTCAACAACCTGCCTGCTGCAGATGCATCTGTCCATGGCAGTATTGGTAGGAATGACCACCGCACAGTCGTTGTGGAGATGAAGTCACGTATTCATATTGAGGATACCCTCCGTCATGCTGTGTGGCATTAACACCGTGTTAAATGGGATAGATTTTGAGCAGATCTTGCGACTCAAGACTGGGTATCCATGAGGCACTGTGGGCCATCAGCAGCAGAATTATACTCGACCACAATCTGTCACCTCATGGCTCAGCATATCCCCCACTCTAACATTACCACCAAGCCAGGGATCAACCCTGAAGAGTGCAGGAGGGCTTACCAGGAGGAGCACCAGGCATACCTGATAATTAGATGTCAACTTGGTGAAGCTACAACACAGGACTCCTTGCATGTCAGACAGCTCTATCACTTACTGCTTATGCTAAGCAATTCCACAACCACCGGGTCAGATCTAAGCTCTGCAGTCCTGCCACATTCAGTCACGAATGGTGGTGGACAATTAAACAACTCGCTGGAAGAGGAGACCACACAAATATCCCCATCTTCAATGATGGAGGAGCCCAGCCTATCAGTGCAAAAGATAAGGCAACAATCTTCAGCCAGAAATGCCAAGTGGATGATCCAACTCGGCCTTCTCTGGAGGTCCCCAGTGTCACAGATGCCAGTCTTCAGCCAATTCGATTCACTCCACGTGATATCAAGAAATAGCTGAAGGCACTAGATACTACAAAGGTTATGGGCCCTGACAATATTCTGGCAATAGTACTGAAGACTTGTGCTCCAGAACTTGCAGCGCCTCTAGCCAAGCTGCTCCAGTACAGCTACAACATTGACATTTACCCGGCAATGAAAATTGCCCAGGTGTGTCCTGCACACAAAAGGCTGGACAAATCTAGCCTGGCCAATTACCACCCCACCAGTCTACTCGCGATCATCAATAAAGTGATGGAAGGGGTCATCAACAGTGCTATCAAGTGGCACTTGCTTAGCTTTAACCTGCTGACTGATGCTCAGCTTGGGTTCCACCAGCTCCTGCTCTTATCACAGCCTTGGTTCAAACAGGGACAAAAGAGCTGAACTCAGAGGTGAGGTAGAGTGACTGCCCTTGGCATCAAGGCAGCATTTGACCGAGTGTGGCATCAAGGAGCCCTAGCAAAACTGGAGCCAATGGGAACCAGGGGTAAAACCCTCTGCTGGTTGGAGTCATACCTAGCACAAAGGAAGATGGTTGTGGTTGTTGGAGGCCAATCATCTCAATTCCAGGACATCACTGCAGGAATTCCTTAGGGTAGTGTCCTAGGCCCAACCGTTTTAGCAGCTTCATCAATGACCTACCTTCTAACCTAAGGTCAGAAGTGGGACGTTTGCTGATGATTGCACTATGTTTAGCACCATTCACGACTCCTCAGATACAGGAACAGTCTATGTCCAAATGCAGCAAGACCTGTACAGTATCCATGCTTGGGGGACAAGTGGCAAGTAACATTCGTGCCACACAAGTACCAGGCAATGACCATCTCTAACAAGAGAGAATCTAACAATTGCCCCTTGACATTCAATGGCATTGCCAATGCTGAATCCTCCTCTATTAACATCCTGCTTATAACTGACCAGAAACTGAACTGGACTAGCCACCTAAATACTGTGGCTACAATAGCAGGTCAGAGGCGAGGAATCCTGTGGCAAATAACTCACCACCTGACTCCTCAAATCCTGCCCACATCTACAAGGCACAAGTCAGGAGTCAGATGGAATACACTCCACTTGCCGGCATGAGTGCAAATCTAATAACACTCAAGAAGTTTGACCCCATCCAGGACAAAGCAGCCCACTTGATTGGCAGCCTTTCCACAAACATTCACTCTCTCTACCACCGACGCACAGTGGCAGCAGTGTGTACATTTACAAGATGCACCGCAGAAACTCACCAAGGTTCCTTCGGTAGCACCTTCCAAACCCTTGACCGCTACTATCTAGAAGGACAAGGGCAGCAGATACATGAGAACACCACCACCTGCAAGTTCCCCTCCGCATCACTCACCATCCTGACTTGGAAATATATCACTGTTCCTTCACTGTAGCTGGGTCAAAATGCTGGAACTCCATCCCTTACAGCAGTGTGGTGTACCTACACCACATGGACTGTAATGGTTCATGAAGGCAGCTCCACACCCCCGCCTCAAGGGCAGTTACGAATGGGCAATAAATGCTGGCCTAGCTAGCGATGCCCACATCCCGTAAATGAATAAAAAAAATCTTATTTGGAAATTCTGTACTAATTGATTTTCTAATGTTTGTCAACAAAGTATCAACTAAATGTGCAGAATTAATATTTTCCTTTAGCCCAGTTGACTATGAAATAGATAACTTCTGATCATCAACTCATCTCCAATGTGCCTGCTAAACAATTGCTATTAAGAGATCTTGGCATTATAAATGATGTTATCTGAGAGTGAGGATTAGAGAACCACTTATCTGTGTCGGAAAATAGCATTTTTCCCAACCAAAAATGGCCTGGCAGAAAGAAAGGTAAACTTGGAATGTCCCCATGTCCCCTCAAAAGATCACAAATTTACAAGTGGCTTGTAGAGATGTTCCGAAAACTGCTAGATTTTTGTAGGAAGATTGAAACACAAAAATGATAAAGGATATTGTAACAGATCTGAGGTCTAATCGATAAAAAGCCTATGAGTTTAAAAATACATTTGGCACTCTTAGCATAATGTACAATGGATGTTGGAAATATTTAATTTGAATGTGTCACTTCATTATTTTCTTTCAATGTGTGTAGTTTAAGGCTAACTAAAGCAATTAAGTTTTAAATGGCCTGGAAAATTTTAATATAACCCAATACATGTGTTGGGATCTTGCCAGGTCAACTTATGCTATCTATAAACTGTTAGGAAATAGAGCTTAGTAAGTTATATTGGTATTTGTGGGTGTTAGGAATGAGTTTTAGCTTTACTGTTTAAGCTTGAATTGTACTTCAGTATCTGCATGTTAAGAAAAGGACAAGTTGAGTTTCAGTTTCACTTTGAAAGGTACCTGCATTTCTAATGAGAGTTTACGATTGTAAGAGAAGCTAAGCAAACACAAGGGAAGAAAAACTGGACTGTTGCCTAGCAACAGGGGTCCAGCGAGGCAGTTCCCTACCACAGGCTCACACACAAGAAACTAAAAACATCAGTTTTTAGTTCAGTTTTGAAGACAGCTCGTAGGCAGAAGCAGCCTGGAAGGGGCAGATGGCCAGTCCCAATCTAAAGTTGGTTGAAAGTAGCTGCCAGAAAGGGATTGGAGAAAAGGGGACAGATAGTCAGTCCCAAGTTAAAGAAAAAAGCCCCCAAAAATCTAGGGGAATGGAACAGGAGAAAGTCCTAAGCAGACCTTCTAGCTAAAGGAAGGACAGGAACTTGGAAAAGGTCCTGTTAAGTGAAGTTAAGAGTGAGGGGCAGATAAAGGCCCCAAGCTTCAAGCTTATAGCTCCAAGCTGCAGGAAGCAGAGTCAAAGCGATATAAAGGCTTGTGAGAAGTCAGACAGTACAAAGAGGCAACAAAGGTCTGTAACTATGGGAGTGTGAAGCAGTGGTGTACTGTTGCCAGCTGAGTCAGTGAGAGAGCGCGCATGGAAGAAAGCTTCAATGCATTTGGAGACCCAGTGGAGAGGAACATCAGAAGGAGAAACCCTGGAGGTGAACGCTTGCGGAAGGAGTCTGAAATAAATCATCAGTTTAGCAGAAGGTTCCAAAGTGGGTTCTTGGAAAGGGGAGATTGGAAATCCTCATATGAAAGATGGTGTTCAGTGAGACTGATTGGCTCATGGTGTTTCAAGCGTCTAATAGGAGTTGAGGAGAGATCCATAGCATCTTCCTGAGGTGGCATCTGTCACTTGGTTTCAGAGTGTGGTGTGTCTGACCACAGGTTGCCAGTTGGTTTACATGGACTGTACTTACCGTAAACATTAGAGGATAAGATAGCTTTTGTAATTTGTGTTATCCTTACAAATATGTATATAGATCTGTAAAGGTATAGTTGTGGGTGAAGGAGTATTGTAATACAGTTCATTTTTTCTTGCTTAATAAATGTTTTATGCTTTTGCTAAAAGTTCATTTGCTGACTTTGCTGACTCTGTTCAGTAGCCCCTCTCCACGTATCTAAACAAACAAATAAAAGTTAGCATCTGTCAAGCTGGTCTCCACTCTGGGATTAGACTTGTCCAGTTGTAATATCAGCTGGGATCATAACAAAACTGTAAATGATCTCCACCAAGCAAGATTATTCCTTTCAACCCCACATTTGTTTTTGATCTATTAATTATGAAACACTTATTTGAAAGTAGCCACTGAGTAATTAGGATTTCAGTTTCTCTTCTAAGACGTTATCTTTACTTCATCTGGTTTTGTTATCCTGTGTGGTGAACATTATGAGGAAATTCTCATTTGTGGTTCATGTTAATGTTTTAGAGGTAATGTTCTGTTCTGGGAAGATGGTTGTTTTGAAAGTAAGTTAACTAAAATTCTGGGCTTTAGAGATTGCCAGAACACTTAAAAGAAAATGGCAGTTCAGAAGGTTACCTATGTTTGTTTCTTAGTATCAGAATAGAGAGATGGAATCATAAAACAGCAGATGGGCTTACTTATCTGGAGAACTGCGGATGTGATGCCTACACTGCTTGCTATACTGGGTGAATGGTATGGAAGGGGCATGAGTTGGAATGGAGGGGTCAAAGGGGAAAATGAAAGGGACATGGGTAAGACCTTTTGAACTTACCTTTCATAAAGTTCTTGAATCCAGACTATGGCTCTGAGGGGCATGAACCATGAGTCATGGAGAAGTAGACCCGACTCCATGAAAATTGCAGGGCTAGGAAATGCCTACCCCTGCAATGGAGCTGGCCAGTTTGGAAATGCAAGCCGGCACTCTTATCCTATGCCAGTGAAATCTGGGGGCAGTGTGAATAGGGGCTGGAATCCTGGAATTGATCCATCTGCCATTTTTAAATGTTTAAATTATTTAAATTTTTAAATTAATTAACTAAAGTCGTTCTGAATCTGAAAAAATCCAGGCCCTAGTGACAGCATGAAGTACAACAAACCTGGGCCTGGGACTGTTAGCAGTCAGGTTTTGTTAAAGCAAGGGCTAAACCAAAGAGGTTAGAAATAATGGAGGATGGGAGGATGGTTAGGACACATCTTACTTTTAAACAGATATTTAGGCCACTTATTGGAACCTGAGAAAGTATCCACGGCTTATGCAATAACTTGCTTCTTCTACAGGCAATGGTGGAGGTCTGGAGTGATCGAATGGCCACATCAATACACCCACTATATTACTTTCACACAACATTTTCCATGGGAATACTAGTACCTAATTTTCACAGCAAGAGCAAGCTTTGATTCTCTCACAACACACAGACTGGGGGGTTAGAACACATTATTCTTCAGAGAGAGCAGTAAGTGTTTTGCAGACCCTCGTTGCTAGCTGCCACACTGGTGAATCTCTTGATTAAGATTATGTGGAGCATACAGTACCCCATCACCATTTGGGCACCTATTCTGAGATGTATTTTACATGTAATATTGTTTTTAGCTTTGTATTGCAGGGTTTGACCTGAGAATCTAGATGGGCATATGTGTAAACATGATACCACACACACTTGGGTAATCATCAAGAAACCCCACTGTTTTGACCTCTTGCTACAGCTCAGTGTCAAATTATGCATCATAACAAGTGTGCCTTAGCATAATCTTGGTGACATTTTGAATGTATTGGCTTACTGAGTAATGGCTCACTATTATCAAATCTCCTGTGACGTCTTAAAAAGGTCTTGAAATAGGAAGGTAAAGGCTGTGGTCTCCTTAACTTTAGAGACCAAGGCCAGAATTTTCCTGTTGGCGATTTGGGGACAGGGCCCGCTCGCCAACGGGAAAATTATGCGGAATGACCTCGAGAAGAACCCACAATGTCGTCCTGGTCCCTTTAATTTTTAGGAAGGCGGGCGGACAGTGAAATCAGCTGTTCGCCTGCTGACCTGTCAATGGCCAATTAAGGCCATTGACAGGCTAATTAAGATCATTAAAGACCTGCTCGTCCAACCTTAGCGCTGGCGGGCAGGCCAGGAGCCCCAGCGGGCTTCTGATAAAACATCCACTGGCGGGATGAGGTTTCATGTCTGTTTTTAAAAAGTGTAACAAAGTTTATGTCGTTTTTATTAACATGTCCCATCTCCTGTGACGTTGTCACATGAGGGGACATGTTAATAATATTTTTATTTTTCTATTTTTTAACTTTTGTGCACTGTCACTAATCTCTCTGAGACAGCATCTCGTCGCAGGGAGCAGTGCGCTCTTTCGCACACATGCGCGAAAGAGTGCACTTTGACAGCTGGGGATTCCCTCTCACCTCCCCCGCACAGGAAGCGCTATGCACTTCCTGTTGGGCAGGATGCCGGGCGGGCCTCAATTGGCCCTCCCACTCAAAATGGTGGCGGGCCCTGTTTTGGCGCCGGGGGTCGGCTGTCCGCCCGCCGCCGAGCCGGTGGGGCCCACACGCCCACCAAAGGCAAAATTCTGCCCCAAGTGTGGCCATGGTTGATTGCTGCTCCAGCTCAAGTAACACAAAATGCCATAAAATAAAAACAAAAAAACTGCGGATGCTGGAAATCCAAAACAAAAACAAAACTTATCACCCCACCAGCCTCCACATTCAAAGGATCATCCTCCTCCATTTCCGCCAACTCCAGCATGATGCCACCACCAAACACATCTTCCCTTCACCCCCCCCTATCGGCATTCCGTAGGGATCGCTCCTTCCGGGACACCCTGGTCCACTCCTCCATCACCCCCTACTCCTCAACCCCCTCCTAAGGCACCACCCCAAGCCCACGCAAAAGATGCAACACCTGCCCCTTCACTTCCTCTCTCCTCACCGTCCAAGGACCCAAACACTCCTTTCAAGTGAAGCAGCATTTCATTTGCATTTCCCCCAACTTAATCTACTGCATTCGTTGCTCCCAATGTGGTCTCCTCTACATTGGAGAGACCAAATGTAAACTGGGCGACCGCTTTGCAGAACACCTGCGGTCTGTCCGCAAGAATGACCCAAACCTCCCTGTCGCTTGCATTTTAACACTCCACCCTGCTCTCTTGCCCACATGTCTGTCCTTGGCTTGCTGCATTGTTCCAGTGAAGCCCAATGCAAACCGGAGGAACACCTCATCTTCCAACTAGGCATTTTACAGCCTTCCGGACTGAATATTGAATTCAACAACTTTAGGTCGTGAGCTCCCTCCCCCATCCCCACCCCCTTTCTGTTTCCCCCTTCCTTTTTTTTTTCTCCAATAAATTATATAGATTTTCCTTTTCCCATCTATTTCCATTATTTTAAAAAAAATTTTTAAAAAATCTTTTATGCTCTCCCCACCCCCACTAGAGCTATACCTTGAGTGCCCTGCCATCCATTCTTAATTAGCACATTCGTTTAGATAATATCACCAACTTTAACTTTAACACCTATGTGTTCTTTTGTTCTATTGTTGTTGACATCTTTTGATGATCTGCTTCTATCACTGCTTGTTTGTCCCTACAACCACACCCCCACTCCACTTCTTTCTCTCTCTCTCTCCGCCCCCCACACACACACCTTAAACCAGCTTATATTTCAACTCTTTCTTGGACTCGAACTCAAGTTCTGTCGAAGGGTCATGAGGACTCGAAACGTCAACTCTTTTCTTCTCCGCCGATGCTGCCAGACCTGCTGAGTTTTTCCAGGTAATTCTGTTTTTGTTTTTGTTTAACACACAATGACATTACTTTGTAACCATCTCCATGGGTGTTGCATAGAACCATATCCAGATAAATGCCCCTCCGACAATACATTGCAGCCTGCACTTCCTTTCTGTCCTCTGCCTTTATAGAAGCACCAAGTTCATAGAAATAATGACGGTGTTGCTATTTTACATGTCATTGTTTTACTTTGGTTCAAAGTCAAAGCAAACAACAAGTAATTGTGTTGAATTTAATGAAGAGCAGCATAGGTGGAAACAGAGCTTTCAGGTCCAAATTCCCAAAAGAGGATGTCAAATTTATTTTGTAAAAATGTTTATTTGTGATTCCACCCTTACCATGGGAGCAGATGTGCATAACATGTGGAATCAGGATTCCTAAACCTTTTAAACAGGTGTTTTTTGGTAGGGGGAGGGGTGTTAGAATTGTGACCTGTAGAGATGGGGTCAGCGTGTAAACATTCTGAACAACTGAAAAGGAATGAAATAATTAAATTGCTCCAGTTTTACAGTTACTGCAGACAAAGATTGTAAAAGAAAACCCATTTGAATGTCACTTCCACCATTATCCTGGTAAGTTAGTACTCTTGCTTCAGACAGGAGTCCAGTGACCTCAATGTAAGTGGAGCATTAATGACGGGAATTCTGATATCTGATAACATCCCATTATTACTGCCTTATCTTGCCACATCCACTTGAGAGTGGAAATGGGCAGTTTTGGGAGGCACCCACTCTCACTTCCAGATGAATTACACACACCTGCAAAGTTGTCTTCCTTCGAACACGCTTGCTCCAAATTGTGTATACTAAAATCCAAAATACAAGGGACTTTAGGACTTCTGTTGCATTCCAGAAGAAAACTGAAATGGTGCAAAACAAAATCCAAAAGATTTTAAAAAAATGTATTGATTAAAGTACTTCTGGCATTGTACAGCCTTTTCCTTTTTCACTAGTAGTTCTATCTTCAAATTAAGCACTTGTGCAAGACTTACTTAATCCTGGTCACAGGTATCATTGAAATAAGCTTTTGCTTTTTTCATGTATAGCATGTAGACGTTTAAGCATTGATTTTGTTCTATTTGGAAGTTGTATGTGATCTTTCTAATGAGAACCGATACTGACTGACCTGAGTCATCAACACCCAGCAGATTCAGTGACATTTCACATTTCTTAAAAAAAAGACAAATTAGCAACCATCTGGCATTTGTGTTTGTCATGTTATACAGCATTGTGAATGCACAAATACAGCCTGATGTGCACAATGTATATCCAGAATATGCAAGGGATATTTGAGCTCTAGTTTCTTTTGATGCCTGTTCACAAAGGTCACATAACTGTTGTAATGTTCCATTTTATACTTTGTTTTATCTTCACGCTTCCCTGGTAATTGATTTTCTGCACCTGTAGATTATTAAAGGTAACTGTTTTTTCCTCTCTGCTTGTGGTTCTCCTGTTTGGTGGAATGAAATTCTCTGTCTCACAAGAGATTATTAATCTTTCATTTCCCCTGCTATGCATGAAACGAACACTGTTTATTCTCCCTTTCTTGCACCTAACTTCATTTTGATGAAAACTGCACAATGATGATGAAACAAGCCAGATGTTTGTTCCCTATGGTGAACAGTTCATGTAAGTGGAGGTTATCAAATAATCATGAAATAGCACAGATTGTTAACCTATCTTTAGTTAACTTCTTAAAGCAGGATTTATACACTGAGCTCATGCCCAGGGGAGCATGGTTTGCTTTGAATCAGCATATCCAAAATAAAGAAAAGATTAAAGCAAAATACTGTGGATGCTGGAAATATGAAATAAAAACAGAAAATGCAGTAAAAACTCAGCAGATCTGACAGCACCTGTGGAGAGAGAAAAACAAAGTTAACGTTTCAAATCCGTATGTCCCCCTGTCCATATGACAGAGCTTTGAAGAAGGGTCATATGGACTCGAAATGTTAACTTTGTTTTTTTCTCCACAGATGCTGTCAGACCTGCTGAGTTTTTACAGCATTTCCCATTTTTGTTAAAAAGATTACCTACCCGAGTATCGTATTTTTTTTCCCATTCCACTAATTTTCTCCTTTTGCTCTCTTCCCTTCTAAAGATTTTCATAACAATCTGAGAAGTATTCTCTTGTAGCTCTTCCAAGTGCCAGTTCTTCATATGTGAGCTTACATAGTGAAGCTTTTAGATCCTGGATAGGGTTGGCTGTATTACAGCCTGGCCAGATTCTACACTCACCAGATACCAATGCCTGCAGACCTCCAGGATAGTGATCAGGAATGGAAACTTGGTTTTTCCCCATCCTCATCCTAGAGCCTCAAGGGAAGTTGTAGCATCCTTCATTCCAGCTGGGATCAATTATCTCACAATAAATGGAATTGTACTTGGGACGTACCTGATTTATACTTGCCACTGAACTACTCGGGAGGTAGTATTTCTTTTATATTAAATGATAGCCTAATCATGTTGATAGAAAAATGTCCTTTGTCTCCTGTTTGATATAGAATGATTAAGGGAAAACGCATGACTTAAATAAAACAAATTACTTGAAAAAGAAAATTAGGAGGGTAGAATAACGGGTGCTGCATCAGAGAAAATTGAAACGAGTGTAATTAAAATATGTAAAAGTATTGTGTACACATTTCTTAGAGTGTGTTTGTGAATAATGATGTATAAAAGATTACATTTCTGAAATTCGCTAAAATATTTCAAATGCCTGTGTTTGTATTTCTAAAACTAATGGAAGAATGAAGTCTCCTGTTACATTCAGCTCTGATATCTGTAGCAGGATTGTTAAGTAATTGAGGTAATGTAAGTTAGCAGTGGTTGGTAAAACATCTCCAGTACAGATCTGATTATATGACTGAAATTTCCAATTTTCACTCTATATAATTAAAAGGTATCAAACTAATCTTTGCCTTTTTTCTGACCTATTTACAAGGGAATTGAACTAGATTTCTGCTGTAGATGTAGATAGATGCTGTAGCTGTCTAAGGGTTATAAGATAAGAAATTTAGTTCATTGCTGAGCTGCTTTACAAGTACAGTGTAAAGTATTTTAATATTTATATAAACCACAACAATCACAGTATTGAACAAGTGATATTGGATAACTTGTTACTATTAGAGCAATCAAATATTAAGACAGACACATATATCTATAAATACTAGCTAACATGGTTATTATCATCATGAGGTTAAGTATTCAGGAGTATACTATATATGTGGGTAGTTAATATTAACTGAGGCTAGTGCCACCCACAGCAACAACTTGTATTTTTATAGTGCCTTAATAAATAATATGTTCCAAGGTACTTCATGGGAGCATTATAAAGCAAAGTTTGACACTGAGGCACTTAAGGAGATATTAGGGCAGATGACCAGAATCTTGATCAAAGAGGTAAATTTTTAAGATATGTCTTCAAGAAGGAAAGAGGTGGAGAGCTTTAAGTGAGGGAATTCCAGAGCTTGGGGCATTGGCAGCTGAAGCATGGCCACCAGTGGTGAGATATTAAAACTGGAGAGGCTCAAGAGATCAGAATTAGAGGAGTGATGAAATCTTGAAGGATTGTACGGCTAGAGGAAATGACAGATGAAAGTGAGGGCCCTGGAGGAAAAGGCAGGGTGCTGGTTAAAGTCTTCATTGCTCTCCCAATTCCCCCTCAGCATGAGATACCCTGTCCTTGTTGCTTCCAGGAATCCTCTCTTGTTAGTTCTAGCGCCTGAGACAACACTTCAATACCTGACACCAGTTCACCACTTATAGTGTTCCCACAGTGTTAGGTCTCAGTACTCCCATGTTCCAGGACTCCCAATGCTCCAGTTTCCTGAAAATGTTATTCCCATTGCTTCCATGCCTCCAGGGCATCCTCCATAATATTCATTGATCCCAAGGCTGTCCTAATGCTTGTAAAGTCTTGGCCTCCTACCAAATATGCCCAAGTACCAGGAACTCCTTTTCAATTCTTCCACAATTCATGATTTCTTTGAGTAATTACTCAGTTCCTCCTCACATGTTTACCAAACACCAATGTTGAATGCCACCCAAACCTAGTCCTAGAGGATAGCTGTAACACAACCCCTTGGCTGGAAATGGGTGGTTCGAATTGTCTGCCAATTTACAGCCGTTTGACATCAATGGAAAGCAAATTCAGGCGTTAAGTAAAACAGGTGACTAGTCCTATCCTTCAGTTTCCCTGCAGGTTGTGTTAGGTTAAAATTACCCCATTGATCTTTTTTGACCTGATAATCATTCCCCTCCCCCTGAGTTTGCCACACTGCAGCAGTATTTAATTTTGCCTGTCTTGTACTGCCAAACCCCAAAATGTCTGAATCCTGTGCTCCACAGTGCTCTCAGTTCTCAAAATTCTTGACTGTTGCTTCCAAGCATCTTCCTCAATGCCACTTAAGTCCAGGAATTCATCACACTCTCGCCAGCCCCCCACTTCAGCTCTCTTCCCCTGCATTGCTGCTACACAATAGTTACCTGCGGTCTGGTGCAGTGTCTCTACCATTAACCTATTAATTCTTCAAAAAAGTAAGAGATAAAACTTAGTATATAATTAAGGAGGATTTTTTTAACCCAGTGTTGTGAATCTTTGGAATTCTGTACCCCAGGGGGCTGTGGAAGCTCAATCATTAATTATGTTTAAAGCAGAGATTGACAGATTTCTAAATGCCAATGACGTGAAAGGATATGGGGATAGTGTGGGAAATGGCAATGAAGTGGATGATCAGCCATGATCATACTGAATGGCCTACTCCTACTGCTCTGTTCCTAAACCATAAAATAATCAAGGCCATAGATTTATGTTTTTATTGATAAACCATACACAATCATGAAATTTGATCCCTAAACATGATTGTAACAGTCTTAGTAAACAAACTAATGTGAATAGTTCAGTCACATGAAT
This sequence comes from Carcharodon carcharias, assembly GCF_017639515.1. Taxonomy (NCBI): domain Eukaryota; kingdom Metazoa; phylum Chordata; class Chondrichthyes; order Lamniformes; family Lamnidae; genus Carcharodon; species Carcharodon carcharias. Next base: position 118,753,773 of record NC_054476.1, read on the forward strand.
CATTGATCCTCATAATACATCTTAGATTATGTGGCATTATAATCCTTTTACAAATAGTGTTTACCATGATTGCCTTTAACAACACGGGCAAAACACTTACTAAATGTTCTGCCAGTCTTTACCATTAGCTTTTTTTACACACTGTTTGCTTCCTTTTTGATTATTATTTGCTTCACTTTTTAAGTTCAGCTTACTTTTACAGTTATCTTTGACTGTTTTTCCCCCCCTCCAATGTGACCTGCAGCTAACCTTAATATTTCTGTTTTGCCTGCCCTGAACCTCCATGCTGGCTGTCTCTTTCACTGTCCATATGGAAGCTCTTTTCCTCCCTTGTTGCATCGCTCCCAAGCATATCAACATGCCAAAGTACTGATCGGTAATTTTTCTCTGTTCTTCCAACTTCCTTTGTGCAAATTGATTTGTGTTTCTTTTTTAACAAGATGTAATGTTCATATTTATACCAAATTTCTTGAGTACAAAAAGCTTGCAATAATTGATTTTAAGAATACATTTTATTTTTTTGTGAAATGAGCTTTTGGTGGTAATTATTTAATCATTTCAATTATTTTGCAATTAAATGTGTGAAGTCTGCTTCATTTGAGATGGTAGTTAAGCTTTCTTTTGACAAAAGATTTTATCTTTCTCCACAAATCAAATTCTAGCATGTTAGATGAATTAGGGGAGGGTAGGTGTGGAAAAGTAAATACTGAAAAATCTAAAATAAAATTGAAAATACTGAAAATATGTAACAAGTCCGAGAGGCTTTTAAACAAATACAGAACTATGGAAGATGGTTGGCCTGAAATGGGGGTGGGAGGAGGGGTTGGGGTGCGCAGATGGGGCAGGGGATAAACAAAATTATGGAAACTGGTGGAAGGGGCATGAAGATAATTTCAGAAGACAGAAAAGAGCATGAAAATAGCTATGCAAAGCAGTGCCAAACTATGGAAGGGCCAGCTTGGGGAGAGAGATCTGCAAATGCAGGAAATCTAAAACTACAGGGACCACACAAGATGCTCACCGGCACCCAAAGAAACATTGAGGTTTGCCACACAGAAGGCGGCTCCCCAGGCCACTTGTGTCTGTCCTGGCTTTTGGCAATGGCAAGCTAAAGCAATTTCAATGCCCTTCCCAAAAAGTTGAAAAAAGACCAGCACCTCTGTCCTCAGTATCCTGATAAAGGGGCCTGCAATGCAAACTCAGTAGACATCTGTCCTACATAATGACAGATCCTCCTCCTCCCAAAGAGCTCCCTGTGCTTCCTTCATCTAAGTTGCCTCAAAATATGTCACAGGTATGACTTGGCTGTTTTAGTTAACATTGATACAATAAAAGTATCCAGAGAGCACCAGTTAAGCTAATTCCAGATTTTAGATGATTTGGCTGCAAAGGGAAGCTGAAAAAAATTAAGTATCAGTGGAAGATGGGATTTTTTTTTTGTTGTTGCCAATTTTCCTCCTGCTCCTGAAGGCATTGCCATGCTGCAATTTTCATCCACAAACAGGCAACGATTCAGAACTCACTTCATAGCAACTCATCATAGGGGTGAGCATGTACAATCAGTATTGCCAGGGTGCTCAACTATGGAGGAAACCACAGCTGAGATTGAATCTTTTGTTGCGCGCTTGACCGTACTTCTAACTGGGATTACCAGATCACTATTGGGAGCAGGCGCCCTATGAGATTTGTCCTCCCCTCTATCTAGTGGAGTGAGGCAAATCTTAGCCTAACTGAGAGTAGCTCACTCAGCACAGATAGACGATCGGACCTGGGATATTCTGGTTTTTATGGTTTAGAGCTGCACTGAGTAGTACCTGCAGTCACTCGCAATTTTTTTTAAATGTAATGAAGGAAGTTGATGTAGTGAACTAATGTGCAGAACCAAGAGGACATGATCCTAAACTGCAGGATCCATAAGTTAAATGTTAATTTGAGGAACAACCTTTCAACTTAAATCACTGATTGAAGGAACAGATTTTACCAACCAAAGCGGTGAATACTGATCCTGCTGACACTTAGATGCAGAATTGGTGAATTGGTTACAGCAAAGACTGGTACCAAATGAATATTGCAGAATTGCTTTGCTAGTTTGTTTCTAATTTTTTTGACCCCCCCCCCACCCCCAATTCTGCTTAAGAGCATGGCCATTGCTACACCTGTAGACAGTTCAAATGTAGAGTTAACAATCACTTCCTGAATTCTGGATTGATAAGGCCATGGAAAAAAGCGTAGGCTCATCTTTTGACATTCCTGACAAATCTCGAGATATTTCAGTATTTTCAACAGCTGCAATTGTTTTGACATCTGTTCTTATCATGTTGGCCCTGGGTTTGTTAAAAATCCTGATGATTGTTTAAATGTAAAATGTGTAGAAATTTTGTTATAAATGGAAGAAATATTAAACTTTAATGAAAAATCAAGATTTGATAGCTTGAGTAAGCTGGCATATGTTAAATGCTTTTGCTGGGTCATTTCATGGAGGGAAGAGCTGTCGGATGCAGATGTAGAAATCCTTGCCATGTCAGTCGGATCCGCCCCGACAGTCCTTGATGTGCACATGATTATTAATGAGCTTTGGCCAAGTATGATGGCCATGACTGGCAGGTTCAAGAAATTTTTTTGACAGTTTGAACTGATCTTAAATGTTCAGTCAATCTGCATTCAGTGCAGCACAAAACTAAGACTGGGTCCATCTACTTGACTTTTAGTTCATAAATTTCAATTTAGATTTGCTTCATCAAACGTATCAGTGGCAGATGTGATTGACAGACATTAAAAACTCTCTATTGAGAACTAATTATTAACTTTATTCCAATACTTAGCCCATATTCATCCATGGCAGTACAGGTTTTTGTCACAAGTTACTTTTTATTGCTGTATCAGACTGATGATGTTCGCGTGTGTGTGTGTGTGTTTGTGTTTTTTATGTATAATATATAGCTATCTGTGCATCATGACTTCAGGGTTTTATTCTTCAATGCTTTTTAAGAAGGCAAATTTTATCAGTTATGTATCACTGCAGGTATCAGATATGGAATCAATGAATTGTCACCTGTGCACCTTTAGAATTTAATTCACAGGTTGTTCTATCCTTTTCCATTACACAGAGTTAATTCCAAATTTCAAAATGCTTTTGCTACATTTTTAATGTATTCTTTTCATAGGATGTGGGCATTGCTGGTTAGGCCAGCATTTGTTGCCCATCCCTAATTGCCCTTTATAGGCCATTGCATAGGGTAGTTAAGAGTCAGCCACCTTGCTGTAGGCTATACCAACCAAGGATGGCACTTTCCTTCCCTGAAGGACATTAATGAAACAGATGGGTTTTTATGACAATTTTATGACAATAGTTTCATGGCCACCTTTACTGAGACTAGCTTTTGATTCCAGATTTTTTGTTAATTGAATTTAAATTCCACCAGCTGCTGTGGGATTTGAACCTGTGTCCCCAGAGCATTAGCTTGGCCCTCTGGATTACTGGTCCAGTGACATTGTCACCATCTCCCCCATCATCAGACAAAGTTTGAAACCTAGTTAAGTTTTTAAGCAAGTACAGAAACATGAAAACGCTGGGAAAGAAAGAAAAAAGGGAAAGTCTGGGGTGGGACCAGGACGCAGGTGGCAGGGCATTGGGTGGATGATGGCAGGAGTGATTATGACAAGAATGCTGAGACTTTTGTGTATAGCACTTTCTGGAGATGATTACCCTTCAGCTACAGAGGATTTAGAAGAAGGAGGAATGGATGAGCACCAGACAAAGTAGGAAAAACATGCTGGCAGTGCAGGAATCCCCTGGGAGTGTTGCATTTGTAAACAAGTCTTCAATGTTGAATACTAGTGAAGGTAACGGCACCTCATGGCAGTGCAGTCACAAGAAAACCCATGGCACAGTGGGTTGGGGAGGTGCATGAGGAGATGGGGTGTTGAGGAGGGGTGGGGGTGCACAAGAAAGTATAAAAATACAGTTGTTATTGGGGGCTTGACGGTCAGGGATATGGAGGCTTTTCCACAATTACGGAGGTGATTCCCGAATGCTACGTTTCTCTCTGGTGCCAGAGTAAAGGATATCACTGAATGAGTGCAGGATATTCTGCAAGGGATTCAGGAGCTGGGAAAAAGATTGAAGAGCAGAATCTCGATGGTGGTACTCTCTGGATTATTCTCAGTGCTGTGTGCGAGTGAGCACAGAACCAAGAAAACAGTGTAGGTGAATGTGTCTGCAGAAGTGATGCAGGAGAGAGGGTTTCAGATTCCTGGGTCATTGGGACCAGTTCTGGGGCAGGAGGAATCTTTAAAAGCTAGACACTTGAACATGGCTGGGACCGGTGTTCTTGCAGGATTTTAACAGGTGATATGGGAGGGGACTAAGCTTAAATGGGGGGGGTGGGTGCAGAGGGAAAGCAGGATGTTGCAGCAGAGAGGAGAGACAAGGTGCATAGAAAATCCCAAGAGATAAACAGCAATACAATGGAGAATAGTTTAGGAAAAGGAGGAATTTGACGGAACAAAAAAAGCAAGAAAGACTGGCATGTTGTTGGAATGTGTATTAATGTGAGGAGTGTTACAGATGAGGCTGACGAGCTACATGGGATTATGAGAGAGTGCCATTCTGGGGACTTGATTTAAACATGAGAGGGAATGAGAACTGAACACTCCTGACTTCGGTGTACTTAGGAAGGTTAGGGAAGGAAAAATAAAGTGGGGGAGTAGGTGATTGTATTGATCAAAAATAATATAATACTGCAGAGGGGTGATATATGGGAGGGTTCAAAGGCTCAACCTATTAGTTTAGTGTTAAGAAACATTGTTGGTGTTTACTGTAGACCCTTAAATAACAAGAAGGAGAGAGAGGAGCAAATCTGTAGAAATGAAAAAATAATACAGCTGTACTAGTGAGGAATTTAAATTACTCTAATATAGACTGGAAGAAAACACAGTAAAGGACCAGGAGGGTGAAGAATTCCTAAAATGTGAACAGGAGTACTTAATTATGTTTCTAGTCCAATGAGAAATGAAGCTATTCTGGGGAATAAAATAGGGCATGTGGATTGTGTTTCAATGGGAGAACACCTGGGTAATAGTTTTCTTTAACTCATTCACAGAATGTAGGTGTCACTGGCTAGGCCGGCATTTATTTCCCATCCCTAATCGATCTTAGAGAAGATGGTGATGAGCTGCTTTTTTAAACCACTGCAGTCCATGTGGTGTAGGTACACCCACAGTGTTGTTAGGGAGGGTGCTCCAAGAATTTGACCTAGCGACAGTGAAGGAACAGTGATATATTTCCAAGTCAGGTTGGTGAGTGGCTTGGAGGAGAACTTTCAGATGGTGGTGTTCTTATGTTTCTGCTGCTCTCGTCCTTCTAGATGATAGTAGTCGTGGGTTTGGAAGGTGCTATAAAAGGAGCCATGGTGAGTGCTTGAGGTGCATTTGTCGATGGTACACATTGTACAACCATTGTGGTTGAGTACAATTCAGCGGCTGCTGATGGCCCACAGTACCCCATGGTTGCCCAGTCTTGAGATGCTAGAACTTTTAGAAGTCCCATTTAATACAGTGGTAGTGCTACACAACACGATTGAGGGTATCCTCAATGTGAAGCGTGACTTCATCTCCACAAGGACTGTGCAGTTATCACTCCTACCGATACGGTTATGGACAGATGCATCTGCGGCAGGCAGGTTGGTGAGGATGAGGTCAAGTATGTTTTTCTCTCTTGTTGGTTCCCTCACCACTTGCCGCAGACTCAGCCGAGCAGCTATGCCCTTTTGGACTTGGCCAGCTTGGTCTGTGGTGGTGCTACTGAGTCAATCTTGGTGATGGACATTAAAGACCCCACCCAGAGCACATTCTGCAGCCTTGCTGCCTTCAGTGCTTCCTCCACGTGGCGTTTAACTTGGAGGAGTACTGATTCATCAGCTGAAGGGGTGCGGTATATGGTAATTAGCAGGAGGTTTCCTTGTCCTTGTTTGACCTGATGCCATGAGACTTCATGGGGTCCGGAGTGATGTTGAGGACTTCCAGGGCAACTCCCACCCAACTGTTTGCCACTGTGCTGCCCCCTCTGCTAGTGAGACAAGACATAACCAGGGTTGGTGATGATGGTGTCTAGGTGTCCACAAGGTATGATTCCTTGAGTATGACCATGTCAGGCTACTGTGGGAATTGAGATAGTGATCATAATATAATTAGGTTTAAGGTAATTAAGGACAAGCAAAATTAAAAGTACCCAACTGGAAGAGAGCCAATCTCAGTGATTTGAGAAATGATCTTGGTGGACTGGATACCAAGACTGCTCACAAGAGTAATGGCAGCCCTTCAAGGTGGAAATGGTTTGGGTACAAATGAAACAGTTTCTCTTATGGAGGAAAAGGGACATCCAAAGATAGAGATCCCTGATCTAAATAGAGATTGCGATACTACAGAAAAAGTAGTTAATGACAAATGTCAGGTACAAAATACACTAGAAAACTAGGCAGAATGGAGAGAGTGCAGAGGGAAAATTGAAAAAGGATATAAAACAGGTAAAGAGAGAGCATAAGGAAAAGACTAGTGTGTGTCAAAATGGAATCCAAGAATTATTTTGCAAATATATGAAAAGTGAAATGATAGTTAAAGGAATAGTGGGGCTGATCATGGACAAAATAAAACCTTTTGTAGGCAGAGGGCATGACTGATGTAATGAATTAGATATTTGCAGCTGTCATCATAAAAGACGAGAGTGAAGTTTATGTGGCAGTAGAGGAAGAGGGAATTGAAATATTGAATCAGATAATAAATATCTAGGAAGAGGTAGATTGGCATCACTTGGTGTTAATAAATCACCCGGTCCAAGTGGGATGCATCCTAGGTTGCTCAAGGAAGCAAAGTTGTGGAGGTAATAGAAAGTCTGACCACAAGTTTTTCAACTCTCCTTGGATATGCGACTGGCGCCAGGGGACGGGAGGTCTGCAAACGTTATACTTTTATTCAAAAAAAAATGGTGGGATAAACTTGGCAACTGCAGGCCAGTCAGTTTAATGTCAGTGGTGAGAATGCTACAATATACCATTGCCAACGACAAAATTACTTGGAGAAGCATAAGTTAATAAGGGACAGCCAGCACAATTTATTACAGGCAAATCATGTCTGAGTTCTTTGGTAAATTGATGAGGGTGGTGCATTAGATGTGATAGAAGCACATGGGATTAAAGGGATGGTGCATAATTGGTTAAGGAAGGTTCACAATGGACCTCAGGAGGGCAGACTGTTGAAGTGGGAAGACATGTGGCAGATGCAATTTAATACTGTAAAGTGTGAAGCGATTCTTTTTGTGAGGGTGGCATTATAATCTAAATGTTACTATTTTGAGGTGGGTGCAAGAATATAAGAACATAAGAAAAAGGAGCATGAAAAGACCATGCTGTCCACCGAGTCTGCTCTGCCATTCAGTTAGGTCATGGCTGATCTTGGGCTTCAACTTGACCTTTCCTACCTGCACCCCATATTGCTTGATTCCCTGAGAGACCAAAAGTCTGCCTATCTCAACCTTAAATATATTCAGTGATGGTGTATCCACAACCTGCTGGGGTAGCGAATTCCAAAGGTCACAACTCTTTAAGTGAAGAAATTTCTTCTCATCTCAGTCCTAATTAATTGGTCCCTTATCCTGAAACTGTGCCCATTTGTTTTCAATTCCTCAGCTAGGGGAAACAACATCTCACTATCTACCCTGTCAAGCCCTTTCATAGTTTTGAATGTTTCAAGAGATCACCCCATTCTTCTAATTCCAGAGAATATAGGGCCAATATCCTCAGCCTCTTATCAAGAAGACAATCCTCTCATCCCAGGGACCAATCTAATGAACCTTCTTTGTTCTACCTCCAATGCAAGTATATCCTTTCTTAAATATGGGGACCAAAATTGTATACAGGATTCCAGATGTGGTCTCACCAAAGCCCCATACAATTGTGGCAAGACGTCTTTATTCTTGTACTCCAACCCCCTTGCAGTAAAGGCAGAGGGATCTGAGGTTGCATATTCACAAATTTTTGAAGATTGCAGGGTAAATTAATAAGGCGGTTGAGAAAGCATTTTGGATATTTTGCTTTTTGGGGCAATGAATCCAAAAACAAGGACGTCATGCTAAACCTTTAGAAATCTTTGGTTAGCTGTATTGTGTAGTTGTTCGTATACCACATTTTAGGGAGACTATCAAAACCTTGCTGAGGGTGCGGAGAAGGTTTACCAGGATAATATAAGTTATGAACGAGTTGAGTTAGGTGGAGAGAATGGAGAGCTTGGATTGTCCTCCTTGGATGACTGAAGGGGAAACCTAATAGAGGCATGAAAGATTGAGGGGTTTCTGATAAAATAAGGAGGGAGAAACTGTTTCCTCTAGCAAGTGGGTTGGCAACCAAAGGTTATAGTTTTAAAATAATTGGCAGACCAACTAGAGAGAGAGAGTGTTAAGATTTGGAACGTAATACTTTAAAAAATGTGGTGGAAGCAGCTTCCATAGGAACGTTCAAAAGGCAATTGGACATGTACTTGGAGAAGACTAATTTGCAGGGTTATGGAAAAAGAGCTGAGGTGTGAGATTAAATTGGACAGCTCTGAATCGGCACAGGAATGATGGGCTGAATGGCCTGCTGTGTTCTGAGATTCTATGATTGTTTAATGCTACACAAGCTACTCAGAAAATTTATTCATATTCATCAAAATAGATGCAACAAATTGCTAGGCTGAGACATTGTTATCAGATAATAAATGTGATCACAAACCCACAGAAAACGAGACAGCTTTCAATTGATAATGGATTATACTAAAATGAAGTGATAAACATCTTGGTCTAGTTGTGGTAAGATTTTCCATTTCCAAGTAATGATATTAGGTTACAAAAATTAGATATTATCAGCATTGGAATAACTTTAGTGTAAATATGTCACATTGAATAATGCTGCTTTCACTTGTGTTAATAATAAAAGCAGAAAGTAGCTCTCATCCCTTTGGTTCATGATGCCCTACTAACTAGCCCAGAGTGCACTGCATCAATGTGGAAATGCAAGAAAACATTAACATTGTAGATAGAGTACTGCTCAGAGAAAAGGCACAAGAAGGGGAGAGTGTGTGTCTGTCCATAGGAATAACCCAAACTGGAGAAACGGATCATGAAATATTCCACTTCTGTACTCTGATCATAAATTTGACCAATTTTAGTCTGTTTTTGTTATACCATAATCAGGTACTTGATTACTTTTTAAAAAAAATTGCTGGAGCTATAATATCCTAATATTGTAATACCATCATGTACGCACCATCCTTGGAAATAAACATGTGCATGCAGTGCATAATCAGGTATGGCTAGTGCACATGTAAATTTTTAAAAATTGAGCAAGACAGATTCATAGAATCGAATTGTTCTGAATGTCACTTGAGGTCAATAGAAAGTTGAACTGGTGATTGCGTTTTGAAAGGAAAGAGGCATTGCCTAATGGTATTTTGCTGCAGTCTGTATGCCTAAACCCCTGAACCTGTCCAGAATGCTAATCACTCAGCAATGCTTTCATCTGCTCCTATTCACAGCAGGGTGGTGGCTGCTGCCTTATGGAGAGAGATGAAATGAGCAAAGGAGCTGCAGATATTTACAAGTTTTGTTTTAACATACAGAAGTAATAATTATTGGAAGATGCCCTGGTTCATTTAACTTTATTAAAATGCCATATCATCATTGTCAGTTCTGAATACTACAGGTCTGATTGCAAGTAGTGTGAATGCAAGGGCTCTGAAATTGTGGGATATTGCAGGCCTTCGCTGTAACTCCAGTGGAAGGTCCGAACATTCCTGGCAAAATTGCTTATTAGGCTGAAAATTAGGCTGTTGAAGACATTTCCCTGGGGTTCTGCTGGCCTTCTGTCACGTAAGTTGTGACAGGAAATGGAGAACCCCAACCCCCGAATGAAATTTGAGAGCTGATGAAATATGATTGAGTCAAGGGAATTGTAATTTTGGGTGTGATGCAAAAATACTAAATAATATTCTTCTGAAACTTGATCGGATCCTTATATATATATACACATATGGAGAACTCAGCCTTATATCATGCCTGGAAGTTGGTAGGACTTTTAAGCTATTTCTAATTTATTAAAATTGCTTATCTTTTAAGGTAAAAACACCCTTTTGAATTCATGACATTTTTGAACTATTAATTTATTTTTTCCATCAATATATTTTGGGATTACTGTAGCCAGAAAGGCATAGATATTAATCAGTTGCTGGCTTTATAGCACCATACTCCTATTTGATTCCAAGTAATTCCAAAAGCAATACACAATATGCAGATAATTGCTACTTGTTTGCACTGTTATAGTGAATGCTGGTCTCGCAATAGAGAAACCAGTGTGGTGCTGTACCAAATAACTGGTAAATGATCTCCAAAGCTGCACAGAGACCAGCTTTTAAGAGATAGCTGGGATATTTTTAAAGCACTTTGAAAAAAAAATATTGTGTACGCACCACTATGGGAGCCTTTACTATTGCTTCAGAAAATTTGAGAACTTTTCTGTTTGTGTGCATGTGCACACATGAGGGTAAATGTTGCATAGGGTTGCCAGCCCTCCATCATTACCCTGGAGTATCTAGGAATTGAAGATGTTCAAGAACACTGGAGAAAAATTGTAAAGGAACTAAAGATTTTTTTTTGCATTTTCTTTGAACACTTTCATTTATTCAGTCAAATGAGGAGTCTGTTCACTTTCCAGTTGGCTCATGAAGGTGACCAGTGACTGGAGCATGGAGACAAAATGGTTGGGGGCAGAAGATCCTGTCCTAATATCACCAGAAATTTGTTTAACCATGTTGCCAACCTGAGTAAAGCCATTTTTAAAAAATACAAGTTTATGACTAGAAGGTGAGTGCTGCTTTCCTCCAGCAGATGGCACTTGATACTCTTTCCTGCATCGATGATTAAGTTAGAATTTATTTGGTATTTTGTTAGTGCTTTTTTAAACTCATATTAACTGTTAAATTTTTTTTAAACCTTTGATTTACTTTCAGTTTGGAAACCTTGATATTTGCCAATTTTTTGTATCATTAAACTGTCTTAACCAACAGTTTCTTCTCCGCCGATGCTGCCAGACCTGCTGAGTTTTTCCAGGTAATTCTGTTTTTGTTTAGTGATAGCTAGTCATTATTTATATTCTCCATGAATGGTTAGAATCAAGCATTGGTGTAAAATATTAGTACATTTCTCTTTGTAAGTAAGTGAATGATTTATTTTATTCTTTGATGGCATGTGAGCATCACTGACAAGGCCAGCACTGGATGCTCAATCGTCATTGACCATGAATTGAGTGGCCTACTGGGCCATTGCAGAGGGCAGTTAAGAATCAACCATATTGCTGTGGGTCTGGAGTCACATGTAGGCCAAACCGGGTAGGATTTCCTTCTCTAAAGGATATTAGTGAACCAGATGGGTTAGAAAATCTTGTATGTAACAGAAACATAAGTATGTCTCTGTGTCACAGAAAGATGTTGAGTGCAAATTTATTGTTACTGATGCTATCTACATTAATGGAAATACTTGCCCTGATGATAATAATTAAGAATTCTATTAACTGTCACCTGAGTTGTCTGATGACACTGGTGACCCTTAGAATCTTCTTGACATTTAATAAGATCACGTATTGAACACTTTTGTAGTTATTGGTACAGCAATCATCATTGGATGAAGATCATTTACTTTTTACAAACTGTTCTGTAATATTGTGATAAAAACAAAAAAACTGCGGATGCTGGAAATCCAAAACAAAAACAGAATTACCTGGAAAAACTCAGCAGGTCTGGCAGCATCGGCGGAGAAGAAAAGAGTTGACGTTTCGAGTCCTCATGACTCTTCGACAGAACTGGAGTGAGTCCAGGAAAGAGGTGAAATATAAGCTGGTTTAAGGTGTGGGTGGGTGTGTGTGTGGGTGGGTGTGGGGGTGGGGTGGCTGGAGAGAGAGAGAAGTGGAGGGGGTTGGTGTGGTTGTAGGGACAGACAAGCAGTAATAGAAGCAGATCATCAAAAGATGTCACAAACAACAGAACAAAAGAACACCTAGGTGTTAAAGTTGGTGATATTATCTAAACGAATGTGCTAATTAAGAATGGATGGTAGGGCACTCAAGCTATAGCTCTAGTGGGGATGGAACAGAATTACCTGGAAAAATTGTAATATTGTGTGCTGGCAACATCATTCTATTAGTGGACCAGATAGTTATGAGCGGGATTGGTGTTAGTGGTACGGGGGACATTGAAGATAAGTTGTCAGGGAGGGTGTGATGTGTGTATGATGTTAGGAACAGTAAACATAAGCTAAGGCCCAGATTTTCACCATGACAGAAAGGATCTCCATTGTGGCAGAAAAGGCGGAAATGCCCAAAAACGATAAGTGCCGTCCCCGAACACGGCACTTATCATTTTCATGATTGCGTGGCGTGTTTCGTGCACACGTGGTTTACAGAGACAACTGGCCATTTAAATTATCAGCTGTCTCCATTGAATTGAGTTTTTTGTAGGCCAGGAGTGTGAAATTGACATGCCGATTAGGCCAGCTAAGATCAGGTCTGAACTTAGTGGATTCCTTTGGATAGCCAGGGTACCCTTTTGGAGAAGTTGGGCACCCATTTGGATCTGGTCCCAGGGCATCTTTGGGGAGGTCAGGTGCCCTTTGAAAGCACTAAGAGTAGCATAAATGTGCATAAAAAGTGCATGAACTCATTACTGTCAAGCTCATTGGCACTGCCAACAGACTTGTCAAAATCAACTGCCAAAACTGTCAGAAACACCTGTCAAAGGGACCCATTAAAACTGTCGGAAGCATCTGTCAAAGGGACCTGTCAAACTGTCAAGACATTTAAAAGTCCAGTCCTTTTAAATATTTGTAAAAAATATCAGCAATGCTTAAAAAAATATGATGGCTTGCTATTTCACTCTGTTGACATAAGCCTGAGGGCTTCCATTACTCGATTAGTGCTGCATGACTGATTTCACAGCCAGGGTGCCTGTCATTGCACACTTTGATAGACAGCCAGAAGTGATTTAGCCTATGACTATGACTTCCAGTGCTTGTTGAGTGAATGTTTGTTGCTATAAGGTTTTATGTAGTTGAAGGAATGTAAATGTAGTAAGTGGGTTTTATAAATTAGTATACTTTTCAATATAGTGAAGTCTGCAATAGACATTTGGAACTTATTTTATAGAACTTTATTTTATCCCATCTCTGCATGGGTCCTGAGGTCTGCCCATGGTAGAAGCTAGGTGTGTTGGCATGTTAGGTGTAAGGGCAAAGGTTGGGGGGGGCATAGTTTGGCATGGAGGGTATGAGGGGCTATGGGTGGTGGGTACAGCGTGAGGTGGCATGGATTGGCATAGGTGGGGATTGGGGAATGTGTAGGGGTTGAAGGAGGGTGGGGGCTGGAGGGACGTTTTATGTTTTAATTTTTTTATTTTTGGACACAGTGCTGGTGCCTGTCCAGCCTGCTTTTGCACCTAGCAGCCTCTTCACTTCTTCCTGGGTCATCCACCCCAATTCCTATTGTGACAGCTCAAACTCAAACTATCAAGACTCTCAATAGTTTACAAATGAAGTGCCAATTGAAAAAAAACTTTCAAGACCAAGTTCAACCATCCAAGCCCACTATCTCAGACCGAAAATCTGATATCCGGGTAGCCATTTTTAAAGGTTGAATTCTCCCACGTCTGTGGACTCAACCCAGGAGCAAAAATCTGGGCCTAAGAGTTCATCAGTTGCCAACACTTAGAATGTCTGGATTGGCACAAGATTTTTCTGCATTGAGGTTGTGTTTCTCTTATTGAGATGAAACAACTTGTTCTGTTGAACTTGGTCTTGTTTTTTTTCAACTGGCACTTCATTTGTGAAGTATTGAGAGTCTTGATAGTTTGAGTTAGAGCTGTCACAAGCAATCAGCCTCTGCATCACTGTGATTGTTTCAAATAGCTTTGTAACATAAAAAGGATTGATGTGGCATTTCACAACATGTTGTAATTATATTTGGCAGTTGTCAGTCACTCATTTTATATATAAAACAAGAAACTGCAAATACTGTATCAATAAAGGAAGCAGCAACAATTTTGTATTGGAATCTTAGCAGTCATGAATGCATCAATGAATCATTGTGCCTTAGCAGTTTGAGTGTAGAAGAGTCATGGACAGAGAATATACTCTGTGGAAAAAGGTCAAAATACAGACTGGCGTTAATCCAGTTTGTCGCACTACACAATCAGCAGCTTAAAGTGAACAGACTAGCTCATTATGGTCTAAAATGTTACTAGTTTAATTACAGTAAAGGTTATTTAGGGTCACAGTGCTTTAATAGTTAAATTAAAAATGTAACAAAAAGGTTTATCTGTATCTATCCCTTAGCTTTGTGAAAGATAGTTTGTGAAAGCAGTATAAATGTCATATCGAATAAGTATTTGTGCCATTTGGAAACTGCAGGTTGCATTTGCAATTTTCATGTCATCCAGTTTTGCAAGGAATTTGTGGCTGGGATTGCCATCCCCATTCGTTGGGATGGGTGGGGGACTTTTTTTAAAATTCATTTACAGGATGTGGCCTTAGCTGGCTGAGCCAGCATTTGTTGCCCATTCAAAAACAGAATTACCTGGAAAAACTCAGCAGGTCTGGCAGCATCGGCGGAGAAGAAAAGAGTTGACGTTTCGAGTCCTCATGACCCTTCGACAGAACTTGAGTTCGAGTCCAGGAAAGAGCTGAAATATAAGCTGGTTTAAGGTGTGTGTGTGGGGGGCGGAGAGATAGAGAGACAGAGAGGTGGAGGGGGTTGGTGTGGTTGTAGGGACAAACAAGCAGTGATAGAAGCAGATCATCAAAAGATGTCAACCACAATAGTACAATAGAACACATAGGTGTTAAAGTTAAAGTGGTGATATTATCTAAACGAATGTGCTAATTAAGAATGGATGGTAGGGCACTCAAGGTATAGCTTTAGTGGGTTTTTTTTTAAAATTTTTTTATTTTTTTTATTTTTTTTTTATATAATGGAAATAGGTGGGAAAAGGAAAATCTTTATAATTTATTGGGAAAAGAAAAAAAGAGGAAGGGGGAAACAGAAAGGGGGTGGGGATGGGGGAGGGAGCTCACGACCTAAAGTTGTTGAATTCAATATTCAGTCCGGAAGGCTGTAAAGTCCCTAGTCGGAAGATGAGGTGTTGTTCCTCCAGTTTGCGTTGGGCTTCACTGGAACAATGCAGCAAGCCAAGGACAGACATGTGGGCAAGAGAGCAGGGTGGAGTGTTAAAATGGCAAGCGACAGGGAGGTTTGGGTCATTCTTGCGGACAGACCGCAGGTGTTCTGCAAAGCGGTCGCCCAGTTTACGTTTGGTCTCTCCAATGTAGAGGAGACCACATTGGGAGCAACGAATGCAGTAGACTAAGTTGGGGGAAATGCAAGTGAAATGCTGCTTCACTTGAAAGGAGTGTTTGGGTCCTTGGACGGTGAGGAGAGAGGAAGTGAAGGGGCAGGTGTTGCATCTTTTGCGTGGGCAAGGGGTTGTGCCATAGGAGGGGGTTGAGGAGTAGGGGGTGATGGAGGAGTGGACCAGGGTGTCCCGGAGGGAGCGATCCCTACGGAATGCCGATAAGGGGGGTGAAGGGAAGATGTGTTTGGTAGTGGCATCATGCTGAAGTTGGCGGAAATGGCGGAGGATGATCCTTTGAATGCGGAGGCTGGTGGGGTGATAAGTGAGGACAAGGGGGACCCTATCATGTTTCTGGGAGGGAGGAGAAGGAGTGAGGGCGGATGCGCGGGAGATGGGCCGGACACGGTTGAGGGCCCTGTCAACGACCGTGGGTGGAAAACCTCAGTTAAGGAAGAAGGAGGACATGTCAGAGGAACTGTTTTTGAATGTAGCATCATCGGAACAGATGCGACGGAGGCGAAGGAACTGAGAGAATGGGATGGAGTCCTTACAGGAAGTGGGGGGTGAGGAGCTGTAGTCGAGATAGCTGTGGGAGTCGGTGGGTTTGTAATGGATATTGGTGGACAGTCTATCACCAGAGGTTGAGACAGAGAGGTCAAGGAAGGGAAGGGAAGTGTCAGAGATGGACCACGTGAAAATGATGGAGGGGTGGAGATTGGAAGCAAAATTAATAAATTTTTCCAAGTCCTGACGAGAGCATGAAGCAGCACCAAAGTAATCATCGATGTACCGGAGAAAGAGTTGTGGAAGGGGGCCGGAGTAGGACTGCAACAAGGAATGTTCCACATACCCCATAAAGAGACAGGCATAGCTGGGGCACTTATCACCCCACCAGCCTCCGCATTCAAAGGATCATCCTCCGCCATTTCCGCCAACTTCAGCATGATGCCACTACCAAACACATCTTCCCTTCACCCCCCTTATCGGCATTCCGTAGGGATCGCTCCCTCCGGGACACCCTGGTCCACTCCTCCATCACCCCCTACTCCTCAACCCCCTCCTATGGCACAACCCCTTGCCCACGCAAAAGATGCAACACCTGCCCCTTCACTTCCTCTCTCCTCACCATCTCCTCTTTGTTGCCCATTCCCTAGTTGCCCTTGAGAAGGTAGTGGTGAGCTGCCTTCTTGAACCGCTGCAGTCCATGTGGTATAGGTACACCTACAGTGCTGTTAGGAAGGGAGTTCCAGGATTTTGATCCAGTGACAGTGTGTTAAGGAGCCTTGGTGAATGCTTGCAGTGCATCTTGTAGATGGTACACACTGCTGCTACTGTGCGCCGGTGGTGGAGGGAGTGAATGTTTGTGGATGCGGTGCCAATCAAGTGAGTTGCTTTGTCCTGGATGGTGTCAAGCTTCTTGAGTGTTATGGAAGCTGCACTCACCCAGGCAAGTGGGGAGTATTCCATCACACTCCTGACTTGTGCCTTGTAGAAGGTGGACAAGCTTTGGGGAGTCAGAAGGAGAGTTACTCATTACACGAGTCCTAGCCTCTGACCTGCTCTGACAGTATTTATATGGCTTGTCCAGTTCAGTTTCTGGTCGCTGCTAGCCCCCAGGATGTTAACAATGGGGGATTCAGTGATGGTAATGGAATAAGGAAATGTTTTCCTGATTCTGCACAAACTTCTTGCCTCAGAATCATTAACATACTAAAGCTGTGATTCTTAGGTTTTGCTGGAGCAACATACCAGATCGATAGCTAACCGTTGATGCAGCAGGCTTCTTTATTGCCTGAAGAATTCTGAAAATCTTGCAAAATGTGTTGGTAGTACTCTTTTTAGGCCCAGGAGCGGACAGTACATCGAGCAAGAAATGGGTGAATGGTGCCGATCCATTGGGGGGAGGGGGGTGGATTTTGCTAGAAGGCAGTAAGTCGCTATGTTGGGGCTGGTTTGGCAATTTTCCCAGAGGCAGCCGGCTGATGGCTGCTTCCGAGTCCACCATCAAATTAATGCACTTTTACAGGAGTGGAAGGCGCTTCATTCTCCTTTTTTGTGGCCAAACAGATGGGCCTCAGCTTATGAAGGGGGTACCTCTCTAGAAGCAGCGTAGGGGCCAGTGGGGTTGGCCATTGCCACCAGTGGCCTGTTCCATGAGCCTTGGAGCCTTTGACTCCATGGGCCCCCTCCCTTCCTGTGAGGTCAAAGAGCACATACCTCCATGACAGAGATCCACAGCACTGCCAGCAAAATGCCGCTGGCTCGGGCAGTTGGCCTTCACTTGGGCCTTTAATTGGTTAAATTGGCTGTACCACTGCTGTTCCCACAGCTCCAAAACTACCTTAGCAGTAGGACTGTGTCAGGGGGTGTGCCTTTGTAGTTCCCCAGCATTTTACCAATCCCTGCGCATCACCACCTAGCCTGCTACTTGGTGGCTGGGTATTGTCTCTGTGTGCCTCTCCATAAAATTCTGACCTATTGACATGGTGGGATAAGCGATGGAAGGATATTTGGGATGTAGATGAGGTGGGCAGAAAATCTGGGCTCATAGTTGTGCAGATGAAATTTATTTTCTTCAAATCCTTGATTTTCACAGTTTAACATTGAAGGTTGACATTCTTTGTATTTGCTTCACGTGAAAATAAATTAACGTAAATGTGAAAAAGTTTTGTGAACTGAAGCCAATTGCGTTCAATGCCTGTCTATATCCATTCTCTCAGCTTAATTTATTGTTCCAAGTCAAGTAATGGACAATACATAGAAAAGAATTGAAGTGTTATACAGACTCGAAACGTTAACTCTGTCTTCCTCTCCACAGATGCTGTCAGACCTGCTGAGCTTTTCCAGCACTTTTTGTTTTTGTTTCAGATTTCCAGCAACCACAGTACTTTGCTTTTATCTTATTGAAGAATTGTTGGTGAGTTTCCAATAATGGATAACACTGAAAGATAATGGAAATATGAGAAAGTAAGGAACGGAGTTAAGAGAGGAATAGGAAAATAACAGAAGAGCATAACTAGAGGATTTCTTAAAAATAAATTGCGTTCTACAAATATGAGCAAAACAAGTATTGTCAAATGTGAGTTTGGACCCAGAAAGGAGAGGATGGTGAGTTAGTGGAGGATGAATGGAAAGTGGGATAATGAGTAGTTAACTAATATTTTCCATCAGTATTTACAAAAAAGGTTTTGGGGAGAAGGTAATCCCTGAGTTGATTAAAAGTGAGATGAGAAATCGAATAAAAGAGAAGTATTAGAGAAGTTAGTCAAACAAAAGGAGGACAAATGTTGAGGCTTGATGAGATTCATCCAAAGATCCTGAAGGGCAGCAGGGAAAGAACTAGCAGAGATCCTAGAAATTATAATTTGCAGATTTGTGCTGGAGGATTGGAGAGTGGCCAATGTAATAACCATGTTCAAAAAGGGAAACCAAGCTAACCCAGGAATTGGTAAACCAATTAGTTGAACATCTCTAGCAGGGAAAATTTTGGAATCTGTAAAGTGAAATTTCTTAACATCCAGAGGAAGAGAAGATAACTAGAAGCAGCTGACCTTATTTTCAGAGTTGAATACTGTGCTTGATTCTCATGATTTTGAGGAGATGACTGGTAAGTTGATGTGAGGAATGCAATGGATATGGTGCACGTGGACTTTCAGAAAGACTTTGGCATGTTACTACATAAACTTATTGAAAACATTAAGTGATATGGAATAAAATGGAAGGTAGCAAATTTGATTGAAAAATAGATTGAAGGAAGGAAATGATTGAGGGCAGTTATTTGGTGTATTTTGCAATAGGCAGTGGTGCCCCTCGGTGTTCTGTTCTGGAGCTGTTCACTAAGCACATGAATGATGTGGAAATAGGGCTTGAGCGAGCAGTATCTTCATTTGAAAGCAAAACTAAAACAGAGTGTGGAAGGAACATTTTTACACAGAGGTTTGTGAAGCTGTTGAGTGATTCAAGTAGAACCATTGTCAACATTTAAGAATAGAATTAGCTAGTGCTTGAAGGAGGGGGAGCTAAAAGGATGCTGGCACAAGGTGGGAACATGCAATAGGACTACTACTTGTGAAGATGGACCACAAAACAGGCACATGCCTGTTTCTGGCTTTGTAATGAAATTTCAAATTAATTTCATTGGTATCTGAGAATTTTGAAATGTTTTCAAATTTTGTTCATTTTAAATGATTTTTTAATATAATTGTGCAAGAACATAGAATTTGAAGGTATCAGTGGAACTAACTGAATTTCCATTGAATTAAAAGTAAATTACTTCGAGTGTTTTGTAACTTTAAGCATTGCAGTTGACTAAGCCTTTGTAAGTGGACATGAAATGCTTTTTAACTTCTAGAGAAAAAAAACATGAGATTGAGTTTCCATTTAGTGCAGCAGATGATTTTGGATTTGAAAATTGGTTTTAGAGAATGCCATCAAATTGTGACTGAAAGCAAGAATTGTTACACAATGTGAAGGCATATTCTGTACATTTTTAAAAGAATTGTCTGACTATAGATTATATTCAAGAAATTATCTCAGTTATAAATCTGCCTGTTCTCATATCTTCAATCACAGAGTAGAAGAAGTTATAATTGTACTTTAATAAAAGCAAGAAGCTTCAGCTGAAAGAATAACCTGATAATTCATATCTTTCCAGAACTAATTAAGAGGCCAAGCATGCAACCTACTTTTCAACATCTGCTAAAGCTGCCATGAAGCTGATGTTGACCAGGTTTGCAGGCTGTCACCTGACAACTGCTTAGCTTGCTTTCAGGCAATGAAACATTATCATCACAAGTTCATAACATTTCAGCATATAGTTTGCTGTCAGCTAATGCAGGTTGGTAGTTCATGAGGCCTGCTTCTTCGCCTTGCCCCATGTTTGTGGAGTGGTGTCCTTCAAGCTATAAATAACCAATGCCTTTGTGGACAATGACTAGTTACCTAATGCAGAATGCAAAATGATGAGAAGGAAGAGAAGCAGAAAGTCAATATAACTGCATTTGGCACATGTCCTGCTATGTCCTTGTCAATTGCCTCCCTCCCAAGTAGTTCCAATACATCCTCCTTATATGCGGATGGAGGTTTTGGGGTCAATCACCAGTCATTGATCTATACAGGCCTGTCTCATCCCTAGATAAAGAAAGGTAAAAGAGTCAAATTAGCATAATAATAATGAGTATCAGTTAACCCACATACTTGTATTCCTAACAGGAATACCAGCAGGTAACTGTGGCAAGTATTTACATACCAAGTGAGATTTTTAGTGGAAAATTACGTGCAAGGAGGTAAATGAAAGAATGTTTGCAGGTGAGGACTGTGGGAATAAAGGGCACTGTTACCTAGTGGGCATTAATGGTAAGCTTTCCAGCACATTAGCACAGTAATTGTAAGTGACAGACATGCACTGACCATTCACAGAAGATCCTTCTTGCTTGAATTAAACATTTTGTGAGATCAGTTGGCCATTCTCTGAATAATGTAAATGGCACTGATTTCTTTGCTGCCTGCTTCAATGCCCATGCTACTGCACTCCAGCGCCTTCCACCTGCCAGAACAAAATAGTACCTCCACTCCATCCTTAACTTCCTGTGAGAGCACTTCAGCAGCTGTAGCTATGAAATGCAGACATTCAGTGCCCTGCGCTAGATCTGCTGGGCATTCTCCAACTAACAAACTCTCAGAATTGCAGAACCATATTTCGACAAAGTTTTGACCCTTTAAACAGCTGCAGGCATTTAACATTTACAGTACCACACTGTATTTTCCAAACTGCTTGCCCATGATATTCTAGTTAGGTGATGCCAGAAACTTCCCTGTGATCAGCACAAGTGGGTGAAAGCCACGCCTGCTGGACTTGATCACAGTGGCAAGGAAAATTGCAGGTTCTTCCATTCCACATATAGTTGTGCCCAATGTTTAAGAATGATAAACTGCTGCTATTTGGTTTGGTATGAGAGTTTTTACAAGTTTATCTTCCTTCTCTTTGGAGGCACATATAATATCCACTTGGTGGAGCTAATTTTTTCTGTACTGATGCAAACCACTTCTGAATGGTCAAGGACTGTGCTGATCTCACCAACTTGGTGCCGACCTCACTCAAATTTTGTGGATCATCTATTATATATCAATTTTGGTACCTCAGTCTGTGTTTCACTGAAAGTTTGCTGTGTACCTGGGGAACCTGTTACTTGTAGCAAGTGACACCATGACACACTTGTTCAAAATAGTACGACACAATAGCTGGGGTCTTTATGGTTAGAATATATTGCTCAGAGACTGCGCGATCTGGACACACTTATTCATTAATTGGTGATTTCGAGATTTTCTTAGTATATATTTTGATTTCAGTGACTGAAATCTCCAATATCCAAAATAATTGTTAAAACAAATTTTAAAAATTGTATATTTCACAATAGCATGATTACATTTCATAGATACAGCAAAAAAAGTAATTTGATGCCGCCCAACTCTTTTTTCAAAAAATGATCAAGTTAGTCCTTCTCCCCTCCTCTTCCCAAAGCCCACCTTTAAAATACACAAAGGTCAACTTCATGCCCTGATCAAAAGTTTTTTACTTACAGGCCTCAGCCTTGTCCAAAAGCACTGTTAGGATTTTATGTCTGAATAAATCTTGATTGCTTTTTTAAAAAAATCAAGATGAAGTTTATTTTGGAATATAGCAGAAGTCTTCGCAGTGATGAATTAAAGGGGATACCCACATTAATAGATATCACACCTAGGTTATGTTGTTATTAATTTTGTGAAATTCAGAATTCGTGTTAACTGATAGAAGATTAAAGATGAAATAACCCTCTTTCCATTTTGAACTTCAATATTCTGACCTTGGGACATTGTAGTGCTTTATAACAAAAAAATTAAAAATAACTATGCAGAAGTCTTACAGTAAATCTGCGTGCTTAATTACAATTGTGCTGCGATACAATGAACTTACATTGGTGATTCCTTTGCAACATATAGAGCTGTAACCTCCGACTAGCGTCGGAAAGTGCTGACCAGCAGAAATTAGAAGAAATAAATGCACGCATACCTGGTCTTGAAAATTACGCTGCCACTTCCGTTCGCCGGAGCTGCTTGGGGCCTGCATCGGAAGGCCCCTCGCAGGCCCCAGTAAAGTGTGGCTCCAATGGATTCAAGAGGCCAGGCCCTCTTCTTTTTACAGCACTTGCTGCCATAAAGCAGGTAAATTTAAACGGCCAGGGAAATTGATAGGCCAGGGAAAAGGTAAGTGCATAGGATTTGGGGGTTGGGGGTGACCAGGGGCAGTCTGGGATGGTTTGGTTGGTGGGGGGGAGAGATAATGTTGTAAATGTCAGGGGTTGGGGTTCCGAGGGTGTGGGGGAGGTCATGGGCATCCGAGGTCGGTGGTGGGGGGTGGGGGGGGCAAGATCTGGGGTAGTCATGTGGGGTCCAAGATCGGGGGTGGAGGTCCTTGGGGGGGTTGCAGGCAGTTGGAACTCTGGGGGTGTCGGGTGTCAGAGGTCAGAGGGCAGTTGGGGGGGGTGAGGGGTGTTCCATGCTGGGGGTGTCAAGGGTGTGGGGGAGTCCTGTGGGGTCAGTCTGAGTATTTACAATAGTTACCCAGAAGTTAGAAGAGTTGTTAATTCTAACCTTTTCTGGGTAACAATTGGTGTTACCCTGGTGGAAACATCCAAAGTTTGCGATTTAAACTGTAGTTTTGGATGGTTCCCAGTACAGCGCAATTGACCAGAAGAAGTGATCCACTGTGGGCAATTGCCATGCAAATCCTTACTTGGGAATTTTCCAGAGGAATTCCGCTGCACATTTTTGGGGCACCCCCAAATCCAGCGCTGGGGAGTGCAGTAGTTATGGGCCATAATTTGATCCATTGGTTCAAAGTGCCACTTAACAACTACTGGGAGCTTCTGTTCAGGTATTGCAAAGTTAATTAACCAATGAATAGAGCTACTACTTGTGAAGTAGAGGTCAGAATTTGCACTTGCTAATAATCTTGATGTTGAGTATCTTCAATTTCCTCCTTCACCACCTGCTGCCCACCCCACCGCCACCAACAAGAACATTTAGTGTCTCTCAGTTGGTTCAAGTGAATTACAAATTTTCTGAGGTGATAATTTATATGAACAAGAAATCAGTTCCCTGCCTATAGCCTTTACTGATAGTTTATCTTTTTACATTAGGCATTAGATTATAAAACATTGTTTTGGATTTGAGGATTTGGCATTTATAATACTTAATACTGTTTTCAGTTTTTGTAACTAAGTGATGGCGATCGTAAGAGCAGAGAGACTCAGCACTTCACTCCTGAAGTCAGCTTCAATGCATACCCGAAATGTTTCACTCTGAAGCTGAGAGGTAAAGCTAATGGTCTTAAAAATCCTCTTGCTAATCTTTTTAAAAAAGTATTTGAAATAAAAGTTTAAAAAAAACAAATCTGGTCAGGAGGACTAAATGATGTAGCGGGCCAATACATTGTTCCTTCACTTCTGGCATGTTTGTTTGAAAACAGAGCATAGCGATAAGAAAAAGAAAGTGTGCTGCATCTCGTATCTGTAAGGACTGTAAACATCTGAGCATTTGTACAAGTAAGTCCACAGCACAAAGCAAACCATAATTGGAAATTTTGCTCAATGCAGCTATAGGGATTGCTGATGTGTGAAATGGAAATGTCATGCTGGGGATGACATGGGGTGGGTGTTATGGTGGAAACAGAGCAGCCGCTGCATCTGTCCCATTCCAAAACTGCCCTGGGTGTGCTCAACCGTGCCACAGCTTGTGCAAGGTTTGGAAATATTCCATTCCTTAGCACTGACAACGTATCGTAATGCTATTAAGAAGAATTGACAGATCTACAGTTCTGATGGTGATTGGGGTGGAAAGAGAGACTGAGAAGCCAGACAGAATTTGACTTTAACATTGAACCATGAAGGGGAATGGAAGTGGGACACTGCTGCAAAAACTTGCTAGATTTAGCTTGATTTTTTTTTAGTAATTAAATGCTAGTAATTTGTGGCATCAACCTGCAAACACTCCTCTAAGAATATAATTAAACTTCAGAGCTTAGGCTTTATTGATGATATTAGCAAGCAAACACTCAGTGCATAATAGAATGTCAATGAAAGCATTATTTTAGTGGAGAGATTAATCTATTTTAAATGGGTTGAATAATAGGTCTTGAGCAGGACAGTATGGGAATTAGCAAGGTGAAAAACTGTACAAATGAGTTCCAAGGCTGGGATTTTCCAGCCCCGTTGTGGGCGGGAAGTCCATTGACCAGAAGATCGCAGCAGCGGGTGGTTGTGGAAAATCCCACCGCAAATGTTGGAACACAGTACTGTGAACTCTCATTAGAGATTTGATCGCAGGTTTTCTGGCCGAGTGGAATGGTTCATGCAGCAAACAGGCAGAGAAGGGAAACAGAGGGTGAATAAGATGGGAGTGCAAAAGTGAGGGAGTGGATTTGCAGGGGAGAATTCAGACATGGGGTAAACTTTAATTGTACCAGTAACTAATAATAGCTTACTGAAATTGCACTAATAATAATAGTACTGGTAGCATTCACAAATTCCCCTATAGTACCCCAGTGACACGTTACCCATGAGTTTCATCTAAAGGGAAATAAATTATGTTTTATCATTTTGGACCAAAAATCATGAATCACCTACAACCTCTGTGGGTTTGTAGCTGATTTCTAATTCAATCCATTCTATTTTGAAGTTAAAGTTACATTTAACTTAATTTTTGGTGTACGCTAATATAAACAATGCCCACTATTAGTCAACATTAGCTTTGTAAAGCAATCTCCTGCTCATGAAAGACAATGTACCATCATTAGCACTTTGCTCTGCCATATTTGTTGTACTTGCACTCCCTCTTCCTTGCACTGGACAGATATTTTCTACCCAATTGGGCCAATAATATAGGATGGGAGATTTATATGCATGAGAGGCATGAAATCTAAGCGCATCTGTGTGGACCTTTGAGATTTGGTTAGGTGTTTCAAACCATAGTGCCATGTTTACTGGGTGCTTTTGCACTGGGGTGACTGTTGCAACGTGAAATTGAGGTGGGAGGTGGAATGCCTCCCACCTTGAATGGCCTGCATATATGCAGATATAACCCCACCTCCTCCACCACCCCCATGCTCTCCAATACCAGGGAAAACTTGGAATCTAAGGTAACATTAAGGCAATAAACACCTGGAAAAACCAGTCTCTGGCTCTTTTACAGATTTTGAGTATGGAGAAATGAGAAAATTAGCCCTGTATATACTGTTAGATGATACTCCTATGAATTAAGCTATCTTGCAAAGTCAATGCATATAAAATCACTTGAGTCCATCTTTCTCAATACTGTGTATGTTGGTATATAAGTTGACCTTTGAAGCCTCCAGAAATCATCCAAAAACAGGGGTCAACTTGCACGCTGAATATAAAATGTGAACCGCGGATGTTGATAGTCACCATTTTGAAATGTGGGAAAAAACATAACATCAGTAATTCTTATTAAGTTAAGTGGCATGACTTATTGAATACATGAATTGTACAAAGACACCTTTAACCAGAAAGAAAGCATTTTAAAACCTGTCAAATTCATTGCCTTTGGCTCCCTTTGCATTGGAGTTCATCGAATTCATTCTGCGTTGCCTTGGCTATGGCATTAAAGTAAGGATCCCGCTCTGGATCAGATGTGTGTTTTTGATTTCAGAATCATTCCTTCACAACAAATCATTTTCCTCATCATCCATTGAATTGGATACTTCACATTTTTTTGAAAGATCTGATGACAGCTTGTGCACTAATATCATCCCATGATTTGATGGTGAAACCACACAAAACACCAAGTGGGACAGCAAGCTTATTTTCATTCTTTGTGAAAGTTTCTCCATCAGCCATCCCCCTATTCCATTTGCCGTGAACAAGTTCTTTGAATGGCATGTTGAGGCGCATATCCAAAGGTAGAACTACAGATGTTAGGCCCCCAGTATCACTACAATGTGAGTGTTATTTCTTTGCATGCTCCTCATGATCTCATCGATTACATGGGACCTGAACATGCCCCACGTTAATAAGCTGCATTCTTTACATAAGCCGCTGAGCTACCTAGTCTGCTAGTCCACACATTATCGATTAACTTCACTCCGTCCTCATCCGTCCAACCGTTGTCATGGGCTTGCGCAAAATCTCCTGCAAGGAGCTTGATTTTTGGCATGGTTTTAGGTTTGAAAATTACCATAGGCTTTAATTTCGTTCCATCGGCCATGCAGGCTAATACTAATGTCAATCTTGTCTTCCCATGTCCCCTTCTCATGCCCTGCGGTTTTCACTGGGTAGAATTTTCTGCCTGCTGGGTGGGCAGGCCCAACCCAATCTCCGGTGGGCGGGGAGCTGATCCCCGCCGGAGAAGCAACCCCCGCCGCCATCTTTTGTGGGCGAGCCAATTAAGGCCCGTCTAGCACGAAAGAGCGCACATCTCCCTGAGGCTAAGTGCTGCCTCAGGGAGACCGCTGACCCTTTTAAAAACGTTAAAAATAAAAAAAACCTTAACATGTCCCCCTCATGTGAAAATGTCACAGGAGAAGGGACATGTTCATAAATTACACTAAAACATTATTAAACTTTTTAAATCCCTGCATGAAACCTCATCCCGCCAGTGGATGAGGTTTCATGTCTTTTCTATTTCCTGCCGGGGCTCCTGGCCTGCCCGCCAGTCTTAAGGTTGGATGGGCAGGTGCTTTAATTGTTTCAATGATCCTGTCAATGGCCTCAATTGGCCATTGACAGGCAGGCAGGCGCACAGCTGATTTGGCTGTTCCCCCGCCTTCCTGAAAACTTAAATAGGGCGGGATGACGTCGGGGGTTTCCTCCGATGTCATCCTGCGTCATCTAATGCATCGGTGAGTGGGCCCCACCCCCCCGCTCGCCGATGGCAAAATTCAGCCCACTAGAGCTGTTGAATATTACCACTCCACAGTTCAGTTGCTGTGCATATCGGAATTCATGGGTGTTTCATGCAGATTGCCAATGTGGTGTAATGGTTACTTGTGTTTTTGCCACTGTCTGATGATGAATCTCTGGAATCTGGCATTGAGATCTTTTGGTAGTCTGAGTGATCTTGGTCTTCTGCCACACATGAGATATTTTTGTTCCATAAAGTGCTATGCTTACTAGCTGTTGCTCTGAAATCTTTGCTGGACTCAGAGTTTGATTTCGGAGTGCATATGCGTGTTGCGTTTCTGGCGACGATTAAACCATTCTGACAATTTTTGAGGACCCGTTCTGATACATGCTTCTCAAGATTGGACCAATGGCTGGTCACTGTTCTCATGCGCATTTGGTCATGGGCATCTTCAGGGCAGATACCTCCTTCCATTCTTGCACCAATTTTTCACTAATATTGAATTCCCTTGCTGCAGTGCAGCTATTTGATGAGTGAATAAATGTTACGACTTTTAGCTTGAAATCAGATTCATATTACACTCTTTTTGTTTGAAGACTCATTTCTCTTTGTTGTTCGCCATGTGACATCTGTTCTGTGTGGTTGTGTCTTAAACTCCCGCTCATCTTTGCTACACAGCCTGTGTCGCTTGCTCGATCCCTAGTGCCCAGTTATGAAGTAAGTAAAACATCTATTTGTGTGGCAAAAAATTGAGACTGACAACTAATCCAAGAAAGCATGTCATGGCTAAAAAGAGGTCAAATTATGCGCCGACCAAATGAAAACACGCAATTTTTGAGACTGGATAAATGGGGTTGCCTTAAACGCCAGGCCAACTTATATACCACCTTCTATGGTAAATTATTATATCTACTGTTCAGTCAACATTTATATCCAGCACCAGTGTTGTGAAATTGTTCAATTTTTCTTGAACCAAACCATGACTTCGTGATATGCTAATTTGACAGCATGAATTCTGTCACCTATTGGAATGCTTATTGTGTCATAGCTGCTGTATAACCTTGATACAAGAATCTATCACTGTACAAAAAGAATGAAAGAGCAAGCAGATGGTGGCCTTACTGAACACCAGCATCATTGTAATGATTGATTAATGTTGTTGTTCAAAGAATGAATTTGCAATCTTTAACCTATTGATTTTTTGGACTTGATTGAGAAGTCTCAGCATATAACATGGAAGGAATTGCCTCTGCTTTATTATTCACCATGACACTTTAACAATTTACAATTCGTCTTTCTAATGTAAAGGTAAATCTTCTGGAAAATTAAATGTATGAAACAGTATACAGAACAATAGCAAACAGAAACCTGCATTCATATAGTGCCTTTAACATAGAGAGATGGCGCTTCACAAAAGCGTAATCAGATAAAAATGTGTGTGTTTCAAGGGCACCTGGCTAAAAAGATTCAAGCATGAAGTTGCAGTAAAGATGGACACAGTTTTGGGAGGCAGCACATGTTCAGTGACTTTAGAAAGGAAGGGAAGATGGAAACAGAATAATAATTTGCAAGCATAAAGAGTTCAAGGATGTTTTTTTAAGGAGAGGAGTGACTTTGGTGGTTTTGAAAATGAGTGGGACAGTACTTGAGGTGAGGGAACCAGTTAAAATGTCAGCTAGCATGGAGGCCAGGAGAAAAGTTGGGAGGCCAGCTGTTTAATGGGAATGGGGTCAGTAGCGTATGAAGTGGGTGTTGTGGGAAAGATGAGATCAAATATGACATAAATGGAGATAGGAGGCAAATTAGAGAAAAATGTGAATTCTGGGATTGGGCAGGGATGAGGTGGGGGAAGACTTCGGGGAATTGTTTGACTTGGTGGGGGTGGGATGCAGGAGAGGCAACTGAACAGATCTCTATCTCAATGACAACTCCTCATGCTTGTTGTTTGAAGTGAAGATAAGTGAACAAGGGAGAAGAGGGCTTTAGGGCTACAGTTGGTCATGGAGAGAGGAAGCCAGGTATTATCTTTGCTTTCCAGCATGATCTGGAGTAATGAATGATTTTGGCAAAAGAGATGAAGACACAATCATACTTGATCTGGCAATGGATGGCAGATTCAGGTATGGGCCCAGGCACATTCAAGCCTATACCCTAGGACTTGCAGGAGTCAAACTGGGGACCATACCAAGGAAAATGACCAGAGTGGGAGTGAGGAACGGCGTTACTGGGGACAAGAGCAGTACGTTGAAGGAGAATGAGTAGTTCAACAGTTCAGTTGCATACAGAAATATCATGGCAATTGGAGAGTTAACCGCTAGACAGTTAGGAGTTTGAAAGTTTGGTTGTAAAGGCTAAGGGGATTGTTTATTTCAGGAGTGGACATAAAGAGAAGTATGATTCAAAGGGGCAGTAGGATGTGGCTCATGAGGAATACAAGGTGGTGTTTGGAACTGGCCTTTTCCATAGTTGAGGCACTGCAAGTAGAGGCCACATCAGAAGGCAAGGTCATGGGTGTGGTGCCATGTGTCCTTGGGAAAGTGAATAGAACCTCTAATAGAAGAGGTTTAGGGAGCAGAGGAGGGAAGTGAACCCAGAGAGAGAGTTCATGGTGAATTAAGATGGAGCTTGAAGTCACCAAGGGTAAGTGGTTTCAGTGCAGAAGCTGAGAAAGCAAAGTAGAGAGGATATTTTTAGGAGGAAATCATAGCAAAACTTTTGGACAGTAGAGACATCAGAATATGTCAGGTGGGTTGGTACAATATGAGGAGAAGAAAGACCAGAAGAGTTGAAGGAGAGACAAAAATGTTGTTTTGGTAGTGAGGATAACATCACTACAGTGGTTTGGGCAGAGCAGATGGTGGAATGTACAGCCAAGGGAGAGGGCTTCAGTAACGGCCAATTTGTTGCCAGCATGAACCAAGTTTCTGTCAAAGCCTGAACTCAATACAAGCATCCACAATATAGTCAAACAATCAACTTTCATATAACTAGTTAAGACTGTGGTATGTTAGTCAATGAAGTAATTGTCAATAGCTAGCTAAAATAGAGGATGGGTGTTTGAAAACTGAGGTACTCACTGTGTCTGAATTTTCTTCCTTTACAGAAAGTCTGTGTAAAGTGTGGAATTGAAACAGTTGGGAGCCAGCGGAGACCAGTGTGGCTTTGCAAAATATGCAGTGAGGGGCGAGAGGTAGGTAAAATAAATTATGAAATGTTGCAGAGTTGGAGTATTTTTTTTAAACTGAATTCAAGTTAATGGGCAGAATATTGAACTCGGCGGGCGGGTGCACTCCCGACCCGGTTGGGCGTAAAATGACGTGCGATGACATCGGGCAAGTGTCTTGACATCATCGAGTAGTCCCACGATCGGTCAGCGGGTGCACGCCGGAGTCAGAAGCGCGACCGCTGACGATTGGAAGGCTTTTTAAGGCCTTTAAGTCACAATTGTCCTGAATTTTTCATTGCCTGTTCACCCTAATGGTTGACGGGTAGGCGAAAAGGCCAAGCGGCCTTTGCGTTTTTTAGGGAGCCTCATCCACAGATGGGATGAAGTTGCCTGAAGCAAATAAAAATAAAATAAAAATTTTGGATTTGAATTAAAAACATGTCCCTGCTCATGTGACAGGGTCACATGAGGGGACATGTTTTATAACATTTTTATTTTGTTCATTAAGTTTTTTCAAAGCGCGATTCATCTCTCTGAGGTAGCTCCGTACCTCAGGGAGATTGAAGCGCTCTTTCATGTGCATGCATGAAGTTTGCGCTCGGCCCTTGCCCCCCCCTCCCTTTGCCCGTACAGGCAGCACCGTGTACTGCCGCTCACATTCCACCTTGGGCGGGCCTTAATTGACCCGCCAGCATGAAATCGCGGTGTGGAGCCGATTATGGGTGACGGTTGACTTCCCATCCGCCCCTGCCGAACACCACCCGTCACCGCCCCACACACACACCCCCGCCCCGGGCAAAATCCTGCTCAATGTTTTTGTAATTGCGTTCATTTTAAAGCTAGCCACGAAAAACATATAAATGAATTGGAGAGAGTGACGGACAGAGCAAGAGGATTGCTCCTGGGTGCAAAGGAATATGAGCTAAAAAAAATTAAAGAAATTGAAGTTCTACAGTCTAGAAACATAGATGATTGGGGCAGGAGGAGTAACCAAGAAATATATAATAATGATATGGAAAAGATAAATAGATATAGTAAGAATATCACTTCAAAGTAAGCCAGAAAATTAAGACTAGAGGATCTGGATTTAAATTGGTAAAATTGTAAACTGAGAAAATGTTACAAAGAATGTTTAGTAAGAGTAATAAATGTTTGGACCAATCTGATGTGTAGGGTAATAGAGATTAAAAACCAATAGAAATGTTTGAAATACAGCTCCATACTATCATGTGAAAGTTGACATATAAGTAAGATAGGTTCAATCAATGGAAAACCTTTTTCTCATTCTTGGAATTTCTTACCAAACATAATCACAGAGAGGAAAACTGAAAATACAGTGCAATTATAGAACGCTTACTAAATTAAAATCTATTTTAATTGCCTACTTAGATAAGAGATTGGGCATTTGGGGTAAAATGATAGAGAACATGTCTTGAATGATCTCAAGCAGCAAGTTTTTAATAATGAATAATAAGAATTTGTCAGCTTGGGTGCAAATAAGTTCACTTTAGTGAGAATAATTGTAAAGGTATCTCTTAAATATTGAATTTAGTCCATAGGACATGCATTTCATATGAAACTGATATAAGTACGTATTACTTCTATATTCCATACTGTGATAGGCATGTTCAATGCTAAGATGTTGCTATTTTATATTCAGAACATATTCCCTTTTGTTTGTGAAATCTGGCCACCCAACTCTCATAATTAACTCAAAATGCTTGCTGAAAAGATTTTCAGGCTGCGTACATTTTTCTCCTGTAACTAAAATGACTAATGTCCAAAATAAGGATTTAAATTACTTTTTAATTGAAACTTATTTATTTCACAATAAATGATTTACAGTTGTCAACTGAATTGCCTTTTATACCACTTAGTGCCTCCATTCACGTTTTTACTTAAAGCCACTTCCTCTCCCAAAAGCTGGTGTGCCTTTTTAATCACGAGGTAGCTGTGTGTGTGTGAGAGAAAAAAATGTGTTCTGATTAAATGCCTACTGTGCCTTTTATGATTTATAACCTTTAGAAAGTGAAGGGGGAGAAAGACTGGGAGTTAGAGAGCAAGTGGTGAGTGTATATCAAGGGCTGGAATGTTACGCTTCCATCGGGTGCGTTTGCAGGCAATGGGGTGGGGGGGGAGCTGTAAAATTGGATGTCATGATCACTGCCTACCTGCCTGACCCCACCTCTATGGGCATTTTATCTGCAACAGGAGAAATGTTGGATGGCCCAGCTGCCTTTGGGTCACGAGGCTTTTAAGAGCCTCCTGCTGCCGCCGCTGGGATATTATCTCTGGCAGGGGAGGCTGAAGTCAAATGTCCAGACCACCTAGTAAAATCTGATGAGTTTTCTGGCCAGGCTGATGGGGGATGGGTTAACCTTCTGGCCGGGCACCCTGTGTTCGCTCATTGAAGGCGCACCCCCCCCACCCCCCTCCTGGAAGTATTTCACCTTCCCTCCCTGCATTTTCCCCTCTCCTTGCCCTGATGACCCTGGCCCCCTATCCGCTTTGTCAGGACCTGCCAATCTGCACCGAGTGAGACCCCAGATCCCAAACTTAACCTGCTGGTGTCTACGGGGACTGCTGCAGTCTGAGCAGTGGCTACAGCTCCTGTGGTGGTGTGGTGATACGAGATGGGGGCAGAAGACCCACCTCAAACCAATTAAAGGTTCAGTGATCGTTAAATGGCTACAGGGCAAGCTGGCCAAGCATAGGTGGGCTTGTCACCAACTTTGATGCTGAGGTTGTGGGATCCTCACCCCAGCCTAACATTTAACTTCTTTAATTCCTTATCCGTAATTGCATGTACTGTGCAGCAATGAATCCAGATTTATAAAACTTTTCAGGTGTAGGATGTATTAACATCGTTTTTTAAGAACTAGATAGGAGTCTCTTTTATCGTACAGCAGAAACTACCAAATAAATACAGTTGTGCCACACAAACTCTTAGGTTGGAATTTTCCCAGATTTGCACTAAGTGTGGTACCGGGTGGGTTAAACAATGTCCTGTGCTGACAACAAGGTTGCTCTACCAAGTGAGGATCCAGCAGTGCAACATCCATCAGACAACCATGTCGTGAGTGATGTGTCCTGTTTCACAAACCACTGCCAGGCACTTTTGCAGGCACATCTGCCAAACAGCTGACAGAGTCCATGACACAGAGCCTCCAGTTAAGCCCGGAAGAAACCTCTGGAGAGGAATTTGGAGGCACCCTCCCTGAAATCCTGTCATAGCGCACACCCATATCCTCCAACCACTGCAAAGACACATACCTCGGTGGGACCTAGCTTTAGGGTGGCTCCGGGATCACAATCTGATGGGGACTTCCCTGGTGTCCGCACTCTGAGGACTGCTGAAGGCCAGAAAGTTGCTGAGTCTGAGTCAGGTAATGAGCCTCTGGACTCAGTCATGTCACAATTGCTGGGGCTGCAAAGGCAAGCTCGGGAACATCAGGAAGGGGTGTCCACTGCGCTCCTCAGATTGCAGGGCACAATGGAGGCATCCGTCCGCCTTCAGGCTGAGATGATAACCCCAGCATGCCAATGCATGGAGGTTAGCACTGGTAGGATAGTGGCCACCATGCAGTGCCTGCACTGCTGCACGGGCTCAACTCCATCGCTGATGCCATAGTTGGCCTCCAACAATGTGTATGCGAGAGGGGAGCCAGGCAGCTTGATCTCAATCCAGATACCCCTGCTCGTCAAGGAGTCACTCTGGGGCCCATCCATCCAGGTGTCTCTGAGTGTGTCCGGCCCATCTGATTCCCCTCTTCCTGCAACCTCAGCAGCTCTAGGGGTCGAGGAAGATGCCACTGCTACATAGCATGACTCTGAAAGAGACCCCAAGTCTCGGCCCTCCAGAGGACGCCCATCAAAGTCATCACAGACAGGACGTAGCAGTCAGCAGGCTGCTTCCACCTCTGCTGTGGATGTCTGGGGAGCAACAAGACATAGCGGCAGGGTTAGGAAAGTTAAGGAGAATTAGTTGCACAGCCTGGACACTGGTGTTAATCTCTTATACATACAGTTTACTATTTTCAATAAACTACCTAGAATGTCTCCCTGCCTATGGCTCCTTGTTCTGATGAGCAGTGTTTGTGTCACTCAGATGTGAAACCTTTCTGCACAAGATAAAGGCAGATGTCTCATTCCAGAGCCTCTTCTCTGTGTTCTGTGCAGCCTTCAGACCACAGTGATGGTCCAGCCTCACACTCTCTGGAAATATTACTGATGCCTGCACCTTGGCAGTGCTCATCATTGCTGCCAGAATGTAGTGGGCAGGTGCCACAGAGTTGTCTCATTTTCTCAGCACCTTTAAGGAGGGGATGTCCCCCATTTCTTCAGCATCTGTGACCACTGATGCTGTGCTCCTGAAGGACTCAGGTGCTGAAGGCGGACAAAGCATCAAACTTTTAAAGCTTCATGGCTGAGTCTCTATGACTCTGATCACAGATCGCAAACGAGCTGCCCTCAGCCAGACAGGAGTCAGACCTTCTCGGAGGCTATGTGAAGATTTATGGAGTGTCCACACTGCATGTCATTGTCATCCTCCTGCAATCAAGTGACTATTAGGGCCTCCACTGCAGCTCCATGACAAGAGCATTTTCATAGAGAGCATTCACGCTACCATAAGCCAGACTGGAGTCAAACATTAACAGATGCAATGTGAGGATCTATGGGGTCACCTCACTGCATGTCGTCATCATCCTCCACAAACCTAGCAGCTATGAGGGCCTCCCAAGCGTGCCTGCCTCATCTAGCAAGTGTGAAGGCCTCATCGTCGCCTCTGAGGACCACCTCATCCTCAAGGTCTGGAGCACTTAGTGGAACTTTGGTGCCTCACTTTGCTTGTAAGGGCGGGCGGGCAGGCTAGGAGCCCAATCTCAATCATATCACTATGGCTGCGCCTGAACTGTCTCAGTTACAGAGCAATGGTCAGTTTATACAGGTGTCCTGACAGCGTTGCCACTTCCCTCGCTTACCCTGCCCCCCCACCCCCCCCCACCTCAATTTATTATGTGTGGGATTCAACGGCCAGGGCAGCAGTTACGCCCCCGACAACAGTCACCTCCGCGGTTGGGCAACAGTTGCTCCCGGACACCGCCAGCACCCCCCCTTGAAAATAATCACATCCAAGGCTGGGCAGCAGTTGCCCCTGGACGCCACTTCTGACCACAGTTGCCTCCATGACATGGCGGGACTTCACCCCAGCCCCTTGGCGCCTCTGAAGCTTGCAAAGCAACAGGCGACCCTGGTGATTGCTCTGCAGAACGATGCTGTTCACTCACCTCCAGTTCCCCTAAAGTGAAGGCCGCCAAGTGCACGTCGCCTGTGTGCTGTTGTGAAACACATCAACATGCTTTCCTGCCGACGTAGACGGACGATCCAGTGGGGGCCAAGAGCCTGGTGGGATGGCCTTTTACTGATATGCTGATGCATGACAATGAGCTCCCTGACGACCGTTGGCGGTAAATGCGGGCCGCTGTTGGCAGGCTGAATGGATAATAGTGACCTGCCTCCCCGTCGTCGTGAAACCGATCCTGCCATATTGCCTGCGTATGCCACCTATCACGCCAGCTACCAGCAGGCACGGAAAATTCCAACCTTAGTCTCAATATTGTGGTTTCTGTTCTAAGACTAAGTAAGCAATGTAATTGAATGCTATAAACTGTTTGATTCTCTTGCCTCAATGACAAAGATTGAGTTGCAAGACAGAATTATATTGGTAACCAGTGACATGTTTGACGTTTCCTGTTTGCACTTGGAACTTATGTAAACATCCTTCAGTCAGTTCTGTGATAAATGTGAATTTCAGTGCTTTTTCTTTTTATTACTACAAAGTATGCCATTATAAATATATTGTTTGTTGAAGCCTTCACAAAAGAACCTGCCCTGTTGCTATGTTACAATAAGGAAATTATGAAGGTCTGAAATTTAACTACAGTGGTTGAAGCATCTTTGATTTAATTTTGCAGGGAATGTAACTTAGGATTTAATCTTAAAATATGCGAAAGTATTTTAATGTAATTCTCGTCAAATAAAAATCAAAGTCCATAAAAACACTAACCTCTATTTTAATAGAATGAGCCAACCCAGTTGATGTAGCTGTCAAGCAATGGTAAATCTGAATTCATTTGAGAAAATACAGTGCTTTATGTCCCAAAGCATTGTTTATGTGTTAGGAAGTATTCTGTTTCCAGTGTTGGATCTGATCGTAACTACGCTATAACTGCAGCGCCTATATGCAGTGTAACCTATCAGTTGTAGTATAAATGTTGCCTGAATGCTTTGTCTTTCTTTAAATTGTTGCACTGACTGCATCTTCTGTAAACTCTTTTGAGATCCTGAGACTGTTTCCATGTGTTGAACTGGAATAACGATGCCAAAAATAACACTTCAGAGAATGGGATCACACATAAGCAGAGATTATACACATTTTGTGACTGGTGGGACCAGTGTCTATTGATCTAAAATTATGCTTTATTGCATAATGAAGTATATTCCTCGAAAGAAAAACAAATTGCAGTTCCTACTGCGCTGGCTATTGTATCCTGCATAAATTCAAACTGGTGCTCTCCCCAGGTTCAGGGTTTAATTTAGCTAGAGCAATTGCATTCAATGATCAGCTTTTTGCCACTTTCAAAGAACAGCCTCATTCACTGTTTTCTAAAAATTAATTCTTGGGATGTTGCCCATCCCTAATTGGCTCTAATGAGCCACTGCCTTGAACAACTGCAGTTAGTTTGGTGAAGAAGCTCCCAAGGTGCTGTTAGGTAGGAGGTCCCGGATTTTGGCCCAGTGATGATGAAGGAATAGCGATGTATGTTCAGATTAGGATGGTGTCTGACCAGGAGGGAGACTTGGAGGTGTTGGTGTTCCCATGCGATGATGAATAGTTATTTTTTTCTGATATATTTGACAGGTATAGCTGCATGCTGCCTCAAGTCAGGGTTTCCCAAAGGATGTAGGCAAGCCACCTGATCTCAGATCAAAGAATATGGTCAGCTCTGGATAGTGACTTTGACAGCTATTTGAGTTTTCTTGTGAATGGGACAGGGCTGTTGATTGGCTTGAACACTCTGTGGTGTAGCGCTTGTTGGCAGAATCTTGTTCTTAATGAATTATATCAGCTCATTAAAACCAACTGTTTGTCCAAGCTTTTTGATTGTCTGCCCTGATGTCATCTTTTTTGGTTCTATGTAATTTATTTTCCTGATTCCGCCCTTTGGCTTAAGGACAGAAAACAGCGAGTCCTGATGAGCGGTTATTTTTCAGACTGAAGGATGTTAGACAGTAGTTGTTCCTCAAGGTTCAGTGCCAAGACCATTGCTTTTTTTTTGAGTTAACGGCTGGCATTTTACCAGCCCTTGGAGACAGTCTAGGAGGAGGGACAGGTGGTAAAATGGCGGCAGAAGGCATCCGGAAGGAAGTCCAAACTTTTTCTGGCTCCTAGGGATAATCCCAGAAATGGGAAGGCAGTCTCACAGCCAATTAATTGGCTTATTAATAGGCATTTTACAAACTTGCTGGCATTTTGCTGCTTTTGGAATGACCCCCTCCATTGCTTGAGGAGCTTGCCAGCTTTATTGAGGGGGCATCTGATGTGGCATTCTGGGCGTGGGTCTTCTGACCCTGGTACATTAATATCTTTTATGCTGGCTCTTTGAGGGTGTCTCAGCATGAAGACACTCTCTCTTTCCTCTTCCAGTTTCAGCAGTGACAAATTCTGCTGGTGGTGCTGCTGAGGCTGCAGAGCTGCGGCTGTCTGATTGGGTTGGCAGCTCGGTGAGGC
The DNA here is from genome assembly GCF_017639515.1 of Carcharodon carcharias. Taxonomy (NCBI): domain Eukaryota; kingdom Metazoa; phylum Chordata; class Chondrichthyes; order Lamniformes; family Lamnidae; genus Carcharodon; species Carcharodon carcharias. The sequence continues at coordinate 118,792,046 of NC_054476.1, forward strand.
AGGCTGCCAACCTTAATTGGGTGACAGTCCTGACAGCTGCCTTTTAATTGACTACTGCAGATACGGTAGCATCTGTGGCTCTGCTGCCCTCCGGCGCAAGCTCAGGGCACACATTTCATTTTGACTTTGGGTCTTCATTGTTGCTGATAAAATTCTGGCCAATGTTTAAGTTCCATGACCAGTGCCCTGTTGACAATAATGGACAAATATGATTGTTTAGATTTTCAAAGCCCATATTCTAACTTTGCAAAACTAGTTCAACAGATGATATTCAAGTCTAGCTGTCAACTTGGTGATATTTCAGAGCACACAGCACCAAAGCTGCACCTTATTAAACAAAAACAAAAAATGCTGGAAAAACTCAGCAGGTCTGACAGCATCTGTGGAGAGAAAGACAGAGTTAACGTTTCGGGTCTGTGTGGCAACTCTTCAGAGCTCTGTGAAGAAGAGTCATATGGACTCGAAATGTTAACTCTGTCTTTCTCTCCACAGATGCTGTCACACATGCTGAGTTTTTCCAGCGTATTTTGTTTTTGTTTCAGATTTCCAGCATTTGCAGTATTTTGCCTTTATGCACCATATTAAATCTGTGCTCATAATGTACCTTTTAGAATTTTGTGCTGGTTGTTACTTCAAATTCTAGTAAAAAGAAACTATTTTATAATTAACACATTTTGGTACACCACAGGAGTTCATTAATACCAAAGGAGTTGAGAAACAAATTTTGTGAATTGCTGTACTTTACATATAATTAGTGATGCTATCACTATAATTAAAAAAATCTCTTTCAGCTGCTCAGCAAATTTGCATTTGAATCAATATACCCAAATTTGTCACTAACTGAAACGATCATGAAGCTGCAGTGTCGAGCAAAATTAATGCATCTGAAAATCTAACAGAGCTGCACTGTACCTCATCAGCTTTCCTTATTAAATAGAATTCTTATCCTTGGCTGCATTTCAAAGTTTATTATAATAAAGCATTTGGAAAGGAAATTATGGAGGTGTAGAAAAATTCTACTGGATGATAATTGAAAATATAGCAAATACCACCACTGAGTCTTCTGGGCATCATTTATCTAAATCGGATCCAGGTACCAAGTGGTGATATGTATTTTACACCAGAAAGATGAGCGGGATAAAAAATAAACCATAGAGCTAACAGGCCTGCTTCTCATGTGTTGCACCCTTGCTATTCATGAAAGCCAAAATCAGGGTCAGCCCATAAATTGACCCAACTTTCAATCTCTATTCAAAATTACAGGACAGTGGTCCTGTGTTTATTGTTACTCTAAAACAACAACTACCCTTCGTGGTAGAGATTTCTTTTCCTGAGGTAAAACTGGATCTAGGTTAGCATCCATAGCTCAAATCATAGGTGAGGTTTTATCAGAGCCATGGCATCTCCAGTTCCTATCTTGATGGCGTCAGAAATATTGATTGGAGCAAGACCATGCGAAATGTACATTCCTTCTCTTTGTATGCTGAATGTCAGTGGATCATTGCAGGCAACGTTTGAACACCTTAACCAGGCTATCCTTTGACATTTCCTCTGATTATTAGTGGTGACTAAACCTTTTCTGATTGCAGAAAATTTCTTCATCTAAGATCTTGCTAGCCACATGCAGTTCATTTATATCTGCTTGGTCCCCCAGCTTCATGGTAGTCCTACTTTTCCAAAGACCTGCAAATAAAATGAACTTTGAATAATTGGGGGAACATTTAGTTTTCAATTGTAAAATTCCGAGCCTGAGCAGAGTATTGAATACGGCATCAAACATGTCTGAGATTTCCATTTAATATAAATATATGATGTCACATTTGTCAAAGAATTATTTTTGACTTAACTATAGAACCATAGACCTTTATAAGCAGAAGCAAGTCACTTAGTTAGTCATGTTGGCTGTTTGCTAGAACATTCAAAAACGGATGCCACTACCCTGCTATCTTCACATAGCCAAGTATCTTCCTCTACTCCAAATATTATCTGATTTTTCGTTAAAGGATGCAAGAGCCTCAATCTCCAACACATCCTGTGGTGAAGCATTCTATGCTCCAACAACGCTCTGTAGAAAGAACCTTAACTTTATGATTCCTCATGACTGAGCCCCCGACTGGAGAAAATAGTTTTTCGTATTCATCCAAAATTCCGTTTCCAATCAAAACCTTTCATTATTTTAGGTACTTCTATTGTATCTTCTCTTCGCCTGCTCTGCTGCAAGTGTAATGAGCTTCAATATTTCAAGTTGATTTCTACAGTTATCTCTAACAATCATTTCATACCCTGCTACAGTATACCAACATTCCCACTTTCACCATCAGTTGTAAAAACCCCTGCCAAATATTTCATTAATACCACCAACCTTCACATTAGATTCCCTCATTCATCCCTGAGTGGTCCAAACCTTTCTCTAACTGATGTTTAACTTTTTGTATGCTTGCAAAAGATGATATGATTTCCTTTTATCTGACCTGCTTGTCTTTTTTCATGTTACATTTTAGCCCCTCTCAGTTCCTTTTTCAGTTCAATACCACAGCCTCTTTAAAAGAAAAGAGAAATGTAATGTTAGATCTAATCTTTATCAATTGCCTTCATTTTCAGATTCAGTTTTAATTTAATATCCTTTCCCCCTTTTTTTTGCCTTATTTTGCACTCTACATCTCATATTTGGAAATTTCTGACTAGTTTACTTTTCTGCTCAGTTAATTTGGGCCAGATTCCTTTTAAGGTTTATGAATTTTGCTCTTTTTCTAGTATAATGCCCTCTTCTGTTTTTACATTGAACACATCTAAGTTGTGGTACTATTTTATTTTTGTTCTCCAACTATTCCTCATTTATTTGCCATTATTTTCTAGAACTAAAGCAAGCTACATCTTCTTCCCCTTTTGGTCCTAAGTAGCTACTAAAAGGTATTCTGTACTTTGACCATATGAATGATCTTTATTCCAATCTGTCTTGGGATGGTTAAGTATAATTATTATAATTTCCCTGTTAGTCTTTCATATGTCTTTGAACTGTGTGGACACCTTCACGCCTACCTCATCTCCACTTTTTAGTGTACTGTATTTCACATTAGGAATTGTAGCATTCCCCTTGCTATTTTTTAAAAGCTTTTTTTTTGTATATGATGTGTTTTTCTTGGAGTGTATTCGAGTTGCCTTTTCATCTTGTATAAGAACTTGAAATCCCTGCAATAAGCAAACAGTTCAGATACATTAAGATAAAAGCAAAATATTGTGGATGCTGGAAATCTGAAACAAAAAGTGCTGGAAAAACTCAGCAGGTCTAACAGCATCTGTGGAGAGAAAGACAGAGTTAACATTTTGAGTCTGTATGCCTCTTCAGAGCTAAAGAGAAGTAAAAATGTGATGAAATTTATACTGTTTAAGTGGGGTGGAGCAGGTGAAGCTGGATAGAAAGCCAGCAATAGGAGGGGGCAAAGGAGAGATTGACAAAGATATCATGAATAAAAGGACAAAGTGGGTGTTAATGGTAGTGGTAAGGGCTAAAGGAGGTGCTGATAGTGGCATTAAGTTAAGGAAGCAGAATGTGATAAAAGCAGGACACTTCCCTTCCTTGACCCCTCTCTCAATTTCTGGTGATAGACTGTCCACCAATATTCATTACTCCCACAGCTACCATGACTACAGCTCCTCACACCCTGCTTCCTGGAAGGACTCCATCCCATTCTCTCAGTTCCTTCGCCTCCGTTGCATCTGTTCCGATGATGCCACTTTCCAAAACGGCGCTTCTCACATGTCTTCCTTCTTCATTAACCGAGGTTTCCCAGCCACTTTAGTTGACAGGGCCCTCAACCGTATTCGACCTATTTCCTGCACCTCTGCCCTCACACCTTCCTCTGCCTCCCAGAACCATGATAGGGTCCCCCTTGTCCTCACTTTTCATCTCACCAGCCTCCGCATTCAAAGGATCATCCTCCGTCATTTCAGCCAACTCCATGATGCCACTATCAAATATATCTCCCTGTTACCGTCAGCATTCCATAGGGATTGTTCTCTCTTGGATACCCTGGTCCACTCCTCCATTACCCCCAACATCTCACCCCCCTCCCATGGCACCTTCCCATGCAATTGCAGAAGGTGCAATACCTGCCCCTTTACCTCCTCCCTCCTCACCATCCAAGGGCCCAAACACTCACTTCAGGTGAAGCAGCGCTTCACTTGCACCTCCTTCAGTTTTGGTCTACTGCATTCGCTGCTCCCAATGCAGTCTCCTCTATGTTGGAGACACCAAACACAGACTGGGGGAACACCTTCGGTCTGTCCGCAAGCATGACTCAGACCTTCCTGTTGTATGCCATTTCAACATACCATCCTGCTCTCATGCCCATATGTCCATCCTTGGCCTGCTGCAATGTTCTAATGAAGCCCAAGGTAAACTGGAGGAACAGCACCTCATCTTCCAGTTAGACACTTTACAGCCTTCTGAACTTAACATTGAGTTCAACAGCTTCAGACCATGAACTCACTCCTCTATCCTCACCCCTTCTTTACCCCCTTTTTCTCAATTTTCATTTTAATTTTTCAATTTTAATTTTTAATTTATTTATCCACTTTTATTTTTATTTATTTTCATTTTTATTCATTTATGCATTGTTTTATCCCCACCTTTTATCCTATTTTCGACCTTCCCCTCCCCTCCACCCCCACCAATCCCACCCCTACAAGGGCCATCTGTTACTTGTTCTTGTTCTTTTCAGAGTGCTTACCCTTGTCCTGCTATTGGCACATTCTGCTTTCTTACCTTAATGCCACTGTCAGCACCTCCTTTAGCCCTTACCACTACCATTAACACCTCCTCTGTCCTTTTGTTCATGACATCTTTATCAATCCCTTCTTTGCCCCCACCTATTGCTGGCCTTCTATCCAGCTGCACCTGCTCCACCACCCTTAAACATTATAAATTTCATCACATTTTTACTTCTCTTTAGCTCCATATGACTCGAAATGTTAACTCTGTCTTTCTCTTCACAGAGGCTGTTAGACCTGCTGAGTTGTTCCAGAATTTTCTGTTTTTGTTTCAGTTCAGATGCACCTCAGATTAGGAGCTCTTAAGTGGCGTTCAAAAGGAAAATGTAGCTAAAAGCCCATCAAAGTATAGACCATTAAACTGCTATTGTTATAATAAAATTCAACAACTGAAGAATCTTATCCTTTTAAAAGCAACAGTTTTCAATTTCTGTACTGTTATGTTTTGTGGCTGATTTTTATGCCATCAAAAAGTCCCAGGTTCCAATGTAGTGGGATCAATCTGACAGTACAGTTCAGGCAACAGCTTTAAAATTCACTAACTTGCAATTCTGGCTGTTCAATTCATGAATACTACAACAACACCATTCCATAGCCCATGTAGATATGTTATGTTATGGCCTTGATTTAATATATCAACATGTGGATAATACATTGCAACATCAGTGGGCTGCATTTGTGGTGAAACAATGGTGCTCACTGCTGGCCTCGAAGAAAGCTGCTCACAAATATCTAGTGACCTCTGTGGTGCGCACTTCCTCTTTCCTGATGTCAGGTTGAATCAGGCACCAAATCAAAGGGATTTCCAGGCGTCCAACAGCAGTAATGTCATCAAGCAGGGTAAGCAGCCAATCACGTTGAAGTATCCTCTCAGACAGTAAGCCGGGAAGTTAAACACCACTGAATTTATTCACTTTTAATTTGTAAAGGTACTGAAATAAATTATTGGGACATGGGACATTAAGATAGAAGATAAAATATTGTAAACAAACTTCTTAAAAAGATTATTTGAAAGATAAGCGGAATTTCTTATAATGGGGAAATAAGACATTCAACAAATATAAAATTACTTTCTCAGGACCAGTGAGGCTATATAGGAGTAATGGTGAAATTAGTACAATTTAAAAGCTGCAGATACACCTCAGTCAGCAAGGTGTGATTTTTACAGCAAGACCTAGGTTATAAGAGTGAATGATAGAATGGGTACAGTGCAGAAGGATGCCATTTAGCCCATTGAGCCTGTGCCGGCTCTTTGCAAAAGCAACTTAGTTAGTTCCACTCAGTGTTTCCTCCAAGTTGCATGACCATTGGGAATGCAATGCTTAGTGAATAACAGGCCATATACAAGCAACTTTTATTTTGAGTTGCAATCTTAAAGGGATTGTATAGTGCAACAAACCAGCCACACACAGCAAACAGAAGTTAAAGGGGATGTTGGTCCCACTTTCCATCCTTTTCCCGTTGCTTTGCAATATTTTTCCCTTCAGGTGCTTATCTAATTCCCTTTTAAAACCCATGATTTAATCTTCTACCACCACTCTTTCAGCTGGTGCATTCCAGATCCTAACCACCCACTGCGTAAAAAAAAGTTTTTCCTCATGTCGCCCTTGGTGTTTTAGGCAATCACTTTAAATCTGTGTCCTCTGGTTCCCGACCCTTCCGCCAGTGAGAACAATTTTCCTCTATTCCCTCTGTCTAGACCCCTCATAATTTTAGGCACCTTTATCAAATCTTCTCTCAACCTTCCCTACTCTAAGGAGAACTATCTCAGCTTCTCCAATCTATTCACATAACTAAGGTACCTCATTCTTTTGAATCATTTTGATAAATCTTTTCTACACCCTGTTATGATCCCATTTGGAGAGGATTTTTCTTTTTGAAAGAGTAAAATTTCCCAGCCACCAATAGAAATAACTGAAGGACAAGATTTTATGTTTTGAGGTGTTCTACAATAATAAATAAACTAATGTTAACATACAGTAAACATTACTAACAGCCCACCAATGCTCCAAACTAAAGAAAATGTGCTTTTGGATTAAATAACTACCGCAACCAAAATGTGCCTTATGAAACATTTTTACATTATGGCACGCTTCTGGCAGATATGCAGCCTTAAAGATTAAGCCTTAAGCTCCTCCCAACTTCCCAGAAGCCTCACTTCTCTCTGCCACATTAGGTTGAATCTTCTTGCGCCCTTTGAAAATCTGTCTATTCAGCCTGAGTCCATTATTCTTTCACGGGATGTGGGTGTTGTTGGCAAGGCCAGCATTTGTTGCCCACCCCTAATTGGCCTTGAACTAAGTAATTTGCTAGGCCATTTCAGAGGGCAGTTAAGAGTCAACCACAATGCTGTGGGTCTGGAGTCACATGTAGGCCAGACCAGGTAAGGATGGCAGATTTCCTTCCCTAAAGGACATTAATGACCCAGGTGGGTTTTTACAATGATCGATAATAGTTTCATGGTCACCATTACTGAGACTAGCTTTCAATTCCAGATTTATTAATTAATTGAAATTAAATTTCATCAGCTGCTGTGATGGCCTCTGGATTATTAGTCCAGTGACATTGCCAACATTGTCGCGATCTCCCCCTACTCCAGAACCGACCGCCACTAGCAAGGCCCACCTTAGTGACTCCCTGTTCCTTAAATCTCCTGTTCTGCCCTGTCCTTTTCTCTTCGAACAAAGAATCAGCTGTCATTGGCATCCTGCCTAGTTGCTAACACAAAAGCATCCTTTTTCCCCTGCTTTTTACAGGAGTAGTTGCTGCTTCTCTACACAGCAGTAATTGCTTTGCCTCTTACCATGTCTCTCTCCAAAAGGCAACTGTCCCTCCTTCTGTGTCAAGGAGTGAAAACTGTCTCTCGATTTTCAATAGGTTTTTGTTTGGATTTCTTTTCCTGTGACAAGATCACATAGGCTTCATATGACTGCCAACCCTCTCTCCAGAACATTGTTTTACTGCAAATTAAAGGAGACATTTTAAAACATAACCATCTTTTAAAGTCCAAAATTTGTAACAAGCTTCTTTACAGCCTTCACAAACCTTTTAAAATATGGTACTCAGAATTACTTGAAATACTCCAGTTGTGGTTGAAACAGTGAAGGTGCATCATGACTTGCCTTTGTACTCTATGCCTCTAGTTCATCTGCCTTTTCAACCACGTTCTCAAGTTGCCTGCTGCCTCAACGATTGGTATTCATAAACACCCAGGACTCCCTGTTCATACAACACTTTTAGAATTGTAGTCTTTAGTTTATAATGCCTCTCTTCATTCTTCCTATCAAAGTGGAGCACTTCACTCTTCTCTGAATTTAATTTCGTCTGCCACGTGCCTGTCTATTCTGCCAGCCTGCTCATGTCCTCTTGTAGTTTGTGTTATCTGCATATTTTGAAATTATGCCCTGTACTCCCAAGTCTAAATCATTAATACGTATCAAGGAAAGGAGTGGTCCTAACAATGACCCCTGAGGAACATCACTGTATAGCTTCTTCCAGTCTGAAAAACAACTGTTCACCCCTACTATCTGTTTCCTTTCATGCATCCAACTTTGTGCCCATGCTGCCAATATCCTTTTTATTCCATGGGCTTCAACTTTGCTCACAAGCCTGTTCTGTGGCACTTGGAATATAGACCACATCTACTGAATTACCCTCATCAGCCCTCTCTGTTACCTCATTAAAAAGGGCTTCGTATTTTCACCAGTTCAGAGATTTCCAATTGATTGCAGTCTGGGGTCTTCCACACACATCCTATGGGGAAATGTAGAATCACTGATTGCAACTTCTGGATTTTTGCATTTAACTTCGCATCTTAGTTTTACAGGAGCAATAATGTTGACAGACTCTTTTTTTATTCTTTCATGGGATATAGGTGTCCTTGCAAGGCCAACATTTGTTGCCTACCTCATATTGCCCTTGCTGAGGATATTTAAGACTCAACCGTATTACATGATAATGTAACCCTGCAAAGTCCTCTTTACTAGCATCTTGGGAGCTTTTGCCAAAATTGGGAGAGCTGTCCCACCGATTAGTCAAATAACATCCTGACATAGTCACACTTATGGAATCATATCTTACAATGTCCCAGACACTGCCATCACCATCCCTAGGTATGTCCTGTCCCACTGGCGGGACAGACCCAGCAAAGGTGGTGGTACATTGGTATACAGTCAAGAGGGAGTTGTCCTGGGAATTTTCAACATCGTTTCTGGGCCCCATGAAGTCTCATGGCATCAGATCAAACTTGGGCAAAGAAACCTCCTGCTGATTATCATGTACTGTCCTCCCTCAGCTGATGAATCAGCACTCCTCCATGTTGAACACTATTTGGAGAAAGCACTGAGAGTGGCAAGGGTGCAGAATGTACTCTGAGTGGGGAACTTCAATGTCCATCACCAAGAGTGGCTCGGTAGCACCACTACTGACCAAGCTGGCCAAGTCCTAAATGACATAGCTGCTAGACTGGGTCTGCGGAAGGTGATGAGGGAACTAGCAAGAGGGGAAAAGCCTACTTGACCTTGTCCTCACAAATCTACCTGTACGCTGATGCATCTGTCCATGACAGTATTGGTAGGATTAACCACTGCACAGTCCTTGTGGAGGCGAAGTCCCATCTTCACATTGAGGATATCCTTTAAGGCGTTGTGTGGCACTACCATCATACTAAATGGGATAGATTTTGAACAGATCTCGCAATTCAAAACTCGACATTCACGAGGCTCTGTGGACCATCAGTAGCAACAGAATTGTATATAACCACAAGGTGTAACCTCATGGCCCAGCATATCCCCCACTCAACCATTACAATCAAGCAGCAAGATCTACTTTGGTTCAATGAAGAATACAGAAGGGCATGCCAGGAGCAGCACCAGAGATACCTAAAAATGGGGTATCAACCTGTTGAAGCTATAACACAGGACTACTTGCGTGCCAAACAGCATAAGCAGCAAGTGATAGAGTTAAGCAATCCCACAAATGATTGATCAGATCTAAGCTTTGCAGTCCTGCCACCATCCATTCATGAATGGTGATGGACAATAAAACAGCTCACTGGAGGAGCAGGCTCCACAAACATACCCGTTCTCAGTGATGGGGAAGCCCAGCACATCAGTGCAAAAGATGAGGCTGATGCATTTGCAACTTCTTCAGCCAGAAGTGCCGAGTGGATGATCCATCTTGGCCTCCTCTGCAGGTGCCCAGCATGACAGATGCCAGTCTTCAGCCAATTTGCTTCACTCCACATGATATCAAGAAATAGCTGAAGGCAATGGATACTGCCAAGTCTATGGGCCCTGACAACATTCTGACAGTAGTACTGTACACTTATCCTCCATAACTAGCTGCAGCCTTAACCAAGCTGTTCCAGGTTAGCTACAACCCTGGCATCTACCTGACAATGCGGACAACCGCTTTGGTATGTCCTGTCCACAAAAAGCAGGACAAATCAAACCAGCAGATTTCCACCCCGTCAGTCTACTCTAGATCACCAGCAGAGTAGTGGAAGGGTTGACAGTGCTATCAAGCAGCACTTACTCAAAAACAACCTGCTCACTGACACTCCGTTTGGGTTCCACCAGGGCCACTCAGCCCCTGATCCCCTCACAGCCTTAGGTCAAACATGGACAAAAGAGCTGAACTCCAGAGGTGAGGTGAGTGTGACTTCTCTTGACATCAAGGCAGCATTTGACTGAGGCATCAAGGAGCTCTAACACAACTGGAATCAATGGGGATTGGGGGAAGCTCTCCACTGGTTGGAGCCATACCTAGCACAAAGATTGGAGGTCAATCATCTCAGTCCCAGGACATCCCTGCAGGAGTTTCTCCGGGTAGTGTCCTAGGCCCAACCATCTTCAACTGTTTCATCAATGACCTACTCTCCTTCATAAGGTTAGAAGTGGGGATGTTCCCTTATGATTGCACAAGGTTCAACACCTTTCATAACTCCTCAGACGCTGAAGCAGTCTGTGCCCATATGCAGCAAGACCTGGGGCAGAATTTAGGTCTTCTTGGGCGGGATCGGCTGTAGCAGTCGGGAAGCCAACCATCACCTGCGATTGAGGCCGAAAGGCGATTTCAAGCTGGCGGGTTAATTAAGCCCCTCCTAATGTGAAATGCGAGCGGCAGCGCTCAGCACTACCTTTGTGGGCGGGTGGAGGAGGACGGGTGGGGCGAGCTTGAACTTCACGCGTGCGTGCTTGAGAATCTCCCTGACGCACAGAGCTGCCCCAGGGAGATGGAGAGTTTTAAAAAAAAAAGTAAAGATTAGAAAAATGTTATAAAAATGTCCCCTCTCTTCTCTCTTGCATGAGTAGGGCCATGTTATTAATTAAATTTAAAAATATTTTATTTTAATTAGCTTTTGGCAACCTCATCCTGCTCGTGGATGAGGTTTCTTAAAAAGTGCAAAGGCAACTTGGCTTTTTCGCCTGCCCGCCAACTGTAAGGTTGGACAGACAGTGAAAAATTTCTTTTAATTACCTTGTTAATGGCCTTAATAGGCCTTTTAATTGTTGGCAGGCATGCTGCCGACTCTGCACGCCTGCCAACCAAAGTGTCGCATGACTGTGCATTGACATGGGGATGCTCGCCCGATGTCAATGTGTGTCATTTTATACTTGAGCGGGTTGGGTGCGTGCCCGCCTGCCGGGGTAAAAGTTTTGCCCCTGGACAACATTCAGGATTTAGCTGATAAGTGGCAAGTAACATTTGCGTGACACAAGTGCCAGGCAATGACCATCTCCGACAGGAGTGAATACAACCATATGGCCTTGCTGCCATACAGCAATGTGCTGAAGATGCATACCTTGTAGATCAGCATCTTTGTCAAGCAGGTCAGTTTGTTTTTCCATGACCATTTTGTCAGTAGCTGCCTATCCAATGTGTGAGCACTTCATCAAGGGACAGGGTTGCCTGTCACCATAGATCCACAGTGGCAGAATTTGCTGGCTGCACCCAGTGGTTTATTGCTGAGTCTGATCATAGGTGGGGACACTACATTGGATGGCGAGGGAAAACATGATAAAGGCATGAGACAGACAATCCTTAAGCCTTATTTAGGTGGATGTAAAAGATCCTATATTATAATGCTTAATAGAACAGCCAAAAAAGTTATCTCATTCATATCATTTATGGGACTTAGCTGTGTGAACTTTATACTGCTTTGTGACCGCACTTCGGAAGAAACTTAGCAGTTGTCAAGTGCTCAATGACATACTGAGCACGTGACAGAGTGCTATACATATGCCAGTTCATTCATTCGTATTGTTGAGCTCATCAGTGTTATGGGTTAGCAGGAAAATCCAAACCATTTGAAGACGACATTGGGCAGGATTGTTGCCTCATTGGGCAGGCCCGGGAGCGGTTGTAGAACTGACCGCTGCCCGTGTTCGGATCTCAGCCGCGATCAGGCCCCGACTGACCAGTTAAAAGCCAGCCAGCGTGAATCGTGCACTGCAAGGCTGAGCGCCGCCGGGGTGAGCGCAGACATTTGCGCATGCATACGGATGCACACACTTAAAACTCCCTGAAGGCACAGAGCTGCCTCAGGGAGCTGAAGATTTTTTTTAAAAATAGAGAATTTAAAAACATTAAAAACATGCCCATTCATGTGACTCTGTCACATGAGCAGGGACATGTTAAAAATGAGATTTCAACATTTTTAATTTTATTTTTAATTCCTGTTGGATTCGCCTGCCTGCCAACCGTAAGGTTCGACAGGCAGTGAAAAGCTGCATTTAATTATCACTTTAATGGCCTTAATAGGCCTGTTAATTATTGATGGGCGCGCTGCCGACTCCCGCGCTCACTCGCCGACCGAAATATCGCGCGAGTGCGCAATGACGTCATCATGTGTCTTTCTACACTCGAGCAATACAGCAATGTGCTGAAGATGCCCATGCCTTGTAGATCAGCATCTTTGTCCTGCCGGTCAGTTTGTTTCTCCATGACCGTTTTGTTAGCCTGCCAAAGTTGGTGCCTGCCTATCCAATGTGTGAGCACTTTGTCAAGAGACAGGTTGTCTGTCACCATAAATCCAAAGCAGCGGAATTTGCTGACAGCTTCCAGTGGTTTGTTGTTGAGCCTGATCATACATAAAGACACCACATTGGATGCATGCCGAGCGAAAAATTCTGGCCATAGATTATCTTTTGAATCAGATGTTTTTAGATATTAAGCAATTGAGATACATTATCAAAATTGTCGAGTGATATTTCTTTCAGAAGCAAACAGGCATCAACACTTGAGTGTTTATTGAGTTTGCCTTGTGGTTGCTCAGATTGTAGTAACAGGGACCAGTTTCAGTTTACTTTCAATGTAAGTTTTTGGTGGTGTTTTAGCAATGTCAGTGGAAAAATACTTTTTACGTTTAGTCGTTTGGTAGTACAGAGCTTGAGTATTGCAGGGAAAAAAAGATTTTTTGTTGATTTTTCGCCTTGCAGTTATCAGGACAATTCACAGTAAAATACCAATGTCAGGGGCAACAACATATTTATACTGTATGAGAAAAGGGTGCTGATTGGTTGGTAAGTGGACTCTGATTAGTAAAGGCGTTGCCATGGAGAATGCACCAGTTGATGGTGTCTGACAGTTAACTGCCAAGCACTGTTTGAAATTAAAACCAGGTAGCTTGACTTTGACTGGTCAAGACATTGCCTTGGGGAAAGAACCAGCAAATGGCTCTCAATTATTTTGTTTAGCTGAAACAGGTGCAATGTGTATATGTTCTTTCTGTCTGCAAAAGACAGGGCCCTGTATGTTAATATATGTAGTCTCTAGTACACGCAAATGCACCGTACTATGAGCTCGACTGACAATCTTAAATTGGTTGCCAGTGTTACTCTTAGCACACTGGAGATTATTTTGCATATGTTGCCAATCGTGAAATTGCATCTAATGTGTTTTGCAAGCAAGGGCTGGTTGGGTACAGTCTGTACCTTGCCTGTTGTGGAATGGACAGGCTGTTTGATATGATCTTTGGGGGACACGGCCTACATACCTGGCATTACAGTGGCGCTGAATTTCATATATCACATTACTCATTTGTGTGATAGACAGAACGTCTTTTTGGCTTGACAGCAACATCCTGTTAGTGGCGAATACCAGTCCTGTTACTGCTGCATAGTAGCAGCATGAAACATCTAACTGTACCTAATTCAGAGTTTTGAGATACCTTGCCCTTCCAGGGTAATCTGAGGTAGAACTGGGTACTTTTCAGGGTTGAACGTTCATGAATTTGTTTGATTATACAACATGAAATGATTTAACCACATATTAATACACAGGGCCCTGTTCTTTGCAGAAAAGAAAACATGTGCACACATTATGCCTGTTGCAGCTGAACAAAATAAGTGACAGCCGTTCACTGGTTCATTCCCCAGGCCACTGTCTTGACCAGTCAGATTCAAGCTGCATGGTTTAAATTTCAAACAATGCTTGGTAGTTAACGGTCAGTCACTATCAACGGGTGCATTCTCCATGGCAATGCATCTATCAATCAGATAGATCTCTTAGCTTTGGTTCCTGGAGACAGCACCTTGGTAGTGCCAACCAATCGGCACTCTCTTACAGTGTAAATATGTTGTTTCCCCGACATTGGTATTTTCTTACGAATTGTCCTGATGAATGCAAGACAAAAAGCTTCGACAAAATATGTCTTTTTTTTACATTTAGACGTGTTTCCTTTTAAATACTTTGAAATTGTTGATGTTAGACTTGAGTAAGTGGGTCTAATATGTTGTGATTCTTTGGCACAATCTGAAATCAATTTGTTTTCACTGAAGTAACTGAAACCAATATTTAGGATGCTAGGATTTTGGAGTCCAATTGTAAGTATCAGCAAACTTGTCTTCAACTTCTTGCTTATTTTTATAGGTCACTTTTGAGAAACTTTATTTAATGAATTCAGAAGTTGAGGCCTAAAGTGGTATTGTTAGATGGAGATCTGTTTTACTGATCATAATTAGGAATAATAAACGATCTCTAATATTAATCTTCCTGTCTAACTTCATTACCTGGACTTTGGTGGGTATGTTACTGTAGAACCACTTGATGGCAGCATTGGTGTACCCAGAGCAATTTAGTTTGCCAACGGGAACGTTATGATTGAATTGTTTTACTGAGATCAAGTAGGGTATGCCGTGTGATTTTTATTTTCTTTGATCCATGTTTAATGCTGTTTTGTGTAGAAAGCAGAGTAGCTAAGAAGCCAAATGAATGGTGTTAAGGTGTTTTCACATATTAGCAAACCTAATTATCGTGAAGAATTCTGCCACAATAATTGGCTGACAAGCATGCGGGATAATTATATGATCAGTGGGTTGCCAATTTGCTATAACAACTGCTCTTTTCCATGTGGTGGGGAAACTTGGATGACTTGTGTGTGCAGTGTCATGAAATTGTAATAATTTTCATAATATTATTGTAATTTATTGTAAAGGTGGGTTAATAGTGGGATTTGGATTGATTTCTGTGTGTAGGCTTGTGTGTGTGGGTTTTAATTGAATTACAGATAGCTGGTTTACGTGCTTTGTATCAGAAGGGAAGCTAGGTTTGAAATGCTATATATGTAAACATGGTTGAAGTTTTAGAATGGGCAGTGTGAAGAACATTTGCAATTTTAGATAAACCTGAGTAGTGAATTTCAAAGAGATGGTAAGGTATTACACCTAGCCATAAGAGGCTAAGCCAAATAGTGTGTTTATTATTCCCAAAGGTTACTGACATAGTAAGTATTGTATTATGGAAAAAGTAAAGTTGCAAATACATATTGGGACAATGGGATTTACATGGGAGAAACATGTATAAAGGAGATGAGGTTATGTGTATGGAAGAAGGCATACTAAGATCTAACAAGTGTGAAAAGCTTCCAGCCTCTATGTACCAAGCTGCTGTCTCCAGAAACCGAAGCTAAGAGAATTAATTAATTAATTTATCATTGTCCAGGGTATTGTGTGCTTTGCCTGGGCCTGGTGAAATCTGTGTTGTCTTCCTGTTGCCTTAACAGAGGTGTAACTGGGAGTTAGATTAATTAGGGGAGCTAGGAGTTATCATAGTAGTAATTTGTAGACCTATGTATGTGCTTAAAACCATTTATTTTATTAATAAATGTTTAAGATAGTTTTGAATAAAATTGAAACAAAACTATTATCTTTACAAGGGGAGATGATGGCGCAGTGATATTGTCGCTGGACTAGTAATCCAGAGACCCAGGGTAATGCTCTGGGGGCCTGAGTTTGAATCCTTCCACGACAGATGGTGGAATTTGAATTTAATAAAAATCTGGAATTAAAAGTCTAATGATGACCATAAAACTATTGTTGATTGTTGTAAAAACCCATCTGGTTCACTAAAGTCCTTTGGGGAAGGAAATCTGTCATCCTTACCTGTCTATATGTGACTCCTAAATGCCCTCAGTTGTATCAAACCGCTACAAAGTCACAAAACCTAGGCACCGAAAATGACAATGGCAAACTCAGCCCTGTTGAGCCTGCAAAGTCCTCCTTATGTCCATCTGGAGGGTAGTGCCAAAATTGCGAGAGCTGTCTCACAACTAGTCAAACAGCAGCCTGACATAGTCATCCTCACGGAATCATATCTTACAGATAATATCACCATCCCAGAGGTGGCAGCACAGTAATATACAGTTGGGAGGGAGGTCCCCTGGGAGTTCTCAACATCAGCTCTGGACCCTGTGAAGTCTCATGGTATCAGGACAAACATGGGCAAAGAAACCTCCTGCTGATTATCATGTACCATCCTCCCTCAGCTGATGAATCAGTACTTCTCCATGTTGAACACTATTTGGAGAAAGCACTGAGAGTGGCAAGGGCGCAGAATGTACTCTGGGTGGGGGACTTCAATGTCCATCACCAAGAATGGCTCGGTAGCACCACCACTGACCAAGCTGGCCAAGTCCTAAATGACATAGCTGCTAGACTGGGTCTGCGGAAGGTGGTGAGGGAACCAGCAAGAGGGGGGAAAAAATAATAAAAACATACTCATCCTCACCAAACTGCCTGCCGCAGATGCATCTGTCCCTGACAGTATCGGTAGGAGTGACCACCACCCAGTTGTTGTGGAGATGAAGTCCTGCCTTCACATTGAGGATGCCCTCCATCATGTTGTGCGGCACCGTCACCGTGCTAAATGGATTTTGAACAGATCGAGCAACTCCAGACTGGGCATCCATGAGGCACTGTGGGCCATCAGCAGTAGCAGAATTGTACGTGAACAATCTGTAACCTTATGGTCTGGCATACTATCTCCCCTATTATTACCATCAAGCCAGGGATCAACACTGGTTCAATGAAGAGTGCAGGAGGGCATGCCAGGAGCAGCACCAGGCATTCCTAAAAATGAGGTGTCAACCTGGTGAAGTTAGAACGTAAGGCTACTTGCGTGCCAAATAGTGTAAGCAGCAAGTGATAGACAGAGCTAAGCGATCCCAAAACCAACGGATCAGATCTAAGCTCTGCAGTCCTGCCACAACCAGTCGTGAATAGCGTTGGACAATTAAACAACTGATTGGAAGAGGAGGCTCCACAAATATTCCCATCCTCAATGATGGAGGAGCCCAGCACAGTAGTGCAAAAGATAAGGCTGGAGCTTTTGCTACAATCTTCAGTCAGAAGTGCCGAGTGGATGATTCATCTTGGCCTCCTCTGGACGTCCCCAGCATCACAGACGCTAGGCTTCAGCCAATTCGATCCGCTGCATGTGATATCAAGAAATGGCTGAAGGCAATGGATACTGCAAAGGCTATTGTCCCGGACAATGTTCTGGCAATAATACAGAAGACTTATGCTGCAGAAATTGCCATGCCCCCCAGTCAAGCTGTTCCTGTGCAGCTACAACACTGGCGTCTACCCGGCTATGTGGAAAATTGCCCAGCTTTCTCCTGTAAATTATAAAACAGGACAAATCCAACTCTGCCAATTACCACCCCATCAGTCTACTCTCGACCATCAGTAAAGTAATGGAAGGGGTCATCAACAGAGCTATCAAGCAGCACTTGCTTAGCAATAACCTGCTCACTGATGCCCAGTTTGGGTTCTGCCAGGGCCTCATTACAGCCTTGGTACAAACATGGACAAAAGAGCTGAATTCCCGAGGTGAGGACTGCCCTTGACATCAAGGCTGCATTTGACAGAGTGTGGCATCAAGGAGCCCTAGCAAAACTGGAGTCCATGGGAATCAAGGGAAAACTCTCCACTGGTTGGAGTCATACCTAGCACAAAGGAAAGGTAGTTGTGGTTGTTGGAGGTCAGTCATCTCAACTCCAGGACATCACTGCAGGTGTTCCTCAGGGTAGTGTCCTTGGCCCAACCATCTTCAGCTGCTTCATCAATGACCTTCCATCAGAAGGTCAGAAATGGGGATGTTCGCTGCTGATTGCACAATGTTTAGCACCATTCGCGACTTCTCAGATACTGAAGCAGTCTATGTCCAAATGCAGCAAGACCTGGACCACATCCAGGCTTGGGCTGACAAGTGGCAAGTAGCATTCGCGCCACACAAGTGCCAGGCAATGACCATCCCCAGCAAGAGAGAATCTAACCATCGCCCCTTGATGTTCAATGGCATTACCATCGCTTAACCCCCTACTATCAACATCCTGGGGGTTACCATTGACCAGAAATTCAACTGGACTAGCCATATAAATGCTGTTGCTACAAGAGCAGGTCAGAGGCTAGGAATCGTGCGACGAGTAACTCTTCTCCTTACTCCCCAAAGCCTGTCCACCACCGACAAGGCACACATCAGGAGTGTGATGGAATACTCCCACCTTGCCTAAATGAGTGCAGCTCCTGCAACACTCAATAAGCTTGACACCATCTAGCACAAAGCAGCCTGCTTGATTGGCACCCCATCCACAAACATACATTCACTCCCTCCACCACCAACGCACAGTAGCAGCAATGTGTACCATCTACAAGATACACTGCAGGAATTCGCCAAAGCTCCTTTGACAGCACCTTCCAAACCCACAACCAGTACCACCTGGAAGGACAAGGGCAGCAGGTAGATGGGAACACCACCACCTGGAAGTTCCTCTCCAAGTCACTCATCATCCTGACTTGGAAATATATCGCCATTGCTCCACTGTTACTGGGTCAAAATCCTGGAACTCCCTTCCTAACAGCCTGTGGGTGTACCTACACCACATGGACTGCAGCAGTTCAAGAAAGCAGCTCACCACCACCTTCTCAAGGGCAACTAGGAATGGGTGATAAATGATGGTCCAGCCAGCAAAGCCCACATCCTGTAAATGAATTAAAAAAAAAAAATCACTGTCAGACTGTGTTAAAGATAGATGAATATCAGCTTGTTGCCATCACACTTGATCTTGTGAAGTCAATAAACTTCTTGCTGCACTGGTGGGGGTTTCTGGGAATTTGGGGGTTGTGACTGCCAGTGCCACATCCTTCCACAGACCGCTGACAACTGTGCTGAGGGATCTCTTGCCAACCATTTTCATCAGTTCCATCCCTCTTGTATACATTTTCATTCTGAAGAATGTTTATATCAACCTACGAGAAGTGTTTTTCTCTTTTCTTTCTTGTCCCTGTTGGAGCCATGTTTTTTCCTCCTACGTGCTGATTCTGCTTTGAGGGAGTTTGGCTTTAAATGATACGACTGCAGCCTCAGAAGAACTTCCTTTCACCTTCCCCACATATTTTGCGTAGATCCCAGAAGCATTTCCGCATTTGCTGATGGAACTTGCATCTTTTCCAGCCCAGCGAAATTGAGCTGAGCTGATCCTTTGATTTCTGGTGGGGTCAGCATCATGGCTGTTAGATGGCCCATGCAGCTAGTCTTTTGATAAAGGATCAAGGGGCCTTTGCTTTTACAGTTATTTTAATCTAGTAGCATGAAAGAATTTCTAGGGGTTAGTTGAAAACTTCTTGATAACTACATAAAGCTGTACTTTCTCGTTTGTCAGTGACTACACAGCTAGTTATGTAAGAGTGTTCAGATATGGATATCTCTTACAGCTTAAGAGCCTAGCTCCATTTCTGAGGGAAGAATGCATTAACAAGGAGGAAAATGAAATTGGAACTGCCTTTGCCCTGACTTGCATACAGGGCCAGGACCTGCTCATTAAACTGTTCAAAGAGACTTGTCAATCCATCAATTCGTTCTTGAAGAAAAGCCTCACTAGAATCTGCATACTCCTCCTGCCACACTTATAGATCAGCTTCAGTGCAAGGGCAGCTTGAACAGCCTTCCAAATAAGTACAGGAAATCTTCGTCAGATATCATAAACATTAGTCAGCAATAATATTAAGGTGGCAATTGACACTTTGTCCGGGGCAGGGATTTCTTCATTTTCCCTGTTGCAAGCAGCCAGCAACAAGATTGACCCCTTTACTTCTATTATCTGGCAGAATTTCTTCACAGATGTAGGTTATTATAGACTGTACTCATGTGAACGTACTTACTGCTAGCCCAAATGTTGTGAAGGTTTGGAAGGTGCTGTTAAAGGAACTTTGGCGAGTTGCTGCAGTGCATCTTATAGATAGTCAACATTGCTGTCACTGTGTGCCGGTGGTGGAGGGAATGAATGTCTAAAGTGATGGATGAGGTGCCAATCAAGAGGGCTGTTTTGTCCCAGATCATATTGAGTTTCTTGAGTGTTATTGGAGCTGCACTCATAGAGACAAGTGGAGAGTGTTCCATTACACTTCTTACTTGTGCTTTGAAGGTGGTGGACATGCTTTAGTGATTCAAAAAGTGAAATATTTTCTGCATTATTCCCAACCTCTGACCTGCTCTTGTAACCACAGTATTTATATGGCTCGGCCAGTTAAGTGTCTGATCAATGGTGACCCAGAAAATGTTGATAGCAGGGGAAGTCCAGCGATGGTAATAACTTTGAATGTCAAGGAGAGATGGTTAGATTCATTCTATTGGAGATAGTCATTTCCTGACATTTGTATTGCGCAAATGATACTTGCCACTTATAAGCCCAAGCCTTAATGTTGTCCAGGTCTTGCTGCAGGCGGGCATAGACTGCTTCACTTATCTGAGGAGTTATGGACCATGAACGAACATCCACACTTCTAACCTGATGATAGAGGGAAGGTTATTGATGAAACGGCTGAAGAGTTTTGGACACTACACTGAGGAACTGTAGCAATGTCCTAGGACTGAAATGATTGGCTTTCAACATCCACAATCATCTTCCTTTGTTCTTGGTATGACTTCCTGTTTCCCATTGACCTCCATTGTGCTCGGGCTCCTTGCTGTTGCACCTGGTCAAATGCTTCCTTGTTGGCAAGGGCAGTCACTCTCACTTCAGCTCTGGAATTCAGCTGTTTTGCTTGTGTTTCATAATTCCTTAATTAGGGGTTCAATTCAAGAGATTGAGTACAAAAAGAGAAATGAGGAGGATATAAGAAACCAGGCCTAAATTCAGAATGGCATTCTGCTGTGCAAAAAAATTCTGTTTCTAACATGCAGGAAGGAATATTTGTATTGTGCACTCAGTTATATAGTAAGTGACACAAAACGTTTGAAATGATGATCTGGAGGCAACTGTTCACTGGGTAAAGCTGTGATCTGGTTACTATAAAACACTATTCTTCACTCAGTAGTGACTTACTAGAAACTATTTCTAGAAAACAATTGATGCAGTGGTGCTCTTAATGTATGTAGGAAAGCACTGCAGTCAGCTGTGGTTCAGTTGGTAGAGCACTTGCCTCTGAGTCAGAAGGTTATGGATTCAAGTCTCACTCCAGAGGCCTGAGCAAAAACATCTGGGCTGACACTCCAAGGCAGCACTGAGGGAGTGCTCCATGATCAGAGGTATCGTTTTTTAGATGAGACGTGAAACCATGACCCTCTCTGTGAGCTCAAGTGGGCGCAAAATATCCCAGGGTGATATTTTGAGCAAGAGCAGTGGTGTTATCCCTGGTGTCCTGACCAATTTATATCCCTCAATCAACATCATTTAAAAAAAAAACTATGGCTATTATCCATTGCTGTTTGTAAGAGCTTGCCATGTGTAATTAGCAGCTGTATTTCCTACATTGCAACAGTGACTACAATTTAAATGTACTTCATTGGCTGTACAGTGCCTTGGGACATCCTGTAGTCATGAAACATGCTCAATAAATGTAAGTCTGTCTCAATGCCCATGTGGTCTTATTGGAATAGCATATAGACTAGTGCTCAATTAATTGCTCAATATTCTGCTGTGCAATACTTTTTATCCCAATTATATTTGTATATGAGAAATGCAAAATATCCAAACTGCAGAATATCTCTGTTTGTACTGGTAAGTGAACAATTTTTCATTTTAATATGCACATAACATGATATACTTTGAAAAATTATGAAGCAACATTATATTGCATGGAAAGTAAAATTGTCTGAAGAAATGAGTCTTATATATTGAGTTTGAACAATTACATTCAAAACGAATGTCCTATTACCTCCAAATTCCCCTCCAAGTAACCGTCCTGACTTGGACATATATCAGCTTTCTTTATTGACACTGGGGCAAAGCCCTTGCCTAATAACATCCTGGGAACACCTTCACAACACTAACTCCAGTGATCCAAAGAGGTGGTTCACCACCACCTTCTCATGGAAGGCCAGTAAACGCTTGAATCATGAATGATACCCATATCCCGAGAATAAATATGTGAAAGAAGATGTGGTCCTTTTACATTATCTTGTTACTGTTGCTGTGTGTAGTCACTGCTGTTAACTAGGGAAACACATCAGCTAATTTACTCATAGCACGATCAAACAGAGATACTGAGGTACTGGAGCTGAGAATCTGTTCCAGTGATGTTGATTGAGGAGTAAATGTTGGCTAAGACATTAATGGAAATCCCTGCTCTTAAAATAATGTCACGGGAATTTTATGCCCTCTTAATATGACAGATGGGCCTCCATTTAACATCGATTGGCACCTCTAATAGTGCAACACTCCTTCAGTACTGCACTGGAGGCTGGGGTGTTAGCCTAATTGTGCCCCCATGTCTCGATTGAGGATTTGAACTCTCACTTTTTTGACTGAGGTGACAATGCTCTCTCCGAGTCCTGGCTGCCATCTAAATAAAAGTAAATTGGAGCATTCAAAGTTGCAGAGATTATGAATGAGATAATGTGTACTATCCTGCTTTATCTTGCATTGGCTGATACATCTTGTAATACTTTGGATTCTGTGGCATCAATTGCTCCCTTAGGCAGGGTGAACATCTTACGTTTGTGAGTAACACATGCTGCCTTATATCTACTTGTATAATAGCAGGGATGTAACAACAGAACCCTTTTGTGACTGGAACCAGTAATGTGTCCTTTGCACATACATTTCATCAATCTCTCTGTAGGCGGACTGAGGCAAGACAAGGTTTGAATTATTGAACTACTTTGTTGTGCAGTGAGGCGAATGTATAGAGCAATAGTTGTAAGATTCACGTAGTTCCTGCAATGCAACTTTTATTCATGTGACGATGCAACATAAGAATATGCAATGCTACCCCCGATCATTGGACCACCTCACTTGACTTAAATAAGGGATCTACTAGGGCTCTCTCCCCGCCCTACACACCTTAGACCAGCTTATATTTCAACTCTTTCTTGGACTCACTCAAGTTCAGTCGAAGGGTCATGAGGACTCGAAACGTCAACTCTTTTCTTTTCCGCCGATGCTGCCAGACCTGCTGAGTTTTTCCAGGTAATTCTGTTTTTGTTCTGGATTTCCAGCATCCGCAATTTTTTTGTTTTTATCTCTGTTTTTAATTGACTGCCACTGCGCTTCAAGAAATGCCTACCTCCTTGAAGAAGTTCTGTTCATCTCTGCGACAAGATTTCCAAATCTCTCTTTTGCCTTGCTCACCTTCATTGCTTTCCATTTCTCTCCTGGTGTTTGACAAGGTGTTTACTAAAACCCGCTTTCACAGCCATATCTCCTTTCTCAGTGACTGTCTCCGTCTCCGACTTACCCCACGTGGATTTCAACTGAAATTCCACCCCTCATGTTTCGAACCCACCCAGGATTACAGGT
Organism: Carcharodon carcharias; assembly: GCF_017639515.1. Classification (NCBI taxonomy): domain Eukaryota; kingdom Metazoa; phylum Chordata; class Chondrichthyes; order Lamniformes; family Lamnidae; genus Carcharodon; species Carcharodon carcharias. The sequence continues at coordinate 118,815,837 of NC_054476.1, forward strand.
ATCTCCGGGACATAAAACGTTTCTCGGACTGCTGTTCCCGTCACATTCTGAAATCCACACTCAGTGCCATGCGCCGCCATATGAACACACTCGACCTCTCCCTCCAGCAGCACTGCCATACTCTTTTTCAAAGCTGCGCGTGCCCCCAGTTTCATTTTATTCTTCGGCTCATCCGACGCCTCAACAAGAAACTTTTTCTCTTTCTCTCAAGTGCTAAGGAACGCAAGCTCCAACAACTCATTGACACTAACACTCACCTAGGACCCTCCACCCCTGCCTGTCCCTCCGTCCCCACCCCATCTTCCAATCCCAGCCCCAGCCGTGTATTCACTATACCCCCTGACCTTCCCCTCTCCGATGCTGAACATTCAGTGCTCAGCAAAGGACTTAGTTTCATACCCTTACGCCCTCACCTCAATGAATTTCGGGCTCGGCATGATGCTGAACTCTTCTTCCGCCGTCTTCGTCTCCGGGCTCAATTCTTTGGGCAGGAGTCCTCTCCCCGTTCAATGGATCCTTTTACCCACCTCCAATACTCTCCCTCCACCTGGACCCCTCCCTCTGGATTCTTACCTTCTCTTGATCTTTTCATTGAGAACTCTCGGCGCGACATTAGTCGTCTCAATTTCTCTGCTCCTCTCACCCATTCTAATCTCTCTCTCTCTGAACTTACTGCACTCCATTCTCTCAGGTCCAACCCTGACATTGTCATCAAACCCGCTGACAAGGGTGGTGCTGTTGTTGTCTGGCGCACTGACCTCTATCTCGCGGAGGCTGAGCGTCAACTCGCAGACACTTCCTCCTACCTCTCCCTGGACCATGACCCCATCACTGAACATCAAGCCATTGTTTCCAGGACTGTCACTGACCTCATCTCCTCTGGGGATCTTCCTCCCACAGCTTCCAACCTGATAGTCGCCCAACCTCGGACGGCACGCTTCTATCTCCTACCCAAAATCCACAAACAGAACTGCCCCGGTAGACTGATCGTCTCAGCTTGCTCCTGCCCCACAGAACTCATTCCTCGTTATCTTAACTCCCTTCTCTCTCCCCTTGTCCAGTCCCTTCCCACCTACATCCATTATTCCTCTGACACCTTACGTCACATCAACAATTTCCAGTTCCCTGGCCCCAACCACTTCCTCTTCACCATGGATGTCCAATCCCTCTACACCTCCATCCCCCACCAGGATGGTCTGAGGGCCCTTAGCTTCTTCCTCGAACAGAGGCCCGAACAATCCCCATCCACCACTATACTCCTCCGTCTGGCTGAACTTGTTCTCACACTGAACAATTTCTCCTCAACTCCTCTCACTTCCTCCAAATGAAAGGTGTGGCTATGGGTACCTGCATGGGCCCCAGCTATGCCTGTCTCTTTATGGGGTATGTGGAACATTCCTTGTTGCAGTCCTACTCCGGCCCCCTTCCACAACTCTTTCTCCGGTACATCGATGATTACTTCGGTGCTGCTTCATGCTCTCGTCGGTACTTGGAAAAATTTATTAATTTTGCTTCCAATCTCCACCCCTCCATCATTTTCACGTGGTCCATCTCTGACACTTCCCTTCCCTTCCTTGACCTCTCTGTCTCAATCTCTGGTGATAGACTGTCCACCAATATCCATTACAAACCCACCGACTCCCACAGCTACCTCGACTACAGCTCCTCACACCCCACTTCCTGTAAGGACTCCATCCCATTCTCTCAGTTCCTTCGCCTCCGTCGCATCTGTTCCGATGATGCTACCTTCAAAAACAGTTCCTCTGACATGTCCTCCTTCTTCCTTAACCGAGGTTTTCCACCCACGGTCGTTGACAGGGCCCTCAACCGTGTCCGGCCCATCTCCTGCACATCCGCCCTCATGCCTTCTCCTTCCTCCCAGAAACATGATAGGGTCCCCCTTGTCTTCACTTATTACCCCACCAGCCTCCGCATTCAAAGGATTGTCCTCCGCCATTTCCGCCAACTCCAGCATGATGCCACCACCAAACACATCTTCCCTTCACCCCCCTGTCGGCATTACATAGGGATCGTTCCCTCCAGGACACCCTGGTCCACTGCTCCATCACCCCCTACTCCTCAACCCCACCTATGGCACCACCCCATGCCCACGCAAAAGATGTAACACCTGCCCCTTCACTTCCTCTCTCCTCACTGTCCAAGGGCCCAAACACTCCTTTCAAGTGAAGCAGCATTTCACTTGCATTTCCCCCAACTTAGTCTACTGCATTCGTTGCTCCCAATGTGGTCTCCTCTACATTGGCGAGATCAGAACACCTTCGGTCTGTCCGGAAGAATGACACAAACCTCCCTGTTGCTTGCCATTTTAACACTCTACCCTGCTCTCTTGCCCACATGTCTGTCCTTGGCTTGCTGCATTGTTCCAGTGAAGCCCAACGCAAACTGGAGGAACAACACCTCATCTTCCGACTAGGCACTTTACAGCCTTCCGGACTGAATATTGAATTCAACAACTTTAGGTCTTGAGCTCCCTCCTCCATCCCCACCCCCTTTCTGTTTCCCCCTTCCTTTTGTTTTTTTTCCAATAAATTATATAGATTTTTCTTTTCCCACCTATTTCCATTATTTTAAAATATTTTTAAATCTTTTATGCTCCCCCCACCCCCACTAGAGCTATACCTTGCGTGCCCTACCATCCATTCTTAATTAGCACATTCGTTTAGATAATATCACCAACTTTAACACCTGTGTTCTTTTGTTCAGTTGTTTGTGACATCTTTTGATGATCTGCTTCTATCACTGCTTGTTTGTCCCTACAACCACACCAACCCCCTCCACTTCTCTCTCTCTCTCTCTCTCTCTCTCTCTCTCCCCCCCACCCCCCCCCCCCCCCCCCCCCCCCACACACACCTTAAACCAGCTTATATTTCAACTCTTTCTTGGACTCACTCAAGTTCTGTCGAAGGGTCATGAGGATTCGAAACGTCAACTCTTTTCTTCTCCGCCGATGCTGTCAGACCTGCTGAGTTTTTCCAGGTAATTCTGTTTTTGTTTTGGATTTCCAGCATCCGCACTTTTTTTGTTTTTAGATCTACTAGTTATCCTCCTGCACTTCTTAGCTCATTTCCTCTGTTTTCGCAAAGCTGTTTTCCCTTGTTGTTTTTGTTTTAAAGTTTCTCTATCAAAACGAGTGTCTCTCTTCTACCCTAACCCCCCACTTTCACAAACAGAGATCAGGGGCTCTTTCAATCCAGCAGCTGAGAGGTGTTTTCTGAGCAGCCAGAAAAACTAATGAATCATTTATTGTTTGGTGTCTAAGAAAAATCATTTCCATTTAGTAGGTTAAACGCTCTTCATATGACTTCTGACCTGCAGCTCAGCATGGAGCTTGTCCCCTTTCAAACTAAGCATTAATGTATAAACACATTTTAAAATAACTGTGTCTAGATCCTTTCTGTGGAAAAATGGTCAAAAAAATCCATAAGTGCACCACTGGTGTTGCAAGGTTAAGTTAAAATTTGCTACTCTTCCACATTATAATAATGCATCAAATTATGCCACAACACCAGGTTCATATGTTCCACCAATATGTTCCATCAATGATTTTGAAAGCTATTTCCAGATTCCAATAATTAGCCCTTAAAGGAACTATCTTGATGAATTCCACTTTTGTCATAGAATTATGAATTAAAATAAATAATCTGCAGAAAATATATGCCAGTATAATCATCTGCCAGTTCAGTTTGGGCCTGTGCTGATCTGAGCTGCCACAGCTGTGTACTTTAGGTTACCTACAACCTCAATTTTTTTTAACATGACCTTGCATGATATCAGGACAGGTGCAATAAGCTCAAATACTCGCTGTAGCTGTCAAAAATTAGGTATAGTAACAGAGACCACCAACACTGCCTGCCAATTTAAAGCTATAATCTCTTTTAAAGCAAAATATTGAAAAGGGTACCTTCAAGGATTATTATTTTAATTGATTAAAACAGTATTGCTATTTGTAGAACCTATTCTGGCGCTGCTCAATAACTGCTCAAGTTGGCACCACTTCATGAAAGTATGCTGGATCAATTTTTTGTTTGTTTATAGACACAGTCAGGTGAAATAAATAATGATAAAACACATAATTGCATCACTTGCATGTGAAATTGTGCTGGAATAAAACAATCATCTTCAAAGCTTTCCCTTACCCTAAAATAAAAAGACAAGTTGAACAAACAATTCTTTCTTGAAGGCATTGGCCTATAAGATTAATGTCATGATTTTTTTAGTAGACAGACATGCATACTACAGAGGCGATGCAAGGAGTACTCAGAGTTGAGCAATTGTTCTTCTGTTTATTTTCTGATTTATGAACCTCTGCTATTTGTAAGATTCATATGGGTTTTGATGGGACTTCTTACTGGCTTTTATTTATATAAACATCTGAAAATGACAGGTAAGAAAAGACCAGCTGAGTGCATCACACCCTATTTATTTTACCATTCAGAGTGGTTAGTTTTGTGGATATTATTACCAAAAGTAGATAGTTGCCGCTCTTCAGCTGTTTTATAAGAAAGGTCAAGGACCAGCAAGGCCCATTCATCACATTTGAACTTCATTCCTTTCTAATGTAATTCTTCTGTTGTACCCAGGGCCAGGGAGAGAAATCATGGGCCCAGGTCCTTATTCTGTTTTTGGGCCTCCCCCCGCCTCGAATCCTCCCACTCAGTCATGCATGAAATTTTCTCCCCTTTCAAGATTCACCAATCAATTCACCAAACAATCACAGAAATGTTCTAGTAAAATGATAGCATCCATTGTTGGCATCTGGTTACAAATATCATCAGGTATAATATATATATATGGGCCATGAATATTAAGAACAGCAACGATATTATACCGTGTTAGTTTATGCGCACCCTATAGGTGATCCAACTGTGACTATTAAACAAATCAGTTAGTACAAATTTTACTTTAACAGCACTGTGCAATATTTTAATTTGATAGGAAAATATCCCATTAGTTATTTATAAAACTGTGCAGATGATAACACCGATTTCAGTGACTGCCTCAGTCCTCACTAACAGGTTTTGTATATTGCACCATATGATCACAGTAACAGTAAATTCATGTTTGGGTGAAAGATTCAAGACTTGCAACCCAGGTAAACGGCGCAAGATATTTTCCATTCTGTAGAAAAATTAGAAGACTTTCTCCTGCCTGGGTGCGTGATACTATTCAATATAATTATTTCATACAAGGGGTATAATTGGATTCTATTTTAAGAGTAATCTCACAGGGTCGGAAGATCAAATGACTCCTGAGCAAAAACGTGGAATGATTGAACAACATAGGTATTCACTGTCAATGAGAATCATTGGAGCCTTCAGGTGTCTATGTGTGATACAACTTTTAAGAGGACAAAGACTGAATGTGGTTCACACAATAGCATCTGTGTTATCTTGATCAGCAAGTCTGAAGATTCTGCTGATGTTGTTTCTCACTACAATCATTTTCAATATCTACTATGCGACACAACTTTATCACAATATTTCATTCCTCAAAAAACTCATAAAAGCACAAGTAAGATAAAAGGGAAGCAGACAAAAGGAAAAGATTGAAGTCAATGAAAAAGACTCTTGAAAATCATGTGCTATGTAAAGCAGTTTATTGATTCACTATGAGCCCATTACGCAGTCCTTTCCTGGCAATTTCACCCCACAAAGTCTGGTCACAGCAAATGTACGTTAGCAGCAAAATAAACAGAACTCCAGCCATGATTCCAATTTCTGTTCACAAAATAATTATGGATGTCAAAGGCCATAAAGCCCAGCTCATCTCATCCTTCCAGAATGACGTATGAACATATGTATTAGGAGCAGGAGTAAGCCATTCTGCCCCTTGAGCCTGCTCTGCCATTTGATAACATTGTTTACATTATATCAATGGCTACAACTCATAAGTATTTAATTGGCTGTAAAGTAATTTGGGGCATCGTGACAGGAGCTGTATAAATGTAGGATTTGTTTTTCTTTCATTAAATCTGCATGCATTTGCCCTGGTATCTTGACTGTAACAATGGTGAAATTGAGGGTCCAATGTTGATTCTGTCAAGATATTCACAGTGCAATCAATTGATGTTAGGCAAGTGGCTACAAAGAAGTCACTACATTTACAAATCAATTCAGCTCTGTAGCAAATATAACCTTGCTGCTCTGACTTCCCTGGTACCAACTCAGCATATACCACAAATGGCATGTGCCTTTTCTATGCTAACGACACTATCCCCATGTCTTTTGGACATGTACCAGCAGCTCAAGAAAAATGTAGATTGAGTTGTTGATTTTGTACATAGTGCAAAAATTCAGTACAGCCTGAACTCAAGAAATCGATTGTTCCTCATTCTCCCAGGAGCTTTCATACAAATTGTATTGTACACTGCAAATTTATAGCCTATGCACAGGTTCCATATGATGCTGCATTACATTGGTACTGAATTAATGTGGAAATAGTATTTTTTAAAAGCTCTAATTGTGGTTTGAGGTGTGAGAGAAACAGGCATTTATTGCGATGGGAATTGAACACACAAGCAGGGAGGTCGTGCTTCAGTTGTACAGGGCACTAGTGAGACCAAATCTGGAGTACTGTGTACAGTATTGGTCACTTTATTTAAGGAAGGATGTAAATGTTTTGAAAGCAGTTCAGAGAAGGTTTACTAGACTAATACTTGGAGTGGGTGGGCTGTCTTATGAGGAAAGGTTGACAGACTAGGCTTGTATCTGCTGGAGTTTAGAAGAGTAAGAGGCAACTTGACTGAAACATATAAGATCCTGAGGGGTCTAGACAGGGTGGATGGGGAGAGGATGTTTTCTCTTGTGGAAGAATCTAGAACTAGGGGTCACGGTTTAAAAATAAGGGGTCACCCATTTAAAACAGAGATGAGGTGAAGCTTTTTCACTCAGATGGTTGAGTCTCTTTGGAACTCCCTTCCTGAAAAGATGGCAGAAGCAGAGCCTTTGAATATTTTTAAAGTGGGGATGGATAGATTCTTGGTAAGCAAAGGGGTGAAAGGTTATCAGGAGTAGGTAGGATGTAGATTTCAGGTTACTATCAGATCAACCATGATCTTATTAAATGGTGGTGCAGGCTCGAGGGGCTAAATGGCCTACTCCTGCTCCTTGTTAGTATTTTGTAATTAAGGAACTCCAACAGCTAAAAAAGCGTGTGACAGCAATATCCTGAGAGAAATCATTTCCAGAAGCACTTAAGTCATAGGATTGGGTTTCTATAAAGGCCCTTTATGGTAAAAGCCCTTTATGCTGCTTCTCTGGGATTTCAATGGATTCTTTTGTCAAAGTTACAATGGATGATCGGGAATCCTCCCCACAGAGAAATTTTAATCCCAGAGTGTGACCACCTTCTGCTAGATTTTAAACAGAATGGGGTGAACCTAGGATGGAGTAAATATTTGTAAAACCTTTCTTTAAGCAATTTCTTAGTGATAAATAAGAGTTTCATTCCTAAATTCTGCAAGAGTAATAAAATGGGCGATAGTGATTCAGCACCCTCTTTTGCATCACTCCCAGTTTTTAGTTTCTAACACTTATTTTGATGAGGCCCAGGATTCTCAAGCTTTTGGTACATCAACACAGCATGACATCAGAATTGTATCTACTTTAGTGCATAATCAAAATTGAGACTGCTATTTATATCCTGGTTTAAATTCAAAAGAGAGTATTCATTTTTGTGGCGCTGAACCTTAAAAGTGACAACCCCACCCTGCACCACTCACCCACCACACCCAACCTCCCACACCCCACCCACAAATCCCCCCACCAGCCCAATCCGAAAACCCCCAACCTCCCTCCAACCCTGCCTCCCCAGCAACCCAAACAGCCCCATCATCCAATTGGGTATAAAAGAATTAGAGATTTCAATTACCATTTTTCAACCAAGAATACTCTCAGTGACTGTGCTGCTGCTGACCTTTGGGCAGCTTCGTGGTTTTCTGGTGGGCTTTTTAAAAAAAAAATAGGATCACAAAGCTGTGTGAAGTTCAGAAGCAACAGCGCAGCAACTCAGTGAAATAACCTGTAAGTCCGGCTTTAAAAAAAAGGGTTCACATTTGCAAATTTTTTTAAAAGTCTGTCTTTCAGGTCCGCAGATCTGCCTCTGGCTGCTCAGTGTTGCCAAACTCAAAATGAAGCTCAGTACCTCGCCTAGTCCCTCGGCCCCGTTGTTTGGTACCATCTGGACACCCCTCTTCTGGGCCCTGGTTGTAGTTTCCAACACCATTGTATATTTACCAAATGTCTATACAGCCCCATCCCATTGTCAAATGCTGTTTAATAATTGTAGTCTATCAACAGCAGGCCTAAACATTTTGCAGTTTCCTGAACAATTACAAGGGAATGTTTAATTTATTAATATGTTTAATAAACAATTTCATGAAAATCCCTGTGTACATTTTTGGCACATTTCAAGAAAATATTTCGATAGTATCAAAATATCGAATACTTTAAAAAGCATTTAGCTGAAGAGTGGAAGGAAATGCACATTTAGCAATTTATACTGAACTGAGTTATGCTCATAATATAAAATTTATTGCACTTTTCTGAAATATCTAATTTTTGTGATATTAGTTATATTTCTTACCTTTGACAGATTTGGAAGAGATCTGGCGCTTGGTTTTACAAGGGGTTGCCAAAATTCATTCTGCCAGTGAAAAGTACTGCTAGAAACAACGAGCTGCACCTACGACCTATTCAGATGGAGCATGGACAAAGTATTATTGTCAACCGATCGTACAGTTGGGCTAAAGAAAGAGGTTGGTGTTTTAGCCTCTCTGCAAGGTCCTTAGTGCCTTTTCCATATATAACCTTGCTTTGTTCCAGGACATGCTCCTGTATCCCAAGAATATTAACTTGCATCAACTGTACATCCATGCATGCAACAATTATTTGACAAATATCTCCTTTAAGGTCTTTCAACTGAGCATCTAAGCCCTTAAACTCTCTCAGAAAGACCCTATGTTACTTCTGTTTATGACATTAGTTCCAAATTGGACCATTCCATTTTAAATGTTTTTCCATTTTTTTCTGTGTGCCCTTCGCCCTGCCACTTGGAGACAGCATAGTCAAGTTTCCTGGTTATGATTACAAAAAAAGACCGTCTCACTTGCCCAATGATGGAATATACAATTACTACCATCCTTCTATTTTAGTAGCTTACTTGCCTCTGGCCCCGCTATGTAGTACAGTGCTCCATGGCACAGGCAACTTGCTCAGGGCCACCTTTATTTTAGACAATGTTACTCTACGCCTCAAAAATCCAACACTTTGTAAAAGCTACCAACACTTTTGTCCCTACATATGGGCTTTTACCTTTAAAATGCTCCACACCTTCAGGAAGCTACTAATCCTGGGACCACAATGGACTGGGAGTTCATCCATTCTATTTTAATGAAGTTGACATCACAAAATCATAGCATGCACTAATGATTAGATGGGTGCTATTGGCATACTACAAGACATATACTGAATCAAAGGCTTGATGGAAATACCTGCAGCATTTTGTATATGTAAAAATCAAGACTTCCAAATATGAGTATTAACATTAAGTGTAGTGTGTACTACAAGGATACTTGGAGAAATTACTGGTAGAGAACCATTAGTCCCATTTTATTTTCTCTCACACAACAATTTAAATAATTACAGTGATAGGATTTCAGAAAAGCAGTAGGATAAAAATGCTTTTTATCTTTCATGTTCAGTCTACTTGAAAGAGCAGGTTTATGGTCATGCTGACCTGATGGATAGTTCCTTCCATATTCTTGGTGCTGAAAACCACAAAGTAATTATGCTTTGATATCTAATAGAAAGGTTTTGCATTGGTGTTACATGTTAACAGGATCCATATCAGTTGTTGAAGTCAAAACTAAGATATAGGGCAGAATTTTTTGTCCCGCCCCGAACAAGAGTGAAATAGTACACGATGACATTGGCCGAGCATTCCTACGTCATCGTCCGTTCTTGCGATCCTTTGGTCAGCAGGCGCGTGCGAGAGGCGGCAGCGTTTATGGTCATGCTGACCTGATGGATAGTTCCTTCCATATTCTTGGTGCTGAAAACTACAAAGTAATTCTGCTTATAATTGAGGGTCCTATTAAGGCCCTTAAGCAATTAATTAAGTTGCATTTTTCGCTTCCCGTTCAACTGTTCGGTTGGCAAGCAAGTGAATAGACCAGGCAGCCTTTGCATTTTTCACAAAACCGCATCCACGGGTGGGATGAGGTTTCCAACAGTTACTGAAAAGGCAATAAAAATTTTTTTACCATCCTTTTTCACACTTGACTCATTCACATGAAGAGGGACAAGTGGGGCCATGTTTATATCATTTAAAATTCTTCAGCTCCTTGAGGCAGCTCTGTGCCTTCAGGAAGTTTTCAGTGCGCGCTCCCCCCCGCAAGTGCAGACTTCAGTGCTCACGCTCACTTCCCCCCCACCACCCTGGCAGCACTGAGATTCTGAGTGCGCGTTGGCCAGCCAGCGTGAAATCATAGGCGGTGGCCAGACTTGCGGTTGTTACTGTGCCCGCCCACTGTGCCCACCTGACGAGGGGAAACCCTGCCCATAGAGCCTTTCCTTGCTGAGTTTATTGACTTTGTTCAGTGTCAACACGCCTCACCTCCCCCAGTGTCGGAGCTATTCCCTATTTATTTGTGTTCAAATACCCATCACCTTAATGTTATTGATAAGACATGACATTACGTACTCTACTTAAGGAGTGTGGAACATGTACCTAGGCCATTGGTTGCTTGTATTTTGAATTCCTGTAAAGTTTCACATTGTTTTCATTGGATGAGAATAGATTTGGTCTCTCACCCTTGCATTTGAGGCTTGGGACATGTAAAAGTAACCACTGGGGTGAGGTGTCCCAGATCTGCCAGCACCAGTGAAACAATCTTTTAGTCCAGACTTTTATGCCACGTTTTAGAAACATAGAAACATTGAAAATAGGAGTAGGCTTAGGTCATTTGGCCCTTTGAGTCTCTCTACAATTCATTGTGATCATGGCTGAACCTCTATCTCAGTGCCATACTCCTGCTCTCTCCAAAACCCTTGATGCTTTTAGAGTCTAGAAATCCATCTCTTTCCTCCTCAAATATATTCAGTGACTTGGCCTCCACAGCCTTGTGTGGCAGAGAATGTCACAGGTTCACCACCCTCTGAGTGAAGAAGTTTCTCCTCATCTCAGTACCAAACAGTCTACCCCATATCCTGAGACTCTGACCCTTTGTTCTAGACCCCCCAGCCAGAGGGAACATCATCCCTGCATCCAGTCTGTCCATCCCTGCAAGAATTTTACCCCTTTCAATGATATCCCCTCTCATTCTTCTAAACTCCAGTGAATGCAGGCCTAGTTGACCCAATCTTTCCACATATGACAATCCTGCCATTCCAGGATTCAGTCTGGTGAATCTTTGTTGCACTCCCTCTATGGCAAGTATATTCTTCCTTGAGCAAGGAGACCAAAACTGCACATTATACTCCAGGTGTGGTCTCACCAAGGTTCCTGTACTCAAGTCCTCTCTCAATGAAGGCCATTTGCTGCCTTAACCACTTGCTGCAGCTGTATGCTTGCTTTCAGTGATTGGTATAGAAGGACAACCAGGTCCCTTTGTACATCAACATTTCCCAATCTATCACTATTTAAATAATACTCTGTCATTCTGTTTGTCCTACCGAAGTGGATAACTTCACACTGATCCGCGTTGTAGCGCATTGACCATGTATTTGCCCACTCACTCAACTTGTCTTAGTTGCCTTGAAGCCTCTTAACACCCTCCTCACTGCTCCCATTCCCACCAAGTTTTGTGTTGTCAGAAATATTACATTTGGTTCCCTCGTCCAAATCATTGATATATATTGTGAATGGCTGGGGGGCCAAGCACTGAACCCTGTGGTACTCCACTAGTCACCGCCTGCCACTCTGAAAAACACCTGTTTATTCCTACTCTCCGATAACATTCCAATGAAGCTCCCTGAGATATTTTACTACATTTAAGGCACTAGATAAATGTAAATTGTAGGAGTGAAAGTTGTAAAGGTTAGGGGAAAGTTGTAAAAAGAAAGATGGCATGAGTTTTTGTTGGAATAAAATTGTTGATTTACGCTTAAATACTCTCCCACTGAGTTTCTAATGGCTAATATATAGTAGTTTCTATCTCATACTGTGCACCAGTGGTTTCTTTGTTTGAAATAATGACATGAATGATGATTTCTATATGCAGTAGATGCTTAAATTTGAAAGCATATTGAATGTATTGAGGGCCGATTTTCCTTTTCTGGTGTTAATTCCGTCAGAGCGGTTATCACATTTTCTCGGTTAGATGACAATGTTTGCGTGTGAGTGAAATTTAAAGAGATTGAGACAATTACCAGTAAAGGTGAGTATGACAATTAAGGGGTCAAAAATTCTGAAAGCCTCAAAAGGCACCTCATGCTATTAGCAACCAAGGTAAATGGGATTGGGGATTAAGAATAAATAGACAAAATGAATGAAGAGGAAATCCCTTTATAGTGTTTTGGTTACAGTTCGCTAGGTGTGCATAAGTCTTCATAGTCAATCGTAGGTTAGCTGTAAATCTTTATTGACTCTTTGAAATGCTTATAAATATACCTGAAAGGGTACAAGTTAGGAGCTGTCTCCATGACTCCTGGTGCACACTCAACTGACTCTGGGTTCAGGTCATGTGCACTCTTACATTCCTGTGTGGGCAGTACTGTACTCAGTGCCGCATTAACCCTAGGAGAGAAAAACTGAGTCCTTTGCTGAGCACTGAATGTTCAGCATCAGAGAGAATCAGCATTCAAAGGATCATCCTCCGCCACTTCAGCCAACTCCAGCATGATGCCACCACCAAACACATCTTCCCTTCACCACCCCTGGCGGCACTTCGCAGGGATTGTTCCCTCCAGGACACCCTGGTCCACTTCTCCATCACCCCCTACACCTCAACCCCCTCCCATGGCACCTTCCCATGCAACCGCAGAATGTGCAACACCTGCCCCTTTACTTCCCCCCTCCTCACCGTCCAAGGGCCCAAACACTCCTTTCAAGTGAAGCAGCATTTCACTCGCACTTCCCTCAATTTAGTCTACTGCATTTGCTGCTCCCAATGTGGTTTCCTCTACGTTGGAGAGACCAAACGCAGACTGGGTGACCGCTTTGCTGAACACCTTCGGTCTGTCCACAAGCATGACCCAAACTTCCTTGTCACTTGCCATTTCAACACACCACCCTGCTCTCATGCCCACATGTCCATCCTTGGCCTGCTGCAATGTTCCAGTGAAACTCAACGCAAACTGGAGGAACAGCACCTCACCTTCCGACTAGGTACTTTACAGCCTTCTGGACTGAATATTGAGCTCAACAATTTTAGATCATGAACTCTCTCCTCCTTCCCCATCCCCTTTCCGATCCCCTTTCTTCCAATAATTTATATATATTTTTCTTTTCCCACATATTTCTAATAACAGATAACCCAGTTCTACATCTGGCTCGGATGAGCATGATATCAGAACTGAGAACAGTACCTTTTATGTAGCATGATCTTCCTGGAATCCCTTTGATGTTTCACCTTTCCAATACCTCAGATAGGGCATTCCCACTGGGAAGCACATAGATGGCAGCAATGTTGCAGGGAAAAATATAGTTGAACGTTTCCACAAAGGCTCATGAGAATCTAAGTGCCAGGAGAAAAAAAAAATAGAGATGTAGTCTCAAAACTGCATGGCCCCTAGGATCCCTTGACACCAATTCCAATGGCCATTATTTACACATAAAAGCAGAATGTGCTGGAAAAGCTCAGCAGGTCTGGCAGCATCTGTGGAGAGAGAAATAGAGTTAACGTCAGAGACTTGGGCTAGATATGCACTACTTACCCCAGAATTGTTACACTGTTTGGTGTAACTCAGTGATTAACAGCTCAACCCAGCCCACCACCCTACACTCATACCACCCTGCCCCAAATACTCACTACCCGATGATCCAAATACACAGCTCTCACTTGACCTGACTACGTATTCCCCCAACTCAGAACAGAAGTCCTGGCCGGAAGTGGACAAAAAAGTAAGCATTCAATGATCTCCACAGACAGCAGAGATGCATGCTGATTGGATGATCTGGCCCGTTATATTTAAATGTTTTTCAGCCTTTAATGTATTGATGCCTTGGGGTAATGGAAATTATTCTATTCTGCACCTAATGTAAATTAAAGTATGCAAAAAACAATGTAAAATGAGAGTATCTCACTGAAAAATTTTCTTAATGACTTTGAGGATAATTCCTGCTGTTAAAAGCAGTATTTAATGAAGATAGATTAGTTGATATTTTTACATCCTGTGTTATTATTGATTGGTTATCAGAGATTTTAAATGAGGTATTGCAAATTAAGCCCAACCAAAATTCAGTAAGATCCAGAAGTTATTCTTTAATCAATGTGTTCACACTTTTAAGTAATTAATAAACTGTTGGGTCATTTTTTTTAATGCACCCAATGGATATGGGCTTCGCTGACTAGGCCAGCATTTATTGCCCATCCCTAATTGCCCTTGAGAAGGTGGAGTTGAGCTGCCTTCTTGAACCGTTGCAGTCCAAGTGGTATAGATGCATCTACAGTGCTGTTAGGAAGGGAGGCCCAGGATTTTGACTCAATGATACATTTCCAAGTCAGGATGGTGAGTGACTTGGAGGGGAACTTCCAGCTGGTGGCGTTCCCATGTATATGCTGCCCTTGTCCTTTCTGACGGTAGAGGTGGTGGTTTTGGATGGTGCTGCTGAAGGAGCCTTAGTGAGTTCCTGCAGTGCATCTTATAGATGGTACACACTGCTGCTACTGTGCATTGGTGATGGAGGGTGTGAACGTTTGTGGATGGAGTGCCAATCAAGTGGGCTGCTTTGACTGATAAACACAACAGAATGAATGCCTTTAGTTGGTAAAATGATTTTAACAGGTGTAGCACACGCTGGCCTGAATTTTCATTCTTGAGATGTATGGTGGGATTCAGGAAAATTCCTGGCTCGACCTGTCTGCCTCGGGAGAAAGTTCACGCAAAGATGAGATCTTCATTTCCAGGGGGTGGGTGAAGGCTGGAGCCAGGCCAGCCGACCCCAGAAGAACTTTGGAGACAGCCACAGGGGCTGCTGGGTGCGGAAGCGGGCTGTTTAAAAGGCAGTTAAAATAAAAGCACACCGGCCCTCCCCTTATGCCAAGGTCTGTTCACCTCTTGTGTTTCCTCATGCCTCCTATGCCTAGTTATGGCACTTTCATGCCAATTGACGCACCATACACTCTTTAGGACCAATGAACCCTATAGTGTGTAATGTCATTTGTAAAAAATGTTATAAGAAGTAATTCATTCATAACTTCTCCTATGTTGGAAAAAAAAGCCATCTCGCTACAAGCTAATAAAGTGTTGATCATCCAGACACTTAAAATATCAATAGCAAAAACCACAAATCCTTGAAATTATTTAACTTGCTTATTCAAGCATCGTGAAATTGACAGCAGAGACCATAGAGCCTGAGCTGTCAGTCAAGCAATGTTTTCTCTGGGGTGCAAGTGTTTTAGCACTAATCATTTCCTGTGCACACAGCCAAACCTCATTACGTATGCTTGGCTGAGAGCCCAGACAGCCTTTAGAGTATTAAAACACCTACCCCTAGAGAAAATATTGATTGACAGTTCAGACTCTGATCTCAACTGTCAATTTCACAATGTTTATTTACACAAGTTAAGTGGTTTCAAGGGTTTGTGGGCTTTTAATTGATACTTTAAAGGCTCTGGATGATTTACACCTTTTTTAGCTTGTAGCGAAATTACTTTTTTTCAAGCTTTTTCTTTACACATTCCACTATACACTATAAGGTTAATTGTCCCACTAGACACTGTTTAGAAATAATGTGCATGGAAATGCAATAGCGGAGCATGAGGGATGATGAGGGGTGAGTGGAAAGGCAGAAATTGGCATGGGGGTATGAGTAGGATCTTTTGAACTTACCTATAAGGAAACCCCCCCATGCAGACTAGAGTTCATGACTCTTCTGAGGGGTTGTGAACCATGACTCTTTAAATGCCTGACCTGACTCCGTGAAAATTCTGGAGGTGTAGGAGATGTCTGTCCCCGCATTGGAGCTGGCAAGTCCAGGTGGGCTGGATATGGTCTTTTGACAGGAACCAGCCCGCAACTTTTAAAGGCATGCCGGAAAATCAGACAGCCCGGGAATGGAGTTGAGAATCCTGAAATTGGGACCTGTCTACCATTTTTAAAGATCTCCCGAGTTATCCTGGCTCAATGAAAATCCAGGCGAATGTACTACTGCTATGTCGTGGAAACATGGGAAATCTTACCCGTTGTTATCTTTTAAAGTTATTATAGTACTGTTATTGCAAATATGAACTTAAATTGTGGCAGTGTAATCCAATTTTTAAAACTACGTTTCAGTTCTCAAAAACAGTGCTACTAATATTAAATGTAGTAGATCTGATAGAATGATGCAATCCTATAATCTGTTTAAATTATGAGGCACAGAAGTTTGTTTGGAAGCTCTTTCTGTTGAAGATACTTCTGATATGAAGTTTAATATGTGGCATCTGGTGGAAAGAATTTTTCTGGTCACTGTATGAAGTAATGTTACAAATATGTTGGTGAAAATTTCCTCAGTTTGATATTTCTCGTGAAGAGGCAAACACTTCCGACAAGAAAAATAACTCACCTATCTATTTTTCTTGTTACATGTTGTGACTAGAGAAATTCATATTCCCTGATAACCTATGGGAAATGTATTTATTGGATCATAGAACTTAGAGCTCGTTCAGATCAACATGGAATTGTTAGCACCAACAGCACCGATGAGCAGTATCAATTCTAATTCTGATACCTTGCTTTTTCCTGGTATCCTTTATTTCATTATAAGAAAACAGAAAGTGCTTGAAATAAACAGTAGGTCAGGCAACATCTGTGGAGAGAGAAACAGAATTAACATTTTAGGTTCCATCAGAACTGCGAAAAATTAGAAATGTGAAGGGAAGTTCTGTGGTAGGCTGGAAGACGAGCAATTAAATCGCTTCCACCCTGTCCCATTACACTTGCTTACAACCCATTGCATTTCTAACTTTTCCCAGTTCCAATGAAAGGTCATTGATCTAAAACCCTGGGTGAAATTTACTGACCCCGCCAGTGACGGTTTCAGAGGTGGGGTGGGCCTAGTGATCGGGCAGGAAGGTGTGGGGTGGTGATCTTGCTGCTTTCCCGCCTTCCTCTGAAAAAGCCCATGTCAGGAAGTCTTGAGGTGATAGCTTTCCTGCCCAGAGGTCAAATGAGGCCCTTACCTGACTACTTAAAGGCCACCACTAGTATTTAACCCAAGCAGGTAGGCTTTGGTCCTGGTGGGGAGGCTCCTTCCCTGCCTGGCACTCCGCCTGATGGAGGCACCCGCTGGCGGGAGGGAGGGACCTCTCGAGCCTGCTCTGCCATTCAATAAGATCATGGCTGATTTTGTGTTTCGATTTCCACATTCCCATCTAACCCCGATAACCTTTGATTCCCTTTCCTAACAAGAATCTATCTATCTCTGCCTTAAAAATATTCAATGACCCCACCTCCACCACTTTCTGAGGCAGAGAATTCCAAAGTTGCAGAACTCTCAGAGAGAAAAAATTTCTCCTCATCTCTGTGGCCTGGGTACCTCAGTGATCCTGGGCCTTGGGTTGGTGCACCAGCTCCTGCTGGTCCTGCTGAACAATGCACAGATGCTGGCCTAATTGGCCAGCAGTTCTCCGGGTAGGGGGTGGGAGGGGGCGGTAGCATGAGGGATTAGCCACTTGTAGCAAAGCATTTCGGGTTCTATTATTCCCTTGTGAGGGAATATAGCTTCCAACTTACTACTTTACTCTTCTGGTGATAATCCTGAGGCTATTTCATTGTACCATTTTGCCAAACAACAGAAAGAATGGTGATAATTTTAATCTAACCCCTTGTTGTACTCTCTGTTGAGATCAGTGAAGGGTAATATTAGCCAGAGTGCAAACCAGAATTCCACCCGATCCTACTCAACTAGTTACGTTAATATTACTGCCAATATTTCATTATTCACCCTTAAAATCTTTCATAATTTTGAAAATTTCTGTTAGACAGCTGCTGCATCTGCCATGTTTCAAGGAAACTAAGCCCCAATTCTTTGAGCCTTTCTGTTATAAGTCTAAGGAATCTCAACTGTAAACTCTTTCTAATACCCTGCCTATAGTAATAGTGTTGATAAGTGCATGCAGGACTTCAACTGTATTGCTCAAATTCAGCCACACTTCCTCACTTTTATATTTAATTCCCCCATGTATAAAACTCAGAACTCCATTACCTTTTTATAGCTTCCTCAGATCTTTTAAAGTAAAGTCTGTTCTTTTTTTAAATTTCTTATTCACTAGATTTGAGCATCCCTGGCAAGGATTTACTGCCATCCCAATTTGCCCTTGAGACAGCTAATTGCAGAGGGCAATTAAGAGCCAACCCAGTTATTATGTGCTCCTGAGACCACCATCTTCTTCCGTTCTGCAGTCTTACAATTTATGGTGCACTTTCTTTCAATGCTTTTTATCCAAAATGCAGTATTTAGCATTTCTCTGCTTTTTAGTATCTCTGCCATCCATCAACTCAATTTGCCAAGCTGTCTTTGTAGCCTTTTCATTGTGGCCTCTAATTTGATATCATCAGGAAGCTGCACCATAACTTCTTCTATGCTTGTGTCCAAATTTTTTTAGCATAATTGGAAATCAAGAGTTCCCATAGTGCTGAGTAATGGGGCACATCAGAATCTGTATTCCACCAGTATTATAAACCTATTCTTTTACGTTCTGTCTCCAGCCATCTCTGTAGCAAAGTGCCTTAATTTTTGCAACCCATCTCTTAAGTTGCCCCTTATCAAATGCCTTCTGAAAATCTTTACAAACAGCATCTACTACATTCCATTTATCTGTATACTTGAATTCTAGAAAAGGTTTTTTTTAACATGAACAGCTTGGTGGCATGTTGTTACCCACCCACATAGGTAAGAGTAGGGGGTGCCATTGGTTTATGATAATTTCTCAAAAAATAGGAAACATGGCAGCCAATTTATGCATAGGAAAGTCCTACAATTAGCAATGAAATAAATGACTAGATCATTTGATTTTAGGTGTTGATTAGGGAATAAATGTTGAACAGGAAACCAAGAGAACTCCCTTGTTCTTAGACTGCTGCTGTGGATTTTTTTATATACGTCTGAGAGTACACCACAGTACCTTGGTTTAACATCTCATCCAACAGACAGCACTCCAGTCAATACAATGCTCCCTCAGTTATTCACTGGAGCATCAGCCTGGAATTTTTGCTCACTTCTGTGGATTGGGACTTGAACCCACAGCTTTTTGACTCCTGTGAGAGTGCTAACAACTGAGTCAGGGATAATCCCAAATAGAATGACATAATCATTTAGAATGCCTCCGGAGAGCATTAAGATTATCTCAACCTATCAGCCATCTTTTCTAAGGCCAAGGTGGCTGAGGATTAAGAAGTGACATGAGGATACAGGGAAAAGAACCAGAGAGTGCTCGCTTAAGTCTGCAGACAAAGGCCTGGGCAGCCCAGCACCTCGTCTGCTCCTTGGTTTATGAAGTTGGGTTGATGTTGCATGAGAAACTTGTCAGGAGAATTTTCCTCTGTCCCACTCCACAGGACCATCCCATAAGTTAGGACTGGTTGCAAGAAGGTGAAATTAATGGCATAAAAATTGGATGGGTCCTATAAAGAGCAGGCGATTCATTCCATCAGGTTACTGCCTAGACAGTAAAGCTAAAAACCTAATCCTGTGCCTTTTGATTATGTTTGTAGCAAAGATCTGTTTGTGTTTGTATTTATTTCTTGGTGTGATGTTTTGTGCTGTTACATAATGCACTTTTCTGTGTCTATGATGTATGTTTTTGGTGTGATTCCAATGTTGCAAGTCTATATGCTCGAAATACCTGCAAAATGTTTTGCTGGAGTGTCTGTTTTAGTTTTGATCTGCCATAGATGTTTTTTCACATTGGCTATCTAAGCACATCTCTTTGAGGATAAGGTCTGGCCATGCTCCTTGTTTTGATGTATTGGTTTGTGTCAGTGCATCTCTCTATGTTTCATTTATGTGTGTTCTTATGTATTCCGTTTGTTTTTCTGTGCAATGTGGCACTGGACTCCTCCTGGAATAGTGCTCGATGTCTCTCCTTTGGCCTCTGGTATGTTTTGATGTGCATTACACTGAACTGTAGAGTAGGTTCCCTTCATGCTAGCAAAGCTATTCAGGATGGTGCCATATGCCTTTCCCTTTGTGTGGTATTTTCCTTTTATTAATTCGTTGAACTGCAGAATCGCTGTGAACCGAGAACTCAACATAAATGGTGTCCAATGCCTGCAGTATTATTGGGGGCAGCAAAGAAAGCGTGAAAGAAGCAGAACATTAATATGGCAGCAATGGAGCACATAATGAGCCTGTAAGCAAGAGCAGCAAGCCAGGCAGTGGCTGTATGGGTTGGAATTGAGAGAAAAGCTGACAGTTTTTTGTTTTTATATCTATATATGTGAGTGTTCCAGGATTGCTGGCTCTCTTGTTTTTAGGACCTTTGCGATAAGGTCTTGGTTTGAGGCTCAGATTTGTAGTCTTATAGCTCAGGTACAAGTGCTCTATCAATGGAGACAAATTGATATATTGACATTATTTGTTGTGTATGAAGTGGAAAAAATTTCTGATTGTTCTTTGATGTTGCATCTATAACTGACTATGGCAAGAATGGGGATAAAGTCTTAATTTTGCAATACCCATTTTTTTATCAGATAAATTTGATTTGCCACCTATTATCTATTTTTTCTTAACTGACACTCATTAACAAGAATACAGGTTCTGTGTCGTGCTTTGATTAGTAATAGACTTAGAAGAAATTTACATGAGTAATTTTCAGTAACTTCATTTAATGAACAACTATAGTTATTTCAAGATTATTTGATTAAATGCTGTTGAATGGTGTTTAGCATTGGTGCTGGACACTGCTACTTTTGTAATAGCTTCTGTTGCAGAGTAAAGTCCTCAGTCAGTGTAGGAGTGATTAAGCATAGATATGAAGACTTGTCTGTCAACCTGGAAACAATTTAGATTATTTATTAGTCGACAGCTCACATGATTGCATAAAATGTTGTCTTCAATGAAAGTATAAACTAGTTTATTCATACAGCATAATATAACCTGTGTAGAGGTTATATGACTTTGTTTTAAATTACATGGGGCGGAATTTTCTGTGCCCACTGGCATTGGGCATGCACGGACAATATGGCCAGAAGACCAGAAATCAGTTTCATGACATTGTGAAGCCACTTTTTGATTGTCTGCTCAGCCCGCCAAAGGTGGGCTGCGTTCCCCACCATCGGATGTCGGGAACCTCATTGTAATACATCAGCATGTCATTATAAGGTCAGCAACGAACCCCCCCGCGCTAGATTGTACGGCTGACGTGCTTCACAACAGCATATGAAAGGCATACACTTGGCGGCCTGCATTTGAAGGAACTCGGAGGTGAGTGCGCAGTAATGTTGTGCAGCGCTTGCGAGGGGTGCTGTTGGATTTCCAGGTTGAGGCGCGTTGGGGCGGGGAAGGGAAAGGCTGCCCTGTGGTTGAGGTGACATGGGAGGGTGATAAAGGCTGTCCTTTGGGTGAAGATAGCGCACAAGCACATATGGGGTGGGGGTGGTGGGTGAGGGAAGCCACCATGCATTTGGGAAACCTTGTATAAAGTGCAGTGGGGCCAGTTCAGGCACAGTCACATATGATTAGAGTCGGGCCTCTAGTTTATCTGCCCTCTCAAGCAACGTAGAGGCATGAAAGTGCCACCAAGTGCTCCAGAGCTTTTTAACCCCTCGGGCACAGACTGCAAACTAGTGAGCACTTTAGTGGACTGCAGAACCGTGAAAGTGACAGCGGTGCTCAATCTCTATGCCAGTGGCTTCTTTCAGGGCGACTAGACACATTGTACAAGCTCCTCGCTAAAGCTGGCCATGGGGCTGTTACTGATGGAGGCACTCACAGCCCCTTGCAATGCCAGCATCCTGGTTTGGACCGGTTTCCCCCATGGTTCAAGCCAACAGTGTAACCTTGCAGTGTAGGTTAGGAGAATGCCTGCACCTGAGCTGAGAGCACAGCATGCAGTCCAGTGGGCAAAGTTGACTCCAATTGGTCAGGTTGGATTTCCAGGTTGAGGTGCGTTGGGGCCATCATTGCGAGGGCACACAACTTTGTGCATTTTGCCCGGGACCAGGAGAGCCAGGATGCAAGAGCAATTGGATTTGCCCAGATCTCAGGTTTCCCACAGGTGCAGGGTGCCATCGACTGCACCCACAAAGCACTCAGATCTCTCAGATCTCCATAACAACATGCAGTCAACTATGTCAACCACAAGGGATTCCATTTGCTGAATGTGCAACCACCACGAACGCATCCTGCAGGTCTACGGACAGTTTCCAGGCAGTGTGCGGAAATATTACATTCTCAGTTGGCCACAAATCCCTGACATCTTTGTGGAGGATGATGATGACATGCAGTGAGGGCACTGCATAGATCTTCACATAGTGTCTGAGAATGTCTGACTCCTGTCTGGCTGAGGGCAGCTTGCTTGCGTCTATGATCAGGGTCACATCATAGGCATGCAGCCATGAAACTTTAAAAGCATCTGATCCTTTGTCTGCCATCAGAACTGACCCTTTCATGCGCACAGCATCACTGGTCATAGATGCTGAAGCGATGGGGACCTGCCCCACTTTAAAGTTGCAGGGAGCACACAGAGAATGATGGAACTCTGTGATGCCTGCCCACGACATTCTGGCAGCAATGACCAGCACCATCGATGTGCAGGCATGACTAATGTGTCCAGGGAGTGTACGGCCAGACCATCACTTTAGTCTGAAGGCTGCACAAAGCACTGGGAAGAGGCCCTGACTGAGGGATTGAAACACCTGCCTTTATCTTGTGCCGAAAGGTTTCACTTCAGAGTGACATGAAAACTGCTGATCAGAACAAGGAGCCATAGGCAGGGAGATATTCTTGGGAGTTTATTGACAATAATGAACATTATGTACGAGTGGTTAATGCCCAGGCTGTGCAGCTACATTGTCTTAACTTTCCTAACCCTGCTGCTAAAGTTAGGTATTGGTGCTCCCCAGACATCCATTGCAGAGGTGGAGGCAGCCTGCTGATTGCTCTGCCCTGTCTGTGATAACATTGGCGGGTGTCCTCTGGAGGGCTGAGGTCTGGAGGGCCCCAGACTGCTTTCGGGGACCTGCTGTGTGGCAGTGGCACCCTCCTTGAGTTGTGGAGCTGGAGTTGTTGGGGCCACAGGAAGAGGGCATTCGGATGGGTTGGACACTCCTGGAGTCACCTGGGTAGATGGCCCCGGGGTGTGCACCTGCTGGTCCTCCTCCCTATGGGTGTCCAAATCCTGGCTGACTCGTTGAAGAGAAGGGGTAGCTGGAGTGAGATTGAGCTGCCCCGCACCCTTCTCACGTGCACACTGTTGGAGGCCAGCTATGGCACCAGCGATGGAGTTCAGCCCGCACAGCATTGCAGAAGCGATGTCCTGGACCAAGATCTCCGTGGCCGTTGCCGTTCTCCCAGTGTTGACCTTGGTGTGTTGGCATGTGGCCCTATCACCTCAGCCTGAAGGCAGACAGACTTCTCCATCGTGCCCTGCAATCTGAGGAGTGCAGTGGACATCCTTTCCTGATATTCCCGAGCTTGTCTTTGCAACTCCCGCAACCGTGACATGACTGAGTCCAGAGGCTCGTCATCTGACTCAGACTCAGCAAATTTCTGGTCACCAGCAGTTCTCCAAGTGTCAGACACCTGGGAAGTCCCTGCCGCTACCTGCTGTCGATCAGGAAATGTGATGTGCCCACCAGATTGTGATCCCCTGGCTACTGTAAAGTTAGGTCCCACCGAGGTGTGTGTCTCTGTGCCGGTGCAGGGTGTGAGTGAGTACTGTGATGGGACTTCAAGGAGGGTGCCTCCAGATTCTTCTTTAGAGGCTTCTTTGCAGCTTCGAGGCCCCATGGACTCCGTCTGCTGTTTGGCAGATGTGCCTGTGAAAGCA
Source organism: Carcharodon carcharias (assembly GCF_017639515.1). Classification (NCBI taxonomy): domain Eukaryota; kingdom Metazoa; phylum Chordata; class Chondrichthyes; order Lamniformes; family Lamnidae; genus Carcharodon; species Carcharodon carcharias. Next base: position 118,839,991 of record NC_054476.1, read on the forward strand.
TGGATAGATAATTAGTGCGTGGCAGTGGCCTGTGAAACAGGACACATCACTCACACCATGGTTGTCTGGCGGATGTTGCACTGTTGGATCCTCACCTGGTAGAGACCACCAGTTTCACCATCAGCACAGGACTGGTCTAGATCGTCACCAGCCAGCTGGATGGCTCTGTTTTCAAAGTCGGTGAGGACCTTGATTTCAAGCATTCCTCCACCAGTAAGCAGCGTCTCCCTTTTGTTGTGTGCCGGCTTGTCCTGCATGAACAGATATGGTGAGAGTGTAAGCAGGACACCTGACCGGCAAGATGATAAGTATCCTTGACATGTGGGTGTGGTAAGTGGCCCCATGGATGGGATGAGGACAATGAAGGTGTGTGTGAGAGATGTCCCTTGAACTGGCTGTGAGTGAGGGCCTGTGGATCTGTGATGGGCTTGTGAGTGTGAGAGTTGAGTGTAATGAGAAGAGTGACTTACCCTGCAGAACAGAGATTATTCATCCTATTGCAGCACTGGGTGGCTGTCCTCTTTTGGTGCTGACTGTTGCCACTGCCTCCCAAGCTGGATTAGCGAGGTTGAAGCCCTGCCTGCGGCCAGAGCTGGGGATAGAAGACATCATGGCAGGTCTACACTGAGTCTAGAAGGCGCTCGAGGGATGCGACATTGAATCTGGGGGGGCTGCAGTCTTTTTTCCTTTCGGGGCCATGTCATCTTTACAGCAACCCTGGGCTGGAAGCACTGAGACGTGTGCGTGCGTCTGCGCTTTAAATATGGTGCCCGGCATGATGAAGCAGCAAGGTAATGGCTTAATGGGACAATGAGCTCGCCCAGGAATGCACAATTAATGCGGCAGGTTTGGGACGATGCGGCATGAAAGGCCACCATTACGGCCGGTGGGTAAAATGTCCTTTTACCTGCCCGCTACCGCACTTAGTACAAATCTGGGAGGTACTAGAGGAAAGTCTAGGATCAACTGGGAGAGGAAGAGGTGTCAGGATGGGGTGAGGTTGAGAGGGGAGAATAGAAGGTGTCAGGATTGGGTGAGGTTGAGGGGGAATGAAGGTGTTGGGGGTAGGTTTGGGGTAAATGAAGGTGTTGGAGAGTGAGGTTGCGGGTGGAATGAAGGTGTTGGGGATAGGTTTGGGGTAAATGAAGGTGTTGGAGAGTGAGGTTGCGGGGGGAATGAAGGTGTTAGGGGTAGGTTTGGCAGGGGAAATGAAGGTGTTGGGGGGTGAGGTTGCGGAGGTAATGAAGGTGTCGGGGGGTGAGGTTGGGGGGGGGAAATGAAGTTGTCAGGGGTAGGTTGGGGGGGGAATGAAGGTGTCGGGGTAGATTGGGGGGGGATGAATGTGTTGGGAGGTAGGTTGGGACTGGGGGAGGGAATAAAGGAAGAGGAGGGAGTAACGGGGGTGAAGATGGCACCTGGGGAGGTAGGTGGAAGTTGTAATGGAAGGAGTTTGGAGGGAAAAGGAGTGCAGAGATGGGAGGGAGTTTGGGGGAAGGAAGGAGTGCGGAGAGGGGAGGGAGTAAAGCTGGAGGAAAGATTCGGGAGTGGGGGATGGACTACGGGCGGCAGAAGAAGAAAGGCTCTGTAGGAGTCAGGAAGGGGGAAGAACTAAGCGAGGTTGGGGAATTCCAAGGGAGCGTGGAGGACTAAGGTGGAGGTGGGGGGAGGGGTTCTTGAGGGGTAGGGCTCCAGACGGGAGGATGCCAGGTTTTTGTGCAAGGCAGGGCTCTGATGGGTCCAGGACTGCCTCCTGGGGAGCAAACGGAGGGTGGGTGTGGAATGAGAGAATGGTGAGAATGACCGAGGGCAGAGTGAGGCGGGAGGGTGAGGGTTCGATGGTAGCGATAAAAGGGACTGTGAGGGTGGTTGGTGGGGACTCGGAGGCAGATGGGTGGGAAGGAGGATGCTGGAGAGGTTAATGTGGATCAGGGTGGGGTTTTTGGGAGGGAAGGGAATGCGCACTTTTACCTGGACATCCCTGAAGGAAAAGGGTTATGGCTGATAGGTCACGGGGCGGACGTGGAAGGTCATGTCGGGTTGGTCAAAAGCGATGGGGGAAAGGAAATAGGTGACTGGGGGAAGGGAAAAGACAGCGGAGCACATGAAAAACTGAATCATGACCATGCCATCTAAATCGAAAGTGAAATGCGAGTCGTGGTGGGTAAGATCAGATGCTGCATGGGAGCCTGACGATTGGGTAGACGTAGGCAGGTCAGCTCAAATGGGCAACTGAAAGCAAACCCCAGCAGGCAGCATTGAAAATGCTCAGGACATTGAGATGAGTGTGATACGGGAAAGATCCATGTGCATAAGTGAGCACTTGCATGAGCCTCTGAAAGGCCCTGCCACAAATACACTTCTCCCTCCAGAATCACTGGTTGGTCAGTTGCTCTCTCTGTGGTGACAGAGGACGAGGGTTGAGGGATTCACAGGCAAAGGGGACTTGGAGGGAGAAGACAGCTTCTGTGATTACTGAGTGGATGACCCAGGGGTGTCCAGTTGCCACTTGTCCTCCCTTCAGGTGCCCGGGGGCCTCAGTCCTGAATCCTTGAGGAGAAGGAGCACCTGGAGGGACATCAAGGTGCCTGTTTCTCCCTCGCATTGCCACTGCAGGATCTCACCCATGGCTCCTGCGATGGAGTGCACGTCTGCACAGATTTCTGTGTTCTGCTGGACCAGGAGTCTCCATGGTGTCCGCCATCCTCACCATGGAGACCTTCATACATTCATACGTGGGCACCACCTCATCAGAGAGCAGGTGGATGCACTCCTTCAACTTGCGTACCTCTCTATTGGTGGCTTCCAACAACTCTGTGTGATGTCCCCATGCCTTCTGCTGACTCTCCAGGGTGAGTTGGAAGGCCAAATCCAGAAGCTCATCATCTGACTCGGACCTCACATGTGCCTCTTCCTCAGCAGCCCTCTGAGTGCCAGAGAACTCAGATGAATCTGCCTCCTACTGCTGCAGACACGTGTCAATGCGGTGACCACCAGATTGTGAACATGAGCCTGCTCTAGATCTAGGTCCCCCTGAGGCCTGTGTCTCTGCGCTGGCAGAGAGTGTGAGTAAGGGCTGTGATGGGTCTGCCAGCCTACATATTTCCAGCTCTTCAAAGGAAGAGGTGTCCTCTTGGCTGGAGGTGAGGATGCGGATGAAGCTGAGGGACAGGCTGGCTGAGAGTAGCGGTCACTTGGCAGAATTCCCTGTGAACAAAAGTTGAGATAAGAAGTGCATGTCAGCAGAGTCAAAAGTAGGAGAGAGAGCACCTCACTGTTGCCGCTGGCACAGTCCATGTTCCTCACCAGTCAGCGTGATGGCACACTCCTCAGAATGAGTGAGGGGCCTAATGTGGGCCACTCCACCCCGTGGTCTGGGACCTCTCCATGCTGATGTGAGCAGGCTTCTCCTGCGTGGAAACAGATAGTGAGAGTGTGAGCAGGACACGTGGCACTGTGTGGAATGTTTGTGTGATGAACAAAGCCATAGACGGGATGAGGACATGAGCTCGAGAGGATATGAGCCTGATGGAGATGTGAGGGTGTGTGTGAGAGTTAGTGGTGTTGTCCCTTGTTGGGTGAGATCCCTTGGATGTGTGATGGGTTTGTGAGTTGAGAGTAATGAGAAGAGTGAACCACCCAGTGCTGCTGTAGGATGAATAGTCTCTTCTGGAAACAGATTCATCCTGCAGTGGCATTGGGAGGCTGTCCTTTTTTGCAGGGCATTGGTGCTGACCACTGTTGCTACTGCCTCCCATGCTGTATTGGTGATGCAGCTGCCCATCCTCTGGCCTGAGCAGGGGTAGAGGACATCATGGCAGGCCTCTACAGTGTTCAAAAGGTGCTCGAGGGATGAGTCATTTAGCCTGGGAGCTGCAGCTGCTTCTGCCTTTCAGGGCAAAAACGTCTTCTGTGCAGCAGTCATGGGTTGGAAGCACAGAGGTGGGCACACGGCTGCACTTTAAATAAGGTGCCCTGTGTGATGAAGTGGTGAGGCGATGGCGTGACAGGGCGAATGAGATCCTGCCCGCCATCGAAACGGCGTGTTTCCCGGGAATTCATATTTAATGCGGCAGGTTTGGGACGATACGGCATGAAAGGCTGCCATTGCGGCCAGTGGGAAAGAAGTTGTTTTACCTGCCTGCCTCCACACTTGGTGCAAATCTGGGATGATTCCACCCATGGTGGCAATTGCACAGGAAGTTCAGCCATTACATATCCAAGGGACTGAATAGACCTCAGAGGGGAATTCCCAGATTGTCTTTAATTTTTGTAGTAGAACAGTCAAAACTCAACTTTTTCCTTCATGGTATTTTTAGCTTAATCTCATCTCAAAGGTCAGTTGTTCAAATTTCTGGATTCTGAACTCTGCAGAAGATGCTACTTGCAAGTCCCTTCAGCCTTAATTTCAGAAGACAAAGAGAGTAGATGATCTTTGTTTGCTATTTGTAGCAACACTTCAAACACATTCCCTATATGAGTGTTCAAGATTCCTCTACGAATTCTGAGCAGAGGAAATATCTTTCCTCTTGAATGAATGAGAATGCATATTAGGGGATAGAAGAATAAATAAATGACCTTTTACTTCTACTTGTGAGGTAGTTCCATTTATTTTTTGCTTGTTTTAATATGGGAATTTTTAAGCACCAGCCCTGGGGTACATAGGGCACTATATTAGCACTATATCTGAGAGTCTGACCAAACTAAGCACATGGCATAATCGATGCTTGAAATGTTACATTAGCAACAAAGTACATCAACACTTTATGACTTCACACAATCCAATTGTTTTTTACAAAGTGTACCTTGTATTGATGGAATGCGGCATATTTTAGCTGATGGTGTGATAAATGGTATTGCACTCCATCTGTAGTACTTTTGTGCTGGGTATTAATCCAAGGTCACAACATTAAGACCAGTGTGTACACAACTCTGTTATTCATGAAGCCCCAAACTTTACTGTGAATCCGTTAGTTAATTTATATGCATAATCCACTGTTAAATGACCATGTACACTCTTATAAATTATGCAGCGTGACAGGTTATTAATTCCTAACATGTTGAACGTTTTTATCCGATGGATAGAGAGAATAACCAGCATTCCTGAGCTATTTCTTCAGTTAATGTTTGTTTCATTAAATGAAAGTTTGCTTGTTTCCTTAGCAATCTGCACAAGCTTGCAACAACCAGGAAAAACCCAGTCATTGGACCCATAGCTGAGTCACTGTTTTGGTTTGACTCGGATTAGGATTTGTATGAGATTTCTTTTATGTGTTACCATTTAAAATGTTGTATTTAATTTTCAAGTTTAGATTAATTTAAATTTCTAAATTATTAATTATGCAAATTAATTATACAAAGCTTGTATTGTAAAAAGTAACCGTATTTGATTTTTGCAGCTGAATTGTGTTTTAATTTCAAAGAAAACATTATTTAACATGGGATGAGTAACTGTATAGGAATCTTTGCCGAAATTTATCCATGTCCTCAATATCTGTTGCATAATTATAACTAATTCAGACCTGCAGAGTAAAAGTATAAAGGAGAATTTTGTGTAGGTCAGGGTTTTTCTCTAATAGTTACCTCTGCAAGCTGGTAGAGAAAGTAATAATTAGAAACAAATGGAAGTAGCTTGATGTTGGAACTAAAAGCTAATACTTTCAAACAATGATGCATTACTCACATTTCAAATACAGTATAATAAAATTTGCTGATTCCAGAATGTGATGGTCTTTTCTACCCTATTAATCCAGATTGAACATCAGATCCCAAAAGGGATTCATTTTTTACTGTCTGCAGTCTTAGTGGTGCACAGATGAAATAAAACACTGCAATAGTTCAGTTGCTGACAAATTGAATGGAAGAGCACCATTTACTTTCTGCGCTATTGAAAAGACTATTGCCCCATATAATTGCAATTCTTTATGCATAATGATACAGGCACTCCCTACCCACCATGTATCCTCCTGGGAGAGGTGGTAAACCAGATAAAAATCCAAGCCAATGAGGGGATAGAAATCTGGGAAAATTCCCCTTTTAACCCTTCTAGCCCCTCCAGAACACAAAATAGGGCAGAGTGTTTGAAAAGGGCTTGGAATCTAACTTCAAGCACATCAGATAAAGGGACGACAATGAGAAAGGGGATGGGAAATACAGGACTGAAGGTGTTGTATCTGAATGCACGCAGTATACGAAATAAGGTAAATGAGCTTGTGGCACAGATTGAAATTGGCAGGTATGATGTGGTGGGCATTACGGAGACATGGCTGCAAGGGGATCAGGACTGGGAGCTAAATATCCAAGGATATACATCCTATCAAAAAGATAGGCAGGTTGGCAGAAGGGGTGGGGTTGCTTTGTTAGTAAGAAATGAAGTTAAATTGCTAGCAAGAAATGATGTAAGGTCAGATGATGTAGAATCTGTGTGGGTAGAGTTGAGGAACCGCAAAGGTAAAAAAACCATAATGGGAGTAATGTACAGGCCTCCGAACAGTAGTCAGGATGTGGAGCACAAGATACACCAGGAGATAGAAAGGGCGTGTAAGAAAGGCAAGGTTACAGTGATCATGAGGGATTTCAATATGCAAGTAGACTGGGAAAATCAGGTTGGTAGTGGATCCCAAGAAAAGGAATTTGTGGAATGTCTACAAGATGGCTTTTGGAGCAGCTTGTGGTGGAGCCCACTAGGGAACAGAGAATTGTAGATTTAGTGATGTGTAATGAGGCAGATTTGATAAGGGAGCTTAAGGTGAAGGAACCCTTAGGAGGAAGTGACCATAATATGATAGAATTTACCCTGCAATTTGAGAGGAAAAAGCTGGAATCAGATGTAACGATATTACAGTTGAATAAAGGCAACTACAGAGGCATGAGGGAGGAGCCGGCTAGAATTGACTGGGAGATGAGCCTAGCAGGAAAGACAGTGGAACAGCAATAGCAGGAGTTTCTGGGAGTAATTTGGGAGACACAGCAAAAATTCATCCCTAGGAAGAAGAACCATACTAAAGGGAGGACAAGGCAACCATGACTGACAAGGGAAGTCAGGGACAACATAAAAGCTAAAGAGAAAGCATATAATGCGGTGAAGAGCAGTGGGAAACCAGGGGATTGGAAAGCCTACAAAGACCAACAGAGGACAACTAAAAAAGAAATAAGGAGGGAGAAGATTAAATATGAGGGTAAACTAGCCAGTAATATAAAAGAAGATTGCAAGAGTTTTTTTAGATATATAAAGGGTAAGAGAGAGGCAAAAGTGGACATTGGGCCACTGGAAAATGACGCTGGAGAAGTAGTATTGGGGAACAAAGAAATGGCGGAGGAATAGGTACTTTGCGTCAGACTTCACGGTGGAAGACACGAGTGACATCCCCAAAGTTCAAGAGAGTTGGGGGGCAGAGGTGAGTATGGTGGCCATTACCAAGGAGAAGGTGTTAGGAAAACTGAAAGGTCTGAAGGTGGATAAATCACCTGGACCAGATGGATTACACCCAGAGTTCTGAAGGAGGTAGCTGAAGAGATAGTGGAGGCGTTAGTGGTGATCTTTCAAGAATCACTGGAGTCAGGGAGGGTCTCAGAGGACTGGAAAATTGCTAATGTAACCCTCCTGTTTAAGAAGGGAGTGAGGCAAAAGACGGGAAATTACAGGCCGATTAGCCTGACCTTGTTCATTGGTAAGATTTTAGAGTCCTTTATTAAGGATGAGATTTCGGAATACTCGGAAGTGCATGGTAAAATCGGACAAAGTCAGCATGATTTCATCAAGGGGAGGTAATTCCTGACAAATCTGTTAGAATTCTTTGAGGAGGTAACGAGTAGGTTAGACAAAGGAGAGCCAATGGATGTTATCTACTTGGACTTCCAGAAGGCCTTTGACAAGGTTCCGCACAGGAGGTTGCTCAGTAAGATAAGAGCCCATGGTGTTAGAGGCAAGGTATTAGCATGGATATAAGATTGGCTGTCTGGCAGGAGGCAGAGAGTGGGGATAGGGGTGTCCTTCTCAGGATGGCGGCCGGTGACTAGTGGAGTTCCGCAGGGGTCAGTGTTGGGACCACAACTTTTCAGTTTATACATTAATGACCTAGATGAAGGAACTGAGGGCATCCTGGCTAAGTTTGCAGATGATACAAAGATAGGTGGAGGGACAGGTAGTATTGAGGAGGCGGGGAGGCTGCAGAAGGATTTGGACAGGTTAGGAGAATGGGCAAAGAAGTGGCAGATGGAATACAATGTGGGCAAGTGTGAGGTCATGCACTTTGGTAGGAAGAATAGTGGCATAGACTATTTTCTAAATGGGGAGAGAATTCAGAAATCTGGAGTGCAAAGGGACTTGGGAGTCCTAGTCCAGGATTCTCTTAAGGTTAACTTGCAGGTTGAGTCAGTAGTTAGGAAGGCGAATGCAATGTTGGCATTTATTTCGAGAGGACTAGAATATAAAAGCAGGGATGTGCTGCTGAGGCTTTATAAGGCTCTGGTCAGACCACATTTAGAATAATGTGAGCAATTTTGGGCCCCGTATCTCAGGAAGGATGTTCTGGCCCTGGAGAGGGTCCAGAGGAGGTTCACGAGAACGATCCCAGGAATGAAAGGCTTAACATATGAGGAATGTTTGAGGACTCTGGGTCTATACTCGATGGAGTTTAGAAGGATCTGATTTAGAGGGGGGATCTGATTGAAACTTACAGATTACTGAAAGTCCTGGATAGAGTGGACATGGGGAAGATGTTTCCATGAGTAGGAGAGACTAGGACCCAAGGGCACAGCCTCAGAGTAAAGGGAAGACCTTTTAGAACAGAGATGAGGAGAAACTTCTTTAGCCAGAGAGTGGTGAATCTATGGAATTCATTGCCACAGAAGGCTGTGGAGGCCAGGTCATTGAGTGTATTTAAAACCGAGATAGATAGGTTCTTGATTGGTAAGGGGATCAAAGGTTACGGGGAGAAGGCGGGAGAATGGGGTTGAGAAACTTATCAAGCATGATTGAATGGTGGAGCAGACTCGATGGGCCGAATGGCCTAATTTCTGCTCTTATGTCTTATGGTCTTATGGTGTTTGGATGACCATAGCAAGTCAAATAGCCTCCTAAGATAAGCATATTTGCCTTTTATAAGCAGGACCAATGAGGTACTGATGCTGGGTTCTGCTACTGAGTTCCTGCTCACATCCAGTTGTTCCCTGTCACACAAGCTCAGTGCTTCACAGGCACGTTCTCCTCAAGCTCACTCCCTAAATCACTTGAGGTCGAAATACCTGTGTTCATGGTTGTGATGGACTGAATGACACAATGTGTTGCAAAGTAGTGGTGTCAGAGGCAAAGAACAGGCACTTTGTATCAGTCTTCACTGTAGAAGACTTTGAAAATCAAGAGGTGAATGGGAGGGAGGAACTTAAAATAATCACCATCACCAGGGAAAAGGCGCTGGGAAAACAGACGTAAAGGCTGACCGATCCCTGGGACCAGATGGCCTGCATCCTAGATTCTTAAAAGAAATAGCTACAGAGATAGTAGATGCATTGGTTATAATCTTCCAAAATTCCTTAGATTCTACAAGGGTCCCAGTGGATTGGAAAATAGCAAGTGTAACACCGTTATTCAAGAAAGGAGTGAGGCCAGTTCCTAACATCTGCCGTAGAGAAATTGCTAGAATACATTATTTCGAAGGTTATTACAGGATACATGGAAACACATAATTTGATCAGGCAGAGTTAACATGGGTTCGTGAAAGGGAAATAGTGTTTAAGTAATTTATTTGAGGTTTTTGAGGAAGTAACAAGCAAGGTGGTTAAAGGAGAACCTATGGATGTGGTGCGCTTGGATTTCCATAAGGCATTTGATAAAGTGCCACACAAGATCAAATTACATGGTTTAGAGGGTAACATTTTAGCATGGATAAAGGATTGGTTAACTAATAAGAAGCAGAGAGGAGGGATAAAGTGGTGTGTCACAGGAATGCTGGGGCCTCAACTATTTACAATCTACATCAGTGATTTGGATGAAGGGACTGGTAGTTAAATTTGTCAATGACACCAAGATAGGTAGGAAAATAAGTTGTCAAGGTGAGGTAGAGAATCTGCAAAGGGATATAGGCAAGGTTAAGTGAGTTGGCAAAAATTTGACAGATGAGGTATAATGTGGGAAAATGTGAACTTTGACAGGAAGAATAGAAAAGCAGTATACTATTTAAATGGAGAGCAATTGCAGAACTTGGTGGTACAGAGTGATCTGAGTGTCCTGGTACATGAATTACAAAAAGTTAGTATGGAGGTACAGCAAGTGATTAGGAAGGCAAATGGAATGTTGGCACTTATTGCAAGGGGAATGGAATATGAAAGTAGGGAAGTCTTACTGCAGCTATGCAGAGCCTTTGCAAGACCACACCTGGAGCACTGTGTACAGTTTTAGCCTCCTTATTTGAAAAAGGATGTAATTGTGTTAGAAGCAATTCAGAAGAAGGTTCACTCAACTCATTTCTGGGTTGAAGGGCTTATCTTATGAAGAAAAGTTGAACAGGTTGTGCCTGTATCCTTTGGAGTTTAGCAGAATGACGGGTGATCTCATTGAAACATAAGATCCTGAGGGGACTTAATAATAAGATGGATGTTTCCACTTGTGGGCTAGTCTAGAACCAGCGGACACAGTTTAAGAACAAGAGGTCTACTGTTTAAGATGGAGATGAGGAGAAATTATTTCTCTCAATTGTTGTTAGTCTGTGGAATTCTATTCTGTAGAGAGCAGTGGAGGCTGGGTCATTGAACTTAATCATGGCAGAGTTACACAGATTTTTGATAGACAAGGGAATTGAGGTTTACAGCGGGGGACAGACAACAAAGCGGAGTTGAGACCACAACCAAATCAGCCGTGGTCTTATTGAGAGAGAAGATCAGCCCTGATCTTTTTGACTGGCAGAGGAAGCTAGATGGACCCAATAACCAACTCTTACTCCTATCCCTGATGCTCCTATTAGATTGCAGCACTGCATTTGCTTGACTATCTACATTATGTTCTTTTGTCACTTTTTGAGTCTGGTAAAGTAAAGGCTTTAATACCACCAGTCTAGTATGTAATGGACAACCTTATTCAGTGCTCAGTTTGGAGTAAACCCATTCACTGCAGTTTTTTTTCTTTAATTTCAATAATATGAGATCATCAGCCCAAACTCAACACAAACTCATTTCAGATTCAAAAGTGACAGTGACTTCAATAAACCTCATTCATTTTTATCTTAGCAAAGAGTAGGATTGATTTTGAAATTGAATTTCTGATGGTAAAAATCAGTCAAGTTCTCTCTGCGGTATTTGGGTCCTAACTAATTAAAGCATGTTTTTAGATGTTTTTGCCCACTGAGGTAAAAGAAAGTACCACTAGTTCAAGCTTTCCAGAGCATCTGCAAAATGTCGCAATGTATTAGCTTAATGAATCCTGGCTACTCGAATGTCAGAAACATCAGCATGGAGGGAATGCATAACCTTTGCCGTACTCTGCTGTCAGCAATGCTCAACAGATTAAAGGAAAAATCAAAATAGCCCGACTAATAGATTTACTTGGGTCATAAAGGTTAAATCAGATATTTTCAGATACTTGAGAGCACCTCTTTGGAGCTACTAGCAAATTTCGTAGAAACTCTTTACAAATCCTGTTTAGATGCACTCATTGGTGTTATCTGGGCAATATATAATTGAGTGAAGTTCTGTTTGGGGAGAGGAGGAGGTGTTTGGAAGGACATCTTCCAAAGGTGGAAGGTTTATCTGTTATAGCAATTTTGAAACATGTGTGGCTTGTCACTTAACCTTGAAAGCTTTGAATGGCAACTCAGCGAGCTAATCCTTGATGCACAGAGATCAAAGACAAGTAAGAGAACTGTCTTTATTTTCTTTCTCTCCTTGGTGGGCCAGTCTGTGTGAACCAGTCACAGAGGGTTAGAACCATGAGAATGGCATTTCAACTTGTACAACTTGCAACCTGAAGTGACAGCCAGATTAATTTCAGGATGGCTAGCTCACAAATGGAATCTGTTCAAGTTAGTAACAAAGTGGTGAACTTTAATGATTTTGTGTATTACAAGGAGCAGTAGAAAATAGATGCATCTTGCTGGAAAACCATTCATTCGTTAATGCGTTTTGTATAAAATAAACCAGTTTGTTGACTTACAATCAGCCTTGTCTCACCAGAGAGATTTTCAACCTGATCTCTGTACATGATGGCACATGAGATCAGAGAACCCAATATGCTAAGTGAGATGGGGGGGGAAGGCACGAAGGTATGATGTTATGGCTATTCCAATGGGCTGTGCTAGATTAATGAACAAATTCTCTATTATTTTATCAGTTGTTCATTTGTCTGATTCTATTGCATCCATATTTCCTCTGTTAGAATGCCTTAGACAAAAGAGGAGGATATTGAGGAGGAAGTATATTGACTAGATATTACTACTTCAATTTCTCTGACACTCAGAACAATATTTTTGACATATCTGTAATTGCAAAGTCCCAGTTATGACCCCCCTCACAAATTAGTACTATTTTAATATGTCTCTTATGATTGGCGGAGGGTGCCTGAATGGAAAAATAAGAGACTCTCCATCATTCTTCAAAAATGTTCTTACATCCTCCAGGCCCTCCTGACCATCCGCTCAGATTCTTCTAGGAACATTGGAACAGGAGAAGGTCATTCAGCCCATCGAGCCTGCTCCGCCATTCAGTACGATCATGGCTGATCAAACACTTCAATGTCTTTTACCCACACTATCCCCATAACCCTTTATGTTATTGTTGATCAGAAACCTATCAATCTCTACCTTAAACATACTCAATGACTGAGCTTCCACAGCCCTGTAGAGTAGAGAATTCCGAAGATTCACAACCCTCCGAGTAGAGAAATTTCTCCTCATCTCAGTCTTAGGTGGCTTGCCTCTTATATTGAAATTGTGTCCCCTGGTTCTAGACTCCCAACCAGGGTAAACGTCTTAACTGCATCTACCCTCTATATTCCTTTACGTATTTTGTGGGCTTCAACGAGGTCACCTCTCATTCCTAACTCTAGAGAATACAGGGCCAGTTTCCTCAACCTCTCTTCATGAGATAGTCCCGCCATCCCTGGAATGTGTCTGGCGAATCTTCATTGCAATCCCTCTATAGTAATAATATCCTTTCTGAGGTAAGGGGACCAAAACTGCACATCATACTCCAGCTGTGATCTAACCAAATTTCTATACAATTTAAGCAAGACTTCGCTACTCCTGTACTCAAATCCTGTTGAGATAAAGGCTAACATTCTATTAGCCTTCCTAATTGCCTGCCGCACCTGCATGTTAGCTTTCAGTGACTTATGGACAAGGACACCTAAGTCCCTTTGCACATCTACACTTTCTAATCTCTTATCATTTAGGAAATACTCTGCACATCTGTTCTTTCTACCAAAGTGGATAACCTCACATTTTTCCACATTATACCTCATCTGCCATGTTCTTGCCCACTCACTAAGTCTGTCCAAATCCTCCTGTAGCCGCTTTACATCTTCCTTAACACACATTCCCGCCTAGCTTTGTATCATCCGCGAACTTGGAAATATTACATTTGGTCCCCACATCCAAATCATTGAATCACTAGAATGATTGTTCTTTTATGATTTTGGAGTTTTGAAGTAAATTGTTTTATGATGGTCAAAAATAACTGAGCTTTATCACAAACCCTATAGCTTTAAACAGTGGTCACATATGTATAATCCCAATCACACCAAAGCAGAAAAGTGTTTTCTGGTCAGGTTTTTACAGTATGTGAGAGAATGACAAAGACCTTAAAATAGGTAATCTTTTCTGGTGATGGTATTTGTCCACCTGTTCATGAGAAACAACATTGGTAACTTACAAAACTGCAAATACTGGATCTGGGCTAATATGTTATCCAGTGCAAGTCTGTTTCCCTTTCAGATCCCTGCATCATCTGAATTGTGAAGGTTAATAGATTCATGGCTAATTGGCATATGCACTCACAATGGTGGTCATAACATCTGTATACCTCCTGTGCAAAATCTGTTGATAAACCTGAAAAAGCTCACAATGCAAAATGCACTGAGGTATTTATTTTAGTCCATCACGTAAGAGTTAAAGTAAGTTGAATCATTAAAGTGTGCTGCAGAATTCTGTGCTATAAATAAACAGAAATCATAATCCACATTGCATATACCAATTAAGTGCCAATAAATACAATTATTAATCCTACAGGTTTCATATAACCTGACCATTTCAGAAATTCTAGTGACATTGACAGTGTTTCATCATAGGTCGGTATTTCCACAAAGTCAGTTCAATGCTCTGGCATTGAAAGGATAAATAGCAATACGTTTTAAGCCTTTTATAATTAAACAATTTATTCAGAACTTGCATGCACAGCTGAACATAATGCAATACTTGGGAATCAAGGGTAAATTGCATCATATCAAATGGAGCATGGTACACAAAGTAACCCCAAATTTAGCTAAACACACAAAGTATGTATCGTGTCAAGGTAATCAAGTGTTACTAAGGGACTGCATTGCAGGTTTCCTCATTGAAATTAACAGCCCTGAAGGAACATTAAAGGATAAATTAATGGGTTATTTATCTTTTTGCAGTTTGTGGGATCCTGTTATGTGCAAATTAGCTGCTGCATTTGCTTGCATTGCAACAGAGACTCTGATAATAACTACAACATGGGAAAGGAGCAGTGCAGGGAGGGGATTGGGCAATTTGCAGTTGGGAAACCCAGAAGTAAGGATTTCCTGCAGCTGCTGTTGAATTTAATGACAGGTTGTCTGGCTGTCAGGCGGGTGGGAAGTGAGATGTGTTGTGGAGCTGGGCATTGCGGGGATCTGATCATGTGGCAGTAAGTTTGTTGGGTTGCGAGATGAAGAAACACTCCTACTCCTCCTGGTCCACAAGCAGAGCTGCAGGGGCACTCACCTGATGGATCTAGCCCTTCATGCTTGCCTTCAACCTGCAGTTGGTTAAACTAAAACTTAAATTGGCAGCACAGAACCTCCTAAAGTATTGTAAATGACCATCCTGCCTCCTGAGAGTGTGTTAGTCACCCACACCCTCTAACCTGTCTCCATTAAAATGGAAGTGGGTGGGTTGGATTCAGGTTTGCAATTTTTAATTTTTTAAAACCCCACCCAACTCCCTGGCCTACCCTAGGGAGTTAAAATTAATCTCTACCATTAAAAATTATTTGTATGCGAAACTGAGATTTTCTAAGAGCTGTGATAAGATGCAATATAAATTCATTTTCTTCATTATAGGGAGCCATGGTCATCATATTTTTGTTAAGCTGGAGCTGAACACAATGCCATGAGCACCAAGTGTCAGGAATTCTGTTAAGCAGATCCTTTCTTCTTTGCTGACTATTTCTCTTGCTGTATTTTAACGAAGAACCTATTTCTGCAGTGACAGTAATATTTTCCTTTTGGCAGCTGGCATTGCCTTTCAGAAATTTAGGATCATGGAGCACTTGAGCAAGGGTAAATATTTGAACTGGCTCCCTGGGAATGTGTGAATATTTCACAATATCCCTGAGTGAATATGAATATTTCTCAAGGCCCTTGACAGAGAAAATTTGAACACCACTCCACTCTCCTTATTAGTACAGGGGAAGGCAGTACTGCTAACTTGTGTTGATATATACTATAAAGTGCAGTAGGTACTGTTTTTCTAAGACATTGCATGTCCACTAGAGGACCACACATAAAGTACAATGTCTGCAACAATTGTTCAGCAGCATTTAAACCTTCAGACGCTGCATCAGTCAAGATACCATTTTTGTTATTGGTGGTCTTGCAAATATTTTCCCCCATTAGATAAACCAGCAAACTTTACTAATACTGGAAGGGTTAATGTACAGTGATGTCAACAACTGCTGCGATGTAGATGACTGGGGCACTGGAACTAGCTCTGCTGAGGTGTTTTGCTGCATTATGAGCAGTGCAGGATAATGCTGGATGCTGCCATTGTAACTGCTGAGAAGAGGATGCTGTCAGTTTTGCAGTAAAGGAGGCAGCAGTAGCAATATTGTATTGGATACAGATAAAGAAGATGTATTTAAAAGATTGGCAGTCTTCAAATTGAAAACCCACTCGGTGCGGATGGGATGCATGTTAGGTTACTGAGGGAAGTAAGGATAAAAATTGCGGAGCCTCTGGCTACAGTCTTATAATCAGAGTACAAGGAGGTGATGGGGTACTGGCAATGTCGCTGGACTGGTCATCCAGAGGCCCAGGCTAATGTTCTGGGGACATGGGTTCAAATCCCACCGCAGCAGCTGGTTGAATTTGAATTCAGTTAATAAATCTGGAATATAAAGCTAGCCTCAGTAATAGTGATTGTTGCAGAAACCCATCTGGTTCACCAATGCCCTGTAAGGAAGGAAATCTGTCTTACCTGTTCTGGTCTACATGTGATTCCAGACCCACAGCAATGTGGCCTGGCAAACCACTCAGTTTAAAGGCAATTAGGGTGGGCAACAAATGCTGAGTTTGTCAGCTGATGAAAGAATAAAGAAAAAAAATGCCAGTGGTCTGTGCCATCACCACAACCCCTTGCATGTCAGATGATTGCCTGCATTTTCTGCAGTTCTGCAGTGCCGGCAGGAGATATTAATCCTGCGGGATGATAAGAGGAGGCCACTTCATCAAACAAAGAAGGCATGGACAGAGGTCACTGCCCAGGTGAGTTGGACATGGTGATGTGCGCCGCACTTGGATCCTGTGCCGTAAAAGGCACTGATATAGGGTGGCCACCTGCACAGTTTGAGGTGATCTCTGGACCAATCACCCAGCATGTGGAGATTACAGTGTACCTGGAGAGTTGGAGCCTACATGTCCAGGTAGCAAGAGTGTTGCTTGTAAACTCTGCCTGTTGGACAATGGTGTCTTCTGTGGACCCTTCTGCCTTGCACTTCCTGCTGACCCTGCACCCCTTCTGGCTCTGCCTCTCTTTCCACAGATTGCACTCTAGGAAGCTGCCTGCGGGCACCTGCACTCCTCTTCCTTCTGGCCTCCTTCTCTTCTGAGGAGGTCCCTCCAGCAGGGTAAACAATCCCCATTTTCTTAAAGATGATTATACTCATAGTGCACTGAAGGGGCCTCTGAGAAATCAAAGAGTTCTCCAGTACTCAGAAAATAATGCCAGTAACTGTCTGTAAACCAACTCCAACAAACTCACAACAAAACCTCTATCTACTCACCTTGCCAGGATCCTGTCCATCGTTTATCCCGCCTTGGATCAAGGTTCCAAGAACAATGCGAAGGTCGCCTGGCTGAGTGGTTCATGTGCCGAGTGTGAAACCGCATGGTGAATTGCCTTTTTAATTTGCCTGATTATCATTTTAATTGTCAACGGACGTGCTTCCAACATCCATGCGCTGCTGCCGACTGTAATATCGCGCAATGCCCTCCTAACGTCATTGTGCACCATTTTACGTGAGGTCAGGATTGCCATGCACCCACTTCGACACTTTAAAATTCAGGCCATACTGGTAAAATAGGTTGACACAGGGGAGATAAAATTTAACCCAGAGAAATGCGAAGTGATGCAGTTTGGTAGGCAGGATGGGGAGAAACAATATAAATTAAATGATACAATTTTAAAGGAGATGCAGGAGCAGTGAGATCTGGGGTATGAGCACACAAATTTTTGAAGTTGGCAGGACACGTTGAGAAGACTGTTTAAACAAGGCATATGGGCACCTTGGCTTTATTAATATAGAAATAGAGTGCAAGAGCAAGAAAGTTATGCTCAACCTTTATAAAACACTAGCTATGCCTCAGCTGGAGTATTGTGTTCAATTCTGGGCACCATACTTTGAGAAGGATATCAAGGCTTTAAAGTGGGTGCAGAAGATATTTACTAGAATGGTACCAGGGATGAGGGACCATGGAGAGATTGAAAAAGCTGGAGTTGTTCTGCTGAGAACAGAGAAGGTTGAGAGGAGATCTAATAGAGGCATTCAGAATTATGAGGGGTTTTGATAGACTCAATAAAGATAACCACCTTCCAGTGGGAGAAGGATTGGCCATCAGAAGACATGATTTAAGGTGATTGGCAAAAGAGTGAGAGGGACCTATGTAAAATTTATTTTACATAGTAAGTTTCAAGAGAGAATTGGATAAACAATCGAAGGGTAAGATTTACAGGACAATGGGGAAAGAACAAGGGGCTGGGATTAATTGGATAGCTCCACCAAAGAGTCGGCACAGGCACAATGGGCAGGAGGCTGAGCTGTGTATCACTGAATGATGCTAAGCTGTTCAAAAATTACTGAACTTGCACTTGACAGACTGCCTTGCAGAATTACAGATAAGTTTATAAATGCAAATTTTGCGCATGTCCTCATTTAATTATGTAAATAAGGGTGATAGAAAAGATTGGCTTCTAAGATCTGAACCTTTTTTATTCTTTCATGGGATGTGGGCATTTCTGGAAAGGCTGCCATTTGTTGCCCACCCCTAATTGGCCTTGAACTGAGTGGCTTACTCAGCCATTGCAGAGGGCAGTTAATAGTCAATCACATCACTATGGGCCTGGAGTCACATGTAAGGATGGCAGATTTCCTTCCCTAAAGGACGCTAGTGAACCTGGTGGGTTTTTAGGACAATTGATAATTGTTTCATGGTTTTCAATTCCAGATTTATGAATTGAATTTAAATTCCACCAGCTGCCGTGGTGGGAAGTGAACCCATGTCCGCAGAGCATTATCCTGGGCCTCTAGATTACTGGTCCAGTGACATTGCCACAAAGCCATCATTGCCCCTGAGAAGTTAATTTACTTACACCTGTGCCAATTAATTTCAATTCACCTTTATATTGACTTATTGCATTATCAGATTATCTCAAAGTGCTTCATACAATTAATTACTTTTGCAGTGCAGTAAATCTTGCATTGCCAAATATTGCGGCAATTCATTTTGTTTTGTTTATTCATTCTTGGGATGTGGGTGCCACTGGCAAGGCCGGCATTTATTACCCATCCCTAAATTCTGCACCAGCAAATTCTGGAAACATCACTGAGATGAATGATGGGTTCTTCTTTTTCATTTGGTCGTACTGATTGAGGGCAGTATGCTGGCCACAGCACCGAGAGATCTTGCTGCTCTTTTCAGAAAGTACCATGAGATTTTTAAGACTTTCCCAGACAGGACCTTGATTTAATTTGAAATAAATGAAAGCACTTTCAATAATGCCATGCTCCTTTGTTACAAACTACATTGGCAACCAGTTTATTTGCTCATATTTTGCTGTGGATTGCGATTCAGAAATTAGATCATTTTTGCCAATTAAGCCAAGATGACACTTTGATTCACTGTATTGAATGCTCACTGAGTTTATCCAGTGACTAGCACAAGAAAAATTTTGGGTTCAATCCTTAATCTTTGGACAGTTAAATGATCTCCGTTTGGACTGTACCTGCTGTATTTGAGAGTTGAAAATCAGTTGGGGTTTCAGCTCTTGATTGATTTCCAGCGCTCCATCATTATAAGGAAATCCATGGATGCTTGGGAGATATAGATCGACTGGAAAGAGGCCAAAGAAGTGCTATATTTTTTAAAAGGCATAAAAGCAGACAAGCAATTACAAACCCATTAGTTTCAATTCTATTCTGTGTAAAATAATGGACTATCAGGAATAACTTGAGGTTTATCTGTATAATATCCTTATAAGTAGCAGTTAACACTGATTCAGTAGGAAAAATCCTGCCTTGCCTTGTCGTCTTTGATATCTCATTTGGACCGTATGAGGCCCTATTGCATAATGTAGCTAGAGCTCCAAAAGACATTTGACAAAGTTTTGCATGAAAAGCTTTATTAGTATGAGTGAAGTGCTCCAGGGCTTATTAGTTGGACCACCACTACTGTTTCTAATTTACATAGATCACCTGAATTCCAGAACTCAATACAAATTGGCCAAACTAAGTTGTGGAATCGGTACAGCCAGTTCAGAAAGTACAGAATTAGTTGGACAAAATAAGTGTGTTGATCGAATAATGGCAGATGAAATTGAATGTGGATAAATGCACATTATTGAACATTGGAAGGAAAAACAGATGACATGCATATGCGATGAATGGCATTGAAATTGTTAAGGATAAACCTGCAAAAAATTCAGAAATTTTAGTGGACTTCAGATTAAATATTTCCAAGCAATTAACAAAAATAATAAAATGTCTGGGTATGTAGTCAAAGCATAAGTCCATGTGAGTCATAATTACCATGTACAACACTCTGATCAGACTGCACCTTAATTACTGATCCAAGTTCCAATCACTGAGACATGAGGTGGGGTGCAAGAGTCACTGAGACATGAGGTGGGGTGCAAGAGTCAAGCACTGGGGGCAGCATAGAAATAATATGAAACTGATCTCTTGGTGGCAAAAGTGTGGTATGACAAAACTGGATAACTTGGAGCTTTTCAGCATGGAAAAAGCATATCTAAGTAATATCTTATAGAGATATATGATAGTTAAGAAGATGGACAAAGTGAATCCGGAATAGAATCATAGAATAGTACAGCACATGAAGAGGCCATTTGGTGCATTGAGTTTGTACCAGCTCTTTTGAAAACCAATCTAGTTAGTCCCACTTTCCTGCTTTTCTTCGTATCCCTTCGGTTTTTTTTCCAAATATTTATCCAATTGTCCTTTGAATATTACTATGGAATGTATACTTAGCAACCCATCAGGCAGGACATTCTAAACCTAGCAATTTATCACCCCTGATTTTTTTATCAATCACTTAAAGAAAGTGCCCTCTGGTTATGACCCTTCCACTGCGGGAAAACAGTTTCCTTTTACTTTATCTAAACCCTTCATGATTTTGAACACCTCTATCAAATCTCCTCTTAGCTTTCTCTGGCCTGAGGAGAACAACCCTTTCCAGTCTATCCATGTAGCTCTAATTCCTCATCCTTCATTTCATTTCCAGTTAATCTTTTCTATACCGCCTGCAAGATCTTCACACACTTGCTAATGCGTGGTGCCCAGAATGCAAGGTCGAACAAGTGGAAGTGACTGCAGCCTAACAGGATGCGACCATGCAGGCGTCTATACTAAGGTAGTCTGTAGCTGCATCCCTTTAGATGATAGTTGATCAATGATCATAAGGCCTTAAACATCAGTTCAAATGCTGTTATTTAATACCTGCAAATTTTGTTCGCCAATGAGCAGGAGTTCATCGGCAACTTCTCTGTAGCAATACAGAAATCATTTTCACAGCAGTAAGGTAGCTTATCATGAGTGGCTACTTCAAAGCCATCTTCAAGGGATCCCTGAGAGTAGAGAGATCAAGCTCTGATGCAGATTTTCTCACAAATGTTATCAGTCAGGCAATTAGACGATAGGCACTGTTGTGGCGAAGCTAAAGACATTCAACACAGAGTCAGCTGTAAGTGAATCAAGCAGCAGTTTATTCAATACAAGTATGCATACAGGGGATAGCACCCTCAGATTGCTCTAAGAGGCTACTCAAAGTTACACAGTTTCTTCCATATATTTATACCATCCTTGCAATACCTCATCGTTGACTCACATTATTCTTACCTCACACATCTGGTTCTGTATGTCTGCAATTACAGATGAAGTCATAACACAAATGACACCAGCAGTTTATTTAAAAACACGAACTTGCCTAATCTAGCCTGACAATTTATTACATTGTCCAGTCATCCGCTTAACTTAGCCTGACCAAAAAGTCACATTCCTTACTACACCTACCCTAGTGATCCTTTTTACTGCAAGCACTTTTAAACCATATCCCAGCAATTTGGGCAAGCCTGAGTATCCCATTGTACACCACTTCAGGCACCATCTTTTTGAGAGTCGGTCACAGCTAGACTTCACAGGCTCAGTGTTTGACTCAAGAAAGGCACAGCTGTGGAAGTCCCATACTTCAGTGATATCTAATCCTCTGTTTTCATGCTGACAGCCAACCATCCTGAATGGGTGGCAGCACTGGGGAGCAGTAGAAAAAGGGACTGATAAAACTGTTTTCTCTCAGTGCATTTCCTTATCTGTATAAACCAACCTATCTAGCCCAGAGAAAGATGTCTAAATGCATTAAGGATATGATTCCGCTGGTGGAGGGGAGAAGAAAGAGGCATTGTACTCTTGGACGCTTGTGCATTTCATCAGATTAAGTTTAGAAAAACTTTATTACAAAACTTTTGTGAATTGCCTAAACTTGGAATACAGTGTGTGTGTATACACGTTTTGTTGTAGTCTGATTGAGTTGGAGTCTGGCCAGATACTTGAGTTCAGAAGCTAATTGATGAGCTGTTGCTTATCAGCAATGCATCTCGATATCAGCCTCCAAACTTGCTTGCTTTCTTCCTCTTTCTTTTTCTCTTGCTCTCTCCTGTTTCCTCCACACAATCCAACTTTTTGCATGACAATTATCAAACTTACAACCAGGAACAGCCTTGAATCAATGAGCATTTATTTTTTGTAGCTAAAAATGGGTGAAGTACAAGTAAAAACAAAATGATGAGACCAGCCAGTGATTATTCTTTGCTTTGTTGGGGTTAACATGCTTATACCATGCCAACTATTTCAGCCCCACGTTTGATGGAATTGGGGGTGGGTTGGGGGGAACAATAAAATTACCCCATAATACAATGCATGATTGATGTTTCAGAACATGTGGACATACATTGCAGTGCATTTCAGTGCGACGTAAAATGACCCAAGAAAGTGCAAGTTCTGAGACCCGACATGGCCAGAATTGCAGATGCTTGTATATTAGAGGTGGTGGCATAGTGGTACTGTCACTGGACTGGTAAACCAGAAACCCAGGGTAATGGGGACCTGGGTTCAAATTCCACCATGGCAGATGGTGGAATTTGAATTCAATAAAAATCTGGAATTAAAAGTCTGATGATGACCATGAAACCATTGCTGATTCACTAGTGGGAATCTGCTGTCCTTACCTGGACTCCAGACCCTCAGCAATGTGGTTGACTCTTTAATTGCCCATGTTTAGAGGACATTTATGTGCTGGCCACATCCCATGAATGAATAAAAAAATGCTATGCTTTTTAGGACCATTTCTGTGGATATATATGTGGAGACACAGGCCCAATTTAATACATTTTGACACTGTCTTCATTCTGAGTCTGCAATAAACATAATAACTTCAGTAATTGGACCTCCATTTTGTGTTCTCAAGAAATAGTGGATAGCTAATATGGTGGGATATGGTGACGGAAAGTAATATAAATATGTAAGTTTTAAAAAATTAATGATACAAATCAGTGATTTTGATAGCTATTTATATATGGCCTTTAATTTTTTGATTTTTTTGTTGCTACGTTTTTAACTGGACTACCATTTGCATCTTTGTAGGAATGGAAGATCAAAGATCGCAGTTATAAAAATGCTTTTGAGTGGCTGATGTACCTGGGAAAAAAAAAATGATGATTTTAAAAAATGACTATTTCACAGTTTTTCCTCAAACTCTCATCTCAGGAATCTATTTGCACTTTGTGCATTCAGCTTGAAATTACAAAGAAGGTTGTTTGAAAAACTGGAAAGAAAGACCACAGGAAGAGATTTGATTCCTCATCCACCGAACCCTCCAATTATAATCTTATTAATTATTGATTATTGAAGGATTGTATGTATGTAACATGATAAACTTTCATTTCTCACTATGAAGAATGGGTCCTGTGGCTTCTCACCGCTGGCGGCATCATGATATATTTTTGTGTATCTGATGGTGATATACTTTAAATATATTTATACACAAACATTTCTGCCCCGTGATAAATGTAAAAAAAAAGTTAAAATTCTTGTTTCCTGACTTTTGTGTTGTGAGGCGAAGATAAAACTCTCAGCTGGACGATAGAAATAATATGTGATTTTACAAGGCGTCAGGCTGCATGCTGGGGGGTGTGTGTATGTGTGTGGGGGAGTGGTGGCGTAGGTGGTGTGGTGCTGTGTCTATTGCCCTCCTCACCCACAGCCATGGTGCTGCTCCTGGTTGTGCTGCAGGGACTGAAGAGCTGCTGGCCCTCCAATAGGCCAGCAGCTTTTAGGACTGGACAGCGTCCCTTAAAAAGTCAGGAGCTCTGATGCTAGGCAGTTAATTGTCTTACGCATGTAAAATTGAGTCAGTGTTCCCTGAGCTGGCTGAGGTGATGTTGACCCCGATTTTCCAACCGGTGGGCGGGGATACCTTCACCCTGTAAAATCCCAGTCAATGATTTCTAACCAGCTGAAGTTCAATGAACAGCCTAAGCTTTTCATTTGAAGGGAATTTTTCAGCTGTAAACCCTTAATAAAGAAATATTTGGGTATAGTTTACTTTTTTAATGGACCAGATCCAGCATTGCTTTTTAAAAAGAAGCCCTTGACATAATGGCTCTTCTGCTGCTGGGGGAGTGGGTGTGTTAGCTGGAGTGTATTAGCTGGAGTGTATAAACTACGGATGAATGATGGAGACATTTGAGTGGATGAATATTTTGGAGTTTTGCTTGATGATTTTGATGGCAAACTATAATTTTTAGGCAAAATATTGCAAATGGCATTGAGCTGAAATGACTAGGAAGGGTTCATGTTTGAACCCTGATAATTACTAAATTAACTTGATCTCATTTGGGGAACAGCTTGGGCTGTTGCAATGATCTCTGTGTCCTCAAATTAGGAAAGAGGAAGAAACATCCAGCAAGGATTCCTATTCCACTCACAATCTAGTAACACACTCCTGGAAAGTATAAATTAACGACAACCTTGAGGATAAGTTCTTGGTCAAGTGTGATGGCCTTTATAATTGAATACTCAAGGTTAGATCAGATTGTTGCAATTAATCTTTTCCATTTGAGTGTCCAGAAAATTTTCTGACATAACCTCCATCAGGCGCATCTATTCAAATAGGGTCAGACTTATTTTGATGAGCCAGTAATTACATGGAAACATCTTATGTTCCATTTTCTGTTATTACCATTCCTATCATGCTGAATATAAACTAACAGCTTTTTTTAAAAATTAAAAAGCAGGTTGTGTATGTTGTAAGTAAATTTGAAGGGAAGGAATGTGCTCCAGGGCATGCAGATGAGCAGCAATAGTGAAGCTGGGTGCAGAAGAAAATGCTTTCGTAAGGATTACAAGTTTAGGTGATTACTTCCGAGCCATACCGTTTACCGAATGAGCAAATACTTGAAATAAAATGGAAATACTCAGCAGCATTGAGAGAGAAAAACAGAATTAAGCTTTCAGGTTGATGACATTTAGGTTGGAGCATTGTAATTACTTGAATTAGATATTGGCTCTGGCTCTGTGGTAACACTCTGGACTCTGGACTCTTGAGTCAGAAGGCTGTGGGATCAATTTCCATTCATAAATCTAGGTTGACGTTCCAGTGCAGCACTAAGAGAAGTCCCGTCTGCTTACTCTGATAGTGTCAGATTTATATCTATTTTCATAAAGAGCAGGGGACCTCTCTCCACTGAAAAATCAAACCACGTTGGATGCTGGAAATCTGAAATAAAAGCAGAAAATGCTGGAAATATTCAGCAGGTCAGCCAGCATCTGTGGAGAGAAACCGAGTTAACATTTCAGGTCTTGATCACACTTCTCCCCAATCAATACTTACCCTTCAAGGAACTTCACAAAAACAGATGACCTGTAGAGATATGAATTTCCCAGTGACCAACTCAAAGTAATACACAAGATTTCACATTTTAAGACTTTTACTGTTACACTCTAGAATCAGCATAGACTAAACATTACTTAGTAGACAACTAATACATTAAACTACAGAAAAGCTATCTTCCCCTTTAATTTCTTAGCACAAATGAAAATCCCATGCTGCATTATACATTATAGTATCCTTTTGATTGACAAATGTATCTAGATTTTCATCTGCTCATGGGTGTGCAGAGTCGGGAGAATTCCTGGCTCCATAGATCTGACTTCTAAAAATGTCTGATCGAATGTCAGATTGTTGTTCTGGGGTGGCGGGGCTCCCTGGAATGAGTACTGAGGATGTTGGGTGCAGAGACCTGCTTTGGTGTACTGGCACTGTATTGAAGTTTTAAAAAACAGAAGCACGTAAAACAGCCCTCCAGCCCTCACCCTATAGCCCCTCATCACCCCTTACACACTCCCCATGCCCCATCTATGCCAACCCATGGCACCTCATGCCCCCCACTCCAAGCCCCCTCATACCCTCCTTGCCAACCCATGCCCCTCTGCCCACTTCCATAGCCTTTTATAACTCCTATGCCAATTTAGTGCCAATTCACACCAACCTATGCCCCACCACCCTTTGTCCTTACCATGTAACTCATCCAGTATCCATCACAGTCAGACCTCAGGACCCATGCTGAGATTAAAAAAGAATTAAGTTCCTAAGTGTCTATTACAGGCTTTATTTAAAAAAAACCTCTTATTCATAAAAACCTATTTATTACATTTACATTCCTTCAACTACATGATCCCTTATAACAACAAATCTTTTATTCAATTGCATAATCCCTTATTTAAAAAAAAACATTTGTAATTCATAGCCCCAGAGCCCATAACCACTTGGAGTTGTCAATCAAATTGTGAAATGGCAGGCACCTTGCAGTGATAATGGACAGCTGTAAAATCAATCATACAGCACTAATCCAGTAATGGTAACCCTATTTATGTCAATAGAGTGAGCAGCCATTTTTTTTAACACTCTAGATAACTTTTTTGAAGAGTTTCAAAGGGCAGAAGTTTTTAATGACTTGACAGATTGACAGCTCCCTTTAACAGTCCATCTTGACACTTTTGACAGTTCCAATGAGCTTCACCATTCCAATGAGTTTCAGCACTTTTAAGCACATTCATGTCTACTTTCAGGAATCCCAAAGGGCACCTGACCTCCCCCAGAGGTGTCCCGTGACCATATCCAAAGGGGTACCTCACCTCTTCAAAATGGTACTCCAGTTCTCCAAACAAATCCACCACCTATAAGATATAATCAGTGCATGTTGCAGTGTCATACACCTCTTACACCAAAATCTCACATGTCTGGAGACAGCTGCTGATTTCTATGGGTAGCTGCCTCCGCGAAATAGGCATGTGCAAATCCTGACCCAGGCCCATTCCCTTTCTCTGCAAAAGTGGTAGGTGCCATGTTCAGGGGCAGGACTTGTGGTTTCGGGCTTCTTCTATTTTCACCACAACTGAGAGGCCATGGTCTGAAGGCCAAATCCTCCCTGTGCTAACAGGATCCCTTCTCCCTACTTTGCCAGGGCGAATCTTCCAGTGTCCTTTTAAACAGTGTCATCTTTGCTCAACCCTTTGAGCATAATAAAAGGACTCCCTGTTGTAAGGTTCTGCCTGATGATTCCGTGTTCTCCAACTTTTCACAATTTCTGTTTCTCTGAACATGGGTTCTGGCCTCACTAGCCCATCACTGGATGGTTAACCCAAAAGCAGCCTTTCTCTTCTGCTTGCCATAGCAGCACCTGTTGTGGATTCTCTTTTCTCAACTCCTTCGGTCTGAGAGTCTATAGAAGTAAGGCAAGCTGCATTTTCCTTTGTGTCCAGATGTTAAAACTGGTATTTGAGTTTCTGAGAGTTCCAACCTGGGACCCCCCTGTCCCACTGGCAACCAGGTCACCTGGGCCTGTCACCAGGCAGAGTTCAGTACCCTCCACACTCTAGAGGGTGATGGTGGTGTAATGGTAATGTCGCTATTCGAGTAATCCAGAAGCCCAGGTTAGTGCTGTGAGGGCATGGGTTTAAATCCCAATATGGCTGTTGAAATTTGAATTCAATTAATAAAGTCTGGATTTGAAAGCTAGTCTCAGTAATGGTGGCCATGAAACTATTATTGAATGCCATAAAAACCCATCTAGTTCACTAATGTCCTTGAGGGAGGGAAATTTGCCAACCGTACCTGGCCTGGCCAACATTTAACTCCAGATCCAAAGTAATATGGTTGACTCTTTAAAAGATGTCTGGATATTCACCTTAACTGCAGGGTTATGGATCAAATGTTGGAAAGTGGGATTAGGCTGTGTAGCTTGTTTTTGGCTGGCGCAGACAGGATGGGCCAAGTGGCCTCTTTCTGTGCCATAAACCTTATACGATTCTATTATTCTATGATTCTACTCTTAACTTCCCTCGGAAATGGCTTAGTAAACCACTCGTTTCTTGGGCAATTAGGGATGGATAATAATACTGGCTTTGCCAGAGATGATCACATCCCATGAAAGAATAAATAACCCACCCCTCCCCCATTCCATGGCATTCTGTTTTACCTTGAATTAAAAGAAACAGTTTAAAACATAACTGTCTTAAAGCCTAGTGATCATAATATTGGTCATCAGCACATTGCTGTTTGTGGGACCTTGCTTAGGAATGTTTTGGCCACAGCATTTCCTTGACTGCAACGGTAACTACACTTCAAAAGTGCTTCATTTGTTGTAAAGAGACTTCTTGAGGTCTTGAAATGTGCTATATAAATGCATATCTTTCTTTTCTTTTTGAATTATAATAGAATGTGAAAAGCAGGTAACTGATGGCAAGACTAGGACAAATGTAAGATCAGTTGTTAGCTGCTGTATACTGGAAATAATTGAAGGGGCAATAGGGTATACTGCTCAGAGTTGTTACATAGGAGGTTTAATTTTTGCTATTGCAGTGAGGGACCTTTTGTGGTCTGCTTTTCTAATTAAGCATGTCTGTTTCCCTATTCTTTTTTTGTTGTTCTTTTCCAATTGCTGCACACTTGTACATGTTATTTTCCAGTCGGAAAACTAGATTAATGGACTGTGTCTTTGTTTCCTTTCCTTTGGATGAGGTACATTGGAACTTGAAATTTTCTCTTTAAAGCCATGATTGAATTCTCCCCAGGGAAATCTAGCTGAGAATTGATGATATTGTTAATGTGTTGGGATATTGATCGGCAGCACAACTTGCACCCTTAACATTGCAAAATTTCCCAAGGCACTTCACAATAGGGGATCAAGCACTGAAGAGGAGAAGGGAGGTCAATTGGAGGAGGTATAGGCATGTTTGAGGAGTTAGATTATGGTAAGAAATATAACAAGACAGACTGGTTTTGGAAGGAAATTCCAGAGCCCAGTAGCATAATGCTAGAAATCTATGTTACAGATAGTTTCCACATAAGCTATTTTCAGCTCATTACTCCACTGACATTATAATGGACAGGTTGCAATTGCCAGGAAGAAGACCAGCATGAATGTAAACTGAGTAGGGGCCTCTTTCTGTGCAGGTTGGATCACAAAGAATAAATAGGTGGAGGGATAGGAGGAGAGTCTGTTGACTTTGATTATAAATATATGCTTTTTATTATCTCAAATATATAATTCTTTGATTTCAAAATAATGAATTGTTTATTGAAGTATGTATAACATCCACAGTTATTTATTAAGCATTCTTTTACCCTTGTGCAGAAAAATATTTCATCTCTTCATTTGATAACTAAAATGTAAGAATTAAAATAGACAATATGTCACGGGAGATAATATGGCATTAATTTAGTTCCATGAGTGTATCAGGCTTGATTATACTTAGTAGCAATGTCATACAAGGCTATGGCTTAAATCACAAGTGGGAATAAAAGCCTTAAATAGTTCCTTCCTACAGTGTAAGCTTTATAGAGTTATAACTGCTAGGGTTATCACAGCTAAGTAATTCAGAATATATTTAAACATTTTTTGATGGATGAGAAATTGTAGTGTAATGTCACCTTGTTTACAAAGTGGAAATGTCTTTGGGGGTTGCTAATAAAAACTTAAGCCAGGATACTCATGCATAAATCACAGTATAAGTTTTATATGATTTATATTAACATTTCTGTTCTGTACATAGTTATCATTTATTAGAAATCAATATAACTGAAAATAACATGGTACTTGGTCTCTAATCACTATCACCTTTGGGAATTCAGCTTTTGATAACTTTTGAAGCTATATTACAGTACTGTATAATGTTAGTAGATTTTATTCATTTTGTACATCCAATTTGTGACAGTCTACTAGATGGAACTTTTTGATTTGAAATTTATCGACATACGTTTGAATCATGTTACTTTCAAAGCAAATTTGTATAGCCCTATGATTAGCATCATATTGTCAAGGAGCATTTTGTCTAAGCTTAACACAAGGTCTCTAACCCAATAATACTGGGTCTTATCCAATATTCCCGCTAAGCTGTGAGGATGTGAATCTGCGCAGCAGCCTGCAAGGTACTGCATAGGCCATGCTGTGTGATAATCAATGTGTGTGTGTGGCTGTGCAAATAAATTTAAAGAGACTGCACACAATAAAAGGTCGTGCACAGGAATTAAATTTTAATGGGAACATTGGTCTTATCCTTTAACCCTACCTTTATTGTGACCCCAAGCTGTTACTCTGAATAGCCGTTACATTATTTTGTTGTTGTGAAAATATGTCATGTGCATTTTATAAAGCCAGTCAATTGTCTGTTCTTATTTTAGTTGTCTCCAGTGACAGCGAAAGTGAATCCGAGTGCAGTTCCTCCAGCCAAGATGACAAAGTTTCAGCCAGCAGCTCAAAAAATCACAAGACAAGAAAAGAAAGAGAGGAGTCTGGTAGGAAAATGAAAGGTACAGCAGTCTACTCCTCTGAATTTGCTTTATCCCCAATTATCAGAAAAAGTACTTCAGTGTAAAATCTTCCAACACATGGTTGTCCTGGCATCAACTACATTGCTAAGTACATAATGTAGACAGAATGTACAAAAATCTGACTGCGTCACAGTCCCACTGAAATATGGATCTCCACATCAGCAGTTGGATGAAGAACTCTATGATCGAACTAAATGTACAGAGCCAATGCTAGGCTTACCATCCATTGTGATCATGCTTCCACAATACAAATTGAAAGAAATATTAGCAAGGGAGCTTGGGACATGGAGGTCACTTTCCCAAGACAGAAACAATTGTTAAGATAAAACATGAAAGCACCTAGAAAAAAATTGATTTGCACATATAACCACAAGGTAGAATCTCATTGAATGTCTTGTTCAAATATTTGAGATGTTTTTTAAGAGTTCCATTTATAGAAAGTCCAGATGAATAGGCAACATTGGGAGTACAGTGAGCTGTTCTGGTTTCCAAATTATGAAAATAAGACAGAAGCACTGATAGTGCAAAAAAGATTTACATCGTGATAACCAGAATCAAGAAGGTACAAATGTCAGGAAAGATTGAACAGGTTGCGGATAATTTTTCTAGAATAGAAAAGAATGAGAAAAGACCTGATGGAGGTCTTTAAAATTATGATGTAGTTTGGTGGGGTAGACGTAGAGATGATGGGTGGAATTTAGTGGAGGCGATGGGGGTTTCTCTGTCATTGCCTATGTTGGGGAAAACCTGTCAGGTGCTTAAATGACCAGTGTGCAGGCCTTTCCAGGGATCAAGGACCATGGGGATGGGGGAGATATCATGTTCTACCCCCCTCCCCCAATGAGAACTGCTAGCCAATTAGAGGCTGGCAGCTCTCCATCGTGCATCAGTACCACTGGAATCAGTGGCAGGTACCATCAGCACACCTATCTAAGGCCCAGGATCAACAAGGGACCCCAGGCCAAAGGTGAGTGAAGGCAGGGTGAAGATCATGGGGGTGGGTAGGGAGGGGGTCCAGAAGAAAAGGTAGAGGTGGTGACTGTCAGTGGGTCCCCGTCTGTCCAATGACAGATCCCTTGATCAGGCACTGAGTGCCTTTGAATGAGAGAACCCCTCTCAAAGCCTGCAGACGAACCAAACAGGTTTTGCTTTTTGGGCTCCTTGCATGGCAACAACCCCACAAATAGTGGCGATGGGATGATGCCCTTAAGTAGGCATTAATTGTCTACTTAAGGGCCTCAATTAGCATCCGGTCGAAAAGGCTATCCACGAGCTTTCTCACCTGGACTTAATTGGTCCCCACCCAGCACCCGATTAAATGCACCACCCATCTCCAAACTCCATCCGGGAAGGGGCATTAAATTCTGCCCGATGTTTCCACTTGTGGGTGTGTCCAAAATGAGGGACCATGCATATAAGAAAGTCACTAACAAGGCCAATGAGGGATTCAGGAAAAAAATTCTTCAATCAGTGGTGAGAGTGTGTACCACATGGTATGGTTCAGGCAAATAGCAGAGGTGCATTTTTGGGGAAGTGAGATAAGTCCATTAGGATAAAGAGAAGCGAAGGACATATCGATTGCATGAGATGAAGTAAGATGGGAAAAAGCTCACGTAGAGCTTAAATATCAGCATAGACTTGTTGGGCTGAGTAGCCTGTTTTTGTCCTGTTATGTTATACCTAATTTTATGAATAAACATATGATATGTCATTGAAGTCTTTGTATGTACCTGTACCTAAAACTATTCCTCATCCTTCCCTCTCTCCTCCCCTTTATAAAGTTGACATTCTATAGATTGTTTTTGTCTTTGGGTATTTGTAACTCAGGGATAGTTATGTTCTTAAGGGAATATCTAATTCACTGGGATTCACCATAGCAGAGACTACATGCAAACAAATGTTGTCATATCATCACTATTATTTTTTGCTTACTTTGTCTAACTTAATTTCTAATAGCCACTGACAACATAAAATATTTCATGAAGTGAAATACATATTTGGACTTTTAGCAAGTGCGGATTTTACAATTGAATGTGTGAGCATGTGAACACTGAACATGTTCAATAATGTCCTCACTAAGTAAATGAAAATCTTCTGGGAGCTACAAGAATGATATGTTCATTAGCTGGCCAAATGGACAATATAATAAGGATCATTCTTAGTTATGTTTAGAATCATAGAACCTTACCACATAGAACGAGGCCATTCAGCCCATCATGCCTGTGCCAACTCTTTGAAAGAGCTGCCCAATTTAATTCAACACTTCAGTTATAGAATGGATAGTTATTTTGACTGGATAGTTTGCAAATATTTTGAGTTAAGGGGCTTGGAGGAGTTACATTAATATAAAATTATCCTCAAGTGGAATGCTAAGTTTAGAATGTCTAACTGAATGGGGTAATGAATTTACCAGCCTTAGTAAGGTCTTTCCAAGGGGAAGGAAAACTAGCCAGGTTACTTGGCTGCTTTGATAAAGCAAGCCTCTTGGCTCATCACCTATGATGTAATTGGTACCTTCAGATTTATTTACAGGCTTAAAACTCCTGACCCTCTTTAAAAAGGGAACTTGAAATTCAGAGGTATAATTTCAAAGGAGGAAAAGAATGGACAATACTTTTGAGACTCCCTTAAATAAAGAAAACAACAACCTGGTTGAACACAACAGGACCCCATTAGGGCAAATAGCTTTTTGATATTTGGCTGTTAATTTAAAAAAAAACTTCTAATAACATTTTAACGTTTATATTCTCCAAAAACTGTATACTGCTGATTTATTGTGTTGCAGCTTCGAGCTGGGAGCCAACCAATAAAACTCCGGGTAACCATCAGTTGACAAATACTTTATCCGGGAGTCGGCCCAGCCTTGGTAGTGAGCATGGAGGAGGTTCAAGTGCCATAGAGAGCTACAGTGGTGATGTCCTTGATGATGACTACAGCAATGATTTTGACAAGAACTCTCTCGGTTAGTACCACGTAACTTGCACGATTTTATCTTTTGTGGGCCTGTAATTCTGTGGGGATTAAATGTAAACTGTCTAAGACCAATTTTAACATTTCTGCTGTGCACAACTTACAATTGCTGACATTATCATATTTAAGTTTATTCTGAAGTATGGTTTGAAAAAAATGCACAATTTGTAAAGGTCACAAGTGAGCTATTTTCATGATATTTCTGTAGAGGTAATTTCTCAGTACAAGGCAATTAAAATTTACAGTATTCCTATTCGTAAGCATTTTACAAATCTATATTTAAAACTGTATTAAAATATGTGCTTTGTCCCCTGTTGAAATTACATTTACTACTTCATGTGAAAGAATGTATGAGAGGTACCTTTTATGTTGTTCTGTAATAACCTATTTGCTGCTGGCTATTTGTGAACATTGAGGTTACTGTTTGGTTCGGTTAGCAAAAGTGAAATTGGCAATTTGAGGATTAGCAAAGGAATATTGCAGCTTGAATAAATCTGAAATACTGAAGCAAAAAAAAACAATCTGAAAGCATTTTTGTTTCCAGTTTGAACATTAACAATCAAGTTATTAAAGTTGAGAAATGGAATTGTAAATCTGAAAAAAAAGAATTTGTGTTATCAGTGTTGCTGAAAGTCATCATTTAGATAATGCTTTTGAAAAGTATTTTAGTAAATAGCAATGTAGTGTCTGTTTAACAAATAGGCAGTGATTCATTTGAACACTATAAAAGTAGTACAGATGAGCGAGGCCATTTTGCCCATCAGGTCCACTTTTCCATCGAAACTTACAATGCTTGCACATTACTAGACAGCCTCTTGAATGGCTCTCATGTTTGCTGCCATTATTTCATAATATTTCATATATTTGGAAGACTGCATTTGAAAATGCATCTGAATTGTGTGCCAGTTCTAATAACACTGAACCATTATTATAATTGTCTCTTTTGTAGCATGTGAAATCAAGCAAGTTCAGCAGTTTGATAAAACTGTAATACAAAGGCACAACATGCAGATGCTGGAAATCTGAAATAAAAACAGAAAATGTTGAAAATACTCAGCAAGTGAGATAGCATCTGTGGAGAGAGAAACAAAGTCGATGGGCGGAGTCCTGTTGTGGCATCGGGGGTTGTGCCTGCTGGCTGGAGAGCCAGCGAGAGACCCACTTTGCCTCTTTTCTGGAAGGCCCACTGAACTACAAGCTAATCAGGCACATCAAGGCCAGTGATGGGCCTTCCCCTGGAATCAATACCCCCAGAGGTGGAAGCCTTGCCTACTGAGAGCTACTGGCCAGTCAGAGGCCGACAACCGTTGCGCTCAGCAGCACCATTGGGGAGGCCGGGGCTGCTGCCGGAAGGACAGGAACCAGAGTCCCAGAATCGCAGAGTGACCAAGCCACAGGTAAGTAATGGGGGTGGAAGTTTGTGGAGTGGGGGTCATGGATGAAGGAGGGCAGGGCAGGGCTCTCAGTGGCCCCTTTCCTTCCTGATGTCCAGTCCTTCAATCAGGCCCCACCCAACCCCCGGAGGTGGCAATCTGGCTGCACATTTTTAGCTGTCGCGCATGCCACATGTTGACAGGCCCACCTGCCACTGGGTTAATACCAGTGGTGGTGAATGAGGCCCTTAACTGGTCATTAATTGGTCACTTAAGGGCCTCAATAGACGGTAGGGTGGGAAGGTTGACCATGGGCCTTTCTACTCAGAACTTAAATCTGGCAGAGTTGGGAACATGGCAGGGTTCTGGTACACCACCATCCCACCTAATTACATGCCCTTCATGCCTCTAGGCTCGCCACCAGTGAGAACAGAAAATTCTGTTTGGTGGCTTTTTGACAAAACTAGAAAAAGTTGGAGATATAACAGGTTTTAAGTGACTGCAGTGGTCGGGAAATGGGGAGGGCCTGTGATTGGGTAAAAGAGATGAAATGCCAGAAGAGATGATGATGCAAAGCAAAAGGATCAGTAATGGGATAAGTAGAGAAAAAGGATGGGTCTAGAGGAGATGTAATAGGAAAAACAGGACCATCACCAAAAGCTGCTGCTCAAAAATAGAGGCAGAGTTTATGATCTGAAATTGTTGAACTCAGCGGCCTAGTTCTGAAGAAGAGTGATATTGGACTCGAAACATTAGCTCTTTTTTAAAAATTCATCGTGGGATGTGGGTGTCACTGACTGGGCCAGCATTTATTGCCCATCACTAATTGCCCTTGAGAAGGTGGTGGTGAGCTGCCTTCTTGAACCGCTGCAGTCCATGTGGTGAAGGTACGCCCACAGTGCTGTTATGGAGCGAGTTCCAGGATTTTGACCCAGCAACAGTAAAGGAACAGCAATGTAGTTCCAAGTCAGGATGATGAGTGGCTTGGAGGGAAATTTCCAGGTGGTGGTGTTCCCACTAGTTTGCTGCCCTTGTCCTTCTAGATGGTAGCTGTTGTGGATTTGGAAAGTGCTGTCCAAGGAGGCTTGGTGAGTTCTCTCTCCAAGATGCTGTCAGATTTGCTGAGTTTTTCCAGCTCTTTCTGTTGTTATTTCATATCTCCAGCATCCGCAGTCATTTGCTTCTATTTCACTGTAAATAGCCCTTGTTCAGTTTCACCATGCTGAATGAGGGGCAACTGGAATTTTAATGATGTATTAAATTCATGATCATCACTGAAAAATCTTTAAAACCTTGAAAATCTTATTTCATATTTGTAGAATGTTAATTTTTGCATTTATGATAAAAAGCCACATTTTAAAAATAATATATTTTCCAAAGTTTGATTATGAGAATTTGTCTACCTTAATCTCATTTGCATGCCCCAATCATGCATTTTGTTTTCTATAAATGATATTAAAAGTGATGGATAATCTTATGCCTGTGAGAATACTTCAATGTGACTGGCTGCTTACCCTCCTAGCTGTCATCACTGCTGCTTGACCTCTAGAGATAACCTTGACTTGGCACCAGATTTAATGTGCCGTCAGGAAAGGGGAAGTCTTTGGAACAAAGATTGCTAGATCTTTGTAGACCTTTGCTGCTGACTGCAAAATCCAGTCCATTGAAAGGTGCCATGAGAAGGGGAAGAGATGGCTGGGTGATGAGGAGTGGATCAGATTGTTATGGAGGGAATGACCGCTTGGGAATACTGAAAGGAGAGGGCAGGGGAAGATGTGCTCGTTGGAGTCATCCTGCTGGATGACACTGATGCCACCTTCCATACCAGTGCTTCTGATATGCCTTCATTTTTCCTCAACTGCCTCAATTCCCCCCACTGAGGCTGATGGGGTCAGCTCCACCTGCCATCTTATCTGATGGATTATCTTCCACCATTACCGCTAGCAAGATGTCACCACCAAACTCGTCTACCCCCACCTCCCCTTTCCAGCATTTCAAATGGAATTTTCCTCTCTGAGACCCCAGTATACTCCTCAGTCACACCGGACACCCCTGACCCTTTCCCTGGTTCCTTCCCATGCAAGCAAAGGCAATGCAGTACCTGCCCTTTTACCTGTTATCTTCCCACCATTGAAAGCCTCAACCACTTCCTTTCTTTAATATACCATACTTGCTGCTCACAAGGTGGTCTCCTCTAACTTAGGAAACCAAATGAAGATTGTGTGACTGCTTTGCAAAGCACCTCCATTCAGTTCACATGCGTGAACCTGATCTTCTGGTCACCTGCCATTTATTTCTCTATGACGCTTTTGACCTCCCTGTCCTTGGCCTTCTGCACTGCTCCCCAATGAAGCTGCATGTTGGCTCGGTTAGCAGCACCTTTTGATTTGGCACTTTTCAATCTTCTGGACTCAGAATTGAGTTAAACAATTTCCAATCATATTACCTCTCCCCCATTTCTTTTGGACTGCAGCAGCTGTTGGTAATGATTCTGCTGTTTCCATTTACACCTCCTTTAGAACAATCTTTTGTTTCTTTACTTTTCCAAGTGCCATTTCCTTGTATTTGCACTTTATCATCTCCTGCTGTCCATCCTATTACAGATCTTCCCTCTTGTTTGTTCCTCCACCCTCACTTTCCCTGCCTCTGTACTTGCTTAAAATCTGTTACATCTCTAATTTTTTCCAGTTCTGAAGGCCATGAACCTGAAATGTCAACTCTGTTTCTACCCCCATATTTGTTGCCTGACCTACTAAGTATTTCCAGCACTTTGAGATTAATCCATAACAGTGCCTCAAATGTGTTTCATTGTTGATACATTTGGATCATATCTGAGTCTTCTGATTGTTGTTTAAGTGGGCAGAACTTAATTCAGCATGTTCGTGGAAAGAGGTTTTTTTTTAGTATTCTAAGAGTCTGGAGAAGAAGATGATGTTTTACTTGGCGATAATGTATACTCTTGGATAGTCAACTTTTGTATGAGGGCTGTATTGATCTGAAAATCAATGCTTAAAAATGATCTTTTAGTTTTCTATACCGTTTTGCAATTAAAGTAGCTGCCTTCATGGAAATTTTTCTTCATGTTGTACACACTTTTCTAAAGGTCAGTATGTAGAGGGTTCCTGAAATTGTTTAGGCTAAGACATGTTCTGAATTCATTAATAAAAGCCATCATCTGATACCATGCAGGTCTTGTCACATTTTATACATGTAAAATACTCATTTTAAATTTAAATAACACAAATGCCATAAAAGAAATATGCAAATTCATGTTTGGTATATGCATTCTAAAAGCTGGGTAAAAGCATGGTTAATTTTTAAAATTTTTTGAACCTCAGAAAGCCTTTGATAGGGTAGAAGGTCAGATACAATACACTTTTTTATGAAATGTGTATTTTCCCATTAATACAAAGTCTGTTTTGCTCTATTTGGCATCCCCTGTATGATTTGATGGAGAACCTGCACTGTTTTTGCTCCAGGTCAACATGGAGATAAATCCCAAAGACATATTTAGATGAAGCCTGAGTCTGAAGAGTCAGTTTCTTACAGTTGCGAAATGGAGGTGCAAATCCTGTATATTTTAAAAAAAGCAAAAAAAATTGTAATTTCTTTTCGAAAGGTTGGATAGCAAAGAAGCTATCACAATAATATAAAACATGTCTAAATAAATCTAAAAACAATTGCTGTATTTTCGAATCAAGTTCCCTTTGCAACAAATCAGGCTGTAAGCTGCATATTGGATCTCTGCAAAAACCCTGTTATTTGCTTGTGTTTTACAAAGATACCTAATTGGTACAGTAAAATGATGTGTAATATCTGTCAGTGTTCAGGCAAATGCTAAGTTCTGACAGTAATTTTTTGTGCAGCCATCAAAACAAAAATATGAAATTGTGCTTATTGCCTCTTTGATTGCTGCCCCTTTGGAAATCATCTCCATAGGGTCGTATTTTAAAAACATAATTAGTGGCAGTAATCAAAGTACCACTTTGTTTTGTAGTGCATATTTATTTTAGGGCTTCCCTCACCATGGCAATAATGCTGCTATTTACATTCATTGCCAAAACAACATGACAACCATTATTAGTGTTGCTATTGAAATATTAATTATAAACTCTGACTTACAATACATTGCAATGTTGAAATCAACATGTTTCATAGCAATGCCACAGAATGATGGTTATGCACAGCACTTAAGTGAGAAACCAATGCCCTAATAGTAGTATTGTTATTTTTAAATTCTACCTACGTTTCACAGTCAGAAAGATGCATTTAACCTGTTTTTAGAGTACAATTGTTGTTTTCATGCAATGGTACTCGAGCATTTCTCCATAAAGAACAGATTAAGGGAACAAAAATGTGAGCGGCGCTATTGCATTTGGCTGTTGTATTTATTTTAATCCTGAGGCTGCAAGTGAGTCATTAAATTGAACTAATGGTGTGTCAAAGGCCCTATAATGAAAACTACTTAGACTAAGAAATCTGAGCTTATAACAATCTATATTATTTAATATTTCCAAACTTCTCGTGCCAAATGTAGTGCAACCATAATAGATTTTGATTATTGTAGGTCAAAGATTTTGGCACCATCATGTTGTTGAGGGTAATTATTCTTTTTGTTAGTGTGAAATGGAGATCATAGTGAACAAATGATTTCACAAATGCAGTGGAAAGTGTTCTGGGAAAAGCCTAATTTTAAAAAAATTGACAAAAAATGAATTGGTTTCATGGATACTTTTATGGAAAATATTACTTCTGCCTTTTCAATCCCAAGTGATAACAGTTTTATGTCTCTTTTAAGATCAAATGTAATTGAGAAAAGAGTTATTTGCTGCTTTTAGTCCTTCCAGCACAGGGATGACGTGTACAGCTTAATTTATCGGAAGTAATTAATGCTCTGTGAAGTGTTTTAAATTGAATTTCTTTATGTCTGCTACAGGTTGTCATTGAGTGGGCCAGGGTCCAGGCATCCTCCCAATCTCTGTCATTCAAGGATTGCCCCCGTTCTCCTTCCCAAGATGCCCGGGTTAGAGCTGTTGATTTTGATGTCATATGAATAAAAGAATTGTATAAACTTGATACAAGTCCTCGAGTCTTTTCTTTTTTGATCACGCAGCTTTAACTCCAGAGTGGTTCATTTTCTGAACTTCTTGCTGGATAACATTGTAGATGGGTCCATAGGAAAATCTTTGCTGCAATAATTCATAGCTGAATCTGGTATGTTCCAGTTATTTAATCTATTTTATTCATGAGGTTTTCGATGGCAAATTCTTTTTTGATCTCCAGTGTTTAACACCACAATCCTGGTTTGCTGTTGTGAAGCTTTGGTTGCTACATGCCACTGATACTGGAAACCCAAATGGACTTTTGAAGTGCCCGTGCGGTTTCAGAATGAGTAGCTGTTAGGTAGGCTTTAACTTAAGCAGATATATTTTGTTTGTAGCCTGTTGAAAATGTGATTTCATTAGGGTTCTGCAATTCACTCTTAAGAAAGGATTTTGGAGAAGCCAAAATCTCATTTTGTGATGGGGTAGCCCATGATTTGCAGATAACTGTTGGATTGCAAAAGGCCATTAGTAATTATTTAATATGTTCCAATTGCACACTGTGATGCTGAAATAAACTACAATTTCATTATATGTAAGTACTGAAATCGTTAAGAAAAATGTTTGAAAAGTATTGGAATAATTTATGACTGCTGCCTTTTGTTTAACCCCTTTCACTCTCTCACTCTCCCCTTTTTAAAGTTTCTATTTGAGCAAGCCATTCCTTTGAAGTTTCTTTGAAACTAAAAGTAACATGCCTTATCTATTTTCTTCTTGCTTTTGAGTCCCACTATCTGTTTTGGATGGACCCAAATACATTTGGCCTTCACCTTAAAACTGACTGCTTTTTGAGAATGTTGAGACCCAGCTCATCCATGAAGCTCATCCAGTTCAATCATCAGACTCAATTTTATGCCTTAAGCAGAGCTCTGATACCATTTAGTGTTATTAATAGCTTAAGAAATGAGATTTTACCTTAATAAATAACCTGGTGACACTGTACGGTTATTGTAAGAACATAGGATAAAGATTGAGTAGGCCATTCAACTCCTCTAGCCTGTTCCTCATTGGTAGGAAATGAATGACCTCATACCTGTGTTGAAATCCATTTAGCACAGTTTTGCCCACTCATTTAGTGTATTAATGCGTCTTTGTAATTTTATACTTCCATTTACACCCTATCATGGTACAACCAATCTTGTGTCATCAGCAAACTCTATTGCATTATCTAAATCATTAATAAACAATGAATAGTTGAGGCCCCAGCACAGATTCTTGTGGAATACCACTATTCACTCCCTTCATGCCCACATATGCCTATTTTCCATTCTCTCTGGCTCCTGCACCTAACTAATTACCTAACCAGGTCAATAATTTGCCTTCAGTTCCATGAGCTTTAATTTTAGCTTGCAGTTCCTTTGATGGATCCTTATTGAATGCTTCCTGGAAATCCGTGTTAACTACATCCATAGACATTCCCCTGTTACTCCTTCAGCAACTTCCTCAATTAAGTAACTTCAGTTTGTTAAGCGTGACACACCCTTTGCAACTCCATGTTGGCTTCTCTAGTAGCCTTTCAAACTGATGTTCAGATTTCTTCTTTACCTTTAAAACAAATTTACCTATTTGTCTGGAAATTTTCAGGACTAGAATGTGTCTGAAAGTCATACAATGGAGAGAGTTGTCTTCGTGTGATTTTTCTGAACAATAACTCTAGCTGTGAAGCAGTTCTAGCTTACTGTAAATTGTTTTGTGAAATGCAGCATAGTTTGTAAAGGAAAAATAAGCTGGTGTGATGTTAATCTTTTGAATCACAGTCCAGTTGCAGTTCCCTTCAATGGACAAGTCACCTTAAAACAGTTTCACTGACTGATCACCAAGAGTGATATGAAGTTTAAGGGAACAAACCATAGCTGTGAATCAGATGAAATGAAAAAAACCTTTCAACCATGGCAACAGAAGTGGCAGGACTAATGGTAAGCATTAGCATTACTCGTTTAGCTGGTTAAGTTCCCTTTGTAGCACTATAATTAGAGGAGAGCACAATGTGAGGAATGGGTGTCTTCAATGTTACAAATAATCAAATCATTCAAAGCTCTTTTTTTCTTGTTATTTTTGATTTCCCTGCTGAACACTTGCATAATGAAATAATTACATGTCGACATAATGCTTTCTGAAATGCTGATGACTGCTGATAATTAGCGGTATGCATTGTGGTTGTTAATCTTTCAAAAGATGGTATGGTAATTTCATACAAACTGAGAGAAAATATGGCCTCTCAGGTTAATTTGGCCTTGAGGTAAAAGCTTGTTACAGTTCCAAACATACTGAGCACTCTTCTTCCCACATTTTAGCTCAATTCCTATGACAGTGAGCTTATTTTTACAAGATGGATGTTTTAGAGCTGAGTCTAGAAGATCAGAGCCCTTGGGGGGCTAAAAAGCCACTTCAGTCACTGCTGCTCCTTTTATCTAGCATTTAGCACTGTGTTACTACCCATCTGGAAATTGAGATTCACTATAAGTAACTTGTATATTTCCTTTTCAAATAAAGTTTTCATTTAAAAACTTGTTGAAAAATTTACTTTATGGATATATCTATTATTGCTAGTGTTGCAGTGTTTGGTACATACAAATGATGCTTGGTGAGTTCAAATCATTAAAGGCAATTTCTTTTTTTGAGCAAAAAAGCAATATCGATGTCAAACTCGTCAGAACAAATCAAGTCGAGTTTATTTTACAGTTAGAAGCACAAAATTTGAAATTCTTAATAATTACCATGAGAGACTAACTGGAAAATTAGAGCAAAATAGATCTAAGTGCAGTATTTGAAGTGAGAAATCAACAAGATCAAACAAATTCAGATGCAGTTTATATCTCCAGCATGAATATCTGGTAATTATTATGTTGTGATACATAAATCTGTCTGAGGGGTCCCATGTGCCTGAAAAGATTCATGCTCTGAAAGTGATTGTGAATTTTGATTATTTTCTGCTGTTGAGGAAATGTTTGTAGATGTGTGAGATATTACATTAATGCATTATTTGCTACTGATATCCACATAAGTTTTTGAAAATTTAGATTTAATCGTTGATTATTAAGCTAATTTTGAATTGATGTTTGAAGAGTTAGCAACATGGTCATATCAGTGCTGATTTCTTGCTTCACCAAAGCAATATTTTCATCTGAATTAAGGGTCCATGGATCAGATCCCTGACATTTTGCTTTAAACATGTAGAAATGAAAACATTATCTCATGTTCTGATTAATAATTGGATCTGACACTTGTATTTAATACTGACATTATCATTTGTTAAGAGGTAAGAACTCTAGTCTAATTTGGAGTTAATATGCGGTTTTCGTACCTGATTTTATGAATAGGGTTAGTCCATGTTTGGTGTGCATTTGAAGCCATTAGGCTTTGGTTGTGCATCACATCATGTAAATCCAGATTAGCTACTTTGCAAAATTGATCTTAAAATTGCTTATTTTAGGTCAATTGTCTACATCCCTTGAAATCTATCCAAAGCAGTGCCCAGAATAGGGCAGGAGGCACTTCAAACTCAAAAAAATCAATTATATTGATTGTTGATTTGAGATTTTGCCAGGCATATATGGTTTCAAATTCTGACTAAATG
The DNA here is from genome assembly GCF_017639515.1 of Carcharodon carcharias. Lineage (NCBI taxonomy): Eukaryota > Metazoa > Chordata > Chondrichthyes > Lamniformes > Lamnidae > Carcharodon > Carcharodon carcharias. The sequence goes on from NC_054476.1 coordinate 118,883,617, forward strand.
ATTATTTTGGAAAAACAGTGCAAAATGAAGAAAGCTCTATATCTTAAAAAAAAGAGAGCTTTGTCTTTAATCTGACACCATTGCCAGTGGCAATTTATCCGGCTTCTGAGCTTCAAAGTTCTATTGCAATGGTAAAAGTTTTCCCGGACTTTACACAATGAAAGTTTGCACAGCATTGATATAAATTGTACATATAAGATTAATCCTTGTCTTTTCTGTTATTTTCAGTTGTTTAAAAGTTTTAACACCAGAAGTTGAATTAATGAGCTTTGCTAGAATCTTAGCTAGAAATAAACAACAATAACTTTTGAGCCCACTTTTAATCTGTCTGTAAGAGATTGCAACCATTTGTCTTCGTCAAATAACAAGGTCTTGAGCTCCAACAATTCATTTCAAAGTATCCCGCAACTGATTGGAACTTGACTGATAAGACAGGAATATATAATTTGTGCTCTTTTCCAGGCCTATAATCTTGACACTAAATTGTAGAAGTTGTATCAGTAAACTTGAGTTGGATATGTGGCACCATTATTTTTACAGTACTCTAGCCCTGACTAATTGGTTTGCTCTAATCCTTGCGTGTTGCCAGGTAGCAGATCTGATCAAGCACATTAAGTTCCAAATATATTGCAAGTGCCGAGTCTGAAACGTGCTTCAACACGGCGCTCAACGCAGGCCTCATCTGTTCTTTATAAATCAGAGATAACAGTATGTATGGCTGATTGAAACACTTTGCACTCACTCCATCTGGATATCCACATCTGCAGTCATAAATCTCAAACTGGGGAAATTTTTTGCCATCCCAGCCACCTGGATTTTTGCCCGGCTTTTATTGGTAACAGTGGCAACAAGAGAAAAATACAATTTCATAATCTTGTAATTGAGTTGTAAACATTCACGGTAAAAAGTTATAATTTTCACTTTAAATATTTAAACTGATCTACAGCAAAATAATATAGTCTCAAGCTGCAGAAGAACATAAGAACAGGAGTAAGTGTATTATGCCCTCAAGCCTGTTCTGCCATTTTATTGGACCATGGCTGATCTGTACTCCCACTCCATTTACCCGCCTTTGCTCCAAAATTCTTGATATCTTTACATGGAGCAGAATTTTCCATTTGGCATGTGGGGGCGGGCCCAACACACTGGAATGTAAAATGATGCGTGATGACGTCAGACGTGTATCCCGATGTCATCGCGCTGCCTCGTGATATGTCGTTTGGCAGGCACACACTTGAGTCGGCTGCATGCCTGTTGATAAATGAAAGGCTTATTAAGGCCATTAAAGAACTAATTAATTTCACATTTACGCTGCTCATCCAACCTAACGGTTGGCGGGCAGGCGAAAAGCCAAGCGGCCTTTACGTTTTTTAGGAAACCTCATCCACGAGCGGGATGAGGTTTCCTAATGTCATTACAACTTGAATGAAAACTTTCTTTGAAAAATGAAAACATGTCCCATCTCATGTGACACAGTCACATGAGGGGGGACATGTTTCATTAAATTTTTACGTATTTGTTTATTATTTTCAACAATCGCTTCAATCTCCCTGAGTCAGTTCTGTGCCTCAAGGAGATTGAAACGCTCGCGCTGGACCCAATTCTCCCTCTTCCCCCCCCACCGGCACAGGTAGTGCTCAGTGCTATTGCTCGTGTTCTGCGCTGGGCAGGCCTTAATTGGCCCGCCCGCTGAAATCGTGGTGTGGAGCCGATTGCGGTCAGCTCCTTGACCACTCCTGCCGAGCCAGCCCGACCAATGAAAAATCCTGGCCTGGAAAAAATCTATCAGTCTCAATGTTGAAAATTGCTATTGATTCCGCATTCACTGTCTTTTGGGGAAGAGAATTCCAGGGGCAGAATTTTCCCATTTACACGCCGACGTGCCATTGTGATATTTCGATGGCCGGGCACACGCTGACCTCCGATGCGCGCACGCCATTAACGGGCCACTTAAGGCCCTTGAGGCACCAATTGATAGGGATTTTTCAGGGCCCATGTGATCTACAGGTCATCACACAGGCACAACGAGCATGTGGGTAGGACACATTTGCATAAACCTCATCCACGGGCGGGATAAGAGGGGTCAGTGGGGTCGCGAATGTGCTCAGTCAGATATTTAATTTGGAAAGTTACTGATACTTGCCTGTATGAACAGAAATACTTCAAAACTCATACCAGCTCCTTGGATTGGACTCTCAGGTCAGGACTCTACAATGAAGATCCTTTTTGGGGCCTGCAGGTTTCAGGAAGCCTTCCCTTTGCTTGGGAATGGGAGTTGTGTTCTCCATTGGAGGCACGTCCTCTGAGGAGGAAGGGAGGGCCAGAAGGGGGAGGAGGCCAGGAGTACACATTCAGCCTCCAGGGGAGCCACCATAGGGGGGAGAGGCGCAGGGCCAACAGGAAATCCAAGGTGGAAGGGGCCACAGAAGACGCCACTATCTTGCTGTCAGGGTATACAAGTGGCGAAGCAGAGACCTCAATATGTCAGAGGTGCAGTGCCAAAGGAGGCTCCATATCTCAAGGGAGACAGCCAACTCTATCTGTTAGATGAAAGCCTTGAAATCGCTGCAAGCTGTGTGGGTGGACACCCCATGCCAGTGGCTCTGAAGGTCACAGGGCTCGGAGGGTGATCTTTGTGGTGTCTCCCAATCAGCTGTCCACAGTTGTGTCAAGCAGGTGACAGGCGCCCTGTTCAGGCGTTCATTGACGATCATCATCTGACCGGGCCAGCTAGATACAGCAAGCTAGAGGCTTTGCAGCGATTGCTGGCTTCCCCCATATCCAGGGTGCTATAGACTGCACACATGTGGCCATCAAAACACCAGTGGGTGAGGCCGGTGCCTTCGTCAACAGGAAGGGATTCCACTCTATGCATGTGCCGATAGTGTGTGATCACAGGATGCAGATTCTACAAGTCTGTGCAAGGTACCCAGGCAGCTCCCACGACACCTACATCCTCAGACACTTCCAGGTGTCGAGGCTCTTCAGTGCTCCAGCCCAGCTGGATGGATGGCTGCTGGGTGACACGGGCTGTCCCCTCAAGGTGGCTCATGACACGTCTCCACCACCCAAGCACAGAAGCTAACCAGCAGTACAGTTGGAGCCCCGACTCCACAAGGGCTGTGGTGGACAGAATCATCGGTCTTCTTAAGATGCGCTTCCGATGCCTGGACTGTTCAGCACTCCAGTACCCCCCAGATTGTGTGTTGCTGATGGTGGTTGTATGCTGCGCTCCCCACAATCTTGCACTGGAAAGAGGGGACGCTGCGGGCGAAGAAGATGTAGGCGCAGTGGCTGTGGCTGCCTACGTGAGTCCAGCAGTGAGTCCGAGGATGAGCATGCATAGGGAAACACTGAGGGGGTAGACACTGACCTGGGCATACTCCAGGGAGGCAGGGACCCCCGGGAGACTTTAATCCACTGAACCTTCAGCTGGAACACCACAGATGGACCTCCAACAAAAGCCTGGGCTGCAGGCTCCATACTCGATACCTGAGTGCAAAACCTGCCTGGATGGGAACATTAACTAAGGGCCCTGTCAATAAAACTCAATGTGACACAACTCTCTCATAACATCATGGGTAACCATCCACCTGCAGAGGAAAAGAGGCACCCTCAGCCATGGTCATGTCTAAATTTAAAGCTATAACAAAATGAACTTAAGGAAGCAAAATGACAAAGATGTTAAACACCACACCAACTAATCATAACCTCATTGTGGGGCAACACAAAAGCACCAGTGAGAAACCGTGGTGTGCCTAAGGTGCCTTAAATTTACACTTTCTGGTGCTACTTCTAGATGCTGTCTCCTCGCTGGCACTAGCATCCGAGACAGCCTGCTCACTGTGCTGTCCTGTTGGCCACGATGACCTTGGTGGCTGTCCTCTGGCCCATGGAGCCTGTGCTGGCCCTGCTTGGGAGGGAGTGGCCAGTTCCACAGCTGTCATCTCCCCAGTCGCCATAGCCTCATTGGATGCAACGATCACTGAAAGAGGGGCAGAAAAGCTGCTGCCCTCATCCAGAGCGCCCTGAGAGGAGTCCACAGAGATGACAGGCAGCTTCTGCGCCAACGTGAGGTCGCTTCAGACCTCTCTGCTCACCGTAGATGGATGGGCACCGAGCTGGGAAACTTGGTTCCCAGACCATCTCCCACACTGGCACTGAAGTCAATGCCAATGTGAGGGCTTCCTGGTCGAGCGCATCCCCAGGAAGCCCTGATTGGTCTCTTGGAGGAGCCCCTCAATGAGAGTCGCCACTTTCACCATGGAGGAAGCATGGCACTTGGCCATGAAGCTCATTGCATCGGCGATGGTCTGCGTGGGCCCCTTCACCACAGAGACCAAGCCAAGCATAGCCTCGTGTATCTCCTCCCGCACACCCTGCTGGACTTCCATCATCTGCTGCCTCGTGCTTCTGGAGTCGTCCATATCATCAGGCACTGACCGAGCATGTGCCTGGTCCCCTGCAGTCCTCTCACTGTTAGCGCCATGGGCACTCTGTCTCCACCAGCTCCTCCAGCGGCTGTGAAGTGCCCTCACTGGTGTGCCCAGGAACACTAGCCAATGATTTAATTCCCACAAGTATCTGAACTGGTGCCGGCCTGGCAGAGATGGCCTGATGCTGGTGGATCAGAGACTTCAGGGCCTTGAGGTGTGAGAGGGGGCCCCTGTGCCGCCGCCTCCTGGCCCTGCTCCACTGATGCTGAAAGGAAGAACAAGGGCATTTGATTAGTTAACATGGAGACAATGTCAATGTGCATCCTTGTCCCCCCTGGATCATTACACTCTCATCCTTCCAAAAGCAACGGTCAAGCCATGTGCAAACTTCAATCGCTGACATTCAGCACTGCCATGGCTGCTGGGACACTAATGATGACCTTAGTGCTGGGCAAGCATACCTGCCTGATGGCATCCCAGCCTTACCAACACCAGTGGACGTGGGCGCATGGCACCTCACCATATCGAGGGCCTCCTGCTTGAATCTGGTAATGATCGCCAGCTGGGCCGGCCCTCCGCCAGTCCTCAGCCACTTGGCGGCATTATGAGCGTTCTTCTCCTGAAAACAAGAGAGCATTGATTAGTGCAACTTATACCTGGAATCTCTTCACGGCCAACCCACCCCAACTAGAGTGGGACATTACAGGACTCCAGTGCCTCCTCACCCCGCAGCTACCGCACACTCACACAAAGATGCCAGGCCTGTCCCCCACCCTTGGCCAAAAGCTGCCTACGTCACATTTGGCACCATGCGGTCTAACTTTGCAGAGCAAGGAGGCGCAAGCACGTGGAACACAAAGGGCAGCAGATGGATAGGTGCCCCGTCACCTGGAAGCTCTCTTCCCAGCATGTCAGCACCCTGACTTTGACATGCTTTGCAGTTCCAGCACTGCGCCATGGTGCAGCTCTGCCAGGTTGCCCCCAGAACAGTAATGTGGGTCTCAGTCTATCACATGCTGTGGGTACAGAACCCATCTCATCACCACCCTCTCAGGGTGACCTAGGCATGGGCAATATCTGCTGGCTCACCAAGCAAAGGATTCATGCCGTCAATGATCTAATGCAAGTCACTACACTGAGTTGGGGGCGTGCGGCCAGGGGGGAAAGCCTGCCTGCTGGGTTAAGTGACCAATGCCAACATGGTGCTTACCCAAGCGCAAGAGGTCGGTGAAACGCTTGCTGCATTGGATACACATGCATCGCACCACGTCGCGGGAGCTTACTATCTCCGTCACCTCCTCCCAGGCACATTTGGTAATGCGGAGGGGCCTCCTCCTCCTGTCCCTGGGAAAGAGGACGTCCTGCTGTGTCACTGCCTCCTCGAGGAGGGCAGCAAGGCAATTGTCTGAGAAACGAGGGGCACAGTGCCCCCCTGCCCTACCTTCCTGCCTGGCCTGCTCACCAGCAGTGCTCTGGGGAGCCCTTCTGCTGGCCATGTTTGACAGCCTTTGCAAGGTTGCAGGAGCTCTTTTAAACAGGCTGCCGAGTCGCTATTGGACCCAGCGGTCGTAGCAGTCCTGCTGCCACCCGCCCACTCCCACTGTCCTTGGGAGCCGCGTTTCATGCTGGGTGGGCCTTAATTGGCCTGCCTGCATAAAATGGCAACGCGGACCCGATTGCGGGTGGCGATCAGGCCTGCGCCTGCTCATGCACAGGCTGAAAATTCTGCACCAGATTTCCATTACTCTTTGTGTCAAAAAGGGCTCCCTGATTCACTGCTAAATAGCCTGGTGTGGTGCTTAATATGGTGTTTCCCTACTTGTGCAGCCACTTAACATGCTTCAGGTCCTGGGCACGTATATAATGGGTAGCACAGCTGGACAGAGAGATGTGGACTTTCGCAGGTGTATTTTTGTTCTTGAGTGTCTTTTATCTATCACTGTAGTGAATGAGTTGTGCTCTTTTTGTCATTAACTCATTCCTTCCTCTGCAGAGATACATTATGAGGCTTGAGATGGGACCTGTTGCATAAATATGTTGAGAAAGAGGGTGTGGACTTTAAGCTACATTTCCAATTCTAAGCAGTTTGTGCATCAAGTTCTGTGACTGCTGTATAGTTTCTGAATGTTTCTTGAGCTTTTTTTTTAAAAAGGTATTGAACAAAAATTTGTTCTTAAATGCCAAAGCAGACTTACATTGTACCCTGGCAAGCTGCCATTCCATCAAATGATTAATTTGTTGTAATTAAGCTATGACAGATGTGGCAGACCTTGATCAATCTGGTTTTCCTCAAATCACACATTTAAGGTCATAGAGTCAGTACAGCACAGAAGGAGGCCGTTCTGCCCATCGAGTCCATGCTGGCCCTCTGTGGAGCAATCTAATCAGCCCCATTCCCCCTGCTTTTTCCCCGTAGCCCTGCAAGTTTATATCCTTCAGGTGCCCATCCAATTTCCTTTCGAAATGTTTCATTGTCTTCACTTCCACCACCTTCAGAGTCAGCAAGCATGAGGTCGTTACCACTTGCTGCATAAAAATATTCTTCCTCACATTTTCCCTGCATCTCTTGCCAAAACCTTAAATCTGTGTTCCCTAGTCTTTTCACCCATGAGCTAATGGGAGCAACTTTTCTTTGCCTTATCTAACTAAACCTGTCATAATCTTTTACGCCACTATCAAATCTCCCCTCAATCTCCTTTTGCACCGAAAAGAACCACACCATTTTCTCCAACTTAGTCTTGTAGCTAAAATCCCTCTTTCCTGGAACCATTTGGGTAAATCTCTTTTGCACCCACTCAAGGGCTCTCACATCCTTCCTAAAGTATGGTGGCCATGCTTTATTTTAGTTGGACACTATATTCTAGTTGTGACCTAACCAGAGCTTTATAAAGGTTCAGCAAAACTGTCCTGCTTTTGTACTCAATACCTATATTTATGAAGCCCAAGGTTCCATGTGCTTTGCTAACTACTCTCTCAATTTGCCCTGCCACGTTCAAAGATCTATGCACATGAACTCCCCAGTGACCCACTATTCCTGCACACACACTAAAACTGTACCATTAAATCTAAATTGCCTCGCCCTGTTCCTTCTGCCAAAATGCATCACCTCACACTGTAATCTGTATTAAATTCCATCTGCCACTTCTCTGCCCATTCTGCCAGCCTATCTATGCCCTGTTGCAGTCAGTTGATATCGTCCTCACTGACCTTTCTATTGATGAGCCTATTATGTGGTACTTTGTATGGATTTTAAGAAAGCATTTGACAATGTTCATTGCTTTCCCTTCATTAAGCTTCTCTGTTAATTCATTAAAAATTCAATTAGATCAGTAAAATATCTACCTTTTCCAAATCCATGCTTGCTCTCCTTAATTAACTCAAACCTCTCTAAAGTCCCTATTGATTTTTTTCCCTGATTATTGTTTCTAAAACCTTACTTACCATTGATCTTCAGCTGACCAGCCTGTAGTTACTAGGAATGCCCTTAAACCCTTTCCTGAGCAAGAGCGTCATATTTGCCACTCTCCAATCCTTTGGCACCTACCCCATGTCTAGAGAAGATTGGAAAATTATGGCAAGCTCTTCTGCTATTTTCACTCCCACTTCATTAAGCAACTTGGGATGCAAGCTAACTAGAGCAGGTGACTTATCCACTCTAAGCTTAGCCATACTTTCCAGCATATCCTTTCTAAAATTTTCACCACACCCTTTACCTCTGCCACCTCCACTTCTGTTGATATTTTCTCAGTATCCTCTTCCCTTGTAAATAAAGTACCCATTAAATATTCTAGCCTTGCTCTGCACCTCTAAGCATTTATCCCTCTTTGTCCCTAATAGGCCCACTTCACCTCTTAAATATTCTCTCTTGCCAGTCTTAGTTCTTCACTTCTCCTCTCAACTTATTGTAATTCACCTGACATGCATCATACATCCTCTTTTATTGTTTCTTCGTATTATTTATCTCCCTTGTCTCCAAAGAGCAGTGGCTCTGATTCCCCTACCCTTCCCTCTTGTTGGAATGTACCTAGCCTGTACTTGATACTCCTCCTCCTTAAAGGTCACCCATTGTTCTGTTACAGGTTTCCTCGTCAATCTTTGGATCCATTTTACCCTAGCTAGACCCCCTCTCATCCTTCGAAGTTAGCCCTCTTGTATTTTAGAAGTTCTACTTCAGATTCTTTCTTGCTCTGCTCCATTACTAATCTAAATCTCATGATACGATGATCACTTTTACCCAATTGTTCCCCCACAGACATGTGATCTGCTTCACCTACCTCATTACGCAGCACCAGATTCAGCAATGCCTCCTTCCTGGTTGGACCAAGAAACTGGTCAAGGAAGTTCTGCTAAACACATTTCAGAAATTCCTCCTCCTCTATAACATTATCTCAATCGATATTAGGCTGATTAAAGTCCCCCAATATCGTCCTCTACAGTTCTTGCTCATCTCTCTGATTTCTCTACAGATTTGCTCCTTTATCACACCTTCACTATTTGCAGCCCTATAGATTATCCCCAGTGTATGATTATTCACGTTTTGCTTCTCAACTCTAGCCAAATAGATTCTGTCTTTGCCCCCTTAAAGGATATCCTCTCTTTCCAACACTACAATGTCAGTACCTGCCACCCCACCTTCCTTTTCTTCCTTCCCTATCTTTTCTGAACATTGAATCCTTGACTATGAAGTGCCCAGTCCGCACCATTTTTAGCTACATTTCCGTTATAACCTCTGCATCCTATTCCCACATGGCTACTTGTACTTGTAGTTCACCACACTTTGTGCATTTACATACATGCATTGTAAACTTGTCTATGTATTCCTTGTAATCCTTTTTAGTCTGCTCCTATCTAATATAGTACCACTCCCTTCTCTAGTACAATCCAAAACCCTTCAATCCTACAAACATTTTATTTCTGTTTTCTACTTCTATAAGCTAGTGCCCAACCTCTTGCCAGTTTAGTTTAAACCCTCCCCAACCACACTTGTGAATCTTTCCATGAGTGTATTGCTCCCAGTCCTTTTGAGTTACAACATGTCCCTTTTGAATAGGTGCCTCCTGCCGCAGAACTGCTGCGATGCCCCAAGAATCTGAAGTCCTCCCTCCTGGACCATGTCTCAAACCACGTCAATCCTCTCTATCTTCTTCCTCTTACTGTCGCTAGCGTGTGGCACTTTAAGTAATGCAGAAAGTACTGCCTTCAAGGCCCTACTTTTTAACTTTCTCCCTCGCTCCTGAAAATATGACCTCAACATATGCTCTCTCTATATTGCTGGTACTGACATGTATCACAGCTTCTGACTCACTCCCTTTCCCTTGCAGTACCCTCCACTACTGTGGCACCAGGGAGGCAATGCACCATGTGGGGCTCATGATGGCAGTTACAGAATGTCTGACTGTTGCTCTAACTATGAAATCTCCTATAACGACTGCTTTTCTACTCTTTGCTGTTTCCTTCTGCATAGTCCCATGGCCAGTGGTGCTATGATCTGGACTGCACTCCTTCAAGGTGTCATCACTCTGTGATGGCCCATGTGCTTTTGAGGGAAATAAAACTGTTTTATGTTAAGGTGATAGCCCCTTTAGGAGCTAGATTTCTCTGAAAGAAGATTCGTTGTAAAAAGCAGCTTGCTCCCAGTAACTGGTCATGTGACAATTGAAAAAAGTGTCAATCAGAAGTTAATTATAGAGGTGAGTAGGCTCCTAGGTGTGGTTCTGTATTTAAGCAGTTTGGGTTTAGTTTAGAACAAGTTGGCTAGAGGAAACATTTCTTTCAAGCAGAATTCACTTGAAATTCTGTGTATTAGCTAAGAGGCATTTTTAATCTTGATAACTGTAAGACTCTACAAACAGTGAGTTGGACTTCTGGGATAGCCAAGCTGAGAAGAGAGAGAAAATTCTAGATACAAGACTGCAGATGTAAAGAACATTAGAATCAGGAGCATTCCGAACCAAGCTGGATACTTTTAAGATGCTAACGATGCCTGAATTGAATGGTGCGTCTGCAACTGTTGGATGGTTGGAGGAGATTTGAAGGGAAAACCTTGCTGTAAGTAAGCAGAAGCCCAAGAAATCGCAACCCTTATATGGATATTCACAGCAGTACTCAGAGCAAGTGGTTAATTTTGCAACTTTTGGTAGGTGTCTGATTTTAGTTTTTGGAGGTGTAAGTCAAATCGACCACATCCACCTCCTGGAGTGTGTACACATCCTCCCTGAGGCTACACAGTGACTCCAGCTGCCCCCCAAGTTAGGAATCCTGAGCTCGAGCTCAAGCAACTGCAGACACTTCCTACATACATGGTCCCCCAAGACACACAAAGTGTCCTGAAGTTCCCCACGTGGCACAGGAATTGAAAATAACAGGTCTCAGCTGCCCATCATGATGTAAGAAAAATGTCTCTATTCCCTCTTTTAAAATCTCACTAATATTTGCATAAACCATTAATTTTAGTTAATGCCTGTGGACCTACTCTGTGTTAATACTCTTAATATTAATTCTCTTATTGTTATACTTGCCCTAATTGAAATTTTATTAATTAGTTTATCCGATTAAGCAATAAATTCAGTGCAGTGCTTTATAGTTTCCCAGTCCTAGTTTAAACCACTGTTCCAGTTTTTAAAAACTCGGAATATTCACCAACCAATCATCTGTCTGTTGTCCTCTGACATCATCCTTGCTTTTTTGGAAATAGATCAATCACAAATTTTTGATGTGTTAGACTCTATTCCTTTTAGCCAAATTCTCTTAAAAATATTTTTAAATATTTGACTGTTTTAAGCCTGTTTATTAAGCCCAATAACAACTTCCAGGATAAAAACTTAGCAAATCCCCTTTCAGTCATGTGGGGAAGAGCAAAACTAGAGGCCATCAATAAAAGATAGTCACCAAGAAATCAAATAGGAAGTTCAGAAGAAATTTCTTTACCCAGAGAGTGAAGGAAAGATACAACTTGCTACCAAAGGAAGTAATTGAACTGGAGAGCATAGATTTATATAAAAGGAGGCTCAATAAATATATGAGGGAGTAGGGAATAGAGGGTTATGCTTATTGATAAGGAGGGTCCATTTGAACATAAATGGCCCATTGACTGGTTGGCCCAAATGGCATCTTTCTGTGTTGTATATTCTATGTAATTATCTTATTATTTCTATGCCCCTGCTTACTTTTTTTTAAACCTACCGTAAGCCAATGAATGGGCTTCTAGTTAAGTTGGATTCTAGTTAAGTGGCCGTGATGAAAAGTTGCTAATTTGCAATGGTGGAAAAGTAAATGGATTTTAGTGTGTTTATTGACCATTCACTAGCTACTAGACTTTTTAAAGCTGCTGTCAACAAAATTAATCAAATGCTAGAACTCATCTCGAGAGTATTGGACTATTTTAAAAACAATTAATTTTGACTTTATAGATCATTGGGGAAGTGACATTTTGCGTAGTGTGCCTAATTCAAAAAGGTATTGATGTATTGGCATTGGATCAGAAAAGAAAATATTCTGGACCATCAAGCTCAAATTTACGAGAAGAGACTCATCAAACTGAACTTGGAGAAAAGAAAATTGTGATAATATGATATAATGCTAAGAAGTCTTGATGATTTGTGTTCTAATTGCAGGACTGAAGGCCACTGTTTCAAAATTCACTCTGTCAAGATCAGAATTTCCAACACCCACCCAAAGTAATTGATAGGTGGAATCATTCCCAGTATTGAGGCTGAAAGAATTAACTTGTAAAAAGTAATTCATTAAATATATGCCCAGGATTGGGTTTGGAGGTTAAAGTGTTGCATCACATGCAGTGTGATGATCAAGCACTCCTCAGGGCATGATGGTTCCTATGTTTTAAGGGTAGGAGAATGTCTAAGTCAGGGTTGCATATAAATAGTAAAAGAATAGTCAAAGAAAGGGTAGGACCAATTAGAGACCAGAAAGAGATCATCTTGTGAGGCAGATGGCATGGCTGAGATATTAAATGAGTACCTTACATCAGTTTTGACTAGCTAAGAGGTTTCTGCCAATGTAGCTCTAAAGGAGAAATGGTACTGATTTGGATAGGATCAAAATAGATTAAGAGGAGGCGCTTAAAAGGTTGGCAGTCCTCATAGCAGAAAGGTCACCTGTTTTGGATGTAATGCATCATAAGCTACTGAGGAAAGTAAGGGTCGAAATTGCAGAGGCTTGGGCCACAATCATCCAATCCTGCTTAGTTATGGGGATAGTACCAAAGGACTTGGAGGATTGCAAATGTAACACTCCTATTTAAAAAGGGGGAGAAGAATAAACTATAGGCTGGTCAGCTTAACGTCAGTGCTGGGGAAACTTTAAGTCAATAATCCAGGAAAAATTAACTCGTGTTTGGAAAAGCCTGGGCCAATAAATGAAAGTCAACACAGATTTGTTAAAGGTAAATCTTGATTGACTAATTTGATTGCATTCTTTGATGAAGCAACAGAGAGGGTTGTGCAATTCATATTATGAATATAGACTTTCGTAAGATATTTGACAAAATACCACATAACATACCTGTTAGCAAAACTGAAGCCCATGTGATGAAAGGGACAGTGGCAGTATAGATACAAATTTGGTACAGCACAGAAAACAGTGTGTGGTGGTGATTAGTTGTTCTAATACTGAAGGGAACTATACGGTGCTGTTCCACAGGGGTGATATTAGGACCACTTATCTTTTTGATTCATATTAATGAACTGGACATGGGTATGCAGGGCATAATTTCAAAGTTTGCCAATGACATGAAGCTCAGCAATGTGCTGAACAATGAAGAGGATAGTTTCAGACTTTTGAGGACAGAGACAGACTGGTGAAATGAATAGGTGAAAGACAGATGAAATTTCATGCAGAGAAGTGTGAAATGCTAGATTTTGGCAGCAAAAATACTGAGAGGCAGTATGAACTAAATGATAGTTTAAAAAGGGTGCAGAAACAGAGAGACCTGGAGGTGTATGCACACAAATCTTTGAGGGTGGCAGGACAAGTTGAAGAGGCTGTCCATAAGCATATGGGATCTTTGCATTATTAACAGTGACACAGAGTACAAAAGAAAGGAAGTTATGCTAAGCCTCAGTGAGAGTATTGTGTTCAATTCTGGGCACCACACTTCAGGAAGGATGTTAAGGCCTTTGAGAGGATACAAAATTGATTTACTTAAATGGCCCCTGGGCAAAGTCACTTCAGTTTTACGGAGAAACTGAAAAAGCTGGTGTTGTTCTCCTTGGAGCCGAGAAGATTAAGAGATTTGATAGAGATGTTCAAACCATCTGAAGGGTTTTGATAGAGTAAATAAGGAGAAGCAGTTTCCAGTGGCACAGGGGTCAGCAACCAGAGGACTCTTGATTTCAGGTGATTGGCGAAGGAACCAGAGGTGACATGATTTTTTGTTATGCAGCAAGTTGTGATCTGGAATAGAATGCCTGAAAAGGTGGTGGAAGCAAATCCATTAGTAATTTTCAAAAGGGAATTGGATAAATATCTGAAGGGAAACTATTTGAAGGACTCTGGGAAAAGAGCAAGGGAGTTGAACTCATTGGACAACTCTAGGAAAGGAAACGATAGGCCAAATAGTCTCCATCTGTTCTATATCATTGTATGATTCAACACATGGGTGGAAGGAATTTTGCTCATTTACCTTTGTGGATCAGATATAGATAGAACTGTCTCCTGACTAGTTTGATGGCATAGAGCCCTTAACAAAGGAGCTGTGGGATAGAGAAACTTATGAGAGCAAGAACTAAAAGGAAGAAATAATAAAGAAAGGGATGAATGAGTAACAATGGAGCATGGTTCAAGTATTTTCACATAAATATGCAAAGTACTAGGAATAAAATCGGGGAAATAGAAGCCCTAATTAGATAGGCATGATGTCTTACTTTTTATTGAAACAGTGTCGGTAAAAGAGAACTAGCCTGCAGTGGAAAATATTTTAAATATAAGATAATAGGGTAGTGAATAAAAACATACAAACCAGGAGTAAAATGATGCTGTGAAAGTCCATAGTTCTGTAGATGAATAAGATTAAATCAAAAGTGGTGTATAAAGTATGCAATAAATCATGGTTAAGTCATGGTAAAATCCTGGAACAGAAACAAAATGAGGTTAGGTGGGCTAAGAGAGGGTATGAGATAAGACTGATGGCAGAAAAAGAGCGATATAAGAACGCATTTTATAAGTACACAAGAAGCACCAGCACAGATAGAAGGGATGAGGGCATTAACATAAGAACTAGGAGCAGGAGGAGGCAATTCAGCCCCTCAAGCCTGCCCTGCCATTCATTACCATTCATTACGATCATGGCTGATCTCATTTCAGCCTCAACTTCAATTTCCTGCCCTCTTCCCATAACCTTTCAAGCCATTACTAATTAAAAATCTGTCTTTCTCCTCTTTAAGTTTATTCAGTGTCCCGGCATCCACTGCACGCTGAGGTAGTGAGTTCCACAGATTCACGACCCTTTGAGAAAAATAATTCCTCCTCATCTCTGATTTAAATTTACCACCCCTTAGCCTAACGCTATGGCCTCTTGTTCTAGAATGCCCCACAAGGGGAAACATCCACTCCACGTCTACTTTGTCTATCACCTTTAGCATCTTATATACCTCAATTAGATCTCCTGTCAACCTTCTAAACTCTAGTGACTGTAGGACTAAATTGCTCAATCTCTCCTCATAAGACAAAGCACCGCATCTCTGAAATCAATCTAGTGAACCTCCTCTGAACTGCCTCCAGTGCAACTACATCCTTCCTCAAGGAAGGGGACTAAAACTGCACAGTACACCAGGTGCGGTCTCACCAACAACAGTTCCCTATTTTTATACTCGATTCCTTTAGCAATAAGTGCCAAAATTCCATTTGCCTTCCTTATTACCTGCTGTACCTGCATAATAGCTTTCAGTAATTCATGCACGAGGACACCCAGACCCCTCTGCACTGAAGCATTCTGAAGTTTCTCTCCACTTAAATAATAAATCACCTTCTTATTCTTCTGACCAGAATGGATAACCTCACACTTACCCACGTTAAACTCCATCTGCCAAATTTTGGCCCATTCACCTAACCTGTCCATATCCATTTGTAAATTTCTTATTTCTTCATTGCAACTTACTTTCCCACCTATTTTGGAGTCATCTGCAACTTTAGCTATAGTACCTTCTATCCCTAAATCCAAGTCATTAATATAGATTGTAAATAGTTGGGGCCCAAGCACCAAACCCTGTGGTACCCCACTAGTTACAGCTTGCCATCCAGAAAAAGACCCATTTATCCCGACTTTCTGCTTTCTGTTGGTTAGCCAATCCTCTATCCAAGCTAATTTATGACCCCTAACTTCATGTGATCTTATCTTGTGTATTAATCTTTTGTGCAGCACCTTATCAAAGGCCTTCTGGAAGTCCAGATATACTACATCTACAGGATCCCCATTATCCACTTTGCGTGTCACATCTCTAAAGAACTCTAGCAAATTAGTCAAACACAATTTACTCTTCTTAAAACCATGCTGACCTTGATGGATTGCATTTTGACGTTCCAAATGCCCATTACTACTTCCTTACTAATGGATTCCAAAAATTTCCCAACGACAGACATTAAACTAACTGGTCTATAGTTTCCTACTTTCTGTACCACCACCACCCCCCACCCACCCCTCTCTCTCTCTCTCTCTCTCTCTCTCTCTCTCTCTCGCTCTCTCTCTCTCTCCCCCCCCCCCCCCCACCTCTTTTTGAATAAGGGTGTTATATTAGCATTTTTCCAATCCACTGGAATCTTTCGAGTATCCAGGGCATTTTGGAATATTATAGCCAATGCATCCACTATCTCTGCTGCCACTTCCGTTAAGACCGTGGGATGTAGGCCATCAGGCCCTGGGGACTTGTCACCCTTTAATCCCAACAGTTTGCTCAGTACTTTTTCTCTAGTGATGGTGATTGTTTGAATTTCCTCCTCTATATCCTCTGCACTACCTGTTACTATTGGGGTGGTACTAGTGTCCTCCACTGTGAAAACTGAAGCAAAATATTGATTAAGCGTCTCTGCCATTTCTGTGTTCCCCACTATTAACTCCCCAGTTTCATCCTCCAAGGGACCAACATTCACTTTAGCTACCCTCTTTCCTTTTATATATTTGTAGAAGCTTTTGCTATCAGTTTTTACATTTTGTGCTAGTTTTCTTTCATAATTGACCTTTGCTCTTTTTATTATTTTTTTAGTAACCATTTGTTGATCTCTAAAAGTTTCCCAATCTTCCAGCCTGCCACTGACCTTTGCAATTTGGTATGCCTTAGTTTTTGCCTTAATATTATCTTTAACTTCCTTGCTTAGCCATGGATGCTTTTTCCCCCTCTTACCATCTTTCTTCCTCATTGGGATATATTTTACTTGGGAGGAATTGAATATCTTCTTAAATATCTGCCACTGTTCATCAGCTGTCCTACTCTGCAGTCTTCCTGCCCAGTTCACTGGGGCCAAATTTGCCCTCATACCTATGTAGTTACATTTGTTTAACTCCAGAGCACTAGTATGGGACTCAAGTTTCTCACTCTCAAACTGAACTTGAAATTCTAGTATGCTATGATCACTCTTCCCTAGAGGATCCTTTACTATGAGATCATTAATTAATCCCATCTCATTACACAAAACCAAATCCAGAATAGCCTGCTCTCTGGTTGGTTCCACAACATATTGCTCCAAGAAACAATCTCTAATACACTCTATGAACTCTCCCTCGAGGCTACCCTTGCCAATTTGATTGGTCCAGTCTATATGCATATTAAAATCACCCATGATTATTGCCGTGCCTTTCTTACATGCTCCCAGTATTTCCTAACCCTACTGCTAAACTACTGTTTGGGGAACTATAGATTACTCCATCAGGGACTTCTTTCCCTTGATATTTCTTATTTCTACCCAGACTGACTCTACGTCTTGCTCTCCAGTGCCTATATCATTCCTCACTATAGCACTGATCTCTTCCTTTACGAAAAAAGCTATACCACCTCCTTTTCTTTCTTGCCCATCCTTCCGAAACACTGAGTACCCTTGGATATTCAATTCCCAAATCTATTCTCCCTGGAACCACGTCTCAGTAATCGCCACCAAATCATACCTATTTATCTCTATTTGCGTTGGTAACTCATTAGTTTTATTCCAAATGCTACGTGCATTCGCCTTTAAGTTTGCTCTATTGTCAATTTTCCCTATTCTTATATGATTCTTTGGTGCAATATGGCGTTCACAGACTCTGTCCCTTCCTTTCACTTTTTGATAGCAATCAGCCTCGTCACTAGCCTGCACTCTTACCCTCTCTTTAAACCTTGACTTTTTATTTTCCATGCAACTGAACCCTCCCCCCACTATTTAGTTTAAAGCCTTATCCACAACCCTAATTATACGATTTGCCAGAATACTGGTCCCAGCATGATTCAAGTGGAGCCCGTCTGAACTGAATAGCTCCCTCTTTTCCCAGTACTGGTGCCAATGTGCCATGCATTCAAGCCTATTTCTCTCTCAAGAATCTTTCAGCCATGCGTTTACCTCTTTAATCTTATTGACCTTGTGCCAATTAGCTTGTGGCTCAGGTCGTAATCCGGAGATTACCACCTTTTTGGTTCTGTTTTTTAATTTAGCCCCTAGCTGCTTGTATTCCCTCAGCAGAACCTCTTTCCTTCTTCTACCTATATCATTGGTACCCACGTGGACCACAGCAACTGGATCTTTTCCCTCCAACTCCAAGTTCCTCTGCACCCCAGATGAGATATCCTTATGTCCTTTTGTCTATGGCATCCTAGGCAGTCTCTTTCCCTGCTCTCATCCACACAGGGAGCAAGAATCTTGAACCTGTTGGATAAGGGCTGAGGCTCCTGCAGTGCTACTTCCTGGATCCTTCTACCTGCCTCAATCATAGTTACACCCTCCTGTCCCCAACCACTGGCCAAATGTAAGGTAGTTAATCTAAGGGGTGTGTCTGTCTCCTGAAACACAGTGTCCAGGTAACTCTCCCCCTCCCTGATGTGTCGCAGTGTCCGAAGCTCAGACTCCAGCTCATCAACTCTGAGCCGGAGTTCCTCAAGCAACCAACATTTGCTACTATGTGGTCACAAGGAACCACAATGGGGTCCACCAGCTCCCACATCATGCAGCTACAACACATCGCCTGGCCCTGCATCTCTATTTTATTGAGATAAAAGCAATCATATCGTAGACATTAAAATGGCATGTGTCTAACAAATGTCTTTCCTTTTTATTTACAGAAAAGTGTAAAGGAAAAACTGTGGGAGCATCATGGGGAGAAGGTGGAAGAACCACAAGCAGATATAGGGGTGCGTTTTCACATTTACTGCTGAGTGGAATATGGGCCTTGGGCAATAAGCTGCCTATTTTACACACTGCCCTTCAACGTTAGCAAGAATCATATGGGGCAGCTATTCCACAATCGCTTGTTTTCCACCTGACAATAAAGGTGAAAATTCAACCCATACATGTTAAGAGGAAATGGTATTAAAGGGCTAATAAAAATTAATTTCCCAGCTTTGGATCATCTCCAGTCCTGAAACCTGAAGGAGAGAAATGATAACATAACAGAGATTACTGTCATAATTTTGCAAAGTTTGTTGTTAAACATTCTACCCAAATACTGGAGAAGTGGCAAATGTGACTTGAGTGTACTACAAGTGATTTTTGACACCAATTTTTTTGACAGTGGGATACAAATACAGGTTGTTAATTGTCTGGGATCGCAATTTATTTACAATAATAGGAGCACAGGCTTTCTATTAACTTGGGGCTGGCCTTTAAATGAACTTGACTGGAGCATTTATAAGAAAATTACAAGTGACCTGCAAGCATAAAAATTGGATGTCCAGATGTTATTTACTTTTCTAAAGTAACTCAACCGTAAGCAACTGTTTACATCTTGACAACCCAAGTGAATTTAATTAAATAATTGGTAGTAAATGAAAATAGGCTGGAACGAGTAAGTAATTACCTTTAAAGATAAAAATCCCATTGTAAATTAACTTTTGAATGATGGTTGAAAAGTCAATATAATTGAGGAAGATGTGTAAAAGCATTTGGTACAGTTGTTTAAGGGCATTTAAGGTGTTTAGAGTCAAGAGCTAAGGATGGTTTGGGGCTAGTTGTTAGTAAATGGAATGAAGGGCTGGAGGTTTATGGAAATCCTGTTTTAGAGTGTGTTTATATGAAGTTCGGTTTCAGCTTTAATTTTAAAACCAGGGGCTGGATCTTCATGGAGTCAGGGAGCTCCACAGAGGTGTAAATATGACAGCTGGGATCTGATTCGGGGATTCACAATCCCATTCCTGGTGTCCCCAATTTTCACCAGTGCAGGTTAAGTGTGCAGGCTGTTGCAAGCCTGCATTCTCAACCTCACCGGCTCCATTTTTGGGGATAGGCATCTCCTAGCCCTTCTCAATTTCTGTGGAGTCAAACCAGCTTTTAAAGGACTCATGGTTCATGGCACTTCAGGGATATGTGTACCCATAGTCTGGAGGGGGAACCTTTTGAAAAGTAAGTTCAACAGATCATGCCTATGGCCCCCATGCCAAACTATGCCCCTCTATCCACCCCTTGCCCCCCATGGCCCCTCATACCTTCAATGCCAGGTTATGGTACTTCCATGCCCATTTACCCATTATACACTGCACAGAACCAATAAACGCTATAGTGACAATAGGATGTGTTAAAAAAGCTTTTAAAAAATCAATCAGGCATAAAAACAAAAAAAACTGCGGATGTTGGAAATCCAAAACAAAAACAGAATTACCTGGAAAAACTCAGTGGGTCTGGCAGCATCGGCGGAGAAGAAGGGTCCTCATGACCCTTCAACAGAACTGAGTGAATCCAAGGAAGAGGTGAAATATAAGCTGGTTTAAGGTGTGTGTGTGTGTGGGGGGGGGGGAGTTTGGGTGGGGGGAGAGAAGTGGAGGGGGTTGGTGTGGTTGTAGGGACAAACAAGCAGTGATAGAAGCAGATCATCAAAAGATGTCACAGACAACAGAACAAAAGAACACACAGGTGTTAAAGTTGGTGATATTATCTAAAAGAATGTGCTAATTAAGAATGGATGGTAGGGCACTCAAGGTATAGGTCTAGTGGGGGGTGGGGGAGCATAAAAGATTTAAAAATATTTTAAAGTAATGGAAATAGGTGGGAAAAGAAAAATCTATATAATTTATTGGAAAAAACAAAAGGAAGGGGGAAGAAACAGAAAGGGGGTGGGGATGGAGGAGGGAGCTCAAGACCTAAAGTTGTTGAATTCAATATTCAGTCCGGAAGGCTGTAAAGTGCCTAGTCGGAAGATGAGGTGTTGTTCCTCCAGTTTGCGTTGGGCTTCACTGGAACAATGCAGCAAGCCAAGGACAGACATGCGGGCAAGAGAGCAGGGTGGAGTGTTAAAATGGCAAGCGACAGGAAGGTTTGGGTCATTCTTGCGGACAGACCGCAGGTGTTCTGCAAAGCGGTCACCCAGTTTACGTTTGGTCTCTCCAATGTAGAGGAGAACGCATCCGCCCTCAGGCCTTCTCCTCCCTCCCAGAAACATGATAGGGTCCCCCTTGTCCTCACCTATCACTCCACCAGCCTCCGCATTCAAAGGATCATCCTCCGCCATTTCCGCCAACTCCAGCATGATGCCACCACCAAACACATCTTCCCTTCACCCCCCCTATCGGCATTCTGTAGGGATCGTTCCCTCCGGACACCCTGGTCCACTCCTCCATTACCCCCTACTCCTCAACCTCCTCCTATGGCACCACCCCATGCCCATGCAAAAGATGTAACACCTGCCCCTTCACTTCCTCTCTCCTCACCGTCCAAGGGCCCAAACACTCCTTTCAAGTGAAGCAGCATTTCACTTGCATTTCCCCCAACTTAGTCTACTGCATTCGTTGCTCCCAATGTGGTCTCCTCTACATTGGAGAGACCAAACGTAAACTGGGCGACCACTTTGCAGAACACCTGCGGTCTGTCTGCAAGAATGACCCACACCTCCCTTTCGCTTGCCATTTTAACACTCCACCCTGCTGTCTTGCCCACATGTCTGTCCTTGGCTTGCTGTTTCTGTTTCTTCCCCCTTCCTTTTGTTTTTTCCAATAAATTATATAGATTTTTCTTTTCCCACCTATTTCCATTATTTTAAAATATTTTTAAATCTTTTATGCTCCCCCCACCCCCACTAGACCTATACCTTGAGTGCCCTACCATCCATTCTTAATCAGCACATTCGTTTAGATAATATCACCAACTTTAACACCTATGTGTTCTTTTGTTCTGTTGTCTGTGACATCTTTTGATGATCTGCTTCTATCACTGCTTGTTTGTCCCTACAACCACAGCAACCCCCTCCACTTCTCTCCCCCCACCCAAACTCCCCCCCCACCCCCACCACACACCTTAAACCAGCTTATATTTCACCCCTTCCTTGGATTCACTCAGTTCTGTTGAAGGGTCATGAGGACTCGAAACGTCAACTCTTTTCTTTTCCGCCGATGCTGCCAGACCTGCTGAGATTTTCCAGGTAATTCGGTTTTTGTGATGTCAATCAGGCAATGTTTTCCCTGGGGTGCACCTGTTTCAACAGTGTAATGGATCTCTGGGCTCCCAGCCTAACTTCATTATGCACTCTTGGCTGAGAGCCCAGATATCCATTAGTATGTTGGATCATCTGTGCTCCAGGGAAAAATTGCTTGATTGACATCCCTTGCTCTCGGTTCTATTCTGTCAATTGCACAATGTACATTTAGACAAGATGAAGAGATTTCAAATGCTTGCAGTTTCAGCTATTGATACTTTAAAGGGTTTGGATGTTTGACACTTTTATTTGGCTGTAGTGAAAGGGGATTTTTTAAAGAAAGAAAGTTATAAATGAATGAGGGTAATGCATGGAGGGTATGGGGTGCCCGGCAGCACCTTTCTTTCTAGGGGGTGGGGGAGGACTAGACTCCTGTTATCAACACCACTCCACCACCCCCCACCCCACCACTATCACTCATCCCCTTTGGCACAACAATCCTGCCCTGCTCACACTATCTCCCAAGGTGGGGGTGCTAAGCTGGAAAATTTCTGTCCTCTCACCCTCTGCCCCGAAGATGAAAATCCAGGCTCATGTCTGTTCCTCTTTAGTGAATTACATTGCATCTCCATTTTATTCTTTTAACACTACCTGCATGGGATTTCAGATGTAATAGTGTGATTTTTAAAGATTTCATATTGACACCTGTGCTGCACTATGCTGAAATGTGTAATAGTCAGGGTTTTTTATAAGTGCATATTGCCTTTTTTTCAAAATTGAGCTAAAATAGACCAAATCCAGATACTAGAGCCTTTTCATTCCTTTTCAAGGAGATTGCAGTTTTGTAGCTGGGATTAAGTCCAAGGGATTGACAGCAATGACAGTTTCACTGATGAATTTATACTTAAAACATTGAAGAACACAGGTTGCTCATCTGTGTCTTTCCAGGAATGGTAATCATCAACATCCATCGAAGACCTTCTAACACTAGGGGAATAAAGATTTCTACTGTTGTTTAGATTCACGTGTGTGTTTAGTACTGACCTCTACCCAGTTTCTCTTATTCTGCTGCTCACCAAGGACAAATTTTACAGTTCAGTAGATTTCCTAAAATAGTCAATGATTCAGCTAATCAAAAGAAAATTCCTTTGAAAGGAGTTTTTTGAAACCCATTTGCCTTAATCAGTAATTCCTTTAAAAGTATTGGTCTGTCTAATTGTTTGAAAACATACATCTCAGGATTAAATGGTACAAAATATCAAACAAGTAATCTGTTCCTCTCTGCGACAAGATTTCCGGATTTCTCTGTTGCCTTGTTCCGCCCCCCACACACACACCTTAAACCAGCTTATATTTCAGCTCTTTCCTGGACTCGAACTCAAGTTCTGTCGAAGGGTCATGAGGACTCGAAACGTCAACTCTTTTCTTCTCCGCCGATGCTGCCAGACCTGCTGAGTTTTTCCAGGTAATTCTGTTTTTGTTTTGGATTTCCAGCATCCGCAGTTTTTTTGTTTTTATCTCTGTGTTTAATTGACTGCCACTGCTCTTCAAGAAATGCCTACCTCCTTGAAGAAGTTCTGTTCCTCTCTGCGACAAGATTTCCGGATTTCTCTGTTGCCTTGTTCCGCCCCCCACACACACACCTTAAACCAGCTTATATTTCAGCTCTTTCCTGGACTCGAACTCAAGTTCTGTCGAAGGGTCATGAGGACTCGAAACGTCAACTCTTTTCTTCTCCGCCGATGCTGCCAGACCTGCTGAGTTTTTCCAGGTAATTCTGTTTTTGTTTTGGATTTCCAGCATCCGCAGTTTTTTTGTTTTTATCTAATCCTCTAGTTTGGTAATCAGTAATCATTCATCCTATTGTCACTTTGCCCTTGGGGCAGGGATGGAAATTTGATGAACAACTCTCTCTGGCTCTGATGTAATGGAAAATTAACTGCATGTGGAACATAGATAACATTAAATATTGTTTGATGGAAGTACATACAGCATAAGATGTCTAGCACCCTAAAGCCTACCTTGTTATTTTACTCATTGACTTAAGTATATTTACTTTCTTTTGTTCCTGAAGTTGTTTCCTGTGTAATTCTTTTTTAAATTTCCATTTATGTGAATCATATGGAAAATGATAATTTGCAATGGTTTCTGATTCATGCA